>NC_088683.1:366993872-368250962 GCF_028017835.1 Emys orbicularis
CATGTGAGCTACCCCACCAAGTCTCTGTTATTCCAATCACATCACAGTGCTTTGACTGTTCCTGGACTTCCAATTATTCCTGCTTGTTTCCCAGGCTTCTTGCTTTGTGTACATGCTGCTAAGATAACTAGCCGATTGCCCTACTTTCTCAGTATAAATCATTAGGCCTCCCCTGTTGTACACTCCTCCTTGTTTTTCCTCCCAGTATGCCACTTCCCCACTTATCTCTGGGCTTAGGTGTTCAGCCCCTGGCCAGCCTAGTTTAAATCCTAGTTTCAAGATGAATGCGTCCCTCTTGGGATGACCACACAGCAAGTGTGAAAAATAGGGATGGAGGTGTGGGGTAATAGATGCCTATATAAGAAAAAGCCCTAAATATCAGGACTGTCCCTATAAAATCGGGACATCTGGTCACCCAACCTACAGCAGGCCCTCCCTTCCCTCAGGGAGGGACCTTTGGACAGTTGCTCGGGGTGATTCTGCCTCCTTCAGCTCAGCTCCCCTGGAGCTGCCAGTAGCTGGTCTCCTCTCCTCCCTGGTCTGCCCCCAAATGAGCTGCTCTCCTGCCTTTTTGCCTTTCTCAAACACTTCTCTTCAGACTTGATTTGTCTGCCCCATTTTCTGATAATTTACTTGCTGAACATTTGGCTCCTTTGAACTCAATTTTAAATTAGCTACAAGTTCAGTAACTCTGGGAAGTAATACTGCTGCTTTGTATAGATCTGTGTGTGATGTTCCCCTCTGGTGTTATCCGGACCGGTGATCTGCTAGGTCACTCCAATCCTTGACTCTGGGAGCCAGCCTTACCCTGCTCTGCTGTGAGAACCCCCACTCCAGGGGCTGTTGACACACAGCCGCTGACATGGAAGCTGCTCCCAGCTACTTGCAACCGAATGACACTAGCCAATATCTCCGGTCCCAGACACACCCTATGAACCTCCGTCTTGCAGAGTCCAGTTATGCCCGCTGGACACTGCAAGCTTATATGAGTCCGTCAATTTAACAAAGAAATTGATATGTACCAGTCTTGTTATCCCAATGGGAGTTTCTGACACGCTTCAAACCAAACGCACTGCTTCAAGTGGAACAAAGAAACAGATTTATTAACTATAAAGATTGACCTTATGTGATTATATATCAAAGCATAACAAGTGAGTGGTTACCAAACTGAAATAAAATCTAACCTCGCAGGCTAAACTCTAAACCCTCTTAGACTGGGCAGCAACTAGATGAAGCCGTTTTTTCTCACCCCTCTGGATATCGCAGGCCTTAATGCACAGGTTTGTTCCTTAAACCTGGGCCAATCTCCTGTGTTGGAGTCTTGTCTTCTTCTCGGTGTCTTGGTTGCTTGCACGATAGGTGTGGACAGGAGAAGGGCCCAGTTTGTGTCCACACTGTCTGTTTTATACTCTCAGTCCATGTGCTTGGGGAGCACAAGTTCAGGCATGTCAGTCTGGGGGGCATTGCTGAATCTCTCCAAACAAGATGAGCAGTTCCTCTGGTGTGGCCTCATGCAGGTGAGTTATTGCATTGTGACTCCCTTGCTGGACAATAGCTGTTGATGGGTTGTTTGACACCCTGTCTGGGTGTTGGTTACTTTCCCTGCTGTTGACTCAGGGTGGGGGCTTATATCTGGCTGATTCCCCAATTTACAGCATGCTTTAGTGACCACCGTACAACACAAATCTCATCACTTCATATGCATTAATGATACACATATATGGATAGGAAATTACTTTGAGCAGATCATAACCTTTCCCCTGATATCTTACAAGGCATGCTTTATATTTTTAACATGATTATATGAAAATGAGGAAAATGGGGGTTACAGTACACTCTTCCAAGGTATAGAAGGTCACATTGTGTCTTTGGATTGTAGCAGTTTTCAAACAGCATTTAACATTTCCAGAATATTTCTTTGGAGCACAATAATAAAAAATAAAACTAAAGTTTTCCATTAATTTCTTAAATGCTGAACGTTCATAAATTCGTCAGCATTTTTGCTCGAGAGAATCAGTTCTGTGGGTGCCTTCATTGTGTCTAACTACTGAATCTGAGAGGAAGCTTGCTTGTCTAAGATTTAATTTGTTATGAAATATGTTCCAGAGGCCAAATAAAAAATGTCAGGTTTACTGCTCTAACCTCATAATAAAATAGTACAGGGAAAAGGTTAATATTATACCAGTCTCTGGGAAGCCGTCTCATGCAGTAATGTTATAGTCACATTACGCAGAACGTGTGGTCTCCAATGTTACCCATTTCACCTTTTATCATTTATATGAAGATTTCACAAGTTACACATATATTTACACGTCACTTAAATCCAGCCCATCTATTTCTCCCAGTTCCCAAGTTTAAGTGCGGAACTATTGTAGCGAACTTTTCTGGCTTCTGCACTACCTCAGGGGAATTGGCTAGTAAAAGTGTCTAAGGCCCCACTCTACCCAGAGGCCAGCCTGCAGTGCTTGGTGATGGAGTGAACTTCACAGACTGTGAACAGATGTTAGGTGTAAGGAACTTCAAAGACTGTGAACTTCCACAATGCTGACCTCTGCCAAATTGGGACAGAGCACCCTTGATTAAGGAGGAGATATCATTTCTCCCTCTTGTTATACAGGTTTAAAGTCAGTGTCCCCTGCCGATCACCTTCTTCTGGTGTATTTGCCCATTTTGTCATGAAGCTCCTTGGTTTTGACACCATAAATGATAGGGTTGAGCATGCTGGGGATGAGGAAGTAGAGGTTGGCAAAGATGATGTGAACTTGGGGAGCGAAGCCGTGACCGAAGTGGTGTGTCAGAAAAGTGAAGAGGAAGGGAGTATAAGACATCAGTATCACAGAGATTTGGGCTGTGCAGGTGTTGAAGGCTTTCTGGTGGGCTGTCTTGGAGGAGATTCTGAAGACAGCCCTGATGATCAGACCGTAGGACAGGGCAATGAGCGTTAGGTCTAACCCAGTGATTACAAATGCTATCACCAAGCCATACATCCTGTTGACTGTGGTGTCCCCACACGATATCTTCACCACAGCCATGTAGTTGCAGTACGTATGGGGGATAATGCGGTTGGTACAGAATGGCTGCCTGCTCAGGAGCATGGGTAGGGGCAAAATGAAGAGAACAGCTCTTATCAAAACCACTAGCCCTAGCTTAGCTATCCGTGGATTGGTGAGGATAGCCGCATATCTGAGAGGGTTACATATGGCAATGTAGCGATCAAATGCCATTATCACGAGGATGGCTGACTGCATATCACAAACTACATAAAGGAAGAACATCTGTGTGAGGCAGCCACCCACAGTAATGCCTTTCAAATTGAACCAAAATATACACAGTGCCTTCGGCACGACGGAGGTAGACATGCCGATGTCTACGAGCGCCAGCATGCAGATCAGCAGGTACATCGGCTTGTGCAGGGTCTGCTCTTTATATACAACAAACAGAACTGTGAAATTTCCCAAAAGGCTGATAATATAGAATGTAAAAAAGCAGATGGAAATCCAGATGTGGGCAGATTCCAGGCCAGGGATTCCCGTTAGTATGAATGTTGAAGGGTCAGAGGGGGTGAGGTTGAGAGCTGCCATGACATGCTCGATGCATCAGTTAGGCTAAAAAATTCTCAAGGTGCCTGTGAAGGAAAAGAAGCACATCCAGGGGGTTTACACACTTTATAACAAATAGTACGGTGAATATTTTATAGTTATTATCCATCTAGAAATGGGGGTGAGTAGTGAGGTGGCAACATTTAGAGATGGCACCAGATTCTTTTGGTCATAGTCCAGAGAAGTCCTCAGAGGGAGTAACCAAGCCAGGTGAGTGGGCAGCATGATGGCAGAGAAACTTCGATGTCAATAACAGCAACGTGTATGGCCATTGGAGGGAAATGCCGGAAGTCTGAAAACACCTGGGAAGGTTCTAAGTTAATTGCATGAACTCAGGACAGAGACCTGGGCATCATGGTACACAGCTCTGGGAAACCCTGCTCACAGTTCA
The DNA here is from genome assembly GCF_028017835.1 of Emys orbicularis. NCBI lineage: Eukaryota > Metazoa > Chordata > Testudines > Emydidae > Emys > Emys orbicularis. The sequence continues at coordinate 366,997,863 of NC_088683.1, forward strand.
AGCATGGACAGAGACTAGGCAAAACATTGGGATCCAGGAGGAGTGGGATGGGGAATCATACAAAAGATACAATGCCATGAGATCAGTGCATCAATGTTTCACCATCCTCTGGACTCCTCTGTGTAGTACTGGGCACCCTTCTCACAAAGGATATTGCAGAAGTAGATGTGTTCAGGCAAGGGCAATGAGAATGATAATGGGCCTGAGGAAACTCTCATACGGAGGTAGGTTGAAAAGACTGGGATTATCACCTTACAAAGGTGATGAATAAGAGGGGACATGAAAAAAGTCTGTAAAATACCTACTGGTACAGAGTAGATTGAGAATGTGTTCTCCCTTTCTCATAACACAAGATCAAGAGGACATTCATTTAAACTGAAATGTGACATATTAGGAACTCGTTGCCACAAGAGGTAGTTGAGGCTGTGAGCTAAGAAAGACTCAGGAAAGGCTTGGACATTTAAATGGGTAGAGAGACTATCCAGTTACAATAGTTACAGGTAAATAAATATTTTGGAAAGACTAGATACCAAAGTGTTTCAGGGCACAAGCCAATCTCTAGCTGTCAGGCATTAGAGTGACACCCTCCAGACGGTCAGGTCACAATCCCCATGCATCTACTGTTGGGTTTCTTACACCTTCTTTGTAGCACCTGGGGCTGTCCCTGTCAGAGAGAGGACACTGAACTAGATGGAGCATAGGTCTGATCCACGATGCAATTCCTATGTTGGAAAGGAGCCCAGTTTTCCCCATGGAAACAGACATAATCATACTGTGCTAAGACTTTGTGCTCAACAGAATGTGCACACATGGCACAGGGGTCTTGGTATTTAGGGCTACAGGCCTTCACCTCTTTTACTTCCATTGTTTCTTTTGGTGAGACACTGTCTTGCAAACTCTCAGCTTTATCTGAGGCATAAGTTACAGGTGTTAACTGAAAGGTGTAAGCTGAGTCATATGTCAGCAACTCAGCTGCTAACCAATCAAATGCCTGAATATTGATGAAGTATAGAGATGCCAAAAAAATTGGGGCATTGTAAATAATGGAGAGTACAGGTCACAGTTCAGAGCAATCTGGATTGGTTGGAAAACTGGGTCAAAGCAAACAATATGTGTTTGAATATAGCTACATACATATCTTCATCTAGGAACAAAGAATGTTTGTGTGACCCAGTGCCATAAGGGCCCAATGTGATAATTGGATGATAAAAAGTGGAATCTCAAGGAGATATGGAGAAGTTATTTTACCTCTATATTTGCCTCTGGTGCGACTGCTGCTGGACCCTTTGTCCAGTTCTGGTGTCCAAAATTAAAGATCGATGCTGATATATTGAAGAGGGTTCAGAGAAGAGTCATGAGAATTATTAAAAGATTAGAAAACCTGCCTTATAGTGATAGACTCAAAGATTTCAATCCATTTAGTTTAACAAGGTTGGTTTAGGGTTGACTTTTGATAACACTCTGTAAGTTCCAACACGGGAAACAAATGTTTAATAAGCTTTTCAGCCTAGCATAGCCCGATTCAATGGCTGTAAATTGAAGTTCAAGCAATTATGACTGGAAATAAGTTGTACATTGTTTAAACAGTGAGAGCATTCACACAGGCAGGGACACAGCCAGCTACAGTTACCTGCAGGCTCTGACCAGCCACTGCATGAACCAACAATAGAGAGGCTACAGCCAAAATAACCACCAGCTCCCTAGGCTAGAACCCCAGAGCTGTACCATCCTGCCCTGGTACAATGTGGAGAGGACAATGCACACTTTGGTAACCAAGCTGAGTTTTTTACCCCAGACACTTCACTTAAAGGGATACTGGGTTTAGATTAAAACATAAAACAAGTGTATTAAGTACAACAGATAGAATAAAAGTGATTATAAGGGATCGTAACCAGATCAAAGAAGATGACATATCAAATTGGCAAAAAGGCAAACTAAGTTAACCTACTAGTTAGATTGATTATGAATTAGCATTTTCGAACAAACCATCTGGCAGATTCTCAAGGCACAAGCTACATTTGCTTTGCAGCTTGGGTTTCTGAGGTTTCCAAGCACAGACTAGAAATCCCTTTAGCCAGGGTCCAATTCAGTCTTTGTTCCTCAGGTGTTTCCAGGAATCCTCTTGTGTGGGTAGTGAAGAATGATCAATGATGTCACTCCCACCCTTATATATAGCTTTAGCATATGGTGGGAACCCTTTGTTTGAAAACTTGCTTCCCACACCAGTTTGTGGGAAAATACAGACTCCCCAAGGTGGAGCCAAATTTATGTGGCCCGGTCACATGCCCTTGTAGACTCTTGCCAAGTGGGTGTTACCCTGGTGTAACTGCATTTCAAATACAGATAAGTAGTCAATATTCAGCTGGGGTCCGACTGGCTAAGCAACAGTTCTGCAGAAAAGGACCTGGGGATTACAGTGCATGAGAAGCTGGCTATGGGTCAGAAGTGTGCCCTTTTTTCCAAGAAGGCTAACGGCATATTGAGCTGCATTAGTAGGCCCATTGCCATCAGATCGAAGGAAGTGATTATGCCCCTCTATTCAGCACTGCTGAGGCCACATCTATAGAACTACAGGAAGGTTGTGGAAAATTGGAGAGAGTCCAGCAGAGGGCAACAAAAATGATCAGGGGACTGGGGCACATGACTGGTGTGGAGAGGCTGAGGGAACTGGGCTTGTTTAATCTGCAGAAGAGAAGAGTGAGGGGGGATCTGATAGCAGCCTTCAACTACCTGAAGGGGGGTACCAATGAGGATGGAGCTCAGTTATTCTCAGTGGTGGCAGATGACAGAACAAGGAGCAATGGTCTCAAGTTGCAGTGCTAGGTTGGATATTAGGAAACGCTATTTCACTAGGAGGGTGGTGAAGCACTGGAATGGGTTCCCTAGGGAGGTGGTGGAATCTCCATCCTTAGAGGTTTTTATGACCCGGCTTGACAAAGCCCTGGCTGGGATGATTGAATTGGTGTTGGTGTTGGTCCTGCTTTGAGCAGGGGGTTGGATTAGATGACATCCTGAGGTCTCTTCCTACCCTAATCTTCTATGATTCCATGATTCATAATTTCAGACACAAAAATGAAACATGTATACAAATAGGATAATCATATTCAGAAAATTACAGCTCTTCATATGACATTTAACATGACCCATCTTGAATTAAATGTATCACATTTTATGCTATAATTATATCAAAATAACATCACTATGAAGACTATTGTTGTGTAGTGCCACACAAAGATCAATGGTTCTTTCCACCGCTGAAATGCCTGAAGTTACATAACAACAAGAATAGTGGGAAACAAACCTGAATAAAGGTTGGGAACCCAAGCTGCAGGTCTGTGGCTTGCCAGAGCAAAGTGAACCTGAGACACCCCAAACACACTCGGGGCCAGGTAAGATCCCAGCATTGGCCTTGGACCAACAATCACAAAGAAAAATGTAATGTCAGTGCTGCTGCCCACCTTTCCATGAACACCTCCTCTCCGCCCCGATAACCTTCAGTGCTGCTTGCCTGTCCGTGAACAAGACGCTCCGCACCCCCACAATTCCCAGGTGTTTTCGGTCACTATACACCCCCTGCCTGTCCCCATTGCCCTCAGCGCTGCCTGCTTCTCTGTTTACACCTCCCTCCATGCAACCAGAACCCCCAGCACTGCCTGCTTGTCTGTGCGGAACCCGCTTCCCACAGCCATAACCCTCAGTGTCCCCACCTGCCTGTGTACATTCTGGTCCCTGCCCCAGAAGCCCCAGTTCTGGCCACTTCTCCATCTATGTTCCCCACCCCAACAACTTCCATCCGTTCTACAGAGTGATACCCCTCACCTAGGAGCAAATCCAGGTACCAGACCCCACAGCGACAGCTCACAGAAATATCTCCTCAGACTAGGTTAATCTCAACGTCTGCCTGCGATGGGGAAATGGGGAAGAACAGCCTGAACTTCCTTTCCGCATGCATAGGGAACCCCAGCAGCAGCTCAGACTGTGCAAGGAAGGAGCGAGGGTGTGGAGACTAATAGGAGGCAGTGTGAGTAACTCATCCTCAAAACGACACAAAGCATCTGTCAGGATTCCCTCTACACTGTGAACTCTGGGGTACAGATGTGGGGACCTGCATTAAAGACCCCCTAGACTTATATTTCACCAGCTTAGGTTAAAAACTTCCCCAAGGCACAAATTCCTTTCCTTGACCTTGGACGGTATTGCAGCCACGCCCAAGTGATTGAAACAAACATTCAGAGAGGGGCCACTTGGAGCCCTATCCCCCCCAAAATATCCCCCCAAGCCCCTTCACCCCCTTTCCTGGGGGGGCTTGAGAATAATATACCAACCAATAGGTTAACAAAGTGAGCACAGACCAAATCCCTGGTTTTTAGGACACTGAAAATCAATCAGCTTTTTAAAAGAAGAATTTTATTTAAAAAAAAGTAAAAGAATCACACCTGCAAAATCAGGATGGAAGATAACTTTACAGAGTAAATAAAAAGATTTAAAACACAGAGAATTCCCCTCTGACTCTGCTTCCCAGTTACAAAACAGGAATAAAATTACCTCTTACCATAGGGAAAATTCACAGGCTAAACCAAAAGATAATCTAATGTATTTCCTTGCTATTACTTACAATTTCTGTAATTTTAGATGTATCATTTCAGACTCTTGTTAGGAGCTGGTCTACCGGCTTAGTCGCTCTTTTTCTCCTGAAAGAGAACCAACAAAGAGAGTACAAACAAAACCTTCCCCTCCCCAGATTCAGGGCTGGCTCCAGGCACCAGCTTAGCAAGCAGGTGCTTGGGGCGGCCACTCTGGAGGGGGGCGGCACGTCCAGCTTTTTGGCGGCAGTTCGGCGGAGGGTCCCTCACTCCGGCTCGGAGTAAAGGACCTCTCGCCGAATTGCCACAGATCTCAATCGCGGCTTCTTTTTTGGGGGGGCGGGGGTTGCTTGGGGCAGCAAAAACCCTGGAGCCAGCCCTGCCCAGATTTCAAAGTATTTTCTTTCCCCATTGGTCCTTCTGGTCAGGTGTTAACTAGGTTAATTGAACTGATTAACCCCTTACAGGTAAGTGATTCTGTACCTCTGGCCATGAGGGATTTTATGTTACTGCATACATAAAGGTCGTTACCCTTCCCTTTATTTTTATGACCGCATTGATGTATTGCAGCCTATTAGAAACCCCGACAGAGCTTTCTGATTCTGCTTTTCCTGTGTTGGCAATTGCTGATGTTACCAAGAGGCTGTAGTGGGGTTGCTCATGGGAGGAGGGATTGTACAGATGGGGGATGGTGTCAGAGACAATCTGCTACAGTGTGGTCCACATTAAGTTACTGTCTGAGACACCCTCCTGCCCCAGGAGGCCTCCTTACAGCTCCTTGGTCTGTGTATTAGGCAGGATGTCCAGTCCCTATTTCATCCAGTTTGAGAACTCCACACCACTGTAATCTGGATACTGCACGTTTCACTCTCCCCCTGCCCGCGCGTGCACACACACACACACACACACACACACACACACACACACACACACACACACACACACACACACACACACACACACTGTGCATTCCTGGACCACCCCCAGTGAGATTTCCAACATCTCCTGGTTTCCTCTAATCCAGAATCATGCTTTTCTTTTTACTGTCTTTTGGGACTTCTCATCCGCACAAGAACCTCTGATGCAGGGGCACAGAGGGAGCAGAGCCCTCTCCCCCATCAAAAAAAAAGTTATACTCATTGTTCTTGTTGTGAAACTTCTGGTAACACACAAACCCACTGCAGAGGCTTTTGCTGCACTTCCTACCAGGGCAGTGAAGTTGCTGAATTGGAAAACGTGAGCGAACTAGAGGAAAAACCACACTGCCCCCAAAAATGAAGCTACTGAAACAGATAGAAGGCACAGTAAGAGACGGGGAACTGATGTTAACAACTAATAGTTGTCTAATCTATTTCCATAACATTTGTGGTTCCACTTTTTCCAGGTAAATCCCTTCATGTTTCTGACAATACTAAACAGTTCAAGTCGCCGTACTGGTGAATGCTGCCCAGCTGGTTCTTGACTTGAACCCTGGAACCCTTCCTGAGTCCTCAGCACTAACTTTAGTGCAGAAACAGGCAACTCACCAAAATCCCGCTCAGCAGAGAGAGGAAATCTCCTTCCTGCAACTAGAAGGCAGAGCCCTGAGTATCAGTGTCTGAATCTCACATGTCTGACACTTGGTGTGCTGGGCAACGACCTTTATGGTTGATCTGTACAGTCCCTATGGACTCTCAAGTTGGCCAGGATTCGCAGATAATTCCCTTGATTCCATTAGCAGCGGGAAAAGCAGAAAATAGACCTTGGAGAATTTCAGCCTGAGAGCTTCCCCGGGGAATGAAGACATAATTTTCCGATTACAGGGGCTCAGGTTGTCATGTCAACTTAAGTCTCACAGACTTGATAGAGTGGTCCGGTACTACTGAAATCCCAGAGAGAAAAGGAAGAGCCAAGGCTTAGACATATTCCTTTATATCAGCATTTCCATGCTGCTGCCCATTGTCATGGAATCTGAGCATCATCCTCCTTATCCTCCCGGCTGACGAGCCCTGCACTGAATCCCTGAGAACACGACATGCAATGTAAAGGCTTGTCCTTGTTGCATATCCAATCATCTGATAGCCTTTCTCAGACCAAGGGTAGCACAGATTGTCCCTGCTTAATCATAAACCCCTGTAGTTCAATATCATACCATGGGGAGGAGCAGCTTCCTGAGCCCTTCAGTCATCAGCATGTGCCCTGAAGCCCAGGGACTGCTAGAGTAACTATGCAGGTTATAATTAGGATAGGGAGGGTGGAGGAAGAGGTTCAGAGGCACAGATGTGAATTAGGTGCCCAATGTCAATCCGCATTCAGTGGGACTCAGGTTGTTAAGGGCCCAGAGGCAGTAGGCACCAATTATAGTCTTGGCCTTCACAACATCCTCTGGCAAAAAGTTCCACAGGATAGATCCAAAAAGTTCCTGGAGGATAGGTCCATCAATGACTGTTAATCAGGAAGGGCAGGGATGGTGTCCCTAGCCTCTGTTTGCCAGAGTCTAGGAGTGGGTGGTAGGGGACAGATCACTTGATGATTACCTGTTCTGTTCATTTCCTTTGAAGCACCTGGCATTGGCCACTGTTGGAAGACAGGATACTGGGTTAGATGGACCTTTGCTCTGACCCAATATGGCCATTCTTATGACTAAGGGGATACGATAGAGGTCTATAAAATCATGACAGGTGTAGAAAGGAAATAAAGAAGTGGTATTTACTCCTTCATATAACACAAGTACTAGCATGGTCAACCTCTGGAACTCTTTGCCAGAGGATGTTGTGAAGGCAAAGACTGTGACAGGGTTCAAAAAAGAATTAGAAAGTTAATGGCAGATAGGTCCATCAATGGCTACTAGCCAGTATGGCCTGGGACACAGACTCATGCTCTGGTTGCCCTACCCTCTGACTGCCAGTCGCTAGGACTGGATGACAGGAGATGGATATCTCAATAATTGCCTGTTCTGTTCTTTCCCTCTGAAGCATCTGGCCACTGTCAGAAGTCAGGATATAACGCACTAGATGGACCGTTGTTATATAAGTCTCCTTTTCCTTCACTGGGTGCTGCTCCTCCTAGACAATGGGATCCACATGCCTCACTACCTCATACAGTTCCTGCCATCGAACCAGTAGTTTGAACTGAAAGCTTGGTAGTTACAATAACATTCAGTTACCCAGTTTGAACACTCACAGCTGGACTGTAAAAGTTTGAGGCTTGAGACACATCCCTTATAGCAAAAAGGTGGTGGGGGAAGAGTTGGCCCCAATGTTTGGGATGCGAGCCTACAAACTTCTTTTACATTGCCATTAACGTTCTGTGAAATCTTTCTGCCATCCCATCACTTTGGGGGTGGTAGATCAATGTTTTGAATGTCTTTACTCTCAGTCGATCGCACAGTTCTTTCACTAGTTGAAAAGTAATTTTAGGTCCTTGATCAGTAAGGATTTCTCAGGGTATTACAGGCACTAGATATTTACCTAAATATATTCCAGCTACTGGAGATCCATCCCAGTCTAGTACAAGATAAGATGGTTTGACAAAGTAATGAATAGGGATGTTTTGTTAAGATATCAGGAACAAGGGGAGGTAACAAAGAGATGTCATGAAACTTATTTATCCCAGTTGTTTCTCCAGCCTGTAAATGTTGGGGTACCTCACCTTAATCCTTTGTTTGGCTTTGTAGCAAGAAATTTTGCCTTTACTGTTTTGAATGCTCAGGAACCAATTGATAGAGTCTGTGTCCTTTATTTGTCATGCCGCTCCATTCTCTTAACTGTAACTGTTATTATTGTTTCCTGGTCTATTATTGTAACCACTCATTTCTAAATAAATATTATTTCTGTTTTCAAAGAAACCTCTGCTTGGGTGTCTATACTTGATTAGAGGGCTGTATCCGTGTCCCTTCAAGGATCAGCAAGGATAGCTTGTTTTGGGGAGCCCTCTGTAGATCAGAGACAAGCACCCGGGTAATATTCTGGAAATTCCTTTAGGCCGGGCCACAACCTTGGTTGCCAAATTCAAGTAAATTGTAAATTAACATTTAAATTTAAAAGCTTTATCATTAGTTAACATTATTTGTTTAATATAATTGGCTCTAAATGTTCTGGTAACAGCCTAGGGGACAGCAGAGACTCCTGCTGCTGACTGAGCCACTCGGCACTCAGGTGTTAGCATACCTGTGACCATGGAGGCAGGGCGCTCTGGCTATGCCTTGAGGGCAATAAACCTGGCCGAGTGCCTTTGTCACTGAACCGTGCCTGTGGTCTTTCTTTATGAGTAACATTGAGGTCTGCTGAACGAGCAGGCTGCCTTGTCTGCTAATACTGATAACACTGGAACTCCAAGGACACAAGCACTGGGCAGCCTGAACAGCATTACCGAGGCAACAACATTCCAGCCTTCGGCACTTAACAACGGCTAACTGACACTCTGGGTCTAGACGTAAAAAAATTCTACTGTCTGGAGTAAATCAGAGACTGTTGTGACTCCTGCCCAAAGAGTGGCCATTGCCTCTGTCTCTGGGATTCCACCACTTACACATTCAACACAGCGCGTTGTTCATAAGAATGGCAAAGGATAAGATTATGTCATGACAGTCACGGAATCCATGATGTTCAGAGACCTCCGTGACATTCTCCACTTCAGCCCCAGGGTGGGGGTACCAGAGCTGTCAGCTGTCAGGTACCCCCGAGCTCTCAGATCTCATGGGTGGCCAAGGAACCAGAAGGTCTCAGCCACCTTGGGAGGTGGGGGTACCTGGAGCTCTGTGATGGTGGGTCTGTGACAGGAGCTCCGGAGCTCTGAGCTGCTGTGGTTGTGGTGGGGACCATAAAGCTATTAGCCGTGGCAGCATCAGGTGCTGAACCTTCCCCTCTCCTGCACCACTGCTCGGGCTCCCATCCTCCCAAATGGGCTTTGATCATCCCTGTCAGTCCACCCCCCACTCCATTACTTTTAGTAAATGTCACAGACAGGTCACGGGCTTCAGTGAAAAATTGTTTATTTCCCGCAACCGGTCTCTGACTTTTACTAAAAATAATTGTGAAAAAAACTTAACCTTAGGCAAAATGGATCATCTGGTGTGCCCCTCGTTCCTGAATTGTGTTGCGGATCAGGATAGCCATTACCTGGCTGAATGCATTCTTGATTCTGTCGAGGGCTGTGGTTATTCCAGGACCACTGAACTGGCTGGAAGTGTCCTCCACACCGTCATCTTTTCCCTCCCCTATTCCTACCAACTCTGCCAGTTCTACGCATACTCTCACTGGGGTGTCAGTCTCCATCTTCTCAGTCAGCTGTTCCCCCATTCCTTAAGGACTTCTCCAAAGTGATTTCCATCCCTCCCCATTATGACTAGAAAGTCCAGATAGTGGAAATAATTTACCTAATCAGCTTATGAAGGTTTAGCACAACTCTTTCCACACAAGAATTCCTTTATGAGTCCAAAGGGAACTGGTGTTACATCCTTGCGATCATACAGTTATATCCATTAGCTAAATATTCCCCAAAGTATCAGGCTCGGGAAATACCTTTCCATAATGCTGTGACTCCAGAGGGATAAGGAAAACCTCGGACAAAGAACCCCTAAAATATTTGCTCTTTATAAAAACATAGGAACAGCCATCGTGGGTCAGACCAATGTTCCATCTAGCCCAGTATCCTGTCCTCTGACAGTGGCCAATTCCAGGTGCTTCAGAGGGAATGAACAGAACAGGTATTCATTAAGTGAGCCATCCCCTGTCGCCCCTTCCCAGTTTCTGGCAAACAGCGGCTAGGGACACTTCAGAGCATGGTTTTGCATTCCTGCCCATCCTGGCTAATAGGCATTCATGCACCTAGCCATGAACTTATCTAGTTCCTTTTTGAGTCCTGTTATAGTCTTAGCTTCATAACATCCTCTGGCCAAGAATTCCACAGGATGACTGTGCATTCTGTAAAGAAATACTTCCTTTTCTTCATTTTAAACTTGCTACGATTGATTTGATTTCGTGACCCCTAGTTCCTGTGTTATGGGAGTGTAATTAACACTTCCTTATATGCCTTCTCCACACCAGTCATGATTTTATAGATCTCTATCGTAACCCCCACTTTGTCGTCTCCTTTCCAAGCTGAAAAGTCCCAGTCTTGTTAATTTTTCCTCATACGAAAGCTGTTCCATACCTCCAATCAATTTTGTTGCCATTTTTTGAAATGCCAGCAATCAGAGCAGCAGGTAGATAGGCTTGTGTAGGGTCTGCTCCTTGCCTACAACAAAAAGAACCATGAAATTTCCAAACAGGCCGATAATGTAGAACGTAGCAAAAGGGATGGGAATCCAGACATGAGCAGCTTGGAGGCCAGGGATTCCCATTAGGATGAATGTTGAAGGGTCACCGGGGGGTGAGGTTCAAAACTGCCATGAGGTGGAAGATGCATCATTCGGGCTCAGAAATGCTCAAAGTGCCTGTGAAGGGAGAGAAGCACAGCAAGGGGGTTACTCACATCATAACAAATAGTAGGGTAAATATTTTATAGTTATTACCAATCTAGAAAGGGGCTGAGCAGTCTGGTGGCAACATTTGCTGATGGCAGATTAATTAGGTCAGAGTCAAGTCCAGAGAAGTCCTCAGAGGGAGCTAACCAAGCGAGATGAATGGGCAGCATGATGGAAGAGAAACTTCAATGTCAGTAACTACCCATTGTAAACCCAATGGATGCCCATTGAAGGGGAAATCTTGAACTCCTCAAACAATTTACAAGGTTCAAATTTAGCTGTATGAACTCAGGACAGGGACCTGGGTCTCATGGTACACAGATCTCTGAAACCCCTGCTCACGGTGCAAGCACAGAGAGAAACTTATCAAAACACTGGGACGCAGGAGGAGTGGGATGGGAAATCATATAGGTAACACAATGCCATGAGATGAGTCAGTCAATGTTTCACCCTCCGCTGGACTTCTCTATGTAGCACTAGGCACCTTTGTCGCACAGGATATGGCTGAACTACTGGGGTTCAGGGAATGATCAAGGGTCTGGGGAAACTCTCATACAGAGAGAGCTAGAAAAGACGGGAATTGTTACACTACAGAGGTGATGAATAAGAGGGGATATGAAAAATGTCTATAAAATACTGACTAGTAGCATCTGATGAAGTGGGTTCTAGCCCACGAAAGCTTATGCCCAAATAAATGTCTTAGTCTCTAAGGTGCCACAAGGATTCCTCGTTGTTTTGACTAGTAGAGAGTAGATTTATTTAAGTCCCCACATGTGGATTTAGGGTGAAATTCTGTCCGTGATGGGAGTTTTGCCATTGATATCCGTGCGACCAAGATTTCACCCTTAGTGTTTAATTTTCGGCTCCGAGCTGCAAAAATCACTGATTTGGGTCCTGCTACAGAGAGCGCCATTCTGTCAGGGTTCTGAAAGGTTCTGAAGGAAACCCCCAGTTAATGTGGTGTTCTGAGACCTGACAAGAAAGACGGGGATTCCAAAACACCCGGGTCCTGATTGTGCTCTCAGGGAGGCGATTGTCAATCTGGAGTGACCTTCTGCAGAGAGAACAGGAGTACTTGTGTAACCTTGGAGACTAACAAATTTATTAGAGCATAAGCTTTCGTGGGCTACAGCCCACTTCTTCGGATGCATATCTCTCTTCTGCAGAGAGAATGTGAGAGCAGAATCTTGCCAGTGTGCAACCCATTCTTCTTGTGAATCCTCTGGTAACACAGATACCCACTGCAGAAACAGGCAACTCACCAAAATCCTGCTCAGCAGAGAGAGGAAATTTCCTTACTGTGACAGAATGACAGAGCCCTGAAAATCAGTGTGGGAACCTCAAATATCTGACATGCACCATGCTGGACAGCGAGCTTTATGATTCCCCTGCAGACCCTTAGGTTGGCCAGGACTTCCCGACAATTCCCTCGGCTCTGTGAAAAGGAGGAAAAGCAGAAAATAGACCATTGAAATCTTCTGCCTGAGAGCCTCCTGCGGCAGTGAAGAAATGATTCACTGATGGCAGGGGCTCAGATTGTCAGGGCACATTGCAGGCTGTTCAGCCTAGGAATTGTTGATGGCTTTCTTTCCTGTGTGTAATATACTGCCATCTCCACCATGTGTGGGAATGCTGCTACAAGATATGGGACCAAAAACCATTTTCAATTGATCGGAGTAGTGTACTGCTGCATACTGCCCATGCAGTTGTAATGTCCAGTCCATTAACCTCTGAGACATCACTGTCACCCTGTCAAGGCCAAATGATGTGATCCTGAATGCTTGCAAGCCAAAGGGTGTGGAAAAGGTTTTCTTCTCCCAGCATTCTGGCGTCAAAGGTATCTGCCAGTGTTCCTTTGTTAGGTCTAAAGCGGATGGATTTCTTGCAGCTCTCAAAATCTCTAATAGTTTGTCTATTCTCTGCATCAGGTAAACATCAACATTCAATGGATTGTGTTATCCTGCATCAGACCTAATAAAATGGGACTTCTCCACTCACTGGGTGATTCCTTCACCACTCCCAGGACCAAAATGAGTTCGTCTCACATGGTATCCCACATTTTACAAGGGAACAGCCACAGAGTTTTCCTAATCTGTTGCCCTGGGATCATTTCAATATGGTGGTATTTTAGGTAGGTGTGCCCTGCTGGGGTGAAAACACAGTGGTAAAGGAATCAAACAAGTGCTACATCTGGATCTTTTCTTCAAGCTACAGTACCTTCCATATTTTTGTGTCACAGATGCCTGGGGGCCTAATTTGTTCTCCGCAGGGTATAAATGTGATGGGTTTTCACTCCTGCGTGCAGTCTGGGAGCCATGGGAACTTCTGCACCCCTCTAACGACCGTGCTGGGTTGGCCCTTTTTCACTCTGCTTTACTGGTAATTCACCGTTTCTAGGCCCTGTTATCAACCACACGACAGCAGATGGTGCCACGCACCCAAACTGAGCTACCCGAGGGTTTATCTAAGCCACCCAAATACAAACAGCAGACACTAGCTGTCATAAACAGACAGTTAAGGGTTAATTCCTCTTTTACCTGTAAAGGGTTAAGAATTTCACATAGCCTAGCTGACAGCTGACCAGAGGAACTAATGGGGGGACAAGATGTTTTCAAAGATGGAGGAGGGAAATCACTCTTTTGTGCCGGAGTGAAGGATCCAGGAAACAGCCATCTAACATTTCTTAAAAGTAGTAAGTGTTTAGAGAAGGAATGTAGTAGATTATGTTTATTTTCTTTTGTGACTTCTTTTGCATAGAGGAAGAATCAAATTGGGTTTCTTGGTGTAACTAAATTTTTGCCCAGAGGGACATCCTCTGTGTTTTGAATCTGTTGTCTGTGAGAGTAGCTTCCATGCTAATCTCACAGAGGTATTCCTTTCACCCTTTTTCTTTAATTAAAAGCCTTCTTTTAAGAACCTGATTGATTTTTCCTTGTTTTAAGATCCAAAGGTTTTTTGGATCTGGGCTCACCAGGAATTAGTGGGAGGTGAATCAGTCTCAATCCTGCCAGGAAAAGGGGGATAAAGACTGGGGAAATATTTGGGGGGAAGACAGAGTTTCCAAATGACTCTCCCATAAACTCTCCCATAGTTTGTTTAACCTATTTGGTGGTGCCAGCTACTAGATCTAAGCTGGTAAATAATCTTAGGGGTTATCTCATGCAGGTCCCCACATCTGTACCCTAAAGTTCAGAGTGGGGGTGACACCTTGACACTAGCCAATTTCCCAGCTCCCCAGGCTCACATCCCCCACTGGAGTATAAACCCAAAATTATAGTGCCTTCCACTGCATAGTGATCTGTAAAATGTAAGCTCAAGTTTTTCACTGGTGAGTGGCAGGCAGTAGGGGTCTTGGAGATGAGGGGGTCAGGATGGAGGAGAGGAAGGACTAGCAAGCATTGGGAAGTGGGGTGGAGGAGAGGAAGGACTTATCAAGCGGAAGCTGGAGGGCCACGGGGGAACGGATAGAGGAGAAAAGGGACTAAGCGAGCTCTTGGTGGGAGGGCCATGGAGGATGGGGGTGAAGGAGAGGAGGGAGTCAGGACCCAGCAAATGACATGGCAACCGGGTGGCCACGGAGGGTGGAAGAGCGGAGAGACTTGTCAAATGGTGGGCTGTGGGGGCCTCTCAGAGGAGGAGAGGAAGGATTCAGAGAGAAGCAGTGTGGTCCTCGGCAGAGGAGCGGAGCAGGAACAGGAAGAGGAGGATCATGGGTGGGGCCATGGGGAGAATCGGGATGGAGCATATGGGGTGGAGCGCAGGCAGGGCCACCACAGCCCATGTGTCCGTGCTCTCAAAGGTGGAAGAGCAGCGGCTGAACCACACAGGAGGTTTAGCCTCCCCTGGCCTATTATACCCACCACCTATGTAAAGTGGCCCTACCTGGGACACTTTCTACCACCTCCCTGTGAAAGTCCCAAGGTCTCCATCTGGGGTAAGGCAGCATGAAGGGAGTCTGATCACCCCAAGGCGTATTCTGGTGGGTGCTTGTAGCAAGGTCGTTCTCCTTTCATCTTGGGCAGCAACTGCCTCTTCTAGTGGTTAGCTGCAACTCCAGTTGTGTTTTGGCCTTCCTGATTACACCCTGCATTCTCGAGCAATATTCTATACTCCTTCCTAGTCATCTGACCAAGTTTCCACCTCTTGTAACCTTCCTTTTTGTGTTTAAGCTCACCAAAGATTTCACTGTTAAGCCAAGCTGGTCGCCGGCCACATTTACTATTCTTTCTGCAAATCGGGATGGTTTGTTCCTGTGCCCTCAGTAAGGCTTCTTTAAAAAACAGCCACCTTTCCTGAACTCTTTCCCCCTCATATTAGCCTCCCAGGGGATCCTGCCCATCAGTTTCCTAAGGGAGTCAAAGTCTGTTTTTCTGAAGTCCACGGTCCGTATGTTGCTAAACTCTCCTTTCTTCCTTTTGTGAGGATCGTGAACTCAAACATCTCATGGTCACTGCTGCCCAGGTTGCCACCCACTTCTACTTCCCCTACCAATTCTTCCCTGTTTGTAAGCAGCAGGTCAAGAGGAGAACAGCCCCTGGTTGGTTCCTCCAGTAGTTTCACCAAGAAATTGTCATCAACAATCCAAAAACTTCCTGGATTGTCTGTGCACTTCTCTATTGCTCTCCCAGCAGATGTCAGGGGGATTAAAGTCCCCCATTAGAGCCATGGCCTGTGTTCTGGAAACTTCAGTTAATTCTCAGAAGAAAGCTTTGTCTACCTCATCCTCCTAGTCCGGTGGTCTATAGCACACACCGACCACGGCATCACCCTTGTTGCCCCCACTTCTAAACTTAACCCAAAGACTCTCAACAGGTTTTTCTCCAGTTTCATACTGGAGCTCTGAGCAATTGTACCGCTCTCTTACATACAGTGCAACTCCTCCACCTTTGCTCCCCTGCCTGTCCTTCCTCAAGAGTTTATACCCATTCATGACATCATTCCAGTCATGTGAGCTACCCCACCAAGTCTCTGTTACTCCAATCACATCATAGTGCTTTGACTGTTCCAGGACTTCCAATTATTCCTGCTTGTTTCCCAGGCTTCTTGCTTTGTGTACATGCCGCTAAGATAACTAGCCGATTGCCCTACTTTCTCAGTATAAATCATTAGGCCTCCCCTGTTGTACACTCCTCCTTGTTTTTCCTCCCAGTATTCCACTTCCCCACTTATCTCTGGGCTTAGGTGTTCAGCCCCTGGCCAGCCTAGTTTAAATTCTAGTTTCAAGATGAATGCATCCCTCTTGGGATGACCACACAGCAAGTAGGAAAAATAGGGATGGAGGTGTGGGGTAATAGATGCCTATATAAGAAAAAGCCCTAAATATCAGGACTGTCCCTATAAAATCGGGACATCTGGTCACCCTACCTACAGCAGGCCCTCCCTTCCCTCAGGGAGGGACCTTTGGGCAGTTGCTCGGGGTGATTCTGCCTCCTTCAGCTCAGCTCCCCTGGAGCTGCCAGTAGCTGGTCTCCTCTCCTCCCTGGTCTGCCACAAAATGAGCTGCTCTCCTGCCTTTTTGCTTTTCTCAAACACTTCTCTTCAGACTTGATTTGTCTGCCTCATTTTCTGATAATTTACTTGCTGAACATTTGGCTTCTTTGAACTCAATTTTAAATTAGCTACAAGTTCAGTACCTCTGGGAAGTAATACTGCTGCTTTGTATAGATCTGTGTGTGACGTTCCCCTCTGGTGTTATCCGGACCGGTGATCTCCTAGGTCACTCCAATCCTTGACTCTGGGAGCCAGCCTTACCCTGCTCTGCTGTGAGAACCCCCACTCCAGGGGCTGTTGACACACAGCCGCTGACATGGAAGCTGCTCCCAGCTACTTGCAACCGAATGACACTAGCCAATATCTCCGGTCCCAGACACACCCTATGAACCTCCGTCTTGCAGAGTCCAGTTATGCCCGCTGGACACTGCAAGCTTATATGAGTCCGTCAATTTAACAAAGAAATTGATATGTACCAGTCTTGTTATCCCAATGGGAGTTTCTGACACGCTTCAAACCAAACGCACTGCTTCAAGTGGAACAAAGAAACAGATTTATTAACTATAAAGATTGACTTTATGTGATTATATATCAAAGCATAACAAGTGAGTGGTTACCAAACTGAAATAAAATCTAACCTCGCAGGCTAAACTCTAAACCCTCTTAGACTGGGCAGCAACTAGATGAAGCCGTTTTTTCTCACCCCACTGGATATCGCAGGCCTTAATGCACAGGTTTGTTCCTTAAAGCTGGGCAAATCTCCTGTGTTGGAGTCTTGTCTTCTTCTCGGTGTCTTGGTTGCTTGCACGATAGGTGTGGACAGGAGAAGGGCCCAGTTTGTGTCCACACTGTCTGTTTTATACTCTCAGTCCATGTGCTTGGGGAGCACAAGTTCAGGCATGTCAGTCTGGGGGGCATTCCTGAATCTCTCCAAACAAGATGAGCAATTCCTCTGGTGTGGCCTCATGCAGGTGAGTTATTGCATTGTGACTCCCTTGCTGGACAATAGCTGTTGATGGGTTGTTTGACACCCTGTCTGGGTGTTGGTTACTTTCCCTGCTGTTGACTCAGGGTGGGGGCTAATATCTGGCAGATTTCCCAACTTACAGCATGCTTTAGTGACCACTGTACAACACAAATCTCATCACTTCATACGCATTAATGATACACATATATGGATAGGAAATTACTTTGAGCAGATCATAACCTTTCCCCTGATATTTGCTCCAAAGAAATATTCTGGAAATGTTAAATGCTGTTTGAAAACTGCTACAATCCTTGGGAGAGCGTACTGTAACCCCCATATTCCTCATTTTCATATAATCATGTTCTTAAATATAAAGCATGCCTTGTAAGATAAATGATAAAAAATAAAACTAGTTTTCCATTAATTTCTTTAATGCTGAACGCTTGTAAATTCGTCGGCATTTTTGCTCAGGAGAATCAGTTCTGTGGGTGCCTTCATTGTGTCTAACTACTGAATCTGAGAGGAAGCTTGCTTGACTAAGCTTTAATTTGTTATGAAATATGTTCAAGAGGCCAAATAAAAGAAGGTCATGTTTACTGCTCTAACCCCATAATAAAAAAGTACAGGAAAAAGGTTAATATTATACCAGTCTCTGGGCAGCCGTCTCATGCAGTAATGTTATAGTCACCTTACGCAGAACGTGTGCTCCCCAAAGTTACCCATTTCACCTTTTATCATTTATATGAAGATTTCACAAGTTACACATATATTTACACGTCACTTAAATCCAGCCCATCTATTTCTCCCAGTTCCCAAGTGTAAGTGGGGAACTATTGTAGTGAACTTTCCTTCTGCACTACCTCAGGGGAATTGGCTAGTAAAGTGTCTAAGGCCCCACTCTACTCCCTTTACCCAGAGGCCAGCGTGCAGTGCTTGGTGATGGAATGAACTTCACAGACTGTGAACAGATGTTAGGTGTGAGGAACTTCACAGACTGAACTTCCACAATGCTGAGCTCTGCCAAACTGGTACAGAGCACCCTTCATTAAGCAGGAGATATCGTTTTTCCCTCTCATCATACAGGTTTAAAGTCAGTGTCCCCCGCTGATCACCTTCTGCTGGTGTATTTGCCCACTTTGTCACGAAGCTCTTTCGTTTTGACCCCATAAATGATTGGGTTGAGCATGGTGGGGACGAGGAAGTAGAGGTTGGCCAAGATGATGTGAACATGGGGAGCAATGCCCTGACCGAATTGGTATGTCAGAGAGGTGAAGAGGAAGGGAGTATAAGAGGTCAGCATGACACAGATGTGGGCTGTGCAGGTGTTGAGGGCTTTCTGGTGGGCTATCTTGGAGGAGATTCTGACGACGGCCCTGACAATCAGACCATAGGACAGGGCAATGAGCGTTAGGTCTAACCCAGTGACTACAAATGTAATCACCAAGGCATACATCCTGTCAACCGTGGTGTCCCCACATGATATCTTCACCACAGCCATGTGGTCGCAGTATGTATGGGGGATAATGCGGTTGTTACAGAATGGCTGCCTGATCAAGATCAGGGGCAGGGGCAAAATGAAGAGAACAGCTCTTATCAAACCCACTAGCCCTAGATTAGCTATTCGTGCATTGGTGAGGATGGTAGCATATCTGAGAGGGTTACATATGGCAATATAGCGATCGAAGGCCATTGTCACGAGGATGGCTGAGTGCATTGCAGAAACTGCATGAATTAAGAACATCTGGGTGAGGCAGCCACCCACAGTAATGCCTTTTAAATTGAACCAAAATATACACAGTGTCTTTGGCATGATGGAGGTAGATGAGCAAATGTCTGTGAGTGCCAGCATGCAGATCAGCAGGTACATCGGCTTGTGCAGGGTCTGCTCTTTGCCTACAACAAACAGAACTGTGAAATTTCCCAACAGGCTGATAATGTAGAACGTAGAAAAACAGATGGAAATCCAGATGTGGGCAGCTTCCAGTCCAGGGATTCCCATTAGCATGAATGTTGAAGGGTCAGAGGGGGTGAGGTTGAAAGCTGCCATGAGGTTGTTGATGCATCAGTAGGGCTAAGAAATGCTCAAGGTGCCTGTGCAGGGAGAGAAGCACAGTGAGTGGGTTTACACACTTTATAGCAAATAGCACGGTAAAGAGATTATAGTTATTATCCATCTAGAAAGGGGGTGAGTAGTGAGGTGGCAACATTTACAGATGGCACCAGATTATTTTGGTCATAGTCAAGTCCAGAGAAGTCCTCAGAGGGAGCTAACCAAGCCAGGTGAATGGGCAGCATGTTGGCATAGAAACTTCAGTGTCAATAACAGCAACGTGTATTCCCATTGGAGGGAAATGCTTGAAGTCAGAAAACACCTGGGAAGGTTCTAATTTAATTGCATGAACTCAGGACAGGGAACAGGGCATCATGGTACACACCTCTGGGAAACCCTGCTTACAGTTCAAGCATGGACAGAGACTAAGCAAAACATTTGGGATCCAGGAGGAGTGGGATGGAAAATCATACAGATAATACACTGCCATAATATCAGTCCATCAATGTTTCATCATCCTCTGGACTCCTCTGTGTAGTAGTGAGCACCCCTCTCACAAAGAATATTGCAGAACTAGAGGGGTTCAGGCAAGGGCAATGAGAATAATGTAGTGTAGACCTAGCCTAAGAGAGAGGACACTGAACTAGATAGAGCATAGGTCTGATCCACGATGCAATTCCTATGTTAGAAAGAGCCCAGTTTTCTCCATGGAAACAGACATAATCATGTTGTGCTAAGACTTTGTGCTCAAGGGAATGGGCACAAATGACACAAGGGTATTGGTATTCAGCGTACAGGCCTTCACCTCTGTTACTCCCCTTGTTTCTTTTGTTGACACACTTTTTTGCAGAAACCCAGCTTTGTCTGAGGCGTAAGTTACAGGTGTTAACTGACAAGTGTAAGTAGAGACATGTTTCAGCAACTCAGCTGCTAACCCGTCTCATGCCTGAATATTGATGAAGTTTACAGATGACACTAAAATTGGGGGATTGTAAATAATGAATAGGGCAGGTCACAGTTCAGAGCAATCTGGATTGGTTGATAAACTGGGTCAAAGCAAACAATATGTGTTCTACTATACCTATGTAGATACCTTAATCTAGGAACAAAGAATGTTTGTGATGCTTACATGATGGGGGACTCTCATGGAAAGTGCAATGACTGAACAAGATTTGGGGGCGTGAAGGGATAATTAACTAAACATGAGCTCCCAGTGTGACTCAGTGCCAAAAGAGGCCAATGTGATCCTTGGATGATAACTAGGGGAATCTCAAGGAGATGTGGAGAAGTTATTTTACCTTTGTATTTGCCTCTGGTGCGACTGCTGCTGGACTCTTTGTCCAGTTCCTATGTCCACAATTAACGATTGATGCTGATATATTGAAGAGGGTTCAGAGAAGCGTCACGAGAATTATTAAAAGATTAGAAAACAACCTGCCTTATAGTGATAGACTCAAAGATTTCAATCCATTTAGTTTAACAAGTTTGGTTTTGGGATGACTTTTGATAACACTTTTAAGTTCCAACACAGGAAAGAAATATATAATAAGCTTTTCAGCCTAGCATAGCCCGATTCAATGGGTGTAAATTGAAAGCAATTATGACTGGAAATAAGGTGTACATTGTTTAAACAGTGAGAGCATTCACACAGGCAGGGACACACCCAGATGCAGAGGATGACCAGCCACTGCATGAACCAACAATAGAAAGGCTATAGCCAATATAACCCCCAGGTTCCCAGTCTAGGACCCCCAGGCTGAACCATCCTGCTCTAGTACATACTCTGACCAGTATGAATTTGTTACCCAGTTCCTTCAATGTGGGGAGGAAAATGCACACTTGTGGTAACCAAGCTGAGATATTTCCCCCAGACACTTAAGTTAAAGGAATACTAGGTTTAGATTAAAACATAAAATAGATAGAATATAAGTGGTTATATTGGATAGCAAACAAAGCAAAGAAGATGACCTAGCAAATCAGGAATACGCCAAACTAAGTTTAACACACTAGTTAGATTGACTATGAATTAGCAGGTTCTCACAAGCCATCTGGCAGATTCTCAAGGCAGAAGCTGCATTTGACTTGCAGCTCAGGTTTCTGAGGTTTCCATACACAGACTAGAAATCCCGTTAGCCTGGGTCCAGCACTTTCCCCAATTCAGTCTTTGTTCCTAAGGTGTTTCCAGGAATCCTCTTGTGTGAGGAGTGAAGAACCACCGATGATGTCACTCCCAGCCTTATATAGCTATAGCATATGGCAGGAACGCTTTGTTTCAAAACTTGGTTCCCAAACCAGTTAGTGGGAAAATACAGACTCCGCAAGATGTAGTCCTAATTTATGTGGCCTGGTCAAATGACCTGGTAGAGTGATAGTATCCATTATTTAAAGGCTGTCTGCAGCGTTCTCAGGAAGCCTGAGATGAGTTTTTCCTCAGGCCAATTGTTTTACTTACTAGCTCATTGCCCTCAATGGGCCCTTCCCAACTAGCTCCTTAGACTGAAAGCTTCTTGCCAAGTGGGTGTTCCCCAGGTGGAAGTGCATTTCAAATGCAGATACATAGACAATATTCAGCTGGGGACCCACTGGCTAAGCAGCAGTTCTGCAGAAAAGCATCTGGGGATTACAGTGGACGAGAAGCTGGATATGAATCAGCAGTGTGCCCTTGTGTCCAAGAAGGCTAATGACATATTGGACTGCCTTAGTAGACGCATTGCCCACAGATCGAGCACAGTGATTTCTCCCTCGATTCGGCACTGGTGAGGCCACATCTGGAGTATTGCGTTCAGTTTTGGGCCCCCCACTACAGGAAGGATGTGGAAAATTGGAGAGAGTCCATCGAAGGGCAATGAAAATGATCAGGGGGCTGGGGCAGATGACTTATGAGGCGAGGTTGAGGGAACTGGGCTTGTTTACTCTGCAGAAGAGAAGAGTGAGGGGGAATTCGATAGCAGCCTTCAACTACCTGATGGGGGTTCCAATGAGGATGGAGCTCGGCTGTTCTCAGTGGTGGCAGATGACAGAACAAGGAGCAATAGTCTCAAATTGCAGTGGGGGAGGTCTAGGTTGGATATTAGGAAACATTATTTCACTAGGAGGGTGGTAGAGCACTAGAATGGGTTGCCTAGGGAGGTGGTAGAATCTCCATCCTTAGAGGTTTTCAAGACCTGGTCTGAGAAATCCCTGGCTTGGACGAATTAGTTGTCGAATCCGCGGGACTGGGGACCTCCTGCAGACACGCCGCTGAAGGCGGCCTGCCTGCCGTGCTTGTGGCTGCAAAAAAGCTAGAGCCGCCCCTGCCTGTGGTGCCCCCAAACATACTCAGGGCCAGGTAAGGTTCTAGCACTGGCCTTAGACCATCAATCACAAAGAAAAATTCAATGTCAGCGTTGCTGCACAGCTGTCCCTGTAAACCCTGCTCCCCACGCCCATAACCTTCAGTGCTGCCCGCCTGTCTGTGAACATGCCTCTCCCCACCCAAGACTCCTGAGCTCTGTTTGCCGGTCACTGTACACCCCCTGCATGTCCTCACTGCCCTCAGTGCTGCCTGCTTCTCTGTGTACACCTCCCTCCACGCAACCAGAACCCCCAGCACTGCCTGCCTGTCTGTGTGCTACCTGCTCCCCGCCACCATAATTGCCAGTTCTGCCCGCCAGCTGATATACATCCTGCTCCCTGCCCAGAACCCCCAGTTCTGACCACTGTCCATATATGTACCCCACCCCCACAACTTCCAGCCATGCTACAGAGAAATACCCCTCGCCGAGCAGCAAAACCAGGTACCAGACCCCACAGTGACAGCTCACAGAAATATCTCCTCAGACTAGGCTAAACTCAGTGTCTGCCTGCACCTGGGAAATGGGGGAGATCAGCCTGAACTGCCTTTCTGGGGGCAAAGGGAACCCCAGCAGCAGCACAGCCTGTGCAGGGAAGGGGAGAGGGACAGGACTGGTGGGAGGGAGAGAAGGTGTGGAGACTAAAAGGAGCCACTGTGAGTAACTCTTCCTCAAAATGTCACAAATCATTAACATATGGCAGCCCATTAGAAACCCAGACAGACCTTCCTGAGGCTGCTTTTCCTGTGCTGGCAATTGCTGACCTTACCATGAGGCTGTAGTGGGGTTACTCATGGGAGGAGGGATGGTCCGGAAGCGGGACAGTCTCAGAAACAATCTGCTACAATGTGGTCCACATTATGTTACTGCCTGAGACACCACCCTGACCCAGGAGGCCTTGTTACACCTTCTTGGTCTGTGAATTAGGCTGGATGTCCATTCCCTACACACAGACACACAAACACACACACACACACACACAGACACTGTGCATTCCTGGACCACCCCCAGTGAGATTTCTAACACTGCCTGGCTTCCTCTAAGCAAGAATCATGCTTTCCTTTTCACTACCTTTTGGTACTTCTCATCCGCTCAAGAACCAGAGATGCAGGGGCTCAGAGAGAACAGACCCCTTTCCCCATAAAAAAAACCAACAACATTATAATCATAGTTCTGACCCTCTAAGCCTGAGAGTTTGAGATTTCAGCAACTTTCCTGTCAGTTTTTCTTTGGTCCAAACAAGCTCACCCATTCATAGAGGCCACAGGACGCCTCCTTTTGAAATCACTGGAGGCTCATGGCAAGTGCAAATCAGGCAACTTATTTAACTCCCTTCATACGGATTTAGGGTGAACTCCTATCCATGTTGGGAGATTTGCCATTCATTTAAATGGGACCAGATTCACCCTTAGTGTTTAACTTTTGGCTCCAAGAGGCCAAAATCATGGCTTTGGGTCGTGCTACAGAGAGCGCTATTCTGTTAGGGCGCTGAAAGAGTCTGAAGGAAACACCCAGTTTATGTGGTGTTCTGAGACCGGGCATGAAAGATGGGGATTTCGAAACATGTGGGCCATAATTTTGCTTTCAGGGAGGCCAGTGTCAGTCTGGAGTGATCCAATGAAAGCAGAATGTGAGGGCAAAATCTGGCCAGTGTGCAACACATTCCTGTTGTGAACCCTCTGGTAACACAGATACCCACTGCAGAGGCTGTCCCTGCGCTTCTTAACAGGGCAGTGAAGTTGTTGAATTGGAAACCATGAGCGAAGAAGAAAATAAAACCACCGCCCAAAAAGAGGAAGCTACTGAGACAGATAGAAGAACACAGTAAGAGACAAGGAACTGATCTTAACAACTACTATTTATCTAATCTATTTCTATAACATTTTTAGTTCCAATTTTACCAGGTAAATCCCTTGGTGTTTCTGACAATACTAAACAGTTCAAATCATTGTGCTGGTGAATCCTGCCCAGATGGTTCTTGACTTTACCCCTGGAACTGTTCCTGAGCCCTTAGCACTAACTTTATTGCAGAAACAAACAACTCACCGAAACCGCGCTCAGCAGAGAGAGGAATTCTCCTTCCTGCAACAGGAAGGCAGAGCCCTGAGTATCAGTGTCTGAATCTCACACGTCTGACACACGGCATGCTGAACCACAACCTTTATGATTCCCCTGTACAGTCCCTGCAGACTCGCAGGTTGGCCAGGATTCACAGACAATTCTCTTGGCTCCATTACCAGTGGGAAGAGCAGAAAATAGACCTTGGAGAATTTCAGCCTGAGAGGTTCCCTTGGGAGAGAAGACATGATTCTCCAATAACAGGGGTTCAGATTGTCAGGACAAACTGAATCTCACAGACTTGATAGAGTGGTCCGGTACAACTGAATCCCTAGAGAGAAAAGGAAGAGCCAAGTTTTAGATGTGTTCCTTTATATCAGCATTACCATGCTGCTGCCCATAGTCATAGAATCCTCCTTATCCTCCCAGCTGACGAGCCCTGCGCGGAATCCCTGAGAACACGACACGCAATGTAAAGGTTTTTCCTTGTGGCACATACTTGTTTCAAACCCATTTGATAGCGTCTCTCAGACCGAGGGTAGCATAGATTGTCCCTGCTTAATGATAAAAACCCATAGTGCACTACTTCTGCCATGGCCAGGAGCAACTTTCTCAGCCCCTTCAGTGATCAGTATGTGCCCTGAAGCCTGGGGACTGCTAGAGTGACTGCACAGACTATAATTAGGATAGGGAGGATAGAGGAAGAGGTTCAGAGGCACAGATGTGAATTAAGTGCCCAATGTCCATCCACATTCAGTGGGACTCGGGTGGTTAAAGGCACAGAGGCAGTAGGCACCAATTATAGTCTTAGCCTTCACAACATCCTCTGGCGAAAAGTTCCACAGGGTAGGTCCAGAGAGTTCCTGGAGGATAGGTCCATCAATGTCCCACATGCCTCACTACCTCAAACAGTCCCTGCTATCGAACCAATAATTTGAACTGAAAGCTTGGTAGTTACACTAACATTCTGTTCTTTCCCTCTGAAGCACCTGGCCACTGTCAGAAGACAAGATACAGGACTAGATGGATCGTTGTTATCTGAGCCTCCTTTTCCTTCTCTGGGTGCTGCTCCTCCTAGTCGATGGGGCCCACATGCCTAACTACCTCAGACAGTCCCTGTCACCGAACCAGTAATTTGAACTGAAAGCTTGGTAGTAACACTAACATTCAGTTTCCCAGTTTGAAAACTCCCAGCTGGACCCTTGGTATAGGCCTTCTCTTTTACCTTCTAGCAAATGCCTGCAAAGTCTTGATGCGATTCCTTAATTGAAGAATGTATTGGACTGTGTTCATCGCCTGGAGTCTTTGCTCTTCCATGTTTCTCCAAGCACGTCTGGAAAGTCTCGAGGTTGCTTCCCAGACAGCAGATCAAAGGGAGAAAGAACGCTTGGAGGCTTGAGGCACATCCCTGATCACAAAAAGGTGGCAGGGAAAGAGTTGGTCCCAATGTTTGGCATCCGAGACTACAAACTTCTTTAACACTGCCATTAAAATTCTGTGAAATCTCTCTACCATCCCATCACTCTGGGGATGGTAGATCGACATTCTGAATGTCTTTAACTACAATAGATTGCACAGGTCTACATTAGTTGGAAAGTAAAGTTAGGTCTGTAACGATGCAGCCTTTGGTGGGACACTTCTGAGAGTATCAATTCAGGACAAATTGCTTAGAGCAGAGCAGTTACAGCCTGAAGTTGGGGTTCCTTTGCACACCAAGGCAAACCAAAGGAGCAAAAGATTGAAGACTTTGGTTTTACCCCACTGGCTATCCAGAAGTCATATAAGCAATTCCCTTAGACACTCCAGTTTCCCAGTACAACCACCAGTGACACTCATTATGGGGACGAATGGTTATGAAAACCAATACCCCAGTAAAAGAGAAAGGTTCTCCCAATCCCAAAGCAGCAAGGCCTAGACTCAGGTAAGTCAGATCTTACCCACAAATCGTGCTGTTGACAATCCTTTAGAATCTAAAATCTACAGGTTTATTCATAAAAGAAAAACAATATAGATGAGAGGTAGAATTGGTTACATGGAATCAATTACATACAGTAATGATAACGTTCTTGGTTCAGGCTTGTAGCAGTGATGGAATAAACTGCAGGTTCAAATCAAGTCTCTGGAGTACATCCACAGCTGGGATGGGTCATTCAGTCCTTTGTTCAAAGCTTCAGCTTGTAGCAAAGTTCCTCCAGAGGCAAGAAGGAGGATTGAAGACAAAATGGAGGGGTCTCCAGGGCCTTTTATATCCTCTGCCATGTGGAAGGACACCCCTCTGTTCTTACTGTGGAAATCACAGCAGCAAGATAGAGTCTGGAGTCACATGGGCAAGTCACATGTCCATGCTGACTCAGTTTACAGGACGACACCATTGTTTACATTAGTTTGAACGTTCCCAGGAAAGCTCAGATGTGGACTGGCATCTCTGAAAGTCCATTGTCAGTTAAGTGTTTCTTGACTGGGCACTTTCTGAGATTAGTTTTTTCTCAAGAACCTTCCAAATGCTTCACTTATGCTACATGGATCCAAACACACTGAGATACAAGTACATAGCCAATATTCATAACTTGAACTACAAAAATGATACACACATGCTGACCAAATTGAACCAAAATATACACAGTGCCTTCAGCACAATCAGGATAGACATGCTGATGTCTGTGAGTGCAAGCAAGCAGAACAGTATGTATATTGGCTTGTGCAGGGTCTGTTCTTTGCCTACAAAAAAAAGAACCATGAAATTTCCCAACAGGCCGATAATGTAGAACGTGGCGAAAGAGATGAAAATCCAGATGTGAGCAGCTTGCAGGTCAGGGATTCCCATTAGGGTGAATGTTGAAGGGTCACAGGGGGTGAGGTTGAAACATGCCATGAGGTGGAAGATACATTAATGAGGCTCAGAAATGCTCAAAGTGCCTGTGAAGGGAGAGAAGCACAGCGAGGGGGTTACTCACATCATAACAAATAGTAGGGTAAATATTTTATAGTTGTTACCAATCTAGAAAGGGGCTGAGCAGTGAGGTGGCAACATTTGCTGATGGCAGATTAATTAGGTCAGAGTCAAGTCCAGAGAAGTCCTCAGAGGGAGCTAACCAAACGAGATGAATGGGCAATAACGTGCCATCGCTGGTAATTAGTAACAATGGTCAATGATGGGATATTAAAAGTTACTACAGAGAACTTTTTTCCGGAGGGTCTGGCTGGAGAATCTTGCTTGCATGCTCGGGGTTCAGCTGATCGCCATATTTGGGGTCGGGAAGGAATTTTCCTCCAAGGTAGATTGGCAGAGGCCCTGGAGGTTTTTCGCCTTCCTCTGCAGCATGGGGCAGGTGTCGCTGGCTGGAGGATTCTCTGCGACTTGAAGTCTTTAAATCATGATTTGGGGACTTCAACAGCTGAGTCAAGGGAGAGAATTATTCCAAGAGTGGGTGGGTTAGCTTTTATAGCCTGCATCATGCGGGAGGTCAGACTAGATGATCATAATGGTCCCTTCTGACCTTAAAGTCTATGAGTCTATGATGGCAGAGACACTTTGATGTCAATATCTACAATGTGTATGCCCAGAGAAGGGGAAATCTTGAACTCCTCAAACATCTTACAAGGTTCAAATTTAGCTGTATGAACTCAGGACAGGGACCTAGGCATCATGGTACACAGGTCTCTGAAACCCCTGCTCACGGTGCAAGCATGGAGAGAAACTAATCAAAACACTGGGATGCAGGAGGAGTGGGATGGGAAATCATATAGGTAACACAATGCCATGAGATGAGTCAGTCAATGTTTTACCCTCCGCTGGACTCCTCTATGTAGTACTAGGCACCTTTGTCACACAGGATATGGCTGAACTACTGGGGTTCAGGGAATGGTCAAGGGTTTGGGGAAACTCTCATACAGAGAGAGCTAGAAAAGACGGGAATTGTTACACTACAGAGATGATGAATAAGAGGGGATATGAAAAATGTCTATAAAATACTGACTAGTAGCATCTGATGAAGTGGGTTCTAGCCCATGAAAGCTTATGCCCAAATAAATTTGTTAGTCTCTAAGGTGCTACAAGGATTCCTCATTGTTTTGACTAGGAGAGAGTAGATTTATGTAAGTCCCTACATGTGGATTTAGGGTGAAATTCTGGCCGTGATGGGAGTTTTGCCATTGATATCCGTGCGACCAAGATTTCACTCTTAGTGTTTAATTTTCGGCTCCGAGCTGCAAAAATCACTGATTCGGGTCCTGCTACAGAGAGCGCCGTTCTGTCTTGGTTCTGAAAGGTTCTGAAGGAAACCCCCAGTTAATGTGGTGTTCTGAGACCTGACAAGAAAGACAGGGATTCCAAAACACACGGGTCCTGATTGTGCTCTCAGGGAGGCGATTGTCAATCTGGAGTGATTGTCACAAAGCTCTTTGGTTTTGACCCCATAAATGATAGGGTTGAGCATGGGGGGCACAAGGAAGTAGAGGTTGGCCAAGATGATGTGAACATAGGGAGGGATGCCCTGACCGAACCGGTGTGTCATAGAGGTGAAGAGAAAGGGAGTATAAGATGTCAGCATCACACAGATGTGGGCTGTGCAGGTGTTGAGGGCTTTCTGGTGGGCTGTCTTGGAGGAGATTCTGAGGACAGCCCTGATAATCAGACCATAGGACAGGGCAATGAGCGTCAGGTCTAACCCGATTATTATGAATGCTACCACCAAGACATAGATCCCATCGAATTTGGTGTCCCCACATGACATCTTCACCACAGCCATAGGGTCGCAGTAAGTATGGGGGATAATGCGGTTGGTACAGAATGGCTGCCTGGTCAGGAGCAAGGGCAGAGGCAGAATGAAGAGAACAGCTCTTGTCAAACCCATTAGCCCTAGTTTAGCGATCCGTGCATTGGTGAGGATGGTAGCATATCTGAGAGGGTTACAAATGGCAATGTAGCGATAGAAGGCCATTGTCGCGAGGATGGCTGAGTGTATAGCAGTAAGCGCATGAAGAAAGAACATCCGGGTGAGGCAGCCACCCACAGTAATGCCTTTCAAATTGAACCAAAATATACACAGAGCCTTTGGCACAATGGAGGTAGACGTGCCAATGTCTGTGATTGCCAGCATGCAGATCAGCAGGTACATCGGCTGGTGCAGGGTCTGCTCTTTGCCTACAACAAACAGAACTGTGAAATTTCCAAAAAGGCCGATAATGTAGAACATAGAAAAAGGGATGGAAATCCAGACATGGGCAGCTTCCAGGCTAGGGATTCCCATTAGCATGAAATGTGAACGGTCAGAGGGGGTGCGGTTGAGAGCTGCCATGAGGTGGTCGATGCATCAGTTGGGCTAAGAAATTCTCAAGGTGCCTGTGAAGGGAGAGAAGCACATTGAGGGGGTTTACACACTTTCTAACAAACAGTATGGTAAATAGTTTATAGTTATTATCCATCTAGAAAAGGGGGAGAGTAGTGAGATGGCAACAGTTACAGATGGCACCAGATTATTTTGGTCATAGTCAAATCCAGAGAAGTCCTCAGAGGGAGCTAACCAAGCCAGGTGAGTGGGCAGCATGATGGTAGAGAAACTTCGATGTCAATAACAGCAATGTGTATGCCCATTGGAGGAAAATGGTTGAAGTCCTCAAATACATGCTAAGGTTCTAATTGAATGGTATGAACTCAGGACAGTGACCTGGGCATCATGGTACACACCTCTGGGAAACTCTGCTCACAGTGCAAGCATAGACACAGACTAAGCAAATATTGGGATCCAGGAGGAGTGGGATGAGAATCATACATAAATACAATGCCATGAGATCAATCCATCTATGTTTCACTATCCTCTGTACTCCTCTGTGTAGTACTGGGCACTCTTCTCACACAGGATATTGCAGAACTAGAGAGGTTCAGACAAGGGCAATGAGAATGTTAATGGGCCCGGGGAAACTCTCACATGGAGAGAGGTTGAAAAAACTGGGATTATCACCTTACAAAGGTGATGAATAAGAGGAGATATGAGAAAAATCTATACAATACTGACTAGGAGAGTGTAGACTGAGAATGTGTTTTCCCTGTCTCATAACACAAAATCAAAAGGACATTCAATTAAACTGAAATGTGGCATATTCAAAACAGATAAACAAAGGAATGCCCAAATTAGATGGAGGAACTCGTTGCCACAAGAGATAGTTGAGGCTCTGAGCTAAATTAGAATCGGGAAGGTTTTGGACATTTACACGGGAATTGAGACTATCCAGTTACAATAGTTACAGGTAAATAAATATTTTGGAAATCCTAGATGCCAAAGTGTTTCAGGGCACAAGCCAATCTCAAGCGGTCAGGCATTAGGGTGACAAGCTCCAGATGGTCAGGTCCCGTCTGCCCCATGCATCTACTTTGAGTTCCTTACACCTTCTTCTTACACCTTGTCAGGGAGAGGACACTGAACTAGATGGAGTATAGGTCTGATCCACAATGCAATTCCTATGTTGGAAAGGAGCCCAGTTTCCTCCATGGAAACAGACATAATCATGCTGTGCTAAGACTTTGTGCTCAACAGAATGGGCATGAGTAGCACAAGGGTCTTGGTATTTAGGGCTACAGGCCTGCACTTTGGTTAATTCCTTGTTTCTTTTGGTGAGACACTTTCTGCAGGCACCCAGCTTTGTCTGAGGCATAAGTTACAGGTGTTAACTGACAAGTGTAAGCAGAGACATGTGTCAGCAACTCAGCTGCTATGCCATCTCATGTGTGAATATTGATGAGGTTTACAGATGGCACAAAAATTAGGGGATTGTAAATAATGAAGAGGACAGGTCACTGTTCAGAGCAATCTGGATTGGTTGGAAAACTGGGTTAAAGCAAACAATATGTGTTCTAACATAGCTATGTCAATATCTACATCTAGGATATGTAGGTGATGCTTACATGATGGGGGCTCTCATGGGAAGTGAATGACTCAACAAAATTTCAAGGCGTGAAGGGATAATTAGCAAAACATGAGCTCCCAGTGTGACTCTGTGGCCAAAAGAGCCAGTGTGATCCTGGGATAATAATCAGGGGAATCTCAAGGAGATGTGGAGAAGTTATTTTACCTCTATATTTCCCACTAGTGCGACTGCTACTGGACCCTTTGTCCAGTTCTGATGTCCACAATTAAAGATGGATGCTTATATATTGAAGAGGGTTCAGAGAAGAGCCACAAGAATTATTAGAAGATTAGAAATCCTGCCTTATAGTGATAGTGTCAAAAATCTCAATCTATTTAGTTTAACAAAGATGGTTAAGGGGTGACTTGATAACAGTCTATAAGTCATACATGGGGAACAAATATTTAATAATAGGATTTTTTCCTAGCATGGCATGATTGAATGGGTGTAAATTGAAGTTAAAACAATTATGACTGGAAATAAGGGGTTCATTGTTTAAATGCGGAGAGTAAGCATTGGAACAATTTAGCAAGGTTCTTGGCAGATTCTCCATCACAGAGAATTTTTTAAACAGGATTCGATGTTTTTCTAAAAGATATGCTATAGGAACAATTTTGGGAAATTCTTCTGGCTTGTACTCTACAGAAAGTCAGACCAGATGATCAAAGTGGTCCCTTGGAATCGTTCAACATGTCCACAGGAGTCAGCTGGATGCAGTTTGCCTTCAAGCTTGTCCCTGAGCTTACTTAAGGTATTTTTTTTCTATTCAGTGGAGTCCAGATTAATGTGGGCTGGCCACATGCCCTTGTAGAGTCATAGTATCCATTATTTAAAGGCTGTCTGCAGCGTTCTCAGGAAGCCTGAGATGAGTTTTTCCTCAGGCCACTTGTTTTACCTATTAGCTCATTGCCCTCAATAGGCCCTTCCGAACCAGCTCTTTAGACTGAAAACTATTTGCCAAGTGGGTTTCCCTCAGGTGGAACTACATTTCAATTACAGATACATAGACAATATTCAGTTGGGGACCGACTGGCTAAGCAGCAGTTCTGCAGAAAAGGACCCGGGGATTACAATGGATGGGAAGCTGGATATGAGTCAGCAGTGTGCCCTTGTTACCAAGAAGGCTAATGGCATATTGGGCTGCATTAGTAGGTGCATTGCCAGCAGATCGAGGGATGTGATTATTCTCTTCTATTCGGCACTGATGAGGCCATATCTGGAGTACTGCATCCAGTTTTGGGCCCCCCATTATAGGAAGGAAGTGAAAAATTAGAGAAAGTCCATCAGAGGGCAATGAAAATGATCAGGGGGCTTGGGCAGATGACATTCAAGGAGAGGCTGAGGGAACTGGGCTTGTTTAGTCTGCAGAAGAGAAGAGGGGGAATTTGATAGCAGCCTTCAATTACCTGAAGGGGGGTTCCAAAGAGGATGGAACTCGGCTTTTCTCAGTGGTGGCAGATGACAGAACAAGAAGCAATGGTGTCAAGTTGCAGTGGGGGAGGTTTAGGTTGGATATTAGGAAACACTATTTCATGAGGAAGGTGGTGAAGCACTGGAATGGGTTACCTAGGGAGGTGGTGGAATCTTCATTCTTAGAGGTTTTTAAGGCCTGGCATGAGAAAACCCTGGCTGGGATGATTGAGTTGGTGTTGGTGTTGGTCCTGGTCCTGCTTTGAGCAGGGGGTTGGACAAGATGACTTCCTGAGGTCTCTTCCAACCCTAATCTTCTATGTTTCTATGATTCTACAATTCATATCTTCAGACGAAAAATGAAACATGTACACAAATAGGATAATCATATTCAGAAAATTACAACTCTTCATATAACATCTTACATGACCCATCTGGAATTAAATGTATAAAATTTTATGCTATAATTATATCAAAATAATATCACTGTGAAGGATTTGGGGTGCAGTGTCACACAAAGATTAATGGTTCTTTCCACCGGTGAAATGCCTGAAGTTACGTAACTACAACAACAGTTGGAAACAAACTTGAGTAAAGGTTGGGAACCCAGATTGCAGGTCTGTAGCTTGCCAGAGCAAAGTAACCCTGAGCTGCCACCAAACACACTTGGGGCCAGGTAAGGTCCCAGCACTGGCTTTGGACCATCAATCACAATGAAAAATTTAACGTCAATGCTGCTGCCCAGCTGTCCCTGTAAACCCCACTCCCCACACCCATAACCTTCAGTGCTGCCCGCCTGTCTGTGAACATGCCTCTCCCCACCCCCATGATCCCCAGCTCTGTTTGCTGGACACTGTACATCCCCTGCCTGTACTCACTGCCCTGAGTGCTGCCTGCTTCTCTGTACACCTCCCTCCATGCAACCAGAACCCCCAACACTGCCTGCCTATCTGTGTGGACCCTGCTCCCCACCACCATAATAGTCAGTTCTGCCCGCCTGCTCATATACAACCTGCTCCCTGCCCAGAACCCACAGGTCTGGCCACTTGTCCATGTATGTACCCCACCCCCACAACTACCAGCCATGCTACAGAGAGATACCCCTCACCTAGCAGCAAAACCAGGTACAGACACCACAGCGACAGCTCACAGAAATATCTCCTCAGACTAGGCTAAACTCAATGGGGAAGATCAGCCTGAACTGCCTTTCAGGGGGCAAAGGGAACCCCAGCAGCAGCACAGCCTGTGCAGGGAAGCAGAGAGGGACAGGACTGGCGGGAGGGAGAGAGTGTGTTGAGACTAAAAGGTGCCAGCGTGAGTAACTCTTGCTCAAAATGACACAAAGCTTTAACGTATTGCAAACCGTTAGAAACCCAGACAGCCCTTCCTGAGGCTGCTTTTTCTGTGTTGTCAGTTGCTGATGTTACCATGACACTGTAGTGGGGTTTCTCATGGGAGGAGGGATGGTCCGGATGGGGGACAGTGTCAGAGACAATCTGCTACAATGTGGTCCACATTATGTTACTGCCTGAGACATCCCCCCGCCCCAGGAGGCCTTGTTACACCTCCTTGGTCTGGGAATTAGGCAGGATGTCCATTCCCTATTTCACCCAGTTTGAGGACTGAACATGACTGTGATCTGGATACTGCACATTCCTCTCCCCCCCCCCCACTATACATTCCTGGATCTCCCCCAGTGAGATTTCCAACACCAGCAGGGGCACAGAGAGAGCAGACCCCTCTCCCTCGTGAAAAAAACAACAAGACGTTATAGTCATTGTTCTTCCCTCTAAGCATGTTAGTTTGAGATTTCAGCAACTCTCCTGTCAGTTCTTCTTTGATCCAAACGAGCTCACCCGTCCTTAGAGGCTATGAGACAACTGCTTTTGAAGTCACTGGAGGCTCATGTTTGGTGTGAATCAGGTCATTTTCTTAAATCTCTTCATGTGGATTTAGGGTGAACTCCTATTTGTGTTGGGAGTTTTGCCATTGATGTCAATGGGACCAGATTCTACCTTAGTGTTTAACTTTTGGCTCCAAGAGGCAAAAATCACGGCCTTGGGTTGTGCTACAGAGAGCACTATTCTGTTAAGGTGCTGAAGGAGTCTGAAGGAAACACCCAGTTTATGTGGTGCTCTGAGACTGGGCATGAATTATGGGGATTTCGAAACATGTGGACCCTAATTGTGCTCTCAGGGAGGCCTGTGTAAGTCAGGAGTGATCCAATGAAAGCAGAATGTGAGAGCATGATCTGGCCAGTGTGCAATACATTCTTGTTGTGAACCCTCTGGTAACACAGATACCCACTGCAGAGGCTTTGGCTGTACTTCATAACAGGGCAGTGAAGTTGCTGTTTTGGGAAACGTGAGCAAACAAGAAAGAAAAAGCACCACCCAAAAAAAGGAAGCTACTGAAACAGATAGAAGGACACAGTAAGAGACGAGGAACTGATCTTAACAACTAATATTTGTCTAATCTATTTCCATAACATTTGTAGTTCCAATTTTACCAGGTAAATCCCTTGGTGTTTCTGACAATACTAAACAGTTCAAGTTGCCGTGCTGGTGAATTCCTGCCCAGATGGTTCTTAACTTTACCCTTGGAATCCTTCCTGGGCCCTTTGCACTAACTATATTTCAGAAAGAAGCAACTCACTGAAATCCCGCTCAGCAGAGAGAGGAAATCTCCTTCCTGCAACAAGAAGGCAGAGCCCTGATTATCAGTGTCGAATCTCACACATCTAACACTTGCGTGCTGAACCACAACCTTTATGATTCCAGAGTACAGTCCCTGGAAACTCGCAGGTTGGCCTGGACTCCTGGACAATTCCCTTGGCTCCATTAGCAGTGGAAAGAGCAGAAAATAGACCTTGGAGAATTTCAGCCTGAGAGGTTCCCTTGGGAGTGAAGACATGATTCTCCGATAACAGCGGTTCAGATTGTCTCACAGACTTCATAGAGTGGTCCGGTACAACTGAAACCCCAGAGAGAAAAGGAAGAGACAGGTTTTAGATGTATTTCTTTATATCAGCATTTCCCTGCTGCTGCCCATAGTTACAGAATCTGAGCATCATTCTCCTTATCCTCCCGGCTGATGAGCCCTGCGTGGAATCCCTGTAACACGACATGCAATGTAAAGGTTTCTCCTTGTCGCACATCCTTGTTTCAATCCCATCTGATAGCCTCTCTCAGACTGAGGGTAGCACAGATTGTCCCTGGTTAATTATAAAAACCCATAGTGCAATAACATGCTGTGGCCAGGAGCAGCTTCCTGAGTCCCTTCAGTGATCAGCATGTGCCCTGAAGCCTGGGGACTGCTAGAGTCACTGCACAGTCTATAATTAGGATAGGGAGGATAGAGGAAGAGGTTCAGAGGCAAAGATGTGAAATAAGTGCCCAATGTCCATCCACATTCAGTGGGACTCGGGTGATTAAAGGCACAAAGGCAGTAGGGACCAATTATAGTCTCGGCCTTCACAATATCCTTTTTGGACCAGGATAGGTCCAACGAGTTCCTGGAGGATAGATCCATCAATGTCCCACATGCCTCACTACCTCAAACAGTCCTGCTATCGAACCAATAATTTGAACTGAAAGCTTGGTAGTAACACTAACATTCAGTTTCCCAGTTTGAAAACTCACAGCTGGACCCTTTGGTATAGGCCTTCTCTTTACCTGTTGTGCATTTAGCAAAATTCTTCTAGCAAATGCCTGCAAAGTCTTGAGGTGACTCTTTAATTGAAGAATGTATTGGACTGCGGTTTTTGTTCTTCCATGTTTCTCCAAGCACGTCTGGAAAGCCTCGAGGTTGCTTCCCAGAGAGCAGATCAAAGGGAGAAAGAACGCTTGGAGGCTTGAGACACATCCCTGATAGCAAAAAGGTGGCAGGGGAAAAGTTGGTTCCAATGTTTGGCATCCGAGACTACAAATGTCTTTAACACTGTCATTAAAATTCTGTGAACTCTCTCTACCATCCCATCACTCTGGGGATGATGGATCGACGTTCTGAATGTCTTTAACCTCAGTAGATTCCACAGGTATTTCATTAGTTGTAAAGTAAATTTAGGTCTGTAATGATGCTGCCTTTGGTGGGACACTTCTGAGAGTATTAAGTCAGGACAAATTGCTTAGAGCAGGGCAGTTAGAGCCCAAGGCTCGGGTTCCTTTGCACACGAAGGCAAACAAACCAGCCAAACATTGAAGACTTTGGTTTTACCCCACTGGCTATCCAGAAGTCATATAAGCAATTCCTGTAGACACTCCAGTTTCCCAGTATCACCACCAGTGACACTCGTTATGGGGACGATTGGTTATGAAAACCAATACCCCAGTAAAAGAGAAAGGTTCTCCCAATCCCAAAGGAGCAAGGCCTAGACCCAAGTAAGTCAGATCTTACCCACAAATTATGCTGTTGCCAATCCTTTAGAATCTAAAATCTACAGGTTTATTTATAAAAGAAAAATTATATAGATGAGAGCTAGAATTGGTAAAATTCAATCAATTACATACAGTAATGTCAAAGTTCTTAGTTCAGGCTTCTAGCAGTGATATAATAAACTGCAGGTTCAAATCAAGTCTCTGGAACATCCCCAACTGGGATGGGTCATTCAGTCCTTTGTTCAGAGCTTCAGCTTGTAGCAAAGTTGCTCCAGAGGCAAGAAGCAGGACTGAAGACACAATGGTGGGGTTTCCGGGGTCTTTTATGTCCTCTGCCATGTGGAAGGACACCCCTCTGTTCTTACTGTGGAAATCACAGCAGCAAGATGGAGTCTGGAGTCACATGGGCAAGTCACATGTCCATTCATGACTCAGTTTACAGGCCGATGCCATTGTTTACATGTTAGTTTGAATGTTCCCAGAAAATCTCAGATGTGGACTGGCATCTCCCAAAGTCCATTGTCAGTTAAGTGTTTCTTGATTGGGCACTTACTGAGAATAGTCCTTTCTCAAGAACCGTACCAAATGCTTCACTGATGCTATTTAGAATCAAAACACATTGAGATACAAATACATAGTTAATATTGATAACTTGAACTACAAAAATTATACACACATACAGACAGCATAATCATAATGAGCAAATCATACCCTTGTCATTGACACCTCACTCGACAACCTTTGTACAATATTTGCTGCAAATATATAACAGCGATTGCAACAATGATCTATACGGTCACAGTTTATGTCAATAATGTCACAAGGTCCTTGATCAGTAAGGATTTCTCGGGGTATTACCACTTGGGAGAATAATTCCATAAGCTCATTTGTTATGGTGGGTGCACTGGTGGAGCACAAGGGGATGGCTTTGGAGTATGCAGAGTGTAGTCAAGGATAACAAGGGTATATTGATATCTCATAGCACTCTTCTCTAGGAGCCCCACAAAGTCCATGCCTATCCTTTCAAATAGGTTATCAACGTGGAGGAGCCGGATTAGAGAGGCTTCAGGTATTCTCCTAGGACTGACTAGTGTGGTAGGTAGAGGAAGCCTGGAGCACTGGGCCTTGTGTAAGATCTGAGGCCTGAATCAGAGGCATTGATCCAAACTCATGGCAGGTATTAAAGCAGATATTCAGAAGTTCACTGTCCAGTAGATGAACTTGGCAATGTTGTTGCTAGTGTACTAGGCACTAGATATTTACCTAAATATATTCCAGCTACTGCAGATCCACCCCAGTCTAGTACAGGAGAAGGTGGTTTGACAAAGTAATGAATAGGGATGTTTTGTTAAGATATCAGGAACAAGGGGAGGTAACAAACAGATGTTATGAAACTTGTTTATCCCAGTTGTTCATCTCAGCGTGTAAATGTTGGGGTACGTCACCTTAATCCTTTGTGTGGCCTTGTAGCAGGAATTTTGCCTTTACTGTTTTGAATGTTCAGGAACCAATTGTGTCATAAGTTCAAGGACTGCCTGTTTCTTATAAAGTATTAAGTGAATGGTTATATTGTTATATTCTTATATGTTATAGAGTCTGTGTCCTTTATTTGCCACGCCACTCCAGTCTCTTAACTGTAACTGTTATTATTTGAACTCTGTTGTTTCCTGATCTATTATTGTAACCACTCATTTCTAAATAAATATTGTTTTCAAAGAAACCACTGCTTGGGTGCCTATTCTTGATTGGAGGACTGTATCCATGTTCCTTCAAGGATCGGCAAGGCTAGCTTGTTCTGGGGAGCTCTCTGTAGATCAGAGACAAGCACCCTGATAATATCCTAGAAATTCCTTTAGGCCAGGCCACAATCTTGGTTACCGAATTCAAGTAAATTGTAAATTAATATTTAAATTTAAAAGCTTTATTATTAGTTAGCATTATTTTTTTGTATAATTGGATCTAAATTTTCTGGTAGCCTAGGGGACAGCAGAGACTCCTGCTGCTGACTGAGCCACTCAGCACTCAGGTGTTAGCATACCTGTGACCACGGAGGCAGGGCACCCTGGTGATGCCTTGAGGGCAATAAACCTGGCTGAGTGCCTTTGTCACTGAACCGTGCCTGTGGTCTTTCTTTATGAGTAACATTGAGGTCTGCTGAATGAGCAGGCTGCCTTGTCTACTGTTACTGATAACACTGGAGCTCCAAGAACACAAGCACTGAGCAGTCTGAACAGCATTACTGAGACAACAACAACCCCTTCGGCACTTAACAATGGCTAGCTGACATTCTGGGTATAGACGTAAAAAATTCTACTGTCTCGAATAAGTCAGAGACTGTTGTGACTCCTGTCCAAAGTGTGGCCATTGCATCTGTAGCTGGGATTCTACCACTTACCCATTCACCACAGCAAGTTGTTCATAAGAATGGCTAAGGATAAGATTATGTCATGATAGTTACGGAATCTGTGACTTTCAGAGACCTCCGTGACATTTTCCCCTTGAGCCCCAGGGTGGAGGTATGAGAGCTGTCAGCCAGCGGGGACCCCCGAGCTCTCAGATCTCATGGGTCGCCCAGGAACCAGCAGCTCTCAGCCGCTTTGGGCGGTGGGGGTACATGGAGCTCTGTGATGGTGGGTCTGTGACAGGCACTCCGGAGCACAGACAGGTCACGGGCTTCAGTGAAAAATTGTTTATTGCCCGCAAAAGTCTGTGACAAAAACTTAAACTTAGTCATGATGGATCAGCTGGTCTGCCCAGCGTTCCTGAATTGTGTTGTGAATCAGGATAGCCATTCCCTGGCTGAATGCATTCTGGATGCTGTTGAGGGCTGTGATTATTTCAGGCCCATTGAACTGGCTGGAGGTGTCCTCCACACCGTCATCTTTTCCCTCCCCTATTCCTGCCAGTTCTACACATATTCTCACTGGGGTGTCAGTCTCCATCTTCTCAGTCAGCTATTCCCCCCATTCCCTGAGGACTTTTCCAATGATTCCCGTCCCTCCCCAATATGACTACAAAGGCCAGATATTGGAAATAATTCACCTAATCAGTTTATGAAGGTTTAGCACAACTCTTTCCACAGAAAAATTCCTTCATGAGTCCAAAGGGAACATGGTGTTGATTAAATCCAAAATACAATTGAAAGTTGATAAACATTGGTGTTACTTCCTTGCAACCATACAGTTATATCCATTAGCTAAATATTCACCAAAGTATCAGGTTCGGGTAATACCTTTCCATAATGCCGTGACTCCAGAGGGATAAAGAAAACCTTGGACAAAGAACCCCTAAAAAATTTGCTCTTTATAAGTGTGACGGGTTGGATCACAGAACCCCCCTGGGAGCTGACACCCGATGTGCCAAGACTACCACTACCCCTGCTTTCCCTGCCAGCTCGGGGCCCCAGCACCCTCTCTTGCTGAGGCAGACACTCCCGTCTGCTCCAACACAGACCCAGGGTCTGAATTACTTGCCCCAAAGCTGCAGGTTTACCTGAAAGCAGCTAACAAAAGTCTTCCTGTCTTTAACACTCAGATGCCCTACTTCCAATGGGGTCTAAACCCAAATAAATCCGTTTTACCCTGTATAAAGCATATGCAGGGTAAACTCATAAATTGTTTGCACTCTAAAACACTGATAGAGAGATATGCATGGCTGTTTGCTCCCCCAGGTATTAATATATACTCTGAGTTAATTAATAAGTAAAAAGTGTTTTTATTAAATACAGAAAGTAGGATTTAAGGGGTTCCAAGTAGTAACAGACAGAACAAAGCAACAGAGGGTCCTGTGGCACCTTTAAGACTAACTGAAGAATTGGGAGCATAAGCTTTCGTGGGTAAGAACCTCACTTCTTCAGATGCAAGTCAGGTTCTTACCCACGAAAGCTTATGCTCCCAATACTTCTGTTAGTCTTAAAGGTGCCACAGGACCCTCTGTTGCTTTTTACAGATTCAGACTAACATGCCTACCCCTCTGATACTAGACAGAACAAAGTAAGTCACCAAGCAAAATAAAATAAAATGCGCAAATCTGTGTCTAATCAAACTGAATACAGATAAGATCCTCACCAGTTCTAGAATGCTCCCTTTTACAGACTAAACTCCTTTTACCCTGGGTCCAGCAATCACTCACACCCCTTGCAATCACTGCCCTTTGTCCCAGTTTCTTCCAAGTATCCTTGGGGGTGGAGAGGCTCTCCCTTTAGCCAGCTGAAAACAAAATGGAGGGGTCTCCCAGGGGTTTAAATAGACTTTCTATTGTGGGCGGAGACCCCCTCCTCACTGCTATGCAAAGTCCAGCTCCAAGATGGAATTTAGGAGTCACCTGGGCAAGTCACATGTCCATGCATGACTCACTGTTTTTACAGGTAGCATCCATTGTTTACATGCTACCTTGAACATCCTCAAGTAGACTTCTTATGTGGATTGGAGCATTCCAAGATCCATTGTCCTTTAAGTGTTTCTTGATTAGGTATTTAATTTCAACATTCCTTTCTCCAGGAACTGACCAAATGCTCTACTAAGGTTATTTAGAAATCAAGCCAGTACACAGCCAACATTCATAACATTCATAACATTCAGTAGATCATAACCTTTGAGATATGTTACATGGCATATGTAGCATAAAACACATTCTAAGCATATTTCCATAAAGTCACTATAAGAACATAGGAACAGCCATCGTGGGTCAGACCAATGTTCCATCTAGCCCAGTATCCTGTCCTCTGACAGTGGCCAATTCCAGGTGCTTCAGAGGGAATGAACAGAACAGGTATTCATTAAGTGAGCCACCCTCTGTCGCCCCTTCCCAGCTTCTGGCAAACAGAGGTTAGGGACACTTCAGAGCATGGTTTTGCATTCCTGCCCATCTTGGTTAATAGCCACTCATGGACCTACCCATGTACTTATCTAGTTCTTTTTTGAACCCTGTTATAGTCTTAGCCTTCATAACATCCTCTAGCCAAGAGTTTCAAAGGATGACTGTGCATTGCGTGAAAAAATACTTCCTTATGTTCGTTTTAAACCTGCTACGATTAATTTGAATTTTTGACCCCTAGTTCCTGTGTTATGGGAGAGTAATATATAACAAAAATATAACAAAAATGAAAATGTAAACAGCAGACACTAGCCAATTTCCCAGCTCCCCAGGCCAACATCCTCCACTGGAGCATAAACCCAACCTTATAATGTCTTGCACTGTATAGCGATCTGTACAATGTAAGCTCATGTTTTTCACTGGAGAGCGACAGGTGGTAGGGGCCTTGGAGGTGAAGGGATCAGGATAGAGAAGAGGAAGGACTAGCAAGCATTGTGAAGTGGGGTGCAGGAGAGAAGGGACTTAGTGAGGCGGGTGAACGAGAAGAGGGAGTCGAGACCCAGTGAATGCCATGGCTACTGGGTGGCCATGGGCATTGCAAGAGGAGAGAGACTCAGTGAGTGGTGGGTTGTGGTGGCCTCTCAAGGGAGGAGAGGAAGGATTCAGAGTGAAGAAGTGGGGGCCTTGGCATAGGAGTGGAGCAGGGACAGGAAGAGGTGGAGCATGTGTGGGACGATGTGGAGATGCGAGATGGGGCATCTGGGGCCGAGCACAGACAGCCCATATGTCCATGCTCTCAAAGGTGGCAGAGCAGTTGTCCCCAACACTCTCCAAAAACTTATTGGATTGTCTCAGCACTTCTGTATTACTCTCCCAGCAGATGCTGGGTTATTAAAGTCCCCCATGAGAAACAGGGCCTGTGATCTGGAAACTTCTGTTAGTTATCTGAAGAAAGCCTGGTCTACTTCATCCCCCTGGTCTCGTGTTCTATAGCAGATGCCCACCACGAGAGCACCCTTGTTGCTCTCACCTCTAACCTTAACCCAAAGACACTCAAGAGGCTTTTCTCCAGTTTCCTACTGGAGCTCTGAACAATCACACTACTCCCTTACATACAGTGCAGCTCCTACACCTTTTTTCCCCCGCCTGTCCATCCTAAACAGTTTATACACATCCATGACAGTGCTCCAGTCATGTGAGTTACCCCACCAATTCTCATAGTTCCTTGACTGTGCCAGGATTTCTAAATCTTCCTGCTTGTTTCCCAGGCTTCCAGCGTTCATGTACAGGTATCTAAGATAACTAGCCAATTGCCGTACTTCCTCAGTATGAATCAGGAAGCCTCTTCTGTTGTAAACTCTTCCTTGTGTTTCCTCTTGGTATCCCACTGCCCCACTTACCTCTGGGCTTAGGTGTCCACCCCTGGCAAACCAAGTTTAAATCCTAGTTTAAAAGTGAATGCTTCCCTCTCAGGATGTTCCTGCAGCACACTATCCCTTCCCTCAGGGAGGGAGCTCTGGGCAGTTGTTCAGCAGGTTTCCACTCCTCCCTGGTCTGCCACAAAATGAGCTGCTTCCCTGCCTTTTTGCCTTTCTCAAACACGTCTCTTCAGATTTGATTTGTCTGACCTAGTTTCTGAAAATTTACTTGCTGAACATTTGGCATCCCTGAACTCAATTTTATCCGGACCAGTGATCTGCTAGGTCACTCCAATCCTTGACTCTGGGAGCCAGCC
Source organism: Emys orbicularis (assembly GCF_028017835.1). Classification (NCBI taxonomy): domain Eukaryota; kingdom Metazoa; phylum Chordata; order Testudines; family Emydidae; genus Emys; species Emys orbicularis. The sequence continues at coordinate 367,042,027 of NC_088683.1, forward strand.
TTACCCTGCACTGCTGTGAGACCCCCACTGCACACACAGCCTCTGGCATGTAAGCTACTCCCAGCTACTTTCAACTGAATGACACTAGCTAATATCTCCTCCGGTCCCAGACACAACCCTAGGAACATCCATTTTGCAGTGTCCAGTTATGCCCTCTGGACACTGAAAGCTTATATGAGTTCATCAATTTAACAAAGACATTGATATGTACCAGGCTTGTTATCCCAAGGGGAGTTTCTGACATGCTTCAAACCAAACGTACTGCTTCAAGTGGAACAAACAAACAGATTTATTAACTATAAAGAACTTTAAGTGATTATAAGTCAAAGCTTAAAAAGTCAGAGTGGTTACCAAAATAAAATAAAATATAAGCACATGGTCTCAACTGTCAATCCCACTGGATATTGAAGTCCTTAATGCACAGGTCTGTTCCTTTAACCTGGGCCAATCTACTGTGTTGAAATCTTGTCTTTTTCTCAGTGTCTTGGTTGCTTGCAGCATAGGTGGGGGCAGGAGAAGGGCCCAGTATGTGTCCACTCTGTCTGTTTTATACCCTCCGTCCATGTGCTTGTAGAACGCAAGTCCAGGTGTGTCTTGGGGGCATTGCTGAGTCTCTCCAAGCAAGGTTTAGCAATTCCCTTTGTGGGGCCTCATGCACATGAGTCATTGTGTTGTAGCTCCCTTGCTGGACAATGGCTGTTGATGGCTGCTTTGACACCCTGCCTGGGCGATGGTTACTTTCCTTGCTGTTGCCTCAGGGGGGCTAATATCTGGCAGATTCCCCAACTTACAGCATGCTTTAGTGACCACCATCCAACACAATTCTCATAACTTCATATGCATTAATGATACATGTATATGGATAAAGAAATTACTTTGAGCAGATCATAACCTTTCCCCTGATAGCTTCAAGGCATGCTTTATATGTAAGTTCACGATTATATGAAAATGAGGAATATGGGGTTACAGTACGCTCCCCCAAGGTATAGAATGTCACATTGTGTCTTTGGATTGTAGCAGTTTTGAAACAGCACTTACCATTTCCAGAATATTTCTTTGGAGCACAATGATAAAAAAACAAAACTAAAACTTTCCATTAATTTCTGTAATGCTGAAGGCATATAAATTCATCGGCATTTTTGCTCAGGAGAATCATTTCTGTGGGTCCCTTCATTGTGTCTAAATACTGAATCTGAGAGGAAGCTTGCTTGTCCAAGTTTAATTTGTTATGAAATATGTTCAAGAGGCTGAATAAAAAATCTCAGGTTTACTGCTCTAACCACATAATAAAATAGGAAAGGAAAAAGGTTTAATATGATACTAGTCTCTGGAAAGCCATCCCATGCAGAAATGTGATATTCACCTTAGGCAGAAAGTGTGCTCCCCAAAGATACACATTTCACCTTTTATCATTTTTATGAAGATTTCACAAGTTACACACATATTTACATGTCATTAAAATCCAACCCATCAATTTCTCCCAGTTCCCAAATGTAAGTGGGGAACTACTGTAGTGAACTTTCATGAGTTAAGGCACTACCCCACGGGAATTGGCTAGCAAAAGGATCTCAGGTCCCACTCCTATTCCATTTACCGAGAGGCCTGCGTGCAGTGCTGGGTGATGCAGTGATAAGACGTTCGGTGTGAGGAACTTCTCAGACTGTGAACTTCCACAATGCTGAGCTCAGCCAAATTGGGACAGAGAACTCTTGATTAACAAGGAGATGTTGTTTCTCCCTCTTGTCATACAGGTTTAAGGTCAGTGTCCCCCACCGATCACCTTCTGCTGGTGTATTTGCCCACTTTGTCACGAAGTTCTTTGGTTTTAACCCCATAAATGATAGGGTTGAGCATGGGGGGGACAAGGAAGTTGAGGTTGGCCAAGATGATGTGGACATGGGGAGCGATGTCCTGACCGAACCGGAGTGTCATAGAGGTGAAGAGGAAGGGAGTATAAGACATCAGCATCACACAGATGTGCGCTGTGCAGGTGTTGAGGGCTTTGTGGTTGGCTGTCTTGGAGGAGATTCTGAGGACAGCCCTGATGATCAGACCATAGGACAGGGCAATGAGCGTCAGGTCTGACCCAATGACTATGAATGCTACCACTAAGCCATAAATCCCATCAAATGTGGTGTCCCCACATGACATCTTCACCACAGCCATATGGTCACAGTAAGTATGGGGGATAATGCGGTTGGTACAGAATGGCTGCCTGGTCAGGAGCAAGGGCAGAGGCAGAATGAAGAGAACAGCTCTTGTCAAACCCATTAGCCCTAGCTTAACTATTCTTACATTGGTGAGGATGGTAGCATATCTGAGAGGGTTACATATGGCAATATAGCGATCGAAGGCCATTGTCGCGAGGATGGCTGAGTGCATAGCAGTAGCTGCATGAAGAAAAAACATCTGGGTGAGGCAGCCACACACAGTAATGCCTTTCAAATTGAACCAAAATATACACAGAGCCTTTGGTATAATGGAGGTAGACGTGCCAATGTCTGTGAGTGCCAGCATGCAGATCAGCAGGTACATCGGCTTGTGCAGGGTCTGCTCTTTGCCTACAACAAACAGAACTGTGAAATTTCCAAACAGGCCGATAATGTAGAATGTAGAGAAAGGGATGGAAATCCAGATGTGGACAGTTTCCAGGCCAGCGATTCCCGTTAGGATGAAGGTTGAAGGGTCAGAGAGGGTGAGGTTGAGAGCTGCCATGAGGTGGTCGATGCATCAGTTGGGCTAAGAAATTCTCAAGGTGCCTGTGAAGGGAGAGAAGCACATTGAGGGGGTTTACACACTGTATAACAAATAGCGTGGTAAATATTTTACAGTTATTGTCCATCTAAAAAAAGGGGTGAGTAGGGAGGTGGCAACATTTAGAGATGGCACCAGATTCTTTTGGTCATAGTCAAGTCCAGAGAAGTCCTCAGAGGAGCTAACCAAGGCAGGTGAGTGGGCAGCATGATGATAGAGAAACTTTGATGTCAGTAACAACAACATGTATGCCAGTTGGAGGGAAATAATTGAAGTCCTCAAACACCTGGTAAGGTTCTAATTTAATTGTATGGCAGGGACCTGGGCGTCATGGTACACAGCTCTGGGAAACCCTGCTCACAGTTCAAGCATGGACAGAGACTAAGCAAAACATTGGGATCCAGGAGGAGTGGGATGGGGAATCAAACAGAAAATACAAGGCCATGAGATCTGTTAGTCAATGTTTCACCATCCTCTGGACTCTTTTGTGTAGTTGTGACGTTATGGATATAATCTGGGACCATATAGATCATTGTTGCAACCAAGGTCCTGTAGTGGCACCCAGATCTTGTATAGAGGGGGTCAAATGGGGTGTCTAAGACAAGGTTATGGTTTACTGGTTATAATTATGCTGTCTATATGTGTGTATCAATTTTGTAGTTGAAGTTATGAATATTGGCTGTATACTGTCTGTATTTCAAACTTATGCTATGCTGCTGGGTGACCTCCCAGACAAATTGGTGTCAGCTCTGCCTAGCCTGCTTGATGGCCCATTAAGGACCATCAGCTATACAATGGACCCATTGAGAGAAGGCAGATACGCCTTGTAACTCAGCAAAGTATGCAGGGACTGGCCCATGTGACTCCAGACTCCATTTTGCTGTAATTTTCCACAGTAAGGACAAAGAGGTGTTCTTACACCTGGAAAAGACTATATAAGGCTGATGCCTCATCTCCATCTTGTCTTCAATCCTGCTTCATACCTCTGGAGGAACTTTGCTACAAGCTGAAGCTTTGAACAAAGGACTGAGGACCCATCCCAGCGGGGGATGTATTCCAGAGACTTGATTTGAACCTGCAGTTTATTCTATCGCTGCTGCAAGCCTGAACCAAGAACTTTGCCATTACTGTATGTAATTGATTCCATTTAACCAATTCTAGCTCTCATCTCTATCTTTTTCCTTTTATGAATAAACCTTTAGATTTTAGATTCTAAAGGATTGGCAACAGTGTGATTTGTGGGTAAGATCTGAGTTGTATATTGACCTGGGTCTGGGGCTTGGTCCTTTGGGATCAGGAGAACCTTTTTCTTTTAATGGGGTCTTGGTTTTCATAACCATTTGTCCCCATAACGAGTGGCACTGGTGGTAATACTGGGAAACTGGAGTGTCTTAGGAGATTGCTTGTGAGACTTGCGGTTAGCCAGTGGGGTGAGACCGAAGTCCTCCTAGTCTGGCTGGTTTGGTTTGCCTTAGAGGTGGAAAAAACCCCAGCCTTGGGCTGTAACTGCCCTATTTGAGCAATTCGTCCTGAGTTGGCACTCTCAGTTGGGTTCCGCCAGAACCGCATTGTCACAGTAGTACTCGGCATTCTTCTCACAAAGGATGTTGCAGAACTAAAGTGGTTCAGGCAAGGGCAATGAGAATGATAACGGGCCTGGGGAAACTCTCTTATGGAGAGAGGTTGAAAAGACTACGGTTATTATCTTATAAAGGTGATGAATAAGAGGGGACATGAGAAAAGTCTATAAAATACTGACTTATAGAGAGTAGATTGAGAATGTGTTCTCCCTGTCACATAACACAAGATCAAGAGAACATTCTATTAAACTGAAACATGTCATATTCAAAACAGATACAAAACGAATGCTTCCTTCACTCAATGCCTAACTAGACTGAGGAACTCTTTGCCACAAGAGGTAGTTGAGGTCATGAGCTAAGTAAGAATCAGGAACGGTTTGGACATTTATATGGGAATTGAGACTCTCCAGTTACAATAGTTACAGGTAAATACATATTTTGGACAACCTAGATGCCAAAGGGTTTCAGAGCACAAGCCAATCTCAAGCTGTCAGGCATTAGGGCAACAAGCTCCAGACGGTCAGGTCACCCCTCCCCTCTGGCCCCTATGCATCTACTGTTGAGTTTCTTACACCTCCTTCTGCAGCACCAGTGGCTGTCCCTGTCAAGGAAAGAACACTGAACTTGATGGAGCATAGGTCTGATCCATGATGCAATTTCTATGTTGGAAAGGAGCCCAGTTTCCTCCATGGAAACAGACATAATCATGCTGTGCTAAGACTTTGTGCTCAACAGAATGGGCACAAATGGCACAAGGGTCCTTGTCTTTAGGGCTACAGGCCTGCAGGTCTGTTACTTACCTTTTTTCTTTTGGTGAGACACTTTTTTGCAGATACCCAGCTTCGTCTGAGGCATAAGTTACAGGTGTTAACTGACAAGTGTCAGCAACTCAGCTACTAACCCTTCTCATGCCTGAATATCGATGAAGTTTCCAGATGACACAAAAATTGGGGGATTGTAAATAATGAAGAGGACAGGTCACTGTTCAGAGCAATCTGGATTGGTTGTTAAATGGGTCAAAGCAAACAATATGTGTTCTAATATAGCTACGTAGATATCTACATCTAGGAACAAAGAATGTAGGTGATGCTTACACGGTGGGGGACTCTCATGGGAAGCAAATGACTCTGAACAAGATTTTGGGGAGTGAAGGGACAATTAACTAAACATGAGCTCCCAGTGTGACTCTGTGGCCAAAAGAGACAATGTGATCCTGGGAATCTCAACGATATGTAGAGTGGTTATTTTACCTCTATATTTACCTCTATATTTGCCACTGGTGTGACTGCTGGTGGACGCTTTGTCCAGTTCTGATATCCACAACTAACGATGGATGCTGATATACTGAAGAGGGTTCAGAGAAGAGTCATAAGAATTATTAAAAGATTAGAAAACAACCTGCCTTATAATGATAGGCTCAAAGAACTCAATCTAGTTAGTTTAACGAAGATGGTTCAGGGGTGAATTGATAACTGTCGATAGGTACCTACACAGGGAACAAATATTTAATAAGCTTTTCAGCATAGCATAACATGATTCAATGGCTGTTAATTGAAGTTAAAGCAATTATGACTGGAAATAAGACGTAAATTGTTTAAATGGTGAGAGTAACTATTGGAACAATTTACCACGGTTCTTGGTGGATTTTCCATCACAGAGAATTTTTAAACTGGGGTTGGATGTTTCTCTAAAAAATCTGCTCTAGGAACAATTTTGGGGGAAATTTTCTGGCTTGTCCTCTACAGAAATTCAGACCAGATGATCACAATGGTCCTTGGAATCTACAAACATGTCCGCAGGAGTCAGCTGGACTCATTTTGCCTGCAAGCTTGTGCCTGAGCATACTGAAGCTATTTTTTTCTATTCATGACCATGTTTAATTTAATCCTATGGGTAGAAATTCTCATGTGACTATGGCGCCTTGAAAATGCTATACTAGGTGTGTATTTAACGAGACTGAGAGATCCTGTGAGGCACTGCACGGATGAACATTTTAGGTCAGAAAAAAAATGACTTCAGCCCATGAAATCTAGTACAGTACAGCCCTTGCCATTAATGGCTAACAGAGCTGGCTAGAAAATGGTCCCAGAGCATCCTGGGTCTGTGTCCCTGGGGCCCACTTTTTCAATCAGCAACCAGTGATTCTTGCAAGGGCCATCTGTATTTATCTAGGCTCTCATATATCCTGGAGTTACCCACTAACATTATATAATGTGCATACCTCTCAGCTTCCAAATTGTTCCTGTGTACCCATACACCACACGGAGTGTATGGGTATAACAAGAGAAGCCACACAGGTGCCTGTCTTGGCATTTTCCACTTGTGAGATTTCTCACCTGTGAGACACAGTCACGGATTACCCCCCAGCCAAGGGAGTAGGAGTGACGAGAGACACCTCACCCTCTGCACAGTAAGAGCTGTGGGGAGCGTGGGGTAGATCACAGGTTGTGGGAGCCAGGAATGACTAGGGAACATGGAGAAAACACTGGTGACCAACATGCTTTTGGAATTGGAGCAGCCTGGTATGGGGAAGAAGAGTACGGACAAAGGGTCAGAGTATGATGGGAAATTGAAGCAGCTGAGGAGCAAAGTGTGACTGGTTCCTCCTGGCATTCCACCTGGAACTGGGGTATCACTGAGCCCTCTGACTCACCAGCCTGGGCTCCCTCTCTCATTGTGCTGCTGGGAGAAGCTGAAGATCCGCTCCCTGTCCTTCACCTCCATCAACATTCACACAGGCAGGGACACACCCAGCTGCAGTTATGTGCAGGCTCTGACCAGCCACTACATAAACCAACAATAGAGAGGCTACAGCCAAAATAACCACCAGCTCCGTAGGCTAGAACCCCAGAGCTGTACCGTCCTGGCCTGGTACAAACTCTGACCAGTATGAATTTGTTACCCAGTTCGCCTCTCCTTCAATGTGGGGAAGAAAATGCACACTTTTGGTAACCAAGCTGAGATTTTTACCCCAGACACTTCACTTAAAGGGATACTGGGTTTAGATTAAAACATCAGACAAGTGTATTAACTACAACAGATAGAATACAAGTGATTATAAGGGATGTCAAACAGATCAAAGAAGATGACGTAAAAAATCAGGAAAAAGGCAAACTAGTCAATCACACTAGTTAGATTGACCATGAATTAGCAGGTTCTCACAAGCCATCTGGCAGATTCTCAAGGCACAAGCTGCATTTGCTTTGCAGCTCAGGTTTCTGAGGTTTCCATACACAGACTAGAAATCCCGTTAGCCTGGGTCCAGCACTTTCCCCAATTCATTTTTTGTTCCTCAGGTGTTTCCAGCAATCCTCTTGTGTGAGGAGTGAAGAATGATCAATGATGTTGTTAGAGGCTTATTCCTTCACCCCCTCACTTCCCTGGACCTTCTCGCATGAACAGAGAGCAGCAATATCCAAAGTCCGAAGGTGCAAACAATTCTATGTTTATTGGGGTGAACTTACAGCAAGCAATGATTTCAATTTCTTTCCTCAGTGTCCCCTTCCCAGGTCTGATGCAAACATGATTCCAATTTCCCTCCCACCCTTACTTCCTGATTGACTGCAGACTATATAATAAAATTTGAGTTCTGCTTAGCTATAACCAATCATTTTACTGAAGTTTAACCAACCAATTTTAATGTACGGTAACATGATTATCTAACCAATTTATCCCACTACCTTAATTGTTTTACACCCAACAAAATTAATTATACAACAGACAGAAACAGTCACAGAACCAGACAGAGATAATACAGACAATCAATAGGGAAGTGGAGACGACAGTGATATAACAACAAAGAAATGAGGATTTTACACCCCAGCTATTCATAAGTGAGATCTTGCTGGACAGGATGCTATCAAACTAAGTTTTCTTTAAAAAAATAACAGGAGTACTTGTGGCACCTTAGAGACTAACAAATTTATTAGAGCATAAGCTTTCGTGGGCTACAACCCACTTCTTCGGATGCATATAATTTAAGTTTTCTTTAAATCTTCTAGGCTCTTCCCTTTCTCTGGAGGTGATAGATCAGATCACCTTTCTAACAGCCCCAGATCGCCTGATTTCAATGTGACTGGTTTGAAATGTGAGGATGTGACCGTTCACTTCCCAGCTTATGGCTGCCTCTGCTGCTTAGCCAAAGACCTTAGCCTAAGAACACAGCCTTAGGGTATCATAGTAGGATAAGGCCTATAAACAGGCAGACAGTAATTTTATTTCTTTCTTTTATACCTCTATAACTAGCTAAATAATTAACATATACCTAAATTCTTAAAGTATAGGCCTTTACAGACAGGCTTGAATATCTATATCCTAACAGATGTCACTCCCACCCTTATATAGCTTTACATATGGTGGGAACCCTTTGTTTGAAAACTTGGTTCCCAGACCAGTTTGTGGGAAAATACAGACTCCCCAAGGTGGAGACCAGATTTATGTGGCCTGGTCATATGCCCTTGTAGAGTTATAGCATCCATTATTTAAAGGCTGTCTGCAGCGTTCTCAGGAAGCCTGAGATGAGTTTTTCCTCAGGCCAATTGTTTTGCCTACTAGCTCATTGCCCTCAATAGGCCCTTCCGAACCAGCTCTTTAGACTGAAAACTTCTTGCCAAGTGGGTTTTCCTCAGGTGGAACTGCATTTCAAATACAGATACATAGGCAATATTCAGTTGGGGACCGACTGGCTAAGCAGCAGTTCTGCAGAAAAGGACCCAGGGATTACAGTGGATGAGAAGCTGGATATGAGTCAGCAGTGTGCCCTTGTTACCAAGAAGGGTAATGGCATATTGGGCTGCATTAGTAGGTGCATTGCCAGCAGATCGAAGGAAGTGATTATTCTGCTCTATTCGGCACTGATGAGGCCATATCTGAAGTACTGGATCAAGTTTTGGGCCCCCCATTATAGGAAGGATGTGGAAAATTAGAGAAAGTCCAGCAGAGGGCAACAAAAATGATCAGGGGCCTGGGGCAGATGACTTTCAAGGAGAGGCTGAGGGAACTGGCCTTGTTTAGTCTGTAGAAGAGAAGAGTGAGGGGGAATTTGATAGCAGCCTTCAATTACCTGAAGGGGGGTCCCAATGAGGATGGAGCTTGGCTAGTCTCAGTGGTGGCAGATGACAGAACAAGGAGCAATGGTCTTAAATTGCAGTGCGGGAGGTCTAGGTTGGATATTAGGAAACACTATTACACTATTACAACGCTTCCTCAGCTCTTGTCCCCTAATGCCCCTACTCTGCATACGCTACATTGATGACATCTTCATCATCTGGACCCATGGAAAAGAAGCCCTTGAGGAATTCCATCATGATTTCAACGATTTCCACCCCACCATCAACCTCAGCCTGGACCATTCCACACAAGAGATCCACTTCCTGGACACTACCATACTAATAAACGATGGCCACATAAACACCACCCTATACTGGAAACCTACTGACCACTATACTTACCTACATGCCTCCTGCTTTCATCCAGACCACACCACTCGATACATTGTCTACAGCCAAGCTCTACAATACAATCACATTTGCTCCAACTCCTCAGACAGAGACAAACACCTTCAAGATCTCTATCAAGCGTTCTTACAACTACAATATCCACCTGCTGAACAGATTGACAGAGCCAGAATAGTACCCTGAAGTCACCTACTACAGGACAGGCCTAACAAAGAAAGTAACAGAACACCACTAGCCATCACCTACCGCCCCCAACTAAAACCTCTCCAGCGCATCATCAAGGATCTACAACCTATCCTGAAGGATGATCCATCATGCTCACAGATCTTGGGAGACAGGCCAGTCCTTGCTTACAGACAGCCCCCAAACCTGAAGCAAATACTCACCATCAACCACACACCACACAACAAAAACACTAACCCAGGAACCTATCCTTGCAACAAAGCCCGTTGCCAACTCTGTCCACATATTTATTCAGGGGACACCAATCTAGGACCTAATCACATCAGCCATACCATCAGAGGCTCATTCACCTGCACATCTACAAATGTGATATATGCCATCATGTGCCAGCAATGCCCCTCTGCCATGTACATTGGCCAAACCAGACAGTCTCTACGCAAAAGAATAAATGGACACAAATCAGACATCAAGAATTATAACATTCAAAAACCAGTTGGAGAACACTTCAACCTCCCTGGCCACTCAATTACAGACCTAAAAGTCGCAATATTACAACAAAAAAACTTCAAAAACAGACTCCAATGAGAGACTGCTGAATTGGAATTAATTTGCAAATTGGACACCATTACATTAGGTTTGAATAAAGACTGGGAGTGGATGGGCCATTACACAAAGTAAAACTATTTCCCCATGCTTATTTCCACCCCTGCCCCCCACACACAGTTCCTTATATCTCCTTGTCAAGTGCTGGAAATGGGCCATTTTCATTACCACTACAAACAGTTATTTTTCTCTCCTGCTGACAACAGCTCACCTTAACTGATCACTCTCCTTATAATGTATATGGTAACACCCATTGTTTCATGTTCCCTGTGTATATATATATATTTCCTTCTGTATTTTCCACTACATGCATCCGATGAAGTGAGCTGTAGCCCACGAAAGCTTATGCTACAATAAATGTGTTAGTCTCTAAGGTGTCACAAGTATTCCTATTCTTTTTACTATTACACTAGGAGGGTGGTGAAGCACTGGAATGGGTTGCCTATGGAGGTGGTGAAATCTCCATCCTTAGAGGTTTTTAAGACTAGGCTTGACAAAGCCCTGGCTGGGATGATTGAATTGGTGTTGGTGTTGGTCCTGCTTTGAGCAGGGGACTGGATTAGATGACCTCCTGAGGTCTCTTCCTACCCTAAACTTCTATGATTCTATGATTCATAATTTCAGACACAAAAATGAAACATATACAAATAGGATAATCATATTCAGAAAATTACAACTCTTCATATGACATTTTACATGACCCATCCTGAATTAAATGTATAAAATTTTATGCTATAATTATATCAAAATAACATCACTATGAAGAATACGGGGTGCAGTGTTCCACAAAGATCAATGGTTCTTTCCACTGCTGACATGCCTGTAGTTACATGACAACAACAACTGTTGGAAACAAACCTGAGTAAAGGTTGGGAACCCAGGCTGCAGGTTTGTGGCTTGCCAGCCGAAAGTAACCCTGAGATGCCCCCAAACACACTTGGGGCTGGACCAACAATCACAAAGAAAAAATTAATGTCAGTGCTGCTGCCCTCCTGTCCCTGTAAACCCCGCTCCCCACCCCCATAATCTTCACTGCTGCTTGCCTGTCTGTGAACATGCTGCTCCCCACCACCACGATTCCCAGCTCTGTTTGCCGGTCACTGTACACCCCCTGCCTGTCCCCACTGCCATCAGTGCTGCCTGCTTCTCTGTGTACACCTCCCTCCATGCAACCAGAACCCCCAGCACTAGCTGCCTATCTGTGTGGAACTCTTCCTCAAAATGACACAAAGCTTTAATGTATTGCACACCATTAGAAACCTGGACAACCCTTCCTGAGGCTGCTTTTTCTGTGTTGTCAATTGCTGACATTACCATGAGTCTGTGGTGGGGTTGCTTATGGGAGGAGGGATGGTCCGGATGGGGGACAGTGTCAGAGACAATCTGCTACAGTGTTGTCCACATTATGTTACTGCCTGAGACATCCTCCTGCCCCAGGAGGTCTCGTTACACTTCCTTGGTCTGTGCATTAGGCAGGATGTCCATTCCCTCTTTCACCCAGTTTGAGTTCTCCACACTAATGTGATCTGGATACTGTGATCTGGATACTGCATGTTTCTCTCTCCCCCCGCAGACACACAGACACACACACACACACACACTGTGCGTTCCTGGACCTCCCCCAGTGATATTTCCAACACCGCTTGGTTTCCACTAAGCCAGAATCATGGTTTTCTTTTTACAGCCTTTTTACTGCCTTTTGGTACTTCTCATCCACTCAAGAACCAGAGATGCAGGGGCACAGAGAGAGCAGACCCCTCTCCCCTGTCAAAAAAACTGTTTTCCTCATTGTTCTGACCCTCTAAGCCTGTGAGTTTGAGATTTCAGCAACTCTCCTCTCAGTTCTTCTTTCATCCAAACGAGCTCACCCGTCCTTAGAGGCTACCTGATAACTGCTTTTGAAGTCACCGGAGGCTCATGGCTGGTGTAAATCAGGCCATTTACTTAAATCCCTTCATGTGGATTTAGGGTGAACTCCTATCCATGTTGGGAGTTTTGCCATTGATCTCAATGGGACCAGATTCACCCTTAGTGTTTAACTTTTGGCTCCAAGAGGCGAAAATCACGGCCTTGGGTCGTGCTACAGAGAGCGCTATTCTGTTAGGGTTCTGAAAGAGTCTGAAAGAAAACCCCAGTTTATGTGGTATTCTGAGACCCGGCATGAAAGATGGGGATTTCAAAACATGTGGGCCCTAATTTTGCTCTCAGGGAGGCCAGTGTCAGTCTGGAGTGATCCAGTGAAGGCAGAATGTGAGAGCAGAATCTGGCCAGTGTGTGACACACTTTTGTTGTGAACCTTCTGGTAACACAGATACCCACTGCAAAGGCTTTGGCTGCACTTCTTAACAGGGCAATGAAGTTGCTGAATTGAAAAACATGAGCGAACCAAAGGAAAAACCACACCGCCCCCAAAAAGGAAGCTACTGAAACAGATAGAAGGACACTGTAAGAGGCAAGGAACTGATCTTAACAACTAATATTTATCTAATCTATTTCCATAACATTTGTAGTTCCAATTTTACCAGGTAAATCCCTTCATGTTTCTGACAATACTAAACAGTTCAAATAGTTGTGCTGGTGAATCCTGCCCAGATGGTTCTTGACTTTTCCCCTAGAACCCTTCCTCAGCTCTTAGCACTAACTTTATTTCAGAAACAAGCAACTCACCAAAATCCCGCTCAGCAGAGAGAGGAAATCTCCTTCCTGCAACAAGAAGGCAGAGCCCTGAGTACCAGTGTCTGAATCTCACACGTCTGACACTCGCGTGCTGAACAGCAACCTTTATGATTCCCCTGTACAGTCCCTCAAGACTCGCAGGTTGGCCTGGACTCCTGGACAATTCCCTTAGCTCCGTTAGCAGCGGGAAAAGCAGAAAATAGACCTTGGAGAATTTCAGCCTGAGAGGTTCCCTGGGGAGTGAAGACATGATTCTCCGATAACTGGGGATGAGATTGTCAGGACAAACTGAGTCTCACAGAGTTGATAGAGTGGTCCATTATAACTAAAACCCCAGAGAGAAAAGGAAGAGCCAAGTTTTAGACATATTCATTTATATCAACATTTCCATGCTGCAGCCCATTGTCATAGAATCTGAGCATCTCCCCCTCATTCTCCCGGCTGCTCCTAGGACTGGGCAGTGTAGTAGAGAGAGAGAGAGAGAGAGAGCCTGGAGCACATGGCATGGTGTAAAATCTGAGGCTTGAACCAGAGGCTGTGAACCAAAGTGAGGCCAGGTATTAAAGCAGATACTCACAAGTTCAGTGCCCAGTAAAGGATCTTGTCAAAGTTGTTGCTAGTATACTTAGATATTTCCCTAAATATGTTCCAGCTACTGCAGATCCATCCCAATCTAATAAAGGAGAAGGTGGTTTGACAAAGTAATGAATAGGGATGTTTTGTTAAGATATCAGGAACTAGGTGAGGTAACGAACAGATGTCATGAAACTTGTTTATTCCAGTTGTTTGTCTCAGTCTGTAAATGTCGGTGTACCTCACCTTAATCCTTTGTTTGGCCTTGTAGCAGAAATTTTGCCTTTACTGTTTTGAATGTTCAGGAACCAATTGTGCGGTAAGTCCAAGGACTGCCTGCATCTTATAAAGTATTAAGTGAATGGTTAAATTGTTATATTCTTATATGTTATAGAGTCTGTGTCCTTTATTTGCTGCGCTGCTCTATTATCTTAACTGTAACCACTGATTTCTAAATAAATATTATTTCTAGGTTTTCAAATAAACCACTGCTTGGGTGCCTATTCTTGATTGGAGGACGGTATCCATGTCCCTTCAAGGATCAGCAAGGCTAGCTTGTTCTGGGGACCTCTCTGTAGATCAGAGACAAGCACCCTGATAATATCCTGAAAATTCCTTTAGGCCAGGCCACAACCTTAGTTACTGAATTCAAGTAAATTGTAAATTAAGGTTTACATTTAAAAGCTTTACTTTTAGTTAACATAATTTGTTTAATATAATTGGATCTGAATGTTCTGGTAACAGCCTAGGGGACAGCAGAGACTCCTGTTGCTGACTGAGCCACTCGGTACTCATGTATTAGCATACCTGTGACCATGGAGGCAGGGAGCTCTGGCTATGCCTTGAGGGCAATAAACCTGGCTGAGTGCCTTTGTCACTGAACCGTGCCTGTGGTCTTTCTTTATGAGTAACACTGGGGTCTGCTGAAGTGCTAATATTGATAACCCTGGAACTCCAAGGACACAGGCACTGAGCAGCCTGAACAGCATTACTGAGGCAACAACATTCCAGCCTTCGGCACTTAACAATGGCTAACTGACACTCTGGGTCTAGACGTAAAAAATTCTACTGTCTGGAGTAAGTCAGAGACTGTTGTGACTCCTGTCCAAAGTGTGGCCATTGCCTCTGTCGCTGGGATTCCACCACTTACCCATTCACCACAGCGCGTTGTTCATAAGAATGGCAAAGGATAAGATTATGTCATGAAAGTCTCATGGGTGGCCAAAGAACCAGCTGCTCTCAGCCACCTTATGTGCTGGGAGTACCTGGAGCTTTTGATGGTGGGTCTGTGACAGGAGCTCCGGAGCTCTGAGCTGCTGGGGTTGTGGTAGGGGCCATAGATCTATTAGCCGCCACGGCATCAGGTGCTGGACCCTCCCCTCTCCTGCAGTGGTGCTCGGGCTCTCATCCTCCCAAACGGGCTTTGATCATCCCTCTGTCAGTCCACCTCCCACTCCATTACTTTTAATAACAGTCACAGACAGGTCACGGGCTTCAGTGAAAAATTGTTTATTGCCCTCATCTGGTCTGCCCCTCATTCCTGAATTGTGTTGCGGATCAGGATAGCCATTCCCTGGCTGAATGCATTCTGGATGCTGTTGAGGGCTCTGGTTATTTCAGGCCCACTGAACTGGCTGGAAGTGTCCTCCACAGTATCACCTTTTTCCTCTCCTATTCCTACCAACTCTGCCAGTTCTACACATACTCTCACCGGAGTGTCAGCCTCCATCTTCTCAGTCAGCCGTTCCCACCCATTCCATTCTCCAAAGTGATTTCCGTCCCTCCCCAATATGAGTAGAAAGGCCAGATATTGGAAATAATTTACCTAATCGGCTTATGAAGGTTTAGCACAACTCTTTCCACACAAGAATTCCTTTATGAGTCGAAAGGGAACATAGTGTTGATTACATCCAAAATACAATTACAAGCAGATACATACTGGTTTTATATCCTCGCAACCATACACTTTTATACATTAGCGAAATATTCACTACAGGATAAGGCTCGGGAAATACCTTCCATCACTGAGTAACTCTAGAGGGGTAAGGAAAAATTTGGACAAAGAACCCCTAAAAAATTTGCTCTTTATAAGAACATAGGAACAGCCATCCTGGGTCAGAACAATGTTCCATCTAGCCCAGTGTCCTGTCCTCCGACAGTGGCCAATGCCAGGTGCTTCAGAGGGAATGAACAGAACAGGAATTCATTACGTGATCCATCCTCTGTCGCCCCTTCCCAACTTCTGTCAAACTGAGTCTAGGGACACTTCAGAGTATGGTTTTGCATTCCTGCTCCTCCTGGCTAATAGCCATTCATGGACCTAGCCATGAACGTATCTAGTTCTTTTTTGAACCCTGTTATAGTCTTAGCCTTCATAACATCCTCTGGCCAAGTGTTCCACAGGATGACTGTGTGTTGCGTGAAGAAATATTTCTTTTTGTTCGTTTTAAACCTGCTACCCATTAATTTCATTGGGTGACCCCTAGTTCCTGTGTTATGAGAGAGTAATTAACACTTATTTACCTTCTCCACACCAGTCATGATTTTATAGACCTCTGTCATCTCCACCCCTTTGCCGTCTCTTTTCCAAGCTGAAAAGTCCCAGTCTTGTTAATTATACCTCATACGGAAGCTGTTCCATACCTCCAATCAATTTTGTTGTCTATCAGTGCTCTGAGAGCTGGGGATGATAAGGTGGCATGGGTGACGCATGGCTCTGGTATTAGGGAGGCTGGCCCAAGCGATTGAAGCTCCCTCGGTGACTGAATCATTGCTTCGCCCCATGCTTCACCTCCTTCCCTGTGCCCCCCCCACGGCTTGCCGAGTCCCTCCTCTCCTCTCCTCTCCCCACTATCCCTCTTGGACACCCTGACTTTTGCTCACCAAGTCCCTCCTTCTCCCTTCCTCAGGACCCTCACTGCCCTCCACTAGCCAAATCCCTCCCTCCTCTCCTTAACCCCCTGTCCTCCAAGGCCCACTGACCCCTGGATGCCTCCACCTCCTGCCCCCAAGACCCCCTCCATCTCTGTATGAGCAAGTCTCAATTTGATTGAAAGGGCCCTCACATATGTACTGAGCAGTCCATCAGTGCCCTCTGGGTCACGTGTTAGCCCTGCATTTACACCTCTAGCTATGTCCATTGACTGGGATGAAAACCTGCCATTACATTCACCTAACAGTGCATCCGACACAGGGAAATACAAAAACGAGGAGTCCAGCGGCATCTTAAAGACTAAGGGTATGTCTACACTACGAGGGTAGTTCGATTTCTCTTAAATCGAATTTGTGGAATCGATATTGCAAAGTCGAACGTGTGTGTCCACACTAAGGACAGTAATTCGACTTTGTGAGTCCACACTAACGGGGAAAGCGTTGACATTGGAAGCGGTGCACTGTGGGCAGCTATCCCACAGTTCCCGCAGTCCCCGCTGCCCATTGGAATTCTGGGTCGAGCCGCCAATGCCTTCTGGGTAAAAAAAAAGGGTCGAGGGTCCTTTTGGGTAATTGTCGTCATCCGTCCGTCACTCCCGCCCTCCCTCCCTGAAAGCGCCAGTGGGAAATCAGTTCGCGCACTTTTCTGGTTAGTAACAGTGCGGATGCCACAGCACTGCGAGCATGGATCCCACTCTGACCATCGCTGCAGTTGTGGCCGTTGTCAACGCCTCGCAGCTTATCATCCACCTTTCCCAGAGGCAGATGCAGATAAACCAGGCGAGGAGGCTACGGCACCGCGGTGAGGGCCTGAAGTCTGAGAGTAGCACAGACCTGTCAGAAAGCACGGTACCCCGCGCCGAGGACATCATGGTGGCAATGGGTCATGTTGATGTTGTGGAACGACGATTCTGGGCACGGGAAACAAGCACGGACTGGTGGGACCGCATAGTGCTGCAGGTCTGGGATGAATTCCAGTGGCTGCAAAACTTTCGCATGCGGAAGGGGACTTTCATGGAACTTTGTGAGTTGCTGTCCCCTGCCCTGAAGCGCAAGGACACCCGGATGCGAGCAGCCCTGACTGTCCAGAAGCGAGTGGCCATAGCCCTCTGGAAGCTTGCAATGCCGGACAGCTACCGGTCTGTCGCGAACCAGTTTGGCGTGGGCAAATCTACCATGGGGGTTGTTGTGATGCAAGTAGCCAACGCAATCGTTAAGGTACTGCTCTCAAAGGTAGTGACCCTGGGAAACGTGGAGGTCATCATAGATGGCTTCGCCGCGATGGGATTCCCAAACTGCGGTGGGGCTATAAATGGAACTCACATCCCTATCCTGGGACCGGAGCACCAGGCCAGCCAGTACATTAACAGAAAGGGCTACTTTTCAATGGTGCTGCAAGCACGGGTGGACCATCGGGGATGTTTTACAAACATCAACGTCGGATGGCCGGGCAAGGTTCATGACGCTCGCGTCTTCAGGAGCTCTGGTCTGTTTAGACGGCTGCAGGAAGGTATTTACTTCCCGGACCACAAAATAACTCCTGGGGATGTGGAGATGCCTACAGTGATCCTTGGGGACCCAGCCTACCCGCTAATGCCCTGGCTCATGAAGCCCTACACTGGAGCCATAGACACTGAAAAAGAACTGTTCAACTACCGGCTGAGCAAGTGCAGAATGGTGGTGGAGTGTGCTTTTGGCCGTCTCAAGGGGAGATGGAGAAGCTTACTGACTCGCTGTGATCTCAGCAAAACCAATATCCCCATTGTTATAGCAGCTTGCTGTGTGCTCCACAATCTGTGTGAGAGCAAGGGGGAGACCTTTATGGCGGGGTGGGAGGTTGAGGCAAATAGCCTGGCATCTGATTACGCCCAGCCAGACAGCCGGGCGATTAGAAGAGCACAGCGGGACGCGCTGTGCATCCGGGAAGCTTTGAAAGCCAGGTTCCACAGTGAGCAGGGTAACCAGTGACTTTTAAGTTTCTGTACAGAGAAGCTGAACCTGCGACCGTTTCTTTACCCAGTTAATGTTGACTATCCTCTCCAGTTACAGACCCCCTCCACCCCCTTCCAAAAAAATAAAATCAGTTTTATTTTGTTAATGAACACCGTTGTCTTTAGTACTGTTTTTGCGGGAATGTTTGAAACCTGGGACGCAGACTGTGGTGGGGAGCGGGTGTAGTTTACTGATGCAAATGATCCTTCTAAACTCCAGGAATGACAGGATTCGCAGTGGCGGACTGGTTGTTTCAACGGAGCCTGCCAGCCCCCCTGAGCGGAACTGCGTGTATGTGGGGGCTATGTGAGTTTATGGCAGGGGGAGGAGGGTTACAGATCCCCTGCTGCGTGGCTCTGTGATCCAGGACAAGGACCGCTGCGTAAGATTTGTAACTGCCCTTCCCTCACAACAAAGTCACAGTGCAACCCCCCCCCCATGCACAGAACATGAAAACCACCTCCCAGACTGACCAGGGTAACTGGTCACTGCACTGTGTATGTGCCCTGCTGCTGGACCTGCCCCCGCCTCTGTACCCTGCTAAAGGTGACTGTCCTGTCCAATTACCAAGCCCCTTCCCCCCCTTCAGACAGACTCTCCCTCAAAAGAACATGACTGAAACAGTAATGAACAGAAACGTATTTTTTATTAACAACCACACATGAAACTGGGGGGTGAAACTTGGACGGGTGCTTGGGTGAGGCGGGCAGGAAAGGACTTTTCAAATTTTGGGGAATGACAGCCTTCTGGTGCTTGAGCAGTCTGCAGGGGTGGAGTGAGAGTTTTCACGGACTCTGCCGCCCCTCCTTCTTTGGACTTTGGGCAAGGGGGGTATGGGACTTGGTGGCGGGGGAGTGCGGTTACTGATAGACTGCAGCGGGGCTCTGTCCTCCTGCCTCCGTTCCTGCAGAACATCAACAAGGCGCCGGAGCGTGTCCGTTGGCTCCCTCAGAAGTCCAAGCAGCGTTTGAGTCGCCTGCTGGTCTTCCTGCCGCCACCTCTCCTCACGTTCCATGTGTGTCCGGTGCATTTGGGACAAATTCTCCCTCCAATGGTTCTGCTGTGCTGCCTGGGCTCGGGAGCAGCCCATTAGTTCTGAGAACATGTCCTCACGCGTCTTCTTCTTCCTCCGCCTAATCTGCGCTAGCCTCTGGGAGTGTGATGCCAGGCTGGGTTGGGAGACAGTTGCAGATGTGGCTGTGGGAATGAGAAAAAGGTAGAGAATTCCTCCGAAAGATAAATGTAGTTGTGAACAAAGAACATAGTCTTTCTCTGTGAACAAGACCATGCACCGCACCTATCACATGCGCACTCAGGACAAGGTCGAATTTTCGGACCTCGCCTTCAGTGCCTGGGGTTTTGCACTGCAGATCTGGGAAGTGTGGCAGGATACCGTAATCTCTGTAGCAGGCAAAGATGGTAAGCCGTAGACTTGTGGCTGCTTAAAAGTTTAGTAGTACTACTGGCCTCCTTTCACATTGAAAGCAATGCCAGTCTCTGCTGCCAGCAATCGGCCAAGCATGAACTCTGGCCCTGTCCCACCCCCTCGCGGATGTCCCAGGGAAAGATCCCTGTATGCTGCCCCTCTCCCGCATCCACCGCGTGGCTGCAAACCAGCGGTTACAGTTCTGTAAAGGAACTTGCAAGCAGTCCCAATACTAACAGTCCCCTACCTAATTCAAAGCAGGTCATCATGAGCGACATAACTATCCTGAGGATCTCGGACACCGAGAAGGAAAGGATGTTTCGAGAAAGCCTGCAAAGACCAGGGCCCTATGCCGCCATGCTGTGCAAGGCAATGATACCGGAGTACTTGCTCGTCTCCTGGCGCGGGAATGTCTCCTACTTCGGAGGACCCAGTAAGGCCGCTCTCCCCAGGAACCTGATGAACAGGCTTTCCCATTACCTGCAGGAGAGCTTCGTTGAGATGTCAGTGGAGGACTATTGCTCTATCCCCGGACATATAGACCGGCTTTTCATATAGCTGCAGTTGCAGGGACTATAGAGTGGAGCAGCTTGGGCAGCAGAATCATGCACAACCGGACACTGTTTGATTTTTTTTAAAAAGTTGGAACTGATTACTTAAGCGCCCAGGGTAAAGAAATCATGAAGCACACATTGTTCTTATTCTTAATATTCCAGTTTTGTAAAAAATAAATGTTTAGATGTTTAAAGCACTTACCGCTTGATCCTTCCCCTGAATCTGTGTCCGGGTTACATGCTGGGGAGGGTTGGTAAGGGATCTCTGTAAGGGTGATGAAGAGCTCCTGGCTGTCGGGGAAATCAACTTGGTAAGCGCTGTCGACTGCCTCGTCCTCCTCATCTCCTTCCTCATCTTCCCCGTCCGCTAACATGTCCGAGGAACCGGCCGTGGACAATATCCCATCCTCAGAGTCCACGGTCAGTGGTGGGGTAGTGGTGGCGGCCGCACCAAGGATGGAATGCAGTGCCTCGTAGAAACGGGATGTGTGGGGCTGGGATCCGGAGCGTCCGTTTGCCTCTTTGGTCTTCTGGTAGCCTTGTCTCAGCTCCTTGATTTTCACGCGGCACTGCGTTGCATCCCGGCTGTATCCTCTCTCTGCCATGGCTTTAGAGATCTTCTCATAGATCTTTGCGTTCCGTCTTTTGGAGCGCAGCTCGGAAAGCACGGACTCATCGCCCCACACAGCGATGAGATCCAAGACTTCCCGATCAGTCCATGCTGGGGCCCTCTTTCTACTCTGGGATTGCACGGCCATCTCTGCTGGAGAGCTCTGCATCGTTGCCAGTGCTGCTGAGCTCGCCACGCTGTCCAAACAGGAAATGAGATTCAAACTGCCCAGACAGGAAAAGGAATTCAAATTTTCCCGGGGCTTTTCCTGTGTGGCTGGTCAGAGCATCCGAGCTCGGACTGCTGTCCAGAGCGTCAACAGAGTGGTGCACTGTGGGATAGCTCCCGGAGCTATTAGCGTCGATTTCCATCCACACCAAGCCTAATTCGATATGGCCATGTCGAATTTAGCGCTACTCCCCTCGTTGGGGAGGAGTACAGAAGTCGAATTTAAGAGACCTCTATGTCGAACTAAATAGCCTCGTGGTGTGGACGGGTGCAGGGTTAATTCGATGTAACGGCACTAAATTTGACATAAACGCCTAGTGTAGACCAGGCCTAAGAGATTTATTTGGGCATAAGCTTTCATGGGCAAAAACCCCACCTCTTAGAAGAAGTGGTTTTTTTACCTATGAAAGCATATGCCCAAATAAATCTGTACAGACTAACACGGCTACCCCTCTGATACAGGAAAATACAGCCATCTGTAAATACACCCATTTTTCTTTAGCACTCTCATTTTTAACTGGATGATATTCTTGTTGTCCGAGTGTGCTTGTAATAACTGAACAGCCAAGAAAGGCTGCTTTTTCACAGGTCATTTGTGAACATACTCTTCCTCTGTGCCAGGGGTAACAGGGACATCCTGCAGCTCACAGAACTTTTGGGCTTCCTCCCAAAGAACATCCCACTTAGCGCTGGTTCACATACTCTCTAACGCTTTGACAGTTCCCTGCCGTACAATGCAGGCCTGAGAAATTGTCGTGTCTGGTATCTGCAGAGCTTTGTGCGCTAGGTGTTACATACTAAGAACATGGCAAAAAACCATCAAGCACACACAAAAATCTATTTTCTGCCCATTCTTCAACAAACTGAACACTTCAATAAATTTTCGGTAGGGAGGCTCTGACAGTCCCAACAAACTGCTGAGAAGTGCTCTCATGGAGTTTTTACAGCAGATGCATTTTCCCATCTGTATGCCCATCTCCTGTCACTTAAACTAGACAATCTCAGTTTCACTTCAAGCATCTTCTGGGCTTCTAAGTAAACATGGTGTGTGCCAGGCTGTGGAAAGAAGAGAAACAAGCCCTCTAGAGTGTAAAAGAATCCTGTTGCTGTCTGGTTTACTTTCCAGGCCGCAACTAAAACTAAGTGCAATTCATGAGCCATGCAGTGTATATATATATATAGTAGTCGGATGATCTTGCAGCACTTTTTGCTCTACTCCACGTACATGACCTGCCATGACAGTGGCCCCCATCATAACACTGTGCTCCTACCAGCAAGTTTGCAGTCCCTGATGCTTTTAAGAACTGCTTAATGTTGTGATAGTTGGGACCAGCATCCCCTCACTCAGAGCAATTAACAAAACCTAGAAATTGTTCCAGGTCTCCGTCTGGGGTAAGGGAGCATGAAGGGTGTCTGCTCACCCCAAGGCAAATTTTGGTGGCTGCATGTAGTGAGGTCGTTCTCTTTTCTCCTTTCTTCTCGGGCAGCAACTGCCTCTTCCTGTGGTATGACCAAACCTCTGAGGGCCAGCTCAGTCCATAGGCTCTCCCCTGCTGGGGTACTCCAAACAGCAAATAAAGGGGATCAGTCGAGCCCAGAGATGAATGCTTCCCTCTCAGACTGTCCCTGCAACAGGCCCTCCCATCCCTCAGGGAGGGGCCTTTGGGCAGTTGTTCAGGGGAAGATTCTGCCTTCCCTCAGCTCACGTCCCCTGGAGCTGCTGGTGGCAGCTCTGCTCTCCTCCCTGGTCTGCCACAAAACGAGCTGCTCCCCGGCCTTTTTGCCCTTCTCAGGCGCTTCTCTTCATACTTGCTTTGTCTGCCCCGTTTTCCTGATACTTTACTTGCTGAGCAGTTGGCTTCTTTGAGCAATAACTTCAGTGGCTATGGGAAGTAATACTGCTACTTTGTATAGTTCTGTGTCTCTGGATTGTAGCAGTTTTGAAACAGCATTTACCATTTGCAGAATCTTTTTTTGGAGCACAATGAGAAAAACGAAACTAAAATTATCCAGGAATTTCTTTAATGCTGAAGGCTCGTAAACTTCATTTGCATTTTTCCTCAGGAGAATTATTTTTGTGGATGCCTTCCTTGTGTCTAAATACTGAATCTCAGAGGAAGGAGTGACTCATGCTCGTTGTTGATCTATCGTGTAGTCAATACCTTGACCAAGCTTTCATTTGTTATGAAATATGTTCAAGAGGCCAAATAAACAATGTCTGGTTTACCACTCTAACCTCATAATAAAATAGTACAGGAAAAAGTGTTTATACAATACCAGTCTCTGGGAAGCCATCTCATGCAGTGATGTTACATTCCCCTTACTCAGAAAGTGTGCTCCCCAAAGTTACACATTTCAGCTTTTGTCATTTAGATTAAGATTTCACAAGTTACACATCTCTTTACACATCACTAAAATCCAACCCATCAGTTTGTCCCAGTTCCCTTATGTAAATGGGGAACTATTGTGGGGAACTTTCCTGGCTTCTGCATTGCCCCAGGGGAATTGACTAGCGAAAGGATCTGAGTCCCCACTCCCACTCCCTTTACCCAGAGGCCTTCCTGACCTGAAGGACTCCCCTTCCACTCTCCTGTGTGGCAGAATCCTCATAATGGTGACATGGCTGAGCCCAGGATTCCTGTGAGGCTGAACCCCCAGTCTCATCATCGTGGTCACTTAGGACAGGGGATAGGGTGTCCCCATTCTGGGGTACTCTGTTCAAACCAGACACTTCCCTGACCCATAGAATCAGTCAGCAGCGAACCAGCTGAGCGGCAAACAGCGGAGGCTAACAGAGGGAGTCTGCCTGGGATCTGTCAGAGAGGAGGTACGCTAAGTGCTGCATTAGGGGGGCTGTGTTGGTGAGTATCTGAGTGTCTGTTGCAGGGGCTGTGTTGGTGAGTATCTGAGTGTCTGTTGCAGGGGACAGTTTGTCAGTTTGACCGTGTGCTTGATTGTTTGATTGTTTGTTTGAACAGTGTGAATTGGGAGTGCTTTGTTCCAGGTGGGCCTTGAGTGGGCCTGACTGGTATAAAAAGTCAGTCAGCAGCGAACCAGCTGAGCGACGAACAGCGGAGGCTAACAGAGGGAGTTTGCCTGGGAATTCACCTGCGGAGAGCCCACTGAGCCTTACATCTCGCGGGCTTCTGTGAGTTGCTGCAACAGCTGAGGAAGCTCTTAGAAGGAAGGTGATATGGAAGGTGAGTGTTCAGTTGTTGTAACCTGCACAGGTTGTGCCATGTTTGTCTTTCTTCCACAGGACCGAAGCGACTTTGTCTGTACAAAGTGCAAGCTGGTCTCCATATTGGAAGAGAAGGTTCGAGGTCTGGAGAAACAAGTATCGACCCTGCGTTGCATATGAGAAAATGAAGATTTCCTGGACAGACGTCACGATATGCTTCTACAGGCACAATGTTCTGAAGAATCGGAGCAGGTTGCGCAGAGGGGACTGAGGGACAGTGAAGAAAATTGGCAGCATGTGACCTCCAGAAGAAGAAAGAGGAGCGTCCATGTACCAGCAATGGAGATATAGATGAGCAACCATTTTCATGTTCTCTCCACAGGTACTAATGCAGAGAGTGGAGTAGATGATACATCTGAGGGAAGGGAGCAGAAGGAGACTCCACCGATTGGCAGGCATGAGATGCACTGTCCTAGGGATGAGGGTTCCACGACCACCGCTCCCAAGAGAAGGAGGAGGGTGGTGGTGGTCGGGGCTCCCTCCTCAGGGAGACTGAGTCATCTATCTGCCGCCCCGACCGAGAACACCGAGAGGTCTGCTGCTTGCCAGGAGCTAGGATTCACGATGTGATGGAGAGATTGCCGAGACTCATCAAGCCCTCGGATCGCTACCCCTTCCTGCTTC
This sequence comes from Emys orbicularis, assembly GCF_028017835.1. Classification (NCBI taxonomy): domain Eukaryota; kingdom Metazoa; phylum Chordata; order Testudines; family Emydidae; genus Emys; species Emys orbicularis. The sequence continues at coordinate 367,067,458 of NC_088683.1, forward strand.
TCCATGTGGGCACCAATGATACTACCAAGAATGACCTTGAGCGGATCACTGCAGACTACATGGCTCTGGGAAGAAGGATAAAGGAGTTTGAGGCACAAGTGGTGTTCTCATCCATCCTCCCTGTGCAGGGAAAAGGCTTGGGTAGAGACCGTCAAATTGTGGAAGTCAATGAATGGCTACGCAGGTGGTGTCGGAGAGAAGGCTTTGGATTCTTCGACCATGGGATGGTGTTCCAAGAAGGAGTGCTAGGCAGAGACGGGCTCCACCTAACGAAGAGAGGGAAGAACATCTTCTCAAGCAGGCTGGCTAACCTAGTGAGGAGGGCTTTAAACTAGGTTCACCGGGGGAAGGAGACCAAAGCCCTGAGGTAAGTGGGGAAATGGGATACCGGGAGGAAGCACGAGCAGGAGAGTGCAAGAAGGGAGGACTCCTGTCTCAGACTGAGAAAGCAGGACAATCAGTGAGTTATCTTAAGTGCCTATACACAAATGCAAGAAGCCTGGGAAACAAGCAGAGAGAACTGGAAGTCCTGGCACAGTCAAGGAACTATGATGTGATTGGAATAACAGAGACTTGGTGGGATAACTCACATGACTGGAGTACTGTCATGGATGGATATAAACTGTTCAGGAAGGACAGGCAGGGCAGAAAAGGTGGGGGAGTTGCATTGTATGTAAGAGAGGAGTATGACTGCTCAGAGCTCCGGTATGAAACTGCAGAAAAACCTGAGAGTCTCTGGATTAAGTTTAGAAGTGTGAGCAACAAGGGTGATGTTGTGGTGGGAGTCTGCTATAGACCACCAGACCAGGGGGATGAGGAGGACGAGGCTTTCTTCCGGCAACTAGCAGAAGTTACTAGATCGCAGGCCCTGGTTCTCATGGGAGACTTTAATCACCCTGATATCTGCTGGGAGAGCAATACAGCAGTGCACAGACAATCCAGGAAGTTTTTGGAAAGTGTAGGGGACAATTTCCTGGTGCAAGTACTGGAGGAACCAACTAGGGGCAGAGCTCTTCTAGACCTGCTGCTCACAAGCTGGGAAGAATTAGTAGGGGAAGCAAAAGTGGATGGGAACCTGGGAGGCAGTGACCATGAGATGGTCGAGTTCAGAATCCTGACACAAGGAAGAAAGGAGAGGAGGAGAATACGGACCCTGGACTTCAGAAAAGCAGACTTTGACTCCCTCAGGGAACTGATGGGCAGGATCCCCTGGGAGAACAACATGAGGGGGAAAGGGGTCCGGGAGAGCTGGCTGTATTTTAAAGAATCCTTATTGCGGTTGCAGGAAAAAAACATCCCAATGTGTAGAAAGAACAGTAAATATGGCAGGCGACCAGCTTGGCTTAACAGTGAAATCCTTGCTGACCTTAAACGCAAAAAAGAAGCTTACAAGAAGTGGAAGATTGGACAAATGACCAGGGAGGAGTATAAAAATATTGCTCAGGCATGCAGGAGTGAAATCAGGAAGGCCAAATCACACTTGGAGTTGCAGCTAGCAAGAGATGTTAAGAGTAACAAGAAGGGTTTCTTCAGGTATGTTAGCAACAAGAAGAAAGTCAAGGAAAGTGTGGGCCCCTTACTGAATGAGGGAGGCAACCTAGTAACAGAGGATGTGGAAAAAGCTAATGTACTCAATGATTTTTTTGCCTCTGTATTCACAATCAAGGTCAGCTCCCAGACTGCTGCACTAGGCAGCACAGTATGGGGAGAAGGTGACCAGCCCTCTGTGGAGAAAGAAGTGGTTTGGGACTATTTAGAAAAACTGGATGAGCACAAGTCCATGGGGCCGGATGCGCTGCATCCGAGGTTGCTAAAGGAGTTGGTGGATGTGATTGCGGAGCCATTGGCCATCATCTTTGAAAACTCATGGCGATCGGGGGAGGTCCCGGATGACTGGAAAAAGGCTAATGTAGTGCCCATCTTTAAAAAAGGGAAGAAGGAGGATCCGGGGAACTACAGGCCAGTCAGCCTCACCTCAGTCCCTGGAAAAATCATGGAGCAGGTCCTCAAGGAATCAATTCTGAAGCACTTAGAGGAGAGGAAAGTGATCAGGAACAGTCAGCAAGGATTCACCAAGGGCAAGTCATGCCTGACTAACCTAATTGCCTTCTATGAGGAGATAACTGACTCTGTGGATGAGGGGAAAGCAGTGTTATTCCTTGACTTCAGCAAAGCTTTTGATACAGTCTCCCACAGTATTCTTGCCAGCAAGTTAAAGAAGTATGGGCTGGATGAATGGACTATAAGGTTGATAGAAAGCTGGCTAGATCGTCGGGCTCAACGGGTAGTGATCAATGGCTCCATGTCTAGTTGGCAGCCGGTTTCAAGTGGAGTGCCCCAGGGGGTCGGTCCTGGGGCTGGTTTTGTTCAATATCTTCATTAATGATCTGCAGGGGGTTGGACTAGATGACCTCCTGAGGTCCCTTCCAGCCCTGATATTCTATGATTCTATGACCCACTGATAACTACATTAAGTTCAAACCAGATAGAATTTATTAAACACCAACTGTCAGAAAAATATGGAAAAAATGGGAAAGGGTCAGAGAAAAAGGGAGCTGCTCTGTGACCCCAGGGACATCACAAACAGCTGTCTATGGGATGTAAGGGACGTTCACAGTCTGTTCCTCACACCCCCAGGCCTCCTGCCCAGGCACTGGCTGCACTGCAGTGATACCACAGGTCACACATTTGCTCTGGCTGTGGCCACACGCCCTCAGGCTCTAGGTGGCAGGACCCTTTCCCCCAGCATCTGCCCTCCCATCAGATTCATGTCCCCCCTTTCTGAGTCCAGCCTTCAAGGCCCTCTTGTCTGGCAACGTCTCCCTATGCTCGGCCCTCTGCCCATGGACCCACCTTGGTCTCCCCAGCTGTTCATTGTGCTCAGCTGCCGTGTTACTTGTGGCACGGCCGGCATCCACTCACCTGGCTCTGTAGCTCCGCTGCTGTAGCTCAGCCCTGGCTCACCAGCTCCGCCTCAGAACTGCTGCTCTGACTCCAGCCCAGCTCTGCCTTCTGGGCTTCTTCTCTGGCCCTTGTGTTTCTGGCTGCTGCCGCGCTGACTCCAGCTCAGCTTGAGATGCTGCAGGTTTGCCAGATTTCTACTGCATTAATAGCCCCAAACACTTCAAAACTAACCTATAAATAGCCCAATCTATGTCTTGAAACAAAGGTTTTTTTATTAACACATTGGTCTATACATCAAGGAACAAATGAAAGCTTTTGTTAGATACCTAGTACAGGTATGATTTTTTTAAAAAAGCTAGAAGCCGAGGCAGGAGTTTGTCCACATTAGCAACAATGCTATCAGATGACAATCAAATTCAAAACAAACCCCCCAGTACTGGTACTTGTATCTCGATGGAGGGTTGGCAGGTGTTTCAAACAAAAAACAGTGAATGATGGTGTTAAAAGGAGCCCCAAAGGGGCCCCAAATGTACGTAGTGTAAAAACCACAATAACTTGACAATATTATTTATTTCTAATTGCATTCAATGATGGTAGTCAATGTCCATATTTTGAGTTGTATTCTTTTGTTACTGTTAGTCTCTAAAAGTCAACATTTCCTGCTCGCTGTCTTCTTTGGAAGTGAATGCTTCTGCCGCTGGTCATACATATCAGCAGTGGCCAGTGCAATCATTTACTTTGTTGGTGCAAACTCTTCACAACAGATTTTTGTGGTTGCATGTACGCCCAAAGATGAAGAATGTTTTCTAAAAGTTCCTCTTGCATCTTGTTGCGCAGTTTTGTTTTTATTAAGTTCATCTGAGAAAACAGTCTTTCAGCTGCAGCATTGCTAAATGGTAGCAACAGCAATGAAAGAGCAAACAAGATAAGTTTACTAAAGTCTTTATCTCCAGTGGCATCCATGTGTTTGAGACCTTCAACGCCAAACTGCTCTACTCGGTTGTTCTGAGTATGAGTCCAGTGAACCATAGGCAAAACTCTCCACTGCTGCTCCAACTGTCCAAAGTCTCCACAAAATAATGGCAAAAATGTGATATCTGTCAAACTATGTTGTGAAGGAATGAGTATTGGAAGCGATTCAATTACCTGAATGTTTGGTGGCAATCTCTGTTTAATCAGTTTCACAAACTGCAAGATGAACCCTCGAAACCTTCTTTTGACATCTTAGACGATGGGAATTGTTAGTGTGTATTTTGAAAGTTCCAGCTGAAAGCGACTCCAAAATCGACTGCACAAAGTGGTAAGTTATTGGACTCCAAGGTGATGTCGTAGTTTAACACAGCAGTCTATTACCAGAGTCTTCAGAATCCCGAGCAGGGGCAACTTAACTATTTCACTCCAGGTGATGTCAGGAATAAATCAATGGGATCACAGCAATTCTGTCTGAATAAAGATTGCATGCAAGTAAGTATGCTCTTGTCTAACACTGCAGTTTATTAGATTTAAGCACATACAGACATATGCAATAGGTTTAGAACATCCCAGATATGTGCCGTGACAAAGTTCCTCCTCTATCTTGGTGGGTCCTGCGCTTATTGGTGGATTTTTTTGCCTCAGAGATTCACCATGTGGGTTGGGGAACAGCCCAGAGACCTTCCCCTCTGGAAGAACCCACAGTCCAGGTCAATTGGGAGGTTTGGGGGGAACCCGGGCCCGCCCTCTAGTCCGGGTTCCAGCCCAGGGCCCTGTGGACTGCAGCTGTCTATAGTGCCTCCTGTAACAGCTGCATGACAGCTACAACTCCCTGGGCTACTTCCCCATGGCCTCCTCCAAACACCTTTCTTATTCTCACCACAGGACCTTCCTCCTGGTGTCTGATAACGCTTGTGCTCCTCAGTCCTCCAGCAGCACACCCTCTCACTCTCAGCTCCTTGCGCCTCTTGCTCCCAGCTCCTCACACTCGCACCACAAACTGAAGTGAGCTCCTTTTTAAAACCCAGGTGCCCTGATTAGCCTGCCTTAATTGATTCTAGAAGCTTCTTCTTAATTGGCTCCAGGTGTCCTAATTAGCCTGCCTGCCTTAACTGGTTCTAGCAGGTTCCTGATTACTCTAGTGCAGCCCCTGCTCTGGTCACTCAGGGAACAGAAAACTACTCATCCAGTGACCAGTATATTTGCCCTCTACCAAACTCCTGTACCCCACTGGTCTGGGTCTGTCACAGTGCCTAACATTTGGAATGGTATTGAATAATTAACAGCAGGTTTACAGTGTCCAGTTGCTCAAACACTGGAGAGAAAGGGTGTCAGGAAAAATGTCTCTCAAGATTACTTCAGAGGACTCCTCCAAAGTACACCGTATTAGCTATTTCTTTATAACTTCTACAAACAAATAGGTCATAGTGACTCCTACTAGATCATCACTTTTCCTAACTTGCTATAAACTTCTAATATCAGAGGTGTCCAGACACAAGGTTTTAATCCATTTATCTTCTCTGATTCTCACTTATTTACTTGTCTGTCCATTCCTCCCATTCTTTTTAGCAGGAACTGCCAGCTAGATTTTAACCTTGCATCTTAAAGCCTGCTTTCCAATTAACCCTTATCTATGTGGAGTTCTATTTTATTAATTCATAGTGGCTGAGTGCACATCATATGGTTGCAATTGGGTTGATCACATTCTGAAGTACACACTCCTCAAATCCGGGGTAACATGGTCCAGTTCTCAAAAACACAGTTTCATCACCCTCACCAACAAGCTCTAGTAGAATGTCCTCAATTTCTTCACCAGCTTTCCTATATTGCACTATCTAACTGAGACATTTGCTTTATACTCCAGGCTTCCTGAAGGATTGTACATAGAAAAATCAGGTAAATTTTGCTCACCAGATCACTGACCATATGATAAAGAAGTTCAGCATTGTAGTTGCTTTCTTTATTTTTGGCTATCAGAAACCGTAGCTTCACTTCATCAAACTGATGAAGAACCCTGTTCACCTAGGGTCTAATGGAAAGCCACCTGGTTTCAGAAAGCTGCAATATCTTCCGGTGGTCTGCAAGTCAAGGAAAGGCCGAGTGACAGGGTGTGTGGAGGTGGGGGCTGACAGGTGATACTGAAAAAGATCAGGTGATTGAGAGAGAGAGGGAACTCAACAACGGAGAAAGCAGTGCTTGGTGATTCAGTGACAACAGGTTAGGTGTAAGGAACTTCTCCGACTGTGAACTTTCACTATGATGAGCTCAGTCAAACAGCACAGAACACCCTTGATTAATGAGGAGATATTTTTTCCCCTTGTCATCACTCAGGTTTATAGTTTGTGTCCCCCGGCGATCACCTTCTGCAGGTGTATTTGCCCACTTTGTCACGAAGCTCTTTGGTTTTGACCCCATAAATGATAGGGTTGAGCATGGGGGGGATGAGGAAATAGAGGTTTGACAAGATGATGTGAAAATGAGGAGCAATGTCCTGACTGAACCTGTGTGCCAGAGTGGAGAAGAGGCCAGGAGGATAAGACATCATCATCACACAGATGTGGGCTGTGCAGGTGTTGAGAGCTTTCTGGTGGGCTTCCTTGGACGAGATTCTGAGGACGGCCCTGATGATCAGACCATAGGACAGGGCAATGAGCGTCAGGTCTAACCCGATGACTACAAATGCCAAAACCAAGCCGTACATCCTGTTCACTGTGATGTCGCCACATGACATCTTTGCCACAGCTATGTGCTCGCAGTATGTATGGGGGATAATGTGATTGGCACAGAATGGGAGTCTGCTCAGGAGCAAGGGCATTGGCAGAATTAAGAGAACAGCTCTTATTAAACCCACGAGCCCTAGCTTAGCTATTCGTATGTTGGTGACGATGGTGGCGTATCTCAGAGGGTTACATATGGCGATGTAGCGATCGAAGGCCATTGCCACGAGGACGGCAGAGTGCATAATAGAAACTGCGTGAAGGAAGAACATCTGGGTGAGGCAGCCACCCACAGTAATGATTTTCAAATCAAACAAAAATATAAAGAGTGCCTTCGGCATGATGGAAGTTGACGTGCTGATGTCTGTGAGTGCCAGCATGCAGAGCAGCAGGTACATCGGCTTGTGCAGGGTCTCCTCTTTGCCTACAACAAACAGAACCGTGAAATTTCCCAACAGGCCCATCATGTAGACGATAGAGAAAGGGATGGAAATCCAGACGTGAGCAGCTTCCAGGCCAGGGATGCCCATTAGGATGAATGTTGAAGGGTCAGAGGAGGTGAGGTTGAAACCTGCCATGAGGTGGTTGATGCATCAATCAGGCTCAGAAATGCTCAAGGTCCCTGTGAAGGGAGAGAAGCACAGCAAGCGGGTTACACACTTTATAACAAGTAATACGGTAAATACTTTATAGTAGAGCTGTCGATTAATTACAGTTAACTCACGCAATGAACTAAAAACAATGAATCCTGATTAATCTCACTGTTAAAGAATAGAATACCAATTGAAATTTATTAAATATTTTGGATATTTTCCTACATTTTCAAATATATTGATTTCAGTTACAACACAGAATACAAAGAGTATAGTGCTCACTTTATATTATTTTTTATTACAAATTTTGCACTGTAAAAATGATAAAAGAAACAGTAGTTTTCAATTCACCTCATACTAGTTCTATAGTGCAGTCTCTTTATCATGAATGTGCAACTTAGAAATGTAGTTTTTTGTTACATAACTGCACTCAAAAACAAAACAATGTAAAACTTTAGAGCCTACAAGTGCACTCAGTCCTACTTCTTGTTCAGCCAATCTCTAAGAGAAACAAGTTTGTTTACATTTATGGGGGATAATGCTGCCCACTTCTTAATTACAATGTCAGCTGAAAGTGAGAAGAAGCATTCCCATGGCTCTGTTGTAGCTGGAGTTGCTACATATGTATGTGCCAGACATGCTAAAGATTCATATGCCTCTTCATGCTTTGGCCATCGTTCCAGACAACATGCTTCCATGCTGAAGACGTTCATTAAAAATATAATGTGTTCATTAAATTTGTGATTGAACTCCTTGGGGGAGAACTGTATGTCTCCTGCTCTGTTTTACGTGCATTTTGCCATATATTTCATGTTATAGCAGTCTCGGGTGATGACACAGCACATGTTGTTCATTTTAAGAACACTTTCACTGCAAATCTGACAAAATACAAACAAGATACCAATGTGAAATTTCTGAAGATAGCTACAGCACTCAACTGAAGATTTACAAATCTGAAGTGCTATCCAAAATCTGAGAGGGATGAGGTGTGGAGCATGCTTTCAGAAGTCTTAAAAGAGCACCACTCTGATGCGGAAACTACAGAACGCGAACCACCAAAAAAGAAAATCAACCTTCTGCTGGTGACATTTGACTCAGGGGATGAAAATGAGTATGCATTGGTCCACACTGCTTTGGATTGTTATCAAGCAGAACCCATCATCAGCATGGACACATGTCCTCTGGAATGGTGGTTGAAGCATCAAGGGACATACGAATGTTTAGCGCATCTGTCATGTAAATATCTTGCAATGCCAGATACAACAGTGCCATGGAAACGCATGTTCTCACTTCAAGGTGACATTGTAAACAAGAAGCAGGCAGCACTATGTTCTGCAAATGTAAAAAAAAAATTGTTTGTCTGAGCGATTGGCTGGACAAGAAGTAGGACTGATTGGACTTATACGCTCTAAAGTTTTACATGGTTTTATTTTTGAATGCAGGGTTTTTTGGTATATAATTCTACATTTGTAAGTTCAACTTTCCTGGTAAAGAGCCTGCACTACAATACTTGTATTAGGTGACTTGAAAAATACTATTTCTTTTGTTTTTTACAGTGCAAATATTTGTAATAAAAAATAAATATAAAGTGAAGACTGTAGACTTTGCATTTTGTGTTCTAATTGAAATCAATATATTTGAAAATGTAGAAAACATCCAAAAATATTTAAATACATGGTATTCTATTATTAACAGCTCAATTAATCATGATTAATTTTTTTAATCACACGATTAATCACAATTAATTTTTTTAATTACTTGACATCCCTACTTTATAGTTATTAACAATCTAGAAAGGGTGTTGAGCAGTGAGGTGGAAACATTTGCAGAAGGCATCAGATTATTTAGCTCATAGTCAAGTCCAGAGAAGTCCTCAGAGGGAACTAACCAAGCCAGGTGAATGGGCAGCATGATGGCAGATGATTTTAAATGCCAATAACTGCAACGTGTATGCCCATTGGAGGGAAAAACTTCAACTCCTCAAACACCTAACAAGATTCTTATTTAACTGTATGAACTCAGGACAGGGACCTGGGGTGTCATGGTACACAGCTCTGTGAAACCCTGCTCACAGTGCAAGCACAAACAGAATATAAGCAAAACATTGGGATCCAGGAGGAGTGGGATGGGAAACCATACAGAAAATACAATGCCATGAGATCAGACAGTCAATGTTTCACCCTCCTGTGGACTCCTCTGTGTAGTACTGGGCACCCTTCTCACACAGGATATTGCAGAACTAGAGGGGTCCAGGCAAAGGCAATGAGCATGATTAAGGGCCTGGGGAAACGCTCATATAGAGGGACCCCTCATATAGAGAGACTGGGATTTTTACCCTACAAAGGAGATGAATAAGAGGGGACATGAGAAAAGTCTATAAAATACTGACTGTTAGAAAGTAGCGTAGATTGAGAATGAGTTCTCCCTGTCTCATAACACAGGATCAAATGGACATTCAATTAAACTGAAACGTGGCACATTCAAAACAAATAATTGTATTATGATTAAAGGTGATGTTGTTGGCATTCTTAGGCATTCAATGCCTAATTAGTCTGAGGAACTCATTGCCACAAGAGGTAGTTGAGGCCATGAGCTAAGTGATACTATCCAGTTACAATAGTTACAGCTAAACAAATAGTTTGGAAATCCTATACGCCCACATGTTTCAGGGCACAAGCCAATCTCTAGCTGTTCGGCATTAGGGTGACACCCTCAGTATGGTTAGGTCTTCCCCCCCATCCAATTACTGCTGGGTTTCTTACACCTTCTGCAGCACCTGCGACTGTCACTGTGAGAGAGAGGAGACTGGACTAGATGGACCATCCACGATGCAGTTCCTATATTGGAAAGGAGCTCAGTTTCCCCCATGGAAACAGAGATTACATGATGGGCTAACACTTTGTGCTCAACAAAATGGGCAGGAAGGGCACCAGGGTCTTGGTATTTAGCGCGTTTCAGCCTAGCATACAGAGGTCTAAAAGGATCCAATGACTGAAAGCTGAATTTAAAAAAATTCTGACTGGAAATAAGGCATGCATTTTTTCAATGGTGAGAGTAATTAACTATTGGAACAATTTCCCAAGGGTCTTGGCAGATTCTTCATCACTGAGAATTTTAAAATCAAAGTTGGAGGTTTCTCTAAAATATCTGCTCTAGGAATAATTTTGGGGAAATTCTCAGGCCTGTGTTACACAGACCAGATGATCACAATGGTCTCTTCTGGCCTTGGAATCTATGAACATGTCCCCAGGAAGCAGCTGGAGGCATTTTGCCTGCAAATTCGTGCAGGAGCTTACTGAAGGCATTTTTTCTATTCATGACTGTGTTGAATTTAGCCCTATGGGGAGAAATTCTCATGTGACTGCGGTGCCTTGGAAATGTTACACTAGGTGTGTATTTCTCAGGGCTGACGGATCCCATGAAGCACTGCATGGATGAACATTTTAGGTGAGAAAAATAATGAACTCATAAAATCTCCTCACTGAGGAATGAATGTACAACCCCTCACCATTAACACCTAACATAACTGTCTAGCAAATGGTCCTAGAGCATCCTGGGTTTAACGACTGTGTCGCAGTGGCCCCCTGTTTCAGGCAACTACCAGTGGTTCCTCCTCGTGGCAGCGGTATTTATCTAGGCCCTCACATGTCCCAGAATTGCCTGCTCTCATTGTTTAATGTGCATGCTTCTTAGATTGCGAGTGTTTCCTGTGTAGCATTCCCTGAAGCACTATCTGTTGTGTTTGGGTGTAACAAGAGAATCTTCACAGGTGCCTGCTTTGGCATTCGCCACTTGTGAGATTTCTCTCTGTTGAGACACAGTCACTGATTACCCCCCAGCCAAGGGAGTAGGAATGACAAGAGGCACCTCACCCCTTGCAGAGGAAGAGCTGTGGGGAGTCTGGGGCAGCTTGGAGGTTGCAGGAGCCAGGGATGACTGGGAAGCATGGAGAAGTCACTGCTGATGAGCGTGCTGTTGGAATCGTGGTAGCTTGGGATGGGGAAGGAGAGTACGGACAGGGGGTCAGAATATGATGGGAGACTGAAGCAGCTGAGGAACAAAGTGTGATGGGTTTCCCCCAGGATGTCACCTGGAACTGGGGTACCACGGAGCCCTCTGATTCACCAGCCTGGGCTCCTTCTTTCAAAGTGCTACTGTGACAAGCTGCAGACCCGCTCCTGGTTCTTCACCTCCATCAGCATTCACACAGGCAGGGAGACACCCAGATGCAGGTACATGCAGACTCTCTGAACAGCCACTGCATGAACCAATAATAGAGAGGCTACAGCCAAAATAACCCCCCACTCCCTAGCCGAGGACCCAAGAGCTGTACCATCCTGCCATGATCCAAACTCTGACCACTATGCATTTGTTACCTGGTTCGCTCCTCCCTCCATGTCAGGAGGACAGTGCACACTTGTGGTAACCATGCTGACATGTTTCCCCCAGACACTTCCCTTAAAATGTATCTTTTGTAGTTAGTACACTTGCTTTATGTTTTAATCTAAACCCAGTATGCCTTTAAGTGTTTATAAGGGTTAGCAAACAGATCACCTAGCAAATAAACCATAACTCAAACTGAACTTATCAAGCTGGTTAGATTGAGTATGAATTAGTAATTTTTCACCCTGATTGATGATACAAGCAGTCTGGCAGATTCTCAAGGCACAAGCTGCATTACTTTTGCAGCTTGGGTTTCTCAGGTTTCCATACAAAGGCTAGAAATCTCTTTAGCATCAGTCCAGCACTTCCCCAGGTTCAGTCTTTGGTCCTCAGGTGTTTCCTGGAGTCCTCTTGTGTGAGGAGTGAAGAATCACCTATGATGTCAATCCCTGCCTTATATAGCTTTAGGATATGGAAGGAAACCCAAGTTTAAACATTTGGTTCTACTGAATGCATCCGATGAAGTGTGTTTTAGTCCACGAAAGCTTATGCCCAAATACATTTGTTAGTCTCTAAGGTGCCACAAGTACTCCTCGTTCTTTTTGGTTCCCAAAGTATTTGGTGAAAAAAGCACAGACTTCGCAAGTTATGAGGCCTGGTCACATGCCCTTTTAGAGTCATAGTATCCATTACTTACAGGCTGTCTGTGTACACCTTCCTTCCTGCCCCCAGAAGCTCCAGAGCTGCCCGCCTGCCCATCTACATCCTGCTCTCTGCCACAGAACCCCCAGTGCTGGCCACTGGTCCATGTATGTTCCCCATCCCTACAACTTCCAGCCTTGCCACACAGAGATACCTCTCACGCAGGACCCAAACCAGGTGACGGATGCTACAGCGACAGCTCACAGAAATACCTCCTGAGACTAGGTTAAACTCAGTGTCTGTCTGCACCAGGGAAAAGGGGGAGATCAGCCTGAACTGCCTTTCTGGGGGGCGAAGGGAACCCCAGCAGCAGCTCAGCCTGTGTAAGGAAACAGAGAGGGCCAAACACTGCGAGATAGAGGACAAGGAGATGAAAAAGACCCAGCAGGAGTAAAACTTCCTCCAAATACCACAACGTTTTAATGGATTGCAGCCTGTTAGAAACCCAGACAGAGTTTCCTGAGGTTGCTTTTCCTGTGTTGGCAATTGCTGACATTACCATGAGGCTGTAGTGGGATTGCTCATCAGAAGAGAGATGGTTCGAATGGGGGATGGTGTCAGAGATAATCTGCGACAGCGTGGTCCACATTCTATTAGGGTCTGAGATACCCCCTACTCCAGGAGGCCTCATTGGTCTGTGCATTAGGCAGGATTTGCATTCCCTATTTCGTAGGGTGACCACATGTCCCGATTTTATAGGGACAGTCCCGATTTTTCGGTCTTTTTCTTATATAGGCTCCTATTACCCCCCTCCCCCGTCCCGATTTTTCACATTTGCTGTCTGGTCACCCTACTATTTCGCCAGTTTCAGGACTCCACACCACTGTGATCTGGATACTGCACATCTCCCATCCTGCCACACACACACACACTGTGTGTTCCTGGACCTCCCACAGTGAGATTTACAACACTGCCTAGTTTCCTCTAAGCCAGAAACATGCTTCTATTTTTACACCCTTTTGGTGCTTCTCGTCCTCTCCAGAACCAGAGATGCAGGGGCACAGAGAGAGCAGACCCTATTCCTTCCCTGAAAAAAAACTGTTATCCTAATTGTTCTGAATGTCTAAGCTTGTGAGTTTGAGATTTCAGCAACTCTCCTTTCAGTTCTTCTTTGGTCTCAATGAGCTCACCCTTACTTAGAGGGCACAGAATGACTCCAGTTGAACTCACTGGAGGCTCATGGCCAGTGTTAATCACTACATGTGGATTTAGGGTGAAATCCTGGCCGTGTTCAGAGTTTTGCCATTGATCTTAATGGGACCGAGTTTCCACCCTTAGTATTAACTTTCAGCTCCCAGCTGTGAAAATCACGGCTTCTTGTCCTGCTACAGAGATTGATATTCTATGAGGTTGCTGCAAAAGTCTCAAGGAAACCCGCTGTTTATGTGGCGCTCTGAGACGAGGCATGAAAGATTTGGATTCCAAAACGCAGGGGCCCTGGTTTTACTCTCAGGGAGGCCAGTGTTAATCTGGAATGACCCAGTGAAGGCAGAATGTGAGAGAAGAATCTGGCCAGGGTGCGGCCCATTCTTGTTGTGAACTCTCTGGTAACACATATTCCCAAACTACTGAGATAGATAGAAAGACACAGTAGGAGACAAGGAACTTTTCTTAAAACATATATTTGTCTAAACTATTTCCAATACATCTGTAGTTCAAATTTTAAAAGGTAAATCCATTGGTTTTCAGACAATACTAAACAGTTCAAGTTGCTGTCCTTGGAAATTCCTGCCCAGATGGTTCTTGACCTGAACCCTGCAACCCTTTCTGATCCCTTAGAACTAACGTTAATACAGAATTAGGTAACTCACCAATATTCTGCTCATCAGAGAAAGTAAATCTTACTGCGACAGGAATGTAGAGCCCTGAGAATCAGTGTATGAATCTCACATGTCTGACACTCGCCTTCCTGGACAGCAATCTTTATGATTTCCCTGTACAGTCCCTGTGGACTCTCCCATTGGCCAGGATTCCCAGTCAATTTCCTCGGTTCCGTGAGCAGAGGGAAGAGAAGAAAATAGACCCTGGAGAACTTCAGCCTGAGAGCCTCCCCTGGGAGCGAGGAAATTATTCTCTGATACCAGGAGCTCAGATTCTCAGGGCAAACTGTGTTTTGCAGACTGTTCAGCCTAGCAATTGGAGACGGCTTTTTTTCTTTTTTGTGTATAATGTACTGCCATCTGCATGATGAGTGGGAATGCTGCCATGAGATACAGGACCAAAACCTATTTTCAATTGATTGGAGCAGCATGGCGTTGCATATCACCCATTCAGTTATAATATCTAGTCCATTAGCCTCTGAAAAATCATTGCCACGCTGTTGAGACCAAATGATGCTATCCTAAATTGATGCAGGTCAAAGGGCATGGAAAAGGCTTTCTTCTCCTGGGATTCTGGCATCAAATTTCAATTCTGTGTTGAACTTTCAGAAATCAATGCAGAAACGAGTTGTGCTATCCTGCATCAGAAATAGTACAATGGGACTTCTCCACTCACTGTGCGATTCCTTCACCACTCCCAAGGCCAAAATGACCCGGAGTTCATCTCACATGGTATCCCACATTTTACAAGGGAACAGCCATGGCGTTTCCCCGATCTGTTGCCCTGAGCCCATTTCAGTATGGTGTTATTTTCGGTAGCTGTGCCCTTCTGGGGTGAGAACACAGTATGAAAGGAATCAAACAACTGCTACATCTTGATCTTTTGTTCATGCTGCAGTCCGTCCTCAATATTTACATCACACATGCCTGGGGGCCTAATTTGGGCTCCACAGGGTACGAATGTGATGGGTTGTTTCTCCAGGGGTGCACTCTGGGAGCCGTGGGAACTACTGCTTCCTTGTAACCACCCAGCTGGCCTTGCCCTTTTTGACAATGCTTTGCTGGTGATTCAGCCTCATAGAATCATAGAATCAAATAAACATAGAAGATAAGGATTGGAAGAGACCTTAGGAGGTCATTTAGTCCAACCCCCTGTTATCACTCACTATGACAGCAGATGGTGCCACACACCCAACTGAGCTACCTGAGGGCTTACCTAAGCCACCCAAGTACAAAGAGCAGACACCAGCTAATTTCCTATCTCAACAGGATCACGTCCACCACTAGAGGATAAACCCAAAATTATACTGTCTTGCACTGCACAGGAATCTGTACAATGTAAGATCATTAATAGGATTTTGGCATCAAAGGTATTTCCCAGTGTCCATTTGTGAGGTTTAAAGAGGCAGCTCTAAGGGCTTGGCTGCACTTGCAAGTTAGAGCGCATTAAAGCAGCCCCGGGCGCCCTAACTCCCAATGTGTCCACATTGGCAAGGCTCATAGAGTGCCTGGACTCTGCAGCTGGAGCATGCCTCGTAATCCACCTCCACGGGAAGCATAAAGCTTGCTGTGCCCCTGTTGAAATGCTGGGGTGTCAGTGTGAACAAGGTGTTGCATTACTCTGCTGTGATTGGCTTCCGGAAACGTCCCATAATCCCCTGAAGTCAAGTGGACACTCTTCTCATTGTTTTGAAATCGGCTGCAGGAATGCGGATATCCCCTTTCAAAGCTCCGTTTCTGACAACCAGCATGCTTATCTGCTCCGGGACAAAGCAACCATTAGTATGGAATGCTGCTGTTGTGTGTGTGAGAGAGGGGGGAAGGGGGTCTGCTGCTGTCTGACTTTAAAAGACAGCATGCTGACACGCTCTCAGCCACACACTGTCTTTCCCCCCACGTACACACAACACACTCCCTGTCACACTCCACCCCCCCATTTGAAAAGCACATTGCAGCCACTTGCACACGAGGAGAGCTACCACAATGCACTGCTCTTTGTGGGGTTGCATGAGCTTCTAATGTGGCCACTCCAGTGCGCTTGCAGCTGACAATGTAAACCCATGGCAGCATTTTCCCTGCTGCGGTTTTCCCTGCTCCGGTCTCTGAAGGCTGGTTTAACTGCCAGTGCTCTACATCTGCAAGTGTCGTCATCACTTATCATTTTTCAATCAAGGTTGGATGTTTCTCTAAAAGATCTGCTCTAGGAATAATTGGGGGGAAATTCTCAGAACTGTGTTCTTCAAACTAGATGATCACAGTGGTCCCTTTTGGCCTTGGAATCCACAAACGATGTTTCCAGGGGGCAGCTGGAGGCATTTTGCCTGCACGCTCATGCAGCAGCTTACGGAAGGCATTTTTTTCTATTCATGACCATGTTGATTTTGGCCCAATGGGGAGAAATTCTCATGTGGCTGAGGCACATTGAAAATGTTACACTCCTTGTGTATTTCAAGAGGCGGAGGGATCCCGCGAGTTACTACATGGAATAACATTTTAGATGAGAAAATAATGACTTCACCCCATAAAATCTCCACAGTGAGGAATAAATATACATCCCTGGCTGATAATGAATAACAGAGCTGGATAAAAAAGGGTCTCAGAGCATCCTGGGTTTAACATCTGTGTCTCAGTGGCCCACGGTTTCAGTCAGTTGCCAGTGGTTCATGTCCTCACATGTCCCACAGTTGCCTGCTCTCATTATACAATGTGAAAACTTTTCAGCTTGCGAGTTCTTCCTTTGTAGTGGTCCCTGAAGCCACACTCAGTGTGCATGGGTGCACCCAGAGCAGCAGCACAGATGCCCTGGCATTTGACAGTCTATTTGTGAGATTTCTCACCATTGAGACAGAGTCACTGATCTCTGCCCAGCCAAGGGAGCAGGCAACGTTGGTGGTACCTCACCTCCTGCAGAGGAAGAGCTGTGGAGAGCGTGGGGTGGCTCAGATTTAGTGGCAGCCATGGATGACTGGGTAGCATGGAGAAGAAACTGGCAACCGGCATGCTGTTGGAATTGTGGCAACCTGGGATGGGAAAGGAGAGTATGGACAGGTGGTCAGTGTATGATGGTAGATTGAACCAACTGACGAGCAAAGATTAATGGTTCTTTCCACCAGTGAAATGCTGAAGTTAAGTAAGGCTGCAGTTCTGTGGCTTGCCAGGGCAAAGAGATCCTGAGACCCACACACACACACTTAGGGCCACATAAGGTCCCAGCGCTGGCCTTTGACAAACAATCACAAAGAAAAAATTCAGTTTCAACAGCGCTGCCCACCTGTCAATGTACACACCACTCCGTGTCCCCAGAACTCCCAGAGCTGCCTGCCTGTCTGTGTACATACCATTTTACACCCCCAGAACTCCCAGCACTGCTCGCCTGTCCCTGTACGCACACTCCCTGCCCCCACAATCCACAGTGCTGCCTACCTATCCATGTACATGCCACTCTGCGCTCCCAGAAACCTAAGCATGGCTCACCTGTCCACATACACCCCATGCCTGCCCCTACAACCCCCAGCACTTCTTACCTGTTCCTATAAAACCCCTGCCTATCCCAACAAATGCCAGCGCTGGCAGCCTGTCCATGTACAACCCTTGCCTGCCCTGGGAACCCTCAGTGCTGCCCGCTTCTCTGTGTACATCCCTTGCATTCCCCACAACCCCCATATCTGTGTACACTCCTCTCTCCACCCCGATAATCCTCAATGCTGCACGCCTGCGTGTGTACCTCCTGCTCCCTGCCCCAGAACCTCCAGTGCTGCCCGCCTGTCCATGTAGGTCCCCCACCCAGGACCAAAACCAGGTGCCAGACCCCAAAGTGAGAACTCACAGAAATACCTCCACAGACTAGTTTAAATTCAGTGTCTGCCTCTGTGACAGGTTCGTTCACAGCGATGCCTTTGGGACTGTAACCTGATGTGCTGAAATTACATCTGAGCCCATTTTCTGTGCCAACCTGGGACTCCAGAACCCTGTCTTGTTAAGCCAGACACACTAGCCTGCTGGAACACAGACCCAGGGTCTGACCCATGCCTCCAAACTGTAGACTTAACTGAAAACAACTAAGCAGGTCACCTATCTCCAGCACCCAGACACCCAGTTCCCAATGGGATCCAAACCCCAAATAAATCCATTTTAGTCTTTAAAAAGCTTTTACAGAGTAAATTCATAAATTGTCCACCCTCTATAACATTGGTACAGAGATATGCACAGCTGTTTGCTCCCCCAGGAATTAATCACTTACTCTGGGTTCATTAATAAACAAAAGTGTGTTTATTAAGTATAAAAAGTAGGATTTAAGTGGTTTCTAGTAATAACAGACAGAACAAAGTGAATTACCAAACAAAATAATGCAAAAATATGCAAGTCTAAGCCTAATACATTAAGAAACTGATTACAGATATAATCTCACCCTCAGAGATGTTTCAATAAGTTTCTATCACAGACTGGATGCCTTTCTAGTCTGGGAACAATCCTTTCCCCTGGTACAGCCCTTGTTCCTGCTCAGGTAATAGCTAAGGGATTTCTCATGATTGCAGCCTCCTTTGTTCTGTTCAATCCCCTTATATAGCTTTTGCACAAGGCGGGAATCCTTTGTCCCTCTCTGGGTTCCCACCCCTCCTTCTAAATGGAAAAGCACCAGGTTAAAGATGGATTCCAGTTCAGGTGACATGCTCACATGTCACTGTAAGACTCCATTACCCACTTGCCAGCACACAGATATGACTTAAAAGTAAACAGAGCTATCTACAGTCAATTGTCCTGGTTAATGTGAGCCATCAAGATTCCAAAACACCATTAATGGCCCACATATTGCATAATTACAATAGGCCCTCATATTTTTAATTTCAGATACAAGAATGATACACATACAAATAGGATGACCACACTCAGTAGAGTGTAAGCTTTGTAATGATACCTTTCAAGAGAGCTTTTGCATGAAGCATATTCCAGTTACATTATATTCACACTCATTAGAAGAAGAAAGTCAAGTTAAGTGTGGGCCCCTTACTGAATGAGGGAGGCAACCTAGTGACAGAGAACGTGGAAAAAGGTAATGTACTCAAAGCTTTTTTTGCCTCTGTCTTCATGAACAAGGTCAGGTTCCAGACTGCTGCACTGGGCAGCAAAGCATGGGGAGGAGGTAACCAACCCTCTGTGGAGAAATAAGTGGTTCAGGACTATTTAGAAAAGCTGGATGAGCACAAGTCCATGAGGCCGGATGCGCTGCATTTGAGGGTGCTAAAGGAGGTAGCGGATGTAATTGCAGAGCCATTGGCCATTATCTTTGAAAACTCATGGCGATTGGGGGAGGTCCCAGATGACTGGAAAAAAGGCTAATGTAGTGCCTATCTTTAAAAAAGGGAAGAAGGAGGATCCGGGGAACTACAGGCCACTCAGCCTCACCTCAGTCTCTGGAAAAATCATGGAGCAGGTCCTCAAGGAATCAATTCTGAAGCACTTAGAGAAAAGGAAAGTGATCAGAAACAGTCAGCATGGATTCACCAAGGGTAAGTCATGCCTGACTAACCTAATTGCCTTCTGTGAGGAGATAACTGGGTCTGTGGATGAGGGGAAAGCAGTGGATGTGTTATTCCTTGACTTTAGCAAAGCTTTTGATACGGTCTCCCACAGTATTCTTGCCGGCAAGTTAAAGAAGTATGGGCTGGATGAATGGACTATAAGGTGGTTAGAAAGCTGCCTAGATCGTCAGTCTCAACGGGTAGTGATCAATGGCTCCATGTCTAGTTAGCATCCAGTATCAAGCGGAGTGCCCCAAGTGTCGGTCCTGGGGCCGGTTTTGTTCAATATCTTCATTAATGATCTGGAGGATGAGGTGGACTGCACTCTCAGTAAGTTTGCAGATGACACTGAACTTGGAGGAGTGGTAGATACACTAGAGGGTAGGGATCGGATACAGAGGGACCTAGAAAAAGTAGAGGATTGGCGCAAAGAAACCTGATGAGGTTCAACAAGGACAAGTGCAGAGTCCTGCACTTAGGACGGAAGAATCCCATTCACTGTTACAGACTAGGGACCGAATGTTAAAAGGTACAGCTCTTGGGTCCTAGGCTGGGAAACTGAGGGGAACTGGCTGGAGCCTCTCTATTGTTGTTTCATGGATGGCTAGTGAAAGCTTCCATGTAACTGCAGCAGGGTGTGTCCCTCTCTGCGTATAGCTGTATAAGTTGAAGACCTGAGAGGATTGCAGCTTGTCACAGCCTCACAGTGTAAGTGGGAGCCCAGATTGGTATGTCAGAGGGCTCGGCAGCCCCTGTTCCGGGTTGCACACCAGGGACTTCCTTTCCCCTCCCCGCAAGATCTTAAGTCCATTTACCTGTTGTCTTGTAGTCGCTTACTGACAGAAAGACCGTGGTTATGGAAGGGAAGTCAGGACACTTGGCTTCTGTCAGTCAGTGTCTATGTAACCTTGGACAAGTCATGTCACCCCGTGCCTCAGTTTACCAATCAGTGAAATGGGGATGGCTCATAGTGACTTTCCTTTGCTAGGTGTTTTGAAGATCCGTCAACGAAAGGTGCTACACAGTATGATGATAGTTACTGATGAGAAGTACTGATCTCTGATCCCTTAGCGACAGCCCCATGTATTTGCTGTAAGTGCTTGTGTCTCCTCTTAGTCAACTTTCTCCAGATCTCTCTGTCTACTATCAACCGATCTTTCCTGAGAATTAGGCATTATCCCTAATTTTCGTACTCATCAACTATAATTTTTAAATATATACACACAAACATACAGAGCAGCCAATTCCTCTCTGACTCAGCACAGAACCGATGACTTCTCATCTCCCTTTGGGAAGGTTCCTTAATTACTGTTTACTCCTAAAATTGGATAATTAGCACAGAAGCGGAGACATGCTTGTCTACAGCCTGTTTACACTCAGATCCTCCCTTCTCCTCTAGAGGCTGAGCGAACCCCATTGGGATTACACAGAGCTATATTATGAACTGTGCACACCATTTGTCGGCTCTCGGCATGGGATGCTGCTGCACATGCTGGGTTGAGAGAGATGTGCGTCACAGATACCTGAGGGGGATTCCTAAGGAGGACACTTCCATCTCAGAATTCACAGGTACCCATCTCTTGCTGAGGAGCTCACCTGATTGACAAACCTTGTGCAACACCAGTGTGGTGGGATAGAGAGTAAGTCTGTGGTCCTTTCCGCTCTGCACAACCATGAAACATCCCAGGGCCCTTGCCATAACTGATGAGTTTGCTAAAGAATCACAGGCCAAAATGTCACTCTTTTCTGTGCAATCCTGCTCATCCCGCCTGACGGACTCCAGCCCCAAGATGGTGCATTTCAGTGGCACAGTGCATCCTTCAGGATGAAAGATGTTGTAGTACAATGGCCAATCCATTTGTGAATCCCATTCTTTTATGCTCTTCACCCCAATAATGTTGGTAGCAAGGAGTTCTACAAGCCAAATATGAATTATGTTAGCAATTACCTTTTCTCAAGGTTATATGTTCAGACTTTCAGTTTAACTAAATGTTCTCTTGTCCATGTTATGAAACACAGTAAATATAAATGCCGGATCTACTTTCTTTATCAATAGATCCATAGCGTTTCAGGTCAGAAGGGACCATTTGATCATCCAGTTTGACCTCCTGTAAAACACAGGCCCATTAAAGTTCACTCTGTTACCTCTGGATTGAGCCAAAAGACTTGTGTGTGACTAAGGCCTGGTCTACACTAAGATTTTACATCATAGAATGATAGCGCCATAGAGTTATAAGGGAACACAAAGGACAGCTAGTCTATCCCCTTGACAAGATGCAGGATTTGTTTTGTCTTAGTCATCTAAGACTGATGGCTATCCACACGTCTTTGGAAAACCTCCACAGAAGGAGCTTCCGTGACTTCCCTGGGAGTCTGTTCAATTAGCCTCCTGTAGTTAAAGTTAGGAAGATTTTCCTGAAATTTAACTAAAATCTGCTATGATGGAATTTGAACCCATTGACTCTGCTCCTGCCCCTCTGTGGTTAGACAGAATAACTTTGCTCCACCTTTGTATGGCAGCCTTTCAAGTATTTGAAGACCACTATCATGTCCCCCATTAATCTCCTTTTTCCAAATAAACATATTGGTTCCTTTGGCTTGCTCATACGGCTTCCATTCCATCCCTTGCTTAACATTTGTTACTTGCCTATGGATCCTTTCCAGCTTCTCTACATCCTTTCTATACATTGTGATCAAAATTGGACACATTACTCCAATTGAGACCTAGCCCACACTGAGTTGAGGCATACCATTATGCATCTGACTTGCATGTTATACTTCTGCTAATATAACTTAACATAGCATTTGCCTTTTTGGAAACATTTTTCCTAATGTCCAACCTAAACCGCCATTGCTGCAATTTAAGTCCATTGCTTCCTGTCATATCTTCAGTCCCCCCTCAATCTTCTCTTATTCAGACTGAACAAAACTAGCTCTTTCAGTCTTCCCTCATAGGTCATGTTTTCAAGACCCCTAATCATCCTTTTCTCCATTTTTTTCCAGATCATTTTGAAAGTTTATCTGTTTCTCCAAAGACTTGCAACCCCTCCTAACTTGGTATCATCTGCAAACTTTATAAGTGTCCTCTCTATGCCATGATCTAAATCGTTAATGAAGACATTGAAAAGAACCGGACCCAGAACTGATCCCTGCGGGACCCCACTTGTTCTGCCCTTCCAGCATCACTGTGAACCATTGATAACTACTCTCTGGGAGTGGTTTTCCAACCAGTTATGCATCCACCTTATAGTAGCTCCATCTAGGTTGTATTTCCTTAGTTTCTTAATGAGAAGGTCATGCAAGACTGTATCAAAATCTGTACTAATGTCTAGATTTACCACATCTACTGCTTCCCCCCATCCACAGGGCTTGTTACCCTGTCAAAGAAAGCTATCAGATTGGTTTGACATGTTTTCTTCATGACAAATCCATGCTGACTATCACTTATCACTTTATCATGTTCTAGATGTTTGCAAATTGATACCTTAATTATTTGCTCCATTATCTTACCGGGTACAGAAGTTAAGCTGACTGGTCTGTAATTGCCTGAGTTTCCCTTATTTCCCCTTTTATAGATAGGCACTATAAGTGCTCTTTTCCACTCTTCCGGAATATCCCCTGTCTCTCATGACTTTTCAAAGATAATAGCTAATGGTTCAGATATCTCCTCAGTCAGTTCCTTGTATGTGTGTGTATATATATCTCCTCAATATATGGTTCACTCTATATGCATCCGAAGAAGTGGGTTGTAGCCCACGAAAGCTTATGCTCTAATAAATTTGTTAGTATCTAAGGTGCCACAAGTACTCCTGTTATTTTTGCTGATACAGACTAACACGGCTGCTACTCTGAAACAGCTCCTTCAAAGTATTCTAGGATGCATTTCATCAGGCCCTGGTGACTTGAAGACATCTAACTTGTCAAAGTAACTTTTAACTTGTTCTTTCCGTATTTTAGCATCTGAACCTACCCCATTTTCACTGGCATTCTGTAGGTTAGGTGTCCAAACACCACCAACTTTCTTGGTGAAAACCGAAACAAAGAAGTCATTAAGCACCTCTGGCATTTCCACATTTATTGTTATTGTTTTTCCCTCTTCATTTAGTAACAGACCTACCCTGTACTTGCTCTTGCACTTGCTTCTCATGTATTTGTAGAAGGTTTGCTTGTTACCATTTATGTCTCTAGCTAGTTTGATCTTTTGTGCTTTGGCCTTTCTAATTTTGCCCCTACATACTTGTATTATTTGTTTATTTTTCTCCTTTGTAATTTGACCTTGTTTCCACTTTTGTAGGATCCTATTTTTGTTTTTTAGATCTCCTGGTTAAGCCATTGTAGTCTCCTACTGAGTGGGATAGTTTGCTCTTGTGCCCTTACTAATGTCTCTCTGAAAAACTGCCAGCTGTCTTCTATTGTTTTTCCCCTTAGACTTGCTTCCCATGAGATCTTACCTACCAACTCACTGAGTTTGCTCAAGTCTGTCTTTTTGAAATCCATTGTCTTTATTTTGCTGGTCTCCCTCCTACCATTCCTTAGCATCATGAAGTCTGTCATTTCCCCCATGCTGCCTTCCACTTACCGATTCTTAACCAGTTCCTCCTTGTTTGTCAAAATCAAGTCTAGAACAGCTTCTCTCCTTGTAGCTTTCTCCAGCTTCTGGAACAAAAAATTGTCTCCAATACATTCCAAGAACTTGTTGGATAATCTGTGCCCTAATGTAGACTGCATGAGATTAATTCTTCCATCAACCTAGCTACCACCTCTCAGGTATTATCTATGCTGAGGGGAGAACACCATCCATATGTGTAAATAGTGTCTATATTGAAGCACTATGGCAACAACGCTGTAGCATTTTAAGTGTAAACAACCCATCAAGCAGATCTTCCAGAAAAAAACATCCAGTCTGGATCTGCCAACATGGGGAATTGGAGAATCCAACACTTCCCTTCTCAGTGTGTCGCAGTGGTTAATCACCCTCAGTGCTAAACATTTGGCCCTAATTTCAAGCTGGAATTTGCCTGGCTTCAGCTTCCAGCCCTTCGGTCTTGCTCAGCTTTTGTCTGGTAGATTGCAGAGCCCATTATTACACACAATTTTCTCCCCATGAAAGTCTCTGCTTCATCATCTTTTTGATAAGTTAAAGAGATATACACCTTCAAGTCTAACGATCCGGCTTTTACTCTATGCTCCAATCATTCTTGTGGCTCTTTTCTGCACCCTCTCCAAGTTTTCAACATCTGTTTCCAAATGTGGACCCCAGAACTTGATGCCGTTTGTTTCACCAATCCCATGTGCAGAGGCAAAATCCTTCCCCTGCTCCTACTCACCAGCTCAGTATTTTCCCCTACTAAATCAAATGCCTCTGAGAAATCAAGGTTCGTTGCATCTGCATTGTTCCCTTGATCCACCAAATGTGTACCCTTGATCAACCATGTGTACTCTCATAAAAGGATGAAATCAGGTTTATTTGACAAAATCTGTTTTGCATAAACCCTGTTGGTGATGGCATTACTTACATTTCTAGACTTTTTTTTAACTAATCCCATATCAGCTTTTCCAAAATTTCTTAGCCTTGCCAATTCTTTTATAAAAAAAACCCTTTCCCCTTTATTTTTTAATACTTTACATTTAACACAGGAATTGACATAAAACTTTTCTAGGATTTCTCTTGTTCTTAATACACTTAATAACCTCATTTTTCTGATCCATAGCCCTGCCAAACGTGGAGTTTTCCCTGATGTCTTAATGTCCCTTATCAATTTTCATAACTTCCGATTTCTATTCTTGGCTAGCTATTTTCCCGTTTTCCTTTGTGTTACATATGATCCCCCCCACACACAATTGCTGCCTTCACTTTACCACTGAACTGAGTTTTTACCCAAAGTCGTTCACTTTGTTGACTGTGGAATCATGAGTTTTCTGCTATCTAATAAACTGTTATCAAAGAATTACCAATATTCATTCAGATTTTTTCTGTCTAAATTTTTCCTCCCAATCAGTTTTGCTGATAATTTTCCTCAAGCTTTGGGGCATGAGTCCTCTTGGAGCACTATGTGTCAATCAATAGTACTGGTTGGGAATTGTCAATTTGAATGTAAATCAGTTTCACTTTTTATTTTCCTCTCCTATATAATATGCTCTCTTCTTTGGCTCTTGTGTAAACTAAAGAGTCCCAGAGTTTTCTATCTGTTTGTGTATGGCAGCCTCCCCCATTCTCAAAGCCTGCCTTGGAAATCCCTTTTATATATGCTATATCCTTAATAGTGACTGGGTGGCCAAAACTGAACACATATCCCGAAGATGTTATTCTCCATCCCATATCCTAGGGATCTGAAGATTCCTTTTCTTTTGTCCACTGCTATCAATGTCACCCAGGTCTTTTCCCTGAGGTATGTTCTACTTGGGATGTTTCTCTCAGTACATGTCTTCGCAAAAGTTTGTTTTTTTCCCACTCTCTGATTTCGAGCAACTGGATGAATGGGGACCTCCCTGCAGTATGGGCTCCCTGTCCTGGCACTCATTGCATTGAGGAACAATGATGGATAACCAGTATCCACACTTGTGTTTCCTTCTGGTACCTCTTAAGGTTCCCCCACCACAAACTGTAGGAATTACTAAAGCAGGGAGCACCACAAGATATGGAATTGGATTTAGTAGGGTCATTGTTCATAGTTATTTTCTCAGAATAATGAAAATGTAATTTTTCAGTGTGTGAAGAGTGATCAATCTGTTCCTCCCATGTGAACAGCCTCCACTAGTGCATGCAGTGTCTCATATTAATGTTGTCTCTCCATTCAGGCATTTCTACTGAGACCAACACCCGAGATCCTGGGAACACACAGAAAGTCAGGGAGCATACGGTAAATGCAGGAGACACCCTTATGACTCACAGTTGGACACTTTCTCCCCTACTCCATGTCAGATTCCAACACAAGCGACTTCACCAACCCCTCCACCTTCATCCTAGTTGGCATTCCTGGCCTAGAGGCAGCCCATGTCTGGATCTCCATCCCCTTCTTCACCATGTACGCCATAGCCATTTTGGGGAACTTCACCATCCTGTTCATCGTGAGGAGGGAGCCAAGCCTCCACGGGCCCATGTACTATTTCCTCTGCATGCTGGCCGTCACCGACCTGGTCCTGTCCACAAGCACCATACCCAAAATGCTGAGCATCTTCTGGTTCAATTCCAGGGAGATCAGTTTTAGTGCCTGTCTCACCCAGATGTACTTCATTCACTGCTTCTCAACGATGGAGTCTGGAATCCTCCTGGCCATGGCTTTTGATCGCTACGTGGCCATCTGCCATCCCCTGAGACATTCCACCATCCTGACAAACTCTGTTGTGGCCAAGATAGGCCTGGCCGTGGTGCTGCGCAGTGGCATACTCGCATTACCCTATCCCTTCCTGACGAGGTGGTGGCCATATTGCAGAACCAACATCATCCCCCACTTCTGTTGTGGGCATATGGCTGTGGTGAAGCTGGCCTGCGCTGACATCCGCATCAGTAGTTACTATGGCCAGTTTGATCTTTTCTCTGTGATCGGAATGGATGTGTTTTTTATTGCCGTGTCCTATTCTCTGATCCTCAGGGCCATCTTCCACCTCCCCACAAAGGATGCCCGGCTCAAAACTTTTGGGACCTGCATCTCTCATGTTTGTGCCATCTTAGTTTTGTACATCCCAGAGTTATTCTTCTCTCTCATGTACCGGTTTGGCCACAATGTGCCACTGCACTTCCTCGTTCTCATTCCCAGTGTGTTCCACCCGGTGCCCCCTGTGCTACACCCCATCATCTATGGGATGAGGACCAAACAGATCCGGGGCAGGCTGCTCCAGCTGTTTACTCATAAAGAGATTTAAATGTTTTCTAATTGTGCTCTAGCTCTCAGATTGATCTCTGTGCAGAGCTGGCTGGTGCACGTTGCTGGGGCCCCTTCCCTCAATCACTTACTGGACAGTCAAAGTGAGATTATACCCTTCCCTGTCCTTACTGTGCTGTGTCAATGCGATGAACTGGGGAATCAGTCTATGTACACTACACAGCGTTGCCACTGTTCCAATTACTGATAGCTGAGTCCCTGAAATTGCAATCTTGCCCCATCTCTTCTGTCAAGCTTTGACCCTGCTGTGTGTCTTCTCCCCAAGGCCCTGCCCCTGTCACTTGCTCCTGACTTCCCCTCCCCTTGTCAGCTGTGACCCAGTCATCTCTAAAACCAATATGTTCTCACATCTTATGGCAAGTCACTTAAGAGACACTGGTTAATTTTAAAATGTTAATGTTTATTCCTACATTGTTACTAACTCTGTGGAGAGAGAGACCCTGCCAGGACTCCTAGGATCTATCTCGTCTCTGGGAGGAGAGTGGGGTATAGGATGTTACAGCAGGAAGCAGACACATCTGGGGTCTAAATAAGAAGATCAGAATGACCATACCGAGTAAAACCAATGGTTCATGAAGTACTTATGTGGTCCCAAGATTTATCTGCCCCCCACTGGAACCCACTCCCCTTACGGAGCTGAGATAGAACCCAGGAGTCCTGACAGGGTTCCTCTCTCCACAGAGTTAGTAACTAAGTAAGAATATACATTAAAATTTTATACCTAACCAGTGTCCTTTTAGTGACTTGCCACAGGATTTTAGGACATGTTAGTATTAGAGTTGAGGGGGGTCTCATATTTAATTAATTTTCCTTTTATGTAGGAATTAGATACAGTGTTTCAATAATCTAAGTAGCCTCTTGTCTCACGGTGAAAGTTGCAACCCCTATCGAAAACTGAAATGTCTCTCTTACAGCTTGGGGTGAGGGGAGGGACATGGAAATAATCCAAATAGTGACGGGAAAGCCGAAGAAAAGAGCAAGCGACAGGAGAGAGCAGACCATGTCTGTCGCTTGCTGAGTCCTTCCTCTCCTCCCTCCTCCCCTGAGGCCCGCTTCCCAGTGAAAAACAGAACTATATTTAAAAATGGGTTCTTGCCTCCTAGCCTTTTGTGTTACAGCCCTCTTAGCTGAGTTGTTCCAGTATCAGCAGGAGCAGAAGCAGGAGGGGTCCCACAGCTGGGTAAACTACAGGAGCCAGACATCAACAATACCCACCTGGTGAAGTGAAGAAACAGATTGACAGAGCCAGAAGGGTACCCAGAAGTCACCTACTACAACACAGACCCAACAAAGAAAGTAACAGAACACCACTAGCCATCACCTACAGCCCCCAACTAAAACCTCTCCAGCGCATCATCAAGGATCTACAACCTATCCTGAAGGATGATCCCTCACTCTCACAGACCTTGGGAGACAGGCCAGTCCTTGCTTACAGACAGCCTCCCAACCTGAAGCAAATACTCACCAGCAACTACACACCACACAACAAAAACACTAATGCAGGAACCAAACCCTGCAACAGACCCCGGTGCCAACTCTGTCTGCATATCAACTCAAGTGACACCATCATAAGACCTAACCGCATCAAGCACACCATCAGGGGCTCGTTCGCATGCACATCTACCAATGTGATATATACCATCATGTGCCAGCAATGACCCTCTGCCATGTACATTGGCCTAACCGGACAGTCTCTACAAAAAAAGAATAAATGGACACAAATCTGACATCAGGAATTATAACATTCAAAAACCAGCAGGAGGACACATCAATCTCCCTGGTCACTCAATAACAGACTTAAAAGTGGCAATTCTTCAACAAAAAATCTTTAAAAAACAGACTCCAATGAGAAACTGCAGAACTGGAATTAATTTGCAAACTGGACATCATCAAATTAGGCCTGAATATAGACTGGGAGTGGATGGGTCACTACAAAAACTAAATACATTTTTTATCTCTAAGGTGTCACAAGTACTCCTCATTGTTTTTACACAAAATTAATTCCCCATTGCTAAATACTCACACCTTCTTCTCAACTGTTTGAAATTGGCCAACTTGTTTACATTGGTCTCATTAGCACTACAAAAGTGATTTCCACTCCTTCTTGTCAACTGTTGAGAGTACCCCACTTCCAACTTAATTGAACTGGCCCGTTAGCTCTGACCCTCCCCCCCACTTGGTAAGGCAACTCCCATCTTTTCATATGTTGTGTATTTATACCTCCCTACCGTATCTTCCACTCCATGCATCTGATGAAGTGGGTTTTAGCCCACGAAAGCTTATGCCCAAATAAATTTGTTAGTCTCTAAGGTGCCTCAGGGACTCCTCATTGTTTTTGCTGATACAGACTAACATGGCCATCCCTCTGAAATCTTCTGTAGTGTTGGTGATCACAGGGCCTGAAGAGGCTGAATCTCCAGCAAAGCAGTGTGAAACAGGGCCAGCCCAGTTGGGAGATTAGAGGGGTGCAGCAGTTCTCATGGCTCCTAGAGTGTACCCCAGGGGTGACAACCCATCAGACTCATACCCTCTGGAGCCCAAATTTGTCCGCAAGGCACCTATTGACGCAAGTATGGGGGTAGGGATGGTAGCCCAAACAGGAGATCCAGATGTAGAAGTTGTTTGGTTCCTTTACCAACATCTTCTCACCCAAGCAGCACCCTGAAATAGTCCCAGGGCAACAGATCAGGCAGATAACATGGCTGTTCTCTCGTAAAATGTGGGATATTATGCGAGATGAATTCCAGGTCATTTTAGCATGGGGAGAGGTGAACGAATCGCACAGTGAGTGGAGAAGTCCCATCCTTCTAGCTCTGACCCAGGATATCATAACGCATTTCTGCATCAATTTGCAAAATCAGCACAGTACTGAAATATGGTGCCTCCCTGATGCAGAGAGTAGATTAACTATTAGAACACTTGGTAGCTGTCAGATATATATTCAACTTAACACCTCACAAAGGCACACTGGCAAATAACATTGATGCCAGAATCCTGGGAGAAGAAAGCCTTTTACACTCCCTTCAGCTTGCATAAATTCAGAATCACGTAATTTGGCCTCTACGGGGTGGCACTGATTTTTCAGAGGCTAATGCACTGGATATTACAACTGCATGTGAAGTATGCAGCAATATACTGCTACGATAAATTGTTTTTGGTCCCATATCTTGTGGCAGCATTCCCACACAGAGTGCAGATGGCTGTACATTAGACACAGAAAAGAAAGCCATCGTCAGTTGCTACACTGAACAGTTTGCAAGACACAGTTTGCCCTGAAAATCTGAGCCCCTGTTATCGGTGAATCATTTCCTTTCTCCTGGGGGTGGTTCTCAGGCTGAAGTTCTACAAGGTCCATTTTCTGCTCTTCCGGCTGCTCACACAGAGTCCAGAGAATTATGCGGGAGTCCTGGCCAACCTGAAAATCCACAGGGACTGTACGGAGAATCATAAAGGTCGCTGTGCAGAACGCCAAGTGTCAGACATGTGACATTCATACACTGATTCTCAAGACTCTGCCTTGCTGTCGCAGGAAGGAGATTTCCTCTCTCTGCTGAGCAGGATTTCGGTGAGTTGCCTCTTCCTGCATTAAAGTTAGTGCTGAGGGCTCAGGAACGTTTCCAGGGTTCAAGTCACGAACCCTCTGGGCAGATACTCACCAGCACAGTGACTTGAGTTGTTTAGTACTGTCAGAAACACCAAGGGATTTACCTGGTAAAATTGGAACTACAAATGTATTGCAAAGAGTTTAGACAAATATTTGTGTTTAAGTTCAGTTCCTTGTCTCTTACTGTGTCCTTCTATCTGTCACAGTAGTTTCCCTTTTTTGTGCTGTGTGGTTTTTCCTGTGATTCCACCACCTCCCTAGGTAACACATTCCATTACCTCTCCACCCTCCTAGTGAAAAAGTGTTTCCTAATATCCAACCTAAACCTCCCCCACTGCAACTTGAGACCATTGCTCCTTGTTCTGTCATCTGGTACCACTAAGAACAGCCGGGCTCCATCCTCTTTGGAACCCCCTTTCAGGTAATTGTAAGCAGCTATGAAATCCCCCCTCATTCTTCTCGTCTGCAGACTAAACAATCCCAGTTCCCTCAGCCTCTCCTCCTAAGTCATGTGCTCCAGACCCCCAACCATTTTTGTTGCCCTCCCCTGGACTCTTTCCAATTTTTCCACATCCTTCTTGTAGTGTGGGGCCCAAAACTGGACACAGTACTTCAGATGAGGCCTCACTAATGTCGAATAGAGGGGAATGATCACGTCCCTCAATCTGCTGGCAATGCCCCTATTTATACAGCCCAAAATGCCGTTAGCCTTCTTGGCAACAAGGGCACACTGTCGACTCATATCCAGCTTCTCGTCCACTGTAACCCCTAGGTCCTTTTCTGCAGAACTGCTGCCTAGACATTCGGTCCCTAGTCTGTAGTAGTGCATGGGATTCTTCTGTCCTAAGTGCAGGACACTGCACTTGTCCTTCTTAAACCTCATCAGATTTCTTTTGGCCCAATCTTCTAATTTTTCTAGTTCCCTCTGTATCCTATCCCTATCCTCCAGCGTATCTACCACTCCTCCCAGTTTAGTGTAATCTGCAAACTTGCTGAGGGTGCAGTCCACACCATCCTCCATATCATTAATGAAGAGTTGCTGAAATCTCAATCTCAAAGGCTTAAAGCTTCAAAACAATTAGGATAACAATTTTTTGGAAGGTGGGAGAGAGGTCTGCTCACCATGAACCCCTGCATCTCTGTTTCTGGAGAGGATGAGAAGCACCAAAATGCAGTACAAATAAAAACATCTTTCTGGCTTAGAGGTGGTGTTGGAAATGTCACTAGGGGAGATCCAGGAACGCACAGTGTGTGGGGTGGTGGGGGCAGGACATCAGGACATGCAGTATCCAGATCAGAGTGACACGGAGTCCTGCAATTATGCAAAATGTGGAATGGACGTCCTCCCTGATGCACAGACACACTGTTTGATTCAAAGCCTATCTAGAGTATAGAACTTAGATTGTGATTTTGTTTATTTCTCAGATTTCAGCTTTGTTCTTTACACTATTACTTGTAATCACTTAAACAATCGATCTTTCTGTAATTAATAAAGCTGTTTTATTGATTTATTTTTTACTTAATACAGGATGTTGTTTGAAATAATAAGGGAATTCTGCTCATGCTGATGTATTGTCCTCTCCACACTGAGGGAGGGGCAGACTGGGAAATAAACATACTGGTCAGGCTTTTGGCCAGGGCAAGATGGTACAGCTCTTGGGTCCTAGGCTGGGGAGCTGAGGGGAACTGGCTGGAGCGACTCTATTGTTGTTTCATGGATGGCTAGTGAAAGCATTCATGTAACTGCAGCTGGGTGTGTCCCTGTCTGTGTATAGCTGTGTAAGTGCAAGACCTGAGAGGATTGCAGCTTGTCACAGCCTCACAGTGTGAGCTGGAGCCCAGATTAGTATGTCAGAGAGCTCGGCAGTATACCCACCTGGGGAAGTGAGGAAACAGATTGACAGAGCAAGACGGGTACCCAGAAATCACCTACTACAGGACAGGCCCAACAAGGACAATAACAGAACACCACTCGCTATCACATACAGCCCCCAGCTAAAACCTCTCCAGTGCATTATCCACGATCTACAACCTATCCTGGAAAATGATCCCTCACTGTCACAGACCTTGGGAGGCAGGCCAGTCCTCGCTTACAGACAACCCCCCAACCTGAAGCAAATAATCACCAGCAACTACACACCACACCACAGAAACACCAACCCAGGAACCAATCCCTGTAGCAAACCTCGTTGCCTACTCTGTCCCCATATCTACTCTGGCGATACCATCAGAGGACCCAACCACATCAGCCACACCATCAAGGGCTCATTCACCTGCACATCCACTAATGTTATATATGCCATCATGTGCCAGCAATGCCCCACTGCCATGTACATTGGCCAAACCGGACAGTCCCTCCGCAAAAGAATAAATGGACACAAATCGGACATCAGGAATGGTAACATACATAAGCCAGTAAGTGAACACTTCAATCTCCCTGGTCATTCTATTACAGATTTAAAAGTCACTATCATTGAACAAAAAAACTTCAGAAACAGACTTCAAAGAGAAACAGCAGAACTAAAATTCATTTGCAAATTTAACACCATTAATCTGGGCTTGAATAGGGACTGGGAGTGGCTGGCTCATTACAGAAGCAGCTTTTCCTCTCCTGGAATTGACACCTCTTCATCTATTACTGGGAGTGGACGACATCCACCCTGATTCAATTGGCCCTGTCAACACTGGTTCTCCACCTGCGAAGTAACTCCCTGCTCTCCATGTGTCAGTATATAATGCCTGCATCTGTAATTTTCACTCTATGCATCCGAAGAAGTGAGGTTTTTACCCACGAAAGCTTATGCCCAAATAAATCTGTTAGTCTTTAAGGTGCCACCAGACTCCTTGTTGTTTTTGTAGATGCAGACTAACACAGCTACCCCCTGATACTTGACAGTTCCAGGTTGCACACCAGGGAATTCCTTTCCCCTCCCTGCCCCAGTGAACAGGCCGAGCAAGACCGTAAGTCCATTTTCCTGTTGTCATGTGATCACTTACTGACAGAAAGACCGTGGTTATGGAAGGGAAGTCA
Source organism: Emys orbicularis (assembly GCF_028017835.1). Taxonomy (NCBI): domain Eukaryota; kingdom Metazoa; phylum Chordata; order Testudines; family Emydidae; genus Emys; species Emys orbicularis. Next base: position 367,101,586 of record NC_088683.1, read on the forward strand.
GGACACTTGGCTTCTGTCAGTCAGTGTCTGTGTGACCTTGGACAAGTCATGTCTCCCTGTGCCTCAGTTTACCAATCAGTGAAATGGGGATGGCTCATAGTGACTTTCCTTTGCTAGGTGTTTTGAAGATCCATCAACGAAAGGTGCTACACAGTATGATGATAGTTACTGATGAGAAGTACTGATCTCTGATCCCTTAGCGACAGCCCCATGTGTTTGCTGTAAGTGCTTGTGTCTCCTCTTAGTCAACTTTCTCCAGATTTCTCTGTCTACTATCTACCCATCTATCCTGAGAATTAGGCATTATCCCTAATTTCCTTACTCATCAACTATAATTTTTAAATATATACACACAAACGTACTGAGCAGCCAATGCCTCTCTGACTCAGCACAGAGCCGATGAGTTCTCATCCACCTTTGGGAAGGTTCCTTAATTACTGTTTACTCCTAAAATTGGATAATTAGCACAGAAGCGGACAGTTGCTTGTTTACAGCCTGTTTACACTCAGATCCTCCCTTCTCCTCTAGAGGCTGAGCGAACCCCATTGGGATTACACAGAGCTATATTATAAACTGTCCACAACGTGTGCCGGCTCTCAGCATGGGATGCTGCTGCACATGCTGGGTTGAGAGAAGTGTGGGTCATGGATACCTGAGGGGGATTCCTAAGGAGGACACTTCCGTCTCAGAATTCACAGGTACCCATCTCTTGCTGAGGAGCTCACCTGATTGACAAACCTTGTGCAACACCAGTGTGGTGGGATAGAGAGTATGTCTGTGGTCCTTTCCACTCTGCACAGCCATGAAACATCCCAGGGCCCTTGCCATAACTGATGAGTTTGCTAAAGAATCACAGGCCAAAATGTCACTGATTTCTGGGCAATCCTGCTCATCCCGTCTGACGGACTCCAGCCCCAAGATGGTGCATTTCAGTGGCACAGTGCATCCTTCTGGATGAAAGATGTTATAGTACAATGGCCAATCCATTTGTGAATCCCATTCTTCTATGCTCTTCACCCCAATAATGTTGGTAGCAAGGAGTTCTACAAGCCAAATATGAATTATGTTAGCAATTACCTTTTCTCAAGGTTATATGTTCAGACTTTCAGTTTAACTAAATGTTCTCTTGTTCATGTTATAGACTCATAGACTCATAGATTTTAAGGTCAGAAGGGACCAATATGGTCATCTAGTCTGACCTCCCGCATGATGCAGGCCACAAAAGCTGACCCACCCACAACAGAATCCTCCAGCCTGCGACCCCTGCCCTATGCTGCGGAGGAAGGCGAAAAACCTCCAGGGCCTCTGCCAATCTACCCTGGAGGAAAATTCCTTCCCGACCCCAAATATGGCGATCAGTAGAACCCCGAGCATACAGGCAAGATTCTACAGCCGGACCCTCATTTTACCAGCGATGGCACGTTAATGCCTAATTGACTAAAATCACGTTATCCCATCAAACCATTCCCTCCATAAACTTATCAAGCCTAATCTTGAAGCCAGAGAGGTCTTTCGCCCCCACCGTTTCCCTCGGAAGGCTGTTCCAAAATTTCACCCCTCTGACGGTTAGAAACCTTCGTCTAATTTCAAGCCTAAACTTCCCCACGGCCAGTTTATATCCATTTGTTCTCATGTCCACATTACTACTGAGCTGAAATAATTCCTCTCCCTCCTTGGTATTAATCCCTTTGATATATTTAAAGAGAGCAATCATATCCCCCCTCAGCCTTCTTTTGGTTAGGGTAAACAAACCGAGCTCCTCGAGTCTCCTTTCATAGGAAAGGTTTTCCATTCCTCGGATCATCCTAGTGGCCCTTCTCTGTACCCGTTCCAGTTTGAGTTCATCCTTTTTAAACATAGGAGACCAGAACTGCACACAGTACTCCAAATGAGGTCTCACCAGCGCCTTGTATAATGGAAGCAGCACCTCCCTGTCCCTACTAGAAATACCTCGCCTAACGCATCCCAAGATCGCATTAGCTTTTTTCACAGCCACGTCACATTGCCGACTCATAGTCATCCTGCGATCAACCAGGACTCCGAGGTCCTTCTCCTCCGTCACTTCCAACCTATGCGTCCCTAACTTATAACTAAAATTCTTGTTAGTCATCCCTAAATGCATCACCTTACACTTCTCACTATTAAATCTCATCCTATTATTGTTACTGCAATTTACAAGGTCATCCAAGTCTCCCTGCAGAATATCCCGATCCTTCTCCGAATTGGCAATACCTCCCAACTTTGTGTCATCCGCAAACTTTATCAGCCCACTCCTACATTTGGTTCCGAGGTCAGTAATGAATAGATTAAATAAAATAGGACCCAAAACCGAACCTTGAGGAACCCCACTGGTGACCTCCCTCCAACCTGACAGTTCACCTTTCAGTACTACCCGCTGCAGTCTCCCCTTTAACCAGTTCTTTGTCCACCTCTGGATTTTCATATCGATCCCCATCTTTTCTAATTTAACCAATAATTCCTCGTGCGGCACAGTATCAAACGCTTTACTAAAATCGAGGTAAATTAGATCCACCGCATTTCCTTTATCTAGAAGGTCTGTTACTTTCTCAAAGAAGGAGATCAGGTTGGTTTGGCACGATCTGCCTTTCGTAAACCCATGCTGTAATTTGTCCCAATTGCCATTCACCTCAAGGTCCTTAACTACTTTCTCCTTCAAAATTTTTTCCAAGACCTTGCATACTACAGAAGTTAAACTAACAGGCCTGTAGTTACCCGGGTCACTTTTTTCCCCCTTCTTGAAAATAGGAACCACATTAGCTATTTTCCAGTCCAACGGTACCACCCCTGAGTTTACAGATTCATTAAAAATTATCGCTAAGGGGCTTGCAATTTCTCGCGCCAGCTCCTTCAATATTCTAGGATGAAGATCATCCGGTCCGCCCGATTTAGTCCCATTTAGCTGGTCAAGTTTGGCTTCCACCTCTGATACTGTAATGTCAATCGCCCCTCCTTTATTCCCCTCTGTCCTGCTCCCTCTATTCCTAAGCCCTTCATTAGCCTTATTAAAGACCGATGCAAAATATTCATTTAGGTATTGTGCCATGCCTAGATTTTCCTTAATCTCCACTCCATCTACATTCTTCAGCGGTCCCACTTCCTCTTTCTTTGTTTTCTTCCTATTTATATGGCTATAAAACCTCTTACTATTGGATTTAATTCCCCTCGCGAGGTCCAACTCTACACGGCTTTTGGCCTTTCTCACTGCATCCCTACATGCTCTGACCTCAATAAGGTAGGTTTCCTTGTCGATCTCTCCCCTCTTCCATTCTTTGTACGCTTTCTGTTTTTTCTTAATCGCCCCTTTGAGACGCCCGCTCATCCAGCTAGGTCTAATTCTCCTGCCCACTAAGCGTTTTCCCTTTCTCGGGATACAGGCCTCGGACAGCTCGTGCAACTTCAGCTTGAAATAATCCCAGGCCTCATCTGCCTTTAGCTCTCTAAGTATGTTAGCCCAATCCACTTCCCTAAGTAGTTGCCTTAATTTATTAAAGTTGGCCTTTTTGAAATCGTAAACCTTAGTCACAGTTTTATTTGTGTTAATCCTTCCATTTAGTTTAAACTGAATTAGCTCATGGTTACTCGAGCCAAGGTTGTCCCCTACAACCATTTCCTCAATGAGGTCCTCACTACTCACCAACACCAAATCTAAAATGGCATCCCCCCTCGTCGGTTCAGCTACTACTTGATGAAGGAATTCATCTGCTAGCACGTCTAGGAACATCTGAGCCCTATTATTGTTACTAGCATTTGTTCCCCAATCTATGTCTGGGAAGTTAAAGTCCCCCATTATTACACAGCTCTTATTAGTTTTTACTTCCTTAAAAACATTAAATAGTTCTCTGTCTGCATCTAGGCTAGATCCTGGCGGTCTATAGCACACCCCAAGCAGTATCTCAGGGGAGGCTCTAGTAGTTCTTTTACGCAGTGTAATTATTGCCCATACAGACTCCGTCTTATTCATTCCATCACTTATTATTTCTTTACATTTTAGCTCATTATTGACATACAATGCCACACCCCCACCTTTACCTTTTTTCCGGTCATTCCTAAACAGCACATACCCTTCCATACCTGTACTCCAGTCATGACTACAGTTCCACCACGTTTCGGTTATTCCTACGATATCAGGTTTCATTTCTTGGACCAGGAGTTCCAATTCCTCCATTTTGTTACCTAGGCTTCTCGCATTTGTGTATAAACATCTTACCGTATGCTGTCTATCCTTTCTCCCATTAGTTATGCAATTTGGTACGGACCCCGTACTGTCCATCCGCCCCCTCCTTCTTATGTCCAATTCCCTACCCCTACCTATATCTGTGCTTATCTCTTCGCCCTCTTTTTCAGTGTTGGAATCTGGCGTGGAGATTAACTGGACGTCTCCCAACCGTCTCCCCCAAGTTCCTAGTTTAAAGCCCTTTTGATGAGATGATCCAGCCTCCCTCCCAGAAGTCTATTTCCTTCCCTACTCAGGTGAAGTCCATCCCGTGAGAACAGCTGTCTGTCCCCGAAAGCCTCCCAGTGGCCATACATCCCAAAACCCTCCTTATAGCACCACTCCCTTAGCCAGCTATTTATCCTCACAATTCTGTCTGCCCTTTGCTGTCCTTCTCTAGGAACAGGCAGAATCCCACTGAAGATAATCTGAGCCTCGACTTCCTTAAGCATCTTCCCCAGCCTGGCATAGTCTCCCTTGATTCTCTCTAGCGAGAACCTAGCCGTGTCATTCGTTCCTACGTGAAGGACGATCAAGGGGTTCTTACCTGCTCCTTTTAGGATCCTTTTCAACCGCAGGTCCACATCCCGTATCTTAGCGCCCGGCAGACAGCACACCCTTCTGTTTTCTGGGTCCGCCCTGGTCACAGGCCTGTCTAACCTCCTCAGTAAGGAGTCCCCAATCACTTAAACCTGCCTTTGCCTGGTGGCAGCGCAATCTACTAATCTATCCCCTGTTCCCTGCGGCCGTAACTCCTGTCTGTCTCTATTTTCCCTTATAGTCCCCCTATTGCCATCCTGTATCCTCCCGGGGCCGAGTATTGATGCTGTTTCCATAAACTCCTCCCCCCTGTCTATTGGACTAGCTGCCCTTCTTTTCTTCCTCTGCCTCCCACCATCAGTTACCACCTGCTGCGTCCCCTCCTCGTTAGCCAAACACCCAAACCTGTTCCTGAGTTCTATTTCCCCCTCACTAGCCCTCCTTTTCCTTGGCCTGCTTCTCACGGTCACATGCTTCCACTGCTCTTGTTCTCCCCCCGACATTCCCCCCTCACAGACCATAGCCCCCGCTTCCATCTGCACCCCCGAGCATTCCCCTTCAGTCACCCCTTGCCTTTGCTCCATTAGCTGCTCAAACCCCCTTCTAAACTCTACCAGGGTCTCTACCTGCATCTCCAACCCCCGGACCTTTTCCTCTAACAGGGCAATTAGGCGGCATTTCATACAGACATACCTCTGTTCAGGTGCCCCTGCTAGGACTATATACATACCGCAGCCGCTACATGCTTTCATCTGCATTGTGTCCCCTGCTGCTTGGCTCATGGCCGCTATGGTCTCTGCCTGCAGCCTCTGGGGACACAGAGCACACCGACCGCAGCACCCTCCTGCCTCCCCTTCCACCTCCCCTTTCCACCTCCCCCTGTAAACTCCCACTTAAACTCCCCTGTTAGCAGCCCTGTTTGCCGGCTCCTGGGTGCAGCTGCTCGCTGCTAGGGCCGCTGCTTGGCTGGGAGGCCTCTTTTATAGGCCCCCTGTGTTATGAAACATAGTAAATATAAATGCCGGATCTACTTTCTTTATCAATAGATCCATAGGGTTTAAGGTCAGAAGGGATCATTTGATCATCCAGTTTGACCTCCTGTAAAACACAGGCCCATTAAAGTTCACTCTGTTACCTCTGGATTGAGCCAAAAGACTTGTGTGTGACTAAGGCCTGGTCTACACTAAGATTTTACATCATAGAATGATAGCGCCATAGAGTTATAAGGGAACACAAAGGACAGCTAGTCTATCCCCCTGACAAGATGCAGGATTTGTTTTGTCTTAGTCATCTAAGACTGATGGCTATTCACACATCTTTGGAAAACCTCCACAGAAGGAGCTTCCATTACTTCCCTGGGAGTCTGTTCAATTAGCCTCCTGTAGTTAAAGTTAGGAAGATTTTCCTGAAATTTAATTAAAATCTGCTATGATGGAATTTGAACCCATTGCCTCTGCTCCTGCCACTCTGTGGTTAGACAGAATAACTTTGCTCCACCTTTGTATGGCAGCTTTTCAAGTATTTGAAGATGACTATCATGTCCCATATTAATCTCCTTTTTCTAAATAAACATATTGGTTCCTTTGGCTTGCTCAAACGGCTTCCATTCCATCCCTTGCTTAACATTTGTTACTTGCCTATGGATCCTTTCCAGCTTCTCTACATCCTTTCTATACATTGTGATCAAAATTGGACACATTACTCCAATTGAGACCTAGCCCACACTGAGTAGAGGAATGCCATTATGCATCTGACTTGCATGTTATACTTCTGCTAATATAACTTAACATAGCATTTGCCTTTTTTGAAACATTTTTCCTAATGTCCAACCTAAACCGCCATTGCTGTAATTTAAGTCCATTGCTTCTTGTCATATCTTCAGTCCCCCCTCAAACTTCTCTTATTGAGACTGAACAAAACTAGCTCTTTCAGTCTTCCCTCGTAGGTCATGTTTTCAAGACCCCTAATCATCCTTTTCTCCAGTTTTTTCCAGATCATTTTGAAAGTTTATCTGTTTCTCCAAAGACTTGCAACCCCTCCTAACTTGGTATCATCTGCAAACTTTATAAGTGTCCTCTCTATGCCATGATCTAAATCATTAATGAAGACATTGAAAAGAACCGGACCCAGAACTGATCCCTGCAGGACCCCACTTGTTCTGCCCTTCCAGCATCACTGGGAACCATTGATAACTACTCTCTGGGAGTGGTTTTCCAACCAGTTATGCATCCATCTTATAGTAGCTCCATCTAGGTTGTATTTCCTTAGTTTCTTAATGAGAAGGTCATGCAAGACTGTATCAAAAGCTGTACTAATGTCTAGATATACCACATCTACTGCTTCCCCCCATCCACAGGGCTTGTTACCCTGTCAAAGAAAGCTATCAGATTGGTTTGACATGTTTTCTTCTTGACAAATCCATGCTGACTATCACTATCACTTTATTATCTTCTAGATGTTTGCAAATTGATACCTTAATTATTTGCTCCATTATCTTACCGGGTACAGAAGTTAAGCTGACTGGTCTGTAATTGCCTGGGTTTCCCTTATTTCTCCTTTTATGGATAGGCACTATAAGTGCTCTTTTCCACTCTTCCGGAATATCCCCTGTCTCTCATGACTTTTCAAAGATAATAGCTAATGGTTCAGATATCTCCTCAGTCAGTTCCTTCACAGTATTCCAGGATGCATTTCATCCGGCCCTGGTGACTTGAAGACATCTAACTTGTCAAAGTAACTTTTAACTTGTTCTTTCCGTATTTTAGCATCTGAACCTACCCCATTTTCACAGGCATTCTGTAGGTTAGGTGTCCAAACACCACCAACTTTCTTGGTGAAAACCGAAACAAAGAAGTTATTAAGCACCTCTGGCATTTCCACATTTATTGTTATTGTTTTTCCCTCTTCATTTAGTAACAGACCTACCCTGTACTTGCTCTTGCACTTGCTTCTCATGTAGTTGTAGAAGGTTTGCTTGTTACCATTTATGTCTCTAGCTAGTTTGATCTTTTGTGCTTTGGCCTTTCTAATTTTGCCCCTACATACCTGTATTATTTGTTTATTTTTCTCCTTTGTAATTTGACCTTGTTTCCACTTTTGTAGGATCCTATTTTTGTTTTTTAGATCTCCTGGTTAAGCCATTGTAGTCTCCTACTGAGTGGGATAGTTTGCTCTTGTGCCCTTACTAATGTCTCTCTGAAAAACTGCCAGCTGTCTTCTATTGTTTTTCCCCTTAGACTTGCTTCCCATGAGATCTTACCTACCAACTCACTGAGTTTGCTCAAATCTGTCTTTTTGAAATCCATTGTCTTTATTTTGCTGGTCTCCCTCCTACCATTCCTTAGCATCATGAAGTCTGTCATTTCCCCCATGCTGCCTTCCACTTACCGATTCTCAACCAGTTCCTCCTTGTTTGTCAAAATCAAGTCTAGAACAGCTTCTCTCCTAGTAGCTTTCTCCAGCTTCTGGAACAAAAAATTGTCTCCAATACATTCCAAGAACTTGTTGGATAATCTGTGCCCTGATGTAGACTGCATGAGATTAATTCTTCCATCAACCTAGCTACCACCTCTCAGGTATTACCTATGCTGAGGGGAGAACCCCTTCCATCTGTGTAAATAGTGTCTATATTGAAGAACTATGGCAACAACGCTGTAGCATTTTAAGTGTAAACAACCCATCAAGCAGATCTTCCAGAAAAAAACATCCAGTCTGGATCTGCCAACATGGGGAATTGGAGAATCCAACACTTCCCTTCTCAGTGTGTCCCAGTGGTTAATCACCCTCAGTGCTAAACATTTGGCCCTAATTTCAAGCTGGAATTTGCCTGGCTTCAGCTTCCAGCCCTTCGGTCTTGCTCAGCCTTTGTCTTGTAGATTGCAGAGCCCATTATTACCCATGGTTTTCTCCCCATGAAAGTCTCCACTTCATCATCTTTTTGATAAGTTAAAGAGATATACACCTTCAAGTCTAACGATCCGGCTTTTTCTCTCTACTCCAATCTTTTTTGTGGCTCCTTTCTGCACCCTCTCCAAGTTTTCAACATCTGTTTCCAAATGTGGACCCCAGAACTTGATGCAGTTTGTTTCACCAATCCCATGTGCAGAGGTAAAATCCTTCCCCTGCTCCTACTCACCAACTCAGTATTTTCCCCTACTAAATCAAATGCCTCTGAGAAATCAAGGTTCGTTGCATCTGCATTGTTCCCTTGATCCATGAAATGTGTACCCTTGATCAACCATGTGTACTCTCATAAAAGGATGAAATCAGGTTTATTTGACAAGATCTGTTTTGCATAAACCCTGTTGGTGATGGCATTACTTACATTTCTAGACTTTTTTTTAACTAATCCCATACCCGCTTTTCCATTGTTTTTTAACCTTGTAAATTTCTTTTAAAAAAATGTTTCCCTTTATTTTTAATACTTTACATTTAGCACAGGAATTGACATAAAACTTTTCTAGGATTTCTCTTGTTGTTAATGTACTTAATAACCTCATTTTTGTGATCCATAACCCTGCCAAACATGGAGTTTTTCCTGATGTTTTAATGTCCCTTATCAATTTTCATAACTTCCGATTTCTATTCTTGTCTAGCTATTTTCCCGTTTTCCTCTGTGTTACATATTGATCCCCCCACCCCAATTGCTGCCTTCACTTTACCACTGAACTGAGTTTTTACCCAAAGTTGTTCACTTTGTTGACTGTGGAATCATGAGTTTTCCACTATCTAATAAACTGTTATCAAAGAATTACCAATATTCATTCATATTTTTTCTGTCTAAATTTTTCCTCCCAATCAGTTTTGCTGATAATTTTCCTCAGCTTTGGGGCATGAGTCCTCTTGGAGCACTATGTGTCAATCAATAGTACTGGTTGGGAATTGTCCATTTGAATGTAAATCAGTTTCACTTTTTATTTTCCTCTCCTATATAATATGCTCTCTTCTTTGGCTCTTGTGTACACTAAAGAGTCCCAGAGTTTTCTATCTGTTTGTGTATGGCAGCCTCCCCCATTCTCAAAGCCTGTCTTGGAAATCCCTTTTATATATGCTATATCCTTAATAGTGACTGGGTGGCCAAAACTGAACACATATCCCAAACATGTTATTCTCCATCCCATATCTTAGGGATCTGAAGATTCCTTTTCTTTTGTCCACTGCTATCTATGTCACCCAGGTCTTTTCCCTGAGGTATGTTCTACTTGGGATGTTTCTCTCAGTACATGTCTTTGCAAAAGTTTGTTTTTTCCCACTCTCTGATTTCAAGCAACTGGATGAATGGGGACCTCCCTTCGTTATGGGCTCCCTATCCTGGCACTCATTGCATTAAGGAACAATGATGGATAACCAGTATCCACACTTGTGTTTCCTTCTGGTACCTCTTAAGGTTCCCCCACCACAAACTGTAGGAATTACTAACGCAGGGAGCACCACAAAATATGGAATTGGATTTAGTAGGGTCATTGTCCATAGTTATTTTCTCAGAATAATGAAAATGTAATTTTTCAGTGTGTGAAGAGTGATCAATCTGTGTAGCGGGGTGGACACCCGCTCCTGCCCTGAAGGGTAAAAGCAGCCCTAGAAAGGGCTTCAGCTCTAAAAGCTAGATTGATTGGGGAAGCGGCAGCAGCTGGGCCACGCCCCAATCAGGGCCCAGCTGGCCCTATAAAGGCTGGGAGCCAGGAGCAAGGACTCAGTCTCTCTCTGCATTCAAAGAGAGATGGGCCTGGCTGTAGGGAGCTTGGGACAGGGTACCTGAGTGGAGCACGGCTGGGGAAAGGCAGAGGAGCTGGGGAGCTCCAGCCTGGACAGCCCCAGGCTGCGGCCTAGCATTGGACTAAAAGTTACTGGGGGTTGCAGAGAGCAGCCCAGGGGTAGGTCAAGACAGCAGGTCCCAAACCCAACCTTGCCAGTGATGAGTAGGCTAATACTTCAGTCTGCCCCAGGGCGTAGGGCTAGACGATGACTGGCAGTAGCCTTATACTGAGTTGAGGTAGGAATAGTGGGTGGGGGTTCCCTGGGAAGGGGAGACCCTAGGACTGAGGGGTTACTGCCAGGGGCCAGCACCCCAGGTAAAAGAGCACCGGGTCCAGAGACAGACACGGGGGCCAGAGGACAGGTGGATCACCGGCCTGCAGAGGGCACTCCGCAGCTGGAATGAGCTAATTCCTGGAAGTCACCAGCAGGAGGCGTGGCAGGGGTGAGTCCGCTCCCCTACAATCTGCTTCTCCCATGAGACCAGCCTCCATTAGTGCATGCAGTGTCTCATATTAACGTTGTCTCTCCATTCAGGCATTTCTACTAAGACCAACACCCGAGATCCTGGGAACGCACAGAAAGTCAGGGAGCATACGGTAAATGCAGGAGACACCCTTATGCCTCAGAGTTGGACACTTTCTCCCCTACTCCATGTCAGATTTGAATACAACTGACTTCACCAACCCCTCCACCTTCATCCTAGTTGGCATTCCTGGCCTAGAAGCAGCCCATATCTGGATCTCCATTCCCTTCTGTGCTATGTACGTCATAGCTGTGTTAGGGAACTTCAGCATCCTGTTCATCGTGAGGAGGGAGCCGAGCCTCCACGGGCCCATGTTCTATTTCCTCTGCATGCTGGCTGTCACCGACCTGGTCATGTCCACAACCACCATACCCAAAATGCTGAGCATCTTCTGGTTCAATTCCAGGGAGATCAGTTTTAGTGCCTGCCTCACCCAGATGTACTTCATTCACTGCTTCTCAACGATGGAGTCTGGAATCCTCGTGGCCATGGCTTTTGATCGCTACGTGGCCATCTGCAATCCTCGGAGACATTCCACCATCCTGACAAACTCTGTTGTGGCCAAGATAGGCCTGGCCGTGGTGCTGCGCAGTGGCATACTCGCATTACCCTATCCCTTCCTGACGAGGCGGTGGCCATATTGCAGAACCAACATCATCCCCCACTTCTGTTGTGGGCATATAGCTGTGGTGAAGCTGGCCTGCGCTGACATCCGCATCAATAGTTACTATGGCCAGTTTGATCTTTTCTCTGTGATTGGAATGGATGTGTTTTTTATCGCCATGTCCTATACTCAGATCCTCCGGGCCATCTTCTGCCTCCCCACAAAGGATGCCCGGCTCAAAACTTTTGGGACCTGCATCTCTCATGTTTGTACCATCTTAGTTTTGTACATCCCAGAGTTATTCTTCTCTCTCATGTACCGGTTTGGCCACAATGTGCCACTGCACTTCCTCGTTCTTATTCCCAGTGTGTTCCACCCGGTGCCCCCTGTGCTACACCCCATCATCTATGGGGTGAGGACCAAACAGATCCGGGGCAGGCTGCTCCAACTGTTTACTCATAAAGAGATTTAAATGTTTTCTAATTGTGCTCTAGCTCTCAGATTGATCTCTGTGCAGAGCTGGCTGGTGCACGTTGCTGGGGCCCCTTCCCTCAATCACTTACTGGACAGTCAAAGTGAGATTATACCCTTCCCTGTCCTTACTGTGCTGTGTCAATGTGATGAACTGGGGAATCAGTCTATGTACACGACACAGCATTGCCACTGTTCCAATTACTGATAGCTGAGTCCCTGAAATTGCAATCTTGCCCCATCTCCTCTGTCAAGCTTTTACCCTGCTGTGTGTCTTCTCCCCAAGGCCCTGCCCCTGTCACTTGCTCCTGTCTTCTCCTCCCCTTGTCAGCTGCGACCCAGTCATCTCTAAAACCAATATGTTCTCACATCTTATGGCAAGTCACTTAAGAGACACTGGTTAATTTTAAAATGTTAATGTTTATTCCTACATTGTTACTAACTCTGTGGAGAGATAGACCCTGTCAGGACTCCTAGGATCTATCTCGTCTCTGGGAGGAGAGTGGGGTATAGGATGTTACAGCAGGAAGCAGATACATCTGGGGTCTAAATAAGAAGATCAGAATGACCATACCGAGTAAAACCAATGGTTCGTGAAGTATCCTGTCTTCTGACAGTGCCCAGTGCCAGGTGCTTCAGAGGGAATGCACAGAACATGGCACTCATCATGTGATTTGTGTGGAGCAGCTCAGCAGAAGGGGGCAGAAGCCCCAAGTCCGGGCTGTCTCAGCTTCAGCTGGCAGGAGTTCAAGCCTCCAGCCGCAGTAGGAGCCGCCGGGGGAGAGTAAGAGCCCAGGCTGCCCGGCTGGAGCAGCAGAAGAAGCCCTCAGCTCAGGCTGCCCTGAGCCTTAGCCGCAGCCACAGAGTGGACACAGGAGCTCAGAGGGGGAGAGAAGCCCTACTCATTTCTATCACCTACATCTTCCATAATGCTGCCAACCAGGGATTGTCTCATTGCCCCGGTCCTTAGTTGCTGCACCGGTGGATTTCTCCCTCTATGCCCATTTCCGTGGGCTACAGGACCATAACAGGGGCCCAGCCAGAGGATCATCGTAGGTCCACGACACCATCCCCCACTGTGCTGCGGGATGAGCTTCACTGTCTTCTGGTGGACACCTGCGATTTGAAGGGTAAGGTGAAGCTCCGTCTCCAGCGTTGGGGAGACTTCCATCTCGTCTTCTGGGCCACGAGGGCTGTTTCGGAGTAATGGAGGGGAACCGGGAGGCAGGACATCCTGGTCTACCGGTGGGCCCGCAACTTCTGTGACAAACCTTTCAGGTCGGTCATCAATTGTTGCAAGGCTGGATGGGGATTCCCTTCCCACGAGGATCCTCCTCAGCCCTCAGAATGAAGCCAACCATCTTTTCAACATTGAACACCAGAGGTTCTAGGGTGGGTCTCCACAGTTTCCAGGTGCTCTCCTTCCTTTGTGATGTAGGGTAGTCTGTGGTTTGCCTGCAGGAAACCCACATGGATCTAGCCACCGAGACTAATTGGCGGCTGGAGTGGGGGGACCGGGTATATTTTAGATACCTCAGCACTCACTCAGCTGGGGTTGTCTCCCTGTTCTCCCCCAATCTACAGCCTGAGATGCTGGGAGTTGCTGAGGTCATGCCAGGTCACCAGCTGCACCTCAAAGCCTGTGTGGAGTGGGTGACATTGAATCTGTTCAATGTCTACCCCCAAATGCAGACCCGGAGTGGGTGTGTTTCTATCAACAGGTGTCTACCTTCCTCAGCACTTTGGATCCTCACGAGCGCCTGGGCCTTGGTGGGGATTTTAATACCATCTTTGAGGACCAGAATTGCTCAGTGATTGAGAGCAGCCAGACCGCTGCAGACATCCTCAGAGAGATCGACAATCATCGCTCCCTGGTGGATGTCTAGCACAAACAACACCTGGATGAGAATTCCACCTTTACCTTTGTCCAGATGGAGGTCGATCAGTTGCACTACTTCTGGTTGGACGGCAAGTATGTATTTTGTTTCCATATTGCCCGGGCCCACTCCTTCAGCATTTGATTGGCCCAGTTCTCACCCACCATTTAGTGGCCATGATGGCCTCTCTCATCTCAGATCTCACCTGGGGTGTTTACCCTTCAGACCCCCCTGCACATACTCCAAGAGGTGGGGGACACCTTATTGCCTACTGCTCGGGTTTCCCTTGAACGGGTCCTACAAGAGGGTGCTCCCCACCCACCCCTCACCCCAGTCTGCACACCCTGCAGCCGGTTCACTTCTGAATTCCACCAAGGGAACAACTTGACATGCTAATGCTCCAAACGCTTCACTTCCTCAGATGCCCTGATACCAAGTGGGGGGATATGCTACCACCTTTAGAGGGTGAGGAACACCAGTGGGCCACAAAGTACTCCGCCCTGGTCCCACGGCCCACCGGGGATATCGGTTGGTGGCTCCTTCATGGAGCTATGAACACAGGCATGTATGTGGCACAGTTCATGCCCCTTCCAGATGCCTGCCCATTTTGTGGCATGAGGCAGACCCTGACACACGCTTAGCTAGAATGTGCAAGGTTACAGCCCCTAATCCAACTCCTCCACAACTTCAACGGGAGGTTCTGGCTGCACTTTTCCCCACACCTTTTCAAAGAAAATAACTTGTGGCACTTTCCTGGCTTGGCCCACTCCCCTTCCATACCTGTGTAGCAGCTCCAGGTTTGCTGTCACAGTCCCACTCAATCTCGTGCACCTGGAAACTCACCAGCTAAGTGTGTTTGGGGCCCACAAACAAGACCCATATGCTTTTGAGTGAGAGCACTGTTCAGGCCCTGCCTCTGGCTCTGGGTTTCTAGGCCCAGTCTCACAGTGCAGGTTCCGTTCTAGTGCCTTCCTCTGGGAGCAGAAACCTGCATGCCAAGCACCAAGGCCCTGAGGCTAGCTTTGGCTTGGCCCCCCCAGACTCTCCAATTGCTTCAGCACACCATTGCCAGAGCTCCCCCTTGGGTACACTCTGTTTCCAGTTTCTCCTTTTTGGGTCACATGATTGCTAAAGCAAATAGCCCCAGGCCTTGCACATTGCCTGAAAGAGTTAAGCAACTTGCAGGCTATTGACCCAGATTCACCCTTTAAACACAGGTTAGAAAAGTATGTAACTGATAATTAGGACCATTCCATCTTAGATAGGATAGAGCTTTGAAATGTAGACTTGTATTATTAAAGAACTGGAAGAAGTTAGTTAATTACCAGTGATGTTTAGGAAATAGAAGAACAAGAATACTTGTGGCACCTGAGAGACTAACAAATTTATTTGAGCATAAGCTTTCATGGGCTACAACCCACTTCATCGGATGCAAGAAAAGCTTATGCTCAAATAAATTTGTTAGTGTCTAAGATGCCACGAGTGCTCCTGTTCTTTTTGCGAATACAGACTAACACGGCTGCAACTCTGAAACCTAGGAAACAGAAGGTTACTTCAATAGCCTATTGTTCACTCAAGTACTGCTGTGCTGCCCAGGAACTGTATAAACGGCTCTTGGAACCTGATCCTTTCTATCTCTCTTTCTTGAGTGGTAACAGCTAATTTAGACCCCACCATTTTATATGTATAGTTTGGATTATGTTTTCCAATAGCCATTATGTTGTCCACACGTCCCTGGAGCATACTTTGTCCCTCATGCAACTCATGGTTTTTCCTGCATCTGGAGTCTGTCTGTCTGCTGCAGCCATGGCCTGCAACCCATATGAGGAGAGATTAAAAAGTCTGGGACTTTTCAGCTTGGAAAAGAGATGACGAAGGTGGGATATGAGGTCTGTAAAATCATGCATGGTGTGGAAAAGATGAATAAGGAAATGTTATTTACTCCTTCACATAACAGAAGAACTGGGGGTCACCCAATGAAATTCGTAGGCAGCAGTTTTGAAACAAAAAAAAGAAACAATTTTTTCACAGTCAACCTGTGCAACTCTGAGCCAGAGGATGTTGTGAAGGCCAAGACTTTAACATGGTTCCAATAAGAACTAGATAAGGTCCATCAATGGCTATTAGCCAGAATGGGCAGGGATGATGTCCCTAGCTTTGTTTGCCAGAATCTGGATGTGGGCGACATGAATCACTTGATGATTTCCATATTCTGTTCATTCCCTCTGAGGCACATGGTATTGGCCTTTCTCGACAAACAGGATAATGGGCTAGATGAACCATTGTTTTTACCCAATATGGGCATTCCGATGTTCTTATGTAGTCCCAAGATTTATCTGCCCCCCCCACTGGAACCCACTCCTCTCACGGAGCTGAAATAGAACCCAGGAGTCCTGACAGGGTTCCTCTCGCCACGGAGTTAGTAACAAAGTAAGAATATACATTAAAATTGTATACCTAACCAGTGTCCTTTTAGTTACTTGCCACAGGATTTTAGGACATAGTAGTATTAGAGCTGAGGGGGTCTCATATTTAATTAATTTTCCTTCTTT
The DNA here is from genome assembly GCF_028017835.1 of Emys orbicularis. Classification (NCBI taxonomy): domain Eukaryota; kingdom Metazoa; phylum Chordata; order Testudines; family Emydidae; genus Emys; species Emys orbicularis. Next base: position 367,118,144 of record NC_088683.1, read on the forward strand.
TATGTAGGAATTACATAGGAATTTCAATAATCTAAGTAGCCTCTTGTCTCACAGTTAAAGTTCCAACCCCTATCGAAAACTGAAATGTCTCTCTTACAGCTTGGGGTGAGGGGAGGGACATGGAAATAATCCAAAAAGTGACGGGAAAGCCGAAGAAAAGAGCAAGCGACAGGAGAGAGCAGACCATGTCTGTCGCTTGCTGAGTCCTTCCTCTCCTCCCTCCTCCCCTGAGGCCCTGCCTCCCAGTGAAAAACAGAACTATATTTAAAAATGGGTTCTTGCCTCCTAGCCCTTTGTGTTACAGCCCTCTTAGCTGAGTTGTTCCAGTATCAGCAGGAGCAGAAGCAGGAGGGGTCCCACAGCTGGGTAAACTACAGGAGCTAGACATCAACAATACCCACCTGTTGAAGTGAAGAAACAGATTGACAGAGCCAGAAGGGTACCCAGAAGTCACCTACTACAACACAGACCCAGCAAAGAAAGTAACAGAACACCACTAGCCATCACCTACAGCCCCCAACTAAAACCTCTCCAGCGCATCATCAAGGATCTACAACCTATCCTGAAGGACAATCCCTCACTCTCACAGACCTTGGGAGACAGGCCAGTCCTTGCTTACAGACAGCCTCCCAACCTGAAGCAAATACTCACCAGCAACTACACACCACACAACAAAAACACTAGTGCAGGAACCAAACCCTGCAACAAACCCTGGTGGCAACTCTGGCCACATATCTACTCCAGTGACCGCATCATAGGACCTAACCACATCAGCCACATCATCGGGGCTTGTTCGCATGCACATCTACCAATGTGATATATGCCATCATGTGCCAGCAATGACCCTCTGCCATGTACATTGGCCAAACCGGACAGTCTCTACACAAAAGAACAAATGGACACAAATCTGACATCAGGAATTATGACATTCAAAAACCAGCAGGAGAACACTTCAATCTCCCTGGTCACTCAATAACAAACTTAAAAGTGGCAATGCTTCAACAAAAAATCTTCAAAAAACAGACTCCAATGAGAAACTGCAGAACTGGAATTAATTTGCAAACTGGACACCATCAAATTAGGCCTGAATAAAGACTGGGAGTGGATGGGTAACTACAAAAACTAAATACATTTTTTATCTCTAAGGTGCCACAAGTACTCCTCTTTGTTTTTACAAAAATTAATTTCCCCTTGCTAAATACTCACACCTTCTTCTCAACTGTTTGAAATTGGCTACCTTCTTTACATTGGTCTCATTAGCACTACAAAAGTGATTTCCACTCCTTCTTGTCAACTGTTGAGAGTAGCCTATTTCCCAATTTAGTGAATTGGCTCGTTAGCACTGACCCCCCACTTGGTAAGGCAACTCCCATCTTTTCATATGCTGTGTATTTATACCTCCCTACTGTATGTTCCACTCTGTGCATCTGATGAAGTGGGTTTTAGCCCATGAAAGCTTATGCCCAAATAAATTTGTTAGTCTCTAAGGTGCCACAAGGACTCCTCATTGTTTTTGCTGATACAGACTAACATGGCTGCTACTCTGAAATCTGCTGTCGTGGTGGGTGATCACAGGGCCTGGAGAGGCAGAATCTCCAGCAAAGCAGTTTGAAAAAGGGCCAGCCCAGCTAGGTGGTTAGAGGGGTTCTCATGGCTCTCAGACTGCACCCCAGGGGTGACAACCCATCAGACTCATACCCTCTGGAGCCCAAATTTGTCCGCAAGGCACCTATTGATGCAAGTATTGGGGTAGGGATGGTAGCCCAAACAGAAGATCCAGATGTAGAAGTTGTTTGGTTCCTTTACCAACATCTTCTCACCCGAGCAGCACACTGCAATAGCCCCAGGGCAACAGATCAGGCAAATAACATGACTGTTCCCTCGTAAAATGTGGGATACTATATGAGATGAATTCCAGGTCATTTTAGCATGGGGAGAGGTGAACGAATCGCACAGTGAGTGGAGAAGTCCCATTGTTCTAGCTCTGACCCAGGATATCATAAACTGTTTCTGCATCAATTTGCAAAAGATCTGCACAGTACTGAAATTTGATGCCTCCCTGATGCAGAGAGTAGATTAACTATTAGAACACTTGGTAGCTGTCAGATATATATTCAACTTAACACCTCACAAAGGCACACTGGCAAATAACATTGATGCCAGAATCCTGGGAGAAGAAAGCCTTTTACACTCCCTTCAGCTTGCATAAATTCAGAATCACGTAATTTGGCCTCTACGAGGTGGCACTGATTTTTCAGAGGCTAATGCACTGGATATTACAACTGCATGTGAAGTATGCAGCAATACACTGCTACGATAAATTGAAATTTGATTTCGGTCCCATATCTTGTGGCAGCATTCCCACACAGAGTGCAGATGGCTGTACATTACACACAGAAAAGAAAGCCATCATCAGTTGCTACACTGAGCAGTTTGCAAGCCCCTGTTATCGGCGAATCATTTCCTTTCTCCTGGGGGTGGTTCTCAGGCTGAAGTTCTCCAGGGTCCATTTTCTGCTCTTCCGGCTGCTCACACAGAGTCCAGAGAATTGTACAGGAGTCCTGGCCAACCTGAGAGTCCACAGGGACTGTTCAGGGGAATCATAAAGGTCTCTGTGCAGCACGCCGAGTGTCAGACATGTGACATTCATACACTGATTCTCAAGCCTCTGCCTTGCTGTCGCAGTAAGGAGATGTCCTCTCTCTGCTGAGCAGGATTTCGGTGAGTTGCCTGTTTCTGCATTAAAGTTAGTGCTAAGGGCTCAGGAAGGGTTCCAGGGTTCAAGTCAAGAACCATCTGGGCAGGAATTCACCAGTACGGTGACTTGAATTGTTTAGTACCGTCAGAAAAAACAAGGGATTTACCTGGTAAAATTGGAACTACAAATATATTGGAAATAGTTTAGACAAATATTTGTGTTTATGTTCAGTTCCTTTTCTCTTACTGTGTCCTTCTATCTTTCTCAGTAACTTTTTGTGTGTGTGCTGTGTGGTTTTTCCTGTGGTTCACAAAAGTTTGCCAATTCAGCAACTTCACTGTCCTGTTCGGAAGTGCAGCCAAAGCTTCTGCAGTGGGTATCTCTGTTACCAGAGGGTTCACAACAAGAATAGGCCACACAGTGGCTATATTCTGCTCTCACATTCTGCCTTTACTGGGTGACTCCAGATTGACGCTGGTCTCTCTGAGAGCAAAATCAAGGTCCCTCTGTTTTGAAACTCCCAACTTTCATTCCCAGTCTCAGAATGCCACATGAACTGGCGGTTTCCTTCAGACTCTCTCAGCACCCTAACAGAATAGCGCTCTCTGCAGGAGGACCCAAAGCCATGATTTTCACAGCCAGGAGCCGAAAGTTAAACATTCAGGGTGAATCTGGTCCCCTTGAGATCAAAGGCAAAATTCCTAACTGAGCCAGGAGTTTGCCCTAAATCCACATGTAGTGACTTAAATAAGTGCCCTGATTTACATCAGCCATGAGCCTCCAGTGACTTCAACTGGAGTCATCCCATGGCCTCTAAGAACGGGTGAGCTTCTTCGGACCCAAGAAGAACTGACAGGAGAGTTGCTGAAATCTCAAATTCACAGCCTTAAAGCTTCAAAACAATTAGGATAACCATTTTTTTTTCAAGGGGGGATAGGGGGAAAGAGACCCTTCATCTCCATTTCTGGAGAGGATGCGAAGCATTAGAGGTTGTGTTGCAAATGTTACCGGGGGAGGTACAGGAGCACACAGTGTGTGTGGTGGGTGTGCGACATGCAGTATCCAGATAACAATGGCACGGAGTCCTGAAACTATGCAACATGGGGAATGGACGTCCTCCCTGATGCAAGACCAAAGAGGCGTCATGAGGCCTCCTGGGTCTGGGAGGTGTCTCAAACTGCAATGTAAAGTGGGCCACACTCTAGCGGATGGTCTCTGACACCATCCCCCATCCGGACCATACTTCCTTCCATGAGAAAGCCCACTACAGTTTTGTGGCAACATCAGCAATTGCCAACATGGAAAAGCAGCCTCAGGAAGGGGTGTCCAGGTTTCTAACTGGCCGCAATACATTAAAGCTTTGTGTCTTTTTGAGGAAGAGTTACTCACACTGGCTCCTTTTAGTCCCATGTCCTCTCCCCCTCCTGCTGGGTCTGTCCATCTCTCCTTCCCTGCACAGGCTGTGCTGCTGCTGGGGTTCCCTTTGCCCCCAGAAAGGCAGGTCAGACTGATCCTTCCCTTTTCCCCAGTGCAGGCAGACACTGAGTTTAACCTCGTCTGAGGAGGTATTTCTGTGAGATGTCACTGTGGTGTGTGGCACCTGGTTTTGGTCCTGGGTGAGGGGTGTCCCTGTGTGGCAGGGATGGAAGTTCTGGGGGTGGGGGATCCACATGGACAGGTGACCAGCACCAGGGGCTGTGGGGCAGGGAGCAGGGTGTACACAGGCAGTCTGGCAGCAGTGGAGGCTGTGGGGGCAGGTAGGGGGTGTACACAGAGAATTGGGCCCTGCTGAGGGTTGTGGAGGCAGGCAGGGTGTGTGCAGTGACAGGCGAGTAGCTCTGAGGCTGTGTGGGTGCTGTGACATTCTATACCTTCGGGGAACGTACTGTAACTGCCATATTCCTCATTTTCAGATAATCATGATCTTACATATAAAGCATGTCTTGTAAGGTATCAGGGGAACGGTTGTGATCTGCTGAAAGTCATGTCTCTATCCATATATGTATCATTAATATATATGGAGCTATGAGAATTCTGTAGTATGGTTATCACTAAAACATGCTGTAAGTTGGGGAATCAGCCAGATATTAGCTCTCCAGAGGAAACAGCAAGGAAAGTAACCATCACCCGGGCAGGGTGTCAAACAACCCATCAACAGCCATTGTCCAGCAAGGGAGGTCCAATGCAATGACTCACCTGCATGAGACCACACCAGGGAAATTGCTCTACCTTGCTTGGAGAGACTCAGCAATGCCCCCCAGACATGCTCGGACTTGTGCTCCCCAAGCACATGGACTAAGGGTATAAAACAGAGAGTGTACACATACTGGGCCCTTCTCCTGCCCCCACCATCACTGGAAGCAACTAAGACATTGAGAAAAAGACAAGACACAAACAGGGGAGATTGGCCCAGGTTTAAGGAACAAACCTGTATATTAAGGACTGCAATATCCTGTGGGGTGAGAAAAACTGCTTAATCTAGATGTTGCCCAGTCTAGTAGGGTTTAGTTTAGACTGTGTGCTTATATTTTATTTTATTTTATTTTGGTAACTACACTGACTTTTTGCCTATCACTTAATATCACATAAAATCTAACTTTGTAGTTAATAAATTTGTTTGTTTAATCTACCTGAAGCAGTGCGTTTGGTTTAAAGCATGTCAGAACTTCCCCTTGGCATAACAAGCCTGGTGCATATCAATTTCTTTGTTAAACTGACGAACTCATATAAGCTTGCAGTGTCCTGTGGACATAACTGGACACTGCAAGATGGAGGTTCCTAGGGTGTGTCTGGGACCGGAGATATTGGCTAGTGTCATTCAGTTGCACGATCCAAGGAGCAGCTTACATGGCAGAGGCTGTGCGTGAACAGCCCAGGAGTGGGGGTTCTCACAGCAGAGCAGGGTAAGGCTGGCTCCCAGAATCAAGGATTGGAGGGACATAGCAGATCACCGGTCCAGATAACACCAGGGGATCATCACAGGAATGCAGAGTGGTGTGTAGACGAACAGGTGGGCAGTGCTACTGAACTTAATTTGTTCTTTGTGATTGTTGGTCCAAGGCCAGTGTTGGGACCTTTCCTGGTACAGAGTGTGTTTGGGGAGTTTCAGGGTCTCTTTACCCTGGCAAGCCTCAGAACTGCAGTCTGGGTGTCACAACCTTTACTCAGTTTCCAGTTCTTGTTGGTGTTATGTAACTTCAGGCATTTCTCTGGTAGAAATAACCACTGATCATTTTGTGACACTGTACCCCATATTGTTCATAGTAGTATTATTATGATATGATTATATGAGTACAGTACAATTATGATACAATTTATGCAAGATAGGTCATGTACAATGTCATTGAAAAAGTTATGACTTTCTGAATATGATTATCCTATTTGTATGCATGTATGATTTTTGTCTGAAGTTATGAATATTGATTACATATCTGTATTTCAAATGTAGTTACACCTGGGTAACATCCACTAGGCAAGATGGTTTCAGTCTAGATAGCTGGTCGGGAAGGGCCTATTCAGGGCAATGGACTATTAGGGAAAATAATAGGCCTTAGGAGAAATTTATCTCCTACCCGATGAGCTTTCCTGAAAATGCTTCAGACAGCCTATAAGTAATGGATGCTATGACTCCATAGGGGAATCTGTACTTTTCCCACAAACTGGTCTGGGAACCAAGTTTTGAAACAAAGGTTTCCCGCCATATGCTAAAGTCATATAAAGCAGAGAGTAACATCGTTGGTGGTTCTTCACTCCCCACCCAAGAAGACTCCTAGAATGTTAATAGCTATAAAATATTTACCGTACTTGTCAGCGTCCTCCCCCCCCCCCACATTGAACTCTGGGGTACAGATGTGGGGACCCACATGAAAGACTCCCTAAGCTTATATTCCACCATCTTAGGTTAATAACTTCCCCAAGGCACAAATTCCTTTCCTTGTCCTTGGACGGTATTGCTGCCATCACCAAGTGATTTACACAAACATTCAAGGGAGGGTCACTTGGAATCCCTATCCCTCAAAATATCCCCCAAGCCCCTTCACCCCCTTTCCTGATTAGGCTTGAGAATAATATATGGACTAATTTCCTTAGCAATGTGAGTACAGACCAGACCCTTATCTTTAGGACATTAAAATCAATCAGGTTCTTAAAAGAAGAACTTTATTATAAAGGAACAAGTAAAAGAATCACACCTTCAAAATCAGGATGGAAGGTAACTTTACAGGGTAATGAAAAGATTTAAAACATAGAGGACTCCCCTCTGGACTCAGCTTCACAGTTACAAAACCAGAAATGAAACTACCTCTTTAGCGTAGGGAAAATTCACAAGCCAAAACAAAAGATAACCTAATGCATTTCTTTGCCTTACTTACAATTTTTGTAATTTTATATGGGTCATTTCCGTTATGTTTTCAGGAGATGTTGTACCTACCTGGTCTCTCTCTTCATCCGGAGAGGGAACAAACAAAGAGAGCCACAAATAAAACCTCCACCCCACCCCCAAAGTTTTGAGAGTATCTTCTTTCCACATTGGTCCTTCTGGTCAGGTGCCAACGAGGTTATTTGAGCTTCTTAACCCCTTACAGGTTAAGCGTTTCAGTACAGCTGCCCAGGAGGAATTTTATGCTACCCTTATCTCTATGTTTATGACAGTACTATTTTTTATAAAACATGTAAACCCCGTCACTCTGCTTCTCTCCCTTCACAGGCACCTTGAGCATTTCTGAATCGTATCGACACATTGACCACTTCATGGCAGCTTTCAACGTCACCTATTCTGACCCTTCAACATTCATCCTAACAGGCATTCCTGGCCTGGAAGCTGCTCATGTCTGGATTTCCATCCCTTTCTCTACATTCTACATTATCAGTCTATTGGGAAATTTCACGCTTCTGTCTGTTGTAGGTAAGGAGCAGACCCTGCACAAGCCGATGTACCTGCTGCTCTGCATGCTGGCACTTACAGACATCGCCACACCTACCTTCGTTGTGCCAAAGGCGCTGGGCATATTTTGGTTCAATTTGAAAGGCATTACTGTGGCTGGATGCCTCACCCAGATGTTCTTCCTTCACATGGTTTCTGTTATGCACTCAGCCACCCTCGTGACAATGGCCTTTGATCGCTATGTTGCAATATGTAACCCTCTGAGATATTCCACTATCCTCAGCAATGCACGAATAGCTAAGCTAGGGCTTGTAGGTTTGATAAGAGCTGTTCTCTTCATTCTGCCCCTACCCCTGCTCATGAGTCAGCAGCCATTCTGTGCCAACCGCATTATCCCCCATACGCAATGTGAGCACATAGCTGTGATGAAGATGGTATGTGGGGACATCACAGTCACCAGGATATATGGTTTGGTGCTAATGTTTGTAGTTATGGGGTTTGACCTGACGCTCATTGCCCTGTCCTACATTCTGATCATCAGGGCTATCCTCAGAATCTCCTCTAAGAAAGCCCACCAAAAATCCCTTAACACCTGCACAGCCCACATCTGTGTGATGCTGACATATTATACCCCTGGCCTCTTCTCCAACCTGACACATCGGTTCGGTCAAGGCATTGCTCCCCACATTCACATCATCTTGGCCGACCTCTATCTCCTCATTCCTCCCATGCTCAACCCTATCATTTATGGGGTCAAAACTAAAGAGCTTCGTGACAAAGTAGGCAAATACACCTGCAGAAGGTGATCACCTGGGGCCACTGACTTGAAACCTGTGTGACAAGAGGGGGAAAGCATATCTCCTTGTTAATCAAGGGTGCCCTGTCCCAGTTTGGTTGAGCTCAGCATGGTGGAAGTTCACAGTCAGAGAAGTTCCTCCCACCCAATATCTGATAATTCCATCACTAAGCACTGCTCTCAACGGTGCTGAGTTTCCTCTCTCTGACCATCACCTGACCTCTTTCATTGTCACCCATCATCCTCCAATCCCCCACACCCTGTTACTCAGCCTTTCTGTGAGTCTAAGGCTATTTCTGCACTACTGCAGTAAGTCGACCTACTCCACACAACTCCAGCTACGTGAATAACTGTAGCTGGAGTCGATGTACCGTAGGTTGAGTTACCACTGGGTCTACACTGCGGGGAGGTCGACAGGATAAAATCTCCCATCGACTCTTCTCATTGTGGGTAGACTACAAGGGTTAGATACACTAAATCGACCTCTGGTGGATCGATCTCAGAGCATCGATCCCCGCTGTAGTGTAGACGTACCCTAAGACTACCATAAGATACTGTACCATTTTCATGCAAAGTGGTTTTCCATTAGTCTCTATGTGGTCAGGGGTCTTGTTCAGTTTTACAAACAGAAGCTACACTTTCAGATAGCCAAAGAGAAAACAAAATTAACGGCAATGCTGAACTTCTTTATCATATGTACAGTGATCCGGTGAGCAAAATTTACCTGATTTTTCTACGTCGAATCCATCAGGAAACCCGGAGTAAAACGCAACAGAGGGTCCTGTGGCACCTTTAAGACTAACAGAAGTATTGGAGCATAAGCTTTCGTGGGTGAATGCCCACTTCATCAGATGCAAGTATATTCCTCAGATCCCACTGAGGAATACACTAAGAAACTGCACCATCTACTCAGGACACTCCCTACAGTAACACAGGAACAAATCAACATACCCTTAGAGCCCCAACCGGGGTTATTCTATCTACTACCCAAGATCCACAAACCTGGAAATCCTGGGCGCCCCATCATCTCGGGCATTGGCACTCTCACTGAAGGACTGTCTGGATATGTGGACTCCCTACTCAGACCCTATGCCACCAGCACTCCCAGCTATCTCCGTGACACCACTGATTTCCTGAGAAAACTACAATGCATTGGTGATCTTCCAGAAAACACCATCCTAGCCACCATGGATGTAGAGGCTCTCTACACAAACATCCCACACACCGATGGAATACAAGCTGTCAGGAACAGTATCCCTGATGATGACACAGCACAACTGGTTGCTGAGCTCTGTGACTTTATCCTCACGCACAATTATTTCAAATTTGGTGACAATATATACCTCCAGACCAGTGGCACCGCCATGGGCACCCGCATGGCCCCACAATATGCCAACATTTTTATGGCTGACCTGGAACAACGCTTCCTCAGCTCTCGTCCACTAACGCCCCTTCTCTACCTACGCTACATTGATGACGTCTTCATCATCTGGACCCATGGGAAGGAGACCCTGGAAGAATTCCACCATGATTTCAACAGCTTCCACCCCACCATCAACCTCAGCCTGGACCAATCTACACGGGAGGTCCACTTCCTAGATACCACAGTACAAATAAGCGATGTCCACATTAACACCACCCTATACCGAAAACTCACCAACCGCTACGCCTACCTTCATGCCTCCAGCTTCCACCCCGGACACACCACACGATCCATCGTCTACAGCCAAGCGCTGAGGTACAACCGCATCTGCTCCAACCCCTCAGACAGAGACCAACACCTCCAAGATCTTCACCAAGCATTCTCAAAACTACGATACTCACACAAGGAAATAAAGAAACAAATCAACAGAGCCAGACGTATACCCAGAAGCCTCCTGCTACAAGACAGGCCCAAAAAAGAAACCAACAGAACTCCACTGGCCATCACCTACAGTCCTCAGCTTAAACCTCTCCAATGCATCATCAGTGATCTACAACCCATCCTGGATAATGATCCCTCACTTTCACAGACCTTGGGAGGCAGGCCAGTCCTCGCCCACAGACAACCCGCCAACCTTAAGCATATTCTCACCAGCAACCACGCACCGCACCATAACAACTCTAACTCAGGAACCAACCCATGCAACAAACCTCGATGCCAACTCTGCCCACATATCTACACCAGCAACACCATCACAGGACCGAACCAGATCAGCTACAACATCACCGGCTCATTCACCTGCACGTCCACCAATGTTATATATGCCATCATGTGCCAGCAATGCCCCTCTGCTATGTACATTGGCCAAACTGAACAGTCACTACGCAAGAGGATAAATGGACACAAGTCAGATATTAGGAATGGCAAGATACAAAAACCTGTAGGAGAACACTTCAACCTCCCTGGCCACACAATAGCAGATGTAAAGGTAGCCATCTTACAGCAAAAAAACTTCAGGACCAGACTCCAAAGAGAAACTGCTGAGCTCCAGTTCATTTGCAAATTTGACACCATCAGATAAGGATTAAACAAAGACTGTGAATGGCTATCTAACTACAGAAGCAGTTTCTCCTCCCTTGGTGTTCACACCTCAACTGCTAGCAGAGCACCTCTCCCTCCCTGATTGAACTAAGCTCGTTATCTCCATACTGATTTATACCTGCCTCTGGAAATTTCCATTACTTGCGTCTGATGAAGTGGGCATTCACCCACGAAAGCTTATGCTCCAATACTTCTGTTAGTCTTAAAGGTGCCACAGGACCCTCTGTTGCTTTTTACAGATTCAGACTAATACGGCTACCCCTCTGATACTGGAGGAAAATGCTAATATTTCATTTGGAAAGTCCTAATACAGGAGAACTGCAGTAGGATTTGGGAACATTCTACTAGCACTTGTTTGTGAGTGTTTCCTGTGCTATTTTATTATGGGGTTAGAGCAGTAAACCTGATATTGTTTATTTGGCCTCTTGAACCCATTTCATAACAAATGAAAGCTTGGTCAAGCAATTGACTACACAATTGATCAACAACCAATATGAATCACTCCTTCCTCTCAGATTCAGTATTCAGACACAATGAAGGCACCCACAGAAGTAATTCTCCTGAGCAAAAATGCTGATGAAGTTTATGAGACTCCAGCATTAAAGAAATTAATGGAAAATTTTAGTTTTGTTTTTCTCATTGTGCTCCAAAGAAAGATTCTGGAAATAGTAAATGCTGGTTCCGAACCTCTACAATTCAAAGACACACATCTATATGAAGCAGTAGGATTACTTCCCAAATGCACTGAACTGCTAGCTACATTTCAAATTGAGTTAAACGAAGCCAGACATTCAGCAAGTAAATTATCAGGAAAATGGGGCAGAGAACTAAAGTCTGAAAAGACATGCTTGAGAAAGGCTAAAAGGCATGGGAGTAGCTCATTTTGTGTTAGACCAGGGAGGAGAGCAGACCTGCTACCGGCAGTTCCAGGGAGATGAGCTGAGGAAAGGCAGAATCTCCCCCTGAACAACTGCCCAAAGTTCCCTCCATGAGGGAAGGGAGGGCCTGCTGCTGGGACAGCCTGAGAGGGAAGCATTCATCTCTCATATGAATGTTGGTCTTGATTGATCCACTTTATTTGCTGTTTGGAGTACCCCAGCAGGGAAGAGCTCTGGGACTAAGCTGGCTCCCGGAGGTTAGGCCATACCACAGGAAGAGGCAGTTGCTGCCCAAGAAGACAGGAGAAAGACCTTGTTACATGCAACCAGTGTTACCTCGGTAACTTTTACTCAATCACCTGAAATTTCCTTGTGGGGAGGGAAATCTCACCCCAGGACGAAATCTGCTTCCTGACAGTTTATCTTTGGAGGGTAGCTAATGTGCCGCCAATTTTTAAAAATGGCTCTGGAGGTGACGCCAGCAATTACAGGCCAGTAAGCCTAACTTCAGTACCGGGCAAACTGGTTGAAACTATAGAAAAGAACAAAATTGTCAGACACCTAGATAAACACCATTTGTTGGGGAATAGTCAACATGGTGTTTGTAAAAGGTAATGCCTCACCAATCTACTAGAATTCTTTGAGTCAGACCTCAAAAAATCATAAGATTGGCTTAAAAGCCTCAAAAATAGGTACTTTGGTGTTTATTGTGTCTTCTGGTTTCTAGGCCATTAAGTTGCACCTGGGTCATGTTTTCAAGGTTTCCTCTGTAACCAGAAGGCTGAGAACTGCTGTGTTCTTTACAGCTGAGATTCTCACTTAATCCCAGGACTCCAGGAGTTGGTGTATTGAGAAAAACATCAAATATCATGAGACTTGATATCAAATCATGAGAGATAGCAACACTGTTACATCGGCAGAGTTGCTCACTGGCTGTAGTGCAGGGTGATTTCTGGGGTCGGGGGAGGCTGTGTGCTTGTGAAATGTGGCAATAATAATACTGAAGCACAAACAGTATGTGTCGGCTGACTGAAGTGGCTAAGGAGCGTGAGTATCAACCTCAGGGAAGACTGCTAAGGAGAAGGGCACATCTCCCAAAGTGGTTGTGACTCTATACTTTGATTTCACCAACCAACTATCAGTGTGAACCCTTCAAGCAGTACAATAGCCTTAACATGGAGTTACAGACAGTTGCCTGGGTACTCTCTGTCTTGCCAACAAGTTAAGCCTTCCTTTGTGATAGATGGTCCCTTACACCAAAAATCACAATATTCAGGTTACTCCCAGTCCCAAATGACCAGTCACTTACCCCAAATGCACCTTAGATCTCACACCGAAGACACCGCTACAATAAATTAAAGATTTATTAACCAAGAAAAAGAAGTGAGTTATTTACAAGTTTAGAGTAGGTCAGTATACACACACCAATGAGTTACAGTCTTAGGTTCCAAAAGGAGATAGAAGCTGCTGTAATATGCAATCTCTGTGTGTCCATTAAGCCTAACTCAGGCTAAGCAGCTGGGGATTCCTTGCTTATGCTTAGAAATCTTTGCCCCTCAGAATCCGAGCAGCGCAAAGAGAGACAGTTCCTTCTCAGCAGAGATTTTTAGTCCAACAGTTCAAGCTGTTGGGGCGAGGCCAACTGCTTGTCTCCTCTTCATGGGTGTGGGGGGAGCTATGAACAGTCTTTTATCCTCTAATGTTCCACAGTGGCTTGTCTGGTATCTATGGGCCTTCTCTTGTTGGGCAGGAGATGACACCTCTTGGGGATAGCTAGTATCTCCCACTTAGGAAAGCTTCTCCCCTGACTATGGGGGTTTCCAGTTTCATAGCAAACAATTTTATAGTTACAGAGCACTGAAATATTACCTTTAACATGGGGTACAGATGTTACCATTAATGCAGGCAGCAACTTGCAAGCATTTCATAAAGTGTGAACACTAAACACATTTTTATTAATCTAACACCTATTTTAACAATACCAACACACAGGTGAGCCAGACTGGTTTCCAGCTATCTGTTTGGCAGTGCTCAGTGAGGCTAGGGACCTTGGTGTCAGCTTGCAACTGGTTTGCCAACGTCACAACATGCTTGGATTGACTGAGTTTATTGGGGCAGCCAGGAGGACACTTCCCCCTGGTGTTTCCATCAGAAGTTGGTTTGCTGAACTGTGTTTATATGTAAACCATAAGGCAGTATCTCCAAGTCATCTTAGCATATGCAGTGGGACCCAGAGAGTTGGAGGATTCCAGCCAGGGGAGGAGATGGTCCGCTGTCCGCTTTGGGGCAGCTTGTGTGGCGGGTTACAACCCCTCTGCTGTCCCTTCTAAATTGCTTTTATAAACTGAAAAATAAATGAACAGTACATACCTCAGTGGCTATTCATCATTTCCTGATTTTACATGCAGAGTTAACATTCAACCCAACAGAGCCTAGTGCAACTGGTGTGCATTTATGCAAGGATGCAATGTCGGCTGCAGGGGGCTCGGCGGTTGTGGGGGATTAGTGGCGTGTTAATAGCACTCTTTGCCTCTTCATTCAGCACCACCGATTATAAAGCACAGAGTAAATGCTGAGCCGGTTACCTCTCAAGTAAACTGATGTAATTCCATTTGTTTCACCTGAGCACAAAGCTGATTTGACCAGCGTTCTTATTTTTTGAATCCCTCCTGTATGAAGTTTAATGCCGTGGAACTAGCTTTGGAATAAGCCCTCCCACCAGGATTCTGAACTATCATGTGGCCATTAATATTGCAGCATTGGTAAAGACAATGCCTCTCCTAATACCCAGGCAAAATCCAGCCACCGCCTTGTGGGTGACGCTCTTGCCGCAGTCACTGCAGACGAAGACGCTCTCTGCCGTGTGGCCACGCTGGTGCTCCACCAGGGTGGTGTGCCGCCCAAAGCTCTTGCCGCAGTCGGTGCAGATGAAGATGCGCTCCGCCACGTGGCTTTGCTCATGCTCGTCCAGGGACGCCACATCTCCAAACCGCCACCCGCAGTCAGCGCAGGCCAATGTCAGTTCCCCCACAGGGATCCTCATTTGGGAGGCTCTGGCACTGCGGTTCCCAAGGGTCCTGCTACACTCAGCGGGAGCGTCCTGACCACTCCCTGGCTGGCTTCCAGGTGCCAGAGGGCTCTTGTAGGGCTTCCCTGCCAGCACCCAGGGGGCCTCCAGCTCCTTGGTATGGTCCTTTCCTGACCCTTCTTCCTTAATGGCTTTCGCAGCCCAGTCACCTTGTTAGAGGGCTTATTCCTTCAACCTCTCACTTCCCTGGTCCTTCTCTCATGAACAGAGAGCAAGAATAGCTGAAGTCCGAAGGTGCAAACAATTCGATGTTTATTGGGGTGAACTTCCAGCAAGCTTAAATCCAAGTTCCTTTTTTCCTTATTTTTGAATCCCAACTTACTTCCTGTTTGCCCCTAATTTATATAGTAATACTCTCAGCTATACCTTAACCAATCATTTTACTGAAATTTACCTAACCAATCCTAACATATTGTAACATGATTCTCTAACAAATTATATCCCACCACCCTAATTAACTTACACCTAGCAAACTTAATTATACAGCAGACAGAAACAGTTAGAGAACCAGACAGATTAACAATAGTAAAGTGGGGGCCATAAAGATAAAACATACAGAAATGAGGGTTTCACAACCACAACTATTGAGAAGTGATTTCTTGCCAGACAGGTTTTCTTTAAGCATCTTTATCTGGTGGTGACAGGCGTTATCAGGACAGGATTGTATTCCTAACAGCCCCATAGCACCTTATTTCCATGTGACTAGTTTGGGATGTGAGGATGTGACCGTTCACTTCCCAGGTTATGGCTGCCTCTGCTGCTTAGCCAAAGGCCTTAGCCTAAGAACAGGGCCTCAGACTGTCACAGTGAGAAAAGGCCCTTACACCGGCAAACAGTGATTTTGATTCTTTCTTTTATACCTCTATAACTAGCTAAATGATAAACATATATCTACATTCTTAAAGTATAGGCCTTTAGAGGCAGGCCTGCATATCTATATCCTAACACACCTGTGCAGGGCAGGGGAAAGAGAAGCCAGAGACACTGTTAGTGGCTGCTAAGGCAGGGAACAGCAACAGGCCAAGCCACTTCCTGCTGGAGTGCAGTTATCAGAGGGTCTGTGTAAACAGCCATCTCCTCACACAGCTCTGCTAGGGTGTGTTTTTACTGCTTTCCCCCGTTATCTGGTGCAGGGACTCTGGTCTCAGTTCTCCCCGTCGTGCCCCTTGTGTAGCCAGGGCATCTCTGCAGAGGGCATGGAAGAAGCTGCCATTCAGAGGGAGTTTGCACAGGTGTGCGTGACCATGCAAAGTGCAAGGCCGTGGCAGTTCAGGCCCAATTCTCACTTGGCACCAGGAGTAACTCCAGGGAAGCTAACGGAGCTACAGTGGAGTCAGAATCAGGCCCGCTGCCTCTGCTGGAGGGAAGAGAGGGATTCTCTTCTGGTTTGTGCCTCTACAACAGAGATGCTAGTGAAGTGCCACTCGTGGGGCCAGCTGCTACCCCGAGTTGCATCTGTGCAGCTCTATTGAAAGCAGTGAGGTCCCCCAGGTGCAGAGAAGCCGGCAAAAATCTTCTAGTGACAAGAATATAAGAACAGCCACACTGGGTCAGAGCAATGGACCATCTAGCTCAGTATCCTGTCTTCTGACAGGGGCTAGGGCCAGTTGCTTCTGAGGGAATGAAGAGAACAGGGAAATTATTGAGTGAGCCATCCACTGTTGGCCAATCCCAACTTCTGGCAGTCAGAGGCTAGGGGATGGACATCCAAAGGATGGGGTTGTGTCCCTTACCATGATGGCTAATAGCCATTGATGGATCTATCGTCCATGAACTTATCTAATTCTTTTTTGAACTCAGTTATATTTTTGGCTTCACAACATCCCCTGTCAACTAGTTCCCCAAATTGACTGTGCGTTGTGTGAAGAAGTGCTTCCTTTTGCTTGTTTTGTGAAGGTGTAAACATTCACTTTCAAGTCACTTTCTCCACACCATTCATGATTTCATAGACCTCTACAATATCTCCTCTTAGCCAAGCTAAACAGTCCGTCTTTTTAATCTCTCCTCATACAGAAGCTGTGCCATACTCCTAGTCATCTTTGTTGCCCTTTTCTGTACCTTTTCCAATTCTAATATATGTATTTTGAGATGGGGTGACTAGATCTGTACACAGTATTTAAGATGTGGGCATACCATGGATTTATATAGTGGTATTATGATATTTACTGTCTTCTTATCTACCCCTTTCCTAATCATTACTAACATTCTGTTCGCTTTTTTGGCTGCTGCTGCACATTGAGTGGATGTTTTCAGAGAACTGTCCACAATGACTCCAACATCTCTTCCTTAAGTGGTAACAGCTAATTTGGACACCATCATTTTGTATGTACAGCTGGAATAATATTTTCCCATGCGCATTACTTTGCATTTATCTACACTGAATTTCATCTGCCATTTTGTTGCCCAGTCACCCAGTTTTGTGTGATTCCTTTGTAACTCTTTGCAGTCTGCTTTGGACTTAACTCCCGTGAATAGCTTTGTATCACCTGCAATCTTTGCCACCTCATTGTTTACACCTTTTTTCCAGATCATTTATGAATATGTTGAATAGCACTGGTCCCAGTACAGATCCCTAGGGGACACCACTATTTTCCTCTCTCCATTGTGAAAACTGACCATTTATTCCTATCATTTGTTTCCTATCCTTTAACCTATTACTGACTCATGAGAGGACCTTCCCTCTTATCCCATGACTACTTACTTGCTTAAGACCCTTTGGTGAGGGACCTTGTCAAAGGCTTTCTGAAAGTTCAAGTACAGTATATCAACTGGATCACCCTTGTCCACATGTTTTTTACTGCCTCAAAGAATTCTAATAGATCCATAAGGCATGATTTCTCTTTACAAAAACCATGTTGAGTCTTTCCCAACATATCATGGTCATCTACGTGTCTAATAATTCTGTTCTTTTAATCAGTTTTCCTGGTGCTGAAGCTAGGCTTACCAGCTTGTAACTGCCAGGATTGCCTCTGGAGCCCTTATTTAAAAATCAGCATCATGTTAGCTATCCTCCAATCATCTGACACAGAGGCTGATTGAAGTGATAATTTACATACCACAGTTAGTAGTTCTGCAATTTGATATCCTTCAGACCTCTTGGGCAAATGCCATCTGGTGCTGGTGACGTATTACTGCTTAATTTATCAACCTGTTCCAAAACCTCCTTTGTTGATATTTCCCCTGATGTGTCACCTAAAAAAAAAAAAAAAGCTCAGGTGTGGGAATCTCCCTCACATCCTCTGAAGTGAAGACTAATTAAAATAAATCATTTAGCTTTTCTGCAACGGCCTTCTCTTCCTCGAGTGCTCCTCTAGCACCTCGAGTGTCCAATGGCCACAGTGATCATTTGGCAGCTTTCCTATTTCTGCTGTATTTAAGAATTTTTTTGCTATTAGTTTGTGTCTCTTTTGCTAGCTGTGCTTCATTTTATTTTTTGGCCTGCCTGGTTATACTTTTTCACTTTATTTGCCAGAGTTTGTGCTTTTTCTATTTTCCTCAGTAGATTTAGCTTCAGAATGTAATATGATGCCTTTTTGCCTCTAACTGCTTCTTTTATTTTGTTGTTTAGCCATAGAGGCATTTTTTTTGGTCCTCTTACTGTTTTGTTTTGTTTTTATTTGGGGAATACATTTAATTTGAGCCTCTATTATGGTGTTTTTTAAAAGTTTCCATGCAGTTTGCAGGCATTTCAGTCTTGTGACTGTTCCTTTCAATTTCCACTTAACTAGCTTCTTCATTATTCTGTAGTTCCCCCTTCTGAAATTAAATGCTATTGTAGATGTTATATGGTTGCTATTACCAAATGGTTCAGCTATATTCATCTCTTGGACCAGCTCCTGTGCACATTTTTGAATGAATCAAGAATTGCCTCTCCCCTTGTAGCAGCTCCAAGAAGCAGTCATTTATGGTGTCTAGAAATGCTATCTCTGCATCCCATCTTGAGGTGACATAGCCAATCAATATGGGAATAGTTGAAATCCCCCATTATTAATGTGTTTTCTATTTCTGGAGCCTCTTTAATCTCCATGAGCATTTCACAGTCACCATCACCATCCTAGTCAGGTGGTTGGTAGTATATTCCTACTGATGTACTATTATTCAAGCATGGACATTTGATTCATTTAAGAGTTTTACTATATTTGACTCTCTGCTGTCTTTCACATATAGTGCCACTCCCCCACCAGCACGACCTACTCTGTCATTCCTCTATAATTCATACCCTGGTATTACCACATCCCATTGATTACAATCCTTCCACGAAGTTTCTGTGATGCTTGTTACGTTAATATCCTCATTTAATACCAGGCACTCAAGTTCACCCATCTTAGTATTTAGACTTCTTGCATTTGTATGCAGTCAATTATAAGATTTGTCAGTATTTAGTTGTCTGCCCCCATGTGATGTAAATAAAGTGAATATCTCATGCAAATGCATGATACAGATAAATACCCAGGTGGCAGGTAATGAGACGAAGAGGAACATTCACAGCTGTAGAGTCTCTGGAGATCAGGAAACCCTGCAGTGATTAGGGGAGTTAGACATATATATTATATATATACTGCCACATGAACCTGAGACAGGCAGTTCCTGTGCTTTGGATGTCACATTCATTTCGGTCTAGGACACAATTCCAGTAAGTGGCTTGACTCATGGTGCTTCTTTTTATGACCTGGTGCTGTTGCTGTATAAATGCTCAGTATTGAGATTATTTTTCATTGGGAAGGGGCTGGATTACCAAGGAATGGTTTAAAAGGCTGAGTTATTCCTGCCTGTGGATTATCTGCCCTTTACAGACTAAACATACACACATCTGCTATTTGGGAAAGTCTCCTGCTTTGTGGTGTCTTCCCAGCCTGCCACTGACACAGCTATTGTTTGTGGGCTTGGGAGACCATCATTGCCAGGATACTCCAGCTTTTGAGGAGAGAAGAGAATGTTAAACCCTATTGAATTCAATAGGCGGCAGCTGAAATTCTCTTTCCTTGCCACTAAGTTACACAAGATTCAAACTCCTGGGACCTGATTTGGATCTCAGTTACCCCAGTGTAAATCCAGAGTAACTTCAATTAAATCTTAATATTCATATCAGTGATAATTAGGGCTCTCAATTAATTGCATTTAATTCAAGTGATTAATTTGTTTTGAGTTAACTCGATTAAAAAATTAATTGCGATAAATCACAGTTTTAGTCTCAGTATTAAACAATAATAGAATACCAATTTAAATTTATTATAAATATTTTGGATGTTTTCTACATTTTCAAACACATTGATTTCAATTACAAAACAGAATAGAAAGTTTACAGTGCTCAATTTAAATTATTTTTATTACAAATATTTTCATTGTAAAAAAGATAAAAAATAGTATTTTTAAATTCACCTCATACAAGTACTGTAGTACAATCTCTTTATCTTGAAAGTGCAGCTTACAAATGTAAATTTTGCAGTTACATAACTGCACTCAAAAATAAAACAATATAAAACTTTAGAGCCTACAAATTCACTCAATCCTACTTCTTGTTCAGTCAATCTCTCAGACAATTGCTAAGACAAACAAGTTGGTTTACATTTATGGGAGATAATATTGCTTGCTTCTTATTTACAATGTCACCTCAAAGTGAGAACAGGGGTTCACATGGCAGTGCTGTGGTTAGCGTTGCAAGATATTTATGTGCCAGATATGCTAAATATTCATATGCCCTTTCATGCTTCGGCCACCATTCAGAGGACATAATTCCACACTGAGGATGCTAGTTAAAAAAATAATGCACTAATTACATTTGCGACTGAACTACTTGGGGAAGAATTGTATGTCTCCTGCTCCATGGTTTTACTCACATACTGCCATATGTTTCATGTTATGGTAGTCTCAGATGATGTCCCAGCATATGTTGTTCGGTTTAAAAACACTTTTATTGCAGATTTGACAAAACACAAAGAAGATACCTATATGAGATGTCTAAAGATAGCTACAGCACTCAACCAAGGTTTAAGAGTCTGAAGTGCCTTCCAAAATCTGAGAGGGACAAGGTGTGGAAAACCCTGAAAGAGCAAACAAATCAAGTTCACTAAAGTCTTTGTCCACAGTGGCAGCCATGTGTTCGAGATCTTCAACCCAAAACTGCCCTACTTGATTATTCGCAGTATCAGGCCAGTGAAACATAGGCAAAACTGTCCACTGCTGCTCCAACTGTCCAAGGTCTCCACGAAACAATGGCAAAAATGAGATATCAGCCAATCTAGGTCATGAAGCACTTAGTACTGCAAGTGATTCAATCACCTGGACATTTAGTGGCAATCTCTGTTTCCTCTGTTTCACAAACTCCAAGATGAAATCTCAACACCTAAATTTGATGTCTTGGACAACAGGAATGGTTAGTGTGTATTTTGAAATTTCCAATGGAAAGTGACTCCAAAATTGACTGCCCAAAGCTGTAAGTTGTTGGACTCCATGGTGATGTTGTAGTTTAACACAGCAGTCTATTACCTGCGGTTTCAGAACCCACAGCAGGGGCAACTTCACTATTTCACTCCAGGCATTGTCAGGAATAAATTAATGGGAAGATAGCAATTCCGTCTGATCAAGGATTAAATGCAAGTAAGCATGCTCTTCTCTAAATCTGCAGTTTATTAGATTTGAGCACACACAGACATAAGCAATAGGTTTAAAACATCCCAGATATTTACCTAAGATCTGGAGTGGTACTGAGTAATTAACAGCAGGTTCACTGTGTCCAGTTGCTCACCTGATGGGGAGAAAGGGTGTCAGGAAAAAGGTCTCTCAAGCTGGATTCAGAGGACTACTCCAACTACACAGTATGAGCTAATCTTTCATAATTTCTATAACACACATAGGTCATAGTGACCCCTACTGGATCATCACTTTTCCTAGCTTACAGTAAACTTCTAATATCAGAGGCATCTAGGGTCAAGGTTTTCATCCATTTATGTTCTTTCATTCTCACTTGTTTACTTGTCTGTCCACTCCTCCCATTCTGATTAGCAGAAACTGCCAGTTAGATTTTGACTTTGCACCTAAAAGCCTGCTTTCCAATTAACCCTAAACTATGTGGTGCTCTATTTTATTAATTCATAGTGGCTGAATGAACATCATATGGTTGCAATTGGCTTGATCACATTCTGGGGTACACTCCCCTCGAATCCAGGGTAACCCAGTCCAGTTTTCAAAAACCCACAGTTCCACAACTCTCACCAATAAACTCTAGTAGAATGATCTCAATTTCTGCAGCAGCTTTCCAGAATTAGCACTTTCCAACTGAAACATTTAGTTTATACGTCAGGCTTCCTGAACGATTAGATGTAGAAATATCAGGTACATTTTGCTCACAGAATCAGTATACTTATGATAAAGAAAGTCAGCATTGTTGTTGCTTTCTATATTTTTTGGCTATCAGAAAGTGTGGCTTCAATTTGTCAAACTGATCCATAATGCTGTTCACACAGGCTCTAATGCAAAGCCACCTTGCTTCAGAAAGCTGCAGTATCGTCTGTGTTCTGTAAATCATGGAACGGCTGAGTGACAGAGTGTGTGGATCTGGGAGCTGCTGGGTGATGCTGAAAGAGATTCGGTGATGGTCAGAGAGAAGGAACTTAGCAACAGAAAGAGCAGTGCTTGGTGATGGAGTGATAAGATGTTAGGTCTGAGGAGCTTTTAAGACTGTGAACTTCCACAATGCTGAGCTCAGCCAAACTGGAACAGAGCACCCTTGATTAATGTGGAGATATCCTTGCCACCTCTTTTTACACAGGTTTAAAGTCAGTGGCCCCAGGCGATCACCTTCTGCAGGTGTACTTGCCGACTTTGTCACGAAGCTCTTTGGTTTTGACACCATAAATGACAGGGTCAAGCATAGGGGGGAGAAGCAAATAGAGGTTGGCCAAGATGATGTGAATGTGGGGCGCGATGCCCTGACCAAACCGGTGTGTCAGAGTGGAGAAGAAGAAAGAAGGATAGGACATCAGCATCACACCGATGTGGGCTGTGCAGGTGTTCAGGGCTTTCTGGTGGGCTTTCTTGGAGGAGATTCTGAGGACAGCTCTGATGATCAGACAATAGGACAGGGCAACCAGTGTCAGATCTAACCCAATGACTACAAATGCCATCACCAAGCCATATGTCCTGTTCACTGTGATGTCCCCACATGATATCTTTGCCACAGCCATGTGGTCACAGTACGTATGGGGGATAATGCGGTTGGCACAGAATGGCTGCCTGCTGAGGAGCAGGGGAAGAGGCAGAATGAAGAGAATGGTTCTTATCAAACCCATTAGCCCTAGCTTAGCTATTCGTGCATTAGTGAGGATGGTGTCATATCTCAAAGGGTTACATATGGCGACGTAGCGATCAAAGGCCATTGTCACGAGGATGGCTGAGTGCATCATAGAACCCGTGTGAAGGAAGAACATCTGGGTGAGGCAGCCATCCATAGTAATGCCTTTCAAATTGAACCAAAATATAAACAGTGCCTTCGGCATGATGGAGGTAGATGTAATGATTTCTGTGAGTGCCAGCATGCAGAGAAGGAGGTACATCGGCTTGTGTAGGGTCTGCTCTTTCCCTACAACAAACAGAACTGTGAAATTTCCCAACAGGCCAATAAGGTAGAACATAGAAAAAGGGATGGAAATCCAGACGTGAGCAGCTTCCAGGCCTGGGATGCCCGTTAGGATGAATGTTGAAGGGTCAGAGGGGGTGAGGTTGAAAACAGCCATGAGGTTGTTGATGCATCAATCGAGATCAGAAATGCTCAAGCTACCTGTGAAGGGAGAGAAGCACAGCGAGGGGGGTAACACTCTTTATAAGAAATCGCATGGTAAATATTTTATACTTATTAACAATCTAGAAAGGGGGGTGAGGAGTGAGATGGCAATATTTGCAGATTGCACCTGTTTATTTTAGTCGTAGTCAAGTCCAGAGAAGTCCTCACAGGGAGCTAACCAAGACAGGTGAATGGGCCGCATGATGGCAGATGCATTTTGATGGTAATAACTGCAAAATGCATGCCCATTGGAGGGAAAAGTTTGAAGTCCTCAAACACCTAACAAGCTTCTAATTCAACTGTATGAACTCAGGACAGGGACCTGTGCATCTTGGTACACAGCTCTGTGAAACCCTGCTCAAAGTGCAAGCACAGAAAAAAATTAAGCAAAACATTAGGATCCAGGAGTAGTGGGTTGGGAAATCATACAAAAAATGAAATGCCATGAGATCAGTCAGTCAATGTTTCACCCTCCTCTGTACACCTCTGTGTAGTACTGCACTCCCTTTTCACACAGGATGTTGCAGAACTAGAGGAGCTTATTCAAGGGGAAAGATCAATGATCTGGGAAAACTCTTATACGGAGAGAGACTGAAAAGACTGGGATTGTTACCTTACAAAAGAAAAGAATTAGAGACGAGATGAGAAAAGTCTATAAAATACTGACTGGTAGAGAGTAGCGTAGATTGAGAATGTGGTCTCCCTGACTCATAACACAAGATCAAGAGGACATTCAATTAAACTGAAACATGGCAAATTCAATAAAGATAAAAACGAATGCTTTCTTCGCTGAATGCTAATTAGATTGAGGAACTCATTGCCACAAGCGGTAGTTGAGGTCATGAACTATTTAAGAGTCAGGAAGGGTTTGGACATTTACATGGACAGAGAGATATCCAGTTACAATAGTTACAGCTAAATAAATATTTTGGAAATCCTATATGCCAACATGTTTTAGGGCAAAAGCCAATCTCTAGCTGTAAGGCATTAGGGTGATGCCCTCAGGATGGTAAGGTCATCCCTCCATCCACCTACAGCTAGGTTTCTAACACCTTCTTCTGGAGCACCTGGGGCTGTCACTGTCAGAGGCTGTCACTGGACAAGATGGACCATAGGTGTGGTCTATGGTGCAATTCCTATGTTGGAAAGGAGCCAAGTTTCCCCCATGAAAACAGACTTTATTATGCTGGGCTGTGGAAGGGCACAAGGGTCTTGATATCTGGGGCTACAGGACTGCACTTCTGTTACTTCCCTTGTTTCTTTTAGTGAGACAATTATTGCAGGCAACCAGTTTCGTTTGAGACATAAGTTACTGGAGTTAAATGACGAGTGTAACTAAGACTTGTGTCAGCAACTCAGCCACTTCTCCTCCTCATGCCTGAAAATGGATGAAGCTTTGTCTGAGGCATAAGTTACAATTGTTAACTGACAAGTATAAGCAGAGACATGTGTCAGCAACTCAGCTACTACCACTTCTTATGTCTGAAGTTTGCAGATGACATAAAATTTGTGGATTGCAAATAATGAAGAGGACAGGTCACTAATTCAGAGCCATCTAGATTGGATGGTAAACTGGGTCGAAGCAAACAATATGTGTTCTCATATAGCTATGTATATACACCTCTACCCTGATATAACGCAATCTGATATAACACAAATTTGGATATAATGTGGTAAAGCAGTGCTCCACGGTGGGCGGGGCTGCGCACTCTGGTGGATCAAAGCAAGTTCGATAGAACGCGGTTTCACCTATAACGCGGTAAGATTTTTTGGCTCCCGAGGACAGCGTTATATCGAGGTAGAGGTGTATCTACATCTAGGAATAAAGAATTTAGGTGATGCTTGCATGATAGGGGGCTATCGTGGGAACACAATGACTCTGTACAAGAATTGGGGGCATGAAGGGGTAATTAGATTAACATAAGCTCCCAGCATGACCATGTGTCCAAAAGAGCAAATGTGATCCTGGGATGATAACCAGGGGAATGTCATGGAGATGTAGAGAAGTTATTTTATCTTTATATTTGGCACTGGTTCAACTGCTGCTGGAATCCTTTGTCCAATTTTGGTGTCCATGATTAAAGATGGATGTTTATACTCTGTAGAGTGTTCAGAGAAGAATCACAAGAATTATTATAAGATTAGAAAACTTGCCATATAGTGATACACTCAAAGATCTCAAATTATTTAGTTTAATAAAGATGGTTAAGGGGTGACTTGATAAGAGTCTGTAAGTACCTACACGGGGAACAAACCATTGGGCATCTGAGTGCTAAAGACAAGCACACTTCTGTTAGCTGCTTTCAGGTAAACCTGCCACTTTGGGGCAAGTAATTCAGACCCTGGGTCTGTGTTGGAGCAGACAGGAGTGTCTGGCTCAGCAAGATGGTACTGGAGTCCTGAGCTGGCAGGGAAAACAGGAGCAGAGGTAGTCTTGGCATATCAGGTGGCAGCTCCCAAGGGGGTTTCTGTGATCCAACCCATCACAAATGGTAATTGGGACAAAATACAACATGGTTTTACAAAAGGTAGATTGTGCCAAACCAACCTGATCTCCTTCTTTGAGAAGGTAACAGATTTTTTAGATAAAGGAAACACAGTGGATCTAATTTACCTCAATTTCAGTAAGGCATTTGATACAGTTCCACATGGGGAATTATTAGTTAAATTGGAAAAGATGGGGATAAAAATGAAAATTGAAAGGTGGATAAGGAACTGGTTAAAGGGGAGACTACAATGGATCATACTGAAAGGTGAACTGTCAGGCTGGAGGGAGGTTACTAGTGGAGTTCCTCAGGGATCGGTTTTGGGACCAATCTTATCTAATCTTTTTATTACTGATCTTGGCACAAAAAGTGGGAGTGTGCTAAGAAAGTTTGCGGATGACACAAAGCTGGGATGTATTGCCAATACAGAAAAAGACCAGGATATCATACGGGAAGATCTGGATGACCTTGTAAACTGGAGTAATAGTAATAGGATGAAATTTAATAGTGAAAAGTGCAAGGTCATGCATTAATAAGGTCATGGATTAATAACAAGAATTTTTGTTATAAGCTGGGGACTCATCAGTTGGAAGTAACCGAGGAGGAGAAGGACCTTGGAGTATTGGCTGATCACAGGAAGACTATGAGCCGTCAATATGATATGGCCATGAAAAAACTAAGGTGGTCTTAGGATGCATCAGGCGAGGTATTTCCAGTAGAAATAAGGAGGTGTTAGCACCGTTATACAAGGCACTGGTGAGACCTCATCTGGAATACTGTGTGCAGTTCTGGTCTCCCATGTTTAAGAAGGATGAATTCAAACTGGAACAGGGACAGAGAAGGGCTACTAGGATGATCCGAGGAATGGAAAACCTGTCTTATGAAAGGAGACTCAAAGAGCTTGGCTTGTTTAGCCTAACCAAAAGAAGGCTAAGGGGAGATATGATTGCCCTGTATAAGTATATCAGAGGGATAAATACCAGGGAGGGGGAGGAATTATTTAAGCTCAGTACCAATGTGGACACAAGAACAAATGGATATAAACTGGCCATCAGGAAGTTTAGACTTGAAATTAGATGAAGGTTTCTAACCATTAGAGGAGTGAAGTTCTGGAACAGCCTTCCAAGGGGAGCAGTGGGGGCAAAAGACATATCTGGCTTCAAGACTAAGCTTGATAAATTTATGGAGGGATAGTATGATGGGATCGGCTAAAGTTGGCAATTAATTGGTCTTTGACTATTAGCGGTAAATATGCCCAATGGCCTGTGATGGGATGTTAGATGGGGTGGGATCTGAATTACTACAGAGAATTCTTTCCTGGGTGTCTGGCTGGTGAGTCATGCCCACATGCTCAGGGTTTAGCTGATCACCACATTTGGGGGCAGGAAGGAATTTTTCTCCAGGGCAGATTGGCAGATGCTCTGGGTTTTTTTCACCTTCCTCTGCAGCGTGGGGCACGGGTCACTTGCTGGAGGATCCTCTGCACCTTGAAGTATTTAAACCATGATTTGAGGACTTCAATAGCTCAGACATAGGTTAGGGGTTTATTAAGGAGTGGGTGGGTGAGATTCTGTGGCCTGCGTTTTGCAGGAGGTCAGATTAAATGATCATAATGGTCCCTTCTGACCTTAAAATCTATGAGTCAAGAGTGTGCCCTTCTTGGCAAGAAGACTAACCACATATTGGGCTGCATTAGGAGGAGGGTTGCCAGCATATCGAGGGAAGTGATTATTCCTCTCTATTCGGCTTTGGTGAGGGTACATCTGGAGTATTGCGTCCAATTTTGGGCCCCCCACTACAGAAAGGATGTGGGAAATTGGAGAGAGTCCAGTGGAAGGCAATGAAAATGATCGGGGGCTTGGGAATATGACTTAGGAGGAGAGGCTGAGGGAACTGGGCTTATTTAATCTGCAGAAAAGAAAAGTGAGAGACGGGGGGATTTGATAGCAGCCTTCAACTACCTGAAGGGAGGTTCCAAAGAGGATGGAGCTCGGCTGTTCTCAGTGGTGGCAGGTGACAGAACAAGGAGCAATGGTCTCAAGTTGCAGTGGTCTAGGTTGGCTATTATGAAAAACTGGTTCACTAGGAGGGTGGTGAAGCACTGGAATGTGTTTCCCAGGGCGGTGGTGGAATCACCTTCCTCAGCATTTTTGGAGGTCTGGCTTAACAAGGCCCTGGATAGGATGATTTAGTTGGATTTGGTCCTGCTTTGAGCACGGGGTTGGACTAGATGACCTCCTGAGATCTCTTCCAACTGTAATCTTCTATGATTCTATGATTCTATACAAATAGGATAATCATATTCAGAAATCATAACTTTTCAAATGACATCTTACATGAGCCATATTGCATAAAATGCATCATAATTATGTTATAATCATATCATAATTATATCACTATGAAGAATTTGTATTGGAGTGTCAGAAAAATGATCAATGGTTCTTTCCACTGGTGAAATACCTGAAGTTACATAACAACAACAGCAGTTGGAAACAAAACTGAGTAAAGGTTGTGACACCCAGGCTGCACTTCTGTGGCTTGCCAGGGCAAAGAGCCCCTCTAACCCCCTCAAAACGCAGTCTGGGCCAGGAAAGGTCTCAGTGCTGGTCTTTGACCAAAAATCACAAAGAAAAATTTAATTTCAGCAGCGTTTCCCACCTGTCCGTCTACATTCTGCTCTGCATCCCCACCCGCCCCAGTGCTGCTCGCCTGTCTATGTATCCCCTCCCTAACCTCACCACAGGCTGACTGCTCTTCAGCCAGGCTCTCCCCTTTGATCAGCCTTTCAGTCGCTTGGTGGTGGTGGTGTCTGTAGATGTTGGTGGAAGAGAGAGAGCATGGCAAAATGTCTCTCCCTTTTATCATGTACTTTCTTTCCTCTTGGCTTTGCCCTACTCCCCGCCCCCTTTTCCAAGTCAGGTGAGCATTACCTCATCGCAATTTCAAACTGCCCAAAGGAAGGGGGTGGCTCCTTCAGGGTCTAACAGATTCTTTTGTTGCTGCCTGAGCCAGTGTCCCTTGTTCCTGTGAGGCTGCGCTTGTCCCATCCATGCCTTGATGTGGTGTGAACTGCCCCTCTGTTCTTGGAGAATTTTTGCATGGGCTTGCTTTAAGCCATGAGGATACATTTTCAGCCTCATAACTATATACATGAAATTATAACCTATAACCTCACTATAACATTACTGTAACAATTACTATAACATCACTATAACAACCATGCTCAGTGCATCATGAGCCTTCCGAACACACCCAACATGACAAACTTTGCATTGGATACCTCACAATCATTTTATAAAGATGAACATGGGGGAGTAGGGTGTTCCCCCAAGGTACAGAGTGTCCCAGTTGGCAATCGCTGACATTGCACGAGGCTGAAGTGGGATTGCTCATGGCAGGAAGGATGGTCCAGATGGGGGAAGGTGTCAGAGACAATCTGCCACAGTGTGGTACACGTTGCATTACTGTCTGAGATATCCTTCTGGCCCAGGATGCCTTGTTACATCTCTTTGGTTTGTGCTATGGCAGCATGTCCATTCCCTATTTCACCCGGTTTCAGGACTACAGGCCACTGTGGTCTGGATACTGCACATCCCAGCACCCACACACACATACTGTGCAGACTTCCCCCAGTTAGATTTCCAACACCACCTGCCTTCTTTTAAGCCAAAAACATACTTTTATTTTTACTGCATTTTGTACTTCTCGTCCTCTCCAGACCCAGAGATGCAAGGGCAAAGAGAGAGCAGACTCCTCTCCCTCCCTGAAAAAAAATGGTTATCCTGATTTTTCTTAACCTCTAAACTTGTGAGTATGCGATTTCAGCAACTCTCCTGTCAGTTCTTCTTTGGTGCAAACAAGCTCACCCATCCTGGAGGCTCATGGTTGGTGTAAATCAGGCCATTTATTTAAGTCCCTACATGTGGATTTAGGGTGAAATTCTGGCAGTGGTGAGAGTTTTGCCATTGATCTCAATGGGACCAAAATGTCACGACCTCAGGTCCTGCTACAGACAGCACTATTATGTTAGGGAACTCAAAGAGTTTGAAGGAAACCCCTAGTTTAGGTGGCGTTCGGAGACCAGGCATGAACAATGGGTTTTTCAAAACACATGGGCTCCGATTTTGCTCTCAGGGAGGCCAGTGTCAATCTGGAGTGACCCACTGAAGCAGAATGTGAGAGCAGAATCTGGCCAGTGTGCAGCCCATTCTTGTTGTGAACCCTCTGGTAACACAGATACCCACTGCAGAGGCTTTGGCTGCACTTCCTAACGGGGCAATGGCATTGCTGATTTGGAAAAATTGAGCAAACCAGAGGAAAAACCACACAGCCCCAAAAAAGGGCACCTACAAGATCTCTATCAAGCATTCTTAAAACTACAATACCCACTTGCTGAAGTGAAAAAACAGATTGACAGAGCCAGACGAGTACCCAGAAGTCACCTCCTACAAGACAGGGCCAACAAAGAAAATAACAGAATACCACTAGCTGTCACCTTCAGCCCCCAACTAAAACCTCTCCAGCGCATCATCAGAGATCTACAACCTATCCTGAAAGATGATCCCTCACTCTCACAGATCTTGGGAGACAGACCTGTCCTCGCTTACAGACAACCCCCCAACCTGAAGCAAATACTCACCAGCAACCACACATCACTGAACAAAAACACTAACCCAGGAACCTATCCTTGCAACAAAGCCCGATGCCAACTCTGTCCACATATCTATTCAAGTGACATCATCATAGGACCTAATCACATCAGCCATAACATCAGGGGCTCGTTCACCTGCACATCTACCAATGTGATACATGCCATCATGTGCCAGCAATGCCCCTCTGCCATGTACATTGGCCAAACCGGACAGTCTCTACGCAAAAGAATTAATGGACACAAATCTGACACCAGGAATCATAATATTCAAAAACCAGTGGGAGAACACTTTAACCTGTCTGGTCATTCAATGACAGACCTGCGGGTGGTTATTTTACAACAGAAAAGCTTCAAAAACAGACTCCAACGAGAAACTGCTGAACTCGAATTGATATGCAAATTAGACACAATCAATTTAGGTTTGAATAAAGACTGGGAATGGCTGAGCCATTACAAACATTGAATCTATCTCCCCATGTAAGTACTCTCACACTTCTTATCAACCTGTCTGTACTGGGCTATCTTGATTATCACGTCAAAAGTATTTTTTCTCTTACTTAATTGGCTTCTCAGAGTTGGTAAGAAAACTCCCACCTATTCATGCTCTCTGTATGTGTGTGTGTGTATATATCTCCTCAATATATGTTCCATTCTATGCATCCGAAGAAGTGGGATGTATCCCACGAAAGCTTATGCTCAAATAAATTTGTTAGTCTCTAAGGTGCCACAAGTACTCCTGTTCTTTTTGTTGATACAGACTAACACGTCTGCTACTCTGAAACCTGTCATTATGCAAGGCACTGCATTTAGCCGTATGGAGTGGAAATCCATCAACTTCATGAAAAAACTTGTACAGATACAGACAGACATCATCTTCCTTTCCAAATGCAAACAGATGGACATCATACCAAAAGGACTAAAGGTAAAAAATCTATTACAATCTACATACCACACAGACTATGCTGAGAGACTGTGTCACACACTCTCAAAGAAACTGCGAAACCACCTGATCAGCATCCTATACAGCAAACAGGGAAAGATTAAGAATGAGCTCTCAAAACTGGATACTCTCATGAAAAACCAACCTTGCACACAAACTTCCTCATGGATTGACTTTACAAAAACTAGACAAGCCATTTACAACACAAACTTTGCCTCTCTACAAAGGAAAAAGGACACTAAACTATCTAAACTGCTACATGCCACAAGGAGCCACAACAGTAGTTCCCTTAACCCACCCAACAATATTGTTAATTTTTACAGCTATACTCTTAGCCCAGCAGAAGAGTTTGTCCTATCTCGGGGCCTCTCCTTTTGTCCCTCCAGACCCACGAACATGACACAGTTCTGCGGTGACCTAGAATCCTACATTCGACATCTCTGACTCAAAGAATATTTCCAACATACCTCTCAACAGCATACTAACCCACAGAATCCTCCCTACCAGCACTCCAAAAAAAAGGATTCTGCGTGGACTCCTCCGGACGGTCGAAACAACAGACTGGATTTCTACATAGCTTGCTTCCGTCAACGTGCAAAGGCTGAAATTGTGGAAAAGCAACATCACTTGCCCCACAACCTCAGCCATGTTGAACACGCCATCTACAGCCTCAGGAACAACTCTGACATCATAATTAAAAAGGCTGACAAAGGAGGTGCTGTCGTCATCATGAATAAGTTGGATTACGACCAAGAGGCTGCTAGACAGCTCTCTAACACCACATTCTACAAGCCATTATCCTCTGATCCCACTGAGGATTACCTAAAGAAACTACACCATCTGCTAAAAAAACTCCCTGACAGAGCACAGGAACAAATCTGTACAGACACATGCCTAGAACCCCGACCAGGGACATTCTATTTGCTACCCAAGATCCATAAACCTGGAAATCTTGGACACCCCATCATCTCAGGCATTGGCACCCTAACATCAGGATTGTCTGGCTATATGGACTTTCTCCTCAGGCCCTACGCTACCAGCACTCCCAGCTATCTTCGAGACACCACTGATTTCCTGAGGAAACTACAATCCATCGGTGATCTTCCAGAAAACACCATGCTGGCCACTATGGATGTAGAAGCCCTCTACATCAATATTCCACACAAAGATGGACTACAAGCTATCAGGAACAGTATCCCTGATAATGTCACAGCTAACCTGGTGGCTGAACTTTGTGACTTTGTCCTCACCCACAACTATTTCACATTTGGGGACAATATATACCTTCAAGACAGCGGCACTGCTATGGGTACCCGCATGGCCCCACAGTATATCAATATTTTTATGGATGACTTAGAACAACACTTCCTTAGCTCTCGTCCCCTAACGCCCCTACTCTACTTGCGCTACATCGATGACATCTTCATCATCTGGACCCATGGAAAGGAAGCCCTTGAGGAATTCTACCATGATTTCAATAATTTCCATCCCACCATTAACCTCAGCCTAGATCAATCCACACAAGCGGTCCATTTCCTGGACACTACTGTGCTAATAAGCGATGGTCACATAAATACCACCCTATACCGGAAACATACTGACCGCTATACTTACCTACATGCCTCTAGCTTCCATCCAGGACACACCACAAGATCCATTGTCTACAGCCAAGCTCTAAGATACAACTGCATTTGCTCCAATCCCTCAGACAGAGACAAGCACCTACAAGATCTCTATCAAGCATTCTTAAAACTACAATACCCACTTGCTGAAGTGAAAAAACAGATTGACAGAGCCAGACGAGTACCCAGAAGTCACCTCCTACAAGACAGGGCCAACAAAGAAAATAACAGAATACCACTAGCTGTCACCTTCAGCCCCCAACTAAAACCTCTCCAGCGCATCATCAGAGATCTACAACCTATCCTGAAAGATGATCCCTCACTCTCACAGATCTTGGGAGACAGACCTGTCCTCGCTTACAGACAACCCCCCAACCTGAAGCAAATACTCACCAGCAACCACACATCACTGAACAAAAACACTAACCCAGGAACCTATCCTTGCAACAAAGCCCGATGCCAACTCTGTCCACATATCTATTCAAGTGACATCATCATAGTACCTAATCACATCAGCCATAACATCAGGGGCTCGTTCACCTGCACATCTACCAATGTGATATATGCCATCATGTGCCAGCAATGCCCCTCTGCCATGTACACAGGCCAAACCGGACAATCTCTACGCAAAAGAATTAATGGACACAAATCTGACATCAGGAATCATAATACTCAAAAACCAGTGGGAGAACACTTTAACCTGTCTGGTCATTCAATGACAGACCTGCGGGTGGCTATTTTACAACAGAAAAGCTTCAAAAACAGACTCCAACGAGAAACTGCTGAACTCGAATTGATATGCAAATTAGACACAATCAATTTAGGTTTGAATAAAGACTGGGAATGGCTGAGCCATTACAAATATTGAATCTATCTCCCCATGTAAGTACTCTCACACTTCTTATCAACCTGTACTGGGCTATCTTGATTATCACTTAAAAAGTTTTTTTCTCTTACTTAATTGGCTCTCAGAGTTGGTAAGACAACTCCTACCTGTTCATGCTCTCTGTATGCGTGTGTATATATATCTCCTCAATATATGTTCCATTCTATGCATCCGAAGAAGTGGGATGTAACCCACGAAAGCTTATGCTCAAATAAATTTGTTAGTCTCTAAGGTGCCACAAGTACTCCTGTTCTTTTAGTAAGACACAAGGAACAGATCTTAAAATCAAATATTTGTCTAAACTATTTCCAATACATTTGTAGTTCCAATTTTACCCAGGTAAATCTGCTCATGTTTCTGACAATACTAAACAGTTGAAGTTGCTGTGCTGGTAAATTCCTGCCAAATGGTTCTTGACTTGAACCCCGAAACCCTTCCTAAGCCCTTACTAACTTTAATGCAGAAAGAGGAAACTCACCTCAATCCTGCTGAGCAGAGAGAAGAAATCTCCTTACTGTGACAGGAAGGCACAGCCCTGAGAATCAGTGTTTGAATCTCACATGTGTGACATTTGGTGTCCTTAGCAGCAACCTTTATGGTTGATCTGTACAGTCCCTGTGGACTGTCAGGTTGGCTAGGATTCAGAGACAATTCCCTTGGCTCTGTGAGAAGCAGGAAGAGCAGAAAATAGACACTGGAGAACTTCAGGTTGAGAGCCTCCCCTGGGAGTGAAGAAATGATTCACCAATACCAGGGGCTCAGATTTTCAGTGTAAACTGAGTCTTGCAGACTGTTCAGCCTAGCAACTGCTGATGGCTTTCTTTTCTTTGTGTAGTGTACTGCCATCTGTACTATGTGTGGAATGGTACCACAAGATATGGGACCAAAAACCATTTTCAATTGATCGTAGCAGTGTACCGCTGCATACTGCCCATGCAGTTGTAATATCCAGTCCATTAACCTCTGAAGAGTGACTGCCACCATGTGGAGGTGAAATGAAGTGATCCTATACTGACGTAAGCAGAAGAGCATGGAAAAGTCTTTCTTCTCCCAGCATTCTGGCATCAAAGGTATTTGCTAGTATCACTTTGTGAGGTCTAAAGTGGATATTTATCTGGCAGCTCCCAGTTGTTCTTATAGTTAATCTACTCTATGCATTGGGTAAGCATAACATTTCAGTACTGTGTCGATCTTTCAGAAATCAATGCAGAAACAGGTTGTGCTATGCTATGTCAGAACTAGTACCATGGGCCCTCTCCACACACTCTTCATCTCACATGGTATCCCACATTTTATGAGGGAACAGCCACAGAGTTTCCCTGATCTGTTGCCATGGGGCCATTTAGGGATGGTAGCCCTGCTGGGGTGTGAACACAGTGGTAAAGGAATCAAACAACTGCTACATCTGGATCTTTTGTTCTGGCTACAGTCCTTCAACCATGCTTGCGTCATAGGTGCCTGGGGGACCTAATTTGGGCTCCAGAGTGATGAGTTGTCACCCCTGGGATGCAGTCTGGGAGCAGTGAGAACTGCAGCAGCCCTTAACCATCCAGCTGAGCTGGCCTGTTTTCATTCTGCTTTGTTAGTGATTCACCATCTCCAGCCCTGTTATCACCCAACACAAGAGAAGATGGCACCACACACCCAACTGAGCTACTTGAGGGCTTACTTAAGCCACCCAAATAGAAACAGCAGACACCAGCTCATTTCCCTTCTCCCCAGGCTCCCCCCCCACTAGAGAATAAATCCAAAAATACACTGTCTTGCACTGCACAGGGATCTGTACAATGTAAGCTCATTAACAGAGTTCGCCCTACCTTTGATGTGAGAAGGATATGCATCAAGCCTGTGTGAACCAACCTGAGATTTTCCCTAACACATGACTCAAAGGCACACTGGTTTAGATAAAGCAAAAAATAAGTTTAAGTACAGAAAGATGGATTTTCAGTGATTATAAGTGCTAGCAAATACATCAAAGCAAATTACCTAGCAAATAAACAAAACCACAAACTAAGCCTAAAATGCTAAATAGATTGGATCACATAATCATATAATCATAGAAGATTAGGGTTGGAAGAGACTTCAGGAGGTCATCTAGTCCAACCCCCTGCTCAGTGCAGGACCAACCCCAACTAAATCATCCCAGCCAGGGCTTTGTCAAGCCAGGCCTTAAAAACCTCAACTTCCAACCTCAACTTCCCCCACTGCAACTTGAGACCATTGCTCCTTGTTCTGTCATCTGCCACTACTGAGAGCAGCAGAGCTCCATCCTCTTTGGAAGCCCCTTTCAGGTAGTTGAAGGCTGCTATCAAATTCCCACCCTGCAACTCTTCTTTTCTGCAGATTAAATAAGCCCACTTCCCTCAGCTCCTTTTCATAAGTCATGTGCATCAGCCTCCTAATCATTTTTGTTTCCCTCTGCTGGACTCTCTATAATTTGTCCACATCCTTTCTGTAGTGCGGGCCCCAAAACTTGACACAATACTCCAGATGTGGCCTCACCAGTGCCGAATAGAGTGGAATAATCACTTCCCTCAATCTGCTGGCAATGCCACTACTAATGCAAGCCAAATGCCGTTAGCCTTCTTGGCAACAAGGGCACACTGCTGACTCATATCCAGCCTCTCATCCACTGTAATCCCCAGGTCCTTTTCTGCAGAACTGGTGCTTAGCCAGTTGGTCTGCAGCCTGTAGCAGTGCATTGGATTCTTCCATCCTAAGTGCAGGACTCTGCACTTGTCCTTGTTGAATCTCATCAGATTTCTTTTGGCCCAATCCTCCAATATGTTTAGTTCACTCTGGAGCCTATCCCTTCAGCATATCTACCTCTACGCACACCTTAGTGTCATCCACAAACTTGCTGAGGGTGCAATTCACCCCATCATCCAGATCATTAATGATTTACCAGGACACAAAAATAGTTCTTGATGTGTACAGCACTCTTAACATGAAGGTTACTGAGGCTTCTTACTGTGTGGCTTTGTGCATTGCCAAAGCTGGTAAGCCACACAATATAGGTGAGAAACTAGTACTTCTAGCTGCAAAGGATGGTTGACTGGGCAACAAAATGGCAGATGAAATTCAATGTTGAGAAATACAAAGTAATGCACATTGTTAAACGAAATCTCAACTACACATATAAAATGATGGTGTCTAAATTAGTTGTTACCACTCAAGAAAGAGATCTTGGAGTCATTGTGGAAGTTCTCTGAAAACGTCCAATCAATAAGAACATAAGAATGGCTGTACTGGGTCAGACCAAAGGTCCATCCAGCCCTGTATCCTGTCTACCGACAGTGGCCAGTGCCCTGTGCCCCAGAGGGAGTGAACCTAACAGGTAATGATCAAGTGATCTCTCTCCTGCCATCCCATCACCACCCTCTGACAAACAGAGGCTAGGGACACAATTCCTTACCCATCCTCTCTATTGTGGAGCGACAGTCAAAAAAGCTAAAAGAATGTTTGGAATCATTAGTAAAGGGATAGATAATAAGACAGAAAATATCATATTGCCTCTATGTAAATCCATGGTACACACACATCTTGAATATTGCATGCAGATCTGGTCGCCCTATCTCAGAGAAGATATATTAGAATTAGAAAAGGTTCAGAAAAGAGCAACACAATTTTTTAGGGGTATGGAACAGCTTCCGTATGAGGAGAGATCAATAAGACTGGATCTTTTCAGGTTGGAAAAGAGACGACTAAGGCAGGTATGAGAGAGGTCTATAAATCATGACTGGTGTGGAAAAAGTAAATAAGGGAGTGTTAATTACTCTTTCTCATAACACAAGAATTAGGGGTTGCCAAACCAAACTTACAGACAGAAGGTTTAAATTGAACAAAAGGAAGTATTTCTTCAGATAATGCACCATGAACATTTGGAACTCTTTGCCAGAGGATGTTTTAAAGGCTAAGACTATAACAGGATTCAAAAAAGAACTAAGTGACTTCATGGAGGATAGGCCCATCAGTTGCTAATAGCCAGGATGGGCAGGGATGCAAAACCATGCTCTGAAGTGTCCCTAGTCTCTCTTTGCCAGAAGACTGGGAAGGGGCAACAAGAGATGGATCACTTGGTGATTATTTCTTCTGTTCATTCCCTCTGAAGCACCTGGCATTGATCACTGTCGGAGTACAGGATATTGGGAAGGTATTTCCCAAGCCTGATCTTGTTGTGAGTATTTAGCTAATGCATATATCTGCATTGTTTCTAGGATAGAACACATAAGTGCGTATCTGCTTGTATTTTGGATATAATCAACACCAAGTTCCCTTTGGACTAATAAAGGAATTGTTGTGTGGAAACTTAGTTGTGCTAAACCTTAATAAACTTCATAGGGAAATTATTTCCAAAATCTGTCCTTTCTGGTGATATACGGGAGGGACTAGAAGCACTTTAGTGAAGTTGTGAAAGACTTCACCAGCTGACTGAGAAGATGGAGGCTGACACCCCGGTGATAGTATTTGTAGAACCAGCAGATTTGGTAGGAATAGGGCTGGAAAAGATGATGCTGTGGAGGACACTTCCAGCCAGGTTAGTGGGCCTGCAACTACCACATCCCTTGACAGCATCCAGAATATGTTCAACTGAGGAGTGGCTATCCTGGCCCGCAACATAATTCAGGAACGAGGAGCAGACCAGATGATCAGTCATGCCTAAGTTTAAGTTTTTGTTATGGTTATTTTTAGTAAAAGTCACGGACAGCTCATTCAGTAATAACCAAAAATTCACGGAAGCCCCTGACCTGTCTGTGACTTTTTATAAAAAATAATGGGGGCGGGGGAACTGACAAGGGAAATATTAAAGCCCCATTGGGAGGATGAGAGCCCGAACCACACTTTGGAATGGGGGAGAGTCCAGCATCTGCTGCTACCAAGGCTAACAGCTCTATGCCCCCCACTGCAACCCCAGCAGGTAAGAGCTCCTGAGCCCCTGCCACAGCCACAGCATCACAGAGTTCCGAGGTCCCCACTGCCCATGGCAGCTCGGAGCTCTGAGTGCCCCTGCCACCCGCAGCAACTTAGAGATCTAGGTTCACCCGCCACCCAAGGTGGCTGAGAGCTGCTGGGTCCTTGACCATCAATGCCAGCTGATAGCTCGCCCCCCGCCCCCCACCAGCTGACAGCTCTGACTTTGCTGCCTCGGGGTGAAGTGAAAAATGTCATGGAGGTCTCTGAAAATCAGAGAATCCATGACTTCTGTGACATAATCTTATCCTTAACCATGCCTGTAAACAACTCGCTGTGTGAATGGGGAAGTAGTGGAACCACAGAGATTGCGGCAGTAGCCATACTTTGGGCAGGAGGAACAACAGTCACCGACTGGCTCCAGACAGTATAGTTGCTCACCCCTGGGTTCAGAGTGTCAGCTAGGTGTTGTTAAGTACTGAAGGTTAGAAAGCTGTTGCTCAGTAATGCTTTTCAGGCAGCTCAGTGCTTCTGTCCTTGGAGCTCTAGTGTTATCAGTATTATTAAATAAGGTAACCTGCTAATTCAGCAGACCTACAATGTTACTCATAAAGAACGACCACAGGCATGGTTTGGAGACAAAGGCACC
This sequence comes from Emys orbicularis, assembly GCF_028017835.1. Lineage (NCBI taxonomy): Eukaryota > Metazoa > Chordata > Testudines > Emydidae > Emys > Emys orbicularis. The sequence goes on from NC_088683.1 coordinate 367,157,934, forward strand.
CAGTCAGGTTTACTGACCTCTAGGCATAGTTCTAGCACTCTGACTATGAGCCAAATGAGCAAATGAGCTTATGAAATTCCTCTCCCAGGTGGTAATATCACAAGAAATTCTTACTGATCAAAGACCTAACTTCACATTTCAACTAATGAAAGAACAGTGTGATTTACTGAGAGTATTTCCATTAAGAACGTAGATCTACCATCCCCAAACTGATGGGATGGTAGAGCGATATCACAGAACTTTGAGGGTGACATTAAAGAACTTTGTAGCATTGGATTCCAAACACTGGGACTAACACTTCCCCCACCTACTTTTTGCTATCAGGAAGGTGCCACAACCTCCAAGTTTTCTCTCTTTGAACTGCTGTCTGGGAAGCAGCCTCGAGGCTTTCCCGACAGACAGGAGAAACATGGAAGAGCAAAGACCCCAGGCAATAAATATAGTCTGATACATTCTTCAGTTAAGTAATTGCTTGAAGACTTTGTGGGCGTTTGCTAGAAAAAATATTGCTAAATGCACAGTAGGTACAAGAGAAGGCCTATAGAAAAGGGTCCAGCTGTGAGTGTTCAGACTGGGTGATTGAGTGTTATTGCTGATACCAAGTTTGCTGTTCAAATTACTGGTTCAATGGCAGGGACCATTTGAGGTAGTGAGGCATGTAGGCCCTGTTGTCTATGAAATCCAGCAACCAGAGAAGAAGAAGGACACTCAGATAACAACGTGACAATGGCCATACAGGGTCAGACCAATGGTCCAGCTAGTCCAGTACCCTGTCTTCTGACAGGGGCCAATGCCATGTGCTTCAGAGGGAAAGAACAGAACAGGGCTATTATCGAGGGATTCATCTCCTGTCATCCACTCCCATCATCTGGCAGTCAGAGGCTTGGGAAATATGAACATGGGGTTGCATCCGTGAATAACTTGGCTAACAGTCATTGATGGACCTATCTTCCACGAACTTATCTAGTTATTTTTGAACTCCCTCTTAGTTGTCTCTTTTCCAACCTGAAAAGACCGTCTTTTTAATCTCTCCTCAGATGGAAGCTGTTCCACACGTCTGATAATTTTGGTGCCCTTCTTTGTACATTTTCCATTTCTAATATATCTTTTTTGAGATGAAACAATCACAACTACACGGCATATTCATGGTGTGCTATTTATATAGTGGTATTATTATATCTTATGTCTTCTTATCTATCCCTTTCCTAATGGTTCCTAACATTCTGTTAGCTTTTTTGACTGCTACTGCACACTGAACAGATGTTTTCAGATAACTATCTGTTATGACACAAGGTCTCTTTCTTGAGTGGTAACAGCTAATATAGACACCATCATTTGGCATCTATAGTTGGGATTGTATTTTCTAATGTGCTATCATTTGAATCTTTTAAAGGCCTAGGAGGGGATCCGCCTCATAATCTCATTGTGACTCTGCACTCCACATTCTTCATAGTTCTATGAATATGAATAATTATGATACATTTTGTACAAGATATGTCTTGTTAGGTGTCATTGGAAAAGTTATGATTTGCTGAAAATGATTATCCTATTTCTGTGCTTATGCCCCACCTGAAAATGTTCAACACAGCCTATACGTAATGTCTGCTATGACTCAGCAGGGCATTAAAGGGCATGTGACCAGATTACATGACACTGAACTACATTCTGGATACCTGTATTTCTCCACAAGCTGGACTGAGAACAGATTTTGGAATAAATGATTCCCACCATAGGCTAAAGCTTCATAAGATAGGTGTGACATCACCTAGAGGCCTTACTTCCCACACAAGAGAACTCCTGGAAACAAGTGAGGAACAAAGACGGAACTGGGGGAAGTGCTGGTCCCAGGCTAAAAGGATTTCTAGACTGTGCATGGAAAAATGGTGGACTGCTTGTTTCAGAAGCTAGGGTGCAAAATTACTAATTCATATCAAAAGCTTTTTATACGGTCTCCCACAGTATTCTTGCATGAAGGAAATATTTGGCAGGCCTTAAACTTTAGTCAAGACCCTGAGTTTGGTCAAGCTTGCTTACAGGCCTTGAACTAAGATCCTGCTTGTTTATGTGTACAAAGGGCAGAAGGAGTCAGAGTGGGAAAAAATCCCCAAACAGAACAATTTGTAATAGCCCAAGCTTAGGAAATATATAACCGCAATAGCACTGTTAGAAAAGTCAAACCGCAAACGAACCAGACTGTGAATAACAATAACAAGAAAAGCCAAATAAGAAGGGTGTTTGTTCTTTTTGCTTTTGACCTGTATTAATTTTGCAGTGTATTCCAAATAAGGTAATTAATACGGCAGTATCTGTAATTTGTCTGTGGTTTTAAGCTTTAAAAAGCTTATGTGTCCCTGGACTCAGGGGGGGCAGCTCCAATAGTTGTCACCCTCTGCGCGCTTGCAATCAATAAAGGGCCTCAGACTGATTTGATTGAAAACACAATGCGTGTATCAACGTTTTTCCACGACACTTGCCAGCAAGTTAAGAAAGTATGGTTTGGACGAATGGACTATAAGGTGGATAGAAAGCTGGCTCGATTTTCAGGCTCAACAGGTAGTGATCAATGGCTCGATGTCTAGTTGGCAGGCGGTATCAATTGGAGTGCCCCAGGGGTCAGTCCTGGGGCCGGTTTTGTTCAACATCTTTATTAATGATCTGGATGATGGGATGGATTGCACCCTCAGCAAGTTCACAGATGACACTAAGCTGGGGGGACAGGTAGATAGGCTGGAGGGTAGGGATAGGGTCCAGAGTGACCTAGACAAATTGGAGGATTGGGCCAAAAGAAATCTGACGAGGTCCAAAAAGGACAAGTGCAGAGTCCTGCACTTAGGATGGAAGAATCGCATGCACCGCTACAGGCTAGGGACCGACAGGCTAAGCAGCCATTCTGCAGAAAAGGACCTGGGGATTACAGTGGATGAGAAGCTGGATATGAATCAGTAGTGTGCACTTGTTGCCAAGAAGGCTAACAGGATATTGTGCTGCATTAGTAGAAGCATTGCCAGCAGATCGAGGGAAGTGATTATTTCCCTCTATTCGGCACTGGTGAGGCCACACCTGGAGTATTGCATCCAGGTTTGGTCTCCCCGCTACAGAAAGGATGTGGACAAATTGGAGGGAGTCCAGCGGAGGACAACAAAAATGATTAGGGGGCTGGGGCACATGATTTATGAGGAGAAGCTGAGGGAACTGGGATTATTTAGTTTGCAGAAGAGAAGAATGAGGGGGGATTTGATAGCTGCTTTCAACTACCTGAAAGGGGGTTCCAAAGAGGATGGAGCTCGGCTGTTGTCAATGGTACCAGATGACAGAAGAAGGAGTAATGGTCTCAAGTTGCAGTGTGGGAGGTCTAGGTTGGATATTAGGAAACACTATTTCACTAGAAGGGTGGTGAAGCACAGGAATGGGTTACTAGGGAGGTGGTGGAATCTCCTTCCTTAGAGGTTTTTAAGGTCAGTTTTGACAAAGCTCTGGCTGGGATGATTTAGTTGGGAATTGGTCCTGCTTTGAGCAGGGGGTTGGACTCGATGACCTCCTCAGGTCTCTTCCAACCCTGATATTCTATGATTCTATGACTCTAAGTTGCAGTGGGGAAGTCTACGTTGGATATTAGGAAACACTATTTCACTAGGAGGATGGTGAAGCACAGGAATGTGTTACCTAGGGAGGTGGTGGAATCTCCATCCTTAGAGGTTTTTAAGGCCCGTCTTGACAACCACAGAGGAGGTTTAGCCTCTCCTGGCCTATTATACCCACCGCCTATGTAAGGTGGCCATCCCTGGGCCACTTCCTACCACCTCCCTGCAGTTGTCCACAAGGTCTCCGTCTGGGGTAGGCAGCATGAAGAGTGTCTGCTCACCCCAAGGCACCCTCTAGTGGCTGCATGTAGTGTTGTCATTCTCCTTTCCTCTCAGGCAGCAACTGCTTCCTCCTGGGGTTTGGCCCAGCCTCCGAGGGCCAGCTCAGACCAATGGCTCTCCCCTGCTGGAGCAGTCCAAACAGCATATAAAGGGGATCAATCAAGTCCAGCAGTCATATGAGAGATGAATGCTTCCCTTTCAGGCTGTCCCTGCAGCAGGCCCTCCCTTCTCTTAGAAAGAGATCTTTGGGCAGTTTTTCGGGGGGGAATTCTGCCTTCCCTCAGCTCATCTCCCCTAGAGATGTCGGTGGCAGGTCTGCTTTCCTCCCTAGTCTGCGACAAAATGAGCTGCTCCCCTGAATTTTGCATTTCTCAAGCACTTCTTTTCAGACTTGATTTGTTTGCCCCATTTTCCTGAAAATTTACTTGCTCAATGTTTGGCTTCTCTTAACTCATTTTGAAATGTAGCCACAAATTCACTGGCTTTGGGAAGTAATTCTGCTGCTTTCCATAGGTCTGTTTTTATGGATTGTTAGGAGATTTGAAACAGCATTTACCGTTCCCAAAATCTTTCTTTGGAGCACAATGGAAAAAAAAACTATTTTTTTCCATTAATTTCTTTAATGCTGAAGGCCAGTAAATTTCATTGTCCTTTTTTGCTCAGGAGAATTATTCCTGTGTGTATCTTCATTTTGTCTAAATACCAAATATAAGAGGAAGGAGTGATTCATACTGGTTGTTGATCAATTGTGTAGTCAATTCCTTGACCAAGCTTTCATTTGTTATGAAATATGTTCAAGAGGCCAAATAAACAATGTCTGGTTTACTGCTCTAACCTCATAATAAAACAGAAAAAGGTTTTATACTATACTAGTCTCTAGGAAACCGTCTAGTGCAGTGATGTTACATTTACCTTACACAGAAGGTGTGGTCCCCAAAGTTACACATTTCAGCTTTTATCGTTTATTTAAAGATATCACAAATTACACATCTATTTATATATCACTAAAATCCAACCTATCATTTTCTCACAGTTCCCTAATATAAGTGGGGAACTATTGTTGGGAACTTTCCTGGCTTTTGTATTATCCCAGGGGAATTGGCTAGTGAAAGAGTCTGAGTTCCCACTCTCACTCCCTTTACCCCAAGACCTGCCAGGCCTCAAGGACTCCCCTTCCACTCTCCTCTGTGGAAGAGTCCTCGTAATGGTGACATGGCTGATTCCAGGATTCCTTGGAGACCAAAACCCCAGTCTCATCATTGTCACTTAGGAGAGGGGCTAGGGTGTCCCCACTCCGGGGTACTCTCTTCACACTGGACTCCTTCCTGACCCACTGATCACTACATTAAGTTCAAACGAAATACAATTTATTAAACAGCAACTGAAAGAAAATTAAGGGTAAATGGGAAAGTTCAAGGAAACAAGGAACCCTGCACTGACAAACAGCAGTATCTGGGATGTAAGAAATGTTCACTGTGTGTTCATCACACATCCCAGGCCCCCTGCCACGTTCTGGTTGTAATGCGGTGATACTGTCAAGTCAGACACTAGCATTTGCAGTGGCTCTAGGTGGCAGGACCCTTCTCCCCAGCATCTGACCCCACATCAGATTGACGTCTTCTCTTCTGAGCCCAGTCTTAAAGACCCTCTTGTCTGGTGACATCTTCCTGCACTGGGCCCGCTACCCATGGCTCAACCTTCCTCTCCCCAGCTGCTCATTGTGATCAGCTGCCGTGTTACTTGTGGCCGGCATCCAGTATCCTGGCCCTGCAGCTCCCCACTGTTGCTCAGCCCTGGCTCCCAGTTGGTGCAGCTGGTTTGTGCAGATCCAGCTCCCTGCTCTGGTCTGCTCCAACTACAGCTCGCCATCTCTGCCTCACCACTGCTGTTCTGCCTCCAACTCTTCTGTGGCCTCAGCCCAGCTCTGCCTTCAGGGCTGCTTCTCTGGACCTTTTTTTTTCTGGCTGCTCCTGCTCTGCCTCCAGTGCAGCTTGAGGTACTGCATCAGGTTTGCCAGATTTCTACTGCTTTAATAGCCCCCAAGTCACATAAAGTAGCCCAGTCTATTTCGTGAAACAAAGGATTTTAATAAACACATTGATCTATACATCAAGTAACAAATGAAATCTTTTGTTAGCTACCTAGCACAGATCTGATTTAAAAAGGAAAGAAAACAAAAGAAAGCTACAAGGCCCAGCAGCCCCACATTACCAACAAATCTATGAGATGACAATCAAATGCAAAATCAAAACCTCAGTACTGGTATTTGAATCCCAATTGACGGCTGGCAAGTGTTTCAAACAAAAAACGGCAAAATATGGTGTTAAAAATAGCCCAAAGGTAGCCCAAAATGTATGTAGTATAAAAACAACAATAACATTATTGTATTATTTATTTCTAATTGCATTCAATGATGGTAATCAATGTCCATATTTTGAGTTGGATTATTTTGTTACTGTTAGTCTCTAAAAGGCTACATTTCCTCTTCAGTGTCTTTGTTGGAAGTAAAATGCTTCTGCTGCTGGTCATACATATCAGCAGTGACCAGTGCAATCATTTGTTTAATTGGTGCAAGCTCTTCACAACTGATTTTGTATCGTTGTATATATGCCCTAACATGAAGAATGTTTTCTAAAAGTTCCTCTTGTATCTTGTTGCACAGTTTCTTTTTTTATCACGTTCATCTGAGAAACCAGTCTTTCAACTACAGCATTGCTAAATGGTAGCAACAACCATAAAAGAGCAAAGAAGTCAAGTTCACTAAAGTCTTTGTCCACAGTGGCAGCCATGTGTTCCAGACCTTTAACTCAAAACTGGTCTACTTGGTTGTCTTGAGTATGAGGCCAGTGAACCATAGGCAAAACTTTCCACTGCTGCTCCATCCTTCCAAGGTCTCCACAAAACAATGGCAAAAATGAGACATCAGCCAATCTAGGTCATGAAAGACTTAGTAATGCTAGCGATTCAATCACCTGGACATATAGTGGGAATCTCTGTTTCATCTGTTTCACAAATTCCCCTCAAATTCAGAGTAACGCGGTCCAGTTCTCAGAAACACATAGTTTCAGAACTCTCACCAATAAGCTCTAGTAGAATGTCCTCAATTCCTGCAGCAGCTTTCCTGTATTAGCACCCTCCAACTGACACTTTTGGTTTATCCTCCAGGCTTCCTAAAGTATTGGATGTAGGGAAATCAGGTAAATTATAGCATTATACTTGCTTAATTTGTCTTTGGCTATCAGAAAGCATGGCTTCAGTTTGTCAAACTGAACAAGCTACCAGTTCACACAGGGTATAATGGAAAGCCACCTTGATTCAGAAAACTGTCATATCTTCTGTTGGTCTGGAAGTAACGGAAAGGCCGAGTGACAGGGTGTGTAGAGGTGGGGGCTGATAGGTGACACTGAAACAGATCAGGTGATGGTGAGAGAGAGGGAACTCATCAACGGAGAGATCAGTACTTGGTGATACAGTGATAAGAAGTTAGGTGTGAGGAGCTTCTCAGACTCTGAACTTCCACAATGCTCAGCTCAGCCAAAGTAGGACAGAGCACCTTTGATTAACTAGGAAATAACCTTTCACCCTCTTGTCATGAAGGCTTAAAGTCAGTGGCCCAGGCAATCACATTCTGCAAGTGTATTTAAGCAATTTCTCACGAAGCTCTACAGTTTTGGCCCCATAAATGATAGGGTTGAGCATGGGGAGGAGAAGGTAATACATGTTGGCCAAGATGATGTGAACATGGGGAGGAATTCCCTGACCAAATCGGTATGTCAGAGTGGACAAGAGGGAGGAAGGATAAGACATCATCATCACACTGATGTGGGCTGTGCAGGTGCTGAAGGCTTTCTGGTGGGCTTTCTTGGAGGATACTCTGAGGACAGCCCTTATGATCAGACCATAGGACAGGGCAATAAGCGTCAGGTCTAACATGATGACTACAAATACTATTACCAAACCGTACATCCTGTTGACTGTGATGTCCCCACATGACAACTTTGCCACAGCCATGTGGTCGCAGTACGTATGGGGGATAATGCGGTTGGCACAGAATGGCAGCCTGCTCAGAAGCAGTGGCAAGGGCAGAATTAAGAGAAAAGCTCTTAGCAAACCCACTAGCCCTAGCTTAGCTATTCGTGTGTTGGTGACGATTGTGGCGTATCTCAGAGGGTAACATATGGCAACATAGCGATCAAAGGCCATTGTTACGAGGACGGCTGAATGCATAACAGTACCCGCATGAAGGAAGAACATTTGGGTGAGACAGCCACCCACAGTAATATCTTTCAAATTGAACCAAAATATGCACAGCACCTTTGGCACGACGGAAGTAGACGTGCCAATTTCTGTGAGCGCCAGCATGGAGAGCAGCAGGTACATCGGCTTGTGCAGGGTCTGCTCCTTGCCTATAACAAACAGAAGCGTGAAATTTCCCAACAGGCCCATAATATAGAAGGTAGTGAAAGGGATGGAAATCCAGATGTGAGCAGCTTCCAAGCCAGGGATGCCCATTAAGATGAATTCTGAAGCTTCAGAGGGGGTGAGGTTGAAAACTGCCATGAGGTGGTCGATGCGTCGATCAGGCTCAGAAATGCTCAAGGTGCCTGTGAAGGGAGAGAAGCAAAGCGAGGGGGGTTACACACGTTATAACAAACTGTATTGCAAATATTAACAATCTAGAATGGGTGTTGAGCAGTGTGGTCGCAACATATACAGATGGCATGAGATTGTTTTGGTCATATTCAAGTCCAGAGAAGGCTTCAGAGAGAGCTAACCAAGCCAGGTGAATAGTCAATCTCAATGGGAAAAGATTCACTCTTACTGTTTAACTTTCAGCTCTGAGCTGCAATACTCATGGCTTTGAGTCCTGATACAGAGAGTGCTATTCTGTTTGGGTGATGAAAGAGTCTGAATGAAACCCATGGTTTATGTGGCATTCTGAGACCAGGCATGGAAGACATGGATTTCAAAAGACGGGGCTCTGATTTTGGTCTACGGGAGGCCAGTGTCAATCTGGAGTGTCCTACTGAAAGCAGAATGTGAGAGAAAAATCTGGCCAGTGTACAACCCATTCTTGTTGTGAAATCTCTGGTTACACAGATACCCAGTGCAGAGGCTGTGGATGCACCTCCTAACAGGGCAGCGTAGTTGCTGAATTGGAAACTTGAGTGAATCAGAGGAAGAACCACACAGCCCAAAAAAGGAAGTTATTGGGACAATTAGACAGATAGAAGGGCACAGTAAGAAACAATACACTGATCTTAAAAACAAATATTTGTCTAAACTATTTCCAATATATTGGTAGTTCCAATTTTACCAGGTAAATCTGTTGGTGTTTCTGACAATACTAAACAGTTCAAGTTGCTGTGCTGGTGAATTCCTGCCCAGATTGTTACTGACTTGAACCCTGGAACCCTTCATGAGCCCTTAGCACTAACTTTAATGGAGAAAGAGGTAACTCACCGAAATCCCGCTCAGCAGAGAGAGGAAATCTCTTTATTGCGACAGGAAGACAGAGCCCTGAGAATGAGTGTATGAATCTCACATGTCTGACACTCGGCGTGCTGGGCAGCGACTTTTATGTTACCCCGTACAGTTCCTCCAGACTCTCAGGTTGGCCAGGACTCCCAGACAATTCCCTTGGCTCCATGAGCAGTGGGAAGAGCAGATAATAGAGCCTGGAGAGCTTCAGCCTGAGAGCCTCCCCTGGGAGTCAAGACATGATTTGCTGATCCCAGGAGTTCAGATTGTCAACGCAAACTGAGTCTTGCAGACTGTGCAGCCTAACAATTGATGATGGCTTTTTTTTTCTCTGTGTAATGTACCGTCATCTGCATCGTGCTTGGGAATGCTGCCAAATGATAAGGGACCAAAACCCATTTTTTATGGATCATAGCAGTGTACTGCCCAAGAATATTCAGTCTATCATCCTCTGAAAGGTCGCTGCTACACTGTGGAGGCCAAATGAAAAGATCCTGAATTCATGCAACGAAAAGGTTGTGGAAAAGGCTTTCTTCTCCCAGCATTCTGGTATCAAAGGTATTTGCCAGTATCCATTTGTCAGGGGTGGCTCTAGGCACCAGCAAAGCAAGCACGTGCTTGGGGCAGCCCATTTGCAGGGGCGGCAGGGATCCAGCATGGGAGCTGAGAACCAACAGGGGGCCCTGGGAGCTGTAGTTCCTTGGTTAGCTCCCTGCCTATAGAGCCAGCCCTGGAGCAGGGAAAGAACTACCTTTCCCAGCATTCCCTTGGCCACTACCAACAGGAAAGAGGGGGAGGGAGTGAGGAAGCTGAGACCTCATGCTGCAGCCTGCTGTGAATGGAGAGCTGCACTGTGAGTAGGGATTCCATGTTTTAACATTCAAAAAATAGGACACTCCACAGGGAGGGAGGGTAGCCCCCACCCTGCCCCCATCCACTCCCTCGGACTGCCCCCCACAGAAACCCCAACCCATCCAACCCACCTGCTCCCTGTCCCCTGATCACCCCTTCCCGGGACCCCTGACCCAACTGCTCCCCAGGACCCCACCCCCTAAGCCCCACTGGTCCTTGTCCCCAACTGCCCCCTCCTGAGACCCCCCCCAACTTCCCCCCTAGGACCCCACCCCCTACCTGTCCCTTGACAAACCCCTGGGACTCCCATGCCTATCCAACTGCTGCCTGTCCCCCGACTGCCCCCCCCCGAACCGCTGACCCATCCAACCCCCCCTGCTCCCTGCCCCTGACTGCCCCCTCAAACCTCCACCCCATCCACCCCCCCTGCTCCCTGTCCCTTGACTGCCCCCCCGGAACCCCCCACCCCTTCTCCAACCCCCCAGCCCCCTTACCGTGCCACTCAGACCAGCGTGTCTGGCTTTGCGCAGCACCAGACACGCTGCTGCGTACATGCTGCCGTGCTCCCCTGCGGAGCCACAGCCCCCCCCCCTCGCCCCCAGCACCTGCCTTCCAGATTTGAACACCTCAAAATTCAGGAGTGCTCAAGCTCAGTTTGGGCAGCTGTTACTTCATTTCTCCCAAATCAAATATACTGATCCACTGTAACTTGCTGTAGAAAAAGTAGGATAAAATTGAGCAAGAAATGTTTCCCAGTGGTTATTAGGACTGGAATTGCTATTTTCAACAGCCATTGCCTTTTGGTTGGTTGGTTGTTTAAAAAGAAGACAGTGATATTACCTTGGCAAATTCCCCATAGGAGGAAAGAGTGGAACAAAAGAATAATAAAGGCACCTCAACTTTTCCTCATTTATGTAGGACAGTCTTATAATATGCATCCAGATATCCTCCAATCACACAAGCTGAAAATTGTTCCACTTTACTGCAGTTCTGTAACCATATGAGAACCAATCCTGTCTGTGTTCTGTGCACATCTAAAATTCCTGCTGAATGACCCGCCGTGGGAGCGAGTTACCAGTGACCCAGGGCTGGGGCGGAAGGAGGGTGCAGGTGGGGGGGGGAGAGCCTAGGGCTGGGGCGGCAGGAGGTGTGTGTGGGGGGCAATGGTGGGGAGGTAGGGGGGAGCCCAGAGCTGGGGCGGCAGGGTGTGTGTGTGTGGGGGGGGGAGAGCCCAGGGCTGGGGCGGCAGGGGGGTGCAGGTGGGGGGGGTGAGAGCCCAGGGCTGGGGCAGCAGGGGGGTGCAGGTTGGGAGGGGAGAGCCCAGGGCTGGGGCGGCAGGGGGATGCGGGTGGTGGGGGAGAGCCCAGGGTTGGGGCAGCAGGGTGTGTGTGGGGGGGGGGGGAGAGCCCAGGGCTGGGGCGGCAGGCGGGTGCAGGTGGGGGGGTGAGAGCCCAGGGCTGGGGGCGGCAGGGGGGTGCAGGTGTGGGGGGGAGAGCCCAGGGCTGGGGCGGCAGGAGGTGTGTGTGGGGGGCAATGGTGGGGAGGTAGGGGGGAGCCCAGAGCTGGGGCGGCAGGGTGTGTGTGTGTGTGGGGGGAGAGCCCAGGGCTGGGGCAGCAGGGGGGTGCGGGTGGGGGGGGTGAGAGCCCAGGGCTGGGGCGGCAGGGGGGTGCGGGTGGGGGGGGTGAGAGCCCAGGGCTGGGGCGGCAGGGGGGTGCAGGTGTGGGGGGGGAGAACCCAGGGCTGGGGCGGCAGGGGGTGCAGGTTGGGAGGGGCGAGCCCAGGGCTGGGGCAGCAGGGGGGTGCGGGTGGTGGGGGAGAGCCCAGGGTTGGGGCAGCAGGGTGTGTGTGTGTGGGGGGAGAGCCCAGGGCTGGGGCGGCAGGGGGGTGCAGGTGGGGGGGGAGAGCCCAGGGCTGGGGCGGCAGGGGGATGCAAGTTGGGAGGGGAGAGCCCAGGGCTGGGGCTGCAGGGGGGGTGCGGGTGGTGGGGGAGAGCCAAGGGCTGGGGCGGCAGGGGGGTGCAGGTTGGGAGGGGAGAGCCCAGGGCTGGGGCGGCAGGGGGGTGCAGGTTGGGAGGGGAGAGCCCAGGGCTGGAGCAGCAGGGGGGTGCGGGTGGTGGGGGAGAGCCCAGGGTTGGGGCGGCAGGGGGGGGCGGCGAGGAGCCCAGGGCTGGGACGGGGGGCAGCCAACATTTTTTTTGCTTGGGGCGGCAAAAAACCTAGAGCCGGCCCTCAGGACGGCTGCTCTGCCTACAAACCAGTTCTGGCTCCAGCACAGCTCTGCCTCCTGGGCTGCTTCTCTGGCCCTTGTGTTTCCGGCTGCTACCGCGCTGCCTCCAGCTCAGCTTGAGGTGCTGCTCAGGTTGGCCAGAATTCAGCTGCATTAAGAGCCCCAAGTCACTTAAAAAGTAATCGAAATGTGGCCCAAGTCAACTGAAATGTATTTCTTGAAACAAATGTTGTTGTTGTTTTTTATTACCACATTGGTCCATAGTTCAAGTAACAAAGGAAAGCTTTCGTTAGATACCTAGTACAGATTTGATTTCTTTAAAAAAAAAAAAACCCACAAGCCCCAGCAGGAGTTTGTCTACATTAGCAACAAAGCTAAGAGATGACACTGAAATTCAAAATTAAACCCCCAATACTGGTACTTGTAACCCGATGGAGGGTTGGCAGGGGTTTTTAAAAAATGGCCAGTAACAGTGTAAAATAGCCAAAAGGAGCCTAAAACATATGTAGTGTAAAAACAACAAGACCATTACATTATTATTTTTTTCTAAATGCATTCAACGATAGTAGTCAATGTCCATATTTTGAGTTGAATTAGTTGGAGATTCCACCACCTCCCTAGGTAACCCATTCCAGTGCTTCACCACCCTCCTAGTGAAATAGTGTTTCCTAAACACCTGGACATTTGATGGCAGTCTCTGTTTCATCTCTTTCACAAAGTCCAAGATGAAATCTCGACACCTAAATTTGATGCTTTGGACAACGGGAATAGTTAGTGTGTATTTTGAAAGTTTCAGCTGAAAGCAACTATAAAAATCAACTGTGCAAAGTGGTAAGTTTTTGGTTTCCACGGCAATTTCGTAGTTTAACACAGCAGTCTGTTACACAGGTTTCTCAACTTAACTCTTTCACCCCAAGCAGCAATTCTATCTGATCAAGGATTAAATGCAAGTAAACATGCTCTTGTCTAACACTGCAGTTTATTCGCTTTTAAGCACACACAGACATAAGCAATAGGTTTAGATCATTCCAGATATTTACCTAACTTCTGGAACAGTACTGAGTAATTAACAGCAGGTTCACAGTGGTCAGTTGCTCACCCACCAGGGAGAAAGGGATTCAGAAAAAAACGTCTCTCAAGATGCCTTCAGAGGACTGCTCCAAAGTACGCTGTATTAGCTAATCTTTTATAACTTCTACAAAACACATAGGTCATAGTGACCCCATCACTTTTCCTAACTTTCAAAAAACTTCTACTATCATAAGCATCTAGACTCAAGGTTTACATCCATTTATCTACTTTCTTTCTAATTTATTTTCTTGTCGTCCACTCCTCCCATTCTGATTAGCAGATACTGCCAGCTAGATTTTAACCTTGCATCTAAAAGCCTGCTTTCCAATTAACCCTTAACTATGTGGTGTTCTCTTTTATTAATTCATAGTGAATGAGTGCACACCCTATGGTTGTAATTGGCTTGATCACATTCTGGGGCACACACTCTCAAATCTAGGATAACACAGTCCAGTTCTTAAAAACACAGAGTTTCACAACTCTCACCAATAAGTTCTACTCGAATGTCCTCAATTCCTGCAGCAGAGTTCCTGTATTAGCACTTTCCAACTGAAACATTTGGTTTATCCTCCAGGCTTCCTGAAGTAAGGACGTATTAAATTCAGGGAAATTTTGCTCACCGGATCACTGTACTTATGATAAAGAAGTTCAGTATTATAGTTGCTTTCTTTTTTTTTGACTATCAGAAAGCATAGCTTTAGTTCGTCAAACTGATCAAGAACGCTGTTCACACATGGTCTAATGGGAAGCCTCCTTGCTTCAGAAAGCTGCAGTATCTTCGGGTGGTCGGGAAGTCAAAGAAAGGTGAAGTGACAGGGTGTGTGGAGGTGGGGGCTGATGGGTGACACTGAAAAAGATCAGGTGATGGTCAGAGAGAAGGAACTTAGCAACAGAGAGAGCAGTGCTTGGTGTTAGAGTGATAAGATGTTAGGTGTGAGGAGCTTTTAAGACTGTGAACTTACACAATGATGAGCTCAACCAAACTTGGACAGTGCACCATTGATTAATGAGGAGATCTCCTTTACCCCTCTTGTCACAGAGGTTTGGAATCAGTGGCCTTAGGTGATCACATTCCGCAGATGTATTTGTGCATTTTGTCACGAAGCTCTTTGGTTTTGACACCATAAACAATAGGGTTGAGCATGGGAAGGAGGAGGTAATACAGATTGGCCAAGATTATGTGTATGTAGGGAGCAATGCCCTGACCGAATCGGTATGTCAGAGTGGAGAAAAGGAAGATAGGATAAGCCATCAGCATCACACAGATGTGCGCTGTGCAGGTGTTGAGGGCTTTCTGGTGGGCTTCCTTGGAGGGTATTCTGAGGACGGCCCTGATTATCAGACCATAGGACAGGGCAATAAGTGTCAGGTCAAAACCGAGGACTATAAATACTATCACCAAACCATACATCCTGTTCACTGTGATGTCCCCACAAGACATCTTTGCCACAGCCATGTGGTCGCAGTACGTATGGGGGATAATGCGGCTGGCACAGAATGAATGCCTGCTCAGGAGCAGGGGCAGGGGCAGAACGAAGAGAACAGCTCTTATCAAACACACTAGCCCTAGCTTAGCTATCCGTGCATTTGTGAGGATGGTGGCGTATCTGAGAGGGTTACATATGGCAACATAGCGATCAAAGGCCATTGTCACAAGGACGGCTGAATGTGTCACAGAACCTGCATGAAGGAAGAACATCTGGGTGAGGCAGCCACCTAAAGTAATTCCTTTCAAATTGAACCAAAATATACACAGTGCCTTTGGCACAATGGAAGTAGATGCACCAATTTCTGTGAGCGCCAGCATGCAAAGCAGCAGGTACATTGGTTCATGTAGGGTCTGCTCTTTGCCTACAACAAACAGAACCATGAAATTTCCAAACAGGCCAATAATGTAGAACGTAGAGAAAGGGATGGAAATCCAGAGGTGAGCAGCTTCCAGGCCAGGGATTCCCGTTAGGATGAATGATGAATGGTCCAAGTCACTGAGGTTGAAATCTGCCATGAGGTGGTCTATGGGTTGATTGGGCTCAGAAATGCTCAAGGTGTCTGTGAAGTGAGAGAAGCACAGTGAGTGGGATTACAAATAGTACAATAAATATTTTATAGTTATTAAGACTCTAGAAACAGTGGTGAACAGTGAGGTGACAAAATTTCCAGATGGCACCAGATTATTTAGGTCATAGTGAAGTCCAGAGAAGTCCTCAGAGGGAGCTAACCAAGCAAGGTGAATGGGCAACATGATGGCAGATGAACTTCGATGTCAATAACCGCAACGTGCACACCCATTGGAGGAAAAAGCTTGAATTCCTCAAACAGCTTACAAGGTTCTAATTTAATGGTATGAACTCAGGACAGTGACCTGGGTGTCATGGTACAGAGCTCTGTGAAACCCTGCTCACAGTGGAAGTATGGACAGAAACTAAGCAAAACATTGGGATCCAGGCGGACTGGGATGGGAAATCATAAAGGAAATACAATGCCATGAGACCAATCAGTCAATATTTCATGCTCCTCTGGCCTCCTCTTTGAAGAATGGGGCACCCTTCTCACACAGGTTATTACAGAAATAGAGGGGTTTGGGCAAGGTCAACAAGAATGATCAAGGGCCCGGGGAAACTCTCCTAATGATATAGGTTGGAAAGATTGGGATTGTTACCTTAACAAGGAGGTATATTAGAGGGCCATGAGAAAAGTCTATGAAATACTGACTGGTAGACAGTAGATCGAGAATGTGGTCTCCCTGTCTCATAACACAATATCAAGAGGACATTAAATTAAACTGAAATGTGGAAAATTCAAAACCGATGTGAAAAAAAATGATTTCTCTACTCAATGCCTAATTAGACTGAGGAACTCGTTGCCACAAGAGGTATTTGAGGCCATGAGATAAATGAGAAACAGGAAGGGTTGGGAGATTTAGATGGATAGTCAGACTATCCAGTTATAATAGTTCCAGCTAAATACATATTTTGGAATGTCTATACACCAACGTATTTCAGGGCACAAGTCAAGAGGTAGCTGCTAGGTGACACCCTCAGGGATGGTTAGGTCATCCCTCAATCCACCTACTGCTTGGTTTCTTACAACTTCTTCTGCAACATCTGGGCTGTCCCTGTCAGAGAGAGGACACTGGACTAGATGGACCTATATTGAAAAGAGCCAAGTTTCCCCCAGGGAAACAGACATTTTAATGCTGGGCTATGACTTTGTGCTCAACAGAATGGGCACGAAATGCACAAGGCTCTTGGTATTTAGGGCTACAGGCCTACACCTCTATTACTTCCCATGTTTCTTTTGGTGAGACACTTTCATGCAGGCAACCAGCTTTGTCTGAGACATAAGTTACAGATGCTACCTGACAAGTGTAAGCAGAGACATGAGGCAACAACTCAGCTGCTAACCATTCTCATGCCTGAATATCGATGAAGTTTGCAGATGACACAAAATTGTGGGATGGTAAATAATGAAGAGAACAGGTCACTGATTCAGAGCAATCTGAATTGGTTGGTAAACTGGGTCGAAGCAAATAATATGTGTGTTCTAATAGAGTTATGTAGATATCTATATCTAGGAACAAAGAATTCAGGCAATGCTTACATGATGGGAGGATATTATGGGAAGCACAATGGCTGTGAAGAAGATTTGTGGGCATAAAGGGATAATTAGCTGAACATGAGCTCCCAGTGTGACCTTGTGCTGAAAAAAGCCAGTGTGATCCTGGGATGATAAGCAGGAAAATCTGAAGGAGAGGTAGAGAAGTAATTTTACCTCTGTATTCAGCACTGCTGTGACTGCTGTTGAAATCCTGTATCTAGTTCTTGTGTCCACAATTAAGGATGGATGTTGATTCACTGAAGAGGTTTCAGAGAAGAATCAGAATTAGTAAAAGATTAGATTTCAGAGTAGCAGCCGTGTTAGTCTGTATCCGCAAAAAGAACAGGAGTATTTGTGGCACCTTAGAGACTAACAAATTTATTAGAGCATAAGCTTTCGTGGGCTACAACCCACTTCTTCGGATGCATATAGAGTGAACCATATATTGAGGAGATATATATACACACACATACAGAGAGCATGAACAGGTGGGAGTTGTCTTACCAACTCTGAGAGGCCAATTAAGTAAGAGAAAAAAAACTTTTGAAGTGATAATCAAGATAGCTCAGTACAGACAGTTTGATAAGAAGCAAGTGTGAAAATACTTACAAGGGGAGATAGATTCAATGTTTGTAATGGCTCAGCCATACTGCTGAGCTGGAATTGATATGCAAACTAGACACAATCAACTCAGGGCTAAATAGGGATTGGGAATGGCTGAGCCATTATAAACATTGAATCTATCTCCCCTTGTAAGTATTTTCACACTTGCTTCTTATCAAACTGTCTGTACTGAGCTATCTTGATTATCACTTCAAAAGTTTTTTTTCTCTTACTTAATTGGCCTCTCAGAGTTGGTAAGACAACTCCCACCTGTTCATGCTCTCTGTATGTGTGTATATATATCTCCTCAATATATGTTTCACTCTATATGCATCCGAAGAAGTGGGTTGTAGCCCACGAAAGCTTATGCTCTAATAAATTTGTTAGTCTCTAAGGTGCCACAAGTACTCCTGTTCTTTTTTTAAAAGATTAGACATATTGCCTTATAGGGATGGACTCAAAGAACTCAATCTATTTAATTACCAATGATGGTAAAGGGGTGACTGGATAACAGTCTGTAACTAGGTACACGGGGAACCAATATTTTATAATAGGCTTTTCAACCGAGCATACAGAGGTATAACATGATTCAATGGCTGGAAGTTGAAGGTAAAGAAATCCAGGGGTGGCAATGGTCCTGGGTCACCACCAATCAGGGCCGGCTCCAGGGTTTTGGCCGCCCCAAGCAGCCAAACAAAACAAACAAAAAGCTGCGATCGTGATCGGCGGCGGCAATTCGGCGGGAGGTCCTTCGCTCTGAGCAGGAGTGAGGGACCATCCGCCGAATTGCCGCCGAACAGCTGGACGTGCCGCCCCTCTCCCAAGTGGCCGCCCCAAGCACTTGCTTGGTAAGCTGGTGCCTGGAGCCGGCCCTGCCCCGAATGCCAAATCACCAGTGGGCACCCCAGAGACCCCCAGTAGCAGCGTTCACCCTGGACTCCCCCAGCATAAGGGGGTGCCCCAGAGCCCCCCTCCAGGGCAGTAGCTGTGCCCTACGGACTCCTCCAGAACACCAAAAATTTAGTCAGTGATTTCTCGTACAAGTCATGGACAGGTCATGGGTCTGTGAATTTTTGTTTATTTCCCTTGACCTGCCCATGTCTTTTACTAAAAATCCCCTTTACTAAAACTTAACCTTACTTATAGGCTGTCTGGAGCATTTTCGGGAAAGCTCACCAGATGAGAGGTAAGTTTCTCCAACAGACTATGTTTTCTTAATGGCTCATGGCCCTGAATAGTCCCTCCCCAAACATCTATCTAGACTGAAAGCAACATGCCTAGTGGATGTTACCCAGCTGTAACTATATGTTAAATAGAGATACACAGTCAGTATTTATAACTTCAGATGCAAAAATGATCAATGCACACAAATAGGATAACCCTATTCAGAAAATCATAACTTTTCCAATGGCATCTTACATGACTCATCTTGCATAAAATGTATCATAATTATGCTATAATCATATCATAATAATATCTCTATGTAGAATATGGGGTGCAGAGTCACACAAAGCTCAGTGGTTCTTTTCACCAGTCAAATGCCTGAACTTACATAACGAGAGACAGGAGTACAGGACTGCGCTGGAAACAGAACTGAGTCAAGGTTGTGACACCCGGGCTGCAGTTCTGTGGCTTGCTAGGGTAAAGAGACCCTGAGACTGGCCCAAGCCAACAATCACAAAGAAAAATTTAATTTCAACAGCGCTGCCCACCTGTCCCTGTATATGTTGCTCCACGCCCCCACAACCCCGCAGTGCTGCTTGCCTCTAAACCCCCTACCTATCCCCACCACCTACAGCGCTGCCCTCCTGTCTGTGAACAGCCCGCTCCCTACCGCACAACCCACAGTGCTGACCACTTTTCCATGTAGGCCCCCCACCCCCACAAATTCTAGCCCTGCCACACAGCAATACCCCTTACCCAGGACCAAAACCAGGTTCCAGACCCCACAGCGACAGTTCACAGAAATATCTCCTCAGACGAGGTTAAACTCAGTGTCTGCCTGCACCGGGGAAAAGGGGGAGATCAGCCTGAACTGCTTTTCTGGCAAAGGGAACCCCAGCGGCGGCTCAGCCTGTGCAGGGAAGGAGAAAGGGACAGACCCGGTGGGAGGGAGAGAGGACATGGAGACTAAAAGTAGCCAGCGTGAGTAACTCTTCCTCAAAACAAAACAAAGCTTTAACATTGCAGCCTGTTAGGAACCTGAACAATCCTTCCTGAGGCAGTGTTTCTGTGTTGGCAATTGCTTGCCAAAAAACGTTACCATGAGGCTGTAGTGGGATTGCTAACAGGTGGTCAGATGGTCCATATGGTGGATGGTGTCAGAGACAATCTGCTACTGTGTGGTCCATGTTATGTCACTGTCTGAGACACCCCTCTTCCCCAGTAGGCCTCATTATTCCTCTTTGGTCTGTGCATTAGGCAGGATGTTCATTCCCTATATCACCCAGTTTCAGGGCTCCATGCCACTGTGATTTGGATACTGTATATCCCTCTGTCCCCCCGTCCTCCCAAACACACAGAAACACTGTGTATTCCTGGACCTCCCCTGGTGAGATTTGCAGCAGCACCTGCTTTCCTCTAAGCCAGAAACATACTTTATTTTTACTGCTTTTTGGTGCTTCTCGTCCGCTGCAGAACCAGAGATGCGGGGGCACAGAGTGAGCAAACCCCTCTCCCTCCCTGAAGAAAATGGTTATCCTAATTTTTCTAAACCTTTAAACCTCTGAGTTTGAAATTTCAGCAACTCTCCTCTCCTGTCAGCTCTTCTTTGGTCCAAACGAGCTCCCTTGTTCTCAGAGGCCATGTGACCACTCCAGCTGAAGTCACCGGAGGCTCATCGCCAGTGTAAATGAGGCCAATTATTTAAGTTCCTATATGTGGATTTAGGGTGAAGTCCTGGCCGTGTTGGGAGTTTTGCCATTGATCTCAAAGGGATCAAGATTTTACTCTTAGTGTTTAACTTTTGGCTCCCAGCTCACAAATCACAGCCTCGGGTCCTACTACTACAGAGAGTGGTATTCTGACAAAGTGCTGAGAGAGTCTGAAGGAAACACCCAGTTTATGCAGAGACTGGGCATGAAAGTTAGTGATTCCAAAACACGTAGGCCCTGATTTTGCTCTCAGGGATGCCAGTGGCAATCTGGAGTGACCCACTAATGGAAGAATGTGAGAGCAGAATCTGGCCATTGTGTGACCCATTCTTGTTGTGAACCCTTTGGTAACACAGATACCAACTGCAGAGGCTTTGGCTGTACTTCCTAAAAGGTCAATGAAGGTGCTGAATTGGAAAAACTGAGTGAAACATAGAAAAAACCTCACAGCCCAAAAAAGGAAGCTACTGAGACAGATAGAAGGACACAATAAGAGACAAGGACCTGATCTTAAAAACAATTATTTGTCTAATCAATTTTCAATACATTTGTAGTTCCAATTTTACCAGGTAAATCCCTTGGATTTTCTGACAATACTAAACAGTTCAAGTCACCGTGCTGGTGAATTCCTGCCCAGATGGTTCTTGATTTGAACCTTGGGACCCTTCCTGAGCCTTCAGCACTAACTTTAATACAGAAACAGGCAACTCACCGAAATCCCACACAGCAGAGAGACAAAATGTCCTAACTGAGACAGGAATGTAGAGATCTAAGGATCAGTGTATGATTCTCACATGTCTGACACTCGGCATGCTGGGCAGCGACTTTTATGATTCCCCTGTACAGTCCCTGCAGACTCTCTGGTTAGCTGGACTACCAGACAATTCTCTCAGCTCCATGAGCAGTGGGAAGAGCAGAAAATAGACCTTGGAGAACTCCAGCGTGAGAGCCTCCCCCAGGAGTGAAGAAATAATTAGCCAATAACAGGGGCTCAGATTGTCAGGGCAAACTGAGCCTTGCAGACTGTTCAGCCTAGCAATTCCCAATGGCTATTTTTTCTGTGTGTAATGTACTGTCATCTGCACCATGTCTGGGAATGCTGGCACAAGGTACGGGACCAAAAACCATTTTCAATTGATCATAGCTGCATACCACTACATACTGCCCATGAATTTGTAATATCCAGTCCAGTAGCCTCTGAAAATCACTGCCACCCTCTTGAGGCCAAATAACTTGATAGTGAATTGATGCAAGGAGCCATTAGGAAAGGGATTGATAAGAATAGAGAAAATATAATAATGCCACTATATAAATACCACACCATGGATATTGCATGCAATTCTGGCCACCTCATTTTTAAAAAAAGGTATATTAGAAATGGAAAAGGTACAGAGAAGGGCAACAAAAAGGATTAGGGGTATGGAACAGCTTCCATCTGAGGAGAGATTAAAAAGCCTGGGACTTTTCAGCTTGCAAAAGAGACGACTAATAGGGGATAAGATAGAGAGCTATAAAATTGTGAATGGTGTGGAGAAAGTGAATACGGAAATCTTGTTTACTCCTTCACATAACACAAGAACCAAGGGTCACACAAGGAAATAGTATACACAACACACAGTCAACCTGTGGAACTCATTCCCAGGGGATGTTGTGAAGACTAAAGGTATAATTGGGTTAAAAAAACAACTAGATACATTCATGGCGGCTAGGTCCATCAATGGCTGTTAGCCAAAATGTTCAGATATGCAACCCTATGTTCTGGGAGTCCCCAGCTTCTGACGACCAGATGATGGGACTGGATGACAGGAGATGGATCCCTCGATAATAGTCCTGTTCTGTTCTTTCCCTCTGAACACCTGGCATTGGCCACTGTCAGAAGACAGGATACTGGACTAGATGGACCATTGGTCTGACGCAGTATGGCCATTCTTATGTTCTTATCTGAGTATCCTTTTTCTAATCTGGGTGCTGGACCTGATAGTCGACGGGGCCCACACGCCTCACTACCTCAAATGGTCCCTGTCATTGAACCAGTAATTTGAACAGCAAACTTGTCAATAACAATAACACTGAATCACCCATTTTGAACACTCGTGGCTGGAACCCTTTGTTATAGGCCTTCTCTTGTACCCATTATGCATTTAGCAAAATTCTTCTAGCAAATGCTCACGAAGTCTTGAGGTGCTTGTCTAATTTGAGAATGTATTGGACTATGTTCATCATCTGGGGTCTTTGCTTTCCCATGTTTCTCCAAGCAGGTCTGGAAAGCCTAAAGGCTGCCTCCCAGACAGCAGTTGAAAGGGAGAAAACTTGGAGACCTGAGGCACTTTCCTGATAGCAAAAAGGAAGTGGGGGAAGAGTTGGTCTCAGCATTTGGAATTTGAGGATACAAACTTCTTTAATCTTGCCATCAAAGTTCTGCGAAATTGCTCTACAAACCCATAAGTTCTTAATGTCTTTACCTTCAGTAGATCACAAAGTTCTTTCATTAATTGTAAAGTGAAGTTAGGTCCTTGATCAATAAGGATTTCTTGGGGTATTACCACCTGGGAGAGGAATTCCATAAGCTCATTTGGCTCATAACTAGGGTGCTAGGTCTATGCCTAGATGGCAACAAACCTGGCAGGGTCCCTTTGTCACTGAACCATGCCTGTGGTCTTTCTTTATGAGTAACATCATGGTCTGCTGAATTAGCAGGTTACCTTATCCGTGAATACTGATAACACTCAATCTCCAAGGACAGAAGCACTGAGCAGCCTCGACAGCGCTACCGAGGCAACAACATGCCAGCCTTTAGCACCTAATGACACCAGCTGACACTCTGAGCCCAGTGGTGAGCAACTCTACTGTCTGGAGCAAGTGTGGCCACTGCCTCAGTCACTGGGGTTCCACCACTTCCCCATTCACCACAGCAAGTTGTTCACAGGCATGGCTAAGGATATGATTATGTCATGAAAGTCACAGATTTTGTGACTGTCAGAGATCTCTCTGACATTTTCCACTTCAGCCCCGGGATGATGGAGACAGAGCTGTCAGCCAGAGGGGACCCCCGAGTTCTTAGCTGCCATGGGTTGCCAAGGCCACAGCAGATCTCAGCAACCGCTGGTGGCTGGGGGACCCGGAGCTCCAAGTTACCGTGCGGGGGGGACCCAAAGCTCCAAGCTGCTACTGGCAGCGGGGGCTCTGGAGATCTGTGACACTGGGGCTGCAGCAGGGGCTCTGGAATTCTGCAACACGGGGACTGCAGTGGGGACCACAGAGCTCTGAGCTGCTGGGGCTGCAGCAGGGGCCATGGAGCTGTTAGCTGTGTTAGCAGTAGGTGCTAGACCTCCCCCCATCCCGAAGCCGGTCTTGGGCTCTCATCCTCCTGATTGGGCTTTAATTGCCCCGTCCGTCCCCCGCTCCATTGTTTTTAGTAAAAGTCACAGACAAGTGATGGGCTTCCATGTATTTCTGTTTATTGCCCATGACCTGTCCGTGACTTTTACTAAAAATAACTGTGACAAAATCTTAACCTTAGGCATGACTGATCATCTGGTCTCCCTGTATTGTCTGAACAAAATTTGTGTCACGGGCCAGGATAGACACTCCCTGGATGAATGCATTCTGGATGCTGTCTAAGGCTGTGGTCAATGCATGTACACTGACCTGGCTGGAAGTGTCTTCCCCAACATCATCTTTTTCCTCCCCTATTCCTATTAATGGTGCCATTTCTGGTCCTTTCTATTTTCCTCAATGGGATGTAACATCCACTTTTTTAAGGATGTGTTTTTGCCTCTAACTGCTTCTTTTACTTTGTTATTTAGCCATGGTGGCTCTTTTTTGGTCCTCTACTGTGTTTTTTTAATTTGGGGTATACATTTAAATTGAGTTTGTCCAGATCATTTTGAATTTTAATGCTACCCTTAAAAGCACTTGCAACCTCTCCCATCTTAGTATCATCTGCAAACTTTATAAGTGTATGCTCTAAGCCATTATCTAAATCATTGATGAAGCTATTGAACAGAACCGGACCTAGAACCGATCCCTGCGGGACTCCACTCATTATGCCCTTCCAGCTTGACTGTGAACCACTGATAATTACTTTCTGGGAATGATTTTCCAACCAGTTATGTGCCCACCATATAGAAGCTCCATCTAGGAAGTATTTCCCTAGTTTGGTTATGAGAAGGTCATGTGAGACAGTATCAAAAGCCTTACTAAAGTCAAGGTATACCACATCTACTGCTTCCCCCCATCCACAAGGCTTGTTACCCTGTCAAAGAAAGCTATGAGGTTGGTTTGACACGATTTGTTCTTGACAAATCCATGCTGACTGTTACTTATCACCTCATTATCTTCCAGGTGTTTGTAAATTGATTTCTTAATTATTTGCTCCATTATCTTTCCTGGTACAGAAGTTAAGCTGACTCGTCTGTAATTACCTGGGTTATCCTTATTTCCCTTTTTATAGATGGGCACAATATTTGCCCTTTTCCAGTCATCTGGAATCTCTCATTTTCACTGGCATTCACTATGTTAGACGTCCAATTTCCGCCAACCTTCTTGATGAAAACCAAAACAAAGAAGTCATTAAGTACCACTGCCATTTCCCCAGTTTCTGTTATTGTCTTTCACCTCTCATTGAGTAATGGGCCTACTCCTTGGTCTTCCTCTTGCTTCTAACATATTGGTAGAATATTTTCTTGTTACCCTTTATGTCCCTAGCTAGTTTGATCTCGTTTTGTGCCTTGGCCTTTCTAATTTTGTCCCTATAATCTTGTGTTATTTATTTATATTCATCCTTTGTAATTTGACTGAGTTTCCACTTTTTGTAGGACTCTTTTTTGAGTTTTAGATCACTGAAGATCTCTTGGTTAAACCAGGATGGTCTCTTGCCATACCTCCTATCTTCCCTATGCTGTGGGATAGTTTGCTCTTGTGCCTTTTACAGTGTCTCTTTGAAAAACTGCCACCTGTCTTCAATTGTTTTTTCCCCCCCTTAGACTTGCTTCCCATGAGATCTTACCTACCAACTCCCTGAGGTTGCTAAAGTCTGTCTTCTTGAAATCCATTGTCTGTATTGTGCTGTTCTCCCTCCTACCATTCTTTAGAATCATGAACTTTACCACTTCATGATCACTTTAACCCAAGCAGTTTTCCACTTTCAAATTCTCAACCAGTTCCACCCTATTTGTCAAAATCAAATCTAAAACAGCCTCTCCCCTAGTAGCTTTCTCCTCCTTCTGAAATAAAAAAAAATTATCTCCAATATATTCCAAGAATTTGT
The DNA here is from genome assembly GCF_028017835.1 of Emys orbicularis. Lineage (NCBI taxonomy): Eukaryota > Metazoa > Chordata > Testudines > Emydidae > Emys > Emys orbicularis. The sequence goes on from NC_088683.1 coordinate 367,183,770, forward strand.
TGGACAATCTGTGCCCTGCTGTGTTGTTTTCCCAACAGATGTCTGGGTAGTTGAAGTCCCCACCACCACCAAGTCCTGTGCTTTGGATGATTTTGTTAGTTATTTAAAAAACCCTCATCCACCTTTTCTTCCTGGTTTGCTGGTCTGTAGTAGACCCCTACCATGACATCGCCCTTGTTTTTACCCCTTTAATCCTTACCCTGAGACTTTCAACAAATCTGTCTCCTATTTCTATCTCAACCTCATCCAAGTGTATATATTTTTAATAAATAAGGCAATACCTCCTCCCTTTTTTCCCTGCCTGTCCTTCCTGAGCAAGCTGTACCCTTCTATACCAACAAACCAGTTGTGCGTATTATCCCACCAAGTCTCCATGATGCCAACTATGTCATAGTTGTGTTTATTTACTAGCATTTTAAGTTTTTCCTGCTTATTCCCCATACTTCTCACATTAATATACAAACATCTAAGATACTGATTTATTCCCCCCCCCCCCATTTCTGTCTTGTCTCTCCCTTATTTCTACTATAACAGCCCATGATCCCCCCAGATTCAGACCCTTCTCCCAGGTCTCCATATTTTTGACTTATCTGTGGCCTTTGATCACCTGCCCCTGCCAAGCCTAGTTTAAAGCCATCCTCTCTAAGTTAGCCAGTCTGTAGCCAAATATGCTCTTCCCCTTCCTCAATACATGGACCCCATCTCTGTTTACCAGTCCTTCTTCCTGGAACAGCATACTGTGGTCAAGGAATCTGAAGCCCTCCTGGTGACACCATCCTTGCAGCTGTTGAGTCTGAACTTTTGATGAGCTTAAACTTAACCCAGACTTGATGTCTCTGTCTGAAACTTTTAATCAAAGCTCTGACCTGCTAACTACTCATGACACCCCCCTCCCCTTAAGTAGCCATCTCCCCTTTTGTCTTTTTAAGTTTACATTTTAACCTGTTTTATCCTGTAGAATCTTGATTGATTATGCATGACCATTATGATCTGTTAATCACTTTGTTTACTTCTGTGTATAAATATTGATGCTCACCCCTAATAAACTTGCCACACTTACTCCGAAGCCTTTTAAGCTAAGGATAGTGTGAGCCCGTTGATCAACGAATTGGTGTCTGGTCTCTGACAAATTGTGAGCCCCATACCAACTCCGCACAAACTCGGGTGCTGGAGAGGTGAGTAAGGACTTGCTTTTTACCTAACACAGCCAGGCATTCACCTCCAGGATGCATATGTCTCTACCAAGGCACGTACCCTTGACTGGAAGACCTGAAGAGAACACCACCTGTGCTCCCAACTCCCTCATCCTTACTCCCAGAGCTCTGTAGTCACTTCTGATCTGCTGAGGGTCATACCTTGCAATATCATTAGTGCCCAGATGGATGATTAGCAGGCACCTCTCACACTGGATGGTACCCCCAGCCTGGCTTTCTGTTTTTGGGAAATGTAGGCCACAGTCTCTGCAAATCCACACCAGGATATGGGTAGAGGCATCCATGGTTATGTTGTCTGTCTGGATACAGGCACGGGTGGAGGAGACAGTATCAGTGTTGGCACTGGTGATGCACACCTTCCTAACCATAGCGATTTTATTACATCTCCTTCCCGCAAACTCCCTCTCTCAAACTCCCCTGTTTGCAGTCCCCTGTTTGCTAACTCCCCTTGGTCACTTAGCCTCTGGCTTTTAAACCCTTCCCTCCTAGGTCAGCCCTACCCCCTCGTTAATCACACAGGGGAGGGTGATCACAAGGCTGATTGAGGCTGATCAAGGATGATCAAGGGAACAAAGGCTCAAACAATCCCCAAACACAGAATCCCAGTTGACCCAATTGTCCCTATAAATAAAATAACCTGAAAGAAAAAGAAAAACACAAACAGCCAAACGAACTCACTCACCCCAAGGTTAGTACTCACACCTTGTTCATTCAGCAGGGTGATTTCCTTCACCCTCTCTCAAACTCCCCTGTTTGCAGTCCCCTGTCCATGCTGGGGTATGACTCTGCTCAACAGAATGGGCACGAAGGGCACAAGGGTCTTGGTATTTAGGGCTACAGGCCTGCACCTCTGTTACTTCCCTGGTTTCTTTTGGTGAGACACTTTCTTGTTGGCACCTATTTTTGTCTGAGATATGAGTTACAGGTGTTAACTGACAAGTATAAGCAGAAACTCAGCTGCTAACCTTTCTTATGCCTGAATATCAATGAAGTTGGAAGATGACACAAAAATGGGGGGATTGTAAATAATGAAGAGGACAGGTCACTGATTCAGAGCAATCTGGATTGGTAGGTAAACTGGGGTGAAACAAACAATGTGTGTTCTAATATAGCTATGTAGACATCTACATTGAGGAACAAAGAACGTAGGCGATGCTTACACAATGGGGGAATCTCGTGGGAAGCAAAATGACTCTGAAGAAGATTTGGAGGCATGAAGAGATAATTAGCTAAACATGAGCTACCAGTGTGAGTTTATGGCGAAAAGAGCCAATGTGATCCTGGGATGATAAATGGGGGAGCCTCCAGGAGTGGTAGATAAGTTATTTTATCTTTGTAGCTGGCACTAGTGTGACTGCTGCTGGAAAACTGTCCACTTCTGGTATCCTTGATTAAAGATGGATGTTTATACATTGAAGACTGTTCAGAGAAGAGTCACACAAATTCTTAAAAGATTAGAAAACCTGCCTTATAGTGATAGTGTCAAAGATCTCAATCTAAAAGTGAAAAGTTTTTAAAGTGCTTATATATTAATGATAGAAGTTTAAGATGCGTGAACTATAGTGCCTCGTATTAAATGAGGATATTCATATTACAGGCATCACAGAAGCTTGGCGGAATAAGGATAATCAATGGGACACAGTAATACCAGGATACAAAATCTTTTGGAAGGACAGAACAGGTCGTCCTCGTGGGGTAGTGCCATTATATGTGAAAGAAAGCATAGAATCAAATGAAGTAAAAATCTTAAATGAACCAAACTGTACCATAGAATCTCTATGGATAGCAATTCCATACTCAAATAATACGTATATAGTGGTAGGGATATATTACTGACCACCTGACCAGGATGGTGATAGTGACTGAAATGCTCAGGAAGATTAGAGAGGCTGTTAAAATAAAAAAACCTCAATAATAATGGGTGATTTCAACTATCCCCATATTGAGTGGGTACATATCACCTCAGGACAGGATGCAGATATAAGGTTTCTTGACATCTTAAATTACTGCTTTTTGGAGCAGCTAGCCCTGGAACACACAAGAGTAGAGGGAATTCTTGATTTATTCCTAAGTGGAGCACAGGATCAGGTCCAAGGGGTGAATACAGCACGACCTCTTGGTAATAGTGACCGTAATATAATTAAATGTAACATCCCTGTGGTGAGGAAAACACCACAGTGGGCCAACACTGAGCATTTAACTTCAGACAGGGGAACTGCACAAAACTGAGGAGGTTAGTGAAACAGAAATTAAAAAGTACAGCACCAAAAGTAAAATCCCTGCAAGCTGCATGGAAACTTTTTTAAGACACCATAACAAAGGCTCAACTTAAATGTATACCTCACATTAAAAAAACATAGTAATAGAACTAAAAAAGAGCCACCGTGGGTAAACAACAAAGTAAGAGAAGCAGTGAGAAGCAAAAAGTCATCATTTAAAAAGAGGTAGTTAATTCCTAGTGAGGAAAATAGAAAGGAGCATAAACTCTGGCAAATGAAGTGTAAAAATATATTTAGGAAGGCCAACAAAGAATTTGAAGAACAGTTAGCCAAATACTCAAAAAGAAATAGCAAAAAAATTTTTGAAGTACATCAGAAGCAGGAAGCCTGCTAAACAACCAGTGGGGCCACTGGATGCTCACGATGCTAAAGGAGCACTCAAGGATGATAAGGCCATTGTCGAGTAACTCAATGAATTATTTGTATCGATCTTCATGATTGAGGATGTGAGGGAGATTCCCAAACCTGAGCCATTCTTTTAAGGTGACAAATCTGGGGAACTGTTCCAGATTGAGGTGTCATTAGAGGAGGTTTTGGGACAAATTGATAAACTAAACAGGAATAAGTCACCAGGACCAGACGATATTCACTAAAGAGTTCTAAAGGAACTCAAATGTGAAATTGCAGGACTACTAACTGTAGTCTGTAACCTATCATTTAAGTCAGCTTCTGTACCAAGTGACAGGAGGATAGCTAATGTGATGCCAATTTTTAAAAAGGGCTCCAGAGGTGACCCCGGCAATTACAGGCAGGTAAGACTGACTTCAGTACTGGGCAAACTGGTTGAAACTATAAGAACAAAATTGTCAGACACATAGATGCACATAATTTGTTGGGGAAGAGTCAACATGTTTTTTGTAAAGGGAAATCATGTTTCGCAAATCTACTAGAAGCAGCAAAGAGTCCTGTGGCACCTTATAGACTAACAGACGTATAGGAGCATGAGCTTTCGTGGGTGAATACCCACTTCTTCGGATGCATGTACATCCTATATGTCTGTTTGTCTATAAGGTGCCACAGGACTCTTTGCTGCTTTTACAGATCCAGACTAACACGGCTACCCCTTTGATAAAATCTACTAGAATTCTTCGAGGGGGTCAACAAGCATGTGGACAAGGGGGTCCCAGTGGATATAGTGTACTTAGATCTTCAGAATGCCTCTCATCAAAGGCCCTTTCAGGTCTCTCATCAAAGGCCCTTAAGCAAAGTAAGTTGTCATGGGATAAGAGGGAAGGTGCTCTCATTGATTGGTAACAAGAGAAGCCGCACAGGTGCCTTCCTTGGCATTTGCCACTCGTGTGTGAGATTTCTCACTGGTTAGCTGGGGTGAAAGTAACATAAAAGACTTTCCAGTGCAGGGGAGCAGCTCTGGGCACCCAGAAAGGGTGGGGCCTTGGGCAGAAGGGGTGTGGCCGCAGCAGCCCTTTAACATTGGCTGTGTACGGGTCAGTACTGGTGGCTACTTCTTACCAGTACACTGTACTGGCCCATAACGGCCCACTCTCACCTCTGCTGGTCATACAGAGTCAGGGATTACCCCCCAGCCAAGGGAGCAAATGTGATGGGAGGCACCTCACCCCCTGCAGAAGAAGAGCTGGGGGGAGCTTGGGGGGCCTCGGAGTTTGTGGGAACCAGGGATGATTGGGGAGCATGGGGCAGACACTGGAGACCAGTGTGCTGTTAAAATCAGAACAGCCTGGGATGGGAAAGGAGAGTATGCACAGGGGTCAGAGAATGATGGGAGAGAGATCCAACTGAATAGCAAAGATCAGTGGTTCTTTTCACTGGTGAAATGCCAACAATCACAAAGAAAAAATTGAATTTCAGCAGCTCTGCCCACCTTTCAATTTACAGCCATTTCCCTCCCCCCAGCCCCCAGTGCTGCCTGCCTTTCTCTGTACACCCCCCTGCCTGCCCCCCCTAACCTCCAGCACTGCCTGCTTCTCTGTGATTTTGGTCCTGGGTGAGGGTTACTGTGTGGCAGGGGTGGGGTTTGTGCGAGCAGGGGACATACATGGGCACGTGAACAGTGCTGGAGGTTTTGGGGGAAGGCAGGGGAGAGTATAAACAGAAGCAGGCAGTGCTGGGGATTGTGGAAGGAGGCAGGGTGTGTACATTGACAAGCGGGCAGTGCTGGGGGTTCAGGGAGCAGGCAAGGGAGTGTATACAGAGAATCAGGCAGTTCTGGGGGTTGTGGGGGCAGGTGTGTGTGTTCTCCCTGTGTGCTGTACCAGCTCTGCGCGGACAGATGGCACAGCAGACCTTGAGCAAACCGCGAAATGACCACAAGATCCATTAAGGTACGAAGGCGCCCGGCCAGGTTTCTTGTCAACGAAGCACAGTAATAGCACCTGGCAGAGGCTACGAGGATACTAAGACATGTAGGCCCGTGACAATGGACGCAGCTCAGTCAGTGGTGGGACTTTCCACTGCCCCCTAGGCTGACCAAAGATACTCCCTCTGAGGGCACGTCTTCACTACCCGCCGAATTGGCGGGTAGCAATCGATCTATTGGGGATCGACTTATCGCGTCTAGTGAAGACGCGATAAAATCGATCCCCGATGGCTCCTCCGTCGACTCCGGAAATCCACCGCGGCAAGAGGCGGAAGCGGAGTCGACGGCGGCGCGGCAGCGGTCGACTCGCCGCCGTCCTCACAGCCAGGTAAATCGACCTAAAATACGTAACTTCAGCTACGCTATTCACGTAGCTGAAGTTGCGTATCTTAGGTCGACCCCCCCCTGTAGTGTAGACCTAGCCTGAGATACATCTTTATACTCTCATATAAACAAGTTACGTACTGTCATCCTGACCTTATCTTTCAGGAGGGGTCAGTGTGTTTCTGTTATCTTTGGGGAATATTTTTGTAAAATCCTTGATATTGGGATGTCTGTTAACACTTAATAGTGGGATGTGTTTGTGTGAGTACTCTGTACTTAGCACTTCTTAGGAATGTGTATTTCTGCAATATGAGCCCTGTGCTTGCCAAATGCTGTGAGGAGGTCCTGCCTCATACCAGGCCTCTGATACAAGGGCTTATGTCTCAAGCTCTCTTCCTGCTACATTAGTATAGCATCTGGTCCTGGTGACTTATTACTGTTTAATTTATCCATTTGTTCCAACACCTCTTCTAATGACACCTCAATCTGGGGCAGTTCCTCAGATATGTCACCTAAAAAGAATGGCTCAGGTTTGGGAATCTCCTGCACATCCTCAGCCATGAAGACTGATGCAAAGAATTCAGTTATATTCTCTGCAATGACCTTATCAACCTTGAGTGTTCCTTTAGCATCTCAATCATCCATTGGCCTCAATAGTTGTTTAGCAGGCTTCCTGCTTCTGATGTACTTAAAAGAATATTTTGCTGTTACTTTTTGAGTCTTTGGCTAGTTGTTCTTCAAATTATTTTTTTGACCTTCCTAATTATATTTTTATACTTTGTTTACCCTAATCCTAACCCTATGGATGCAGTTATACATACTATTGCCTCAGAATACCCCATCCAGTACAGTCGCCCAGCACAGCATCCACCTGAGAAGGGAAGTGGATAGTCCAAGTGCTGTGAAAAAACACCAAGCTCTGTTCTAATAATGCAGAATTCGCCTCACTGGCTCAAAGTCTCTGCTGAGGGTCTCATACCCTGGGGTGCTTCTGCAGGTCTCTCCGATGCTTTAACAGATGTTTCTTTGCTTGTGGGGAGTAAAACATGGTGCAAGACTGTGACAGGTTGGGTCAGAGAGACCCCCTTGGGACTGCCACCTGATGTGCTGGGACTACCTCTGAGCCCATTTTCCCTGGCAGCTTGGGACTTCAGTACCCTGCCTTGATGAGCCAGACATGGTAGCCTGCTACAAACACAGGCCCATGTCTGAACCACATCCCCCAAAAGCCGCAGGCTTAACTGAAAACAGCTTAAGAAGTGCTCCTGTTTCCAACACCCAGATACCCAGTTCCCAGTGGGGTCCAAACCCCAAATAAATCCATTTTACTCTGTATAAAGCTTATACAGGATAAACTCATAAATTGTTCACCCTCTATAACACTAACAGAGAGATATGCACAGCTGTTTGCTCCCCCAGGAATTAATTACTTGCTCTGGGTTAATTAATACGTGAACAATGATTTTATTAAATATAAAAAGTAGGATTTAAGTGGTTCCAAGTAATAACAGACAGAATGAAGTAAGTTACCAAGCAAAATAAAATAAAACACACACGTCTAAGCCTAATGCAGTAGAAAACTAAATGCAGGTAAATCTCATCCTCAGAGATATTCCAATAAGCTTCTTTGACAGACTAGACTCCTTCCTAGTCTGGGTTCAGCAATCACTCACACACCTTTAGTTACTGTCCTTTGTTCCAGTTTCTTTCAGGCATTCCTTTGTGGTGGAGAGGCTATCTTTTGAGCCAGTTGAAGACCAAATGGAGGGGTTCCCAGGGGCTTATATAGTCTTTATCTTGTGCAACATCACATCCACAAAATGCGGTCTCTATCCACCTGGGCAAGTCACATGTCTATGAATAATTCAGCTTTTTGCAGGCCGACGTCATTTTTTATATCTTAGTTTGAACGTTCCCAGGAAAACTCAGACATGGATTGGCGTCTCCCAAAGTCCATTGCTAGTTCAGTATTCCCAATTACTTGAATAACCCCTTCACACTATGTTGACCAAAACTGCCTTATGTGCTTCCTGCAGAAAACACTTTAAATACAAGCATAGAGCCAACGCTCGTAAGTTCAGATATAAAAATGATGCATGCATACAAATAGGATGAATATATTCAGTAGATCATAACCTTTGCAAAGATATGTTACATGGCACATCTAGCATAGAACATATTCAAGTTATGTCATATTTACACTCATAAGCATATTTCTATAAAGCATTATGGGGTGCAACATCACAAAGGCTCCCTCTGTGGTAACTCTGCGTATGCTGGCCAAGGTGAATTGCCAGTGGGGGTCATTAGTGACAGTCCTGGCTGCCTCTTTCAGGCACCGATTCAAGCCCCATCCATCCCATAGGTGAAACCTGTTTTGCTAGCAGGGTTTCAGGTATAATGTGGAAACAACACTTCCTCAAATTCTAGCCTGCAGCAGCCTCTGTTCTCACAGTTGAGGAGGGATTAGATGCGTTGAGGAGGTTCTGAGCCATGCTCATCCCAGACAGTGATACAACGTTCTGAAGAACAAGACTCAAATTAGGCCCATTTGAGGTGCCTCAGAGAGGTAGCCTGATTTTCTGGAAGTTGCATCTTGTGTGCCACAATCCCAGCTTTAATTAAAAAACAAAACAAAACAAGCCCATAAAGTCTTTAGTGTTTCTGTTTGCAAAGGGACTTCCCCTATCTTACCAGTGGGAGGTGTGTGTTTGTTTCCTCGTTGTACAAATTGGTGGAATTTAGGGTTGTAGTGTAGAAAGGAAGATGTAAGTCATCTTCAAGAGACAGCCGGGAGCGATGCTTTGTTTGATTGCAGTTAATGCTGAGAAGCCTGACTCACCTGGGGAGGTGGGTGAAAAAGGAAGGAGCCCCTTAAGAGCCCAGTGTGTTAACTCAGGAAACTCAGATCCCACCGATAACCAAAAGTCTGAGACTGGCATTTGTGTACATTTGTGCTGCATTCCTTGTCGCTTGACAGGGCAATAAGGCTTTCCTCTTTTATTGAAGACAGCGTATGTCATAAAAAGACAGTTAAGGGTTAATGCCTCTTTTACCTGTAAAGGGTTAAGAAGTTCACCTAGCCTAGCTGACACCTGACCAGAGGAACCAATGTGGGGACAAGATGTTTCAAGAGGAAGGAGGGAAGTTTTCCTTTGTCTTGGTGTTCGTTAAGTTTTGTGCCGGAGAGAAAAAAGATCCAGGAATCAGTCTCTTATCAGAGTAGTGAGTATTAGAGAAGAAATAAATAGGTTTATGTTTATTTTCATTTGTGACTTGTCTTGTGCATTAGAGGGATAATCAAATTGGGATTTCTTTTGTGTAACTAAGGTTTTGCCCAGGGGAACATCCTCTGTGTTTTGAATCTGTTGTCTATGAGACAAGCTTGTATGCTCTTTCCCAGAGGTTTTCCTTTCACCTTTCTTTCTTTAATTAAAAGCCTTCTTTTTAAGAACCTAATTGATTTTTCCTTGTTTTAAGATCCAAGGGGGTTGTATCTGGACTCACCAGGAATTGGCGGTGGAAAGGAGGGGGGATGGTTAATTTCTCCTTGTTTTAAGATCCAAGGGTTTGGATCGGTGTTCACCAGGAACTTGGTGGAGAAGTCTCTCAAGGCTACCCAGGGAAGGGTTATAGTACTTGGGAGGGAGATATTTTGGGGGGGAAGACAGAGTTTCCCAAATGACTCATAAACAGCTGTTTTGAATGATTTGGGTGGTGGCAGCATACTGATCTAAGCTGGTAATTAAGCTTAGGGTTTCTCATGCAGGTCCCCACATCTGTATCCTAAAGTTCAGAGTGAGGGTAAAACCTATGTCAGTCTATAAATGTTGGGATATCTCGCTTTAACCCTTCGTCTGGCCTACGGGGTAGTGGCCAGACCTGCCACTGACTGAGCTGGTCCATTGTCACTGGCATACATGTGCTGTTGTGTCTGTGACCGTTGAGCCAGGGCATTCACACCTCACCGAGTTCCTTCGCTACTAGCAGGTATGTGATTATTGGGCAGTTTGATCAGAGCCTGCTGTATGGGCTATCTGGCCAGCGCCAGTGCAGCATGCAGAAAGAACACACATGCACACAGCCGAACATCTGACCACAGTGTCACTTCAGGGATGAGAAACAAATGTTTTCAATGCTAGTGTTCGGATTGCAAACTTGAACTGTGAATTTCTTCTGGAGGACAATGTGCAACAGCGTGGTGGTCTGTCAGTTGATACTACACAGTATTGGTTCTCAAAGCCGGTCCGCCGCTTGTTCAGGGAAAGCTCCTGGTGGGCCGGGCCGGTTTGTTTACCTGCCGCGTCCACAGGTTCAGCCGATCACGACTCCCACTGGCCGCGGTTCACCGCTCCAGGCCAATGGGACTGCGGGAAGCAGCGTGGGCCAAGGGATGTGCTGGCCGCTGCTTCCCGCCGCCCCCATTGGCCTGGAGCGGTGAACCATGGCCAGTGGGAGTCGCGATCGGTCAAACCTGCGGATGCGGCAGTTAAACAAACCGGCCCGGCCCGCCAGGGGCCTTCCCTGAACAAGCGGCGGACCGGCTTTGAGAACCAATACTGTGTAGTATCAACTATGTTTGTCCTGTTAACTCATTGAACTTCCTCTGAAAAAACTCAACGGGTTTAGATACTAAGGCCTGGTCTACACTGGGGGTGGAGGGGATCGATCTAAGATACACAACTTCAGCAATGAGAATAGCGTAGCTGAAGTTGACGTATCTTAGATCGGCTTAGAATCACTTACTTCGCATCCTCGCAGCACGGGATTGACAGCCTCCGCTCCCCCGTTGACTCCGCTTCCGCCTCTCGCCATGGTGGAGTTCTGGAGTCAATGGCACAGTGATCGGGGATCAATTTACCGTGTCTATACTAGACCTCGAGGTCAGGCAGGCCTCCATGTAAAGGGAGCTGGAGTTGGAGTGAGGATTCAGATCCTTTCGCTAGCAAACTCTCCTGGGGTAGGGTGACCAGACGTCCCGTTTTATCGGGACTGTCCTGATATTTGCTTGTTTGTCCCACGTCCCGACCAATGTTAGGTCCTTTTTCCCTTAAACTTTTCCATTTTTTTCTTTATTTTTCTTACCCTTGCTGTTTAATGAATTGTATGTGGTTTGAACGTCATGCAGTGATCAGTGGGTTAGGGAAGTGGCTGGTGCAAAGACAGCACCCAGACTGAGGCCACGCTAGCACCTGTCTTAAGTGATCACAATGGGACGGGGGGTCAAGCCAAATACCGGCCTTTGACGTGGGCGGTCCAAGTGATGTCCCAATGCTAGGTACTGTATGTTTATTCTTCATGCAATATAGAAATGTGCAGCGCTTGGCCCAACAGCGTAGCCAAGGTCTTGCCCCAGGAGTTTCAGTGTTCTGTGAAATACAACTGGTGGAAACAGAAACAGTTACAATCAGAAAGCCTGAGAATGGCGATAGGCGATCAGGGATTGAAAGAAAGGGAGACGGGTTTCAGGGAGGTCACAGCAGGCAGGCAGCACCTACTTAATAGTTAATCTACCATTGTTGGGAACATCCCTAGGACAGAGCACAGTGCAGGGGCAGGGAGTCAGCTTTCTACTCCCCTACCCACTGTGACCCCCATTCCCACTCCTATTCAAATCGGGGGGAGGCACATGGGGGAGCTGATCCCACATCCATTGATCTCCATTTATTTGGGGAGGCAGCCCCTGGGACCAAGCGAGTGAAGCTTCCGAGCCAGGGGAGCAGAGAGGACCCTTATCTGCTGACAGTGGGAGGGCACAATTTGAAGGTCCCCCAACAGCTCAAATCATTCCCCCACTCGCCAGGCAGCCTCCTCCTTACCCTCATTTCCCCTATGGGAAAGCAGCTGTTCCTCCCCTACCTCTCCCTGCGGAGCTAAAGCAGCAGCCCCTCCTTGCAGCTCCCAGCTATTTGGTGCCTGTGCTGTTTGTTTACCTCTCTATGTCCCTGGAACCAGCAAGTGCTGAGCGGGACGGAGGAGAGGAAGAAAACTGGGGGGTAGGTTATATGACCCTGCATGCCCCCCCCCCCATGTGTCACCTCTCTGTCGGGAGGGATGGGAACAGGCTGCAGCATCCGTGGTTAGTGTGGTGCTTAACTGTTAAGAACGAAGTGTGTGCTCCCGTACCTGCCGGGAGTGCGGGGAAAGAGCAAGCCCTTCCCTGGGCAAGTGTGGGGCTGTTAGGGGATGATAGTGCAGGCCCACCCCACCCCTCACAACCTAGACAGCAGGGAGGCTCCAAGCCCCCAGCCAGGACACAGAGCTGCTTGCACACACACCCCTCCTACTCTTCCCCCACACACACCTCAGCCAGCCATCCAGAGATCAGATTGGGAGCCACTTCCAGCCCAACCCCACTCCAGGAATGGCTTCTAACACAGGGGGCCATCTGTCCTGGGAGAGTGGGGAGCCCTGAGCACCCCGCCTCCCACTGGAGGATTTTGCTGGCTTAGTGCCTGCCTGGTCAAGCTGAAGGTTGGGACCACTGTTTCCAGCACTGCAAATCTCTTGCCTATCTGGCTGGTTGCCTGCCTCCACAAGCCGAGCTGGTTCTTTGTCGGAATTCAGGTCATGTGGGAGATACCAAACCATGCCCCATACAGTACCTAGCATTGGGCCATCACTTGGACCGCCCACGTCAAAGGCCGGTGTTTGGCTTGACCCCCAGTCCCATTGTGATCACTTAAGACAGGTGCCAGCGTGGCCTCAGTCTGGGTGCTGTCTTGGCACCAGCCACTTCCCTAACCCACTGATCACTGCATGACATTCAAACCACATACAATTTATTAAACAGCAAGGGTAAGAAAAATAAAGAAGAAAATGGAAAAGATTAAGGGAAACAAGGAACCCCACTCTGTGGGCCTGGGGACACCACAAACAGCTGTCTCTGGGATGTAAGAAAAGTTCACAGTCTGCTCCTCACACGTCCCAGGCCTCCCTCCCAGATCCTGGCTGCACTGCGCTGATACATGGTGTGAGAAACCTGGTCTGGTGGTGGCCACACACCCTCAGGTTCTTGGTGGCAGGACACGTCTCCCCAGCATCTGTCCTCCCATTGGGTTCACGTCCTGCCCTCTGAGTCCATCCTTCAATGGCCTTCCATATGGTAATGTCTCCCTGCACAGGGAACTCTGCCCATGGCCCCACCTTGCTCTCCCCAGCTGCTCATCACGTTCGCCTGCCATACAACTTGTGGCACAGCCGGAGTCCACTATCCTAGCTCTGGCCCCGCAGCTCCTCACTGTAGCTCAGCCCTGGCTCCCCGTTAGGGCAGATGGTTTGTGCTGCCCCATCTCCCGACGGATCCGCTCCAGCTGCAACTCCCCAGCTTTGCCTCGTCACTGCTGCTCTGCCTTCAGCCCAGCTCTGCATTCTGGGCTTCTTCTCTGGCCCCTCTGGGTCGGGCTGGGGTGGCCAGATTTCCACTGCATTATAGCCCAGAGTCACTTAAATACTAACCTAAAAGTAGCCCAATCAATTTCTTGAAACGAAGGTTTTGTTAGATACCTATTACAGATTTGATTTAAAAAAAAACAGCTACAAGCCCCAGCAGAAGTTTGTCCACATTAGCAACAAAGCTATCAAAGGATAATAAAATTCAAATTCAAAACCCCAGTACTGGTACTTCTTTCCTGACTGAGGGTTGGCAGGCGTTTCAAACAAGCTATGGCATCTGATGGTGTTAAAATAGCCCCAAAGCAGCTCAAAATATATGTAGTATAAAAACAACAAAAACATTATTATAGTATTTATTTCTAATTGCATTCAATGATGGTAGTCAATGTCCACATCTGGTGTTGAATTAGTTGTTAGTGTTAGTCTTTATATGTTTTATCCTCCAGGTTTCCTGAAGGATTGGACGTAAAAATTTGCTCACTGAATAAAGAAATTCAGCATTGTAGTTCCTTTCTTTTCTGTTTGGCTATCTGATAGTATATCTTCTGTTCATCAAACTGATCAGGAATCCTGTTCACACAGGGACTAAGAGAAAGTGACCTTACATCAGAAATCTGCAGTATCTTCTGGTAGTCTAGGATTTACAGGAAGGCCTGTGACATGGTGTGTGGGGTTGAGGGCTGGTGGGTGACAATGAAAGAGGATGGATGATGGTCAAAGAGAGGTAATTTAGCAACAGAGAGTGCAGTGCTTGGTGATGGAGTGATAAGACATTAGATGAGAGGAATTTATCAGACTGTGAACTTCCAAAGTGCTGAGCTCAGCCAAACTGCGACAGAGCACCCTGGATTAATGAGGAGGCATCCTTTCACCCTCTTGTCACACAGGTTGAAAGTCAGTGACCTCCAATGATCAACTTCTGCAAGTGTATTTGCCCACTTTATCACGCAGCTCTTGGGTTTTGACCCCGTAAATGATGGGGTTGAGCACAGGAGGAATGAGGTAATAGAGGACATTCAAGATGATGCGAACAAGGGGAGTGATGCCCCCACTGAACCGGATTGTCAGGGTGGTGAAGAGGACGGGAGTATAAAACATCAGCATCACACAGATGTGGGCTGTGCAGGTGTTGAGGGCTTTCTGGTGGGCTCTCTTGGAGGAGATTCTGAGGACAGCCCTTATGATGAGACCATAGGACAGAGCAATGAGCATCAGGTCTGACCCCATGAGTACATATGGTACCACAAAGCTGTACATCCTGTTGAATGTGATATCCCCACATGATATCATTGCCAAAAGCATGTGCTCGCAGTGCGTGTGGGGGATAATGTGGTTGTCACAGAATGGCAGCCTGCTCAGGGTCAGGGGCAGGGGCAGCATGAAGAGAACAGCTCTTACCAAACCCGCAAGCCCTAGCATAGCTATTCGTTCATTGGTGAGGATGGTGGTGTATCTCAGAGGATTACATATGGCAACATAGCGATCAAAGGCCATTATCATGAGAACAGCAGACTGCACAAAAGAAACTGAGTGAAGGAAGAAAATCTGGGTCAGGCAACCACGCACAGTAATGCCTTTCAAATTGAACCAAAATATACACAGTGCCTTTGGCACAACTGTGCTAGACTTGGTGATGTCTGTGAGCGCCAGCATGCAGATCAGCAGGTACATCGGCTTGTGCAGGGTCTCCTCTTTGCTTACAAGAAACAGAACCATGAAATTTCCTAACAGGCTGCTAATGTAGGAGGTACAGAAAGGGATGGAAATCCAGACGTGGGCATCTTCCATGCCAGGGACGCCCATTAGGATGAAGATTGACGGGTCAGAGTGGGTGAGGTTCAAAGCTGCCATGAAGTCATCAATGCGTCGATCAGGCTTAGAAATGCTCAATGTACCTGTGAAGGGAGAGGAGCACAGTGAGAGGGATTACAATAGTTTATACAATAATTAGTAGGGTAAATCTTTTATAGTTATTACCAATCTAGAAACGGGGGTGAGCAGTGAGGTGACAACATTTGCAGATGGAACCAGATTATTTAGGTCATAGTCAAGTACAGAGAAGTTCTCAGAGGGAGCTAACCAAGCCATGTGAATGTGCAGCTTGTTGGCAGATGAACTTTGATGGCAATAATTGCCTCGTGTATGCCCATTGGAGGGAAAAACTTGAATTCCTCAAACACCTTACAAGGTTCTAATTTAACTGTATGCCCTCAGGACAGGGATCTGGGTGTCATGGTACACAGCTCTGTGAAACCCTCCTCACCTTGCAAGCACAGACAGAAACTAAGTAAAATATTGGGATCCAGTAGGAGTGGGATGGGGAATCATACAGAAAATACAGTGTCATGAGATCAGTCAGTCAATGTTTCACCCTCCTCTGGACTCCTCTGTGTAGTACTGGGCACCCTTTTCGCATAGAATATTGGAGACATAGAGGGTTTCAGGCACGGAGAACAAGAATGATCAAGGGCCCGGGGAAACACTCATATGGAGAGAGGTTGAAAAGACTGGGATTATTACCTTACAAAGGAGATGAAGAAGAGGGGACATGAGAAAAGTCTATAAAATACTGATTGGTAGAGAGTAGAATCATAGAATCATAGAATACCAGGGTTGGAAGGGATCACAGGAGGTCATCTAGTCCAACCTCCTGCTAAAAGCAGGACCAATCCCCAGACAGAGAATGTGATCTCCCGTTTCATTACACAATATTAATAGGACATTGGATTAAACTGAAACATGGCAAATTCAAAACAGATAAAAATGAATGCTTTCTTCACTCAATCCCTAATTAGGCTGAGGAACTCGTTGCCACAAGAGGTAGTTGAGGCCATTAGCTAAGCAAGAATCAGGAAGGGTTTGGACTTTCAGATGGACAGTGAGACTATCCAGTTACAATAGTTACGGCTAAATACATATTTTGGAAAGCCTATATGCCAATGTGATTCAGGGCACAAGCCAGTCTCTAGCTTTTAGGCATTAGGGTGAGACCCTCCTGATGGTCAAGTCACCTCCCCCATCCATCTACTGCTTGGTTTTTTATACATTCTTCTGCAACACCTGTGGCTGTCACTGTCACAGAGAGGACACTGGACTAGATAGACCATAGGTCTGATCCACGATGCAGTTCCTATATTGGAAAGGAGCCAAGTTTTCCCCATGGAAACAGACATTATCATAGAATCATAGACTATTAGGGTTGGAAGAGACCTCAGGAGGTCATCTAGTCCAATCCCCTGCTCAAGCAGGACCAACACCTACTAAATCATCCCAGCCAAGGCTTTGTCAAGCCGGGCCTTAAAAACCTCTAAGTATGGGGATTCCACCACCTCCCTAGGTAACCCATTCCAGTGCTTCGCCACCCTCCTAGGGAAATAGCATTTCCTAATATCCAACCTAGACCTCCCCTACTGCAACCTGAGACCATTGCTTCTTGTTCTATCATCTGCCACCACTGAGAACAGCCTAGCTCCATCGTCTTTGGAACCCCCCTTCAGGTAGTTAAAGGCTACTATCAAATCCCTCCTTACTCTTCTTTTCTGCAGACTAAATAACCCCAGTTCCCTCAGCCTCTCCTCGTAAGACATGTGCCTTTGCCCCCCAATCATTTTAGCTGCCCTCCGCTGGACTCTCTCCAATTTGTCCACATCCCTTCTGTAGTGGGGGGACCAAAACTGGACACAATACTCCAAGTGTGACATCACCAGTGTCAAATAGATGGGAATAATCACTTCCTGCACTCTGCTGACAATGCTTCTACTAATACAGCTCAATATGCCATTGGCCGTCTTGGCAACGAAGGCACACTGCTGACTCATATCCAGCTTCTCGTCCACTGTAATCCCCAGGTGCTTTCCTGGAGAACTGCTGCTTAGCGAGTCAGTACCCAGCCTGTGAAGGTACTTGGAATTCTTCCTTCCTAAGTGCAGAACTCTGCACTTATCCTTCTTGAACCTCCAAGGATCTTGTTGGCCCAATCCTCCAGTTTGTCTAGATCACTCTGGACCCTATCCCTACCCTCCAGCGTATCTACCTCTCCCCACAGCTTAGTGTCATCTTCAAACTTGCTGAGGGTGCAATTCATCCCATCATCCAGATCATTCATAAAGATGTTGAACAAAACCAGCCCCAGGACCGACCTCTGGGGCACTCCTCTTGATACCGGCTGCCAACTAACCATTGAGCCATTGATCACTACCCGTTGAGCCCGACAATCTAGCCAGCTTTCTATACACCTTATAGTCCATTCATCCAACCCATACTTTTTTAATTTGCTGGCAAGTATACTGTGGGAGACCGTATCAAAAGCTTTGCTAAAGTCAAGATATATCACATCCACCGCTTTCTCTATATCCACAGAGCCAGCTATCTCATCATAGAAGGCAATCAGGTTGGTGACTTGCCCTTGGTGAATCCGTGTTGACTGTTCCTGATCACCTTCCTCTCCTTCAAGTGCTTCAAAATGGATTCCTTGAGTACCTGCTCCATGATTTTCCCAGGGACTGAAGTGAGTCTAGTTCCCCGGGTTCTGGGCTATGACTTTGTGCTGGGCTATGACTTTGGGCTCAACAGAATCGGCACGGAATGCACAAGGCTCTTGGTATTTAGTGCTACAGGCCTGCACCTCTGTTACTTCCCTTGTTTCTTTTAGTGAGACGATTTCTTGCAGGCACCCATATGTCTCTTGTCTGAGACATAAGTTAGTGGAGGTAACTGACAAGTGTAACAAAGACTCATGTCAGCAACTCAGCCACTTATCCTCCTGATGCCTGAAAATCGATGAAGTTTGCAGATGACACAACAATTCAGGGATTTTAAATAATGAAGAGGACAGGTCACTGATTCAGAGCAATCTCTATTGGTTAGTAAACTGGTTTGAAGCAAACAATATGTGTTCTCATATAGCTATGTAGATATCTACATCTAGGAACAAAGAATGTAGGTGATGCTAACATGATGGGGGGATACTCGTGGGAAGCACAATGACTCTGAACAAGATTTGGGGCATGAAGGAGTAATTATTTAACATGAGCTCCCAGTGTGACCCTGCAGCCAAAAGAACCAATGTGATCCTTGGATGATAACCAGGGAAATCTTAAGGAGAAGTAATTTTACCTCTGTATTTTTCATTGGTGTGACTGCTGCTAGAATCCTGTGTCCAGTTTTGATGTCCACTATCAAAGATGGATGTAGATTCATTGAAGAGTGTTCAGAGAAGAGGCACAAGTATTATTAAATGATTAGAAAACCTGCCTTATGATAGACTCAAAGATTTAAATCTATTTATTTTATCAAAGATGTCTATGAATTAACTTCTTAACAGTCTGTAAGTACCTAAACAGGGAACCAATATGTAACAATACTCTCTTCAGCATAACATGATCCAATGGCTGGAAGTTGAACTTAAAGAAATTCTGACTGGCGATAAGGCGTACACTTTTTAACTGGTGAGAGTAATTAACCTGTGGAACAATTTACCAGGGGTCTTCAGGCATTCCTCATGACTGAAAATGTTTAAATACAGGTTGGATGTTTCTCTAAAAGATCAGCTCTAGGAATAATTTTGGGGAAATTCTCAGGCCTGTGTTATAAAAACTAGATGATCACAATGATCCCTTCCGGCCTTTGAATCTATGAACATGTCCCCAGGAGTCAGCTAGTAGAATTTTGGATCCAAGATCGTACCTGAAGTTACTGAAGGCATTTTTTCTATTCATGACCCTGCTGAATTTAGCCCGGTGGGGAGAAATTCTCTTGTGACTGTGGTGCCTTGGAAATGCTACACTGGGTGTCTATTTCACGAGGCTGAGGGATCCCATGATGCACTGCATGGAGGAATGTTTAAGGTGAGAAAAATAATGACTTGTACCTATATAGTCTCTGCACTGAGGGATGAATGTATAATAACACTTGCCATGAATGACTAAGAGCTGGCTAGCAAATGGTCCCAGAGCACCCTGAGTTTAATGTCTGTGTTGCAGTGGCTCACTGTTACAGTCAGCAGCCAGTGGCTCCTGCACGTGGCTCCTCTATTTATTGAGGCCATAACCTGTCCCACAGTTGCCCCCTCTCATTATATAATGTGCAAACTTCTCAGCTTGTGAGTTGTTCCTGTGTAGCAAACCTTGAAGCACCATGGTGTGCATGGGTGTAACAGGAGAAGCCCACTGGTGCCTGCCTCGGCATTTGCCACTAATGAGATTTCTAACCAGTGAGATACATTCAATGATTGACCCCCAGCCAAGGGAGCAGGTATGATGGGAGGCACCTCACTCCCCAGAAAGGAAAAGCTGTAGGTAGCGTGGGGCAGCTCGGAGGTTGTGGGAGCAAGGGATGACTATGGAGCATGGAGAAGACACCGGCGATAAGTGTGCTGTTGGAATTTGGGCAGCCTTGGATGCAGAAGTAGAGTACGGACAGGGTTCAGAGTATGATGGGAGATTGAAGCAACTGAGGAGGAAAGGTCAATGGTTCTTTTCACTAATGAAATGCCTGAAGTTATGTAAATAACATACAACAACAACAACAACTGTTGGAAAGAAAACTGTGTAAAGTTTGTGACACCCAATCTGCAGTTCTGTGGCTTGACAGGGCAAAGAGACCCTGAAACCCCCCACAAACACACTCGGGGCCAGGAAATGTCCCAGTGCTGGTGTTGGACCAACAGTCACAAAGAAAATTTTAATTTCAACAGAGCTGCCAACCTGTCTGTGTACATGCCACTCCATGCCCCCACAACACCTAGCGCTGTTTGCCTGTCCCTGTTCACCCCTTGCCTCTCCCACAAACCTCAGCGCTGCCCACCTGTCCCTTTACGTTCCATTCCCAGCCCCTAGAAACCACCAGCGCTGCCCGCCTGTCTGTGTACACCCCAATCCCACCCCCCAAAACCCCCAGCACTGCCCCCTCTCCTTGTAAACCCCCCTGCCTGCCGCACAACCCCCAGCATTGCCCACCTGTCCAGGTACACTCCACTCACTGCTCCCACAACCCGCAGCACTTCCCGCCTGACTTGTCCACCCCCTGCTTCCCCACAACCTCCAGAGCTTCCTGCCTTTCCCTGAACATTCCCTGCCTGCCCCACAATCCCCAGCACTGCCTGCCTATCCTTGTACACCCCTCTCCCAACCTCGATAACCCTCACTGTACATCACACTCCCTGCCCCAGAACACCCAGTGCCCTGAATAGGCCCTTAAAACTATCTCTCTAGCCTGGCAGCATTTTGCCTAGAGGTGTTATCCAGCGGTAACTACTTTGAAATACAGATATGTAGTCAATATTCATAACTTCAGATACAAAAATGATACATGCATACAAATAGGATACTTGACCTGTCTTGCATAAAATGTATCATAATTATGCCATAATCATATCATAATAACATCACTATGAAGACTATGGGGTGCAGTGTCACACAAAGATCAATGGTTCTTTCCACCAGTGAAATGCCAGAAGTTACGTAAATAATATTCAACAACAACAATTGGAAACACCCAGACTGCAGTTCTGTGGCCTTCCAGGCAAAGAGACCCTGAGACCCTCAAAAACACTCTCGGGGCCAGGAAAGGTCCCAGCGCTGCCTGCCTGTCCGTGTACATGCTGTTCCACACCCCCACAGCCCCCAGCCCTGCCCGCCTGTCCATGTACACCCCCTGCCTGCACCCACAACCACCAGCACTGCCCACCTGTCCATGTATACCCCCTACCTCCCCACAACCCCCAGCACTGCCTGACTGTCCCTGTACACCAACTGCCTGTCCCCACAACCCTCAGCACCACCCGTCTGTCCGTATACACCCTGCTCCCCGCCCCAATAACCCGCAGTGCTGCCCTCCTACCCATGTACATCCCACTCCCTGCCCCACAACCCCACGTGCTGGCCACTTGTCCATGTAGGCCCCCCACCCCCACAATTTCCAGCCCTGCCACACAGAGATACCCCTCACCCAGGACCAAAACCAGGTGCCAGACCCCACAACGACAGCTCACAGAAATACCTCCTCAGACTAGGTTAAACTCAGTGTCTGCCTGCACTGGGGAAAAGGGGAGGATCAGTCTGAACTGCCTTTCTGGGGGCAAAGGGAACCACAGCAGCAGCACAGCCTGTGCAGGGAAGGAGAGAGGGACAGACCCGGCGGGAGGGAGAGAGGACGTGGAGACTAAAAGGAACCAGCATGAGTAACTCTTCCTAAAAAATGTTGCACCCAAACACACTCATTTTGCTTTACTGGAAATCCCTCGGTGAGATTTCCAACACCGCTTGGTTCCCTCAAATGCAAGAAACATGCTTTTATTTTTACTGCCTTTGTTGGTTCCTCTCCAGACCCAGAGATTCAGGGGGCACAGAGAGAGCAGACCCATCTCCCTCTCTGATTTTTTTTTTATCCCAATTGTTCTGAACCTCTAAGCCTGTGAGTATGAGATTTCAGCAACTCTCCTGTCAGTTCTTCCTTGGTCCAAATGACATCACCCACCCTGAGAGGCCACAGTATGACTCCAGTTGATGTCAGTGGAGGCTCATGGCCGGTGTAAATCAGGCCATTTATTTAAGTCCCTACATGTGGATTTAGAGTGAACTCCTGGCCATGTTGGGAGTTTTGTCATTGAACTCAGGGGACCAGATTCAATCACAGCTTCGGGTCCTGCTACAGAGAGCGCTATTCCGTTAGGGTGCTGAAAGAGTCTGAAGGAAACCGCCAGTGCGTGTGATGTTCTGAGACCTGGCATAAAAGATGGGAATTTCAAAACACTGGGGCCCTGATTTTCCTCTCAGGGAAGCTACTGTCAATTTTCAGTGACCCTCTCAAGGCAAAAGATGGGAGAAGAATCTGGCCAGTGTGCTACCCATTCTTGTTGTGAACCCTCTGGTAACACAGATACCCACTGCAGAGGCTTTGGCTGTACAACCTAACAGGGCAATGAAGTTCCTGAATTGGAAAAGTTGAATGAACCAGAGGATAAACCACACAGCCCCCCAAAAAGGGAAGCTACTGAGACAGATAGAAGGACAACTCACCAAAATCCTGGTCAACAGAGAGAGGAAATCTCCTTCCTGCGACAGAAAGGCAGAGCCCTGAGAATCACTAAATGAATCTCACATGTCTGACACAAGGCGTGCTGGACAGTGACCTTTATTATTCCCCTGTACAGTCCCTGCGGACGCTCAGATTGGCCAGGAATACCAGATAATTCCCTCGGCTCCGTGAGCAGCTGGAAGAGCAGAAAATAGACCCTGGAGAACTTCGACTTGAGAGTCTCCCCTGGGAGTGAAGAAATGATTTGCTGATAACAGCGGCTCATATTGTCAGGGCAAACTGAGTCTTGCAGACTGTTCAGTCTAGCAATTGACAATGGCTTTCTTTTTTGTGTTTAATGTGCTGCCATCTGCACTCTGTGTGGGAATGCTACCATAAGAGACAGGACCAGTGTACCACTGCATGCCACCCATGCAGTTGTAATATCCAGTCCATTAACCTCCGAAAAGTCACTGCCACCGTGTGGAGGCGAAATGATGTGATCCTGAATTAATTCAGGCCAAAGGGCCTGGGAAAGGCTTTCTTCTCCCACGATACTGTCATCAAAGGTTTTTACCAGTATCCTGCTACTGGGGTGGCTTTCTCTGATCCTTTACTTCCTCTTTTGTGGTCAACATCTCCAGTTCCTCTGCCTGTGAAGAAATATTTCTTTTCCGGTACAACTTTAATTCTGTTAACATGACAGAATTTATCTATTTTTCATTTTGTTTCTGATTCTGTATACAAAGGAACCGAGTCTATTCATAATATAATGTGGCCCAGTTTATTGGTTACATAAATTGTCTTCTGATACAGAATATCATCACCTGATTTTCAATTTCTCAAGCATTCTCTCTTTGGCTTTTATCAAAATAAACTTTTGCTTTCCGTTTGGATTTTCCCAATTTTATAGCTTCCTGCAAGAGAACCTGATTCAAATGTTTCTGAAATGTAATGGTTTTCAGTTTGATTTCCTCTAGCTGTGTGCTACTGGTATGCCATAAAAGATGCTCTGGCATTCACGTGATTCACCCAATCATCACCTCAAAGAGTGTACAATGTGTGGAGACAATGGGAGTTGTCCCAAGTGTCATTAAAATGAGTGGAATTAGAGTATTCCACTTGCATCCATTGGCATCTGCCAGTTTCCGCAGCATTAAGTTGCAATTTGTTTTCTCTAGTTTTCCTGATGATTGAGGACTATATGAAATCATAGAATCATAGAATATCAGGGCTGGAAGGGACCTCAGGAGGTCATCTAGTCCAAGCCCCTGCTCAAAGCAGGACCAATCCCCAACTAAATCAATTTTGTTGCACTTCCAACAACTGTAAACATTTTTGGAACATGTGCCCAGTAAAATGTGTTCCTCTAGCTGACTCTACCCTAGCGGGGAGTTTCCAATGAGAGAAGACTTGTTTCACCAAGTGTTTTGTTGGGGCTAAAGCAGCATTTGCCTTAATGAGAAATGTTTCCACCCATTTCGAGAATGGACGATATTAGTTTCTCCTGAACATAGTGGTTGGATTCATTTATGAAAGAACAATATGCTTCTCATTTATGAAAGAACAATATGCTTCTCAGATTTTTATTTTGGGAGATATTAATGTGAAAAACTGGGTTAAGGGTTTTCCTTAATCAACATCTGGGCACACATGGGGGTTCCCAGAATACAATAGGGCATCCACCAACGCAGATAGGGTCCATACTGGGGTCATTGTTATATACAGGGGCCTCCTGGGGGCCACGAGCAGGTTTCGTGGGGTCCGTCAAGCACCTGCAATGGAAGCAAAGACAGGATTGAAGTTTTGATGGTGTTCTGACAGTCCTAGAAAAGGTTATAAATAAGTTATTTCAGTGGGCACAGACATTTCTTAAATTGCACTTGCCCTCTGTTGGGCTGGTGTTTGACCTTCTTAATACAAGGTAATACTTAAAAAGATAAACTTCTGGGGAGGAAAATTTTAGTCTATAATTACAATAGTTACTGCCATCTTTTTACACTCATGCTTGTGTTTAGCAATAGCAGTGATATATTTAGTTACTAAAGGGTGTACATTTGCCCTTTTTTGCAATGTTTTCCTTTGGGGAAAAAAACTGCACAGGGCCTGGTGGCTTTATGCTATTTGTTATTATGGGTTCCTGCATTAAAACTGCTCCTACACCATGCTCGGTTGCATCTGTGGTTCCGACGAACGGTTTGGTTGAAGTCAGGGGCTCTTAGTACAGGGTCAGACGTAAGGGCTGCCTTAAGCTCGTTAAAGGCTTCCTAACACTTCTCAGACCACTGAACTGTATTTGGCTGCTTTTCCTGGTTAGGTCGGTCAGTGGGGTGGCAATTTCGCTCTAGTGTGGTACAAATCATTGGTAATACCCGGCCAAGCCCAAGAAGGATTGGACCCGCTTCTTTGATTTAGGGACAGGCCAATTTTGGAAAGCATTTACTTAAGCCTGTAGGGGATTAATAGGTCCTTGACCCACCTGGGGTCAAACGTACATTATCCTGTTTAGACCTTTTTAACATTTTTGGCTTTAACAGTTAATCCTGCCTCTCTTATGCGCTGGAAGACAGCTTGGAGGTGTTCCAGGTGTTCTGCCCATGAATCTGAGAATATGGCCACATCATCAAGGTAGGCGACTGCAAATTCCCCAGACAGAAGGTTATCTACCAGTCTCTGGAAAGTAACGGGTGCATTTTGCAGTCCAAAAGGGAGAACATTCAATTCATACAGCGCTACATGGGTGATGAAGGCTGATATTTCCTTGTCTGGGTCATCTAGCAGCACTCGCCAGTACCCCTTAGTTAAGTCTAAGGTGGAGATGAGTTGGGGACATCCCAGTTTCTACAATAGCTCATCTGTGCCTGGCATTGGATAGTTCTCTGGGCGAGTTACAGCATTTAGCTTACGGAAGTCCACACAAAAGCAGATTTCCCCTTCTGGTTTGGGAACCAGAACCAATGGAGAGGCCCATGAACTCTCAGAGGGGCGGATAACACCCATCTGTAACATGTCCTTGATCTCCCTTTCTATTGCGGTTTTGGCTTGAGGAGCCATCCGGTAGAGTTGGGCTCTAATTGGCTAGTATCACCTGTATCAATGGCATAATACGCCTGTTCTGTCCATCCTGGTGAGACTTAAAACATTGGTGTGAAGCTGGTACACAGCTCCTGGATTTGCTGTCACTGCTTACGCCCAAGGGTCATGGAAAGGCTCACCTCTTCCACACCACCGTTGCTTTTTCCTTCATAGTAGACTCCTTCAGGCCACTCAGCATCGTCTCTCTCCTGAGCTGTAAACTGGAGCACCGCAGATACCACAATGGAGGAATAGGCGATCTCTTGGCTGACCATGGCCAGACTGAGGCCCTGAAGCAAGGGCAGAGAAGGTGCTAGGGCTACGGGGGAAGTGGCCCAGGGAACATAGGAAGCAGGAATAGGAGGAGGGGTAGTAAGTCACTGCCAGCTACAGGGTCTCTGGGCCGGGACCCAGAGTAGTGGGTGGCCTGGGTCCCCTCCCCCCCTTTATTACTACTTGCCAATGAGGAGAGTGGCCTAAAACCAGACTGCAGTTTCACCCTGAAGCCAGGGGACAAAATAAAGATTGCAGTTGGCTGCTGAGGCAAGTGGAGGGACTGAAGACCACCTGGCCCCCGAAAGGGGGGAGACAGCAGGCTGGGGCATTGCCAGAGGCCCATGTGCCGAAGAGGACACTGTGCTCCGTGAACGACACAGGTCCAGATGGTGGAGACGGCTGAGGCAAGTAGAGACACTGCTAGTAAAAGACACCCTGGTGGTCCCAGCAGGAGCAGAAGGAGGCACCGCGGCAGTGAGTCAGCACCATTACAAGAACTCTGCACTTGTCTTTGTTGGCCCAATCCTCCAATTTTCTACGTCACTCTGGAACCTATCCCTACCCTACAGTGTATCTACCTCTCCCCCCAGCTTAGTGTCATCTGCGAACTTGATGAGGGTGCAATTAATCCCATTGTGACGCTGCCCCCTATAAGGCTTTATGGAATATGCTTATGAATATATATGTGACAGAACTGGAACATGTTTTAAGCTACATATGCCATGTACCATATCTATATAAAGGTTATGGTCTACTGAGTGTATTCATCCTATTTGTATGTATGTATCATTTTTGTATTTGAAGTTATGAATATTGGTGGTGTACTGGCTTGCTTTTAACTAGCCTAGTACAGCATTTGGTCAGCTTCTTGAGAAAAGTGAAAATTAAGTGCCCAATCTAAAACCACTGAATCCAACAATGAACTTGAAGATGCCAAACCACATCTGAGCTTTCCCAGGAATATGGCTTGGCTGGTAAAACTGAGTCATGCATGGACATGTGACTTGCCCATGTGACTCCAAAACTCCATCTTGGAGCTGGACTTTGCATAGGAGACAGGAGGGGATCTCCACCCTCAATAAAAAGTCTATTTAAGCCTGTGGGAGACCCCTCCATTTTGTCTTCAGTTGGCTAAAGAGAGAGCATCTCCACCCCCAAGGATACCTGAAAGAAACTGGGACAACGGACAGTAACTACAGGGGGTGTGAGTGATTGCTGGACCTAGACTAGAAGGAGACTATTCTGTAAAAGGAAGCTTACTGGAACTGGTGAGGTTTTTATCTGTACTCAGTTGTCTTAATGAATTAGACTCAGACTTGCGTGTTTTATTTTATTTTACTTGGTAATTCACTTTGTTCTGTCTGTTACCACTTGGAGCGACTTAAAATCCTACTTTCTCTATTTAATAAAATCACTTGTTACTTATTAATTAACCCAGAGTATATATTAATACCGGGCGGGAGGGGTGCAAACAGCTGTGCATATCTCTCTATCAGTGTTATAGAGGGCAAACAATTTATGAGTTTACCCTGCATAAGCTTACATTTGTGACTGAACTCCTTGGGGGAGAATTGTATGTCTCCTGCTCCATTATTTTAACCAATATTCTTCCATATATTTTGTTATGTCAGTCTCGGATGATGACCCAGTATATGGTGTTCAATTTAAGAACACTTTCATTGCAGATTTGACAAATGGTAAAAGAAGGTACACAAATGAGATTTCTAAGGATAGCTACAGCACTCAAAACAAGGTTTAAGAATCTGAAGAGCTTTTCAAAATCTGAGAGGGATGAGGAGTGGAACGTGGTGTGAGAAGCCTTTTTGCGACCAGGGGCTGCTAACAGGGAGTTTCGCAAGGGAGTTCTCCAGGTGAAGGAGGAGCAATACAGCACCGTTTTGGGGTAAGTGACTGTCTGTAGTGTGTGTTTGTTTGTGTTTGGGGGTTACTTGCTGTGTGCTGAGCCTGTGTTTGTCAGTCTGTTTGTTTGGTTGGTTGTTTGAAGGACCGTGTGCTGTGGCTGGCAGTTGGAAGCTGTGAGCTTCAAAGGAAGGTTTGAAACCTAGAAGCCTCTGGTAATTGGCTGAGCCTTAATCAGTGGGTGGGGCATTCATACAGGCCAGGGCTTTATAAAGCAGCGCACAAGCGACCAGGGAGCTTTTGCGAACAGGGGCTGCTAACAGGGAGTTTCGCAACTCCTCTCAGGCAGCAACTGCCTCCTCCTTTAGTATGGTCCAACCTCCTGAGGCCAGCTCTGCCGGGGTAGTCCAAATAGCAAATAAAGGGGATCAATCAACTCCAACATTCATATGAGAGATGAATGCTTCCCTCTCAGGCTGTCTCTGCAACAGGCCCTCCCTTCGCTCATGGAGGGACCTTTGGGCAGTTGTTCAGGGGGAGATTCTGACTTCCTATAGCTCATCTACCCTGGAGCTGCCAGTAGCAGGTCTGCTCTCCTCCCTGGTCTGCCCCAAAATGAGCTGCTTCGCTGACTTTTTGACTTTCTCAAGCGATTCTCTTCAGTCTTGATTTGTCTGCCCCATTTTCTTGACAGTTTACTTGCTGAATATTTGGCTTATTGAACTCAATTTCAAATGTAGCTACAAGTTCAGTGGCTTTGGGAAGTAATACTGCTGCTTTGTACAGGTCTCTCTTTGGATTGTAGCAGTTGTGAAAAAGCATTTATCATTTCCAGAATCTTTCTTTGGAGCACAATGAGAAAAACAAAATTAAAATTTTCCATTAATTTCTTTAATGCTGAAGGCAGGACCATCCTTAGGATTTATGGTGCCCGAGGCGGGATTATTAAACTGGTGCCCCTGTGCCTGACTTGCTCTTAGCAACACAAACATAAGCTTACAGTATTGGAAAATTTGCCACATGCATGTTATTAAACCCAGTTTAACTTAATTAAGCACACTGTAATGCTGATGGACTAGCACTAAAGAAGTAGCACTATAGAAAATTTTTTGATTTGACAGAATGATGCAAATAATATATTTTTTTAAATTTGTCAACATTTGATTGGAAATTTATATGAAGAGGTATTGAAACAAGGATTTGTTTTTAATTAAAAGCAATCTTTCTGGCTTTTTTGGCTGCAAAATCAGTAATAATGTCATTGTATGACAAAGACAAAATGATGTCTTGTTCGATTGCAAGAATAGCAAGACCAGTCAAGCGTTCCTGACTCATTGTAGAGCAGAGATAGTTTTTAATGAGCTTTAGTTTTGAGAAATACCATTCTCCTGATGCTACGGTTACAGGAATTGTCAGTAGAATACGAGTGGCAATGTACACATTAGGATATATGTGAACAAGTTTGCTGGTATGAATAAACTGTACAATGTCCATCACCGATTTTGCATGTGGCAACATTGGTGACAGTGTACTCAAATCTTCGTTAAGTTCAAGTCCATTTAAATCAAAACTATCACCGTGCTTCAGGAGGTTCTCTAGGTTCTTGCACTGTGACCTTGAGCTAGTGTGAAGACACCTCACAAGGCGCTCTGCCCTGACTGAGAAACAGTAGAGTTGGAAACCCAGGTCATTTTTACAAAGCCACTTTTTAGTTTTAAATGTATAGTGGGCATCAGTCTGAATGTTAGTTACAACTCGATATCAACCTTCTACTGTAAACAGATCAATGGCATTATCCAGTTTAATAAGCTGGGTTTCCAAGCAGTGGGGAAATATAACCCCTAGTTTTACTCCTAGGTAAAGTACAAAGTGACCAAAATGAAGTCAGCACACAATCATTTCATCTAGATTAAGGTAGCACAGAAATGTTACACAAGTCCTATTGTGCCTTATTTTTGTTTGGAAAGACATTAGCAATAGCAGCACATTTTGGGTACTGCCAGAAATACATGATATATCACTGCTTCTAAAGTTCCATCAAAAACTGACATTTTCACAGCTTTAGCATGATCTGCTGCACAGATTCTTCACAAGGAAGTGTCCCTGGCCTTTTAAACTCATATTAACCATGTATTTACTTTATGAAAGTTGGACAAAACATTGTGAAAACATAAGACATTGTCTGCCCAACCTCTGGGCTGGCAAAAGCTATACTGACTCACTGGGAAAAAAAGCAAGAGAATCTTAGTACAACATATGGTCACTCTATACCAGGGGTCGGCAACCTTTCAGAAGTGGTGTGCCAAGTTCACTGTAATTTAAAGTTTCCCATGCCAGTAATACATTTTAACGTTTGTAGAAGGTCTCTCTCTATGTCTATATTATATAAATAAACTTTTGTTGTATTTAAAGTAAATAAGGTTTTTAAAATATTTAAGAAGCTTCATTTAAAATAAAATTAAAATGCAGATCTTATCAATTTAGTGTGATCCTTGCCTGGGATCCTTGTCTGGGATTCCAGCCACCAGCCCCGCTCAGCCCACTGCCAGTCTGGGGTCCAGCCGCTGGCCCTGCTCAGCCCACTGCCGGTCTGGGATTCCATTCACTCAGCCGGCAGCGGGCTGAGCGGGACGCTGGCGGGCTGAGTGGGGCCGGCGGGGGGCTGAGTGGCTCAGTCCATTGCCAGTCTGGGGTGCCGGCAGCACTCAGCCTGCTGCCGCTCTGGGGTTCCGGCTGCCGGCCCCTTGCCAGTCGGGGTCCCAGCCACCGGCCCCACTCAGCCCCCTACCGGCCCCGCTCAGCCCGCTGCCGGCTGAGTGAATGGAACCCCAGGCCGGCAGCGGGTTGAGTGGCTCAGCCGGGGTCTCAGCCACCAGCCTGCTCAACCCGCTGCCATCCTGGGGTTCCTTGGGGGTCCCCAGGCCAGCAGCGGGCGCTGAGTGGAGCTGGCGGCCGGGACCCCGGCTGGCAATGGGGCAGCAGCCAGAACCCCAGAGCGGCGGTGGGCTGAGCTGCTCAGCCCGCCACTGCGTGCCATCAAAAATCAGCTCGTGTGCCACCTTTGGCACGTGTGCCGTAGGTTGCCGACCCCTGCTCTATACACTAGTAAGGAGATGAGCATATTACAGGTGTTGGAGGGCTCTATTTAGCAGTAACAGGGCTATAGGAAAGTCAGTCAACATTTTTTGTTTCTCTGATGTAAACTGGCCCACTCCCTGCCCCAAACCAAACTTGTCACAAATAATTGTCAACAACTTAATTTTCTGGTTTTGGCTAAGATATTGATTTTTTTTTTAAATATAGAAATTGGATTCAGGATTGTTAGCAAGCATTTCTGGCAAACAAAGTTGGTAAATGACAATCTAAATGGCAAAACAGTCCTGCTTTCAAGCCTGCTGGTCCCACAGCTGCAGCAGAGGAGGAGATAGGTGGAAAACTGCAGGACCCCAAAATCCACCTCTTGGGGTGCAGAGTGGTAACCGCAGCAGCAAACCCTCAGGTCCGATCACACGCCAATGGGCCCCACCGCCAGAACCACGGACCATGGTGAAGTTAGCCCAGCATCTGATCTCAGGGACGGGGCACCCACGGAGCCACCGCAGTGCATCCTGCCCTGCACAGTTCCCCCGGGATAAGATGGATCACTGCCAGCCCGGGGGAGAGATGCGCTCCCCAGCTAGGGTGACCAGATCCAGATGTCCTGATTTTATAGGGCCAGTCCCGATATTTGGGGCTTTGTCTTATATAGGCACCAATTACCCCCACCTAGGGTGACCAGACAGCAAGTGTGAAAAATCAGGACAGGGGGTGGCGGAGTAATAGGAGCCTGTATAAGAAAAAGACCCAAAAATTGGGACTGTCCCTAAAAAAGTGGGACATCTGCTCACCCTACCCCAACCCCCTGTCCTGATTTTTCGCACATGCCATCTGGCTATCCCCAGCCCAGCCATCTGTGACCATTCCAATCCTGGCTGGCTGCAGAGGAAGTGAGTTACTTTCACTTTCACTTTCAGGCAGCCTCCCCCCTCCCCCCCAGCACCTCATCCAACCCAGCCCTGCCGGGGAGGAGAGAGAGAGAAGGGTGCTCCTGGAGGGGGAGAAAGGGGGGGTGCACCATGGGGCGGGGGGGGAGAAGAATGAACGTTATGGGGGACAACAAAGGATACTGGTGCCAGAGCCGCGGAGCCTGCCTCACCTCATGCCGGGGGAAAGAGTCACACTCACAGGTGAGTTCCTTCCCCCACCCCACCCCTCCCCCCTCCCCTTCCCTTCCCTTCCCTTCCCAGAGACCCCAGCAGCCAATCCCCTCCCTCAGACTGTGCTGCATTCGGCTGTCTCTAGCACCCAGCAGCCCTGCTCTTACATGCTCCACTGCTTCCCATCTGTCCGGGCTCCGGGCAGAGTGGTGCCCCCAGGTAGCGTGGTGCCCTAGGCGGCTGCCTGTTCTGCCTAAGGCTCGTAAACTTCAACGGCATTTTTGCTCAGGAGAATTACTTTTGTGGGTGCCTTCATTGTGTCTAAATACTGAATCTGAGATGAAGGAGTAATTTATACTGGTTGATGATCAATTGTGTAGTCAATTCCTTGACCAAGTTTTCATTTGTTATGAAATATGTTCAAGAGGCCAAATGATCAATATCTGGTTTACTGCTCTAACCCTATAATAAAATACTACAGGAAAAAGATTGTATGAGATACCAGTCTGTAGGAAGCCAGCTTGTCCAGTGATCTTATGTTCCTCTTACGCAGAAAGCGTGTTCTCAAAAGTTACACGTTTCAGCTTTTATCGCTTATATGACGATTTCACAAGTTACATGTCTCTTTAAGCGTCACTGAAATCCAACCCGATTAGTTTGTCCCATTTCCATAATGTAAGTGGGGGAATTGTCCCTCTCTTGCGGGGAACTTTCCTGGCTGCATCATTACCCCAGGAGAATTTGCTAGTGAAAGGATCTGAGTCCTCACTCCAACTCCAGCTCCCTTTACGTGGAGGCCTGCCTGACCTCGAGGACTCCCCTTCCATTCTCCCGTCCCAATAACTCTGACAAGGCTGAGCCTGAGCCCAGGATTCCTGGTGGGTTGACTAGGTCCAGCCTTAGGGAAAATGGTGTCTTGAGCAAACTTGTATTTTGGTGCCCTTTGAGTTAAATATGTAATAGTATTACCAAAAATTTGAGAGATAAAGCTGCAATCTCAAAAGTTTTTTTAATAATTTACTAAAGAAAAAATAAAAAAGGAGAAATGACACAAAATTCAATTCAATGAAATTCACTTGTATTCAAATAATAAACTATGTGTCATAAATATAACATTATAGCTTAGTGACAAATGAACTAAACATTAAATTAAACATTATATTAATAAATAACAACAACAAATAAATACGTTCTGCAAGATTCTAAGACTCAGAAGGCAACTCTACGTGATTTTGCTGCCACCAATTCTGCTAAGGCTTGTGACAGATTTATATTTTGAGATACACAATGAAGGTCTTTATAGTGCTTCAGTAAAGTTTCTTCGTCACTTTGACACTTTTTAATGACGGACACGTGGGGCTTTTTTAAATACTATCAACACCAAGATTTTTAGTTATTTTCTTAGCTGTTGTCAGAGCGCCTCCCCTATCTGTAGCTTACAATATAGTCAGGACAGGCATTTATAAAGTTTGTGGCTGCAACAATGTTAATGATTTTCCCACATTTCTCGCTTTTGCTCACCACATTGACTTGAAAAAGGATATCATACCACACCACAATGGAGACAAGAAACTTGAATTCAGTTAATTGACATTTAATTAATAAATCTGTAAACTCGAGGGTGGTACCGATGGACTGGAAAATAGCTAATGTGGTTCCTATTTTCAAGAAGGGGATAAAAAGTGACCCGGGTAACTACAGGCCTGTTAGTTTAACTTCTGTAGTATGCAAGGTCTTGGAAAAAATTTTGAAGGAAAAAGTGGTTAAGGACCTTGAGGTGAATGGCAATTGGGACAAATTACAACATGGGTTTACGAAAGGAAGATCGTGCCAAACCAACTTGATCTCCTTTTTTGAGAAAGTAACAGACCTTCTAGATAAAGGAAATGCGGTGGATCTAATTTACCTAGATTTTAGTAAAGCGTTTGATACTGTGCCGCACGAGGAATTACTGGTTAAATTAGAAAAAATGGGGATCGATATGAAAATCCAGAGGTGGATAAAGAACTGGTTAAAGGGGAGACTGCAGCGGGTAGTACTGAAAGGGGAACTGTCGGGTTGGAGGGAGGTCACCAGTGGGGTTCCTCAAGGTTCGGTTTTGGGTCCGATTTTATTTAATCTATTCCTTACTGACCTCGGAACCGAATGTAGGAGTGGGCTGATAAAGTTTGCGGATGACACAAAGTTGGGAGGTATTGCCAATTCGGAGAAGGATCGGGATATTTTGCAGGGAGACTTGGATGACCTTGTAAATTGGAGTAACAATAATAGGATGAGATTTAATAGTGGGAAGTGTAAGGTGATGCATTTAGGGATGACTAACAAGAATTTTAGTTATAAGTTAGGGACGCATAGGTTGGAAGTGACGGAGGAGGAGAAGGACCTCGGAGTCCTGGTTGATCGCAGGATGACTATGAGTCGGCAATGTGACGTGGCTGTGAAAAAAGCTAATGCGATCTTGGGATGCGTTAGGCGAGGTATTTCTAGTAGGGACAGGGAGGTGCTGCTTCCGTTATACAAGGCGCTGGTGAGACCTCATTTGGAGTACTGTGTGCAGTTCTGGTCTCCTATGTTTAAAAAGGATGAACTCAAACTGGAACGGGTACAGAGAAGGGCCACTAGGATGATCCGAGGAATGGAAAACCTTTCCTATGAAAGGAGACTCGAGGAGCTCGGTTTGTTTAGCCTAACCAAAAGAAGGCTGAGGGGGGATATGATTGCTCTCTTTAAATATATCAAAGGGATTAATACCAAGGAGGGAGAGGAATTATTTCAGCTTAGTAGTAATGTGGATACGAGAACGAATGGATATAAACTGGCCGTGGGGAAGTTTAGGCTTGAAATTAGACGAAGGTTTCTAACCGTCAGAGGGGTAAAATTTTGGAACAGCCTTCCGAGGGAAACGGTGGGGGCGAAGGACCTCTCTGGCTTCAAGATTAGGCTTGATAAGTTTATGGAGGGAATGGTTTGATGGGATAATGTGATTTTAGTCAATTAGGCATTAACGTGCCATCGCAGGTAAAATGAGGGTCCGGCTGTAGAATCTTGCCTGTATGCTCGGGGTTCTGCTGATCGCCATATTTGGGGTCGGGAAGGAATTTTCCTCCAGGGTAGATTGGCAGAGGCCCTGGAGGTTTTTCGCCTTCCTCCGCAGCATAGGGCAGGGGTCGCAGGCTGGAAGATTCTGTTGTGGGTGGGTCAGCTTTTGTGGCCTGCATCATGCGGGAGGTCAGACTAGATGACCATATTGGTCCCTTCTGACCTTAAAGTCTATGAGTCTATGAGTCTATGAGACATGCCAGGGTGATTGATTCATGATGGACACCAATGTCTGCTTGCTCCGATTCAGCCAATGTGATGGGGACATCATGGACTTCAGCTGTTTGTTATCCATGTTATATATAAAAATCGACTTCTTTAAAATCGACCTAATTTTGTAGTGTTATACATATTATACGTGTTTCTTATGTTATGACTCATGACTGGCCAGGCTTCGGTGTGACAGTTGTGTGTGTTTCTCCTTGATGCAAACCCGCCCCCTTTGTTTATTTTAATTCCCTGTAAGACAACCATGCTCCCCCCTTCGAAATAAAGTAACTATTGTTTTGAAAACATGAATTCTGTCTTTATTAATTAAAAAAAAAGAGATAACGGACAAGGTAGCCCACATGGGGTGGGGGTGGAGGGAAGGACAAAGCCACATTGCTTATTGTAGCCACACTAAAAATCAAACTGTTTGAATAACAGCCTTCTGTTACTTAAGCCATCCTCTGGAGTGGAGTGGCTGGGTGCCTGGAGACTCCCCCCGCATTCTTGGGCGTCTGGGTGAGGAGGATATAGAACATGGGGAGGAGGTTAGGCGGTTATACAGTGGATGCAGCGGGAGTCTGTGCTCTTGTTGGCTTTCCTGCAGCTCCAACAGATGCTTGATCATGTCCATTTGCTCCCCCATTAGCCTTAGCATCGCATCCTGCCTCCGCTCTTTGCGTTCACTGAATTCTTTCCTGGCCTCTGCCACTGAATGCCTCCATGCATTAAGCTGTGCCCTATCAGTGCGGGAGGACTGCATGAGCTCGGAAAACATGTGATCGCGAGTGCGTTTTTTCGCCTTCTCATCTGCGATAACCTCAGGAACGGAGATGATAGGGGGAGCGTAGAAACATTCTACTCTCTACGATTCTGGGGGGACTGCATGGTCACCTGTGGTGCTGAGTTCGCCACGCTGACCAAACAGGAAATGAAATTCAAAAGTTCCCTGGGCTTTTCCTGTGTACCTGGCTAGTGCATCGGAGTTCAAAATGCTGTCCAGAGCGGTCACAAGGGAGCACTCTGGGATAGCTCCCGGAGGCCAATACCGTCGATTTGCGTCCACACTACCCCAAATTTGACCCAGCAAAGTCGATTTTAATGCTACTCCCTTCACCAGGGAGGAGTACAGAAGTCGATTTTAAGAGCCCTTTAGGTCGACGGAACGCGATTGGTTGTGTGGACACAGTCATTTTTAAATCGACCTAAAACAGCTAAATTCGACCTAACCCTGTAATGTAGACCAGGCCTTTCTTTCTTTTGCAATGATTCTTGAGCGTTGAATTGTGGATCACATATGCATTTCTCCTCTGACGTTTCCGATGTGACCATCTCGCTACTACTGTGTGGGTTGCCGTTAACAGATTTCAAGTATTTTTTCATTGGATCTGCACCTTTCTTTATAGTGGTCATTTCCTCAGCTTTTCGTGTCTTCTTCTACATACCTGACATCTTCTTTTTAGGTACCGGTGACATTTTGTTTCCTTCCAAGTTTCCTGAAATACCAAAAAAAAACCCCAAAGAACCACTAAGTTACAAGACATTTGTCACACTATATCGCATGTTTGTGTTTTAACATCTGTAAAGCTTGAACTCTTCGAATCTCAACGTCTACTGCCATGAAAAAAATTATCTGACCTCCCTCCATAATTTCCCATAACTGTGAAAAATAAAAATTATAAAACTACAAAAAACTTAAAAATAAACAGTTGATATTATCCATCAATTAAAAAAAATATATAAAAACTAAATTCTGAGAAGCCTGTTTATAAGCCACTAGAGCAAAAGGGTTGAATATTGGGGAAAGGGGGAATGGTGAGGGAAGAATCTATCCCCACCAGAGTTCTCTCCCAATTGAAGGGCCTGAAAACGGTAAATCAGAATACCATATTGTCCTGAAACCAGCAGCAGGAACCCCAGCCACTTCCAGAGGACAAAGAAGGCTTGCAGGATTTGGGATTAAGTCAGAGATGGGAGTAAAGGAAGGAGTTTGTTTATTCTTCATGCAATATAGAAATGTGCAGTGCTTTGCCCAACAGCCTAGCCAAGACCTTGCCCCAGGAGTTTCAGTGTTCTGTAAAATACAACTGGTGGGAACAGCAACAGTTACACTCAGAAAGCCTGAGGGTGGGGATAGGCGATCAGGGATTGAAAGAAAGGGAGACGGGTTTCTGGGAGGTCACAGCAGGCAGGCAGCACCTACTTAATAGTTAATCTACCATTGTTGGGAACATCCCTAGGACAGAGCACAGCACAGGGGCAGGGAGTCAGCTTTCTACTCCCCTACCCACTGTGACCCCAATTCCCACTCCTGTTCAGATGGGGGAGGGAGGCAAATGCGGGAGCTGACCCCACAACCATTGATCTCCTCTGCGCCTGCCTGCCTGACTTTGGGGAGGCAGCCCCTGGGACCAAGCGAGTGAAGCTTCCGAGCCAGGGGAGCAGAGAGGACCCTTATCTGCTGACAGTGGGAGGGCACAATTTGAAGGTCCCCCAACAGCTCAAATCATTCCCCCACTCGCCAGGCAGCCTCCTCCTTACCCTCATTTCCCCCATCGGAAAGCAGCTGTTCCTCCCCTACCTCTCCCTGCGGAGCTAAAGCAGCAGCCCCTCCCTGCAGCTCCCAGCTATTTGGTGCCTGTGCTGTTTGTTTACCTCTCTATGTCCCTGGAACCAGCAAGTGCTGAGCCGGGGTGGGTGGGACTCAACAGGCAAAGCCTGGTAGAAAACTGGGGGGTGGGTTATATGACCCCGCATGCCCCCCCCATGTGTCACCTCTCTGCAGGGAGGGATGGGCACAGGCTGCAGCATCCGTGGTTAGTCTGGTGCTCAACTGTGCAGAACAAAGTGTGTGCTCCCCTACCTGCCGGGAGTGCGGGGAAAGAGCAAGCCCTTTCCTGAGCAAGTGTGGGGCTCTTAGGGGATGATAGTGCAGGCCCACCCCACCCCTCACAACCTAGAGAGAAGGGAGGCATCAAGCCCCCAGCCAGGACACAGAGCTGCTTGCACACTCACCCCTCCTCCTCTTCCCCCCTCAGCCACCCATCCCAGAGATCAGATTGGGAGCCACTTCCAGCCCAACCCCACTCCAGGCATGGCTTCTAACGCAGGGGGCCCTCTGTCCTGGGAGAGTGGGGAGCCCTGAGCACCCCGGCTCCCACTGGAGGATTTAGCTGGCTGAGTGCCTGCCTGATCAAGCTGAAGACTGGGTCCACTGTTTCCACCCCTGCAAGTCTCTTGCCTGCCTGGCTGGTTGCCGGCCTCCACAAGCCGAGCTGACTCTTGGTCAGCAGTTCAGGTCACGTGGGAGATACCAAACTATGCCCCCTACAGTACCTCACACCTGGACTGCCCATGTCAAAAGCCAGTGCTTGGTTTGACCCCCAGTCTCATTCTGGGTGCTGTCTTTGCACCAGCCACTTCCCTAACCCACTGATCACTGCATGACGTTCAAACCACATACAATTCATTAAACAGCAAGGGTAAGAAAAATAAAGAAGAAAATGGAAAAGATTAAGGGAAACAAGGAGCCCCACTCTGTGGGCATGGGGACACCACAAACGTCTGTCTCTGGGATGTAAGAAAAGTTCACAGTCTGCTCCTCACACGTCCCAGGCCTCCCTCCCAGGACCTGGCTGCACTGCACTGATACATGGGGTCAGAAACCTGGTCTGGTGGTGGCCACACACCCTCAGGTTCTTGGTGGCAGGACACGTCTCCCCAGCATCTGTCCTTCCATTGGGTTCACATCCTGCCCTCTGAGTCCAGCCTCCCGTATGGTAATGTCTCCCTGCATTGGGAACTCTGCCCATGGCCCCACCTTGCTCTCCCCAGCTGCTCATCACGTTCGCCTGCCATATAACTTGTGGCACAGCCGGAGTCCACTATCCTAGCTCTGGCCCCGCAGCTCCTCACTGTAGCTCAACCCTGGCTCCCCGTTAGGGCAGATGGTTTGTGCTGCCCCATCTCCCGACTGATCTGCTCCAGTTGCAACTCCCCAGCTCTGCCTCGTCACTGCTGCTCTGCCTTCAGCCCAGCTCTGCATTCTGGGCTTCTTCTCTGGCCCCTCTGGGTCGGGCTGGGGTTGCCAGATTTCCACTGCATTAAAGCCAAAAGTCACTGAAAAACTAACCTAAAAGTAGCCCAATCAATTTCTTGAAACAATATTTTTTTATTCACAGTTTGGTCTATACATCAAATAACAAAAGGAAGGTTTTGTTAGATATCTAATACAGATTTGATTTAAAAAAAACAGCTACAAGTCCCAGCAGAAATTTGTCCACATTAGCAACAAAGCTATCAAAGGATAATAAAATTCAAATTCAAAACCCCAGTACTGGTACTTCTTTCCTAATTGAGGGTTGGCAGGAATCTCAAACAAACTGTGGCAACTGATGGTGTTAAAATAGCCCCAAAGTAGCCCGAAACATATGTAGCACAAAAACAACTGAAACATTATTATAGTATTTATTTCTAATTGCATTCAATGATGGTAGTCAATGTCCACATTTTGTGTTGAATTAGTTTGTTACTGTTAGGGCAGGTCTTCACTACAGGGGCAGGTCGATTTAAGATACGCAAATTCAGCTACGCAAATAGCGTAGCTGAATTCGACGTATCAGAGCCGACTTACCCCACTGTGAGGACGGCGGCAAAATCGACCTCCGCGGCTCCCCGTCGATGGCGCTTACTCCCACCTCCGCTGGTGGAGTAAGAGCGTCGATTCGGGGATTGATTGTCGCGTCCCGACGAGACGCGATAATTCAATCCCCGAGAGATCGATTTCTACCCGCCGATTCAGGCGGGTAGTGTAGACCTAGCCTCAGTCTTTACATGGTTTATCTGCCGGGTTTCCTAAAGGATTGGACGTGACAAAAAATTTGCTCACTGTACATATGATAAAGAAATTCAGCATTGTAGTTTCTTTCTTTTCTGCTTGGCTATCTGAAAGTATAGCTTCTGGTCATCAAACTGATCAGGAATCCTGTTCACACAGGGACTAAGGGAAAGCCACCTTGCATCAGAAATCTGCAGTATCTTCTGGTAGTCTTGGAGTTTCAGAAAGACCGAGTGACATGGTGTGTGGGGTTGAGGGCTGATGGGTGACAATGAAAGAGGACGGAGGGTGGTCAAAGAGAGGGAACATAGCAACAGAGAGCACAGTGCTTGGTGATGCCATGATAAGACATTAGATGAGAGGAATTTCTCAGACTGTGAACTTCCAAAGTGCTGAGCTCAGCCAAACTGCGACAGAGCACCCTTGATTAATGAGGCGGCATCCTTTCACCCTCTTGTCACACAGGTTGAAAGTCAGTGGCCTCCGGCCATCACCTTCTGCAAGTGTATTTGCCCAATTTCTCACGAAGCTCTTGGGTTTTGACCCCATAAATGATGGGGTTGAGCACAGGAGGAACAAGGTGATAGAGGACGGACACGATGATGCGACCATGGGGAGTGATGTCTCCACTGAACCGGATTGTCAGGCTAATGAAGAAGATGGGAATATAAGACATCAGCATCACACAGATGTGGGCTGTGCAGGTGCTGAAGGCTTTCTGGTGGGCTCCCTTGGAGGAGATTCTGAAGACGGCCCTAATGATGAGACCATAGGACAGAGCAATGAGCATCAGATCTGACCCCATGAGTACAAATGGCATCACCAAGCTATACGTCCTGTTGAATGTGATATCCCCACACGATATCTTTGCCACAAGCAAGTGCTCGCAGTGCGTGTGGGGGATAATGTGGTTGTCACAGAATGGCAGCCTGCTCAGCGTCAGGGGCAGGGGCAGCATGAAGAAAACAGCTCTTACCAAACCCGCAAGCCCTAGCATAGCTATTCGTGCGTTGGTGAGGATGGTGGCATATCTCAAAGGATTACATATGGCAACGTAGCGATCAATGGCCATTATCATGAGAACAGCAGACTGCACAAAAGAAAGTGAGTGAAGGAAGAAAATCTGGGTGAGGCAGCCACCCATAGTAATGCCTTTCAAATTGAACCAAAATATACACAGTGCCTTTGGCACGACTGTGCTAGACTTGGTGATGTCTGTGAGCGCCAGCATGCAGAGCAGCAGGTACATCGGCTTGTGCAGGGTCTGCTCTTTGCCTACAAAAAACAGAATCATGAAATTTCCCAACAGGCTGATAATGTAGGAGGTAGAGAAAGGGATGGAAATCCAGCCATGGACATCTTCCATGCCAGAGATGCCCATTAGGATGAAGGTTGTCGGGTCAGAGTGGGTGAGGTTCAAAGCTACCATGAAGTCATCAATGCGTCGATTGGGCTTAGAAATGCTCAATGTACCTGTGAAGGGAGAGGAGCACAGTGAGAGGGGTTACATGATTTATACAGCAATTAGTAGGGTAAATATTTTATAGTTATTATCAATCTCAAAAGTGGGGTTGAGCAGTGAGGTGACAATATTTGCAGATGGCATCAGATTATTTAGGTCATAGTCAAGTACAGAGAAGTTCCCAGAGGGAGCTAACCAAGCCACGTGAATGTGCAGCATGTTGGCAGATGAACTTTGATGGAATAATTGCCTCGTGTATGCTCATTGAGATCCAGGAGGAGTGGAATGGGGAATCATACAGAAAATACAGTGTCATGAGATCAGTCAGTCAGTGTTTGACCCTCCTCTGGACTCCTCTGTGTAGTACTGGGCACCCTTCTCACACAGGATATTGCAGAAATAGAGGGTTTCAGGCAAGGGGAACAAGAATGATCAAGGGCCCAGGGAAACACTCATATGGAGACAGGTTGAAAAGACTGGGATTATTACCTTACAAAGGAGATGAAGAAGAGGGGACATGAGAAAAGTCTATAAAATACTGATTGGTAGAGAGTAGATCGAGAATATGATCTTCCGTCTCATTACACAAGATTAATAGGACATTAGATTAAACTGAAACATTGCAAATTCTAAACAAATAGAAATGAATGCTTTCTTCACTCAATGTCTAATTAGGCTGAGGAACTCGTTGCCACAAGAGGTAGTTGAGGCCATTAGCTAAGCAAGAATCAGGAAGGGTTTGGACATTCACATGGACAGTGAGCTATCCAGTTATAATAGTTACGGCTAAATAAATATTTTGGAGAGTTTATCAATGTGATTCAGGGCACAAGCCAGTCTCTAGCTTTTAGACATTAGGGTGACACCCTCCTGATGGTCAGGTCACCTCCCCCATCCATCTACTGCTGGGATTTTTACACATCCTTCTGCAACACCTGTGGCTGTCACTGTCACAGAGAGGACACCAGACTAGATAGTCCATAGGTCTGATCCACGATTCAGTTCCTATATTGGAAAGGAGCCAAGTTTTCCCATGGAAACAGACATTATCATAGAATCATAGACTATTAGGGTTGGAAGAGACCTTGGTAGTTCATCTAGTCCAATGCCCTGCTCAAAGCAGGACCAACACCTGCTAAATCAGCACAGCCAAAGCTTTGTCAAGCCGGGCCTTAAAAACCTCTAAGGATGGCTATTCCACCCCCTCCCTAGGTAACCCATTCCAGTGCTTCACCACCCTCCTAATGAAATAGCGTTTTCTAATATCCAACCTAGATCATCCAATCCATACTGTTTTAACTTGCTGGGAAGTATACTGTGGGAGACCATATCAAAAGCTTTGCTAAAGTCAAGATATATCACATCCACCGCTTTCCCTATATCCATAGAACCAGCTATCTCATCACAGAAGGCAATCAAGTTGGTCAGGCATGACTTGCCCTTGGTGAATCCATGTTGACTGTTCCCGCTCACCTTCCCCTCCTTCAAGTGCTTCAAAATGGATTCCTTGAGTACCTGCTCCATGATTTTGCCAGGGACTGAAGTGAAGCTGACCGGTCTGTAGTTCCCCGGGTTCTGGGCTATGACTTTGTGCTGGGCTATGACTTAGTGCTCAACAGAATGGGCACGAAATGCACAAGGGTCTTGGTATTTAGGGCTATAGGCCTGCATCTCTGTATCTTCCCTTGTTTCTTTTAGTGAGACAATTTCTTGCAGGCACCCAGCTTTGTCTGAAACATAAGTTAGTTAGCTATGTAGATATCTACATCTAGGAACAAAGAATGTAGGTGATGCTAACATGATGGGGGACTCTCGTGTGAAGCACAATGACTCTGAACAAGATTAGGGGGCATGAAGGGGTATGATTAGGGGGCATGAGTTCCCAGCGTGACCCTGCAGCCAAAAGAACCAATGTGATCCGGATGATAACCAGGGAAATCTTAAGGAGAAGTAGAGA
Organism: Emys orbicularis; assembly: GCF_028017835.1. Classification (NCBI taxonomy): domain Eukaryota; kingdom Metazoa; phylum Chordata; order Testudines; family Emydidae; genus Emys; species Emys orbicularis. Next base: position 367,227,301 of record NC_088683.1, read on the forward strand.
AGTTATTTTACCTCTATTTGACATTGGTGTGACTGCTGCTGAAATCCTGTGTCCAGTTCTGATGTCAACCATCAAAGACGGATGTAGATTCACTGAAGAGTGTTAAGAGAATAGTCACAAGTATTATTAAATGATTAGAAAACCTGCCTTATGATAGACTCAAAGATTTAAATCTATTTATTTGATCATGGTGAGAGTAATTAACCATTGGAACAGTTTACCAAGGGTCTTGGAGGATTCTTCATCACTGAGAATGTTTAAATCAAGGTTGGATGTTTCTCTAAAAGATCTGCTCTAGGAATAATTTTGGGGAAATTCTCAGGCCTGTGTTATAAGACTAGATGATCACAATGATCCCTTCCGGCCTTTGAATCTATGAGCATGTCCCCAGGAGTCAGCTAGAGGCATTTTGGCTCCAAGATCGTACCTGAACTTACTGAAGACATTTTTGCTATTCATGACCCTGCTGAATTTAGCCCTGTGGGGAGAAACTCTCATGTGACTGTGGTGCCTTGGAAATGCAACACTAGGTGTCTAATTCACGAGGCTGAGAGATCCTGTAACGCACTGCATGGATGAATGTTTCAGGTAAGAAAGATAATGACTTGATCCCATAAAGTCTCCACACTGAGTAATGAATGTATAATAACACTTGCCATGAATGACTAAGAGCTGGCTAGCAAATGGTGCCAGAACATCCTGAGTTTAATATCTTTGTTGCCGTGGCCCACTGTTTCAGTCAGCGGCCAGTGGATCCTCTATTTATTGAGGCCCTAACCTGTCCCAGGGTTGCCCCCTCTCATTATATAATGTGCAAACTTCTCCGCTTGCGAGTTGTTCCTGTGTAGCTATCCTTTAAGCACCATGGTGTATATGGGTGTACCAAGAGAAGCCACACTGGTGCCTGACTTGGCATTTGTCACTAATGAGATTTCTCACTGGTGAAACACAGTCAATGATTACCCCCTAGCCAAGGGAGCAGGTGTGATGGGAGGCACCTCACCCCCACAGAGCTGTGGGTAGCATGGGGCAGATCGGAGGTTGTGGGAGCGAGGGGTGACTGGGGAGCATGGAGAAGACACTGGCGACCAGTGTGCTGTTGGAATTTGGGCAGTCTGGGATGCGGAAGTTGAGTACGGACGGAGTTCAGAGTATGGTGGGAGACTGAAGCATCTGAGGAGCAAAGGGCAATGGTTCTTTCTACTAGTGAAATGCCATGTAATGTAACTAACATTCAACAACAACAACAACAACAACAACTGTTGGAAACAAAATTGAGTAAAGTTTGTGACACCCAAGCTGCAGTTCTGTGGCTTGACAGGGCAAAGTTACCCTGAAACCTTCCCAAGCACACTCGGGGCCAGGAAATGTCCCAGTGCTGGCCTTGGACCAACAGTCACAAAGAAAAAAAAATAATTTCAACAGAGCAGCCCACCTGTTTGTGTACATGCCACTCCATGCCCCCACAACACCCAGAGCTGCTTTCCTGTCCCTGTACACCCCTTGCCTGTCCCACAATGCTCAGCGCTGCCTGCCTGTCCCTTTATGCTCCACTCCCAGCCCCTAGAACCCACCAGCACTACCTGCCTGTCCGTGTACACCCCAAGCCCAGCCCCCACAACCCCCAGCACTGCCTCCTCTCCTTGTAAAGCCCCGTGCCTGCACCACAACCCCAGCATAGCCCACTTCTCCAGGTACACTCTTCTCACTGCTCCTACAACCTGCAGAACTTCCCGCCTGACTTGTGAATCCCCTACCTGCACCACAACCTCCAGTGCTTCCTGTCTGTCCCTGTACATCCCCTGCCTGCCCCACAATCCCCAGCACTGCTTGCCTATCCTTGTACACCCTGCTCCCTGCCCCCACAATCCCCAGCTGTCATAAACATACAGCTAAGGGTAGCATAAAATCCCTCCTTAGCTGTAAAGGGTTAAGAAGCTCAGATAACCTGGTTGGCACCTGACCAAAAGGACCAATAAGGGGAGAAGATACTTTCAAATCTGGGGGGGAAGGTTTTTGTCTTTGTTCTCTGGGAGTCAGCAAAGAACCAGAGCAGGGAAAATACATCTCCTTAAGCATATCTGGACTAAGCATCTAGTATTCCAGAAATAGTAAGTAATAGCAAAAACGTGCATTAGATTATCTTTTGATTTTCCCTGTGCTAAGAGGGAGGTTTAGCCCTGTTTCTGTAACTTTAAAGTTTTGCCTAGAGGGGAAATTCTCTGTGTTTTTAATTTTTTTCTTATTTTGTAAACTGCTTACCAGCGCTGCCTGCCTGTCTGTGTACACACTGCTCCCCGCCCCAACAACTTCCAATGCTGCCCTCCTATTCCTCTATACCCACTGCCTATCCCCACAACCCCCATCAATGCCCGTCTCTCCGTGTACACCCCTCTCACCACCTCGATAACCCTCAGTGTACATCACACTCCTTGCCCCAGAACACCCAGTGCCCTGAACAGGCCCTTCAGAACCATCTGTCTAGCCTGGAAGCATTTTGCCTAGATGTGTTACCCAGGTGTAACTACATTGAAATACAGATATGTAGTCAAGATTCATAACTTCTGATACAAAAATGATACATGCCTACGAAGAGGATACAGGACATGTCTATGCCAGAATCATATCATAATAACACCACTATGAAGAATATGGGGTGCAGTGTCACACAATGATCAATGGTTCATTTCACCAGTGAAATGCCTGAAGTTACATAAATAACATTCAACAACAACAACTGGAAACACCCAGGCTGCAGTTCTGTGGCCTGCCAGGGCAAAGAGACCCTGAGACCCTCAAAAACGCTCTCGGGGCCAGGAAAGGTCCCAGCACTAGCCTGGGACCAACAATCACAATGAAAAATTTAACTTCAACAGCGCTGCCTGCCTGCCGTGAATACCCTGCTCCCTGCCTTCACAACCCCCAGCGCTGCCCACCTGTCCATGTACACCCCCTGCCTGTCCTTCACAACCCCCAGCGCTGCCAGCCTGTCTCCCCTGCCTCCCCACAACTCCAGCACCACCTGTCTGTCCGTATACACCCTGCTCCATTCCCCAAGAACCCTCAGTGCTGCCCGCCTGCCCGTGTTCATCCCACTCCCTGCCCCACAACCCCCAGTGCTGGCCACTTGTCCATGTAGATCCCCCACCCACACAATTTCCAGCCCTGCCACACAGTGATACCCCTCATCCAGGACCAAAACGAGGTGCCAGACCCCACAGCGACAGCTCACAGGAATACCTCCTCAACTAGGTTAAACTCAGTATCTGCCTCAACCGGGGAAAAGGGGAGGATCAGTCTGACCTGCCTTTCTGGGGGCAAAGGAAACCCCTGCAGCAGCACAGCCTGTGCAGGGAAGGAGAGAGGGACAGACCCGGCGGGAGGGAGAGAGGACGTGGAGACTAAAAGGAGCCAGCGTGAGTAACTCTTCCTAAAAAAATGACACAAAGCTTTAGTGTATTGCAGGCAGTTAGAAACCTGGACACACCTTTCTGAGGCTGCTTTTCTGTGTCGGCAATTGCTGGCATTACCACAAGGATGTAGTGGGGTTGCTCACAGGAGGAGGGATGGTCCGAATGGGGGAAAGTGTCAGAGACAATCTGCTACAGTGTGGTCCACATTCCGTTACAGTCTGAGACATCCCCCTACCACAGAAGGCCTCATTATGCCTCTTTGGTCTGTGCATTAGGCAGGATGTCCATTCCCTATTTCACCCAGTTTCAGGACTCAGAGCCACTGTAATCTGGATACCGCATGTAGCCCCCAAACACACTCACTTTGTTCTAGCGGACATCCCTCAGTGAGATTTCCAACACCGCCTGGTTTCCTCTAAGCCAGAAACATTCTTTTATTTTTACTGCCTTTTGGTGCTTCTCATCCTCTCCAGACCCAGAGATGCAGGGGCACAGAGAGAGCAGACCCATCCTCCTCTCTGAATTTGTTTTTTTATCCCAATTGTTCTGAACCTGTAAGCCTGTGAGTTTGAGATTTCAGCAACTCTCCTGTCAGTTCTTCCTTGGTCCAAATGACATCACCCACCCTGAGAGGCCACAGGATGACTCCAGTTGATGTCAGTGGAGGCTCATGGATGGTGTAAATCAGGCCATTTATTTAAGTCCCTACATGTGGATTTAGAGTGAACTCCTGGCCATGTTGGGAGTTTTGACGTTGATCTCAAGGGGACCAGATTCACCCTTAGTGTTTAACTTTTGGCTTCAAGCTGCATAAATCAGGGCTTCGGGTCCTGCTACAGAGAGCACTATTCTGTTAGGGTGCTGAAAGAGTCTGAAGGAAACCGCCAGTGCATGCGGCCTTCTGAGATCTGGCATAAAAGCTGGGATTTTCAAAACACAGGGGCTCTGATTTTGCTCTCAGGGAAGCCTTTCTCAATCTTCAGTGACCCACTGAAGGCAAAAGGAGGGAGAAAAATCTAGCCAGTGTGCTATCCATTCTTGTTGTGAACCCTCTGGTAACACAGATACCCACTGCAGAGGCCTTGGCTGTACTACCTAACGGGGCAATGGAAGTTCCTGAATTGGAAAACTTGAACGAACCAGAGGAAAAACCACACAGCCCCCCAGAAAAGGAATCTACTGAGATAGATAGAAGTACAACTCACCAAAATCCTGCTCAGCAGAGAGAGGAAATCTCCTTACTGCGACAGAAAGGCAGAGCCCTGAGAATCACTATATGAATCTCACATGTCTGTCACTCGGCGTGCTGGACAGTGACCTATATTATTCCCCTGTACAGTCCCTGCGGACTCTCTGATTGGCCAGGACTCCCAGACAATTCCCTTGGCTCCGTGAGCAGCGGGAAGAGCAGAAAATAGACCCTGGAGAACTTCGACTTGAGAGCCATCCCTGGGAGTGAAGAAATGATTTACTGACCTCCCTTGGTGTTCACACCTCAACTGCTAGCAGAGGACCTCACCCTCCCTGACTGAACTAACCTCGTTATCTCCAGACTGATCCCTGCCTGCATATTTATACCTGCCTCTGGAAATTTCCATTACATGCGTCTGACAAAGTGGGTATTCACCCATGAAAGCTTATGCTCCATAAGAACATAAGAACGGCCGTACTGGGTCAGACCAAAGGTCCATCCAGCCCAGTATTCTGTCTACCGACAGTTGCCAATGCCAGGTGCCCCAGAGGGAGTGAACCCAACAGGCAATGATCAAGTGATCTCTCTCCTGCCATCCATCTCCACCCTCTGACAAACAGCGGCTAGGGACACCATTCCTTACCCATCCTGGCTAATAGCCATTAATGGACTTAACCTCTATGAATTTATCCAGTTCTCTTTTAATCGCTGTTATAGTCCTAGCCTTCACAACCTCCTCAGGCAAGGAGTTCCACAAGTTGACTGTGCGCTGCGTGAAGAAGAACTTCCTTTTATTTGTTGTAAACCTGCTGCCTATTAATTTCATTTGGTGACCCTTAGTTCTTGTATTATGGGAATAAGTAAATAACTTTTCCTTATCCACTTTCTCCACATCATGCATGATTTTATATACCTCTATCATATCCCCCTCTTAGTCTCCTCTTTTCCAAGCTGAAGAGTCCTAGCCTCTTTAATCTCTCCTCATATGGGACCCGTTCCAAACCCTTAATCATTTTAGTTGCCCTTTTCTGAACCTTTTCTAGTGCCAGTATATCTTTTTTGAGATGAGGAGACCACATCTGTACGCAGTATTCGAGATGTGGGCGTACCATCGATTTATATAAGGGCAATAATATATTCTCAGTCTTATTCTCTATCCCCCTTTTAATGATTCCTAACATCCTGTTTGCTTTTTTGACCGCCTCTGCACACTGCGTGGACGTCTTCAGAGAACTATCCATGATGACTCCAAGATCTTTTTCCTGACTTGTTGTAGCTAAATTAGCTCCAATACATCTCTTAGTCTTAAAGGTGCCACAGGACTCTCTGTTGCTTTTTACCGATACCAGGGACTCATATTGTCAACAGTCTGAGTTTTGCAGACTGTTCACTCTAGCAATTGATGATGGCGTTTTTGTGTGTGTGTGTGTGTGTGTTTAATGTACTGCCATCTTCACTCTGTCTGGGAATGCTAGCCTAATAGACAGGACCAGCGTACCACTGCATACCACCCATGCAGTTGTAATATCCAGTCCATTAATTGCCAAAAAGTCACTGCCACTGTGTGGAGGCCAAATGATGTGATCCTGAATTAATGCAGGCCAAAGGGCCTGGGAAAGGCTTTCTTCTCCCACAATACTGTCATCAAAGGTTTTTACCAGTATCTCTTTGTGAGGTCGAAAGTGGATATATATCTGGCAACTCCCAACTGTTCTAATTGTTCATCTACTCTCTGCATCAGGTAAACGTCAAATTTCAATAATGTTTTGATGTTTCAGAAATTGATGCAGAAGAAAGTTGTGTTATCTTGTGTCAGAACTGGTACAATGGGACCTCTCCACTCTGTGATTCCTTCACCACTCCCAGGACCAAAATGACCTGGAGTTCATCTCACATGGTATCCCACATTTTATGAGGGAAGGGCCATGAAGTTTGCCTGATCTGTTGCCCTGGGGCCATTTCAGTGTGGTGATATTTTAGGTAGATGTGCCCTGCTGGGGTCAGAACACAGTGGTAAATGAATCAAACCACTGCAACATCTCTATATTTTGTTCGCGCTACAGACCCTCAACCATGCTTGCGTGACAGGTGCCTGGGGGCCAAATTTGGGGTCTGGAGGTATGATATTCATAAGTTGTCAGCCCTGGGGTGCAGTCTGGGAGTCATGGTAGATGCTGTGCCCCTTTAAGCACTCAGCTGGGCTGGCCATTTTCACACTGCTTTGCTGGTGATTCAGCCTCTCCAGGCCCTGCTATCACCCAAAACGACATCACATGCACTACAAACCCAAACGAAGCTACCTGAGGGCTTAGCTAGGCCACCCAAATACAAAGAGCAGACACCAGACAATTTCCCAGGCTCCCCAGGCTCACCCCCCACCACTGGAGTATAAACCCAAATTGATACTGTCTTGACATACACAGGGAGATGTACAATGTAAGCTCATTAACAGAGTTTTCCCTCCCCAGATCAAAGCAGAGTACCTAGCAAATAAACAAAACTGCAAACTAAACCTAATATACTAGATAGATTGGATATGAATTAGCCATTTTTTACCCTGGCTGGTGATACAAACAGTCCACCAGGTTTGCATATACTGGCTAGAAATCTTTTTAACCTTGGAGCAGGACTTCCTCCAGTTCAGTCTTTGTTCCTTGGGTATTCCCAGGAGTTCTCTTGTGTGGAGAGTGAGTCCAGTAGATGATGTCACACTCCACACTCCACCTTATATAGGTTTAACATATGGCTGGAATCCTTTGTTCCAAAAACAGTTCCCAGCCCAGTTTGTGGAAAAATACAGGTACCCAAAATGGAGTTTGGTGTCATGTGGTCTGCGCACATGCCCTTACATGCCCTGCTGAGTCATAGCAGCCATTATCCATAGGCTCTCTGAAGTGTTCTAAGCAACGTTCAACAGGTTGGGGATAACCTTGTGCTAACGCCCATTGTTTCCCCTAATGGCCCATTATCCTGAGTAGGCCCTTCACAACCAGCTGTCTATCCTGGAAGCATTTTGCCTAGTGGGTGTCACCCGGGTGTAACTACATTTGAAATACAGATGCATAGTCAGTATTCAAATATTCACATACAAAAATGATACATGCACACAAATAGGATAATCCATTTCAGCAAATCATAACTTTTCCTATGACACCGGACAAGACATATCTTGTACAAAATGTATCATAATTATATCATAATCATATAACTATGGAGAATACGGAATGCAGGATCACAATGAGGTTATGAGGAGATCCTTATCTAGGCTTTTAAAAGGTTCAAATGAGAGCAGCATGAACATTAGAAAACATAAACCCCAGCTAGACATACAAAATGATGGGGTCTAAATTAGCTGTTTCCACTCAAGGAAGAGATCTTGGTGTCATCATAGATAATTCTCTGAAAACATCTGCTCAGTGTGCTGAAGCAGTCAGAAAAGCTAACAGAATGTTGGGAACCATTAGGAAAGGGACAGATAGGAAAACCAAAAATATAATATTGCCACTATATTGTAGCCTTTTATTTTATTTAAAGTGAATTTTATAGCATGGTATTACATGACTGTGGGTTCAGCTCTGGTGGCTACAGTTTCAAGCTTAACAGAGTGGAAGTCACCTTTGCTACTTGCTTCAGAGTGAAAGTCTCTAGGAATACATAAAGACCAAGGGCAGTGACCATATATACATTCACCAGTACAAAGTCTAGTCTATTTTATAAGTTTTATTAAAGTTATGATTACCCAATCAAAGGGTATGTCTACACTTACCCGGTAGTTCGGCGGCGAGCGATCGAACTTCTGGGTTCGACTTATCGCGTCTTGTCTGGACGCGATAAGTCGAACCAGGAAGTGCTCGCCGTCGACTGCGGTACTCCAGCTAGACGAGAGGAGTACCGCGGAGTCGACGGGGGAGCCTGCCTGCCGCGTGTGGACCGAGGTAAGATCGAACTAAGGTACTTCGAACTTCAGCTACGTTATTCACGTAGCTGAAGTTGCGTACCTTAGTTCGATTTGGGGGGTTAGTGTAGACCAAGCCATATAGACATTCTATACAGACCTATGCACAAGTTACAAACATAGTTATATTCCCATCCTTAACAACAGAGTTAGGGTCTCATGAGTCTGATCATCAGTATAGGGACGATTCCTGCTGGAATCTTCCAGAGGGAGCTCAGTTTTCCCATTCTGTGTATCCATTTTTTCTAATGTGGTTCTGTCTACGCCAGGGGTGGGCAAACTTTTTGGCCTGAGCGCCACATCGGGGTTCTGAAACTGTATGGAGGGCTGGGTAGGGAAGGCTGTGCCACCCCAAACAGCCTGGCACCTGCCCCCTATCTGCCCCCTCCCCACTTTCTGCCACCCTCATAACCACTGACCCATCCAACCCTCCCCCTGCTCCTTGTCCCCTGACCGCCCCCTCCCAGGACCCCCCACCCATAACCACCCCCTGGTGACCCCAACACCTATCCAACCCCCCTGCTCCCTATCCTCTAACGGCCCCACAGGACTCCTTGCCCCTTATCCAACCCCCCAGATCCCCGCCCCCTTACCATACCACTCAGAGCACCAGGACTTGCATCCGCGCCGCGCTGCACAGCCAGAGCCAGCCATGCTGCCGCTCAGTCTAGAGCACCAGAGCAGTCCCACGGCTCTCACAGCCACGCTGCCCGGCAGGAGCTTGCAGCCCCACCACCCAGAGCACTGGCGGCACGGCGAGCTGAGGCTGCGGGGGATGGGGGACATCAGGGGCTGGGAGCTAGCGTACCTGGCCGGGAGCTCAAGGGCCGGGCAGGACAGCCCTGTGGGCCGGATGTGGCCCATGGGCTGTAGTTTGCCCACCTCTGGTCTTACACCTTCATTCTGCATGTGTCCATAAAAGTGTCCACCGTCTTTTCTCTTACTGGCCTGTTTCCCCTGGAAACTTAAGGGACCTCAATTTTCTATAGGCTGTGTAAGTTCCCTTTGTTCCCATTAGCATTGACACACAACCTGTGTCCCATGATTAAGAAACATGTCTGAGACAGATGCACCTTTACAGTATTTTTATGATCTAATATTAATTTTCTGGGTAATTTTGTGCAATTTTACCAGTCGGTACCTCTTTTCCCACAATCTTAGGGCATCAGGTTATTTCTCAATTTCTTGTCTCCAAGGCCTAAAATAGCTAAGCTAAAGTCTTTCAGTCCTCAATTTATAGGTCTTGCATTTCAGCTGGTCTTGCTCATGTCTAATAAATGGTTCCTCTAAATACTGATGAGTCTGATACTTTCATAATCCTACAAATTAACTCTAATTAACATACAATTAGTATATGTAACATAACAAATTGAATAAAAATAACATCACACAATAAATGGATGCTAAACTAAAATCATTGGTTACATCCCCCCCTTGACAGGATGAATGTTATCTCATTATCATTGATCATAGAATCATAGAATATCAGGGTTGGAAGGGACCTCAGGAGGTCATCTAATCCAACACCCTGCTCAAAGCAGGACCAATCCCCAACTAAATAAACCCAACCAGTGCTTTGTCATGACTGACCTTAAAAACCTCCAAGGAAGGAGATTCCACCACCTCCATAGGTAACCCATTCCAGTGCTTCACCACCCTCCTAGTGAAACAGTTTTTCCTAATAACCTCCTCCACGGCAACTTGAGACCATTACTCCTTATTCTGTCATCTGGTACCACTGAGAACAGTCTAGATCCATCCTCTTTGGAACCCCCTTTCAGGTAGTTGAAAGTAGCTATCAAATCCCCACTCATTCTTCTCTTCTGCAGACTAAACAATTCCAGTTCCCTCGGCCTCTCCTCAAAAGTCATGTGCTCCAGCCCCCGAATCATTTTTGTTGCCCTCCGCTGGACTCTTTCCAGTTTTTTTCACATCCTAATCACTATAATTAATCACTAATCACTGCTGGATACTGGCATGTAATATGTATGTGACAGGGCTCTTATTATCTAATCATCAAAGGATGATTAGAGGATGTGTAAAAAGCTAACATACTCAATGCTTCTTTTTTGGTGCCTTTGTCTCTAGCTGTGCACCACTGCTATGCCACAAAAGCTGCTCTGGCATTCACATGGTTCACCCAATCATCAAAGAGTGTATGATCTGTGGAGACAGTGGGAGTTGTCCCGAGTGTCATTAAAATGAGTGGAATTAGAGTATTCCACTTGCATCCATTGGCATCTGCCAGTTTCCGCAGCATTCATTTGCAATTTGTTTTCTCTAGTATTCCTGAGTGGAGGGACTGAAGACCGCCTGTCCCCCAAAAGGGGGAGACAGCGGGTTGGGGCACAGCCAGACGACCATGTCCCAAAGAGGACGCTGTGCTCCAGGAGCAATCCGGGTCCAGATGATGGAGACGGCTGAGGCAAGTAGAGACACTGCTAGTAAAAGGCACCCTGGTGGTCCCAGCACGATCAGAAGGAGGCACCGTGACGGTGAGTCAGCACCATTACAAGGACTCTGCACGTGTCCTTGTTGAACCTCATCAGATTTCTTTTGGCCCAACCTCCAATTTGTCTAGGACACTCTGGAACCTATCCCTACCCTCCAGCGTATCTACCTCTCCCCACAGCTTAGTGTCATCTGTGAACTTGCTGAGGGTGCAATTAATCCCATCATCCAGATCACTAATAAAGATGTTGAACAAAACCGGCCCCAGGACCGACCCCTGGGGCACTCCTCTTGATACCAGCTGCTAACTAGACATCGAGCCACTGATCACTACCCATTGAGCCGGACAATCTAGCCAGCTTTCTATTCACCTTATAGTCCATTCATCCAATCCATACTTCTTTAACTTGCTGGCAAGAATACTGTGGGAGACCGTAACAAAAGCTTTGCTAAAGTCAAGATATATCACATCCACTGCTTTCCCCACAGAGCAGGTTATCTCATCATAGAAGGCAGTCAGGCTGGTCAGGCATGACTTGTCCTTGGTGAAAGAACAACCATTACATTTTTGTCAGTTATGAACATTTCAGAGTTATGAATAACCTCCATTCCCAAGATGTTCTACTGTATATCAAATTCTGCACAGCTGCTGCTGTGTGTTCATTTTGCTACTGTAATAGAATTAAAAGAGGAATTTCTGTTTTACCATCCACTATCAACACGAGCAACTCGTGAAGAGCTTTCTAAACTGTTGACTAATTTTGCCCAAGACACAGCCATGATTGGGGAAATTGTTTTGGAATTTGCAGCAATGGAGCACAGTCTATGATAGGACGGCATAGCAGGCTTGCGACAAAGATACAAGAAGTGGCTCCCTCAGCAACCTAGAATCATTGCATGATACACAGACAGGAACTAGATGCTAAGAAAATGGCAGAGGAGCTCAGCAGTTTTCTTTCAGGTGCAGTAAATATTATAAACTTTATAAAGTTGCACGTGGTTAATTCAAGGGGTTTTGCCATTTTATGCGAAAAGGTGGGGCAAATTTCACAGTTTTTTTTACATGAAGAAGTTCGTTGGCTGTTCAGGGGGAAGATGCTCAGAAGATTAGGTGTACTGCTCGAGAAAGTCCATATTTTTCTTGCTGATCATATGAATATGGCAGCCAGAAATGACAACAAAGATATCCAACGAGGGTCATGGTAATGCTGTACAAGGGGAGAGCCACTGAATTCTCTGAGTCTGTCTGTACTAGAAAGAGAGACCCTGAAGCATGGGGCTGGTGCAAGGCCTCAGGCCTGAACCAAAGTCAACAAAATATACCATGAGCAACAGCAAGTTGCTGTCAAAAGCAGATGCCTGCCTTCAAGTCAGTGTCCAGTACATGAACTTGGCATCGGTATTGCTAGCATTGCTAAAACACACTGAACATGTAAACACATTTCAACAGGCGAGCACAAAAACATCCAAATCTAGCATATGATAAGATGGTTTGACAAAAGCGATGAATAGGGATATCTTCTCTAAAACAGCAGAAGTAAAACTACAAAGATAGGTGCTGAACAGGGATATTTTCTCTGAAACATCAGGAGAGAAGTACAAGGGGAGGTAACAAACACATCATGAAACACGTAAGGTGATCCATAAGTTGTTTATCCCAAATTGTTTGTCTCGGTCAGTAAATGTTTGGATATCTCGCTTTAACCCTCTGGCCTAGGGGGCAGTGGAAAGTCCTGCCACTGACTTAGCTGGTCCATTGTCACGGGCATACATGTGTTAGTGTACTTGTAACCATTGAGCTGGGCATTAGCACCTCACCGGGTGCCTTCGTAACTAATGGGTCTGTGATGATATGGCAGTTTGATCGGAGCCTGCTGTATGGACTATCTGGCCAGAACCAGTGCAACGTGCAGAAATAACACACACATGCAGTCGAACATCTGACCACAGTGTCACTTCAGAGATGAGACACAAATTTTTTCACTGTTAGCAGTTAATAGCCAACTTGAACTGTCATCTTAATGTGTGCAGTCGAGATCTTTTTGCAGGATCTCAACACTGGAGGACTTTGCATAATAGTGTGGTGGTCTGTCAGTTGATACTATCCAGGATAGTGTCAACTTTAGGAGGTCTGCAGGAGCAGTTTCATGAATAGTTTCCTGAAGTGGGCAAAGACCAATGTAATCAGTGGATCAGGAATCCATTCAGCTTTAAGCCAAACCCACAGATATGCTGTCTTCAAAAGAAGAGGAAAGCCTTATTGCCATGTCAAGTGAAAAGGAACTGCTGAACAAATTTTCACAAATGCCAGTTGTAGACTTTTCTTTATCGTGGGATCTAAGTTTCCTAAGTTAACACACTGGGCTCTTAAAATGCTCATTCCTTTTTCAACCACCTCCCCATGTGAATCAGGCTTCTCAGCATTAACTGCAATCAAAACCAAGTGTCGCTGCCAGCTTTCTGTTGAAGATGACTTAGGTCTTCCTTTCTACACTACAACCCCCAATTCCTCTACTTTCTACAGCCAGAAAACAAACACACCCATCCCCCTGAAATGATAAGACTGATGGAAATTATACTGAATTAAAAATATCATTGGTTGGTGTCATGTTTCCAGGAGGCTCACTATGAGACAGTTTGAATATCCTCAGTTTATAGATTTCAGATTTCAAACAAATTAGTGAAGGATTTGGTAAACATGTTAATTTTTGACAGTAGTGCATTAGCAACTGGTTTTTCAGAAGTGTGTACCATACTTCTGCTGTTTCAGTAACAGGAGCAAGTGCTGAACACTCATTTTCAAAACTGAAACTTTCCAAGAACTCCCAACAACATCATTCTTCAATTGTCGGCCCATGGGCCACATCTGGCTCATGAGGGCCTTCTGTTTGGCTCGCCAGGCATCAGCTTCTTTTTACCTGCTCCCCGCTGGTTGCTTCCATGCTGATGACGGGTTCTGTTTGGTAACAATCTAAAGCAGTGTGGACTGACACATGTTCATTTTCATCATCTCAGTCAAATGCCACCAATAGAAGGTTGATTTTCTTTTTTGATGGTTTGGGTTCTGTAGTTTCTGAATTGGAGTGTTTCCCTTTTACGACTTCTGACACCATGCTTCACACCTTGCCCCTCTCAGATTTTGGAAGACATTTCAGATTCTTAAACCTTGTGTTGAGTGCTATAGCTATCTTTAGAAATCTCATATTGGTACCTTCTTTGCGTTTTGTCAAATCTGCAATGAAAGTTTTTGTTGGGGTAGTAAAGGGTTAAGTAAAGACCTGGGTAACAACTATCATGGTAATAGGGAGCAGGCTTAGGTAAGCACTATTTCTTCGCTTGATAGATAAAGTTGCCATCCTTTTCCCTTCCGTTCTGCTTGTTAAGGATAGATAACCCTTGCAGCTACATAAGGAATATGGTTGTCTGAAGGATCCCCTTTGTATGAAGATATGTTATCTCCCCCATCCCTTCCTCTCCCAGCTACATAAACGAGCTTGGGGTCATGGCCCCTTCCTCCCTCCTCTATGAACTGCTGAATATGGGAACCTGTGGCTACAATTACTGCAAAGAAATATATCTTCAAGGTATACATGTCTGAATAATATGCTTAATGCTGTAAACAGTAAACACGGGTGGGTATAATTATATTCAGTATATAGCCATTAATATTCATTATATGGGCATTCATATTATCAAATAAGGGTTTTGGGGTGTTGTAGTAAATGTGGGTATTTAAATATTAATCTAGATAAAAGAGTGTGCTGTGACTAATTCACGGCTTACTCGACAATTGGGTTGAGGGGAACAAGTACTGCAAAAAATAAGCCCATTTACTCAATCAGCCTCTGGATCCTCCTGCTCCTTCTTTTCAACTCTAACAGTGTACTTAAATCGAACAAGATTTCTAAAAGCATGCCCCACACCTAGTCCCTCTCAGATTTTGGAAGACACTTCAGATTCTTAAACCTTGGGTCAAGTGCTGTAGCTATTTTTAGAAATCTCACATCGGTACCTTCTTTGCGTTTTGCCAAATCTGCTGTGCAAATGTTCTTAAAATGTACATTTGCTGGGTCATCATCTGAGATTGCCATAACACAAAATGTATGGCAGAATGCATGTAAAATCATGGGTGGGAGACATAGAATTCTTCCCCAAGGAGTTCAGTCACAAATATAATTAACATATTTTAATGAGTATTATCAGCACAGAAGCATGTCCTCTGAATGTTGGCCGAAGCATGAAAGGGGATATGGATGTTTAGCATATCTGGCATGGAAATGCCTTGCAATGCCAGCTACAACAGTGCCCTGTGAACACCTGTTCTCATTTTCAGGTGACATTGTAAATAAGAAGCGGGCAGCATTATCTCCCATAAATGTAAACAAACTTGTTTGTCTTAGTGATTGGCTAAACAAGAAGTAGGACTGAGTGGACTTGTTGACGCTAAAGTTTTATATTATTTTATTTTTGAGTGTAGTGATGTAACAAAAAATCTACATGTGTAAGCTGCACTTTCACGATAAAGAGATTTCACTACAATATTTGTATGAGGTGAATTAAAAATAGTATTTATCTTTTTACAGTGCAAATATTTGTAATAAAAATAATAATATAAAGTTACCACTGTACACTCAGTAGTCTGTGCTGTAATTGAAATCAATGTATTTGAAAATGTATGAAAACATCCAAAATATGTATAATAAATTTAAATTTGTATTCTAGTATTAACAGTGTAATTAAAATTGTGATTAATCATGATTAATTTTTTTAATCAAGTTAACTCAAAACGAATGAATCACTTTATTTAACTGTGATTAATTGACAGCCCTAATTATCACTGATCATAGAATTATAGAATCACAGAATTGGAAAGGACCTCGAGAGGCCATCTAGTCCAGTCTCCTGCACTCATGGCAGGAATAAGTATTATCTACACCATTCCTGACAAATGTTTGTCTAACATGCTCTTAAAAATCTCCAAAGCTGGAGACTCCACAACCTCCCTAGGCAATTTATTCCAGTGCTTAACTACCCTAACAGGAAGTTTTTCCTAATATCCAACCTAAACCTCCCTTGCTGCAATTTAAGCCCATTGCTTCTTATCTTATTTTCAGAGGTTAAGCGAAACAATTTTTCTTCCTCCTCCTTGTAACAACCTTTTACATACTTAAAAGATGTTATGTCCTCTCTCGGTCTTCTTTTTTCCAGACTAATCAAACCCATTTTTTTTTTCAATCTTCCCTCAGAGGTCATGTTTTCTAGATCTTTAAGCTTATTTGTTGCTCTTCTCTGGAGTCTCTCCAATTTGTACACATCCTTCCTGAAATGTGACACCCAGAACTGGACACAATACTCCAGTTGAGGCCTAATCAGTGCAGAGTAGAGCAGAAGAATTACTTCTCGTGTCTTGCTTAAAATACTCCTGCTAATAAATCTCAGAATGATGTACTGTTTTTTTAAAACAGCGTTAAACTATTGATTCATATTTAGCTTGTGGTCCACTATGACCCCCAATTCCTTTCTGCAGTACTCCTTCCTAGGCAGTCATTTCCCATTTGTATGTGTGCAACTGATTGTTCCTTCCTAAATGGAGTACTTTGCATTTGTCCTTATTGAATTTCATCCTATTTACTTCAGAAAATTTCTCCAGTTTGTCCAGATCATTTTGAATGTTAATCCTATTTTCCAAAGCACTTGGAACCCCTCCCAGCTTGGTATTGTCCTCAAACTTTATAAGTGTACTCTCTATGCCATTATCTAAATCATTGATGGGGATATTGAAGAGAACTGGGCCCAGAACTGATCCCTGAGGGACCCCACTCATTATGCCCTTCCAGCATGGCTGTGAACCACTGATAACTACTCTCTGGGAACAGTTTTCCAACCAGTTTTGCACCCACCTCATAGTAGCTCCATCTAGGTTGCATTCCCCTAGTTTGTTTATGAGAACATCATGTGAGACAGTATCAAAAGCTTTACTAAAGCTTTACCACATCTACCACTTCCACCCTATCCACTAGGCTTATTACACTCTCAAAGAAAGCTATCAGATTGGTTTGAGATTATTTGTTCTTGACAAATCCATGCTGACTGTTACCTATCACCTTATTATCTTCTAGATGTTTGCAAACTGATTGCTAAATTATTTGCTCCATTATCCTTCCAGGTACAGAAGTTAAGCTGACTAGTCTAATTCCCTGGGTTCTCCTTATTTCCCTTTTTATAAATTGGCATCTTTTATATCAAAGATATCAAATATCTTTATATATTTGATCTCTTCCGTCTTCCATGACTTCTCAAAGATAATTGCTAATGGCTCAGATATCTCCTCAGTCACCTCCTGGAGTATTCTAGGATGCATTTAATCAGGCCCTGGTGACTTGAAGACTTCTAATTTGTCTAAGCATTTTTTAACTTGTTCTTTCTCTATTTTAGCCTCTTCTGATCCTACCTGATTTTCACTGGTATTCTCTGGGTTATATGTCCAATCACCACCAAACTTCTTGGTGAAAACCAAAACAAATAAGTCATTGAGCATCTCTGCCATTTCAACATTTTCTGTTATTATTTCCCCCCCTCACTGAGTAACAGCCCTACCCTGTCCTTGGTCTTTCTCTTATTTCTAATGCATTTGTAGAATGTTTTTTTGTTACTCTTTATGTCTCTAGCTAGTGTGACTTATTAAGAGAGGCTGAGGGAACTGGGCTTATTTAGTCTGCAGAAGACAAGCATGGGGGGGGCAGTATTTGATAGCAGCTTTCAAATACCTGAAGAGGGGTTCCAAAGAGGATGGAGCTCAGCTGTTCTCAGTGGTGGCAGATGACAGAACAAGGAACAAAGGTCTCAAGTTGCAGTGTGGGAGGTCTAGGTTGGATATTAAGAAAAAATATTTCACTAGGAGGGTGACGAAGCACTGGAATGGGTTACCTAGTGAGGTGGTGGAATCTCCATCCTTAGAGATTTTCAAGGCCCGGCTTGACAAAACCCTGGTATGGATGATTTAGTTGGGGGCTGGTCCTACTTTGAGCACGGGGGTTGATTAGATGACCTCCTGAGGTCTCTTCCAACCCTAATCTTCCATGATTCTATGATTGTATGATCTCGTTTTATGGCTTGGCCTTCCTAATTTTGTCCCTACATATTGTGTTATTTGTTTATCTTCATCCTTTGTAATTTTACCTAGTTTCCACTTCTTGTAGGACACTTTTTTAATTTTTATATCATTGAAGATCTCCTGGTTAAGCCAGGGTGGTATGAACATTAAGATTTAATTGAAGTTACTCTGGATTTACACTGCAGTAACTGAGATCCAGATCAGGTCCCAGGAGTTTGAATCTTGTGTAACTTAAGTGGCAAAAGAAGAGAATTTCACATGCAGCCTACTGAACCCAGATAACATTCTCCTCTTTTGTCAAAAGCAGGAGTATCCTGCCAACGATGGTCTCCCAAACCCACAAACAATAGCTGTATCAGTGGCAGTTTGGTAAGACAGCATAGAGCAAGAGCGTGATAAATGAAGGAGTGATAGCTCCCTTTTATGGACACCCAGCCAGCCAGTAGCTATAAAATCACTCTTAGTAGCTGTTCTCTAATTGTTCTACCTGTAAAGGGTTGAAATGTCTCACTGTTCTGCATAGAGAAAAGGAAGTGATTGGGCACCTGGCCAAAAGAGCCAATGGGAAGGCTAGAACTTTTTAAAATTGAAAAAAAGACTCGCCTTTTGTCTGACTGTTGTTGTTCTCCCAGGGAGAGGAGGACAGGGCTGCAGCTATGCTGTAGGAAGCTTGGACCAGGTATGAAAAAATTATCAATATCATACCTAGAAACTACTCATTTAAAACTCAAGTTATGTAAGTAGATCAGGAAATGTCTAGGAAGACGCAATTAGGTTTATCCCTTTTCTTTTGTTATGGCTTGTGAATTCCTCTGTGCTAACCCCAGGTGCTTTTGTTTTCCTTATAACCTTTGAGATGGACCTCAAGAAAGCTATTATTGGTTCTTAATCCTTGTAGTTGCTCTTTTAAAATCTAGCAATACTCTGAGTTCCCAGATGTATTTTCTTTCTTTTTTTTAATTAATGAAATTTACCGTTTTTAAGAACAGAATTGGATTTTTGTGTTTTAAGATGTTTGTGCCCATGTTGTTTAATTAGCTGGTGGCAGCAGCTGATTTCCTTTTTTTCTTTTCTTTCTCAACTCTTCCCTGGAGGGAGGGGGTGAAGGGCTTGTGGGTACCCCACAGGAAGGAATTCCCACGTGTGCCTTCCTGGGCCCTCAAAGGGGTTATGCACTTGGGTGGTGGCAGCATCTACCAATCCAAGGTCAGAGAAAAGCTGTAAGCTTAATAGAAGCCTGGAGTGGCCAATATTAATTTATAGAATCCTTGTGGGCCCCCCCACTTCTGCACTCAAAGTGCCAGAGTGGGGAATTAGCCTTGACAAGGGGACTTTCCCAAATCACGTGTGTTTGTATGTTTACTCTGTGAAGGGCTGATTATCATAGGCAGGAAAAACTCAGCCTTTTAAACCACTCCTTGGTAACCCAGCCCCTTCCCAATGAAAAAGAATCTCAATACTGAGCATTTATACAACAGCAGAACCAGATCATAAACATGAGCACCCAGAGTCAAGCCAGTTATTGGGGTTGTGTACTAGATAGAAATTACTGTGACATCCAAAGCGCAGGAACTGCCTCTCTCAGGCTCATGTGCCAGTATATATATAATACATATCTAGGTCCCCTAATCACCACAGGTTTCCTGACCTCCAGAGAATTTGCAGCTGTGAATGTTCCTCTGCCTCTCATTAGCTGCCACCTGGGTATTTATCTGTATCATACATTTGCATGAGATATGCACTTTATCTAACTATTTCATAGGATTTGTATAAGAGATTTATACTGTATCCCCCGAGACGGACTTGGTCTCTCACAGGGCTGGTGATGCTAATTTCAGCTTTTCACCTCTAAGGCATTGGTTGAAATTGGGCTCAGTGGGATAGGGATAGTAACTGATTAATACACAACATACCCCACTTCAGAGAGCACTTCCCATCTTCAAAGGGTTTTACAAACATTTACTTAGTAACTCTGCCCTAGTGGATCAGATCAGAATCCGTGATAGTGAACAGCACCAGATGCTTCAGAGGGATCAGATGCTGGCCTCTGAACTCTGTGGGCTCTGCTGCTCCTCTGTAGGGCTTTGGTGCCACTCACAGAAGCTTGTGGATATCTTCGTTATCCACGTTTAACAGTGGAATAGTTCACAAGGTCACTGTTTCAATGATCATCGCTGGGCTTCCCTGGTAACACCTCGATAGGATGCACAGGGGCACAGCAATTGTCTCAGGCTGTACACAAACAACTGAAAGCCAAATGCAGAAATGATATCAATAATGGTATGTGTGTGAGGCACTGGCCAGTCAATGTACAATGCTGTACCTGTTCTACCTGGCTCATGAGCGGGGAAGTCCCTTTGCAAATAGATGCTCTAAAGACTTTACAGTTATTTTTTTTAATTAAAGCTGGGATTGTGGCACACAACCAGGGCCAGCTCCAGGCACCAGCCCACCAAGCTTGTGCTTGGGGCGGCACCTGGAGGGGGGCGGCGTGGGGCTCCGGCTGCCGGGGAGAGCGGGGCTGCGACTGGGCTCGCCGCCCTCCCCCCGGAGTCGGGGAGAGCGGAGCCCCGGCCGGGCTCTCCGCCCTCCCCCCGGCGCTCTGGCCGCCGGGGAGAGCGGAGCCCCCGCCGGGCTCTCCGCCCTCCCCCCGGCGCTCTGGCCGCTGGGCAGAGCGGAGCCCCCGCCGGGCTCTCCGCCCTCCCCCCGGCGCTCTGACCGCCGGGCAGAGCGGAGCCCCCGCCTGGCTCTCCGTCCTCCCCCCGGCGCTCTGGCCGTCGGGGAGAGCGGGGCCGCGGCGGGCTCGCCGCCCTCCCCCTGGCGCCCCGGCCAGGCTCTCCGCCCTCTTCCCGGCGCTCTGGACGCCGGGGAGAGCGGAGCCCCCGCCGGGCTCTCCGCCCTCCTCCCGGCGCTCTGGACGCCGGGGAGAGCGGAGCCACGGCGGGCTCTCCGCCCTCCTCCCGGCGCTCTGGATGCCGGGGAGAGCGGAGCCGCGGCGGGCTCGCCGCCCTCCCCCCGGCGCTCCGGCCGGTCCGGGAGAGCGGCCCGTGGCCGGGATCCTGGGGGGGGGGGGGGGAGGCAGAGGGGGGGCGGTGGGAGGCTTTTTTGCCTTGGGCGGCAAAAAAGCCAGAGCCGGCCCTGCACACAACATGCAACTTCCAGAGAATCGGACCAGCTCACTGAGGCACGTGAAATGGGGCCAATTGGAGTCTTGTTCTTCAGAACTTGGAATCAGTGTCTGGGATGAAAATGGCTCAAAACCTCATCAAAGCATGGGAACCTCAACAAAACATAAAATCCTTCCTCAACTGCCACGTTCATGCCTGTGTGTCTTGCTCCCAGCACTGGAAATCTAACCATGTACCCCAGCCAAACCCACAATCTCTACATAGCGGCCTCTCATGTGCCGAGCGGGTAGAGGAATTGTGCCAACAAAGGCTGCTACGGTTCAGAATTGGGGGAAGCATGGTTTCCATATTATATCTGAAATCCTTCTAACAACAAAAGTTTCACCTGTAGGATGGATGGGGCTGGAGTGGGTGTTTGAAAGAGGCAGCCAGGGCTGTCACTGCTGACACCCACTGGCAATTCACCTTGAGGCTTTGTTGACAATAAACCTGGCTAGGTGCCTTCGTACCTTAATGGATATTGTGGTCATTGCATGGTTCGCTGGAGGTCTGCTGTGCCAAGTTTCTGCGCAGAGCTGGGAGAACACATATATAGAACCAAACATCTGCGCACAACTGGGACCACTAGTATTCAACATATTCATAAATGGTCTGGAGAAAGGGGTAAACGAAGACTGAAGAGAGTTACTATGGGATCACACAAAACTGGGTGACTGAGCAACAAAATGGCAGATGAAATTCAATGTTCAGAAATGCAAAGTAATGCACTTTTGAAAACATAATCCCAACTCTACATAAAAATGATGGGGTCTAAATTAGCTGTTATCACTCAAAAAAGAGATCTTGGAATCATTGTGTATAAGTCTCTGAAATACATCCACTCAATCTGCAGCATCAGTCAAAAAGCTAACAGAATGTTGGGAATCATTAGAAAAAGAATAGATAATAGGACAGAAAATATCATCTTGCCTCTATATATATCCATGGTATGCCCACATCTTCAATACTGTGTGCAGATCTGGTCACCCCATTTCAAAAAAGGACAATTGGAATTGGAAAAGATATAGAGAAGGGCAACAGAAATAATTTGGGCTATGAAACAGCTTCCATAAATGAAATTAATAGGCAGCAGGTATAAAAAGAACTAAATAAAGTATTTCTTCACACAGTGCACAGTGACCCTGTGGAACTCCTTGCCAGAGGATGTTGTAAAGGCTAATACTATAAAAGGATTGGAAAAAGAACTAGATAAGTTCGTGGAGGATGGGTCCATCAGTAGCTATTAGCCAGCATGAGCAGGGATGGATAAGCATGCCTTGAAGATTCCCTAGGGAAGAGGTGACAGGGGATGGATCACTTGATGATTACGTATTTGGTTCATTCCCTCTGAAGCACCTGGGATTGGCCATGTTGGAGGACAGAATACTGGTCTAGATGGACCATTGGTCTGACTCAGCATGGCCGCTCTTATAAAGAGCAAATTTTGGGGGGTTTCTTTGTCGGAGGTTTTCCTTACTCATCTAGAACAAACAGTGAACAGGGGGAAGTGCTGATCCCAGGCTAAAATGATTTCTAGCCTGTGTATGGAAACCTGGTGGACTGCTTGTATCACCAGCCAGGGTGAGAAATTGCTAATTCATATTTAATCTATGTAGTATCAAATCTATCTAGTATCCGATCTATCTAGTCTGTGGTTTTTTTTATTTGCTAGGTAATTTGCTAGGTAATCTCTTTGCTATCACTTATAATCACTTAAAATCTAACTTTCTGTTCTTACAGTTGTTTTCTGCTTTATCAAAACCACGCCTTTGAGTGACGTGATTGGGAAAAATCCCAGCTTGGTTAATACAGGCTTGTTGCATATCCTTCCCACATCGAGGGGAGGGAAAACTCTGTTAATGAGCTTACATTGTACAGATCCCTGGGTTTATACTCCAGTGGGCCTTGTGATCCTGGGGAGCTGGGAAATTGGCAGGTGTCTCCTTTTTGTCCTTGAGTGGCTTAGGTAAGCCCTTGGGTAGCTCAGTTGGTTGTGTGGCACCATGTGCTGTTGTGTTGGGTGGTAACAGGACCTGGAGAGGTTGAATCACCAGTAAAGCATTGTGAAAAAGGGCCAGCCCAGATGGGTGGTTAGAGGGGTTTCAGGAGTTCCCATGGCTCCCGGACTGCACCCCGGGGGTGACAATCCATCACACTGATACCCTCCAGAGCCCAGATTAGGCCCCTCTGCACCTGTGACACAAGCATGGGGAAAGGACTGTAGCCCAAACAAAAGATCCAAATGTAGCAGTTGTTTGATTCCTTTACCACGGTGTTCTCACTCTAGTAGGGCACATCTACTTAAAATACCACCATTCTGAATGGGCCCAAGGCCACAGATCAGGGAAACTCTGTGGCTTTTCCCTCGTGAAACATGGGATACCATGTGAGACGAACTCCAGGTCATTTTGGCCCTGGGAGTGGTGAAGGAATCACACTGTTAGTGGAGAAGTCCCATGGTACTAGTTCTGATGCAGGATAACACAACCCATTTCTGCATAGATTTCTGAAAGGTGAACACAGTATTGAAATTTGATGCCTTCCCGATGCAGAGAGTAAATGAACTATTAGAACATTTTGAGCTGCCAGATAAATATCCACTTTACACCTCACAAAGGGATACTGGCAAATACCTCTGATACCAGAATCCTGGGAGAAGAAAGCATTTTCCATGCCCTTCGGTGCCAGTGACTTTTAAGAGGCTGATGGACTGGATATTACAACTGCATGGGCGGTATGCAGCGCTATGCTGCTCCGATCAATTGATAATGGTTTTTGGTCCCATATCTTGTGGCAGCATTCCCAAACATAGAGCAGATGGCAGTACATTACACACAGAAAAGAAAGCCATCATCAACTTCTAGGCTAAACAGTCTGCAAGACTCTGATCGCCCTGAGAATCTGAGTCCCTGCTATCGGTGAATCATTTCTTCACTCCCAGGGGATGCTCTCAAGCTGACGTTCTCCTTGGTTTATTTTCTGCTCTTCCTGCTGATCACGGAGCCAAGGGAATTGTCCGGGAGTTACATCCAACCTGAGAGTCCACAGGGAATGTTCGGTGGAATCATAAAGGTTGCTGTCCAGCACGCGGAGTGTCAGGCATGTGAGATTCATGAGCTGATTCTCAGGGCTCTGCCTTCCTGTCACAATAAAGAGATTTCCTCTCTGTGCTGAGCGGGATTTCGGTGAGTTGCCTGTTTCTGCATTGAATATAGTGCTAAGGGCTCAGGAAGAGTTCCAGGGTTCATGTCAACAACCATCTGGTCAGGAATTCACCAGGACAGCGACTTGAACTGTTTAGTGTTGTGTGAAACACCAAGGGAATTACCTGGTAAAATTGGAACCAGAAATGTAGTGGAAATAGCTTAGACAAATCTTTGTTTTTAAGGTCAGTTCTTTGTCTCTTACTGTGTCCTTCTATCTGTCTCAGTAGCTTCCTTTCTGGGAGCTGTGTGTTTTTTCCTCTTGTTCACTCAAGTTTTCCAATTCAGGAACTTCACTGTGCTTTTAGGTAGAATAGCCAAAGCCTGTGCAGTCGGTATCTGTGTTACCAGAGGGTTCACTACAAGAATGTGTTGCACACTGGCCAGATTCTGATCTCACATTCTGCCATCACTGGGTCACTCCAGATTGACAAAGGCTTCCCTGTTTTGAAATCCCCTTCTTTTGTGCCCGGTCTCAGAATGCCACATAAACAGGGTGTTTCCTTCAGACTCTTTCAGCACACTTACAGAATAGTGCTCTCTGTAGAAGGACCCGAAGACAAAAGTTAAACACTAAGGGTGAAACCTTGGCCCCATTGAGATCATTCTAAGTCCACATGTAGGGACTTACATAACTGACGGCATTTACACCAACCAGGAGCCTCCAGTGACTTTAACTGGAGTTGTCTGTGACCTCTAAGGATGGGTGAGCTCGTTTGGATGAAAGAAGAACTGACAGGAGAGTTGCTGAAATCTCAAACTCAGAGGCTTAAAGGTTCAGAACAATTAGGATAACATTTTTTTTCCAAGGGGGAGAGGGGTCTGCTCTCTCTGTGCCCCTACATCTCTGGGTCTGGAGGGGATGTGAAGCACCAAATAGAAGTAAAAAGAAAAGCATGTTTCTGGCTTAGAGGAAACCAGGAGGTTCAGGAACACACAGTGTGTGGGATGGGGGTCGGGGAAGGCTTGATGGCTTGATGCGCAGTATCCAGATCACAATGGCGTGGAGTCCTGAAATTGGGTGAAATAGGAAATGGACATCCTGCCTAACGCACAGACCAAAAAGGTGTAACAAGGCCTCCTGGGGAAGGGGTGTCTGTCAGACTGTAACATTATGTGGACCACACTGTAACAGATTGTCTCTGACACCATCCCCCATCCACACCATCCCTCCACCTGTGAGCAACCCCAGTACAGCCTTCTGGTAATATCAGCAATTGCCAACATGGAAAAGCAGCCTCAGGAAAGTATGTCCAGGTTTCTAACGGGCTGCAATATGTTAAAGCTGTGTGTCATTTTGAGGAAGAATTAGTCACGCTGGCTACTTGCAGTCTCCATGTCCTCTTTCCCTCCCACTGGGTCTGCTCCACTCTCCTTCCCTCTGATAGGGTGAGCTGCATCTGATGCAACTGCTGGGGTTCCCTTTGCCCCCAGAAAGGATCTTCAGGGTGATCCCCCACTTTTCCCCAGTGCAGGGAGATCCTGAGCTTAACCTACTCTTAGGGTATTTCTGTGAGGTGTCGCTGTGGGGTCTGGCACCTGGTTTTGGACCTGGGTGAGGGGTATCACTGTGTGGCAGGGATGGATGTTGTGGGAGTGGGGGGACAACATAGACAGGCGGGAAGCGCTGTTGGATCTGGGGTAGTCAGGGGGTGTACATGGACAGGTGGGCACCAATGGGCGTTGTGGAGTAGGGAGTAGGATGTAAATGGGCAGGAAGGCATTGCTGGTAGTTGTAGGAGGCAGGCAGGGGGTGTACACAGAGAAACAACCAGCGCTGAGGGTTGTCAGTGCAATCAGGGGGTATACAGGGACAGGTGGGTAGGGCTGGGGGTTGTGAATGCTGAAATTAAATGTTACCTTGAGATTGTTGGTTCAAGGCCAGCGCTGGGACTTTTCCTAGCCCCGAGTGCACGGGTTGGGCTCAGGGTCTGTTTTTCCTGGCAAGCAACAAAACTGCAGCCTGGGTGTTTCCAATTGTTGTTGAATGTTATTTATGTAACTTCCAGCTATTGCATTCTGTTACATCTCTGTGTGCTAATCATATGATTAAATATTTGTTCCCTGTGTATGTACTTACAGACTGTTATCAAGTCACCCATTAACCATCTTTGTTAAACTAAATAGATTGAGCTCCTTGAGTCTATCACTATAAGGCGGGTTTTCCAATCTTTTACTAATTCTTGTGACTCTTCTCTGAACCCTCTTCAGTGTATCAAGTGATCTCTCTCCTGCCATCCATCTCCATCCTCTGACGAACAGAGGCTAGGGACACCATTCCTTACCCGTCCTGGCTAATAGCCATTTATGGACTTAGCCACCATGAATTTATCCAGTCCCCTTTTAAACATTGTTATAGTCCTAGCCTTCACAACCTCCTCAGGTAAGGAGTTCCACAAGTTGACTGTGCGCTGTGTGAAGAAGAACTTCCTTTTATTTGTTTTAAACCTGCTGCCTATTAATTTCATTTGGTGACCCCTAGTTCTTGTATTATGGGAATAAGTAAATAACTTTTCCTTATCCACTTTCTCAACATCACTCATGATTTTATATACCTCTATCATGTCCCCCCTTAGTCTTCTCTTTTCCAAACGGAAGAGTCCTAGCCTCTTTAATCTTTCCTCATATGGGACCCTCTCTAAACCCTTAATCATTTTAGTTGCTCTTTTCTGAACCTTTTCTAGTGCTAGAATATCTTTTTTGAGGTGAGGAGACCACATCTGTACACAGTATTCGAGATGTGGGCGTACCATGGATTTATATAAGGGCAATAATATATTCTCAGTCTTATTCTCTATCCCCTTTTTAATGATTCCTAACATCCTGTTTGCTTTTTTGACCGCCTCTGCACACTGCGTGGACATCTTTAGAGAACTATCCACGATGACGCCAAGATCTTTCTCCTGACTCGTTGTAGCTAAATTAGCCCCCATCATGTTATATGTATAGTTGGGGTTATTTTTTCCAATGTGCATTACTTTACATTTATCCACATTAAACTTCATTTGCCATTTTGCTGCCCAATCACTTAGTTTTGTGAGATCTTTTTGAAGTTCTTCACAATCTGCTTTGGTCTTAACTATCTTGAGTAGTTTAGTATCATCTGCAAACTTTGCCACCTCACTGTTTACCCCTTTCTCCAGATCATTTATGAATAAATTGAATAGGATTGGTCCTAGGACTGACCCTTGGGGAACACCACTAGTTACCCCTCTCCATTCTGAGAATTTACCATTAATTCCTACCCTTTGTTCCCTGTCCTTTAACCAGTTCTCAATCCATGAAAGGACCTTCCCTTTTATCCCATGACAGCTTAATTTACGTAAGAGCCTTTGGTGAGGGACCTTGTCAAAGGCTTTCTGGAAATCTAAGTACACTATGTCCACTGGATCCCCCTTGTCCACATGTTTGTTGACCCCTTCAAAGAACTCTAATAGATTAGTAAGACACGATTTCCCTTTACAGAAACCATGTTGACTATTGCTCAAGAGTTTATCTTTTTCTATGTGTCTGACAATTTTGTTCTTTACTATTGTTTCAACTAATTTGCCCGGTACCGACGTTAGACTTACTGGTCTGTAATTGCCGGGATCACCCCTAGAGCCCTTTTTAAATATTGGCGTTACATTAGCTAACTTCCAGTCATTTGGTACCGAAGCCGATTTAAAGGACAGGTTACAAACCTTAGTTAATAGTTCCGCAACTTCACATTTGAGTTCTTTCAGAACTCTTGGGTGAATGCCATCTGGTCCCGGTGACTTGTTAATGTTGAGTTTATCAATTAATTCCAAAACCTCCTCTAGTGATACTTCAATCTGTGACAGTTCCTCAGATTTGTCACCTACAAAAGCCAGCTCAGGTTTGGGAATCTCCCTAACATCCTCAGCCGTGAAGACTGAAGCAAAGAATCCATTTAGTTTCTCCGCAATGACTTTATCATCTTTAAGCGCTCCTTTTGTATTTTCATCGTCAAGGGGCCCCACTGGTTGTTTAGCAGGCTTCCTGTTTCTGATGTACTTAAAAAACATTTTGTTATTACCTTTGGCGTTTTTGGCTAGCCGTTCTTCAAACTCCTCTTTGGCTTTTCTTATTACACTCTTGCACTTAAGTTGGCAGTGTTTGTGCTCCTTTCTATTTGCCTCACTAGGATTTGACTTCCACTTTTTAAAGGAAGTCTTTTTATCTCTCACTGCTTCTTTTATATGGTTGTTAAGCCACGGTGGCTCTTTTTTAGTTCTTTTACTGTTTTTC
Source organism: Emys orbicularis (assembly GCF_028017835.1). Taxonomy (NCBI): domain Eukaryota; kingdom Metazoa; phylum Chordata; order Testudines; family Emydidae; genus Emys; species Emys orbicularis. The sequence continues at coordinate 367,256,047 of NC_088683.1, forward strand.
TTAATTTGGGGTATACATTGAAGTTGAGCCTCTATTATGGTGTCTTTAAAAAGGGCCCACGCAACTTGCAGGGATTTCACTTTAGTCACTGTACCTTTTAACTTTTGTCTAACTAACCCCCTCATTTTTGTATAGTTCCCCCTTTTGAAATTAAAGGCCACAGTGTTGGGCAGTTGAGGTGTTCTTCCCACCACAGGGATGTTGAATGCTATTGTATTATGGTCACTATTTCCAAGCGGTCCCGCTATAGTTACCTCTTGGACCAGCTCCTGCGCTCCACTCAGGATTAAATCTAGAGTCGCCTCTCCCCTTGTGGGTTCCCGTACCAGCTGCTCCATGAAGCAGTCATTTAAAGTATCGAGAAATTTTATCTCTGCATTTCGTCCTGAAGTGAAATGTTCCCAGTCAATATGGGGATAATTGAAATCCCCCACTATTATTGGGTTCTTAATTTTGATAGCCTCTCTAATTTCCCTTAGCATTTCATCATCACTATTACTGTCCTGGTCAGGTGGTCGATAATAGATCCCTAATGTTATATTTTTACTAGAGCATGAAATTTCTATCCATAGAGACTCTATGGAACCTGTGGATTCGCTTAAGATTTTTACTTCATTTGAATCTACACTTTCTTTAACATATAGTGCCACTCCTCCCCCTGCACGGCCTGTTCTGTCCTTCCGATATATTTTGTACCCCGGAATGATTGTGTCCCATTGATTGCTCTCAGTCCACCAGGTTTCTGTGATGCCTATTATATCTATATCCTCCTTTATCACAAGGCACTCTAGTTCACCCATCTTATTATTTAGACTTCTGGCATTTGTGCACAAGCACTTTAAAAACTTGTCCCTGTTTATTAGCCTGCCTTTTTCTGATGTGCCAGATTCTTTTTGCACATCATCTTTTTGCACGATTAAAGATGGAAGATCAACTTCCATCTTTAATCGTGGACACCAGAACTAGACACAGGATTCCAGCAGCAGTTACGCCAGTGCCAAATACAGAGCTAAAATAACTCCTCTACTTCTCCTTGAGATTATCCTGGTTATCATCCCAGGATCACAGTCGCTCTTTTGGACACAGGGTCACACACATGGGAGCTCATGTTTAGCTGGTTTCCCCTTCATGTCCCCAATTCTTGTTCAGATTCACTGCACTTCCACAATAGTCCTCATCTTGTTAGCACCGCCTACATTCTTTGTTCCTAGATGCAGATATCTACATAGCTATATTAGAACACACATGGTTTACCAACCAATCCAGATTGCTCTGTATCACTGACCTGTCCTCTTCATTATTTATGATCCCCCAATTTTCGTGTCATCTGCAAACGTCAATATTCAGGCACGAGAAGGGTTAGCAGCTGAGTTGCTGACACATGTCTCTGCTTACAATTGTCAGTTAACACCTGTAATTTATGTCTCAGACAAAGCTGGGTGCCTGCAAAAAAGTGTCTCACCAAAAGAAATGAGGGAAGTAACAGAGGTGCAGACCCATAGCCCTAAATACAAAGACCCATGTGCCCTTCATGCCCATTCTGTTTAGCACAAAGTCATAGTCCAGCAGGATAATGTATGTTTCCATAAGGTAACTTGGGTCCTTTACAATATAGCAATTGCACCGTGGAGCAGACCTATGGTCCATCTATTCAAGTGTCTTCTCTCTATGACAGTGACAGCCTCAGGTGCTGCAGAACAAGGTGGAAGAAACCCAGTCATAGTTGTATGGGAGGAAAACTGTCATGAAGGTGTCACCCTAATGCCTAACAGCTAGAGATTGGCTTTTCCCCTGAAACATGTGGGCATATAGACTTTACAAAATATTTATTTATCTGTAACAATTGTTACTGGATAGTCTCACTATCCATGGACATAGCCAAACCCTATTGTGATTCTTGCTTACCTCATGGCCTCAACTACCTCTTGTGGCAAAGACTTCCTCAGTCTAATTAGGCAGTGAGTGAAGAAAGCATTTTGTTTTTATCTGTTTTGAATTTGCCACATTTCAGCTTAATTGAATGTCTTCTTGATCTTGTGTTATGAGTCAGTGAGAACACGTTCTCCATCTACTCTCCACCAGTCAGTAATTTCTACACTTTTCTCATATCCCCTCTTATTCATTTCTGTTCTAAGGTAAAAATACCAGTCCCAGTCCATGTGAGACCCTGGCCTTGATCATTCTCGTTGCCCTTCCCTGGACCAATCTAATTAAGCAATATCCTGTGTGAGAAGGATGCTCAGTACTACACAGAGGAGCCCAGAGGAGCGTGAAACATTGACTGACTGATCTTATGGCATTGTATTTTCTGTATGATTCCCCATGTCACACCTCACGGATCCCAAGGTTTTGCTTAGTTTCTGTCCCTGCTTCCACTGTGAGCAGGGTTTCATAGAGCTGTGTACCATAATGCCCAGGTCCCTCGCCTGCATTCATACAGTGAAATTAGAACCTTGTAAGCTGTTTGAGGAATTCAAGCTTTTCCCTCCAATGGGCAGACACGTTGCAGTTATTGACATAGAAGTTCATCTGCCATCATGCTGACCATTCACCTGGCTTGGTTAGCTCTCTCTGATGACTTCTTTGGACTTCACTATGACCTACATAATCTGGTGCCATCTGTAAATGTTACCACCTCACTGTTCATCCCCCTTTCTATATTGTTTATAACTATAAAATATTTACTGTATTATTTTTTTAAACTGTGTAACCCCCCCTCACTGTGCTTCTCTCTCTCCACAGGCACCCTGAGCCTTTCTGAGCCCGTTTGACACATCCACCACCTCATGGCAGCTTTCAACCTCACCCCCTCTGACCCTTCAACATTCATCCTAACGGGCATCCCTGGCCTGGAAGTTGCCCACATCTGGATTTCCATCCCTTTCTCTATGTTCTATATTATTGGCCTGTTGGGAAATTTCATGGTTCTGTGTGTTGTAGGGAAAGAGCAGACCCTGCACAAGCCGATGTACCTGCTGCTTTGCATGCTGGCGCTCACAGACATCACCATGTCTACCTCTGTCGTGCCAAAGGCACTGTGTATATTTTGGTTCAATTTGAAAGGCATTACTGTGGGTGGCTGCCTCACCCAGTTGTTCTTCCTGCATGCGGGGTCTATGACACACTCAGCTGTCCTCGTGACAATGGCCTTTGATCGCTATGTTGCCATATGTAACCCTCTCAGATACGCCACCATCCTCACCAATGCACGAATAGCTAAGCTAGGGCTTGTGGGTTTGACAAGAGCTGTTCTCTTAATTCTGCCAATTCCCCTTCTCCTGAACAGGCAGCCATTCTGTGCCAACCGCATTATCCCCCACACGTACTGTGAGCACATGGCTGTGTCAAAAATGGCATGTGGGGACACCACACTCAACAAGACGTATGGCTTAGTGATAATATTTGTAGTTATCGGGTTAGACCTGACGCTCATTGCCCTGTCCTACAGTCAGATCACCAGGGCTGTCCTCAGAATCTCCTCCAAGACAGCCCACCAGAAAGCCCTCAACACCTGCACAGCCCATATCTGTGTGATGCTGACATCTTGTACTCCCTTCCTCTTCACGACTCTGACACACCGGTTCGGTCAAGGCATTGCTCCCCATGTTCACATCCTTTTGGCCAACCTCTATTTCCTCCTTCCCCCCATGCTCAACCCTATCATTTATGGGGTCAAAACCAAAGAGCTTCGTGACAAAATGGGCAAATACCCCAGCAGAATGTGATTGCCGGGGGCCACTGACTTTAAACTTATGTGACAAGAGGGGGAAAGGATATCTCCTCCTTAATCAAGGGTGCTGTGTCCCCGTTTGGCTGAGCTCAGCATTGCGGAAGTTCACAGTATGAGAAGTTCCTCACAATTAGTGTCTTATCACTCCATCACCAAGCACTGCTCTCTCCATTGCTGAGATCCCTCTCTCTGACCGTCATCTGATCTCTCCCCCACCCCTGGAAGCCATGTCACTCAGCCTTTCCATGACTTCCAGACCACCAGAAGATACGGCAGCTTTCTGACACAAGGTGGATCCTGTGTGAACAAGTTTATTGATTTGCTCAACAAACTGAAGCTACATTTTCGATAACCAAAGACAAGGAAAGAAACTATAATGCGGAACTTCTTTATCATCTATGCCGTGTTCCGGTTGTGATGGGTTGGATCACAGAAACCCCCTTAGGGTTGTCAACTGATGTGCCAAGATTACTTATGCCCCTGCTTTCCCTGCCAGCTTGGGACTACAGCACCCTGTCTTGTTGTGCCAGACACGCCAGTCTGCTCCAACACAGACCCAGTGTCTGAACCACGTGCCCCAAAGCTGCAGACTTAACTGAAAGCAACTTAAGAAGTGTTCCTGTCTTTAACACCGAGATGCCCAACTCCCAATGGGATCCAAACCCCAAATAAATCTGTTTTACGCTGTATAAAGCATATATACGGTAAACTCATAAATTGTTAGCCCTCTATAACACTGATAGAGAGATACGCACAGCTGTTTGTCCCCCCTCCCCACCCAGGTATTAATACATACTCTGGGTTAATTAATAAGTAAAAAGTGATTTTACTAAATACAGAAAGTAGGATTTAAGTGGTATCAAGTAATAACAGACAGAACAAAGTGAATTGCTAAGTAAAATAAAATAAAACATGCAAGTCTGAGTCTAATTCAGTAAGAAGACTGAATACAGATAAAACCTGATCCACAGTAGTGTTCCAGTAAGCTTCCTTTTACAGACTAGTCTCCTTCTAGTCTGGGTCCAGCAATCACTCACACCCCCTGTAGTTACTGTCCTTTGTTCCAGTTTCTTTCAGGTATCCTTGGGGGTGGAGAGGCTCTCCCTTGAGCCAGCTGATGAACAAATAGAGGGGTGTCCCAAGGGTTTAAATAGACTTTCTCTTGTGGATGGAGACTCCCCTCTTCTCTCCTATGCAAAGTCCAGCTCCAAGATGGAGTTTTGGAGTCACATGGGCAAGTCACATGTCCATGCATGACTCAGTTTTTACAGGCAGCAGCCATTGTTTACATGCTATCCTGAACGTCCTCAGGTAGACTTCTTATGTGGATTGGAGCCTTCCAAGATTCATTGTCCGTTAAGTGTTTCTTGATTGGGCACTTAATTTGCACATTCCTTTCTCAAGAAGCTGACCAAATGCTTTACTAAGTCTACTTAGAAATCAAGCAAGTACACAGACAATATTCAGAATTTCGAATACAACAATGACACATGCATACAAGTAGGAGGAATAGATTCAGTAGATCATAACCTTCACAGAGAAGTTGAGGAACAGCTGCTTTCCCACAGTGGGATTGAGGGTAAGGAGGACACTGCCTGGGGAGGGTGGGCGTGACTTGAGCTGTTGGGGGGGATGTTTAAATTCCCCACACACACACACACTATCAGGAGATAAGGGTCCTCTCTGCTCCCCTGACTCAGAAACTTCACTCGCTTGGTCCCAGAGGCTGCCTCCCCAAAGTCAGCACAGGAGATAAATGGGTTTGAGTTCAGCTCCCCCATGTACCCCCACCATCGGAACAGGAGTGGGATTGGGGGTCACAGTGGGTAGGGGAGTAGCATGCTGACTCCCTGCGCTGTGCCCTGTTCCACGGATGTTCCCAACACAGTGGTTCTGGAGTTTTTATGTTCGATTAACCATTAAGTAGGCGGTGCCTGCTGCAACCACCTTGAAACCCGTCTCCCTTTCTTTCAATCCCTGATCACTTATCCCCACCCTCAGGCTTTCTGATTGCAACTGCTTCTGTTTCCACCAGTTCTACTTAACAGAATACTGAAGTTCCTGGGGCAAGGCCTTGGCTAGGCTGTTGGGCAAAGCACTGTGCACATTTCTATACTGCATCATGAATAAACAAACTCCTTCCTTTACTCCCATCTCTGATTTAATCCCATATCCTGCAAATCTCGTTCATCCTCTGGAAGTCACCGGGGTTCCTGCTGTTAGCGTGAGGACAATGTGGGACTGTGACTTCAAGGTTTCAGGCCTTTCAACTAAGAGATAACTATGGTGGGGATAGGCTCTGCCCTTCTCTCCACAGAGATGCTTCAACCCTGCTACTCAAGTGGCTTACCAGCTTGGCAGAATTCAGTTTTTAGTCCTTTTATAACTGATGGGTAATATCAACAACTTATTTTTAAGCTTTTTTTGTATTTTTATAATTTTTATTTTTCACAGTTGTGGGAAATTATGGAGGGAGCCCAGATAATTTTTTAATGACAGTAGAAGTTGTGATTCAAAGAGTTCAGGCTTTAAAGCTGTTAAAACACAAATATGTAACATAGTGTGACAAATATCTTGCAACTTAGTGGTTGTTTGGATTTTTTGGTATTTCAGGAAACTTGGAAGGAAACAAAATGTCGCCAGAAGATGTCATGTGCACAGAACAGAAAACGAAAAGCTGAGGTAACGAGTGCAATGAAGAAAGGTACAGATACAATGAAAAAAATACTTGAAATCTGTTTATGGCAACCCATGTAGTAGTCACAAGATGGTCTCAGTGGATAGATCAGAGGAGCAATGCATATGTGATTCTCAATTCAATATTCAAGAATCATTGCAAGAGAAACAGAGAGACCCAAACAAAACAAAAATTCTTTATCTATACCAGAATAACCCTGATGCCACTAGTGATATAAATAAGAAGAAAACACAGAAAGAAGAAGTGGGACCGCTAAACACTGAGGATGGAGTGGAGGTTAAGGATAATCTAGGCCTGGCCCAATATCTAAACAAATACTTTGCCTCAGTCTTTAATGAGGCTAATGAGGACCTTAGGGATAATGTCAAGATGACAAATGGGAATGAGGATATGGAGGTAGATATTACCACATCCCAGGTAGAAGCCAAACTCAAACAGCTTAATGGGACTAAATCAGGGGGGCCCAGATAATCTTCATCCAAGAATACTGAAAGAACTGGCACATGAAATTGCAAGCCCATTAGCAAGATTTTTTAATGAATCTGTAAACTCAGGGGTTGTACTGTATGACTGAAGAATTGCTAACATAGTTCCTATTTTTAAAAAAGGGGGGAAAAGTGATCCAGGTAACTACAGGCCTGGTAGTTTGACATCTGTAGTATGCAAGGTCTTGGGGGAAAAATTGAAGGAGAAAGTAGTTAAGGACATTGAGGTCAATGGTAATTGGGACAAAATACAACATGGTTTTATAAAAGGTAGATAATTCCATACCAACCTGATCTCCTTCTTTGAGAAGGTAACAGATTTTTTTAGACAAAGGAAAATTACCTTGATTTCAGTAAGGCATTTGATACGGTTCCACATGGGGAATTATTAGTTAAATTGGAAAAGATGGAGATCAATATGAAAATTGAAAGGTGGATAAGTAACTGATTAAAGGAGAGACTACAATGGGTCATACTGAAAGGTGAACTGCCAGGCTAGAGGGATGTTACTAGTGGAGTTCCTCAGGGATCAGTTTTGGAACCAATCTTATTTAATCTTTTTATTACTGACCTTGGCACAAAGAGTGGGAGTGTGCTAATAAAGTTTGCGGATGACACAAAGCTGGGAGGTATTGTCAACACAGATAAGGACCGGGATATCATACAGGAAGATCTGGATGACCTTGTAAACTGGAGTAATAGTAACAGGATGAAATTTAATAGTGAAAAGTACACGGTCATGCATTTAGGGATTAATAACAAGAATTTTTGTTATAATCTGGGAACTCATCAGTTCGAAGTAACAAAGGAGGAGAAGGATCTCGGAGTATTGGTTGATCACAGGATGACTATGAGCCGCCAATGTGATATGGCCATGAAAAAAGCTAATGCGGTCTTTGGATGCATCAGGCAAGGTATTTCCAGTAGAGATGAGGATGTGTTAGTACTGTTATACAAGGCACTGGTGAGATCTCATCTGGAATACTGTGTGCAGTTCTGGTCTCCCATGTTTAAGAAGGATTAATTCAAACTGGAACAGGTACAGAGAAGGGCTACTAGGATGATCCGAGGAATGGAAAACCTGTCTTATGAAAGGAGACTCAGAGAGCTTGGCTTGTTTAGCCTAACCAAAAGAAGGCTGAGGGGAGATATGATCACTCTCTTTAAATATATCAGAGGGATAAATGTCAGGGAGTGAGAGGAATTATTTAAGCTCAGTACCAATGTGGACACAAGAACAAATGGATATAAACTGGCAATTAGGAAGTTTAGACTTGAAATTAGACAAAGGTTTCTAACCATCAGAGGAGTGAAGTTCTGGAAGAGCCTTCCAAGGGGAGCAGTGGAGGCAAAAGACATATCTGGCTTCAAGACTAAGCTTGATAAGTTTATGGAGGGGATGGTATGATGGGATAGCCTAATGTTGTCAATTAATTGATATTTGACTATTAGTGGTAAATATGCCCAAAGGCCTGTGATGGGATGTTAGATGGGGTGGGATCTGAGTTACTACAGAGAATTCTTTCCTGGGTGTCTGGCTGGTGAGTCTTGCCCACATGCTCAGGGTTTAGCTGATCACCATATTTGGGGTCAGGAAGGAATTTTTCTCCAGGGCAGATTGGCAGAGGCCCTGGGGTTTTTTTTGCCTTCCTCTGCAGCCTGGGGCATGGGTCACTGGCTGGAGGATTCTCTGCACCTTGAAGTCTTTAAACCATGATTTGAGGACTTCAATAGCACAGACATAGGTTAGGGGTTTGTTACAAGAGTGTGTGGGTGAGGTTCTGTGGCCTGCAATAGACGATCATAATGATCCCTTCCATCCTTAAAGTCTATGAGTCTATGATAGAGATGAAACGATTCCCATTATAGGCCTTGGCGATGCCATTTCTGATCCTGCATTATGGCCCAATCTAATGCCAAAATTTGAGATCTGCTAGTGACCAAGAGGCCACCAAAAGTAAAGGACATGGATTTTCCTCTCGATAAGCAGAATCACCATTTTTATATGATGTTTTTATACAGAAAACTTGAAAATGGCAAAGTTCTAATGCGGCGCTGGCTGCTTTACTTAGATCTCACTGACACACTTTTCTGTTTCTGCTGCAAGTTCTTCGACTTCAATCCAAAATTATCCCTAGCATTTGAGAGGTCAAATGATTGGAAGCACATGTCTCAGATTCTCGTGTGTCATGAAAAGTCGTATAGTTTTTACAATTCCTTCCAAAAATGGGTCAGATCAGAGCAAAGGATAAAACAGGATATTTGCATCGATGTGGAGCTTCAACTTGTGATTAAACAAAGGATAAAACAATGGGAGAATGTTATAAAGAGGCTCAGTACAATAACAGTTTATCCTTCAAAAAGTAACATGTCTTTCTGAGGCTCTTCTGACAGGCTCTTCACGGTGAAGAATGGGAACTTCCTGGGTTTGGTGGAGTTTCTAGGAAAGTACGACGAAGAAATGAAGGGACATTTGCAACGCATACTTTCCAGGGAGGTCTCGGATCACTACTGTGGAAAATTAATCCAGAATGAGATAATTGAATTATTAGTGAAGAAAGTCCTGCACGATATTATTAAAAGGTTAAGGAGTGCAAAGTACTACTCTATGATATTGTACTGCACTTCAGATGTGAACCATTCTGAAAAGATGTCTTTCACTGTTAGGCTCCTTGACACTTCGGATGGCAAAATGAGAATTCGGGAGCATTTTATTGGTTTTAAAACAGTGGACCAGTCCACAGGGGAAGGACTAGCTAATACTATATTCATTACTCTGAAGGAATGTGCCATAAATAACCCAGACTGCCGGGGGCAGGGTTATGGCAATGGTGCAAACATGAAAGACAAAAATAAGGCTGTAGAGGCAAGAATCCTTAATGAAAACCCAAGAGCATTTTATTCCTGTGAAAGCATGATCTCATTTTCAGGTGACATTGTAAATAAGAAACGGGCAACAGTATCTCCCATATATGTAAACAAACTTGTTTGTCTTAGCAATTGGCTAAACAAGAAGTAGGACTGAGTGGACTTGTTGGCTCTAAAGTTTTATATTGTTTTATTTTTGAGTGTAGTGATGTAACAAAAAATCTACATTTGTAAGCTGCACTTTCACAATAAAGAGATTGGAGTACAGTATTTGTATGAGGTGAATTAAAATACTATTTATCTTTTTTACAGTGCAAATATTTGTAATAAAAATAATAATGTAACGTGAGCACTGTACACTTAGTAGTCTGTGCTGTAATTGAAATCAATGTATTTGAAAATGTATAAAAACATCCAAAAATATTTATAATAAATGTAAATTGGTATCCTATTATTGTTTAACAATGTAATTAAAACTGTGTTTAATCATGATTTTTTTAATCAAGTTAACTCAAAACAAATTAATCACTTTATTTAACTGTGATTAATTGACAGCCGTAATTATCACTGATCACAGAATCATGGAATCACAGAACTGGAAGGGACCTCGAGAGGCCATCTAGTTCAGTCCCCTGCATTCATGGCAGGACTAAATATTATCTAGACCATTTCTGACAGTTATTTGTCTAACATACTCTTAAAAATCTCCAATGATGGAGACTCCACAACATCCCTAGGCAATTTATTCTAGTACTTAACTACCCTGACAGTTAGGAAGTAAGTGGAGCACTTTGCATTTGTCCTTATTGAATTTCATCCTATTTACTTCAGACCATTTCTCCAGTTTGTCCAGATCATTTTGAATTTTAATCCTATCCTCCAAAGCACTTGCAACCTCTCCCAGCTTGGCATCATCCTCAAACTTTATAAGTGTACTCTTTATGCCAGTATCTAAATCATTGATGAGGATATTGAACAGAACCAGACCCAGAACTGATCCCTGAGGGACCCCACTCATTATGACCTTCCAGCATGACTGTGAACCACTGATAACTACTCTCTGGGAACGGTTTTCCAATCAGTTTTGCACCCACCTTATAGTAGCTCCATCTAGGTTGCATTTACCCAGTTTGTTTATGAGAAGGTAATGCGAGACATATCAAAAGCTTAACTAAAGCTTTACCACATCTACCGCTTCCACCCTATCCACCAGGCTTGTTACACTCTCAAAGAAAGCTATCAGATTGGGTTGAGATTATTTGTTCTTGACAAATCCATGCTGACTGTTACCTATCACCTTATTATCTTCTAGATGTTTGCAAATTGATTGCTAAATTATTTGCTCCATTATCCTTCCAGGTACAGAAGTTAAGCTGACTGGTCTGTAATTCCCTGGGTTCTCCTTATTTCCCTTTTTATAAATTGGCACTCAATTTGACCTTTTCCAGTCTTCTGGAATCTCTCCGGTCTTCCATGACTTCTCAAAGATAATTGCTAATGGCTCAGCTATCTCCTCCAGTATTCCAGGATGCATTTAATCAGGCCCTCTGACTTGAAGACTTCTAATTTGTCTAAGCATTTTTTAATTTGTTCTTTCTCTATTTTAGCCTCTTCTGATCCTACCTGATTTTCACTCATATTCACTGTGTTATATGTCCAATCACCACCAAAGTTCTTGGTGAAAACTGAAACCAATAAGTCATTAAGCACCTCTACCATTTCAACATTTTCTGTTATTATTTTCATCCCTCATTCAGTAACGGCCCTACCCTGTCCTTGGTCTTTCTCTTGCTTCCAATGCATTTGTAGAATATTTTTCTGTTATCCTTTATGTCTCTAGCTAGTTTGACATATTAGAAGAGGCTGAGAGAACTGACTTATTTATCCTGAAGAAGACAAGAGTGAGGGGGGATTTGATAGCAGCCTTCAACTACCAGAATGGGGGTTCCAAAAAGGATGGCACTAGACTGTTCAAAGTGGTGCCAGATTATAGAACAAGAAGCAATGGTCTGAAGTTGCAGTGGGGGAGGTTTAGGTAGGATATTAGAAAAAAAAAACTATTTCACTAGGAGGGTGTGAAGCACTGGAATGGGTTACCTAGGGAGGTGGTGGAATCTCCATCCTTAGAGGTTTTTAAGGCCCGGAATGACAAAGTCCTGGCATGGATGATTTAGTTGGGGTTGGTCCTGCTTTGAGCAGGGGGTTTGATTAGATGACCTCCTTAGAGGACCGCCTCTTCCAACCTTAACTTTCTATGATTCTATGATCTCATTTTGTGCCTTGGCCTTTCTAATTTTGTCCCTACATACTTGTTTTGTTTGTTTATATTCATCCTTTTTAATTTGACCTAGTTTCCACTTTTTGTAGGACACTTTTTTGATTTTGATATCATTGAAGATCTCCTGGTTAAGCCAGGGTTGTATGAATATTAAGATTATTCTGGATTTACACTGCGGTAACTGAGAGCCAAATCAGGTACCAGGAGTTTGAATCTTGTGTAACTTAGTGGAAAAGAAGAGAATTTCACATGCAGCCTACTGAACCCAATAGGGTATAATATTCCCATCTCTCCCCAAAAGTGGGAGTATCCTGCCAATGATGGTCTCCCAAACCCACAAACAATAGCTGTATCAGTGGCAGGTTGGGAAGACAGCATAGAGCAAGAGCATGATAAATGAATGAGGGGTGGCTCCCTTTTATGGACACCCACCCAACCAGTAGCTATAAAATCCCTCTTAGTAGTTATTCTCTAATTGCTCTACCTGTAAAGGGTTAAAAAGTCTCACTGTTCTGCATAGGTAAAAGGAAGTGAGTGGGCACCTGGCCAAAAGAGCCAATGGGAAGGCTAGAACTTTTTAAAATTGAAAGAAGTCTCCCCTTTTGTCTCTGTTGTTGTTCTCCCAGGGAGAGGCGGACAGGGCTGCAGCTATGCTGTAAGAAGCTTGGGCCAGGTATGAAAAAATTATCACTATCATACTCATTTAAAACCCCAGATATGTAAGTAGATCAGGAAATGTCTAGGGAGATGCATTTAGGTTTATACCTTTTATTTTGTTATGGCTTGTGAATTCCACTGTGCTAACCTCAGGTGCTTTTGTTTTCCTTTTAACCTTTAATATGAACTTCTAGAAAGTTATTCTTGCTGCTTAATCCTTGTAGTTGCTCTTTTAAAATCTAACAATAATGTGAGTTCCCAGATGTATTTTCTTTCTTTTTTTTAATTAATAAAATTTAGCTTTTTTAAGAACAGAATTGAATTTTTGTGTCTTAAGAGATTTGTGTGCATGTTGTTTAATTAGCTGGTGGCAACAGCTGATTTCCTTTTTTTTTCTTTTTCAGCTCTTCCCCGGGGGTGGGCGGGGTGGGGGGTGAAAGGGTTTGAGGGTACCCATAGGAAGGAATTCCCAAGTGTGCCTTCCTGGGCTCTCAAAGGGGTTCTGCACTTGGCTGGTGGCAGTATCTACCAATCCAAGGTCAGAGAAAAGCTGTAACCTTGGGTGCTTAATAGAAGCCTGGAGTGGCAAGTATTGCGGGCCCCCACCTTCTGCACTCGAAGTGCCAGAGTTGGGAATTAGCCTTGAAAAGCGGACTTTCCCAAATAGCGTGTGTTTGTATGTGTCATAACTATAAAGGGAAGGGTAACAGCTCTCCTGTGTACAGTACTAAAATCCCTCCTGGCCAGAGACTCCAAAATCCTTTTACCTGTAAAGGGTTAAGAAGCTCGGGTAACCTGGCTGACACCTGATCCAAAGGGCCAATAAGGGGACAAGATACTTTCAAATCTTGGGGGGGGGGGAAGGCTTTTGTGTGTGCTCTTTGTTTTAAGGGGTTGTTCGCTCTTGGGACTGAGAGGGACCAGACATCAATCCAGGTTCTCCCCATCTTTCTAAACAAGTCTCTCATATTTCAAACTTGTAAGTAAAAAAGCCAGGCAAGGCGTCTTAGTTTTACTTTGTTTTCTCAACTTGTAAATGTACCTTTTACTAGAGTGTTTATCTTTGTTTGCTGTACTTTGAACCTAAGACAGAGGGGGGTCCTCTGAGCTCTTTAAGTTTGATTACCCTGTAAAGTTATTTTCCATACAGAGATGATTTTTACCTTTTTCTTTAATTAAAAGCCTTCTTTTTAAGAACCTGATTGATTTCTCCTTGTTTTAAGATCCAAAAGGGGTTTGGATCTGTATTCACCAGGAGTTGGTGAAAGGAAGGAGGGGGGAAGGGTCAATTTCTCCTTGTTTTAAGATCCAAGGAGTTTGGATCTGTATTCACCAGGGAATTGGTGAGAGGTTTCTAAAAGCTTCCCAGGGTAGGGAATGGTGGCAGCGGACCAGAACTAAGCTGGTAGTTAAGCTTAGAAGTCCTCATGCAGGCCCCCACACTTGTACCCTAAAGTTCAAAGTGGGGATACAGCCTTGACAGTATGTTTACTCTGTAAGGGGCTGATAATCACAGGCAGGAAAAAGGCAGCCTGTTAAACTACTCCTTGGTAATGCAGCCCCTTCCCAATGAAAAAGAATCTCAATACTGAGCATTTATACAACAGCAGCATTAGATCATAAACATGAGCACCCAGAGTCAAGCCAGTTACTGGGGTTGTGTACTAGAGAGAAATTACTGTGACATCCAAAGCGCAGGAACTGCCTCTCTCAGGCTCATGTGCCAGTATATATATAATACATATCTAGGTCCCCTAATCACCACAGGGTTTCCTGATCTCCAGAGAATTTGCAGCTGTTCCTCTGCCTCTCATTAGCTGCCACCTGGGTATTTATCTGTATCAGACATTTGCATGAGATGCACACTTTATTTAACTATTTCATAGGATTTGTATAAGAGATTTATACTGTATCTCCTGAGACGGACTTGGTCTCTCACAGGGCTGGTGATGCTAATTTCAGCTTTTCACCTCTAAGGCATTGGTTGAAATTGGGATCAACGGGATAGGGATTGTAACCGTTTAATACACAACATACTCCCCTGCAGCGAGCACATCTCACCTTCAAAGGGTTTTACAAACATTCACTAAGGCCTGGTCTACACTACGAGTTTAGGTCGACTTTAGCAGCGTTAAATCGAATTAAGCCTGGACACGTTCACACGGCTAATTCCCTTTTTTCGATTTAAAGGGCCCTTTAAACCGGTTTCTTTACTCCACCTCCGACGGGGGGATTAGCGATAAAATCAGTCTTAGCGGGTCGGAATTGGGGTAGTGTGAACGGAATTCGACGTTATTGGCCTCCGGGAGCTATCCCACAGTGCTTCATTGTGACCGCTCTGGACAGCACTCTCAACTCAGATGCACTGACCAGGTAGACATGAAAAGCCCCGCGAACATTTGAATTTCATTTCCTGTTTGCCCAGCGTGGAGAGCACAGGTGACCACGCAGAGCTCATCAGCACAGGTAACCGTGATGGAGTCCCAGGATCGCAAAAGAGCTCCATCATGGACCGAACGGGAGGTACAGGATCTGCTCGCCATATGGGGAGATGAATCAGTGCTAGCTGAACTCCGTAGCAGTAAACAAAATGGCAAAATATTAGAAAAGGTCTCCAAGGCCATGAAGGACAGAGGCCATAACAGGGACGCACAGCAGTGCCGCGTGAAAATTAAGGAGCTAAGGCAAGCCTACCACAAAGCCAGAGAGGCAAACGGAAGGTCTGGGGCAGAGCCGCAAACATGCCGCTTCTACGCGGAGCTGCATGCCATGCTAGGGGGTGCAGCCACCACTAGCCCAACCGTGTGCTTTGACTCCTTCAATGGAGAAACACACAGGGAAGCGGGTTCGGGGTATGTGGAAGATGAGGATGAAGATAATGTAGATAGCTCACAGCAGCAAGGAAGCGGAGAAACCGGTTTCCCCAACAGCCAGGATATGTTTATCACCCTGGACCTGAAACCAGTTACCCCCGAACTCACCCAAGGCGTGCTCCCAGACCCTGAGGGCACACAAGAGACCTCTGGTGAGTGTACCTTTGTAAATATTACACATGGTTTAAAAGCAAGCGAGTTTAATGATTAATGATTAATTTGCCCTAGCAATCGCGGCCAGTACAGCTACTGGAAAAGTCTGTTAACGTGTATGGGGATGGAGCGGAAATCCTCCAGGGACATCTCCAGAAAGCTCTCCTTCATGTACTCCCAAAGCCTTTGCAAAAGGTTTCTGGGGAGGGCTGCCTTATCCCGTCCGCCATGGTAGGACACTTTACCACGCCAGGCCAGTAGCACGTAGTCTGGAATCATTGCATAACAAAGCATGGCAGCGTATGGTCCCGGTGTTTGCTGGCATGCAGACAACATCCATTCCTTATCGCTCTTTGTTATCCTCAGGAGAGTGATATCATTCACAGTCACCTGGTTGAAATGGGACGATTTTATTAAGGGGACATTCAGAGGTGCCCGTTCCTGCTCTGCTGAACAGAAATGTTCCCCACTGTTAGCCACGTGGTGGGGGGGAGGGGTGAAGTGATCATCCCCGAGAATTGGGTGTTACGGGGGAGGGGGGTTAGTTGGGTTTGTGCTGCATGTTAACCCAGAAACCGCAGCCCCTCCTTTTACATTGCAAACCCATTTTAAATGGCCAACCCAATGGGTGCTTGGTATGGGAAATGAGGGCGCTACTGTTTGAAACCATTCCCACATGTTAAGAAGGTTAAAAAAGCCAAAAGACTGTGGCTTACCATGGCTGCCTGCAAGCCGAAATCTGTTGCCTGGCACTGCCTGAGTGATCTCTCACACCAAACCAGCAGGCCCTCAATATAAGACCTTGTAACGAAAGCACATGTGCTGTGTAATGTGAACAGCAAAATTTAATGTGAAAGAGTGTACCCATTGTTCTCTAAAATGTGTCTTTTTTAACCACCTCTCCCTTCTCCTCCACCAGCTGCAAATGTTTCTCCTTCACAGAGGCTAGTGAAGATTAGAAGGAGAAAACGGTGGACTCGGGATGATATGTTCTTGGAGCTCCAGATGTCCTCCCACACTGACAGAGCACAGCAGAATGCGTGGAGGCAGTCAATGTCAGACTACAGAAAAGCACAATATGAACGAGAAGAGAGGTGGCGGGCTGAATCGCGGGATGAACAGAGCAAGTGGCAGGCTGAAGAAGATAGGTGGCATCAGCTTGCAGAAAGAAGGCAAGAGTCAATGCTCCGGCTGCTGGAGCATCAAACTGATATGCTCCAGCGTATGGTTGAGCTGCAGGAAAGGCAGCAGGAGCAGAGACCGCCGCTACAGCCCCTGTGTAAGCAACAGCCCTCCTCCCCAAGTTCCATAGCCTCCTCACCCAGACGCCCAAGAACACGGTGGGGGGGCCTCCGGCCACCCAGTCACTCCACCCAGATGATTGCCCGAGCATCAGAAGGCTGGCCTTCAATAAGAGTTAAAGTTTTAAACTGCAGTGTGTCCTTTTCCTTCCCTCCTCTCCCACCCATCTCGGGCTACCTTGGCAATTATCCCCCTAGTTGTGTGATGAATTAATAAAGAATGCATGAATGTGAAGTAACAATGACTTTATTGCCTCTGCAAGCGGTGCTCGAGGGGGGGAGGGGAGGGTGGGGTGGTTGGTTTACAGGGAAGTAGAGTGAACCGGGTGGGGTTGGGGCGGAGGGTTCATCAAGGAGAAACAAACAGAAGTTTCACACCATAGCCAGGCCAGTCACAAAACTCGTTTTCAAAGCTTCTCTGATGCGCACCGCGCCCTGCTGTGCTCTTCTAACCGCCCTGGTGTCTGGCTGCACGTAATCAGCGGCCAGGCGATTTGCCTCAACCTCCCACCCCACCATAAATGTCTCCCCCTTACTCTCACAGATATTGTGGAGCGCACAGCAAGCAGCAATAACAATGGGGATATTCTTTTCGCTGAGGTCTGAGCGAGTCAGTAAGCTGCGCCAGCGCGCTTTTAAACGTCCAAATGCACATTCCACCACCATTCAGCACTTGCTCAGCCTGTAGTTGAACAGGTCCTGACTCCTGTCCAGGCTGCCTGTGTACGGCTTCATGAGCCATGGCATTAAGGGGTAGGCTGGGTCCCCAAGGATCACGATAGGCATTTCAACATCCCCAACGGTTATTTTCTGGTCCGGGAAGAAAGTCCCTTCCTCCAGCTTTCGAAACAGACCAGAGTGCCTGAAGACGCGAGCATCATGTACCTTTCCCGGCCATCCCACGTTGATGTTGGTGAAACGTCCCTTGTGATCCACCAGGGCTTGCAGCAGCATTGAAAAGTACCCCTTGCGGTTTATGTACTCGGTGGCTTGGTGCTCCGGTGACAAGATAGGGATATGGGTTCCGTCTATCGCCCCACCACAGTTTGGGAATCCCATTGCAGCAAAGCCATCCACTATGGCCTGCACGTTTCCCAGAGTCACTACCCTTGATATCAGCAGGTCTTTGATTGCCCTGGCAACTTGGATCACAGCAGCCCCCACAGTAGATTTCCCACTCCAAATTGATTCCCGACTGACCGGTAGCTGTCTGGCGTTGCAAGCTTCCACAGGGCTATCGCCACTCACTACTCAACTGTGAGGGCTGCTCTCATCCTGGTATTCTGGCGCTTCAGGGCTGGGGAAAGCCAGTCACAAAGTTCCATGAAAGTGCCCTTACGCATGTGAAAGTTTCGCAGCCACTGGGAATCGTCCCACACCTGCAACACGATGCGGTCCCACCAGTCTGTGCTTGTTTCCCTGGCCCAGAATCGGCGTTCCACGGCATGAACCTGCCCCAGTAACACCATGATTTGCACATTGCTGGGGCCTGTGCCTTGTGAGAGGTCTATGTCCATGTCAATTTCCTCATCACTCTCATCGCCGCGCTGCAATCGCCTCCTCGGCTGGTCCTGGTTTTGCTTTGGCATGTCCTGGCTCTGCATATACTCCAGGACAATGCACGTGGTGTTCATAGTGCTCATAATTGCCGCGGTGATCTGAGCGGGCTCCATGATCCCAGTGCTATGGCGTCTGGTCTGAAAAAAGGCACGAAACTAGTATCTGACGGAGGGAGGGAGGGAGGGAGGGGCGAGTGACGACATGGCGTACAGGTACAGGGAATTAAAATCAACAAAGATGGCTGTCCATCAGGGAGAAACACAAACAACTGTCACACAGAATGGCCCCCCCAAAGATTGAACTCAAAACCCTGGGTTTAGCAGGCCGTTGATTTCACGGAGGGAGGGGGAAGCAAATGAATACAGAACAAATCTATTTTTTACATCTTAAGCTGGCAGACGACGGTGCAGCATGACTGATAGCCCTCGGCATCTTCTGGGTGCTTGGCAGAAAATACTGGGCGCTTGGCAGAAAATAGCATACTACGACTGATAGCCATCATTGTCATTGGGAAGGCAGTACGACGATGACGGATACCAGTCATAATATACCATCTTCTACCAAAAGGCAAGGGGCTGCTGCTGTGTAGCAATGCAGCCCCACATCTGCCAGCCCCACGTCTGCCAGCACCCAGATCACCGATGAAGGCTACCAGTCATACTGCACCGTCTACTGCCAAAAGGCAATTAGCTGCTGCTGTGTAGCAATGCAGTACCACGTCTGCCGGCACCCAGATGACATATGGTGACAGTGAGCTGAGCTGAGCTGAGCGGGCTCCATGCTTGGCGTGGTATGTTGTCTGCACAGGTAACCCAGGTAAAAAGGTGCAAATCGATTGTCTGCCGTTGCTCTGACGGAGGGGGAGGGGCCTGACGACATGTACCCAGAACCCCCCGCGACACTGTTTTGCATCATTCAGGCATTGGGATCTCAACCCAGAATTCCAATGGGTGGCGGAGACTGCGGGAACTGTGGGATAGCTACTCATAGTGCAACGCTCCGGAAGTTGACTCTAGCCTCGGTACTGTGGACGCGGTCCGCCGACTTAATGCACTTAGAGCATTTTATGTGGGGACACACACAATCGGCTGTATACAACCGATTTCTATAAAACCGGCTTCTATAAATTTGACCTAATTTTGTAGTGTAGACATACCCTTAGTAACCATGCCCTAGTGGATCAGATCAGAATCTGTGACAGTGAACAGCACCAGATGCTTCAAAATAAATACATTAATGGAGATACACCTATCTCCTAGAACTGGAAGGGACCTTGAAAGGTCCCATCAAGTCCAGCCTCCTGCCATCACTAGCAGGACCAAGTACTGATTTTGCCCCAGATCCCTAAGTGGCCCCCTCAAGGATTGAACTCACAACCCTGGGGTTAGCAGGCCAATGCTCAAACCACTAAGCTAGGGTTCAAAAGCTGCTGCTGAGCTATGTGGACTCTGTTGCTCCTCTGTAAGGGATTGGTGCCACTCGCAGTAGCTTGTGGATTTATTCATTATACAAACTCCGCCGCCTGCCACCTTTAACATAGGAATAGCTCACAAGGTCACTGTTTCAGTGATCATCGCTGTGCTTCCCTGGTAACACTCCAGTAGGATGCACAGGGGCACAGCAATTGTCTCAGGGTGTCTGAAAACAACTGAAAGCCAAATGCAGAAATGATATCAATAGCGGTATTTGTGTTAGGCACTGGCCAGTCAATGTACAATGCTGTCTCAATGCTGGCTCACGAGCGGGGAAGTCCCTTTGCAAATAGACGCGCTAAAGACTTTACAGTTATTTTTTTAAATTAAAGCTGGGAAAGTGGCACATAACATGCAACTTTCAGCGAATTGGACCAGCTCACTGAAGCACATGAAAGAGTCTTGCTCTTCAGAACTTGGAACCAGTGTCCGGTATGAACATGGCTCAGAACCTCATCAAAGCATCAAATCCCTCATTACCTGCCACCTTCATGCCTGTGTGTCTTGCTCCCAGCACTGGGAATCTAACTACGTACATCAGCCAAATCCACAATCTCTACAAAGCGGTCTCTCATGTGCCGAGCAGGTAGAGGAAACTGTGCCAACAAAGGCTGCTGCAGTTCCGAATTGGGGGAAGCATGGTTTCCACATTATATCTGAAATCCTTCTAGTAACAAAGGTTTCACCCATATGATGGATGGGGCTGGAGCAGGTGTTTGAAAGAGGCAGCCAGGACTGTCACTGCTGACTCCCAATGGCAATTCACTTTGAGGCTCAATTTAAATCTATCCCCCAATTTAAAAAAAAAAACGTAATAAGGAGACCAATAAAGTGCTACTGTGGCTAAACAACAAAGTAAAAAAAGCAGTTAGAGGCAAAAAGGCATCCTTCAAAAAGTGGAATTTAAATTCTATTGAGGAAAATAGAAAGGAGCATAAACTCTGGTAAATGAAGTGTAAAAATAGAATTAGGAAGACCAAAAAAGAATTTCAAGAACAATGAGCCAAAGACTCAAAACGTAATAGCAAAAATTGCTTTAAGTACATCAGAAGCAGGAAGTCTGATAAACAACTAGGGAGGACACTGGATGATGGAGATGCTAAAGAAGCACTCAAGGACAATAAGGACATTGCGGAGAAAATTAATGAATTCTTTACATCTGTCTTCATGGCTGAGAATGTGTGGGAGATTCCCAAACCTGATCCATTATTTTAGGTGACAAATCTGAGGAACTGTCCCAAAGTGAAGTGTCATTAGAAGAGTTGTTGGAACAAATGGATCAATTAAACAGTAATAAGTCACCAGGACCAGATGTTATATTAGCGTAGTATGAAGAGAGCCTGAGACATAAGCCCTTGTAGCAGAGGCCTTGTATGTGGCAGGACCTGCTCACAGAATTTGGCAAGAACAGGGCTGATATTACAGAAATATACATTCCGAAGAAGTGCTAAGCACAGAGTACTCACGCAAACACATTCTGATATATTAAGTGGTACCAGAACATCCCAATATCAACGACGGTACAAAAATGTTCCCCAAGGATAACAGAAACACACTGACCTCTCCTAGAAGATAAGGTCAGGATGACAGTAGACAATTTGTTTATATCAGGGTATAAAGATTTATCTCAGAGGGAATATCTTTAGCCAGCCTAGGGGGAAGTAAGAAGTCCCATCACTGAGTAGCTGTGTCCATTGTAATGGACATACATGTCTTAGTATCCTTGTAGAGTTTGTCAGGTGCCTTCATACCTTAACGGATATAGTGGTCATTACACAGTTCACTCGAGGTCTGCTGTGCAAAGTGTCTGCGCAGAGCTGGGACAGCACACAGGGAGAACACATACATGCAGCCAAACATCTGTGCATGACTGGGACCACTACAATTCAACCTATTCATAAATGATATGGAGAAAGGGGTAAACGTAGACAGCAAAGAGTTACAAAGGGATCCCGCAAAACTGGGTGCCTAGGCAACAAAATGGCAGATGAAATTCAAATTGAGAAATGCAAAGTAATGCACTTTTGAAAACATAATCTCAACTATACATAAAAAATGATGGGTTTAAATTAGCTGTTACCACTCAAAAAAGAGATCTTGGAGTCACTGTGCATAATTCTCTGAAATACATCCACTCAATCTGCAGCATCAGTCAAAAAAGCTAACTGAATGTTGGGAATCATTAGGAAAAGAATAGATAATAGGACAGAAAATATCATCTTTCCTCTATATAAATATATGGTATGCCCACATCTTCAATACTGCGTGCAGATCTGGCCTCCACATTTCAGAAGAATATATATTAGAATTGGAAAAGATACAGAGCAGGGCAACAGAAATGATTGGGGCTATGAAATAGCTTCTGTATAAGGAGAGATTAATAAAACTTGGACTATTCAGCTTGGGGGGGGAAAGATTAAGGGGGGATACGACAGAGGTCTATAAAATAATGACTGGTGTGAAGAAGGTAAATAAGAAAGTGTTAATTACTATTTCTTATAGTACAAGAATTAGAGGTCACCAATGAAATTAATAGGCAGCAGATTTAAAATGAACAAAACGAAGTATTTCTTCACACAGGATGTTGTGAAGGCTAATACTATAACAGGCTAATACTATAACAGTGGCCACTATTGGAGGACAGGATACTGGTCTAGATGGACCATTGGTCTGACCCAGGATAGCCATTCTTATAAAGAGCAAATTTTGGGTGGTTCCTTTGTCAGAGGCTTTCCTTACCCCTCTAGAACAAACACTGAACTGGGGGAAGTGCTGGTCCCAGGCTAAAATGATTTCTAGCCTGTGTATGGAAACCTGGTGGACTCCTTGTATCACCAGCCAGGTTAAGAAATTGCTAATTCATATCCAATCTATGTAGTATCGAATCTATCTGTCTATTTGCTAGGTAATCTGCTTTGATCTGTTTGCTATCACTTATAATCACTTAAAATCTAACTTTCTGTTGTTAAATTTATTTTTTTGCTTTATCAAAACCAGTGTGCCTTTGAGTGAAGTGTCTGGGGAAAAATCCAGCTTGGTTAATACAGGCTTGTTGCATATCCTTCCCACATCGAAGGGAGGGGGAACTCTATCCATGAGCTTACATTGTACAGATCCCTGTGCATTGAAAGACAGTATAATTGTGGGTTTATACTGCAATGGGCCGTGTGAACCGGAAGAGCTGGGAAATTGGCAGGTGTCTGCTGTTTGTACTTGGGTGGCTTAGGTAAGCCATTGGGTAGCTCAGTTTGGTGTGTGTCACCATCTGCTGTTGTGTTGGGTGATAACAGGGCCTGGAGAGGTTGAATCACCAGCAAAGCATTGTGAAAAAAGATGAAAGGAAGTTAGAGGGATTCAGCAGTTCCCACGGCTTCCAGACTGCATCCCGGGGGTGATAAGCCATCACATTGATACCCTCCAGAGCCCAGATTAGGCCCCTAGGGAACTCTGATACAAGCATGGGGGAAGGACTGTAGCCCAAACAAAAGATCCAGATGTAGCAGTCTTTTGATTCCTTTACCATGGTGTTTTCACCCCACCAGGGCACACCCACCTAAAATACCAACATACTGAAATGGCCCCAGGGCAACAAATGAGGCAAACTCTGTGGCTGTTCCCTCGTGAAACATGGGTTACCATGTGAGATGAACTCCAGGTAATTTAGGCCTTGGGAGTGGTGAAGAAATCGCACAGTAAGTGGAGAAGTCCCAGGGTATTAGTGCTGATGCAGGATAACACAACCCATTTCTGCATAGATTTCTGAAAGATGAACACAGTATTGAAATGTGATGCCTTCCCGATGCAGAAAATAAAAGAACTATTCAAAAATTTTGAGCTGCCAGATAAATATCCACTTTACACCTCTCAAAGGGATACTGGCAAATACCTTTCAAATTGAAAATGGGTTTTGGTCCTGTATCTCATAGCAGCATTCCCAAACATAGAGCAGATGGCGGTACATTACACACAGAAAAGAAAGCCATCATCAGCTGCTAAGCTGAACATTCTGCAAGAAACATTTTTCCCTGGTAATCGAAGTCCCTGCTATCGGCGAATCATTTCTTCACTCCCAGGGGAAGCTCTCAAGCTGACATTCTACTGGGTCTATTTTCCACTCTTCCTGATGCTCGCGGAGATAAGGGAATTGTCCAGGAGTCCTGGCCAACCTGAGAGGCCGCAGGGAATGTTCAGGGGAATCATAAAGGACACTGCCCAGCACGCCGAATGTCAGACACGTGAGATCCATACGCTGATTCTCAGGGCTCTGCCTTCCTGTCACAGTAAAGAGATTTCCTCTCTGTGCTGAGCAGGATTTCGGTGAGTTGCCTGTTTCTGCATTGAATATAGTGCTAAGGGCTCAGGAAGTGTTCCAGGATTCATGTCAAGAACCATCTGGGCAGGAATTCACCAGGACAGCGACTCAATCTGTTTAGTATTGTCTGAAACACCAAGGGATTTACCTGATAAAATTGGAACTAGAGATGTACTGGAAATAGCTTAGACAAATCTTTGTTTTTAAGATCAGTTCTTTGTCTCTTACTGTGTCCTTCTATCTGTCTCAGTAGCTTCCTTTTTGGGGGTTGTGTGTTTTTTCCTCTGGTTCGCTCAAGTTTTCCAATTCAGTAACTTCAGTGTGCTTTTAGATAGAATAGCCAGAGCCTCTGCAGTGGGTATCTGTGTTACCAGAGGGTTCACAACAAGAATGTGTTGCACACTGGCCAGATTCTGCTCTCACATTCCGCCTTCACTGGGACACTCAAGATTGACAAAGGCTTCCCTGAGAGCAAAATCAGGGCCCAAATGTTTTTAAATCCCCATCTTTCATGCCCGGTCTCAGAATGCCACATAAACTGGGTGTTTCCTTAAGGCTTAAAGGTTCAAAACAACTAGGATAACAATTTTTTTCAGGGAGGGAGAGAGGTCTGCTCTCGACATGCCCCTGCATCTCTGGGTTGCAGAGTTTGTGAAGCACCAAAAGGCAGTAAAAATAAAAGCATATTTCTGGTTTAGAGGAAACCAGGCGATGTTGGAAAACTCACCAGGAGGTCCAGGAACACACAATGTGTTTGTGGGGACGGGGGAGGCTTAACGGCATGATGCACAGTATCCAGATCACAATGGCCTGGAGCCAGCATGAGTAAACCTTCCTGAAAATGACACACAGCTTTAACATAGGTTTCAGAGTAGCAGCCGTGTTAGTCTGTATCCGCAAAAAGAACAGGAGTATTTGTGGCACCTTAGAGACTAACAAATTTATTAGAGCATAAGCTTTCGTGGGCTACAGCCCACTTCATTGCAGCCTGTTAGAAACCTGGAGATACTTTCCTGAGGCTGCTTTTCCCTGCTGGCAATGGCTGATGTTATCCGAAAGCTGTAGTGGGGTTGCTCATGGAGGAGGGATGGTCTGGGGAAGCGGTGTGTGTCAGACTGTAATGTTATGTGGACCACTCTAGCAGATTGTCTCTGACACCATCCCCCATCCAGACCATCCCTCCTTCCGTGAGAAACCCCATTAAAGCCTTCTGGTAAAATCAGCAATTGTCAATACGAAAAAGCAGCCTCAGGAAAGTATGTATGGGTTTCTAAGGGGCTGCACTACGTGGACAGGTGGGCAGCACTGTTGGTTATGGGGTAGACGGGGGGGTGTACATGGACAGACGGGCAGCGATGGGGGTTGTGGAATGTACACAGGCAGGAAGGCAGTGCTGGGGTTTGTGGGGGGGCAGGCAGGGGGTTTACACAAAGAAACAGGTAGCGCTGAGTGTTGTCGGTGCATCCTGGGGTATAAAGGGACAGGCGAGCAGTGCTGGGGGTTGTGGATGCTGAAATTAAATTTTACCTTGCGATTGTTGGTCCAGCGCTGGGACTTTTCCTAGCCCCGAGTGCATTTGGGCTCAGGGTCTCTTTTCCCTGGCAAGCAACAAAACTGCAGCCTGGGTGTTTCCAATTGTTGTTTTTAAATGTTACTTACATAACTTCCAGCTATTGAATTCTGTTACACCTCTGTATGCTAGCCTGAAAAGCATATGATTAAATATTTGTTCCCTGTGTATGTACTTACAGACTGTTATCAAGTCACCCATTAACCATCTTATAGATTGAGCTATCAAGTCTATCTCTATAAGGCAGGCTTTCCAATCTTTTACTAATTCTTGTGACTCTTCTCTGAACCCTCTTCAGTGTATCAACATCCATCTTTAATCGTGGACACCAGAACTGGACACAGGATCCAGCAGCAGTCACACAAGTGCCAAATACAAAGATAAAATAACTTCCCTACCTCTCCTTGAGATTCTCCTGGTTATCATTCCAGGATCACAGTCACTCTTTTGGACACAGGGTCACACACATGGGAGCTCATGTTTAGTTAATTTCCCCTTCATGCCCCCAAT
The DNA here is from genome assembly GCF_028017835.1 of Emys orbicularis. Taxonomy (NCBI): domain Eukaryota; kingdom Metazoa; phylum Chordata; order Testudines; family Emydidae; genus Emys; species Emys orbicularis. The sequence goes on from NC_088683.1 coordinate 367,282,514, forward strand.
TCTTGTTCAGATTCACTGCAGTTCCCACGATAGTCCCGCATCATGTTAGCATCGCCTACATTCTTTGTTCCTAGATGTAGGTATCTACATAGCTAGATTAGAACACACATGGTCTGCTTCGACTTAGTTTACCAACCAATCCAGATTACTCTGAGTCAGTGACCTGTCCTCTTCATTATTTATGATCCCACAATTTCCGTGTCATCTGCAAATTTAATCAATATTCAGGCATGAGAAGTGTTAGCAGCTAAGTTGCTGACACATGTCTCTGCTTAAACTTGTTAGTTAACACCTGTAACTTATGTCTCAGACAAAGCTGGGTGCCTGCAAAAAAGTGTCTCACCAAAAGAAATGAGGGAAGTAACAGAGGTGCAGACCCGTAGCCCTAAATACCAAGACCCATGTGCCCTTCATGCCCATTCTGTTTAGCAAAAGGCATAGCCCAGCAGGATAATGTCTGTTTCCATAAGTTAACTTGGCTCCTATCCAATATAGCAATTCCATCATGGATCAGACCTATGGTCCATATAGTCCAGTGTCCTCTGTCTTACAGTGGCAGCCACAGGTGCTGCAGAACAAGGTGGAAGAAACCCAGCCATAGGTGAATGGGAGGAAAACCATCATGAGGGTATTACCCTAATGCCTAACAGCTAGAGATTGGCTTTTACCCTGAAACATGTGGGCCTATATGATTTCCAAAATATTTATTTAGCTGTAACAATTGTTACTGGATAGTCTCACTATTCATGGAAATGTCCAAGCCCTTCCTAATTCTTGCTTGCCTCATGGCCTCAACTACCTCTTGTGGCAAGGAGTTCCTCAGTCTAATTAAGCAGTGAGTGAAGAAAGCATTTTGTTTTTATCTGATCTGAATTTGCCCCATTTCAGCTTGAATGAATATCTTCTTGATTTTGTATTATGAGTCAGGGAGAACACATTCTAGAGCTACTCTCCACCAGTCAGTAATTTATACACTTTTCTCATATCCCCTCTTATTCATTTCCGTTCTAAGGTAAAAATACCAGTCCCAGTCCATATGAGATCCCGGCCTTTGATCATTCTCATTGCCCTTCCCTGGACCACTCTAATTCTGCAATATCCTGTGTAAGAAGGATGCTCAGTACTACACAGAGGAGCCCAGAGGAGTGTGAAACATTGACCGACTGATCTTATGGCATTGTATTTTCTGTATGATTCCCCATGTCACTCCTCATGGATCCAAAGGTTTTGCTTACTTTCTGTCCAGGCTTCCACTGTGAGCAGGGCTTCACAGAACTGTGTACCATAATGCCCATGTCCCCCTCCTGTGTTCAAACAGTTACATTAGAACCTTGTAAGCTGTTTGAGGAATTCAAGCTTTTCCCTCCAATGGGCAGACACGTTGCAGTTATTGACATAGAAGTTCATCTGCCATCATGCTGACCATTCACCTGGCTTGGTTAGCTCTCTCTGATGACTTCTTTGGACTTCACTATGACCTACATAATCTGGTGCCATCTGTAAATGTTACCACCTCACTGCTCAACCCCATTTCAAGATCGTTAATAACTATAAAATATTTACTGCACTATTTGTTATAAAGTGTGTAACCCCCTCGCTGTTCTTCTCTCCCTTCGCAGACACCTGGAGCATTTCTGAGCCTGAGTGACGCATCGACCACCTCATGGCATCTTTCAACCTCACCCCCTCTGACCCTCCAACATTCATCCTAATGGGCATCCCCGGCCTGGAAGCTGCCCACATCTGGATTTCCATCCCTTTCTCTATGTTCTACATTATCGGCCTGTTGGGAAATTTCACGGTTCTGTTTGTTGTAGGGAAAGAAGAAACACTGCACAAGCCGATGTACCTGCTGCTCTGCATGCTGGCACTCACAGACATCGCCATGTCTACCTCCGTCGTGCCAAAGGCACTGTGTATATTTTGGTTCAATTTGAAAAGCATTACTGTGGGTGGCTGCCTCATCCAATTATTCTTCCTTCACGCGGGTTCTATGACACATTCAGCCGTCCTTGTGACAATGGCCTTTGATCGCTATGTTGCCATATGTAACCCTCTGCGATACGCCACCATCCTCACCAATGAAAGAATAGCTAAGCTAGGGCTAGTGGGTTTGATGAGAGCTGTTCTCCTCATTCTGCCAATTCCCCTTCTCCTGAAGAGGCAGCCATTCTGTGCCAATCACATTATCCCCCACACGTACTGCGAGCACATGGCTGTGTCAAAAATGTCATGTGGGGACACCACAGTCAACAGGACACATGGCTTGGTAATAACATTTGTAGTCATCGGGTTAGACCTGACGCTCATTGCCCTGTCCTATGGTCTGATCATCAGGGCCGTCCTTAAAATCTCCCATAAGGAAGCCCACCAGAAAGCCCTCAACACCTGCACAGCCCACATCTGTGTGATGCTGACAACTTATACTCCCTTCCTCTTCACCACTCTGACACACAGGTTTAGTCAGGGCATTGCTCCTCATGTTCACATCCTTTTGGCCAACCTCTATTTCCTCCTTCCCCCCATGCTCAACCCTATCATTTATGGAGTCAAAACCAAAGAGCTTCGTGACAAAGTGGGCAAATGCCCCTGCAGAATATGATCGCCTGGGACCACTAACTTTAAACCTGTGTGACAAGAGGGGGAAAGAATAGCTCCTCCTTAATCAAGGGTGCTGTGTCCCCCTTTGGCTGAGCTCAGCATTGCGGAAGTTCACAGTATGAGAAGTTCCTCACACTTAGCATCTTATCACTCCATCAGCAAGTACTGCTCTCTCCATTGCTGAGATCCCTCTCTCTGACCGTCTTCTGATCTCTTTCTAGATCAACTGTCAGCCCCCACCCCTGCATGGCATGTCACGCAGCCTTTCCGTGACTTCCAGACAACCGGAAGACACTGCAGCTTTCTGACGCAAGGTGGACCCTGTGTGAACAAGTTTCTTGATCTGTTCAATGAACTGAAGCTATATTTTCGGATAACCAAAGACAAAGAAAGAAACTACAATGCTGAGCTTCTTTATCATATGTGCAGTGGTCCAGTGAACCAAATGTTCCTGATTTTTCTACTTCCAATCCTTCAGGGAGCCTGGAGGATAAACAAAATGTTTCTGTAGGAAAGTGGTAATTCGGGAAATCTGCTGAAGGAATTGAAGAGATTCTACTAGTACTTGTTGGTGAGAGTAATGGAACTGTGTATTTTTGAGAACTGGACTGCTATGTTAAACTATGACATCAACTTTAAGTCAAATAACTTACCGATTTTCACAGTTGATATTAGAGTCACTTTTCGGCTGGAACTTTCAAAATACACACTAACTTTTCTCGTCATCGAAGAAGTCAAATCTTGGTGTTGAGATTTTATGTTGGAGTTTGTAAAACAGGTGAAACAGGGATTACCACCAAACATCTAGGTGATTGAATTGCTTCCAGTGCTAAGTGATTGAACTTTGCTCAGCTCTTCAAGACATAGATTGGCAGAGATCTCATTTTTGCCATTGTTTGGTGGAGTCCTTAGATAGCTGAAGTAGCAATGGAGAGTTTTGCCTATGGTTCTCTGGCCTCATACTCAGGACAACCTAATTGAGCAGTTTTGGGTTGGGTCAAACACATGTATGTCACTGAGGGCAAAGATTTTAGTGAACTTGGCTGATTTGCTATTTCATTGCTGTCGCTACCTTTTGGCAACGCTGCAGTTGAAAGATAGTTTGCTCAGATGAACTTGATAAAAACAAAACTTTTAAAAAATCAAATCTGTACTAGGTATCTAACAAAATATTTCATTTGTTACTTGATGAATAGGTCTCTGTGTTAATAAAAAAACAAAACTGCTCAACAAGATGCAAGAGGAGCTTTTAGAAAATATTCTTCTTCCTAGGGCGTATATGCAACTATACAAAATCTGTTGTGAACAGTTTACAGCAACAAAAGAAATGATTGCACTGTTCACTGCTGATGTATGACCCTGAGCAGAAACATTCTACTTCTGATGTAGACAGTGAGGGTGAAATGTTGCCTTTTAGAGACAAACAGTACCAAATTAATTCAACACAAAATATGGGCATTGACTACTATCATTAAATGCAACCAGAAATAAATAATATAACAATGTTATTTTTGTTTTTACACTACATATGTTTTGGGCTCCTTTGGGGCTATTTTTAACACCCTCATTTGCCATTTTTTGTTTGAAACAGCTGCCAACCCTCAATCAGGATACAAGTACCAGTATTGGGGTTTTGAATGTGAATTTGATTTTCATCTCATCACTTTTTTGCTAATGTGGATGAGCTCCTGCTGGGGCTTGTAGCTTTTAAAAAAAAATCAAATCTGTACTAGGTATCTAAAAAAATATTTCATTTGTTACTTGATGAATAGACCACTGTGTTAAGAACAAAACCCATTTGTTTCAATAAATAGATTGGACTATTTTGGGGTTCTTTTTTAAGTGACTTTGGGCTATTAATTCATTAGACATCTGGCAACCAGCCTGGGTCAGAGAAGCACCCCAGAAGAGTCAGAGCTGGGCTGGAGGCAGAGCAGCAGTGCTGAGGCAGAGCTGGGGGATTGGAGCAGACAAGAGCCAGGACCTGGGGCAGCGGAGACCCGCTGCTCCTATGAGGAGTCAGGGTTGAGCTACAGAATGGAGCTGCAGGGACAGCACCAGAATAGTGGACGCCGGCCGTGCCACAAATAACACGGCAGCCGAGCATGATGAGCAGCTGGGGAGATCAAAGTGGGGCCATGGGCAGAGGGCCCAGCACAGGGAGAGGCTGCTAGACAGGAGGGCTTTGAAGGCTGGACTCAGAAGGGGGGACATGAACCCAATGGGAGGGCAGATGCTGGGCACAAGGGTCCTGGCACCTAGACCCTGAGGGAGCGTGGCCACTGCCAGACCAGATGTCTTTCCCATGGTATCACCACAGTGCAGCCAGGATGGGGAGGGAGACCTGGGACGTGTGAGGAACAGACTGTGAACTTTTCTCATATCCCAGAAACAGCTGTTTGTGGGGTTTCCCATTCCCACAAATGGGTTCCTTGTTTCCCTTAACTTTTCCATTTGTTCCTTGTTTTTCTTACAGCTGCTGTTTAATAAATTGTATGTGGTTTTAACGTCACGCAGTGATCAGCAGGTCAAGGAAGTGGCTGGTGCAGAAAGAGCACCCAGAGTGGGGACACGCTAGCCCGTGTCCTAAGTGATCATAATGAGACTGTGGGGGGGGTCAACCCCAGGCCAGCATTTGCCATGGGTGGTCCAGGCGATGGCCCAGAGTGACGTACTGAAGGGGCCATGGTTTGATACCTCCTACATGAGCTGACCTGCTGACCAAAAGCCACTGGGCTTATGGAGGCAGGCAGGCAGCCAGGTGAGAGACATGCACCAGCAGACCCAAGCAGCAGCTTGACCAGGCAGGCACTCAGCCAGGTAACTCTTGCAGTGGGAGCAGGGGTGTCCAGGGCTCCCCACTCTCCAGGGACAGAGGGCCCCCTTCCCTAGAAGCCATGCCTAGAATGGGGCTGGGCTGGAAGAGGCTCCTGATCTGATGTCTGGGATGGGCGGTTGAGGTTGGTGGGGTGGGGAAGCAGGAGGAGATGCACATGTGCCAGCATCTCTGTGTCCTGGCTGGGGCCTTGGCACCTCCCGGCTATCTAGGTTGTGCTGAAAGTTGTCATGCACTATCATCCCCTAAGAGCCCCAAACTTGCCCAGGAAAGGGCTTGCTCTTCCCCTGGCAATCTCGGCAGGTAGGGGAGCGCACACTTGGCTCCACACAGGGGAGAACCACACTCACCGGGGTGCTTCAGACTGCTCCCATTCCTAACCTGCAGACAAGTAACACACGGGGGGCACACAAGGTCACAGAACCCCCCCCCCCCAGTTTTCTGCCAGGGTTTGGGTGCTGCCCCCACACACACACTGTATGGTACCTGCAGGGTTTGTCTGCCGAGCCCTCCATTCCCCCTGCCCATGGCACTTACTGGAGCTGGGAACTGAGAGAGGCAAACGAACAGCACATGCACCAAATAGCTGGGAGATGTAGGGAGGGGCTCCTTTAGAGAGGAAGTTGAGAAACAGCTGCTTTCCCAGAGGGGGACTGAGGGTAAGGAGGACACTGCCTGGGGAGGGGGGGCATGACTCGAGCTGTTGGGGGGACGTTTAAATTCCCCCCCCCCACTATCAGCAGGTAAGGGTCCTCTCTGCTCCCCTGGCTCAGAAGCTTCACTCTATTGGCCTCCCCAAAGTCAGCACAGGAGATCAATGGGTGTGAGATCAGCTCCCCCATGAGGCTCCCCCACCCATCGGAACAGGAGTGGCAATGGGGGTCGCAGTGGGTAGGGGAGAAGCATGCTGACTCCCTGCACTGTGCCCTGTCCCAGGGGTGTTCCCAACACAGTGGTTCTGGAGTTTTTATGTTGGATTAACCATTAAGTAGGCGATGCCTGCTGCGACCGCCTTGAAACCCATCTCCCTTTCTTTCAATCCCTGATCACCTGTCCCCACCCTCAGTCTTTCTGTTTGTAACTGCTTCTGTTTCCACCAGTTGTATTTCACAGAACACTGAAACTCCTGGGGCAAGGCCTTGGCTAAGCTGTTGGGCACTGCATTGTGCACATTTCTATATTGCATCATGAATAAACAAACTCCTTCCTTTACTCCCATCTCTGATTTAATTCCATATCCTGCAAAACTCGTTCATCCTCTGGAAGTCACTGGGGTTCCTGCTGTTAGTGTGAGGAGAATGTGGGATTGTGATTTAGAGGTTTCAGGCCTTTCAACTAGGAGATAACTCTGGTGGGGATAGGCTCTGCTCTTCTCTCCACAGAGATGTTTCAACCCTGCTGCTCTAGTGGCTTATCAATAGGTTTGGCAGAATTCAGTTTTTAGTGACAAGAGGGTGAAAGGATGCCTCCTCATTAATCAAGGGTGCTGTCACAGTTTGGCTGAGCTCAGCACTTGGGAGTGGTTTAAAAGGCTGAGTTTTTCCTGCCCGTGAATTATCTGGCCCTTTACAGAGTAAGCGTAAACACACATTCTATTTCGCAAAGTGCCCTGCTCTGTGCTCTCTACCCCTGTGTCGGTAGTGTCATCAGTAGGAAAGATAGAAAATGTGGCAAAAGACCACCTTGGCTTAACCACGAGATCTTGCATGATCTAAAAAATAAAAAGGAGTCATATAAAAAATGGAAACTAGGACAGATTACAAAGGATGAATATAGGCAAACAACACAGGAATGCAGGGGAAAGATTAGAAAGGCAAAGGCACAAAATGAGCTCAAACTAGCTACAGGAATAAAGGGAAACAAGAAGACTTTTTATCAATACATTAGAAGCAAGAGGAAGACCAAAGACAGGGTAGGCCCACTGCTCAGTGAAGAGGGAGAAACAGTAACAGGAAACTTGGAAATGGCAGAGTTGCTTAATGACTTCTTTGTTTCGGTCTTCACCGAGAAGTCTGAAGGAATGCCTAACATAGTGAATGCTAATGGGAAGGGAGTAGATTTAGCAGATAAAATAAAAAAAGAACAAGTTAAAAATCACTTAGAAAAGTTAGATGCCTGCAAGTCACCAGGGCCTGATGAAATGCATCCTAGAATACTCAAGGAGCTAATAGAGGAGGTATCTGAGCCTCTAGCTATTATCTTTGGAAAATCATGGGAGACGGGAGAGATTCCAGAAGACTAGAAAAGGGCAAATATAGTGCCCATCTATAAAAAGGGAAATAAAAACAACCCAGGAAACTACAGACCAGTTAGTTTAACTTCTGTGCCAGGGAAGATAATGGAGCAAGTAATTAAGGAAATCATCTGCAAACACTTGGAAGGTGGTAAGGTGATAGTGAATAGCCAGCATGGATTTGTAAAGAACAAATCGTGTCAAACCAATCTGATAGCTTTCTTTGATAGGATAATGAGTCTTGTGGATAAGGGAGAAGCAGTGGATGTGGTATACCTAGACTTTAGTAAGGCATTTGATATGGTCTCGCATGATATTCTTATCTATAAACTAGGCAAATACAATTTAGATGGGGCTACTATAAGGTGGGTGCATAACTGGCTGGATAACCGTACTCAGAGAGTTGTTATTCATGGTTCCCAATCCTGCTGGAAAGGCATAACAAGTGGCGTTCCGCAGGGGTCTGTTTTGGGACCGGCTCTGTTCAATATCTTCATTAACGACTTAGATATTGGCATAGAAAGTACGCTTATTAAGTTTGCAGATGATACCAAACTGGGAGGGATTGCAACTGCTTTGGAGGACAGGATCATAATTCAAAATGATCTGGACAAATTGGAGAAATGTTCTGAGGTAAACAGGATGAAGTTTATCAAAGACAAATGCAAAGTGCTCCACTTAGGAAGGAAAAATCAGTTTCACACATACAGAATGGGAAGAGGTTGTCTAGGAAGGAGTACGGCAGAAAGGGATCTAGGGGTTATAGTGGACCACAAGCTAAATATGAGTCAACTGTGTGATGCTGTTGCAAAAAAAGCAAACATGATTCTGGTATGTATTAACAGGTGTGTTGTGAGCCAGACAGGAGAAGTCATTGTTCCGCTCTACTCTGCGCTGGTTAGGCCTCAACTGGAGTATTGTGTCCAGTTCTGGGCACCACATTTCAAGAAAGATGTGGAGGAATTGGAGAGGGTCCAGAGAAGAGCAACAAGAATGATTAAAGGTCTTGAGACCATGACCTATGAAGGAAGGCTGAAAGAATTGGGTATATTTAGTTTGGAAAAGAGAAGACTGAGAGGTAAAAAAAAAAAGATAGCAGTTTTAAGGTATCTAAAAGGGTGTCATAAGGTGGAGGGAGAAAACTTATTCACCTTAGCCTCTAAGGATAGAACAAGAAGCAATGGGCTTAAACTGCAGCAAGGGAGGTCTAGGTTGGACATTAGGAAAAAGTTCCTAACTGTCAGGGTGGTTAAACACTGGAATAAATTGCCTAGGGAGGTTGTGGAATCTCCATCTCTGGAGATATTTAAGAGTAGGTTAGAGAAAAGTCTATCAGGGATGGTCTAGACAGTATTTGGTCTGCCATGAGGGCAGGGGACTGGACTCAATGACCTCTCGAGGTTCTTTCCAGTCCTAGAATCTATGAATCTCTGAATATGTGGGGGAAAGGAGGCAAGGAGAACTGGCTGTATTTTAAAGAAGCCTTATTGAGGGCACAGGAAAAAAGCATCCTGATGTGCAGAAATAATAGCAGGTGACCAGCTTGGCTTAACAGTGAAATCTTCAGTGAGCTTAAACACAAAAAGGAAATTTACAAGAATTGGAAACTTGGACAGATGACTAGGGAGGAGTATAAACATATTGCTTGAGCATACAGGGGTGTAATCAGGAAGTCAAAAGCACAACTGGAGTGGCAGCTAGCAAGCGATGTGAAGGGCAACAAGAAGGGTTTCTACAGGTAAGTTAGCAACAAGAAGAAGGTCAGAGAAAGTGTGGGACCCTTACTGAATGGGGGAGGCAACCTAGTGACAGATGATGTGGAAAAAGATGGAGAACCCAATATCTATTTTGCCTTGGTCGTCACAGACAAGGTCAGCTCCAAGACTGCTGCACTGGGCAGCACAGTATGGGGAGGAGGTGAGCAGCCGTCAGTGGTGAAAAAACAGAGTAAGGACTTACTTAGAAAAGCTGGACATACACAAGTCCATGGTGTCAGATGCAATGCATCCGAGGATGGTGAGGGAGTTGGCTGATGTGATTTCAGAGCCATTGGCAATTATCTTTGAAAATTCATGGTGATTAGGGGGAGTCCCTGATGATTGGAAAATGGAAATCTAGTGCCCATCTTTAAAAAAGAGAAGAAGAATAATCTGGGGAACCACAGACCGGTCAGCCTCACCTCTGTCCCCAGAAAATTCATGGAGCAGGTTCTCAAGGAATCCATTTTGAAGCACTTGGAGGAGAGGAAGGTGATCAGGAACAGTCAACTTGGATTCACCAAGGACAAGTCATGCCTGACCAACCTGAGTGCCTTCTATGATGAGATAACTGGCTCTGTGGATATGTGGAAAGCGGTTGATGTGATATACCTTGACTTTAGCAAAGCTTTTGATACGGTCTCCCACAGTATTCTTGCTAGCAAGTTAAAAAAGTATGGATTGGATGAATGGACTATAAGGTGGATAGAAAGCTGGCTAGATTGTTGGGCTCAACAGGCAGTGATCAATGGCTCGATGTCTAGTTGGCAGCCAGTATCTAGCAGCACTTGGGGTTGGTCTTGGGGCTGGTTTTGTTCCACATCTTCATTAGTGATCTGGATGATGGGATGGATTGCACCCTCAGCAAGTTGGCAGATGACATTAAGCTGGGGGGAGAGGTAGATACGTTGTAGAGTAGGGAGAGGTTCCAGAGTGACCTAGAAAATTGGAGGATTGGGCCAACAAAGACAAGTGCAGAGTCCTTGTAATGGTGCTGACTCACAGCCGCGGTTCCGTCTTCTGGTCCTGCTGGGACCACCAGGGTGTCTTTTACTAGCAGTGTCTCTACTTGCCTCAGCCGTCTCCACCATCTGGACCCGTGTCGCTCACGGAGCACAGTGTCCTCTTCGGGACATGGCCCTCTGGCTATTCCCCACCCTGATGTCTCCCCCCTTTCTGGGGGCAGGTGCTCTTCAGTCCCTCCACTTGCTTCAGCAGCCAACTGCAAGCTCTATTTTGGCCCCTGGCTTCAGGGTCAAACTGCAGTCTGGTTTTAGGTCACTCTCCTCATTGGCAAGTAGCGGTAAAGGCTCGGGGGCGGGGGAGAGGGAGGACCCAGGCCCACCCTCTACTCTGGATCCCGGCCCAGGGACCCTATAGCTGGCAGTGACTTACTACCCCTCCTCCTATTCCTGCTGCCTATGTTCCCTGGGCCACTTCCCCCGTAGCCCTAGCACCTTCCCTGCCCTTGCTTCGGGGCCTCAGTCTGGTCATGGTCAGCCAAGAGTTCCCCTATTACTCCACTACAGGAGCTCCCCTCTTCCTCCACTACAGGTCAGAGAAGAAATTCCCTATTGCTCCGTTGCATATCTCCAGTGCTCCAGTTTACAGCTCAGGAGAGAGATGATGCTGAGTGGCCCGAAGGAGTCGATTATGAAGGAAAAAGCCACGGTGGTGTAGAAGAGGTGAGCCTTTCCATGACCCTTGGACATAAGCAGTGACAGTAAATCCAGGAGCTGTGTACCAGCTTCATGCCAATATTTTCAGCTTCCCCAGTATGGACAGAACAGGCGTACCATGCCATTGACACAGGTGATGCTCACCCAATTAGAGCCCAACCCTACTGGATGGCTCCTCAAGACAAAACCGCAATAGAAAGGGAGATCAAGGACATGTTATAGATGGGTGTAATCCACCCCTCTGAGAGTGCATGGGCCTCTCCAGTGGTTCTGGTTCCCAAACCAGATGGGGAATTCCGCTTTTGTGTGAACTTCCGTAAGCTAAATGCTGTAACTCACCCAGAAAACTATCCAATGCCATGCACAGATGAGCTATTGGAGAAACGGGGATGTGCCCAATTCATCTCCATCATAGACCTAACTAAGGAGTACTGGCGAGTGCTGCTAGAGCACCCAGCCAAGGAAAGGTCAGCCTTCATCACCCATGTAGGGCTGTATTAATTTAATGTGCCCCCTTTTGGACTGTGAAATGCACCCGTCACCTTCCAGTGACTGGAAGATAACCTTCTGGCTGGATTTGGGGAATCTGCAGTCACCTACCTTGACGATGTGGCCATATTATCAGATTCATGGGCAGAACACCTGGGACACCTCCAAGCTGTCCTCCACCGCATAAGAGAGTCAGGATTAACCATTAAGGCCAAAAATGTTAAATAGGCCTAAACAGGATAACGTACCTTTGACACCAGGTGGGTCAAGGAACTATTAATCTGCTACAGGCTTAAGTAAATGCTCTCCAAAATTGGCTTGTCCCTAAATCAAAGAAGCAGGTCCAATCCTTCTTAGGCTTGGCCGGGTATTACCGACGATTTGTACCACACTACAGCCAAATTGCCACCCCACTGACCGACCTAACCAGGAAAAAGCAAGCATTGCAATATCCTGGGGCCCCATGCCACAGGGGCCCCCAGGAAGCTAAGTTGCTCAGGCTTCGACTTCAGTCCCAGGTGGAAGGGCTCAGGGCCCCGGGGCTCCACCCCCATGTGATGGACTTCATATTTCTGCCCTGGTCCCCAGCGAGCCTAACACTGGACATGCTTGTCGGACCCCATGAAACCTGCTTGCGGCCCCCCAGGAGGCCCCCGACCCCTGGTTGAGAACCACTGACTAAGAAGGTCTTTAAGTGCAATTGCACTTGTTACAGTAACTTCTAAAGAGAGGCATGAAAAAATACAGACCAATAGCCAATGCTCGAAAAAAAATGAGCCTAGTGGAAATTAATATTCCATGTGTGAAAAATATTTATTGGTCACCAGCTGAACAACCAAGCATTTTGCATTTTAATGGTTTAAACCCAATAGCTCTACATTCCACACACACACACACATCCCTCTCTAGTTCTTGCTTTCTAGTCCAATGAAGGATGAACAAGTGTCTAATGTTCAACTAGCACATTGGACTTTGTTAGTGTATGATAAAGATACAACAATGACCCCAGTGTGGACCCTATCTCCATTTCTGGATGCCCTATGGTATTCTGGGAACACCAATGTGTGCCCAGATGTTGATTAAGGAAAACCCTTAACCCAGTTTTTCCACATTAATACCTCCCCAAATAAAAATCTGAGAAGCATATTGCTCTTTCATAAATGAACCCAACCACTATGATCAGGAGAAAGTAATATCGTCTTGTTCTTGATCCATTCTCCAAATGGGTGGAAGCATTTCTCCTTAAGGCAAATGCTGCTTTAGCCCCAACAAAACACTTGGTGAAACAAATCTTCTCTGATTGGAAACTCCTCACTAGGGTAGAGTCAGCTAGAGGAACACATTTTCCTGGGCAAGTGTTCCAAAAATGTTTACAGTTGTTGGAAGTGCAACAAAATTGATCTAGATGGGGATTGGTCTGCTTTGAGCAGGGGCTTGGACTAGATGACCTCCTGAGGTCCCTTGCAACCCTGATATTCTAGGATTCATATAGACCTCAATCATCAGGAATACTAGAGAAAACAAATTGCAAATTTATGCTGCAGAAACTGGCAGATGCCAATGGATGCAAGTGGAATACTCTAATTCCACTCATTTTAATGACACTCAGGACAACTCCCACTGGAAGGTAGATACATTCTGTCATGTTAATAGAATTAAAGTTGTTCCAGAAAAGAAATATTTCTTTACAGGTAGAGGAACCAAAGACGTTGACCACAAAAGAGGAAGTAAAAGATCAGAGAAAGCCACCCCAGTAGCAGGATACGGGTAAAAACCTTTGATGACAGTATCGGGGGAGAAGAAAGCCTTTCCCAGGCCCTTTGGCCTGCATTAATTCAGGATCACATCATTTGGCCTCCACACGGTGGCAGTGACTTTTCGGAGGTTAATGGACTGGATATTACAACTGCATGGGTGGCATGCAGCGGTACACTGGTCCTGTCCATTATGGTCGCATTCCCACACAGAGTGCAGATGGCATTAAACACAAAAAAGAAAGCCATCATCAATTGCTAGACTGAACAGTCTGCAAGGCTCAGTTTGCCCTGACAATATGAGCCCCTGGTATCGGCAAATCATTTCTTCACTCCCAGGGGAGGCTCTCAAGTCAAACTTCTCCAGGGTCTATTTTCTGCTCTTCCTGCTGCTCACGGAGCCGAGGGAATTATCTGGTATTCCTGGCCAATCTGAGAGTCCGCAGGGACTGTACAGGGGAATAATAAAGGTCACTGTCCAGCAAGCCGAGTGTCAGACATGTGAGATTCATATAGTGATTCTCAGGGCTCTGCCTTTCTGTCGCAGTAAGGAGATTTCCTCTCTCTGTTGACCAGGATTTTGGTGAGTTGTCCTTCTATCTGTCTCAGTAGCTTCCTTTTCGGGGGGGGCTGTGTGGTTTTTCCTCTGATTTGTTCAAGTTTTCCAATTCAGGAACTTTATTGCCCTGTTAGGTACTACAGCCAAAGCCTCTGCAGTGTGTATCTATGTTACCAGAGGGTTCACAAAAAGAATGGGTGGCACGCTGGCCAGATTCTTCTCCCCTCCTTTGCCTTCAGTGGGTCACTGAAGATTGAGAAAGGCTTCCCTGAGAGCAAAATCGGGGCCCTTGTGTTTGGAAATTCCCATCTTTTATGCCAGGTCTCAGAACTCCACATGCACTGGCGGTTTCCTTCCGACTCTTTCAGCACCCTAACAGAATAGCGCTCTCTGTAGCAGGACCCGAAGCTGTGACTTATGCAGCTTGAAGCCAAAAGTTAAACACTGAGGGTGAATCTGGTCCCATTGAGATCAATGACAAAACTCCCAACATGGCCAGGAGTTCACTCTAAATCCACATGTAGGGACTTAAATAAATCGCCTGATTTACACCGCCATGAGCCTCCAATGACATCAACTGGAGTCAACCTGTGGCCTTTCAGGGTGGGTGATGTCATTTGAACCAAGGAAGAACTGACAGGAGAGTTGCTGAAATCTCAAACTCACAGGCTTACAGGTTCAGAACAAATCGGATTTAAAAAAAAACAAATTCAGAGAGGAGGATGGGTTTGCTCTCTCTGTGCCCCTGCATCTCTGGGTCTGGAGAGGACAGAAACCAACAAAGGCAGTAAAAATAAAAGTATGTTTCTGGCTTAGAGGAAACCAGACGGTGCTGGAAATCTCACTGAGGGATGTCCACTAAAGCAAAATGTATGTGTTTGGGGGGCCACATGCAGTATCCAGATCACAATGGCTCCGAGTCCTGAAACTGGGTGAAATAGGGAATGGACATCATGCCTAATGCACAGACCAAAGAGGCATAACGAGGCCTCCTGTGGTAGGGGGATGTCTCAGAATGTAACGGATTGTGGAACACACTGTAGCAGATTGTCTCTGACACCTTCCCCCATTCGGACCAACCCTCCTACTGTGATCAACCCCACTACAGCCTTGTGGTGATGTCAGCAATTGCCGACACAGAAAAGCAGCCTCAGGAAGGTGTGTCCAGGGTTCTAACTGCCTGCAATATAGTAAAGCTTAATGTAATTTTTCTAGGAAGAGTTACTCACACTGGCTCCTTTTAGTCTCCACGTCCTCTCTCCCTCCCACTGGGTCTGTCCCTCTCTCCTTCCCTGCACAGGCTGTGCTGCTGCAGGGGTTCCCTTTGCCCCCAGAAAGGCAGGTCAAACTGATCCTTCCCTTTTCGCCGGTGAAGAGAGATACTGAGTTTAACCTAGTCTGAGGAGATATTTCTGTTGGCTGTCGCTGTGGTGTCTGGCACCTCGTTTTGGTCCTGTGTGAGGGGTAAAACTGTTTGGCGGGGCTGGAAATTATGGGAATGGGGGGTCTACATGGACAAGTGGCCAGCATTGAGGGTTGTGTGGCAGGGAGCGGGATGCACACGGGCAGGCAGGCAGCACTGAGGGTTACTGGGGCATGGAGCAGGGTGTATACGGGTGGTGCTGGGTGTTGTGGGGCGGCAGGGGATACATGGACAGGTGGGCTGTACTGATGGTTGTGGGGGCAGGCAGGGGTGTACATGGACAGGCAGGCAGCGCTGGGTGTTGTGAAGGCAGGGAGCAGGGTATTCACAGCAGGCAGGCAGCGCTGTTGAAGTTAAATTTTTCATTCTGATTGTTGGTCCCAGGCTAGTGCTGGGACCTTTCCTGATCCCGAGAGCGTTTTTGAGGGTCTCAGGGTCTCTTTGCCCTGGCAGGCCACAGAACCACAGCCTGGGTGTTTCCAACTGTTGTTGTTGAATGTTATTTACGTAACTTCAGGCATTTCACTGGTGCAAAGATCTTTGTGTGACACTGCACCCCATATTCTTCATAGTGATGTTATTATGATATGATTATGGCATAGACATGTCCTGTTCGTAAGCATTGCCCTATGCCCCTCAGATGCTTCAGTCTCCCATCATACTCTGAACCCCATCCGTACTCAACTTCCGCATCCCAGACTGCCCAAATTCCAACAGCACAGTGGTCGCCAGTGTCGTCTCCATGCTCCCCAGTCACCCCTCGCTCCCACAACCTCCGATCTGCCCCACGCTACCCACAGCTCTGTGGGGGTGAGGTGCCTCCCATCACACCTGCTCCCCTGGCTGGGGGGTAATCATTGACTGTGTCTCACCAGTGAGAAATCTCATTAGTGGCAAATGCCAAGGCAGGCAACGGTGTGGCTTCTCTTGGTACACCCATACACACCATGGTGCTTAAAGGATAGCTACACAGGAACAACTCGCAAGCGGAGAAGTTTGAACATTATAGAATGAGAGGGGGCAACTGTGGGACAGGTTAGGGCCTCAATAAATAGAAGATCCACTGGCCGCTGACTGAAACAGTGGGCCATGGCAACAAAGACATTAAACTCAGGATGCTCTGGCACCATTTGCTAGCCAGGTTTCAGAGTAGCAGCCGTGTTAGTCTGTATCCGCAAAAATAACAGGAGTACTTGTGGCACCTTAGAGACTAACAAATTTATTAGAGCATAAGCTTTCGTGGGCTACAACCCACTTCTTCGAATGCATATAGAGTGAAACATATATTGAGGAGATATATATACACACACATACAGAGAGCATGAACAGGTGGGAGTTGTCTTACCAAGTCTGAGAGGCCAATTAAGTAAGAGGAAAAAAAAAAAAAAAAAAAAAACTTTTGAAGTGATAATCAAGATGGCTCAGTACAGACAGTTTGATAAGAAGCAAGTGTGAAAATACTTACAAGGGGAGATAGATTCAATGTTTGTAATGGCTCAGCCATTCCCAGTCCCTATTTAGCCCTGAGTTGATTGTGTCTAGTTTGCATATCAATTCCAGCTCAGCAGTCTCTCGTTGGAGTCTGTTTTTGAAGTTTTTCTGTTTTAAGATAGCCACCCGCAGGTCTGTCAAAGAATGGCCAGACAGGTTAAGAATTAACTACGCAAAAGAATTAATTGGCACAAATCTGACATCAGGAATCATAATACTCAAAAACCAGTGGGAGAACACTTTAACCTGTCTGGCCATTCTTTGACAGACCTGCGGGTGGCTATCTTACAACAGAAAAACTTCAAAAACAGACTCCAACGAGAGACTGCTGAGCTGGAATTGATATGCAAACTAGACACAATCAACTCAGGGCTAAATAGGGATTGGGAATGGCTGAGCCATTACAAACATTGAATCTATCTCCCCTTGTAAGTATTTTCACACTTGCTTCTTATCAAACTGTCTGTACTGAGCCATCTTGATTATCACTTCAAAAGTTTTTTTTTTTTTCTCTTACTTAATTGGCCTCTCAGAGTTGGTAAGACAACTCCCACCTGTTCATGCTCTCTGTATGTGTGTGTGTATATATATCTCCTCAATATATGGTTCACTCTATATGCATCCGAAGAAGTGGGTTGTAGCCCACGAAAGCTTATGCTCTAATAAATTTGTTAGTCTCTAAGGTGCCACAAGTACTCCTGTTATATTTGCTAGCCAGCTCTTAGTCATTCATGGCAAGTATTATTATACATTCATTACTCAGTGTGGAGACTTTATGGGATCAAGTCATTATTTTTCTTATCTAAAACATTCATCCATGCAGTAAGTTACAGGATCCCTCAGCCTTGTGAATTAGAACCTACTGTGAATTAGCACCACAATCACATGAGAGTTTCTCCCCACAGGGCTAAATTCAGCAGGGTCATGAATAGAAAAAAATGTCTTCAGTAGGTTCAGGTACGATGTTGGAGCCAAAATGCCTCTAGCCGACACCTGGGGACATGTTCATAGATTCAAAGGCCAGAAGGGACCATTGTGATCATCTAGGCTTTATAACACAGGCCTGAGAATTTCCCCAAAATTATTCCTAGAGCAGATCTTTTAGAGAAACATCCAACCTTGATTTAAACTTTCTCAATGATGAAGAATCCTCCAAGACCCTTGGTAAACTGTTCCAATGGTTAATTACTCTCACCATTTAAAAAATGTACGCCTTATCTCCAGTCAGAATTTCTTTAAGTTCAGCTTCCATCCAATGGATCATGTTATGCTGAAAAGCCTGTTATTACATATTGGTTCCCTGTGTAGGTACTTACACACTGTTAAGAAGTTAACGCCTAGACATCTTTGATAAAATAAATAGATTTAAATCTTTGAGTCTATCATAAGGTAGGAATTCTAATCATTTAATAATAATTGTGACTCTTCTCTTAACACTCTTCAGTGAATCTACATCCATCTTTGATGGTGGACATCAGAACTGGACACAGGATTTCAGCAGCAGTCACACCAATGTCAAATACCGAGGTAAAATAACTTCTCTATTTCTCCTTAAGATTTCCCTGGTTATCATCCAAGGAACACATTGGTTCTTTTGGCTGCAGGGTCACACTGGGAGCTCATGTTAACTAATTACCCCTTCAAGCCACCAAATCTTGTCATTGTGCTTCCCACGAGTGTCCCCCATCATGTTAGCACTACCTACATTCTTTGTTCCTAGATGTAGATATCTACATAGCTACATTAGAATTGTCAGAGAAAAACAAAGTTCTCACTCTTTTGGTTGGGTGCAGCAAATCAGATACTTTATTATCGTGGAGGGAGAGAGCTGAACAGGTCTCTCCCTCCACGCAATTGCTAGAGATAAAAAAGTATCTGATTTGCTGCACCCAACCAAAAGAGTGAGAACTCTGTTTTTCTCCAACAGAACACATATTGTTTGCTTTAAACCAGTTTACCAACCAATACAGATTGCTCTGAATCAGAGACCTGCCCTCTTCGTTATTGAAAATCCCCAAATTTTTGTGTCATCTGCAAACTTCATCGATTTTCAGGCATGAGGAGGATAAGTGGCTGAGTTGCTGACACGAATCTTTGTTACACTTGTCAGTTAGCTCCAGTAATTTATGTCTCTGACAAAGCTGGGTGGGTGCAAGAAATTTTCTCACTAAAAGAAGCAAGGGAAGTAACAGAGGTGCAGGCCTGTAGCACTAAATACCAAGAGCCTTGTGCATTTCATGCCCATTCTGTTGAGCATAAAGTCATAGCCCAGCACAAAATCATAGCCCAGAACCTGGGAAACTACAGACCTGTCAGCTTCACTTCAGTCCCCGGGAAAATCATGGAGCAGTTACTCAAGGAATCCATTTTGAAGCACTTGAAGGAGAGGAAGGTGATCGGGAACAGTCAACATGGATTCACCAAGGGCAAGTCATGCCTGACCAAGCTGATTGCCTTCTATGATGAGATAGCTGGTTCTGTGGATATAGGGAAAGCGGTGGATGTGATATATCTTGACTTTAGCAAAGATTTGATACATTCTCCCACGGTATTCTTGCCAGCAAGTTAAAAAAGTATGGATTGGATGAATGGACTATAAGGTGGATAGAAAGCTGGCTAGATTGTCCGGCTCAATGGGTAGTGATCAGTGGCTCGATGTCTAGTTAGCAGCTGGTATCAAGAGGAGTGCCCCAGGGGTCGGTCTGGGGGCCGGTTTTGTTCAACATCTTTATGAATGATCTGGATGGTGGGATTAATTGCACCCTCAGCAATTTTGCAGATGACACTAAACTGGGGGGGAGAGGTAGATACGCTGGAGTATTGGGATAGGATCCAGAATCACGTAGACAAATTTGAGGGTTGGGCAAAAAGAAATCTGATGAGGTTCAACAAGGACAAGTGCAGAATCCAGCACTTAGGAAGGAAGAATCTCATGCACCATCACAGGCTAGGGACCGACTGGCTAAGCAGCAGTTCTGCAGAAAAGCACCTGGGGATTACAGTGGATGAGAAGCTCGATATAACTCAGCAGCGTGCACTCGTTGCCAAGAAGGCCTACGGAATATTGGGCTGTATTAGTAGGATCATTGTAAGCAGAGTGTGGGAAGTGATTATTCCCCTCTATTCTACACAGGTGAGGCCACACCTGGAGAATTGTGTCAGTTTTGCTCCCACCGCTACAGAAGGGCTGTGGACAAATTGGAGAGAGTCCAGCAGAGGGCAGCAAAAATGATTAGGACACTGGGGCACATGACTTACGACGAAAGGCAGAGGGAACTGGGGTTATTTAGTCTGCAGAAGAGAAGAATGAGGGGGGATTTGATAGCAGCCTTCAACTACCTGAAAGGGGGGTTCCAAGGAGGCAGGAGCTCGGCTGTTCTCAGTGGTGGCAGATGACAGAACAAGAAGCAATGGTCTCAGGTTGCAGTGGGGGAGGTCTAGGTTGGATATTAGGATACACTATTTCACTAGGAGGGTGGTGAAGCACTGGAATGGGTTACCTAGGGAGGGGGTGGAATCTCCATCCTTAGAGGGTTCTAAGGCCCGGCTTGTCAAAGCATTGGCTGAGATGATTTAGTTGGGGTTGGTCCTTCTTTGAACAGGGGATTGGACTAGATGACCTCCTGAGGTCTATTCCAAACCTAATAGTCGATGATTCTATCATAATGTCTGTTTCCATGGGGAAAACTTCGCTCCTTTCCAATATAGAAACTGAATCGTGGATCAGACCTATGGTCTATCTAGTCCAGTGTACTCTCTGTGACAGTGACAGCCAGAGGTATTGAAAAAGAATTTGTAAAAAACCCAGCAGTAGATGGATGGGGGAGGAGACTTGACCATCAGGAGTGTCACCCTAATGCCTAAAAGCTAGAGACTGAGTTGTGCCCTGAATCACATTGGCATATAGGCTTTTCAAAATATTTATTTAGCCGTATCTATTGTAACTGGATATCTCTCTGTCCATGTGAATGTCCAAACCCATCCTGATTCTTGCTTAGCTAATGGCCTCAACAACCTCTTGTGGCAACGAGTTCCTCAGCCTAATTAGGCATTGAGTGAAGAAAGCATTTGTTTTTATCTGTTTTGAATTTGCCATGTTTCAGTTTAATCCAATGTCCTCTTAAACATGTGTAATGAGACTGAAGATCACATTCTCGATCTACTCTCTACCAATCAGTATTTTGTAGACTTTTCTCATGTCCCCTCTTCTTTATCTCCTTTGTAAGGTAATAATCCCAGTCTTTTCAATCTCTCTCCATATGAGTGTTTCCCCGGGCCCTTGATCATTCTTGTTCCCCTTGCCTGAAACCCTCTATTTCTGCAATATTCTATGCGAAAAGGGTGCCCAGTACTACACAGAGGAGTCCAGAGGAGGGTGAAACATTGTCTGATTGATCTCATGACACTGTGTTTTCTGTATAATTCCATCATCCCACTCCTCCTGGATCCCAATATTTTGCTTAGTTTCTGTCTGTGCTTGCACTGTGAGCAGGGTTTCACAGAGCTGTGTACCATGACACCCAGATATCTGTCCTGAGTGCAAACATTTAAATTAGAAGCTTGTAAGCTGTTTGATGAATTCAAGTTTTTCCCTCCAGTAGGCATACATGGGGCAATTATTGCCATCAAAGTTCATCTGCCAACGTGCTGCACATTCACGTGGCTTGGTTAGCTCCTTCTGAGAATGTCTCTGTACTTGACTATGACCTAAATAATCTGGTGCCATCTACAAATGTTGTCACCTCACTGCTCACGCCCCTTTCTAGATTGATAATAACTATAAAATACTTACCCTGATAATTGTATACACCGAGTAACCCCTGTCACTTTGCTTCTCTCCCTACACAGGTATTTTGAGCATTTCTAAGCCTGATCGACACATTGATGACTTCATGGCAGCTTTGAACCTCACCCCCTCTGACCCATCAACATTCATCCTAATGGGCACCCCTGGCATGGAAGATGCCCACGTTTGGATTTCCATCCCTTACTCTACCTCCTACATTATCAGCCTGTTGGGAAATTTCATGGTTCTGTTTGTTGTAAGCAAAGAGGAGACCCTGCACAAGCCGATGTACCTGCTGCTCTGCATGCTGGCACTCACAGACATCACCAAGTCTAGCACAGTCATGCCAAAGGCACTCTGTATATTTTGGTTCAATTTGAAAGGCATTACTATGGGTGGCTGCCTCACCCAAATTTTCTTCCTTCACACAGTTGGTTTTGTGCAGTCTGCTGTTCTCATGATAATGGCCTTTGATCGCTATGTTGCCATATGTAATCCTTTGAGATATGCCACCATCCTCACCAATGAACGAATAGCTATGCTAGGGCTTGCGGGTTTGGTAAGATCTGTGCTCTTCATGGTGCCCCTACCCCTGACACTGAGCAGGCTGCCATTCTGTGACAACCACTTTATTCCCCAGACACAATGTGAGCACATGCTTTTGGCAATGATATCGTGTGGGGATATCACATTCAACATGACATACAGCTTCGTGATGCCATTTTTACTCATGGGGTCAGATCTGATGCTCATTGTGCTGTCCTATGGTCTCATCATTAGGGCCGTCCTCAGAATATCCTCCAAAAGAGCCCACCAGAAAGCCCTCAACACCTGCACAGCCCACATCTTTGTCATGCTGATGTTTTATACTCCCGTCCTCTTCAGCATCCTGACAATCCGGTTGAATGGAGACATCACTCCCCATGGTCGCATCATCTTGTCCGTCCTCTATCAACTTGTTCCTCCTATGCTCAACCCTGTCATTTATGGGGTCAAAACCCAAGAGCTTCGTGAGAAATTGGGCAGATACACTTGCAGAAGGTGATGGCCGGAGGCCACTGAATTTCAACCTGTGTGACAAGAGGGTGAAAGGATGCCTCCTCATTAATCAAGGGTGCTCTGTCGCAGTTTGGCTGAGCTCAGCACTTTGGAAGTTCACAGTCTGAGAAATTCCTCTCATCTAATGTCTTAGCACTCCATCACCAAGCACTGTGCTCTCTGTTGCTAAGTTCCCTCTCTCTGACCATCACCCGTCCTCTTTCATTGTCACCCATCAGCCCTTAACCCCAGACAACAGGTGACTCGGCTTTTCTCTAACTCCTAGACTACCAGAACATACTGCAGATTTTTGATGCAAGATGGGTTTCCCTTTGTCCCTGTTTGAACAGGATTTCTGATCAGTTTGATGAACAGAAGCTATACTTTCAGATAGCCAAACAGAAAAGAAAGAAACTACAGTGCTGAATTTCTTTTTCATGTGTACAATGATCCAGTGAGCAATTTTTTTTTCACGTCCAATCCTTCACGAAACCTGTAGGATAAAAAGTGTAAAGACTAACAGTAACAAACTAATTCAACACAAAATGTGGACATTGACTACCATCATTGAATGCAATTAGAAATAAATACGATAATAATGTTTTTGTTTTTTTATACTACATATGTTTTGGGCTATTTTAACAGCGTCAGTTGCCATAGTATGTTCAAAACTCCTGCCATCCCTCAGTCAAGAGACAAATACCAGTATTGGGAGTTTGAATTTGAATTTTATTATCTTATGATATCTTTTTTGCTAATGTGGAAAAACTTCTCCTGGGGCTTGTAATTATTTTTTTTTTTTAATCAATTCTGTACTAGGTATGTAACAAAATCTTTGTTTTGTTATTTGATGTATAGACCAAAGTGTGAATTAAAAAAAATATTGTTTCAAGAAATTGATTGGGCTACTTTTAGGTTAGTTTTTCAGTAACTTTGGGCTATAATGCAGTGGAAATCTGGCCACCCCAGCCCGACAAGAGGGGCCAGAGAAGAAGCCCAGAATGCAGAGCTGGGCTGAAGGCAGAGCAGCAGTGACGAGGCAGAGCTGGGGAGTTGCAGCTGGAGCGGATCAGTCGGGAGATGGGGCAGCACAAACCATCTGCCCTAACGGGGAGCCAGGGCTGAGCTACAGTGAGGAGCTGCGGGGCCAGAGCTAGGATAGTGGACTCCGGCTGTGCCACAAGTTATATGGCAGGCGAACGTGATGAGCAGCTGGGGAGAGCAAGGTGGAGCCATGGGCAGAGTTCCCAGTGCAGGGAGACATTACCATATGGAAGGCCATTGAAGGATGGACTCAGAGGGCAGAACGTGAACCGAATGGGAGGACAGATGCTGGGGAGACGTGTCCTGCCACCAAGAACCTGAGGGTGTGTGGCCACCACCAGACCAGGTTTCTCACACCATGTATCAGCGCAGTGCAGCCAGGATCCGGGAGGGAGGCCTGGGACGTGTGAGGAGCAGACTGTGAACTTTTCTTACATCCCAGAGACAGCTGTTTGTGGTGTCCCCATGCCCACAGAGTGGGGCTCCTTGTTTCCCTTAATCTTTTCCATTTTTTCTTTACTTTTCTTACCCTTGCTGTTTAATAAATTGTATGTGGTTTGAATGTCATGCAGTGATCAGTGGGTTAGGGAAGTGGCTGGTGCCAAGACAGCACCCAGACTGAGGCCACGCTGGCACCTGTCTGAAGTGATCCCAATGAGACTGGTGGTCAAACCCAGCACCGGCCTTTGATGTGGGCGGTCCAGGTGATGGCCCAATCCAGGGTACTGTAGGGGGCATGGTTTGGTGTCTCCAATGTGACCTGAGCTGCCGACCCAGAGCCAGCTTGGCTTGTGGAGGCCGGCAACCAGCCAGGCAGGCAAGAGATTTGCAGTGCTGGAAACAGTGGACCCAGCCTTCAGCTTGACCAGGCAGGCACTCAGCCAGCTAAATCCTCCAGTGGGAGTCGGGGTGCTCAGGGCTCCCCACTCTCCCAGGACAGAGGGCCCCCTGTGTTAGAAGCCGTGCCTGGAGTGGGGCTGGGCTGGAATTGGCTCCCAATCTGATCTCTGGGATGGGTGGCTGAGGTGGGTGTGGGGGAAGAGGAGTAGGGGTGAGTGTGCAAGCAGCTCTGTGTCCTGGCTGGGGGCTTGGTGCGTCCCTGCTGTCTAGGTTGCGAGGGGTGGGGTGGGCCTGCACTATCGTCCCCTAAGAGCCCCACACTTGCCCAGGGAAGGGCTTGCTCTTTACCCTGCACTCCCGGCAGGTAGGGGAGCACACACTTTGTTCTGCACAGTTGAGCACCACACTAACCACGGATGCTGCAGCCTGTTCCTGTCCCTCCCCTGCAGAGAGGTGACCCATGGAAGGGCACTCTCCCCATGATCCAACCCTGTTGCTCAAGTGGCTTATAAACAGGCTTCTCAGAATTCAGTTTTTATATTTTTTTAACTGATGGATAATATCAACTGTTTATTTTTAAGCTTTTTTGTAGTTTTATAATTTTTATTTTTCACAGTTGTGGGAAATTATGGTGGGAGGTCAGATAATTTTCCTCATGGCAGTAGAAGTTGAGATTCAAAGAGTTCAAGCTTTAAAGATGTTAATATGCCTATCTCATCAAACTGGAAGAGAATCTGAAAGGTCATTGAATCCAGCCCCCTGCCTTCACTAGCAGGACCAAGTACTGATTTTTGCCCCAGATCCCTAAGTGACCCCCCTCAAGAATTGAACTCACAACCCTGGTTTTAGCAGGCTAACGCTCAACCCACTGTGTTATAGTGTGACAAATATCTTGTAACTTAGGGGATCTTTGGGGTTTTTTCTGGTATTTCAGGAACCTTGTAAGGAAACAAAATGTCACCAGTACCTAAAAAGAAGTTGTCAGGTGTGTAGAAGAGGACACAACTGAGGAAATGACCGCAATGAAGAAAGGTGCAGATGCAATGAAAAAATATTTGAAATGTGTTAACGTCAACCTGTGCAATAGTAGCGAGAAGGTCACAGAGCAGACATCAGAGGAGAAATGCATAAGTGATCCACAATTTAACGCTCAAGAATCATTGCAAGAGAAACAAAAAGATCCTTGGTGATGACATTTGTGATCCTGCTTGATGGCCCAATCTAATGCCCAAAAGTTCTGCTGGTGACCAACAGGCTATCAAAAGTAAAGGACATGGATTTTCCTCTGGATAAGCAAAATCACCATTTTTCTATGATGTTTTTATACAGAAAGCTTGAAAATGGTGAAGATCTGAAACGTCGCTGGCTGCTTTACTCAGATTCCACTGACAAGGTTTTCTGTTTCTGCTGCAAGCTCTTCTGCTTGAATCCAAAATCAGCCTTAGCATGTGAGAGGTCAAATGATTGGGAGCACATGTCTCAGATCTTGTGTGTCATGAAAAGTTGCATAGTCATTTCAATTCCTTCCAAACGCGGGTCAAAGCAGAACAAAGGATAAAACAGGATAATTGCATCCATGTGGAGCTTCAACATGTGACTAACAAAGAGACAAAACAGGGGGAGAACATTATAAACAGGTTCATGACCACAACACTTGATCTTTCTAAAAATAATACAGCTTTCCAAGCCTCATCTAACGGGGTTTTTGTGAACAATGGGAACTTCCTGGGTTTGGTGGGTTTACTAGGAATGTATGAGGAAGTAATGAAGGGACATTTGCAATACATACTTTGCAGGGAGGAGATGGATCACTACCGATAACAAACAGCTGAAGTCCAGGATGCCCTCATCACATTGGCTGAATCGGAGCAGGCAGACACTGGTGTCCATCATGAATCACTTACCCTGGCATGTGTCTCAAAATATAAAACTGTCACAAGCAATATCAGAATTGGTGGCAGCAACATTACACAGAGTTGCCTTCTGAGTCTTAGAATCTTGCAGAACAATGGTTTTTTTTAAATTTTTTGTTGTTATTTATTAATTTAGTGTTTATTTTAATGTTTAGTTCATTTGTCACTAAGCTATAATGTTATATTTATGACATAGTTTATTATTTGAATACAATTGAATTTCATTGAATTGAATTTTGTGTCATTTCTCCTTTTTTATGTTCTTTTTAGTAAATAAAAAAAAACATTTGAGATTGAAGCTTTATCTCAGAAATGTTTTGGTAATTCTATTACATATGTAACTCAAAGGGCACCAAAATACAAGTTTGCTCAAGACACCATTTTCCCTAAGGCTGGCCCTAGTCAACCCACCAGGAATCCTGGGCTCTGCCTTGTGAGGGTTATCGTGAAGGGAGAATGGAAGGAGAGTCCTCGAGATCAGGCAGGCCTCCATGTAAAGGGAGCTGGAGTTGGAGTGAGGACTCAGATCCTTTCACTAGCAAATTCTCCTGGGGTAATGATGCTGCCAGGAAAGTTCCCCACACGAGAGGGACCATTCCCCCGCTTACATTATGGAAATGGGACAAACTAATCGGGTTGGATTTCAGTGACGTGTAAAGAGACGTGTAACTTGTGAAATCGTCATATAAGCGATAAAAGCTGAAATGTGTAACTTTTGAGAGCATGCTTTCTGCGTAAGAGGAATGTAAGATCATTGGACGAGCTGGCTTCCCACAGACTGGTATTGCATAACATCTTTTCCCTGTACTATTTTATTATGGGGTTAGAGCAGTAAACCTGACATTGATCATTTGGCCTCTTGAACATATTTCATAACAAATGAAAGCTTGGTCAAGGCATTGACTTCACAATTAAGCATCAACCAGTATGAATCACTCCTTCCTCCCAGATTCAGTATTTAGACACAATGGAGGCACCCACAGAAATAATTCTCCTGAGCAAAAATGCCGTTGAAATTTATGAGCCTTCAGCATTAAAGAAATTAATGGAAAATTTTAATTTTATTTTTCTCACTGTGCTCCAAAGAAAGATTCTGGAAATGATAAATGCTTTTTCACAACTGCTACAATCCAAAGAGAGACCTGTACAGAGCAGCGGTATTACTTCCCAAAGCCACTGAACTTGTAGCTACATTTCAAATTGAGTTCAATAAGCCAAATATTCAGCAAGAAACTGTCAGGAAAATGGGGCAAACAAATCAAGACTGAAGAGAATCGCTTGAGAAAGACAAAAAGTCAGAGCAGGGGCGGCTCTAGGCACCAGCAAAGCAAGCAGGTGCTTGGGGCAGCCCATTTGCAGGGGCGGCAGGGATCCAGCATGGGAGCTGAGAACCAACAGGGGGCCCTGGGAGCTGTAGTTCCTTGGTTAGCTCCCTGCCGATAGAGCCAGCCCTGGAGCAGGGAAAGAACTACCTTTCCCAGCATTCCCTTGGCCACTACCAACAGGAAAGAGGGGGAGGGAGTGAGGAAGCTGAGACCTCATGCTGCAGCCTGCTGTGAATGGAGAGCTGCACTGTGAGTAGGGATTCCATGTTTTAACATTCAAAAAATAGGACACTCCACGGGGAGGGAGGGTAGCCCCACCCTGCCCCCATCCACCCCCTCCGACTGCCCCCCACACAAACCCCAACCCATCCAACCCCCCTGCTCCCTGTCCCCTGATCACCCCTTCCCGGGACCCCTGCCCCAACTGCCCCCCAGAACCCCACCCCCTATCTAAGCCCCACTGGTCCTTGTCCCCAACTGCCCCCTCCTGAGACCCCACCCCCCAACTGCTCCCCTAGGACCCCACCCCCTACCTGTCCCTTGACAAACCCCTGGGACTCCCATGCCTATCCAGCTGCTGCCTGTCCCCCGACTGCCCCCCCGAACCGCTGACCCATCTAACCCCCCCTTCTCCCTGCCCCTGACTGCCCCCTCAAACCTCCACCCCATCCAACCCCCCCTGCTCCCTGTCCCTTGACTGTCCCCCGGAACTCCCTACCCCTTCTCCAACCCCCCAGCCCCCTTACCGTGCCACTCAGACCAGCGTGCCTGGATTCGCGCAGTGCCAGACACGCTGCTGCATACATGCTGCCATGCTCCCCTGTGGAGCCACAGCCCCCTCCCGCCCCCAGCACCTGCCTTCCAGATTTGAACACCTCAAAATTCAGGAGTGCTCAAGCTCAGTTTGGGCAGCTGTTACTTCATTTCTCCCAAATCAAATATACTGATCCACTGTAACTTGCTGTAGAAAAAGTAGGATAAAATTGAGCAAGCAGTGCTTCCCAGTGGTTATTAGGACTGGAATTGCTATTTTCAACAGCCATTGCCTTTTGGTTGGTTGTTTGTTTAAAAAGAAGACAGTGATATTACCTTGGCAAATTCCCCATAGAAAGAAAGAGTGGAACAAAAGAATAATAAAGGCACCTCAACTTTTCCTCATTTATGTAGGACAGTCTTATAATATGCATCCAGATATCCTCCAATCACACAAGCTGAAAATTGTTCCACCTTATTGCAGTTCTGTAACCATGCGGGAACCAGTCCTGTCTGTGTTCTGTGCACATCTAAAATTCCTGCTGAATGACCCGCCCTGGGAGCGAGTTACCAGTGACCCAGGGCTGCGGTGGAAGGAGGGTGCAGG
Source organism: Emys orbicularis (assembly GCF_028017835.1). NCBI lineage: Eukaryota > Metazoa > Chordata > Testudines > Emydidae > Emys > Emys orbicularis. Next base: position 367,311,642 of record NC_088683.1, read on the forward strand.
TGGGGGGGGGAGAGCCTACGGCTGGGGCGGCAGGAGGTGTGTGTGGGGGGCAATAGTGGGGGGATAGGGGGGAGCCCAGAGCTGGGGCGGCAGGGTGTGTGTGTGGGGGGGGGGAGAGCCCAGGGTTGGGGCGGCAGGGGGGTGCGGGTGGGGGGGGTGAGAGCCCAGGGCTGGGGCGGCAGGGGGGTGCAGGTGGTGGGGGAGAGCCCAGGGTTGGGGTGGCAGGGGGGTGCGGCGAGGAGCCCATGGCTGGGACGGGGGGCAGCCAACATTTCTTTTGCTTGGGGTGGCAAAAAACCTAGAGCCGGCCCTGAGTCAGAGAAGCAGCTCATTTTGTAGCAGACCAGGGAGGAGAGCAGACCTGCTAACTGCAGCTCCAGGGGAGGTGAGCTGAAGAAAGGCAGAATCTCCCCCTGAACAACTGCCCAAAGTTCCCTCCATGAGGGAAGGGAGGGCCTGCTGCAGAGACAGCCTGAGAGGGAAGCATTCATCTCTCATATGAATGCTGGAGTTGATTGATCCACTTTATTTGCTATTTGAACTATGTTACTTAGTGGGCGAAAATAATAGGCCAGAGTAAGGGACTGGAAAAATACACAAAAAAGGTTTCAGAAACATATACAATCTGCCATACAGAAGCAGTGTTCTGAACAGTGGAATTTTTTCAAACAGTCAAAAGAAATAGGCTCTGTAGTGGCACAGTTGTGAAATTCTCACAAAATGGCGTTACATGAAAACAGAGATTATGCTGTAAGGATCACTGATGTACTTTTTACCTGACTAACCAAGGAATTGCACTGCAGGGCAAGATGAGAGAGAAAAATCATCAAACTGGGGAAACTTTTTGAAATAATGTAATTTTTTTCACAATATAATGAAGCACTCGCAAAAAAAAATCAAACTAGTGTTTCCTTTAATCTCACAAGGCACTCAGCTCAAAATGAGCTTTTACAAATTGCTGTTGATATTGTGAAAAGCACAATCATTCAGAAAGTTCAGGAGAATGGGTTTTGTACTGTTCTTGTTGATGAAGCACGCACTTTTAAACAGGAAGAACTGACAGTCTGTGTGAGAGACACAGGAAATCTGGAAGGAAAGGATTTCTAGGATTCATTGATTGCTCTGAGCAAGGGGAAGCTGGTACCATCTATCATGACATTAAGCAGTTCTAACAAAACATCGGGGATTGCAAACTTGCCGCTAGTACCACAGTGTTATGATGGGGCTGCTGTCATGGCAGGCAATCATTCCAATAGACATTTTTCGTGCTTTTCCTGGACACTTGCTTTCATTCGGATGTTTTCAGAGCAGTGATTCTCAAGCCATGTGGGGTTTTTTAAGAGTCCCAGGTGTCATCTGCGGGTGGGTGGAGCTTGTGAAGAAGGGCTGTTCACAACCAGGGGAGGAGATAAAGGGGACAGCCGGAGCTGACACACAGGGCAGTACAGGCTCTACACTAGTCCCATGAAGGGCTCTCTTAGCAACTGTGACAGGTCAGACGTCCATTGTGTGGTTCCTCCCAAAGTTCTTAAAAGAAACTTTAAAAAATTACCAGCAGCGCTTATAGTGAGAAACAGCTTACATAAGAAATGGATCATTTTGTGATAAAGGGAGAAAAGCGAACAACACAACCTCCAGTGAGGGCACCAGTGGAGGTTCCAGTCAAACATAGAAGCCGAAAATATATCAAACCTGGCTTTCCTTGGAGCAGGTCCAGCGATGCATTGAGGTCTCAATGTGTTGTATGCAGTGAAGTACTCATAAACGGCAGTATGAGGCCCTGCAAGCTAAACCAGCAACTTGAAATAAGACACCCTACCTTATTATCTAAACCCGTTGAGTTTTTTCAGAGGAAGCTCAATGAGTTAACAGGACAAAAATAGTTCTTGATGTGTATAGCACTGTTAACATGAAGGCTACTGACGCTTCTTACTGTGTTCTTGTGCGTTGCCAAAGCTGGTAAGCCGCACAACATAGGTGAGAAGCTTCTAGTTCCAGCTGCAAAGGATACATGTGCTGGTGATGACAGGAGAGAAAGCAGCATCACAGCTAGATGTGATCCCCGTTTCTAATGACACCGTTAAATTCTGTATTGTGGAGATGGCCACTGATGTAAAACTATGGGGAGGCGCAGTCATTTTCTTCATAGCTCTGGGAGGCTCACTATGACAAAGTTTGAGAATCCCCACTTTAGAAGTTTCAGATTTCAAAGAAGTTAGTGAAAGATTTGGTAAACATGTTAAATGTTGACAATAGTGCATTAGCAACCAGTTTTACAGAAGTTTGTACTATATTTCCATTGTTTCTCATCATCTCATTTTCAAAACTGAAACTTTTAAAGAACTACATACAGCATAATTCTTCAATTGGCGGCCCATGGACCATATCTGGCTCATGAGGGCCTTCTGTTTGGCTCGTCAGGCATCAGCTGTTCCTGCCTGCACCCTGCTGGTTGCTTCCACACTGATGACGGTTTCTGCTTGATAATGATCCAGAGAAGTGCGGACTGACTCATGTAAATTTTCATCATCTAAGTCAGATGCCACCGATAGAAGGTAGATTTTCTTTTTTGGTGGTTCAGGTTCTTCAGTTTCTTGCTCTTTTAAGGCTTCTGAGACCACATTCCACACCTCATTCAAATTAGTCAATAATTGAGAAAGCTCTTCAGCAGTTGCTCGTGTTGATAGTGGATGGTAAAACAGAAATTCCTCTTTTAATTCTACGGCTGAAGCAAAATGAACATACTGCAGCAGCTGTGCAGAATTTGATATACAGTAGAACTTCAGAGTTATGAACAGCTTGGGAATGGAGGTTATTCGTAACTCTGAAATGTTCATAACTCTGAAAAAAACGTAATGGCTGTTCTTTCAAAAGTTTACAACTGAACATTGCCTTAATACAGCTACTTTACTATGCAGAAGAAAAATGATCCTTTCCCTTTATTTTTTAGCAGTTTATGTTTAACACAGGACTGTACTGTACATTTGTTTGTCTCTGCTGCTGCCTGGTTGCATCCTTCCAGTTCCAAATGAGGTGTGTGGTTGACAGGTCAGTGTGTAGCTCATTGGCAAGTAGCGGTAAAGCGGGGGAGGGACCCAGGCCCACCCACTACCCTGGGTCCTGGCCCAGGGACCCTATATCTGGCAGCCACTTGCTATCCCTCCTACTATTCCTGCTATCTATGTGCCCATTGCTACTTCCCCCATAGCCCTAGCACCTTCCCTGCCCTTGCTTCAGGCCCTCAGTCTGGCCATGGTCAGCCAAGCGTTCCCCTATTGCTCCGCTACAGGAGCTCCCCTATTGCTCTGCTACAGGTCAGCCAAGATCTCCCTTATTGCTCCACTGCAGTATCTCCTGTCCTCCAGTTTACAGCCCAGGAGAGAGACGATGCTGAGTGGCCTGAAAGAGTCGATTATGAAAGAAAAAGCCACGGTGGCGTAGAAGAGGTGAGCCTTTCCATAACCCTTGGGCATAAGCAGTGACAGCAAATCCAGGAGCTGTGTACCAGCTTCGAACCAATGTTGTCAGCCTCCCCAGGATTGACAGAACAGGCATACCATGCCATTGACACAGGTGATGCTCACCCAATTAGAGCCCAACCCTACTGGATGGCTCCTCAAGACAAAACCACAATAGAACGGGAGATCAAGGACATGTTACAGATGGGTGTAATCCGCCCCTCTGAGAGTGCATGGGCCTCTCCACTGGTTCTGGTTCCCAAACCATATGGGGAATTCTGCTTTTGTGTGGACTACTGTAAGCTAAATGCTGTAACTTACCCAGAAAACTATCCAATGCCAGGAACAGATGAGCTATTGGAGAAACTGGGATGTGCCCAATTCATCTCCACCTTAGACTTAACTAAGGGGTACTGGCAAGTGCTGCTAGATGACCCAGATAAGGAAAGATCAGTCTTCATCACCCATGTAGGGCTGTATGAACTGAAAGTTCTCCCTTTTGGACTACGAAATGCACCCGTCACCTTCCAGAGACTGGTAGATAACCCTCTGTCTGGATTTGGGGAATTTGTAGTCACCTACATTGACAATGTGGCCATATTCTCAGATTCATGGGCAGAACAACTGGAACACCTCCAAGCTATTCTCCAGTGCATAAGAGAGGCAGGATTAACCATTAAAGCCAAAAATGTTAAAAAGGCCTAAACAGGATAACGTACCTTTGACACCAGGTGGGTCAAGGACCTATTACTCCCCTACAGGCTTAAGTAAATGCCATTCAAAATTGGCTTGTCCCTAAATGAAAGAAGCGGGTCCAATCCTTCTTAGGCTTGGCCGGGTATTACCGATGATTTGTACCACATTACAGCCAAATTGCCACCCCACTGACCGACCTAACCAGGAAAAAGCAGCCAAATACAGTTCAGTGGACTGAGAAGTGTTAGGAAGCCTTTAACCAGCTTAAGGCGGCCCTTACGTCTGACCCTGTACTAAGAGCCCCTGACTTCAACCAAACCTTTCGTCGTAACCACAGATGCAACCGAGCATGGTGTAGGAGCAGTTTTAATGCAGGAACCCATAATAACAAATAGCATAAAGCCATCTGGCCCTGTATACGTTTTTTTCCCCAAAGGAAAACATTGCAAAAAAGGGCAAATGTACACCCTTTAGTAACTAAATATATCAATGCTATTGCTAAACCCAAGCATGAGTGTAAAACGATGGCAGTAACTATTGTAATTATAGAATAGAATTTTCCTCCACAGAAGTTTATTTTTTTAGGTATTACCTTGTCTTAAGAAGGTCAAACACCAGCCCAACAGAAGGCAAATGTAATTTAAGAAATATCTGTGCCCACTGACATAACTTCTTTATAACCTTTTCTAGCACTGCCAGAACACCATCAAAACTTCAATCCTGTCTTTGCTTCCATTGCAGGTCCACTTTATAAACTTCTAATGAAAGGGATTGATTGGGCCAGCACGGACCAGCATCTGAATGCATTTGCAAAAATTGAAGCAAGCAGTAATGCAAACATCTGTGCTGATTGCTCCAGATCCCAGCAAACCAAATCACTTAGAACAGGGGTTCTCAACTTTTTTCTTTCAGAGCCCCCCCCCTCCCTTCCAGCTACATGCTATAAAAACTCCACTGCCCACCTGTGCCACAACAACTAATTTTCTACACATAAAAGCCAGGACCGGCATTAGGGGGTAGCAAGCAGTGCAATTTTCTGGGGCCCCATGCCACAGGGGCCCCCAGGAAGCTAAGTTACTCAGGCTTCGGCTTCAGTCACAGGTGGAAGTGCTCATGGCCCCAGGGCTCCACCCCCATGTGATGGACTTCATATTTCTGCCCAGCAAGCCTAACACTGGCCGTGCTTGGAGGACCCCATGAAACCTGCTCGTGGCCCCCCAGGAGGCCCCTGACCCATGGTTGAGCACCACTGACTAAGAAGGTCTTTGAGTGCAATTGCACTTGTAACAATAGCTGCTAAAGAGAGACATGAAAAAATACAGACCAATAACCAATGCTCTAAAAAAATGAGCCTAGTGGAACTTAAATATTCCATGTGTGAAAAATATTTATTGGTCACCAGCTGAACAACCAAGCAGTTTGCATTTTAATTCATTTAAACCCAATAGCTCTATATTCCACACACACACCCCTCTCTAATTGTTGCTTTCTAGTCGAACGAAGGATGAACAGGTGTTTAACGCTCAACTAGCACATTGGACTTTGTTAGTGCATGATAAAGATACAACAATGACCCTAATATGGACCCGAACTGCGTTCCTGGACACCCTATTGTATTCTGGGAACACCCATGTGTGCCCAGATATTGATGAAGGAAAACCCTTAACCCAGTTTTTCACATTAATACCTCCCAAAATAAAAATCTTAGAAGCATATTGCTCTTTCATAAATGAATCCAACCGCTATGATCAGGAGAAACTAATATCATCTTGTTCTTGATCCATTCTCCAAATGGGTGGAAGAGGAATACATTTTTCTGGGCAAGTGTTCCAAAAATGTTTACAGTTGTTGGAATTGCAACAAAATTGCACATTTTTTATAGACCTCAATCATCAGGAAAACTAGAGAAAATTTTTTGCAAATGAATGCTGTTAGATCCCAATGGATTCAAGTGAAATACTCTAATTCCACTCATTTTAATGACGCTCAGGACAACTCCCACTGTCTCCACAGATCATACACTCTTTGAGGTGATGATTGGGTGAACAAGGTGAATGCCAGAGCATCTTTTGTGGCATACCAGTGGCACACAGCGAGAGGAAGTCAAACTGAACACCTATCTGCGAGCATTACAGAAACATTTGAATCAGGTTCTCTTGCAGGTAGCTATAAAATTGGGAAAATCCAAACAGAAAGCAAAAGTTTATTTTGATAAAAGCCAAAGAGAGAATGCTTGAGAAATTGAAAATCAGGTGATGATATTTTGTATCAGAATACAATTTATGTAACCAATAAACTGGGCCACATTATATTGTGAATAGATTCGGTTCCTCTATATACAGAATCAGAAACAGAAAGAAAGGTAGATAAATTCTATCATGTTAATAGAACTAAAGTTGTACCGGAAAAGAAATATTTCTTTACAGGTAGAGGAACCAAAGACGTTGACCACAAAAGAGGAAGTAAAAGATCAGAGAAAGCCACCCCAGTAGCAGGATACTGGTAAAAAACTTTGAGGACAGTATCGCGGGAGAAGAAAGCCTTTCCCAGGTCCTTTGGCCTGCATTAATTCAGGATCACATCATTTGGCCTCCACACGGTGGTAATGACTTTTCGGAGGTTAATGGACTGGATATTACAACTGCATGGTTGGTATGCAGCAGTACGCTGGTCCTGTCTCTTATGGTAGCATTCCCACACAGAGTGCAGATGGCATTAAACACAAAAAAGAAAGCCATCATCAATTCCTAGATTGAACAGTCTGCAAGACTCAGTTTGCCCTGACAATATGAGCCCCTGGTATCAGCGAATCATTTCTTCACTCCCAGGAAAGGCTCTCAAGTCAAAGTTCTCCAGGGTCCATTTTCTGCTCTTCCAGCTGCTCAAGGAGCCAAGGGAATTGTCTGGTATTCTTGGCCAATCAGAGAGTCCGCAGGGACTGTACAGGGGAATAATAAAGGTAACTGTCCAGCACGCCGAGTGTCAGACATGTGAGATTCATATAGTGATTCTCAGGGCTCTGCCGTTCTGTCGCAGTAAGGAGATTTCCTCTCTCTGCTGAGCAGGATTTTGGTGAGTTGTCCTTCTATCTGTCTCAGTAGCTTCCTTTTCTGGGGGGGCTGTGTGGTTTTTCCTCTGATTTGTTCAAGTTTTCCAATTCAGGAACTTTATTGCCCCGTTAGGTAGTACAGCCAAGGCCTCTGCAGTGGGTATCTGTGTTACCAGAGGGTTCACAACAAGAATGGGTGGCACGCTGGCCAGATTCTTCTCCCATCCTTTGCCTTCAGTGGGTCACTGAAGATTGAGAAAGGCTTCCCTGAGAGCAAAATCGGGGCCCTTGTGTTTGGAAATTCCCATCTTTTATGCCAGGTCTCAGAACTCCACATGCACTGGCGGTTTCCTTCAGACTCTTTCAGCACCCTAACAGAATAGCGCTCTCTGTAGCAGGACCCGAAGCTGTGATTTATGCAGCTTGAAACCAAAAGTTAAACACTGAGGGTGAATCTGGTCCCCTTGAGATCAACGACAAAACTCCCAACATGGCCAGGAGTTCGCTCTAAATCCACATGTAGGGACTTAAATAAATGGCCTGATTTACACCGCCATGAGCCTCCAATGACCTCAACTGGAATCATCCTGGGCCTCTCAGGGTGGGTGATGTCATTTAAACCAAGGAAGAACTGACAGGAGAGTTGCTGAAATCTCAAACTCACAGGCTTATAGATTCAGAACAATTGGGATTAAAAAAAAAAAATTCAAAGAGGGAGATGGGTCTGCTCTCTCTGTGCCCCTACATCCCTGGGTCTGGAGAGGACAGGAACCAACAAAAGGCAGTAAAAATAAAATAATGTTTCTGGCTTAGAGGAAACCAGACGGTGTTGGAAATCTCACCCAGGGATGTCCAGGAAAGCAAAATGAGTGTGTTTGGGGGCCACATGCAGTATCCAGATCACAGTGGCTCCGAATCCTGAAACTGGATGAAATAAGGAATGGACACCCTGCCTAATGCACAGACCAAAGAGGCATCATGAGGCCTTCTGTGATAGGGGGTGTCTCAGACTGTAACAGAATGTAGATAACACTGTAGCAGATTGTCTCTGACACCTTCCCTCATTCGGACCATCCCACTACAGCCTTCTGGTAATGTCAGCAATTGCTGAGAAAGAAAAGCAGCATCAGGAAGGTGTGTCCAAGTTTCTAACTGGCTGCAGTACACTAAACCTTTGTGTTGTTTTTTTAGGAAGTAAGTAACAAAGAGTCCTGTGGCACCTTATAGACTAACAGATGTATTGGAGCATAAGCTTTCATGGGTGAATACCCACTTCATCAAACGCATCTTCACCCACGAAAGCTTATGCTCCAATACATCTGTTAGCCTATAAGGTGCCACAGGACTCTTTGTTAATTTTTACTGATCCAGACTAACACGGCCACCCGTCTGATACTTTTTAGAAAGAGTTACTCACGCTGGCTCCTTTTAGTCTCCACGTCCTCTCTCCCTCCCACCGGGTCTGTCCCTCTCTCCTTCCCTGCCCAGGCTAATCTGCTTCAGGGTTTCCCTTTGCTCCCAGAAAGGCAGGTCAGACTGATCCTTCCCTTTCCCCCAGTGCAGACAGAAACTGAGTTTAACCTATTCTGAGGAGGTATTTTTGTTGGCTCTTGCTGTGGGGTCTGGCATCTAGTTTTGGTCCTGGGTGACAGTTATCACTGTGTGGCAGGGCTGGAAATTGTGCGGGTGGGGGACCTACATGCACAAGTGGCACTGGGGGGGGTGGGGCAGGGAGTCGGATGTATGCAGGCAGGCGGGCAGCACTGAGGGTTATTAGGACGGGGAGCAGGGTGCATACAGACAGACTGGTGGTGCTGAGGGTTGTGGGGACAGGCAAGTGGTGTACAGGGACAGGCAGGCAGCGCTGGGGACTGTGGGGGCGCGGAACAGCATGCACACGGACTGGAAGGCAGCACTGTTGAAATTAAATTTTTCATCGTGATTGTTGTTCCCAGGCCAGTGCTGGGACCTCTCCTGGCCCCAAGAGCGTTTTTGAGGGTCTTGGGGTCCCTGGCAGGCCACAGAACTGCAGCCTGTTTGTTTCCAATTGTTGTTGTTAAATGTTATTTACGTAACTTCAGGCATTTCACTGGTAGAAAAAAACATTGATCTTTGTGTGACACTGCACTCCATATTCTTCATAGTGATGTTACTATGATATGATTATGGCATAATTATGATACATTTTATGCAAGACATGTCCCGTATCCTATTTGTAGGCATGTATCATTTTTGTATCTGAAGTTATAAATATTGACTACATATCTGTATTTCATTGTAGTTACACCTGGGTAACATATCTAGGCAAAGTGCTTCCAGGCTAGACAGATGGTTTTAGGGGCCTATTCAGGGCACTGGGTGTTCTGGGGCAAGGAGTGTGATGTACACTGAGGGTTATCGAGGTGGGGAGAGGGGTGTACATGGAGAGGCGGGCAGTGATGGGGGTTGTGGGAATAGGCAGCGGGTATACAGGAACAGGAGGGCAGCATTGGAGTTGTGGGGGCGGGAAGCAGTGTGTTCACGGACAGGCAGGCAGCGCTGGGGATTGTGCAGGCAGGGAGCAGGGTGTACAAGGATAGGCAGGCAGCGCTGGGCATTGTGGGTCAGTCAGGGGATGTACAGGGACAGGCAGGAAGCTCTGGAGGTTGTGGGGAAGCAGGGGGTGCACAAGTCAGGCGGGAAGTGCTGTGGGTTGTGGGGACAGCGAGTGGAGTGTACCCGGAAAGTTGGGCAATGCTGGGGGTTGTGGGGCAGGCACGGGTGTTAATAAGGAGAGGGGGCAGTGTTGGAGGTTGTGGGGACTGGGATTGGAGTGTACACAGACACATGGGCAGAGGTGGTGGGTTCTAGAGGCTGGGAATGGAGCCTAAAGGGACAGACAGGCAGCCCTGGGTGTTGTGGGACAGGCAGGTGGTATACAGAGACAGGCGAGCAGCACTGGGTGTTGTGGAGGCATGGAGTGGCATGTACAGAGACAGGTGGGCAGCTGTTGAAATTAATTTTTTCTTTGTGACTGTTGGTTCAAAGCCAGCACTGGGACATTTCCTGGCCAAGTGTGTTTTGGGGGGTTTCAGGTTCTCTTTGCCCTGTCAAGCCATAGAACTGCAGATTGGGTGTCACAAACTTTACTGAGTTTTGTTTCCAACAATTGTTGTTGTTGTTGTTGTTGATGAATGTTATTTACATAACTTCAGGCATTTCATTAGTGAAAAGAACCATTGACCTTTCCTCCTCAGTTGCTTCAATCTCCCATCATACTCTGAACCCCGTCCGTACTCTATTTCCACATCCCAGGCTGCCCAAATTCCAACAGCACGCTGATCGCCAGTGTCTTCTCCATGCTCCATAGTCATCCCTTGCTCCCACAACCCCCAAGCTGCCCCACGCTACCCAGAGCTCTGTGGGGGTGAGGTGCCTCCCATCATACCTGCTCCCTTGGCTAGGGGGTAATCATTGACTGTGTCTCACCAGTGAGAAATCTCACTAGTGTCAAATGCCAAGGCAGGCACCAGTGTGGCTTCTCCTGTTACACCCATACACACCATGGTGCTTCAAAGATTGCTACACAGTAACAACTCGCAAGCTGAGAAGTTTGCACATTATATAATGAGAGGGGGCAACCCTGGGACAGGTTAGGGCCTCAATAAATACAGACACCACGTGCAGGAGCCACTGGCTGCTGACTGTAACAGTGAGCCACCGCCACACAGACATTAAACTCAGGGTGCTCTGGGACCATTTGCTAGCCAGCTCTTAGTCATTCATGGCAAGTGTTATTATACATTCATCCCTCAGTGCGAAGACTATATGGGCTCAAGTCATTATTTTTCTCGCCTTAAACATTCATCTATGCAGTGTGTCATGGGATCTCTCAGCCTCGTGAATTAGACACCTCGTGTAGCATTTCCAAGGCACCACAATCACATGAGAATTTCGCCCCACCGGGCTACATTCAGCAGGGTCATGAATAGAAAAAATGCCTTCAGTAATTTCAGGTACGATCTTGGAACCAAAATGCCTCTAGCTGACTCCTGGGGACATGCTCATAGATTCAAAGGCCGGAAGGAACCATTGTGATCATCTAGTCTTTATAACACAGGGCTGAGAATTTCCCCAAAATTATTCCTAGAGCAGATCTTTTAAAGAAACCTTTATTTAAACATTCTCAGTGATGAAGAATGCGTGAAGACCCTTTGTAAATTGTTCAAATGGTTAATTACTTTCACCATTTAAAAAATGAATCCCTTATCTCCAGTCAGAATTTCTTTAAGTTCAACTTCCAGCCAGTGGATCATGTTATGCTGAAAAGCCTAATATTACATATTGGTTCCCTGTGTAGGTACTTACACACTGTTAAGAAGTTAACGCCTAGACATCGTTGATAAAATAAATAGATTGAAATCTTTGAGTCTATCATAAGGTGGGAATTATAATCATTTAATAATACTTGTGACTCTTCTCTTAACACTCTTCAGTGAATCTACATCCGTCTTTGATGGTGGACATCAGAACTGGACACAGGATTCCAGCAGCATCACACCGATGTGAAATACAGAATTAAAATAACTTCCCTACTTCTCCTTAAGATTTCCCTGGTTATCATCCAAGGATAACATTGGTTCTTTTGGCTGCAGGGTCACACTGGGAGCTCATGTTAACTAATTACCCCTTCATGCCCCCTAATCTCGTTCAGAGTCATTGTGCTTCCCACAAGAGTCCCCCATCTTGTTAGTATCACCTACATTCTTTGTTCCTAGATGTAGATATCTACATAGCTATATTGGAACACATATTGTTTGCTTCAGACCAGTTTACCAACCAATACAGATTGCTCTGAATCAGTGACCCGTCCTCTTCATTATTTAAAATCCCTGAATTTTTGTGTCATCTGCAAACTTCAAACTTCATCGATTTTCAGGCATGAGGAGGATAAGTGGCTGAGTTGCTGACACAAGTCTTACACTTGCCAGTTACCTCCACTAACTTATGTCTCAGAAAAAACTGGGTGCCTGCAAGAAATTGTCTCACTAAAAGAAACAAGGGAAGTTACAGAGGTGCAGGGCTGTAGCCCTAAATACCAAGAGCCTTGTGCATTTCGTGCCCATTCTGTTGAGCCTAAAGCCATAGCCCAGCACAAAGTCATAGCCCAGAACCCGGGGAACTACAGACCGGGTCAGCTTCATTTCAGTCCCTAGCAAAATAATGGAGCAGGTACTCAAGGAATCTATTTTGAAGCACTTGAAGGAGCGGAAGGTAATTGGGAACAGTCAACATGGATTCACCAAGGGCAAGTCATGCCTGACCAACCTGATTGCCTTCTATGATGAGATAGCTGGTTCTGTGGATATAGGGAAAGCGGTGGATGTGATATATCTTGACTTTAGCAAAGCTTTTGATACGGTCTCCCACAGTATACTTGCCAGCAAGTTAAAACAGTATGGATTGGATGATCTAGATTGGATATTAGGAAATGCTATTTCCCTAGGAAGGTGGTGAAGCACTGGAATGGGTGACCTAGGGAGGTGGTAGAATCTCCATCCTTAGAGATTTTTAAGGCCCAGCTTGACAAAGCTTTGCCTGGGATGATTTAGTTGGTGTGGGTCCAGCTTTGAGCAGGGGATTGGACTAGATGAACTTCTGAGGTCTCTTCCAACCCTAATAATCTATGATTCTATGATAATGTCTGTTTCCATGGGGAAAACTTGGCTCCTTTCCAATATAGGAACTGCATCGTGGATCAGACCTATAGTCTATCTTGTCCAGTGTCCTCTCTGTGACAGTGACAGCCACAGGTGTTGCAGATGAATGTGTAAAAAACACATCAGTAGATGGATGGGGGAGGTGACTTGACCATCAGGAGGGTGTCACCCAAATGTCTAAAAGCTAGTAACTGGCTTGTGCCCTGAATTACATTGGCATATAGGCTTTCAAAAATATTTATTTAGCTGTAACTATTGTAACTGGATATCTCTCTGTCCATCTGAAATTCCAAACCCTTCCTGATTCTCGCTTAGCTGATGGCCTCAACTACCTCTTGTGGCAACGAGTTCCTCAGCCTAATTAGGCATTGAATGAGGAAAGCATTCATTTTTATCTGTTTTGAATTTGCCACGTTTCAGTTTAATCTAATGTCCTCTTAATCTTGTGTAATGAGACGGGAGATCACATTCTCGATCTACTCTCTACCAATCAGTATTTTGTAGACTTTTCTCATGTCCCCTCTTCTTTATCTCCATTGTAAGGTAATAATCGCAGTCTTTTCAACCTCTCTCCATATGAGTGTTTCCTCGGGCCCCTTGATCATTCTTGTTCGCCTTGCCTGAAACCCTCTATTTCTGCAATATTCTATGTGAGAAGGGTGCCCAGTACTACACGGAGGAGTCCAGAGGAGGGTGAAATGTTGACTATTTAGAAAAACTGGACGTGCACAACTCCATGGGGCCGGATGCAATGCATCCGCGCGTGCTAAAGGAGTTGGCGGATGAGATTGCAGAGCCATTAGCCATTATTTTTGAAAACTCATGGCGATCAGGGGAGGCCCCGGATGACTAGAAAAAGGCTAATGTAGTGCCCATCTTTAAAAAAGGGAAGAAGGAGGATCCGGGGAACTACAGGCCAGTCAGCCTCACCTCAGTCCCTGGAAAAATCATGGAGCAGGTCCTCAAGGAATCAATTATGAAACACTTAGAGGAGAGGAAAGTGATCAGGAACAATCAGCATGGATTCACCAAGGGGAAGTCGTGCCTGACTAACCTAATTGCCTTCTATGATGAGATAACTGGCTCTGTGGATGAGGGGAAAGCAGTGGATGTGTTATTCCTTGACTTTAGCAAAGCTTTTGATACGGTCTCCCACAGAATTCTTGCCGCCAAGTTAAAGAAGTATGGGCTGGATGAATGGACTGTAAGGTGGATAGGAAGCTGGCTAGATCGTCGGGCTCAACGGGTAGTGATCAATGGCTCCATGTCTAGTTGGCAGCCGGTTTCAAGCGGAGTGCCCCAAGGGTCGGTCCTGGGGCCGGTTTTGTTTAATATCTTTATTAATGATCTGGAGGATGGTGTGGACTGCACTCTCAGCAAGTTTGCAGATGACACTAAACTGGGAGGCATGGTAGATACACTAGAGGGTAGGGATCGGATACAGAGGGACCTAGACAAATTAGAGGATTGGGCCAAAAAAAACCTGATGAGGTTCAACAAGGACAAGTGCAGAGTCCTGCACTTAGGACGGAAGAATCCCATGCACTGCTACAGACTAGGGACCGAATGGCTAGGTAGCAGTTCTGCAGAAAAGGACCTAGGGGTCACAGTGGACGAGAAGCTGGATATGAGTCAACAGTGTGCTCTTGTTGCCAAGAAGGCTAACGGCATTTTGGGCTGTATAAGTAGGGGCATTGCCAGCAGATCGAGGATTAATGAGGATTAATTAGGTCTCAATGGTCTCAAGTTGCTGTGGGGGAGGTCTAGGTTGGATATTAGGAAACACTATTTCACTAGGAGGGTGGTGAAGCACTGGAATGCGTTACCTAGGGAGGTGGTTGAGTCTCCTTCCTTGGAGGTTTTTAAGGCCCGGCTTGACAAAGCCCTGGCTGGGATGATTTATTTGGGAATTGGTCCTGCTTTGAGCAGGGGGTTGGACTAGATGACCTCCTGAGGTCCCTTCCAACCCTGATATTCTATGATTCTATGATTCTATGACTCACTGATCTCATGACACTGTATTTTCTGTATGATTCCCCATTCCACTCCTCCTGGATCTCCATGGGCATACACGAGGCAATTATTGCCATCAAAGTTCATCTGCCAACATGCTGCACATTCACGTGGCTTGATTAGCTCCCTCTGGGAAATTCTCTGTATTTGACTATGACCTAAATAATCTGATGCCATCTGCAAATGTTGTCACCTCACTGCTCAAACCCCCTTTTGAGATTGGTAATAACTATAAAATATTTACCCTACTAATTGCTGTATAAATCGTGGAACCCCTCTCACTGTGCTCCTCTCCCTTCACAGGTACATTGAGCATTTCTAAGCCTAATCAACGCATTGATGACTTCATGGCAGCTTTGAACCTCACCCATTCTGACCTGTCAACCTTCATCCTAATGGGCATCCCTGGCATGGAAGATGTCCACGTCTGGATTTCCATCCCTTTCTCTACCTCCTACATTATCAGCCTGTTGGGAAATTTCATGGTTCTGTTTGTTGTATGGAAAGAGGAGACCCTGCACAAGCCAATGTACCTGCTGATCTGCATGCTGGCGCTCACAGACATCACCAAGTCTAGCACAGTCTTGCCAAAGGCACTGTGTATATTTTGGTTCAATTTGAAAGGCATTACTATGGGTGGCTGCCTCACCCAGATTTTCTTCCTTCACACAGTTTCTTTTGTGCAGTCTGCTGTTCTCATGATAATGGCCTTTGATCGCTACGTTGCCATATGCAATCCTCTGAGATATGCCACCATCCTCAGCAATGCACGAATGGCTAAGCTAGGGCTTGCGGGTTTGGTAAGAGCTGTTCTCTTCATGCTGCCCCTGCCCCTGACGCTGAGCAGGCTGCCATTCTGTGACAACCACATTATCCCCTACATGCACTGCGAGCACATGCTTGTGGCAATGATATCGTGTGGGGATATCACATTCAACAAGCTGTACAGCTTGGTGATACCATTTGTACTCATGGGGTCAGATGTGATGCTCATTGCTCCGTCCTATGGTCTCATCATTAGGGCCGTCCTCAGAATCTCCTCCAAGAGAGTCCACCAGAAAGCCCTCAACACCTGCACAGCCCATATCTGTGTGATGCTGATGTTTTATACTCCTGTCTTCTTCATTAGCCTGACACGCCGGTTCAGTGAGGGCATTGGTCCCCATGTTCACATGATCTTGTCCGACCTCTATTTCCTCATTCCTCCTATGCTCAACCCTATCATTTATGGGGTCAAAACTCAAGAGCTTCGTGAGAAATTGGGCAAATACACTTGCAGAAGGTGAAGGCCGGAGGCCACTGACTTTCAAACTGTGTGACAAGAGGGTGAAAGGATGCCTCCTCACTAATCAAGGGTGCTGTCACAGTTTGGCTGAGCTCAGCACTTTGGAAGTTCACAGTCTCAGAAATTCCTCTCATCTAATGTCTTAGCACTCCATCACCAAGCACTGAACTCTCTGTTGCTATGTTCCCTCTCTTTGACCATCATCCGTCCTCTTTCATTGTCACCCATCAGCCCTCAACCACACACACCAGGTCACTCGGCCTTTCTGTAACTCCTAGACTACCAGAAGATACTGCAGATTTCTGATGCAAGATGGCTTTCCCTTAGTCCCTGTGTGAACAGGATTCCTGATCAGTTTGATAACCAGAAGCTATACTTTCAGACAGCCAAACAGAAAAGAAAGAAACTACAATGCTGAATTTCTTTATCATATGTACAGTGATCCAGTGAGCAATTTTTTTTCACGTCCAATCCTTCAGGAAACCGTCGGATAAACCATGTAAAGACTGACAGTAACAAACTAATTCAACAATGTGGACATTGACTACCATCATTGAACACAATTAAAAATAAATACTATAATAATGTTTTTGTTGTTTTTGTGCTACATATGTTTTGGGCTATTTTGGGTCTATTTTAACACAGTCAGTTGCCATAGGTTGTTTGAAACGCCTGCCAACCCTCAGTCAGGAAACAAGTACCAGTACTGGGGTTTTGAATTTGAATTTTGTTATCCTTTGATTGTTTTGTTGCTAATGTGGACAAATTTCTGCTGGGGCTTGTAGTGGTTTTTTTTTTAAATCAAATATGTACTACATATCTAACAAAACCTTCCTTTTGTTATTTGATGTATAGACCAAACTGTGAATAAAAAAATATTGTTTCAACAAATTGATTGGGCTACTTTTAGGTTAGTTTTTCAGTGACTCTGGGCTATAATGCAGTGGAAATCTGGCAACCCCAGACAGAACCAGAGGGGCCAGAGAAGAAGCCCAGAATGCAGAGCTGGGCTGAAGGCAGAGCAGCAGTGACGAGGCAGAGCTGGGGAGTTGCAGCTGGAGTGGATCAGTCGGGAGATGGGGCAGCACAAACCATCTGCCCCAATGGGAAGCCAGAGCTGAGCTACAGTGAGGCGCTGCGGGGCCAGAGCTAGGATAGTGGACTCCGGCTGTGCCACAAGTTATATGGCAGGGGAACGTGATGAGCAGCTGGGGAGAGCAAGGTGGGGCCATGGGCAGAGTTCCCAGAGCAGGGAGACATTACCATACGGGAGGCCCTTGAAGGCTGGACTCAGAGGGCAGGACGTGAAAACAATGGGAGAACAGATGCTGGGGAGACGTGTCTTTCCACCAAGAGCCTGATGGTGTGTGGCCACCACCAGACCAGGTTTCTCATCCCATGTATCAGCGCAGTGCAGCCAGGGCCTAGGAGGGAGGCCTGGGATGTGTGAGGAGCAGACTGTGAACTTTTCTTACATCCCAGAGGCAGACGTTTGTGGTGTCCCCATGCCACAGAGTGGGGCTCCTTCTTTCCCTTAATCTTTTCCATTTTTTCTTTACTTTTCTTACCCTTGCTGTTTAATAAATTGTATGTGGTTTGAACGTCATGCAGTGATCAGTGGGTTAGGGAAGTGGCTGGTGCGAAGACAGCACCCAGACTGAGGCCACGCTGGCACCTGTCTTAAGTGATCACAATGAGACTGGGGGTCAAACCAAGCACCGGCCTTTGACGTGGGCGGTCCAGGTGATGTCCCAGTGCGAGGTCCTGTAGGGGGCATGGTTTGGTATCTCCCACGTGACCTGAACTGCCGACCAAGAGGCAGTTCGGCTTGTGGAGGCCGGCAACCAGCCAGGCAGGCAAGAGACTTGCAGTGCTGGAAACAGTGGACCCAGCCTTCAGCTTGACCAGGCAGGCACTCAGCCAGCTAAATCCTCTAGTGGGAGCCGGGGTGCTCAGGGCTCCCCACTCTCCCAGGACAGAGGGCCCCCGGTGTTAGAAGCCGTGCCTGGAGTGGGGTTGGGCTGGAAGTGGCTCCCAATCTGATCTCTGTGATGGGTGGCTGAGGTGGGGTGGGGGGGGGGGAAGAGGAGGAGGGGTGAGTGTGCAAGCAGCTCTGTGTCCTGGCTGGGGGCTTGGTGCCTCCCTTCTCTCTAGCTGGTGAGGGGTGGGGTGGGCCTGCACTATCGTCCCCTAAGAGCCCCACTTGCCCAGGGAAGGGCTTGCTCTTTCCCCGCACTCCCGGCAGGTAGGGGAGCACACACTTTGTTCTGCACAGTTGAGCACCACGCTAACCACAGATGCTGCAGCATGTTCCCATCCCTCCCCTGCAGAGAGGTGACCCATGGGGGGGGGCACGCGGGGTCATATAACCCACCCCCCAGTTTTCTACCAGGCTTTGCCTGTTGAGTCCTACCCACCCCGGCTCAGCACTTGCTGGAGCCAGGGACCTAGAGGTAAACAAACAGCACAGGCACCAAATAGCTGGGAGCCGCAGGGAGGGGCTGCTGCTTTAGCTCCGCAGGGAGAGGTAGGGGAGGAACAGCTGCTTTCCCATAGGGGAACTGAGGATAAGGAGGAGGCTGTCTGGCGAGTGGGGGAATGATTTGAGCTGTTGGGGGACCTTCAAATTGTGCCCTCCCACTGTCAGCAGATAAGGGTCCTCTCTGCTCCCCTGGCTCAGAAGCTTCACTCGCTTGGGCCCAAGGGCTGCCTCCCCAAAGGCCTGGTCCACACTATCCCCCCCACTTCGGACTAAGGTACGCAAATTCAGCTACGTTAATAACGTAGCTGAATTCGAAGTACCTTAGTCCGAACTTACCGCGGGTCCAGACGCGGCAGGCAGGCTCCCCCGTCGATGCCGCGTACTCCTCTCGCGGAGCAGGAGTATCGGCGTCGACGGCGAGCACTTCCGGGATCGATCCGGGATCGATTTATCGCGTCTAGACAAGACGCAATAAATCGATCCCAGAACATCGATTGCCTGCCGTCGGACCCGGAGGTAAGTGTAGACGTACCCAAAGTCAGGCAGGCAGGTGCACAGGAGATCAATGGATGTGGGGTCAGCTCCCGCATTGGCCTCCCTCCCCAATCTGAACAGGAGTGGGAATGGGGGTCACAGTGGGTAGGGAAGTAGAAAGCTGACTCCCTGCCCCTGTGCAGTGCTCTGTCCTAGGGATGTTCCCAACAATGGCAGATTAACCATTAAGTAGGTGCTGCCTGCCTGCTGTGACCTCCCAGAAACCCGTCTCCCTTTCTTTCAATCCCTGATCGCCTATCCCCACCCTCAGGCTTTCTGATTGTAACTGTTGCTGTTTCCACCAGTTGTATTTCACAGAACACTGAAACTCCTGGGGCAAGGCCTTGGCTATGCTGTTGGGCAAAGCACTGCATAGAAACTTTACTGAAGCACGGTAAAGACTTTCATTGTGTGTCTCAAAGTATAAAACTGTCACAAGCGATATCAGAATTGGTGGCAGCAACATTACACAGAGTTGCCTTCTGAGTCTTAGATTCTTGCAGAACAATGTTTTTTATTTTTTGTTGTTATTTATTAATTTAGTGTGTAATTTAATGTGTAGTTCATTTGTCACTAAGCTATAATGTTATATTTATGACATAGTTTATTATTTGAATACAATTGAATTTCATTGAATTGAATTTTGTGTCATTTCTCCTTTTTTATGTTCTTTTTAGTAAATAAAAAAAAACATTTGAGATTGAAGCTTTATCTCAGAAATGTTTTGGTACTACTATTACATATGTAACTCAAAGGGCACCAAAATACAAGTTTGCTCAAAACACCATTTTCCCTAAGACTGGCCCTAGTCAACCCACCAGGAATCCTGGGCTCCGCCTTGCCAGGGTTATCGGGACAGGAGAATGGAAGGGGCGTCCTCGAGGTCAGGCAGGCCTCCATGTAAAGAGAGCTGGAGTTGAAGTGAGGACTCAGATCCTTTCGCTAGCAAATTCTCCTGGGGTAATGATGCAGCCAGGAAAATTCCCCACAATAGAGGGACGATTCCCCCACTTACATTATGGAAATTGGACAAATTAATTGGGTTGGATTTCAGTGACACGTAAAGAGACGTGTAACTTATGAAGTCATCATATAAGTGATGAAAGCTGAAATGTGTAACTTTTGAGAGAACGCTCTCTGTGTAAGAGGAGCGTAAGATCACTGGACGAGTTGGCTTCTCACAGACTAGTATCGCATAAAATCTTTTCCCTGTGCTATTTTATTATGGGGTTAGAGCAGTAAACCTGACATTGATCATTTGGCCTCTTGAACATATTTCATAACAAATGAAAGCTTGGTCAAAGAATTGACTACACAACTGATCATCAATCAGTATAAATCACTCCTTCATCTCAGATTCAGTATTTAGACACAAGGAAGGCACCCACAGAAATAATTGTCCTGAGCAAAATTGCGGTTGAAGTTTATGAATCATAGAATATCAGGGTTGGAAGGGACCTCAGGAGGTCATCTAGTCCAACCCCCTGCTCAAAGCAGGACCAATCCGCAACTAAATCATCCTAGCCAGGGCTTTGTCAAGCCTGACCTTAAAAACCTCGAAGGAAGGAGATTCCACAACCTCCCTATGTAACCCATTCCAGTGCTTCACCACCCTCCTAGTGAAAAAGCTTTTCCTAATATCCAACCTAAACCTCCCCCACTGCAACTTGAGACCATTACTCCTTCTTCTCTCATCTGGTACCACTGAGAACAGTCTAGATCCAGCCTCTCTGGAAGCCCCTTTCAGGTAGTTGAAAGCAGCTATCAAATCTCCCCTCATTCTTCCCTTCTGCAGACTAAACAATCCCAGTTCCCTCAGCATCTCCTCATAAGTCATGTCCTCCAGCCCCCTAATCATTTTTTTGCCCTCCGCTGGACTCTTTCCAAATTTCCACATCCTTCTTGTAGTGTGGGGCCCAACACTGGACACAGTACTCCAGATGAGGCCTCACCAATGTCAAATAGAGGGGAATGATCACGTCCCTCGATCTGCTGGCAATGCCCCTACTTATACAGCCCAAAATGCCGTTAGCCTTCTTGGCAACAAGGGCACACTGTTGACTCATATCCAGCTTCTCGTCCACTGTAACCCCTAGGTCCTTTTCTGCAGAACTGCTTCCTAGCCATTCCATCCCTAGTCTGTAAAAGTGAATGGGATTCTTCCATCCTAAGTGCAGGACTCTGCACTTGTCCTTGTTGAACCTCAGAGCTATATTGGATCTACATAGCTATATTGGAACACATATTGTTTGCTTCAAACCAGTTTACCAATCAATACAGATTGCTCTGAATCAGTGACCCGTCCTCTTCATTATTTAAAATTCCTGAATTTTTGTGTCATCTGCAAACTTCATTGATTTTCAGGCGTGAGGAGGATAAGTGGCTGAGTTGCTGACACAAGTCTTTGTTACACTTGTCAGTTACCTCCACTAACTTATGTTTCAGACAAAGCTGGGTGCCTGCAAGAAATTGTCTCACTAAAAGAAACAAGGGAAGTAACAGAGGTGCAGGCCTGTAGCCCTAAATACCAAGACCTGGGTCCTGTTAGTGAAGGCAGGGGGCTGGACTCGATGACCTTTCAAGGTCCCTTCCAGTTCTAGGAGATAGGATATCTCCATTAATTATTTTTTATTATTATTATTATTATTTACCCTTGTGCATTTGGTTCCCATTCTGTTAGGCACTAAGTCATGCCCAGCACAAAGTCATAGCCCAGAACCCGGGGAACTACAGACCGGTCAGCTTCACTTCAGTCCCTGGCAAAATAATAGAGCAGGTACTCAAGGAATCCATTTTGAAGCACTTGAAGGAGCGGAAGGTGATTGGGAACAGTCAACATGGATTCACCAAGGGCAAGTCATGCCTGACCAACCTGATTGCCTTCTATGATGAGATAGCTGGTTCTGTGGATATAGGGAAAGCGGTGGATGTGATATATCTTGACTTTAGCAAAGCTTTTGATACGGTCTCCCACAGTATACTTGCCAGCAAGTTAAAACAGTATGGATTGGATGATCTAGATTGGATATTAGGAAATGCTATTTCCCTAGGAAGGTGGTGAAGCACTGGGATGGGTGACCTAGGGAGGTGGTGGAATCTCCATCCTTAGAGATTTTTAAGGCCCAGCTTGACAAAGCTTTGCCTGGGATGATTTAGTTGGTGTGGGTCGAGCTTTGAGCAGGGGATTGGACTAGATGAACTCCTGAGGTCTCTTCCAACCCTAATAGTCTATGATTCTATGATAATGTCTGTTTCCATGGGGAAAACTTGTCTCCTATTCAATATAGGAACTGCATCGTTGAACAGACTTATGGTCTATCTAGTCCGGTGTCCTATCTGTGACAGTGACAGCCACAGGTGTTGCAGAAGAATCTGTAAAAAACACATCAGTAGATGGATGGGGGAGGTGACTTGACCATCAGGAGGGTGTCACCCAAATGTCTAAAAGCTAGAGACTGACTTGTGCCCTTAATCACATTGGCATATAAGCTCTCCAAAATATTTATTTAGCTGTAACTATTGTAACTGGATAGCTCTCTGTCTATGTGAATGTCCAAACCCTTCCTGACTCTTGCTTAGTTGATGGCCTCAACTACCTCTTGTGGCAACGAGTTCCTCAGCCTAATTAGGCATTGAGTGAAGAAAGCATTCATTTTTATCTGTTTTGAATTTGCCACGTTTCAGTTTAATCCAATGTCCTCTTAATCTTATGTAATGACATGGGAGATCACATTCTCGATCTACTCTCTATCAATTAGCATTTTATAGACTTTTCTCATGTCCCCTCTTCTTCATCTCCTTTGTAAGGTAATAATCCCAGTCTTTTCAACCTCTCTCCATATGAGTGTTTCCTCGGGCCCTTGATCATTCTTGTTCCCCTTGCCTGAAACCCTCTATTTCTGCAATATTCTATGTGAGAAGGGTGCCCAGTACTACACAGAGGAGTCCAGAGGAGAGTGAAACATTGGCTGACTGATCTCATGACACTGCATTTTCTGTATGATTCCCCATAACACTCCTCCTGGATCTCAATGAGCATACACGAGGCAATTATTGCCATCAAAGTTCATCTGCCAACATGCTGCACATTCACATGACTTGGTTAGCTCCCTCTGTGAATTTCTCTGTACTTGACTATGACCTAAATAATCTGATGCCATTTGCAAATGTTGTCACCTCACTGCTCAACCCCCCTTTCGAGATTGGTAATAACTATAAAATATTTACCCTACTCACTGTGCTCCTCTCCCTTCACAGGTGCGTTGATAATTTCTAAGCCCGATCGACGCATTGATGACTTCATAGCAGCTTTGAACCTTACCCACTCTGACACGTCAACCTTCATCCTACTGGGCATCTCTGGCATGGAAGATGCCCACGTCTGGATTTCCATCCCTTTCTCTACCTCCTACATTATCAGCCTGTTGGGAAATTTCATGGTTCTGTTTGTTGTAAGCAAAGAGGAGACCCTGCACAAGCCGATGTACCTGCTGCTCTGCATGCTGGCACTCACAGACATCACCAAGTCTAGCACAGTCATGCCAAAGGTATTTTGGTTCAATGTGAAAGGCATTACTGTGCGTGGCTGCCTCACCCAGATTTTCTTCCTTCACAGTTGCTGTTATGCACTCAACCGTCTTTGTGACAATGGCCTTTGATCGCTACGTTTTCATATGTAATCCTCTGAGATATGCCACTATCCTCAGCAATGCACGAAGAGCTAAGTTAGAGCTTGCGGGTTTGGTAAGAGCTGTTCTCTTCATGCTGCCCTTTCCCCTGACGCTGAGCAGGTTGCCATTCTGTGACAACCACATTATCCCCTACATGCACTGCGAGCACTTGCTTGTGGCAATGATATCGTGTGGGGATATCACATTCAACAGGACATATAGCTTGGTGATACCATTTGTACTCATGGGGTCAGATGTGATGCTCATTGCCCTGTCCTATGGTCTCATCATTAGGGCCGTCCTCAGAATCTCCTCGAAGGGAGCCCACCAGAAAGCCCTCAACACCTGCACAGCCCACATCTGTGTGATGCTGATTTCTTATACTCCCATCTTCTTCATTAGCCTGACACGCCGGTTCAGTGAGGGCATTGGTCCCCATGTTCACATCATCTTGGCCGACCTCTATCTCCTCATTCCTCCTATGCTCAACCCCATCATTTATGTGGTCAAAACCCAAGAGCTGCGTGATAAAGTGGGCAAATACACCTGCAGAAGGTGATCGCCAGAGGCCACTGACTTTCAACTGATGGGTAATATCAACAATTTATTTTTAAGCCTTTTTTGTATCTTTATAATTTTTAATTTTCACAGTTGTAGGAAATTATCAAGGGAGATAAGATAATTTTTTAATTACAGTAGAAGTTGAGATTCAAGGAGTTCAGGCTTTAATGCTGTTAAAACACAAATATGTGGCATAGTGTGACAAATATCTTGCAACTTAGTGGTTCTTTGGGTTTTTTTGGTATTTCAGGAAACTTGGAAGGAAACAAAATGTCGCCAGAAGATGCCTAGTGTGCAGAGCAGGAAACAAAAAGCTGAGGTAATGAGTGCAGTGAAGAAAGGTGCAGACGCAATGAAAAAATTCTTGAAATCTGTCAATGGCCACCTATGCAGTAGTCACAATGGATACATCAGAGGAGAAATGCATAGGTGATCCTCAACTGAAAATTCAAAAATCATTGCAAGTGAATCAGAGAGATCCAAACAAAACAGAAATTCTTTATTTAGACCAGAATAATTCAGATTCCAGTAGTGATAGAGATGAAATTATTCGCATTATAGGCCTTGGTGATGCTATTTCTGATCCTGCATTATGGCCTAATCTAATGCCCAAAATTCAAGATCTGCTAGTGACAGGCCACCAAAAGTAAAGGACATGGGTTTTCCTCTGGATAAGCAGAATCACCATTTGTCTATGATGTTTTTATACAGAAAGCTTGAAAATGATGAAGTTCTTACGTGGCGCTGGCTGCTTTACTCAGATTCCACTGACAAGGTTTTCTGTTTCTGCTGCAAGCTCTTCTGCTTCAATCCAAAGTCATCACTAGCATTTGAATGGTCAAATGATTGGGAGCACATGTCTCAGATTCTCGTGTGTCATGAAAAGTCGCATAGTCATTTCAAATCCTTCCAAACATGGGTTGAAGCAGAGCAAAGGATAAAACAGGATAATTCCATCGATGTGGAGCTTCAACGTGTGATGAAACAAGAGACAAAACAGTGGGAGAACGTTATAAAGAGGCTCAGTACAATAACACTTGATCTTTCTAAAAGTAACATGGCTTTCCGAGGCTCTTCTGACAGGCTCTTCTCGGTGAACAACGGGAACTTCTTGGGTTTGGTGGAGTTTCTAGGAAAGTACAACGGAGTAACGAAGGGACATTTGCAATGCATACTTTCCTCCGGGGAGTTCTCGGATCAGTACTGTGAAAAAAGAATCAAGAATGAGATAATTGAATTATTGGTGAAGAAAGTCCTGCAAGATATTATTAAAAGCTTAAGGAGTGCAAAGTACTACTCTGTGATATTGGACTGCACTTCAGATGTGAGCCTTTCTGAAAAGATGTCTTTCACTGTTAGTTTCCTTGACACTTTGGAGGGCAAAGTGACAATTGAAGAGCACTTTACTGGGTATGCAGTGATACGCTGCTATGATCAATTGAAAATAGTTTTTGGCCCCGTATCTTGTGGCAGCATTCCCAAACATAGAGCAGATGGCAGTACATTACGCACAGAAAAAAAAAGTCATCATGAATTGCTAGTCTGAACAGATTGTAAGACTCAGTTTGCCCTGACAATCTGATCCCCTGGTGTTAGGCTGAACAGTCTGCAAGACTAAGTTTCCCCTGAGAATTTGAGCAAATAATTTGGCAAATCATTTGATTCCCATGGGAGGCTCTCAAGCTGTAGTTCTGCAGGATCTATTTTCTGCTCTTCCTGCTGCTCACAAAGCCAAGGGAATTGTCCGGGAGTCCTGACCAACCTGAGAGTCCACAGGGACTGTTCAGGGGAATCATAAACGTTGCTGTCCGGCATGCTGAGTGTCAGACATCTGAGGTTCATATGCTGATTCTCTGGGCTCTGCCTTCCTGTCGCAGCAAGGAGATTTCTTCTCTGGGCTGAGTGAGATTTCGGTGAGTTGCCTCTTTCTGCATTAAAGTTAGTGGTAAGGGCTTAGAAAGGGTTCCAGGATTCAAGTCAAGAACCATCTGGGCAGGAATTCACCAGGACAGAGACTTGAACTGTTTAGTGTTGTCAGTAACACTAAGATATTTACCTGATAAAATTGGAACTACAAATGTATTGGAAATAATTTAGACAAAAAAAATGTTTTTAAGGTCAGTTCTTTGTCTCTTACTGTGTCCTTCTATCTGTCTCAGTAGCTTCCTTTTGGGGGGGGCTGTGTGATTTTTCCTCTGGTTCACTCAATTTTTCCAATTCAGCAACTTCATTGCCCTTTTACAAAGTTCAGCCAAAGCCTCTGCTGCTGGTGTCTGTGTTACCAGAGGGTTCACAACAAGAATGGGAAACACATTGGCCAGATTTTCCTCTCACATTCTGCTTCAGTGGGTCACTCCAGATTGACACTGGTCTCCCTGAGAGCAAAATCAGGGCCCCTGTGTTTTGAAATCCCCATCTTTCATGACCAGTCTCAGAACAACACACAAATGGGGGTTTCCTTCAGACTCTTTCAGCACCCTAACAGAATAGCGCTCTCTGTAGCAGGACCCGAAGCCCTGATTTTCACAGCTCGGAGCCAAAAGTTAAACACTAAAGGTGAATTCAATCTTTGTCCCACTGAGATCAATGGCAAAACTCTGAACATGACCAGGAGTTCACCTTAAATCCACATGTGGGGACTTAAATAAATGGCTTGATTCACACTGGCCATGAGCCTCTAGTGAGGACAGGTGAGCTAATTTGGACCAAAAAGAACTGACCGTATGTGACGCTCTGTACCTCGGGGGGACACCCTACACCCCCATGTTCATCATGTTCAGAGGGGAACGTCACACCGTAGAGTTGCTGAAATCTGAAACTCACAGGCTTATAGCTTTAAAACAGTTAGGATAACATTTTTTTTCAGGGAGGGATTCTGGATTCTGATTCTGGAGAGGACGAGACCTACCAAAAGGCAGAAAAAATAAAAGGAGAACCAGGAATGCACAGTGTGTGTGTGTGCGGGGGGACGGGACATGCAGTATCCAGATCACAGTGGCATAGAGTTCTGAAACTGGGCAAAATGGGGAATGGACATCCTGCCTAATGCACAGACCAAAGAGGTGTAACAAGGCCTCCTGGGGTGGGAGGTGGATCATACTGTAGCAGACTGTCTCTGACACCTTCCCCCACCCGGACCATCCCTTCTCTGGTGAGCAACCCCACCACAACCTCATGGCAATGTCAGCAATCGCCAACACGGAAAAGCAGCCTCAGGAAGGGGTGTCTGGGTTTCTAATGGGCTGCAATATGTTAAAGCTTTGTATCATTTTGAGGAAGAGTTACTCATGGAAACAGACATTATCATGCTGGGTTATGATTTTGTGCTCATTTTGAGGAAGAGTTACTCCTTCCCTGCACAGGCTGAGCTGTTGCTGCCGGAGTTCCCTTCCTCCCCAGAAAGCCTGTTCAGTCTGATCTCCCCCTTTTCCCCAGTGCAGGGAGACACTGAGTTTAGCCTAGTCTGAGGAAATATTTCTGTGAGCTGTCGCTGTGGGGTCTGGCGCATGGTTTTGCTCCTGGGTGAGGGGTATAATTGTGTGGCAGGGTTAGAAGTTCTGGGGGTGGGGGACCTACATGGACAAGTGGCCAGCACTGGGGGCTGTGGGGCAGGGAGCAGAATGGACATGGTCAGGCAGGCAGTGCTGCTAAAATTAAATTTTTCTTTGTGATTATTGGTCCAAGGCCAGCGCTGGGATCTTTCCTGGCCCCAAGTGTGTTTGGGCTGGTCTCATGGTCCCTTTGCCCTGGCAAGGCACAGAGCTGCAGCCTGGGTGTCACAACCTTTACTCAGTTTAGTTTCCAATTGTTTTGTTGTTGTTGTTGTTGTCATGTAACTTCAGGCATTTCACCAGTGGAAAGAACCATTGATCTTTGTGTGACACTGCACCCGTATTCTTCACAATAATATTATTATGATATGATTATAGCATAATTATGATACATTTTATGCAAGATGGATCATGTAAGACGTCATTGGAAAAGTTATGATTTTCTGAACATGATTATCCCATTTCTACACCTGGCCTCCCATGGACCCGGAGGGGAGCAGCCCCTCACTGAGCCAAGGCGGGCAGAGACAGGCCATGCTCACCCCTCCTGCCGGAAGTCAGAGGGTGGAACAGAAAGTATAAAAGGCGGGGCTGGAAGCTCCCGAGCTGGGACACTGAGGAGCTGAGGACTCGCCAGAGCCACCGGAGCCGTACTCTGACCCGACCACAGAGGAGTTGCCAGGGCTACCACAGGCCTTGTACCCTGATGAGCTGGACAACCCCCTACAGCACCAGGCACACCCCGGGGGGGGGGGAGTTATGAAGTGGTGCAGGGGCAGCTGACCCTAGTGACTTTACATCAGTGTGTTGCAGTCAGGATCCCCGCTGACCCAGTGGCAAATCCCCACTGCCCTGGACACACAGGCCCGAGCTGTAGACTCATTGCCCCATCCTGCCTGAGGGCCTGGGTTACCTAACTGCCTTTGCAGCTCAGCCCTGACCTCAGGCCCGACCCCTTGACTCCGGTGGCCTCGCCCTGCCTGAGGGCCTGGGCTATTTAACAGTGTTTGCTGATGGCCCCCTGACTGCAGGCCTGAGCTAGAAACTCTTGCTGTGCTGCTAATTCCCCACAACGGGTGATGCCCAGAGACATAGTGAGGCGGCTTGGCCTTCCATGGACTCGGAGGGGGAGGAACCCCACCGCTGGACCACTACAACTACGTATCTGTAGTTACACCTGGGTAACACCCAATAGGCAAGTTGCTGTCAGTCCAGATAGCTGGTTGTGAAGGGCCTATTCAAGGCAATGAGCCATTAGGGATAACAGAAGGCTGTGGGAGAAACTAATCTCCCACCTGGTGAGGCTTCCTGAGAACGCTCCAGACAGCCTATACGTAAGGCTAAGATATAGTCATGGGCTTTTTTAGTAAAAGTCATGGACAGGTCACGAGCAATAATCCAAAATCCACAGCCCCGTGACCTGTCCATGGCTTGTACTAGATATCCCTGACTAAATCTTTGGTATTCTGGGGGGCTCCAGGGGCATAGCTGCTGCTCTGGAGGGGGGCCTCCGAGGCACAAGCCGGTGCTGGGGGGGGCCCGCTGGGGCACCCGCTGGTGCTCGGAGGGTGGTGTGGCCCGGACCACAGCAGCCACTCCTGGCAGGGGGCAGTCTGGGACCTCCTCACTGCTGCTGGTGGGTGCTGGCCCAGGATGGCCACTCTTGCCAGGGGGACAGGACGATGCAGTTGGCCCCGGTGCCACCTGAGCTGCTCGGGTGGCCCTGGGGTCAGTCACACCTGTTGGCATCAGAATTCACGGACATCCCGGAAAATCACGGAATCTGCGAATTCTGTGAAATCTGTGACAGACTGGCAGCATTGCTTATAAGTAATGGATGTTGTGACTCTACAAGGGCAAGTGACCAGGCCACATAACTCTGGACTCCATCTTGGGGAGTGTGTACTTTTCTAACAAACTGGTCTTGGAACCAAGTTTTGAAACAAAGGGTTCCCGCCATATGCTAAAGCTAGCCTGTGTATGGAAACCTGAGAAACCCAAGCTGCAAAGCACATGGAGCTTGTGCCTTGGGATTCTTCCACACTGCATATATCATCAATCAGGGTGAGAAACTGCTAATTCATAGTATCAGAGGGGTAGCCATGTTAGTCTGTATCCACAAAAACAGCGAGGAGTCCAGCGGCATCTGAGGAAGTAGGTTTTTTAGGGCTGGTCTACACTGGGGGGGGATCGATCTAAGATACGCAACTTCAGCTACGTGAATAGCATAGCTGAAGTCGAAGTGTCTTAGATCGATTTACCTTGGGTCCTCACGGTGCGGGATTGACAGCCGCAGCTCCCCCGTCGACTCCGCTACCGCCGCTCGCTCCGGTGGAGTTCCGGAGTCGATGGGGAGTGCATTCGGGGATTGATATATCGCGTCTTAACGAGACGCGATATATCGATCCCCGATAAATCGATTGCTACCCGCCAATACGGTAGGTAGTCTGGACGTACCCTTACTAACGAAAGCTTATGCCCAAATAAATCTGTAAGTCTTTAAGGTGCCACTAGACTCCTTGCTGCTTTTGCTAATTCATAGTCAATCTAACTAGTGTGTTAAGCTTAGTTTGCATTGTTTTTTATTTGCTAGGTAATCTACTTTGACCTGTTTGCTATCTCTTATAATTACTTAAAAACAGGGCTGTCAAGTGATTAAAAAAATAGTAATTAATCGCACGATTTAAAAAAATTATTGAGATTAATTGCACTGTTAAACAATAATAGAATGCCATTTATTTAAATATTTTGGATGTTTTCTAGATTTTAAAATATATTGATTTCTATTATAACACAGAATATGAAGTGTACAGTGCTTACTTTGTATTTATTTTTGATTACACTTATTTGCACTGTAAAGAAACCCAAAGAAATAGTATTTTTCAATTCACCTAGTAGAGGTACTGTACTGCAATCTCTTTATCATGAAATTGGAATTTACAAATGTAGAATTATGTACAAAAAACAGCCTTCAAAAAATAAAACAATGTAAAACTTTAGCACCTACAAGTCCATTCAGTCCTATTTCTTGTTCAGCCAATCGCTCAGACAAAGAAGTTTGTTTATATTTGCAGGACATAGTGCTGCCCACTTCTTGTTTACAATGTTACCTGAAAGTGAGAACAGGTGTTCTCATGGCACTGTTGTAGCCGGCATCGCAAGATATTTAAGTGCCAGATGCGCTAAAGATTCATTTGTCCCTTCATGCTTCCGCATCAGAGTGTTGATCTTTTCAGAGTTTTGAAAATATGCTCCACACCTCGTCCCTCTCAGATTTTGGAAGGCACTTCATATTCTTGAACTTTGGGTTGAGTGCTGTAGCTATCTTAAGAAATCTCACATTGGTGCCTTCTTTGCGTTTTCTCAAATCTGCAGTGAAAGCATTCTTAAAATGAACAATATGTGCTAGGTCATCATCCGAGACTGCTATAACATGTAATATGTGCCAGAATGCTGGTAAAACAGAGAAGGGGACATACAATTCTCCCCCAAAGAGTTCAGTCACAAATTTAATTAACACATTTGTCAAGGCTGCTTCCCCACTCTGAACTTTAGGGTACAAATGTGGGGGCCTGCATGAAAACGTCTAAGCTTAACTACCAGCTTAGATCTGGTCCGCTGCCACCACTCCCAATGTGCTAATGCCCTTCCTTGGGTAGCCTTGAGAGACTCTTCACCAATTCCCTGGTGAATACAGACCCAAACCCCTTGGATCTTAAAACAAGGAGAAATTAACCGTCCCCCCTCCTTTCTCCCACCAACTCCTGGTGGATCAAGATCCAACCCCCTTGTATCTAAAAACAAGGAAAAATCAATCAGGTTCTTAAAAAGAAGGCTTTTAATTAAAGAAAAAGGTAAAAATCATCTCTGTAAAATCAGGATGAGAAATAACTTTACAGGGTAATCAAACTTAAAGAGCCCAGAGGACCCCCCTCTAGCCTTAGGTTCAAAGTTACAGCAAACAGAGGTAAACACCCTAGTAAAAGGTACATTTACAAGTTGAGAAAACAAAGATAAAACTAACACGCCTTGCCTGGCTGTTTACTTACAAGTTTGAAATATGAGAGACTTGTTCAGAAAGATTTGGAGAGCCTGGATTGATGTTTGGTCCCTCTTAGTCCCAAGAGCGAACTCCCCCAAAACAAACAGCACAAACAAAAGCCTTCCCCCCACCAAGATTTGAAAGTATCTTGTCCCTTTATTGGTCCTTTGGGTCAGGTGTCAGCCAGGTTACCTGAGCTTCTTAACCCTTTACAGGTAAAAGGATTTTGGAGTCTCTGGCCAGGAGGGATTTTATAGTATTGTACACAGGAGGGCTGTTACCCTTCCCTTTATAGTTATGACAACATTTTTTCTAATGAGCGACATCAGCATGGAAGATATCCTCTGAAATGGTGGCTGAAGCATGATGGGACATACAAATATTTAGCCTATCTGGCACGTAAATACCTTGTGATGCTGGCTACAAAAGTGCCATGCAAATGCTTGTTCTCACTTTCAGGTGATATTGTAAAGAAGAAGATGGCAGCATTCTCTCCTGTAAATGTAAACAAATCTGTTTGTCTTAGCAATTGGCCGAACAAGAAGTAGGACTTGCAGGCTCTGAAATTTTACATTGTTTTGTTTCTGAATGCAGTTATACTATTACGTTTGTTTATCATTTTTACAGTGCAAATATTTGTAATAAAAAATATACACTTTGATTTCAATTACAACACCAAATACAATATATATGAACGTGTAGAAAAACATCCAAAATATTTAATACATTTCAATTGGTATTCTACTGTTTAGTAGTGTGTTTAAAACTGCGATTAACCACGATTATCTTTTTAATCATGATTACTTTTTTGAGCTAATCGCATGAGTTAACTGTGATTAATTGACAGCCCTAGATAAATCCATCTTTTTTAGTCAATAAACTTGTTTTATGTTTTCACCCAAATCCAGTATGCCTTTAACTGAAGTGTCTGGGGGGGAAATCTCAGGTTGGCTACCGCAAGTGTGAATTGTGCTCCACTCATTGAAGGAGGGGAGAACCGGGTAACAAATTTATATTGGTTGGAGTTTGGACCAGGGCAGAACGGTACAGACCTGGGGTCTTGCACTAGGGAGATGGTGGTTATTTTGGCTCTAGACTCTCTATTGTTGGATCATGCAGTGGCTGGTCAGAGAGCCTGCATGTAACTGCAGGTGGGAGTGTCCGTCCCTGTGTGAATGATGGTGGAGGTGTAGGACCCGGAGCTGGTCTGCAGCATGTCACAGCAGCACATTGAGAGAGGGAGCCCAGACTAGTGAGTCATAGGACTCAGTGGAACCGCAATTTCAGGTATCACTGAGGGGGGAACCCATCACAATTTGCTCTTCAGCTGCTTAAATTGACCAAAACAGTCTGACCCCCTGTCCGTACTGTCCTTCCCCATCCCAGGCTGTCCCAATTCCAACAGCACGCTGGGCACCAGTGTCTTCTCCATGCTTCCCGGGCATCCCTGACTCCTACAACCTCCGAGCTGACAACTCTTCCTCTGCATGGGGTGAAGTGCCTCCCATCACACCTCCTCCCTTGGCTGGGGGTAATCAATGACTGTGACTCACCAGTGAGAAATCTCACACACAAGTGACAAATGCCAAGGTAGGCACTTGTGCGGTGTCTCTTGTTCTTCCCATACAAACCACGTGGTACTTTAAAGATTGCTACACAGGAACAACTTGCAAGCTGAGAAATATCCACATTATATAATGACAGCAGGCAACTCTGGGACATGTGAGGGCCTAGATAAAAACAGCTACCATGTGCAGGATCCACTGGCAACTGCCTGGAACAGTGGGCCACTAGGACACAGACATTAAATCGAGGATGTTCTGGGACCATTTGTTACCCGGCTCTTTTAGTCATTAATAGTGAGGGTTGTACACTCATTCCTCATTGTGGAGATTTCGAGGGGTAAAACCATTATTTTTCTCACTTAAAATGTTCATCCATGCAGTACCTCATGGGATCCCTCAGCCTTGTGAAATACACACCTAGAATAATGCTTTCAAGGTTCCACAGTTACATAAGAATTTCTACCCTTAAGGTTAAATTCAGCATAGTCATGAATAGAAAAAAAATGCCTTTAGTAATCTCAGGCATGAGCTTGCAGGCAAAATGGCTCCAGCTGAGTCCTGGGGACATGTTTGTAGATTCCCAGGCCAGAAGGGACCATTGTGATCCTCTGGTCTGACTTCTTGTAGAGCAAGGGATAGAGATTTCCCCAAAAATTAGTCCTAGAGCAGATCGTTTAGAGAAACATCCCACCTTTCTCAGAGATGGAGAATCCACCAAGACCCTTGGTAAATTGTCCCAATGGATACTCTCACCATTAAAAAAAATGTACGCTTTATTTACAGTCAGAATTTCTTTAACTTCATCTTCCAGTTATTGGATTGTGTTACACCTCTGTATGATAGGCCGAAAAGCCTGTTATTAAATATTGGTTCCCCATGTAGTTACTTACAGACTGTTATCAAGTCACCCCTTAACCAGCTTTGTTAAAATAAAGAGAATAAGCTTTTTGAGTCTATCACTATAAGGCAAGTTTTCTAATCTTTTACTAATTCTTGTGACTCTTCTCTGAGCCCTCTTGAACGTATCAACATCCAACTTTAATTACGGACACCAGAACTGGACACAGAGCAGTCATACCAGTGCCAAAGACAGAGGTAAAATAACTTATCTACCTCTCCTGAAATTCCCCTTCACACCCCCAAAATCATGTCCAGAGTCATTGCACTTCCCACAAGAGTCCTCCATCCTGTAAGCATTGCCTGCATTCTTTGTTCCTAGATGTAGATATCTACATGGCTATAGTAGAACACACATTGTTTGCTTCAACCCAGTTTATCAACCAATCCAGATTGCTCTAAATCAGTGACCTGTCCTCTTCATTATTTACGATCCCCCAATTTTCGTGTCAGTTGCAAACTTCATCGATATTCAGGCATGAAATGGGTTAGCAGCTGAGTTGCTGACACATATTTCTGCTTACATTTGTCAGTTAACACCTGTAATTTATGTCTCAGGCAAAACTGGCTGCCTGAAAGAAAGTGTCTCACCAAAAAAACAAGGGAAGTAAAAGAGGGGTAAGGCTGTAGCCCTAAATACCAAGACCATTGTGCCCTTCATGCCCATTCTGTTGAGCACAAAGTCATAACTCAGCTTGATAATGTCTGTTTCCATTGGGAAAACTTGGCTCCTTTCCAACATAGCTATTGCATCGTGGATCAAACCTACGGTCCATCTAGTCCACTCTCTGTGACAGTGACAGCCCAGGTGCTGCAGAAGAAGGTGTAAGAAACTCACCAGTAGGTGAAAAGGTGGAATGACCTAACCATCCTGAGGGTTTCACCCTAATGCCTAACACCTAGAAATTGGCTTGTGCCCTGAAACACGTGGGTGTATAGGCAAACCATAATCTTTATTTAGCTGTAACTATTGTAAATGGATAGTCTTACCTTCCATGTAAATGCCCAAAACATTCCTGATCTTTGCTTAGGTCATGGCCTCAACAACCTCTTGTGACAATGAGTTCCTCAGTCTAATTAGGTATTGACTGAAGAAAGCATTATTTTTTATCTGTTTTGAATTTGCCGTATTTCAGTTTAATTCAATGTCTTCTTCATTTTGTGTTATGAGAGAACACATTCTCCATCTACTCTCTACCACTCAGTATTTTATAGACTTTTTCTCATGTCCCCTCTAATTCATTTCTTTTGAAAGGTAAGAATCCCAGTCTTTTAAACCTCTCTCTGTGTGAGAGTTTCACCGGTCCCTGGATCATTCTCGTTGCACTTGCCTGAACCACTGTAGTTCTGCAATATCCTGTGTGGGAAGGGTGCCCAGTACTACATGGAGGAGTCCAGAGGAGGGTGAAACATTGACTGACTGATCTCATGGCATTGTATTTTTATATGATTCCCTCATCCCATTCCTCCTGGAAACCAATGTTTTGCTTAGTTCCTGTCCGTGCTTGCACTGTGTGCAGGGTTTCCCAGAGCTGTGTACCATGATGCCGAGGTCCCTGTCCTGAGTTCATAAGTTAATTTGAACCTTGTTATGTGTTTCAGGAGTTCAAGCTTTTCCCTCCAATGGGCATACACACTGAAGTTATTGACATCTAAGTTCATCTGCCATCATGCTGCCCATTCACCTGGCTTGGTTAGCTCCATCTGAGGACTTCTCTGGACTTGACTATGACCTACATAATCTGGTGCCATGTGTAAATGTTGCCACCTCACTGCTCAACCCCTTTCTTGATTATTAATAAGTATAAAATACTTATCATACTATTTGTTATAAAGTGTGTAAACCCCACCCGCCCCTGCTGTGCTTCTCGCCCTTCACAGGCACCTTGAGAATTTCTGAGCCTGATGGACACATCGACCACCTCATGGCAGCTTTGAACCTCACCGCCTCTGGCCCTTCAACATTTATCCTAATGGGCATTCCCGACCTAGAAGCTGCTCACGTCTGGATTTCCATCCCTTTCGCTATGTTCTACATTATCGGCCTGTTGGGAAATTTCATGGTTCTGTATGTTGTAGGGAATGAGAAGACCCTGCACAAGCCAATGTACCTGATGCTCTGCATGCTGGCACTCACAGACATTGGCATGTCTACTTGTGTCATGCCGAAGACACTGTTGATATTTTGGTTCAATATGAAAGATATTATAGTGGATGGCTGCCTCACCCAAATGTTCTTTTTTCAAGCAATTTCTATTATGCACTCAGGTATCCTTGTCACAATGGCCTTCGATCGCTATGTTGCAATATGTAACCCTCTGAGATATGCCACCATCCTCACCAATGCACGGATAGCTAAGCTAGGGCTAGTGGGTTTGATAAGAGCTATTATTTTCATGCTGCCCCCACCCCTGCTCCTGAGCAGGCAGCCATTCTGTTCCAACCGCGTTATTCCCCATACGTACTGCGACCACATGGCTGTGGCAAAGATGTCATGTGGGGACATCACAGTAAACAGGATGTACGGCTTGGTGTTGGCATTCGTAGTCATTGGGTCAGACTTGACGCTCATTGCCCTGTCCTATGGTTTGATCATCAGGGCCCTCCTCAGAATCTCCTCCAAGAGAGCCCACCAGAAAGCCTTCAGCACCTGCACAGCCCACATCTTTGTGATACTGATGTCTTATCCTCCCGGCCTCTTCTCCATTCTGACACACCGGTTCAGTCAGGGCATCGCTCCCCACATTCACATCATCATGGCCAACCTCTATTTCGTCACTCCCCCCATGCTCAACCCAATCGTTTATGGGGTTTATACCAAAGAACTTCGTGACAAAGTGGGCAAATACATGTGCAGAATGTGATCACCTGGGGCCACTGATTTTAAACCTGTGTGACAAGAGGGAGAAAGTACATCTCCTCATTAATCAAGGGTGCTCTGTCCCAGTTTGGCTGAGCTCAGCATTGTGGAAGTTCACCGTCTGAGAAGTTCCTCACACCTAAACAGTTATCACTCCATCTCCAAGCACTGCTCTCTTCATTGCTGAGTTCCCCCTCTCTCACCATCTCCTTTCATTGTCACCCATCAGCCCCCAACGCCACACAGCCTCTCACTCAGCTTTTCCATAACTCCTAGACTACTAGAATATACGGCAGCTTTCAGATGTAAAGTGGCTTTCCATTAGTCCCTGTATGAACGGGGTTCTTGATCAGTTCGATGAACTAAAGCTACACTTTCTGAAAGACAAAGACAAAGAAAGCAACTACAATGCTGAACTTATTTATCATATGTACAGTGATCCAGTGAATAAAATTTACCTGATTTTTTTTCCTTCAGGAAGTCTGGAGTATAAACCAAATGTTTCCATTGGAAAGTGCTAATACAGGAAAGCTGCTGCAGGAATTGAGGCCATTCTACTAGAGCTTATTGGTGAGAGTTGTGAAACTTTGTGTTTTTAAGAACTGGACTGTGTTACCCTGGTATTGAAGGCTGTGTACCCCAGAATGTGATCAAGCCAATTGCAAACATATGAAGTGCACTCAGCCACTATGAATTAATAAAAGAGAACATAGAATCATAGAATCATAGAAGATTAGGGTTGGAAGAGGAGGTCATATAGTCCAACCCTCTAGTCCAATATCACATAGTTTAGGGTTAACTGGAAAGCAGGCTTTTAGATGCAAGGTCAAAATCTCGCTGGCAGTTTCTGCTAATCAGAATGGGAGGAGTGGACAGACAAGTAAATAATGGAGAATGAAAGAAGATAAGTGGATGAAAACCTTGAGTGTAGATGCCTGTGACAGTAGAAATTTATTCAAAGTTACAAGAAGTGATGATCCAGTAGGGTTCATTATTACCTATGTGTTTTGTAGAAGTTATAAAAGATTACCTAAGACATTGTACTTTGGAGCAGTTCTCTGAAGCCATCTTGTGAAAAGTTTTTCCTGACACTCTGACTCCCTGACAGGTGAGAAACTGACAACCTGCTGTTAATTACTCAATGCCATTCCAGATGTTAGGTAAATATCTGGGATGTTCTAAACCTATTGCTTATGTCTGTGTATGCTTAAATCTAATAAACTGCAGGGTTAGAAAAAAGCATGCTTACTTGCATCTAATCTTTCATCAGACAGAATTTCTGTGTTCCCATTTATTTCTTCCTGATACCGCCTGGAGTGAAATAGTTAGGTTGCCCCTCCTGGGGGTTCTGAAAAAACCCGGGTAACAGACTGCTGTGTTAAACTACGACATCGAGTTGGAATCAAATAACTTACCACTTTTCACAGTTGATTTTAGAGTTGCTTTCAGTTGGAACTTTCAAAATACACACTAACTGTTCCAATTGTCCAAGATGTCAAAAGTAGGTGTGGAGATTTAATCTTAAGAGTTTGTGAAACAGATGAAACAGAGATTGCCACCAAATGTACAAATCCCTCAACGATCTAGACTGGCTGTCATCTCATTTTTGCCATTGTTTTGTGGAGACCTTGGAGAATTGGAGCAGCAGTAGAGAGGTTTGCCTTTGGTTCACCAGCCTCGTACTCAGAACAACCAAGCAGAGCAATTTTGGGTTGAAGGAATCGAACACATGGATGCCACTGGGGACAAAGATTTTAGTGAACTTGGCTTGTTTGCTCTTTCACTGCTGTTGCTACCTTTTACCTTTCGTCAGAGGATGGAGATGGATGGCAGGAGAGAGATCACTTGATCATTGCCTGTTAAGTTCACTCCCTCTGGGGCACCTGGCATTGGCCACTGTCGGTAGACAGGATACTGGGCTAGATGGACCTTTGGTCTGACCCAGTACGGCCGTTCTTATGTTCTTAAAGACTGTTTTTTTTTCAGATGAACTTGATAAAAACAAAACTGTGCAATAAGATGTAAAGGCATATATACAATGATACCAAATCTTTTGTGAAGAGTTTGCACCAATGAGAGAAATGATTGTACTGGTCAGTGCTGATATGCATGACCAGCAGCAGAGGCATTCTACTTCTAAGGAAGACAGCGAGGATGAAATGTTGCCTTTTAGAGATTAACAGTAATAAAATGTGAATGTTGTCTACCATCATTGAATGCAATTAGAAATAAATAATATTGTCATGTTATTATGGTTTTTACACTACGTACGTTTTGGGCTCCTTTTAACACCATCATTCACTGGTTTTTGTTTGAAAGACCTGCCAACCCTCCATCGAGATACAAGTACCAGTACTGGGGTTTTGATTTTGAATTTGATTGTCATCTCACTGCTTTGCTGCTAATGTGGACAAACTCCTACCTGGGCTTGTAGCTTTAAAAAAAACCCAAATCTGTATGAGGTGTCTAACAAAAGCTTTCATTTGTTACTTGATGTATAGACCAATGTGTTAACAAAAAAAAACCTTTGTTTCAGGAAATAGATGGGGCTACTCTTAGGTTAGTTTTTAAGTGATTTGGGTCTCTTAATGCAGTAGAAATCTGGCAAACCTGAGCAGCACCTCAAGCTGAGCTGGAGTCAGCGCGGCAGCAGCCAGAAACACAAGGGCCAGAGAAGCAGCCCAGGAGGCAGAGCTGGGCCGGAGCCAGAGAAGCAGCACTGAGCCAGAGGACCCAGGGCTGGGCTGGAGGCAGAGCAGCGGTGCTGAGGCAGAGCTGGGGACCTGCAGCTGGAGCAGACCAGAACCGGGAGCTGGGTCGGCAAAGACCAGCTGCACCAGCAGGGAGCCAGGGCTGAGCTACAGCGGGGAGCTGGGGGGGTCAGAGCCAGGATAGTGGATGCCGGGGGAGAGCAAGGAGGGGCCATGGGCACAAGGATCAGCACATCACCAGACAAGAGGGCCTTATAGGCTGGACTCAGAAGGGGGGGGCATGAATCTGATGGGAGGGCAGATGCTGGAGAGAAAGCTTCTGCCACTTAGACTTTGAGGGTGTGTAGCCACTGCCAGAGCAGGTGCCTTACATGCAGTACCACCCAGGGGTGGCTCTAGGCACTAGCAAAGCAAGCACGTGCTTGGGGCAGCCCATTTGCAGGGGCGGCAGGGATCCAGCATGGGAGCTGAGAACCAACAGGGGGCCCTGGGAGCTGTAGTTCCTTGGTTAGCTCCCTGCCTACAGAGCCAGCCCTGGAGGAGGGAAAGAACTACATTTCCCAGCATTCCCTTGGCCACTACCAACAGGAAAGAGGGGGAGGGAGGGAGGTAGCTGAGACTTCATGCTGCAGTGAATGGAGAACTGCACTGTGAGTAGGGATACCATATTTTAACATTCAAAAAATAGGATACTCCACGGGGAAGGAGGGTAGCCCCACCCTGCCACCATCCACTCCCTCGGACTGCCCCCCACAGAAACCCCAACCCATCCAACCCCCCTGCTCCCTGTCCCCTGATCACCCCCTCCCAGGACCCCTGCCCCAACTTCCCCCCTAGGATCCCACCCCCTACCTGTCCCTTGACAAACCCCTGGGACTCCCATGCCTATCCAACCACTGCCTGTCCCCTGACTGCCCCCCCGAACCCCTGACCCATCTAACCCCCCCTTCTCCCTGTCCCTTGACTGCCCCCCGGAACCCCCTACCCCTTCTCCAACCCCCCAGCCCCCTTACCGTGCCACTCAGACCAGCGTGTCTGGCTTTGCGCAGTGCCAGACACGCTGCTGCATACATGCTGCCGTGCTCCCCTGTGGAGCCACAGCCCCCTCCCGCCCCCAGCACCTGCCTTCCAGATTTGAACACCTCAAAATTCAGGAGTGCTCAAGCCCAGTTTGGGCAGCTGTTACTTCATTTCTCCCAAATCAAATATACTGATCCACTGTAACTTGCTGTAGAAAAAGTAGGATAAAATTGAGCAAGAAGTGCTTCCCAGTGGTTATTAGGACTGGAATTGGTATTTTCAACAGCCATTGCCTTTTGGTTGTTTGTTTGTTTAAAAAGAAGACAGTGATATTACATTGGCAAATTCCCCATAGAAAGAAAGAGTGGAACAAAAGAATAATAAAGGCACCTCAACTTTTCTTCATTTATGTAGGACAGTCTTATAATATGCATCCAGATATCCTCCAATCACACAAGCTGAAAATTGTTCCACTTTATTGCAGTTCTGTAACCATGCGGGAACCAGTCCTGTCTGTGTTCTGTGCACATCTAAAATTCCTGCTGAATGACGTGCCCTGGGAGCGAGTTACCAGTGACCCAGGGCTGTGGCGGAAGGAGGGTGCAGGTGGGGGGGGGGGGAGAGCCCAGGGCTGGGGCGGCACGAGGTGTGTGGGGGAGGCAATGGTGGGGGGATAGCGGGGAGCCCAGAGCTGGGGCAGCAGGGTGTGTGTGGGGGGGGGGGGAGAGCCCAGGGCTGGGGCGGCAGGGTGTGTGTGTGTGGTGGGGGAGAGCCCAGGGCTGGGGCGGCAGGGGGGTGCAGGTTGGGAGGGGAGAGCCTAGGGCTGGGGCGGCAGGGGGGTGCAGGTGGTGGGGGAGAGCCCAGGGTTGGGGCGGCAGGGGGGTGCAGCGAGGAGCCCATGTCTGGGACGGGGGGCAGCCAACATTTTTTTTGCTTGGGGCGGCAAAAAACCTAGAGCCAGCCCTGGTACCACCACAGAGCAGCCAGTGCCTGGGAAGGAGGCCTGGGACGTGTGAGGAACAGACTGTGAACTTTCCTTACCTCACAGAGACAGCTGTTTGTGATGTCCCTGTGCCCACTGAGCGGGGTCCCTTGTTTTCTTGAACCTTTCCCATTTTTTCCCCTTATTTTTCTTATAGTTGCTGTTTAATAAATTATATTTGTTTTGAACTTAATGCACTGCTGACTGGATCAGTGAAGCGTCCGGTGTGAAGAGAGTACCCCAGAGTGGGGACACCCTAGCCCCTGTCCTAAGTGACCATGATGAGACTGGGGGTTCAGCTTCCCAGGAATCCTGGGTCCAGTCTTGTCACCATTACGAGGACTCTGCCACACAGGAGAATGGAAGGGGAGTCCTTGAGGCCTGGCTGTCCTGGGGGTAAAGGGAGTGGGAGTGGGAACTCAGACCCTTTCGTTAGTCAATTCCCAATGGGTAATGCAGAAGCCAGGAAAGTTCTCCATAATAGTTATATTGACCTGAATTTATGGGCTAGTTTATTACAGCTTGTCAATGATCTGACCAGAAGATATTTAGGTTCTTGTCCCAATTCAGGCTACAGGGTTACAGAACACAGAGAGTTCAACGTTGTGAGAGGACCCTTGGCTTATGTGGCAAGGACGTTTATACTGAGGACAATATCGAATTGTTAACATCTTTATTAAAATGAATGAAAGAATAATAAATGATATTTATTTGGGGGGGAGGGATAGCTCAGTGGTTTGAGCATTGGCCTGCTAAACCCAGGGTTGTGAGTTCAATCCTTGAGGGGGCCACGTAGGGTTCTGGGGCAAAATTAGTACTTGGTCCTGCTAGTGAAGGCAGGGGGCTGGACTCGATGACCTTTCAAGGTCCCTTCCAGTTCTAGGAGATAGGATATCTCCATTAATTTATTTATAATTTATTTAATTTATATAAAACACAGAGTCACAAAGAGGTAATAAAATTCTATAACCCCTGGTGTTAACATCTCTAGTCTAAAAGACTACTTAAAATAGCATAATCACACCTTTCCTTGAAGACCTGGTAGTGGGAGACAAAGCAACAGCCTTGTCTCTGGCATGCCTGATGAATTCAATGGTCTACGCTTCCCAAGTTGGTAGGGATTAGATTTGAAAGTTGAGCAGCTAAGCTGTGGGCTGGTCTACACTATGAGGTTAGGTTGAATTTTGCCGCATTAGGTCGATTTTATAAGCAATGCGGCTACACAACCAACCCCGTTCCGTCGACCTAAAGGACTCTTAAAATCGACTGCTGTACTCCTCCCTGATGAGGGGAGTAGCACTAAAATTGACCTTCTTGGGTCGAATTTGGGGTAGTGCAGACACAGCATTGTGCAATTCGATGGTATTGGCCTCCGGGAGCTATCCCAGAGTGCTACAATGTGACCACTTTGGACAGCACTTTCAACTCCGATGCACTAGCCAGGTACACAGGAAAAGCCCCGGTAACTTTTGAATTTCATTTCCTGTTTGGTCAGCGTGGTGAGCTCAGCAGCACAGGTGACCAAGCAGTCCCAGAATCGCAAACGAGCTCCAGCATGGAGCGAACGGGAGACACTGGTTCTGATTTCTGTATGGGGAGAAGAATCTGTGCAGGCAGAACTCTGATCCAGCAGAAGAAATGCTAATATATATGCCAAAATCTCACGGGGCATGGTGGAGAGAGGTTACACCAGGGACACACAGCAGTGCCACGTGAAAGTCAAGGAGCTCAGGCAAGCCTACTACAAGACAAAGGAGGCATGCCATTCTAGGGGTAGACCCTACCTGTGCCCCACCACTATCCGTGGACACCTCCAAGAGGGGAGTCTCATGCAACATGAAGGAGGATTTAGTGGATGAGGAGGAGAATGCGCAGCAGGGAAGCGGAGAATCCATTTTCCCCGGCAGCCAGAACCATTTCATCACCCTGGAGCCAATACCCTCCCAAGGCGGG
This sequence comes from Emys orbicularis, assembly GCF_028017835.1. NCBI lineage: Eukaryota > Metazoa > Chordata > Testudines > Emydidae > Emys > Emys orbicularis. The sequence goes on from NC_088683.1 coordinate 367,355,670, forward strand.
TTCCCGGACCCTGAAGCCGGAGAAGGCACGTCTGGTGAGTGCACATTTGTAAGTACACTACAGGGTTAAAAGCAATTGTGTTTAATGTTTGATTTGCCCTGAAGAATTGGGATGCATTCGTGGCCAGTACAGCTACTGGAAAAGTCTGTTAATGTGCCTGGGGATGGAGCAGGAATCCTCCAGGGACTTCTCCATGAAGCTCTCCTGGAGGTATTCTGAAAGCCTTTGCAGAAGGTTGCTGGGGAGGTCTGCCTTATTTTGTCCTCCACGGTAGGACACTTTACCACGCCAAGCCAGTAGCAAGTAGTCTGGAATCATTGCAGCACAAAGCATGGCAGTGAATGGTCCTGGGGTTTGGTCGCATTCATGCAACATTCGGTCTATATCTTTCTGTGTCAGCCAAAGGAGAGTGATATCATTCATGGTCACCTGGTTGAAATAGGGGAATTTTTGTAAGGGAACAGTAAAAGGACCCCATTCATGCTGGGCTGTTTGCACTTGGCTAAAAGGGATCATCCCGGAGAATAGCCACGCGGTGTGGGGAGGGATGTGCTGCACATCCACCCCGAAGCCACAGCCCCTCCTTTTAAACGGCAAACCCAACCGACATTGCTTGCTATGGTAAAGGAGGGTGTTGCAGTTTGAAACCATTCCCACATGTTATGAAGGTGGAAGAAGCCAACCCCGCGTACCCTGTGGCTTACCATGGCTGCCTAGAAACTGAATTCTGTTGCCCAGACGTGTGTGATGTGTCACCATACCGGGAGGTGCTCAATCTAAAAGGCAAAATGCGACCTTGTACCTAAAGCACATGCGCTGTCAGCTGTGAATTGCTTGATTCACTGTGAAAGTATCCCTTTTGTTCTCAGAAATGTATCTTCTTAAATTTTACTCTCCCTTTTTATCCCCCTGCAGGTGCAAATATTTCTATGCTCCCCATATCAACTCCATCCCTGAGGTTATTGCAGATTAGAAGGCGAAAAAACGCACTCACGATGACACGTTTTCCGTGCTCATGCAGTCCTCCCGCACATAAGGCACAGCTGAATGCATGGAGGCATTTGGTGGCAGAAGCCAGGAAAGCATACAGTGAGCGTGATCAGAACACATAGGAGGAGATGCTGAGGCTAATGGGGGAGCAAATGGACATGATCAGGTATGTGGTGGAGCTGCAGGAAAGGCAACAAGAGCACAGACTGCCACTGCATCCATGGTATAACCACCTGCCCTCCTCCCCAAGTTCCATATCCTCCTCACCCAGACACCCAAGAATGCACAGAGGGGAGGCTCCAGGCACCCAGCCACTCAATTCCAGGGGATGGCCCAAGCAACAGAAGGCTGTCATTCAAACAGCTTTGATTTGTAGTGTGACTACAATAAGCAATGTGGCCTTGTCCTTCCCTTCTCCCCCACCGCAGCCGGGCTACCTTGTCAGTGATCTCGCTTTTTTTTAAATAAATAATGAAAATGGATTCAAAACAATTGGGACTTTATTTCCTTTGCCAGCTGTGGTCGAAGGGGGGAGGGGGATTAGCTTACAGGGAAGTACATTCAACAAAGGGAGCGTTTTTGCATCAAGGAGAAACACACACAACTGTCACAAAGTAGCCTGGCCAGTCATGAAACTGTTTTTCAAAGCCTCCCTGATGTGCAGCATGCCTAGCTGTGCTCTTCTAATCGCCCTGGTGTCTGGCTGTTCAAAATTGGCCACCAGGCGATTTGCCTCAACCTCCCACCCCGCCATAAACATCTCCCCCTTACTCTCACCGACATTATGGGGCACACAGCAAGCAGCAATACAATGGGAATATCGGTTGTGCTGAGGTATAACCTAGTCAACAAACAGCGCCAGTGGGCTTTTAAACATCCAAAGGCACATTCTACCACCATTCTGCACTTGCTCAGCCTATAGTTGAACTGCTCCTTACTACTGTCCAGGCTGCCTGTGTATGGCTTCATGAGCCATGGGAGCAAGGGTTAGGCTGGGTCCCCAAGGATAACTATTGGCATTTCAACATCCCCAACGGTAATTTTCTGGTCTGGGAAGAAAGTCCGTTCTTGCAGCTTTTTGAACAGCCCGGAGTTCCTAAATATGCGAGCGTCATGCACCTTTCTGGACCATCCCATGTTGATGTCGGTTAAACATCCCTTGTGATCCCCCAATACTTGCAGCACCATTGAGAAGTACCCATTGCGGTTCACATACTGCTTGACAAGGTGGTCCGGTGCCAAGATAGCGATATGCGTTCTATCACCACACCACAGGTAGGGAATCCCATTGCAGCAAAGCCATCCACTATGACCTGCACATTTCCCAGAGTCACTAGCCTTGTTAGCAGAAGGTCACTGATTGCCTTGTCTACATGAATCACAGCAGTCCCCACGGTAGATTTGCCCACTCCGAATTGATTCCCAACTGACCGGTAGCAGTCAGGTGTTGCAGGATTCCACAAGGCTATCGCCACTCGCTTCTCAACTGTCAGGGCAGGTCTCATCTTGGTACTCCTGTGCTTCTTGGTGGGGGAAAGCAACTTACAAATTTCCATGAAAGTGCCCTTACTCATGCAAAAGTTTCGCAGCCACTGGGAATCATTCCATTCCTGCAACACTATATGGTTCCACCAGTCTGTGCTTGTTTGCTTGGCCCAGAATCGGTGTTCCACTATATTAACCTGCCCCACTGCTGCCATGATGTCCCAATTGCCACATCCCGTGCTTTCAGGAACGTCTGTGTCCATGTCCTCCTCACAATTGTCCTTGTGCTGGTGGCTCCTAGCCAGGCTCTGCACATACTGCAGGATAATGTGTGAGGTGTTTACAATGCTCACAACAGCAGCGCTGAGCTGAGCGGGCTCCATGCTTGCCGTGCTATGGCGTCTGCATGGGTAACCCAGGAAAAAAGGCATGAAATGATTGATTGCCGTTGCTTTCAAGAAGGGAGGGAGGGAGTGAGGGAGGGGAGACTGATGACATGTACCTAAAACCACCCGCGGCAATGTTTTTGCCCCGTCAGGCATTGGGAGCTTAACCCAGAATTCTAATGGGCAGTGGGGACTGTGGGATAGCTATCCACAGTGCACCCTCCATGATATGATGCTAGCCATGGTATTGAGGACGCACTCCACCGACCTACTGCACTTAGTGGGGACATACACGATCAACTGTATAAAATCTCTTTCTATAGATCGACTTCTATAAAATTGACCTCATTTCGTAGTGTAGACATACCCTTTATTGCAAAGCTGAGCTGATTGCTTGATAGAAGATAGGAAAGAGTCACCTTCCTGCAAGGTTGTTTGCCTTCTTATAGTATCCTGGCACTTCCTTAATCAGTCCCCAACCTACCATGCCGAAATCTTATTTCCTCACCCACATAAATCTTTGGGTACACTTACTCTCTCGGTTAATATGTTCGATTATCTCATCTCCGAAACTGTTACCCTTGGCCTAACTTATGACTTCCATGTCCTGCGGTGTACCTGCAGTTACCAGTCTGTTACAGACCTATGGAAAACATATTCAGATTTTTGTTCACTTCTCTAGTCAGTTCCCCAAAGTCAAAAGGGGTAACCAGTAAGCCATTTATCTATGCCAAAGGTTATAAACACTTATGCTAACATACTCTAGCTAATCATACAGGATACAGGCCTGTAGGTTCCTTGCATTACAGTCGACTATTATGAATAAGTATTATGAATAACATATACTGGAATTCAGCATAAACAAAACCCAAGAAAATAATATAATCAATCAAACTAATGACCAAAAAAAAAACCATTATGCAATATACCCAGCTAGCAAACTGGCCTTAAGGGCTACAGTTTCCCACTTACTTTAGGGAACTGAGACAAACTGATGGGCTGGATTTTAGTGATGTGTAAAGAGATGTGTAACTTGTGAAATCCTCATATAAATAATAAAAGCTGAAATGTGTGTAACTTTGGGGATCCACTTTCTACATAAAGAGAATGTAACATTACTGCACAAGGGGGTTTCACAGAGACTGGTATTGTATAAAAACTTTTTTCTGTACTATTGTATTATGGGGTTAGAGCAGTAAACCTGACCTTGTTTATTTGGCCTCTTGAACATATGTCATAACAAATGAAAGCTTGGTGAAGCAATTGACTACACAATTGATCAACAAATCACCCCTTCCTCTCAGATTCATTATTTAGACACAATGAAGGCACTCTCAGAAACTATTCTCCTGAGCAAAATTGCCTTTGAAGTTTATGAGCCTTCAGCGTTAAAGAAATCAATGGAAAATGTTGGTTTTGTTTTTCTCATTTTGCTCCAAAGAAAGATTCTGGACACGGTAAATGCTGTTTCAAATCTGCTCCAATCCAGAGACACAGACCTATACAAAGCAGTAGAACTACTTCCCAAAGCCACTGAACTTGTAGCTACATTTAACATTGAGTTCAAAGAAGCCAAATATTCATCAAGTAAATTATCATGAAAATGGGGCGTAAAAATCAAGTCTGAAGAGAAGTGCTTGAGAAAGGCAAAAATACAGGGGAGCAGCTCCTTTTGTGGCAGACCAGGGAGGAGAGCAGACCTGCTACCGGCAGCTCCAGGGGAGATGAGCTGAGGAAAGGCAGAATCTCCCCCTGAACAACTGCCCAAAGTTCCCTCCCTGAGGGAAGGGAGGGCCTGCTGCAGGGACATCCTGAGAGTGAAGCATTCATCTCTCATATAAATTCTGGATTTGACTGATCCCCTTTATTTGCTGTTTGGACTGCTCCAGCAAGGGAGAGCCTTTGGACTGAGCTGGGCCCAGGAGGTCGGGCCGTACCACAGGGAGAGACAGTTGCTGCCCAAGAGGAAAGCAGAATGACCTTGCTACATTCAGACATCAGAAGATGCCTCGGGGTGAGCAGACAACCTGCACGGTGCCTTGCCCCAGAGGGAGACCTTGAGACATTCGCAGGGAGGTGGTAGGAAGTGGCCCGGGCGGGGGGCACCTTACATAGCCAGTGGGTATAATAGGCCAGGAGAAGCTAAACCTCTCCTTTGGTGCAGCCACTGCCCTGCCACCTTTGAAAGCGTGGACGCCTGGGCTGTGGTGGCCCCACCTACGCTCTGCCCCAGATGACAACTCTCATTTCTCCCCCGTGGCTCCACCCATGCTCAACTTCTTCCTTTCCCTGCTCTGCCGCCACCAAGGCCCCCGCCGCTTCTCGATGAATCCTTTCTCTCCTCCCCTGAGAGGCCCCCACAGCCTACCACTCACCATCCTCCAACCCACCAACCCGTATGCCCTCTGGATGCCACGTCATTCGCTGAGTCCCAGTTCCCTCCTCTCCTCCACCTACCTCCCCCGTAGTCACCACTTGCCACTTTCTGAGTCCTTCTTCTCCTCCACCACAACCCTGCCCTTCAAGGCCCTTACTGCCTGCCGTGCGCAAGTGAAAAACCAAACAACATTTAACAGTGGCCCCTGGCCCCCTGGCCCCTCATGTTCCAGCACCTGTAGCTGAGTTTCTCCAGAATCAGCAGACACAGGATCAGGAGGAATTCCACAGCTGAGCCAGGTATTAGAGCCAGACATCAACCAAAGAGCAGAGGCATGCAAATGCCATAGGTGATTAAGTGGCACAAAGTACAAAGAAGGAGAGAATGTGAAATAGGGACACTAGAATAAGCAAAGTTGTGTCTTTGTTTGTCCCATTTACATGGGAATATTACAAGACATTTTCGTTTTTAGAGTAGAATCAGAATCATAGAATATTAGGTTTGGAAGAGACCTCAGGAGGTTATCTAGTCCAACCCCCTGCTCAAAGCAGGACCAACACCAACTAAATCATCCCAGCCAGAGCTTTGTCAAGCCGGGCCTTAAAAACCTCTAAGGATGGAGATTCCACCAGCTCCCTAGGGAACCCATTCCAGTGCTTCACCACCCTCCTACTGTTTCCTAATATCCAACCTAGACTTCCCCCACTGCAATTGAGACCATTGCTCCTTTTCTGTCATCTGCCAGCACTGAGAACAGCTGAGCTCCATCCTCTTTGGAAGCCCCCTTCAGATAGTCGAAGGCTGCTATCAGATCACCCTCACTCTTCTCTTCTGCAGACTAAATAACTCCATTTTCCTCAGCTTCTCCTTGTAAGTTATGTTGCCCTCCGATGGACTCTCTCCAATATGTCCACATCCCTTCTGGAGTCAGGGGACCAAAACTGGATGCAATACTCCAGGTGTGGCCTCACCAGTGCTGAATAGAGGGGAATAATCACATCCCCCAATCTGCTGGCAATGCTCCCACTAATGCAGGCCAATATGCTGTTGGACTTGTTGGCAACAAGGACACACTGCTTACTCATATCCAGCATCTTGTCCACTGTAATCCCCAGGTCCTTTTCTGCAGAACTGCTGCTTATCTGGTTGGTCCCCAACCTGTAGCAGTGCATGGGATTCTTCCTTCCTAAGGGCAGGACTCTGCACTTGGCCTTGTTGAACTTCATCAGATTTCTTTTGGCCCAATCCTCCAATTTGTCTAGGTCACTCTGGACCTGATCCCTACCCTCCAGCGTATCTACCTCTCCCCACAGCTTAGTGTCATTTGCAAACTTGATGAGGGTGCAATTAATCCCATCATCCAGATCACTGATAAAGATGTTGAACAAAACCGGCCCCAGGACCGACCCCTGGGGCACTCTGCTTGATACTGGTTGCCAACTAGACATGGAGCCGTTGATCACTACCCGTTGAGCCCGACGATCTAGCCAGCTTTCTATCCACCTTATAGTCCATTCATCCAGCCCATACTTTTTAAACTTGCTGGCAAGAATACTGTAGGAGACCGTATCAGAAGTCTGAGCTCGTAGGTGTCATGGGTGGCCAAGGACCCAGCAGCTGTCAGCCAACATAGGTGATGGGGAACCCAGAGCTCTGAGCTACTGCGGGAGGACCCAGAGCTCTGAGTTACCATGGGTGGTGGGGGTCTCCATAGCTCCGTGATGCTGGGGCTGTGTCATGGGCTTCAGAGCACTGAGCACTATCAGCCGCAGAAGCAACAGGTTCTCGACCCTCCCAAAGCAGGGCTTGGGCTCTCATCCTACTGATCAGGCTTTAATCATCACCCTGTCCGTTCCCATTCCCATTATTTTTTTTTTTTGTAAATATTAAAGACAGGTCATCGGATTCTGTGATTATTTCTTTTATTGCCCACGACTTTAGGCATGAATGATCAGTTGGTCTGCCCCTTGTTCCTAAATAATATTGTGTCTCAGGCCAGGATATCCAGTCTCCAGCTGAACGCATTCTGGATGCTGTCCAGGGCTGTGGTCACTGCAGGCCCACTGACCTGATGTCTGCCATTTGTACTTGGTTGGTTAAGTAATCCCTCGGGTAGCTCTGTTTGGGTGTGTGGTGCCATAGGCTGTCGTGTTGGGTGATAGCAGGGCCTGGAGAGACTGAATCGCAAGAGAAGCATTTTGAAAAGGACCAGCCCAGCTGGGTGGTAAGAGGGGCACAGCAGTTCCCACAGCTCCCAGACTGCACCCCGGGGATGACAGCCCATCACACTCATACCCTGTGGAGCTCAAATTAGGCCCCCAGGCTCCTATGACACAAGCATGGGGGAGGGATGTAGCTCAAAGAAAAGATCCTGATGTAGCAGTTGTTTGATTCTTTCCCACTGTGTTCTGAACCCAGCAGGGCGCAGCTACCTAGAATACCACCACACTGAAATGGTCCCAGGGCATCAGGCATGGGAAACTCCATGGCTCTCCCCTCATAAATTTTGGTATACCATGTGAGATGAACTCCAGGTCATTTTTGCTATGGGAGGGGTGAAGGTATCACACAGAGAGTGGAGAAGTCCCACGGTACGAGTTCTGAGGCAGGATAATACAACCTGTTTGTGCATCAATTTCTGAAAGATCAACACAGTATTGAAATTTGATGCTGACCCGATGCAGAGAATGGATGAACTGTTAGAACAGTTTGAGCTGCCAGATATTTATCCACTTTAGACCTCACAAAGGGATACTGGCAAATACCTTTGATGCCAGAATTCAGGGAGATGAAAGCCTTTTTCATACCCTTCTGCTTGCATCAATCCAGGATCACATAATTTTTCCTCCACAGGGTGCCGGTGACTTTTAAGAGGCTAATGGACTGGATATTGCAACTACATGGTCAGTAAAGAGCGCTATGCTGCTACGAGCAATTGAAAATGGTTTTTGGTCCCCTATTTTATGGCAGCATTCCCACACATAGTGAAGATGGCAGTACATTACACACAGAAAAGAAAGCCATCATCAGTTGCTAGGCTGAACAGTCTGCAAGACTCAGTTTGCCCTGACAATCTCGCCCCTGGTATTGGCAAATCATTTCTTCACTCTGGGGGAGGCTCTCAAGCTTCGAGATCTCCAGGGTCTATTTTCTGCTCTTGCCGCTGCTCACAGAGCCCTGGGAATTGTCTGAGAGTCCTGGCCAATCAGAGAGTCCCCAGGGACTGTACAAGGGAATCATAAAAGTTGCTGTCCAGCACAGCGAGTGTCAGACATGTGAGATTCATACAGTGATTCTCAGGGCTCTGCCTTTCTGTCGCAGTAAGGAGATACCCTCTCGCCGCTGACAGTATTACGGTGAGTTGCCTCTTTCTGCATTAAAGTTAGTGCTGAGGGCTCAGGAAGTGCTCCAGGGTTGAACTGTTTAGTATTGTCAGAAGCACCAATGGATTTACCTGGTAAAACTGGAACTGCAAATGTATTGGAAATAGTTTAGACAGACATTTGTTTTTAAGATCAGTTCCTTGTTGTCTCTTACTGTCTTTCTATCTGTCTCAGCAGTTTCCTTTTTTTGGGCCGTGTGGTTTTTCCAATTCATCAACTCCACTGTGCTCTTAATTAGTAAAGCCAAAGCCTCTGCAGAGGGTATCTGTGTTACCAGAGAGTTCCCAACAAGAATGGGCCCCACACTGTCCAGATTCTGCACTCACACTCTGCCTTCAGTGGGTCACTTCAGATTGAAACTGGCTTCCCTGAGAGGAAAATCAGGGCCCACATGTTTTGAAATCCCCATCTTTCATGCCTGGTCTCTGAACGCCACATAAACTGGGGGTTTCCTTCAGACTATTTCAGCACCGTGACAGAATAGCGCTCTCTGTAGCAGGACCCAAAAACATCATTTTAACAGCTGGGAGTCGAATGTTGAACACTAAGTCTAAATCTGGTCCCATGGAGATGAGTGGCAAGAAAGTTTCAAAACAATTAGAATAACAATTTTATTTCACGGGGGAGAGGGGTCTGCTCTCTGTGCCCCTGCATCTCTGGGTCTGGAGAGAATGAGAAGTGCCAAAAAGAAGTAAAAATAAAAGCATGTTCCTGGCTTAGATGTATCCAGGCAGTGCTGGAAATCTCACCGGGGGAGGTCCAAGAACGCAAAGTCTGTGGCGGCGGGGGGAGGGAGGAGAAGGTGGGATGATGGGATGTGCAGTATCCAGATCACAGTGGCACAGAGTGCACCCCGGGGATGACAGCCCATCACACTCATACCCTGTGGAGCTCAAATTAGGCCCCCAGCCTCCTATGACACAAGCATGGGGGAGGGATGTAGCTCAAAGAAAAGATCCTGATGTAGCAGTTGTTTGATTCTTTCCCACTGTGATCAGTGATTGTCTCGCTCTGGTGAGAAATCTCCCACAGAGAGGGGCAAATGCCAGGTCACCTCTGATGCTGCTCTTGTTATACCCTGTCTAACCTCCTCCATTGACGGGTGGTAATCAGTGACTGTGTCTGACTTGTGAGAAATCTCACACAGAGTTGCAAGTACCAAGGCTCCTGTGCTACTGATCTTGGTGCACGTTTATAAACTGTGTGCAGCTTCGCGAACTGCTATTCATGAACAGTACACAAGCTGAGATGTATGCACACTATACAATGAGAGCAGGCAACTCTGGTGCAGGTGAGGGCCTAGATCAGTGGTTCTCAAACTTTTGTACTGGTGTTCCCTTTCATATAGCTAGCCTCTGAGTGTGACCCCCATATAAATTAAAAACACTGTTTTATATTTTTAACACCATTATAATTGCTGGAGGCAAAGCAGGGTTTGGGGTAGAGGTGGACAGCTCCTGACCCCTCGCCCCGCCCCGTGTAATAAACTTGCAACCCCCTGAGGGGTCATGACCCCCAGTTTGAGAACCCCTGGCCTAGATAAACCCAGCTGCCATATGCAGGAGCCACTGGCACCTGAATGAAATGGGACCACTGGGACACAGACGTTAAACCCAGGATGTTCTGGGAGCAGTTGCTAGCCATCTCTAATAGTCATTAATGGTGAGGGCTCAGTGCAGAGGTTACATGGGCTCAGGTCATTATTTTTCCCACGTAAAACGTTTATCCATGCAGTGTCACACGAGATCTGTGAGTCTTGTGCAATACACACCTACTGTAACATTTTCAAGGCTCCATAGTCACATGAGAATTTTTCCCCAGAGGGTTAAATTCAACACAGTCATGAATAGGAAAAATGCATTCAATAAGCTCACGCACAAGCGTGGAGGCAAAATTCCTCCAACTGACTCCTAGGGACGTGTTCGTAGATTCCAAGGACATAAGAAACTATTGTGATCATCTGGTCTGACTTTCTGTAGAGCGCAGGCCAAAGAATTTACTAAAAATTAGTCCTAGAGCAGATCTTTTAGAGAAATATCCAACTTTAATTTAAAAATTCTCTTCTCAGTGATGAAGAATCCACCAAGACCCTTGGTAAATTGTTCAAATGGTTAATTACTCTCACCATTTAAAAAATGTATGCATTATTTCCAGTCAGAATTTCTTCAACAACTTCCAGTCATTGGATCATGTTATACCTTTGTATGATAGGCTAAAAAGCCTATTATTAAATATTTGCTCCCGTGTAGATACTTACAGACTGTTAACAAGTCACCCATTAACCATCTTTGTTAAACTAAATAGACTGAAATCTTTGAGTCTATAACTATAGGGCAAGTTTTTTAATCTTTTTATAATTCTTGTGAGTCTTCTCTGAACCCTCTTTAATATATCAGCATCCATCTTTAATCGTGGACACCAGAACTGGACACAGGATTCCAGCAGCGGTCACTCCATTGCCAAATACAGAGGTAAAATAACTTCTTTATCTCTCCTTGAGATTACCCTCGTTATCATCCAAGGATTACATTGTCTCTTTTGGCCATATGCTCACACTGGGAACTCATGTTTGGCTAATTATCCCTTCACACCCCCGGATCTTATTTAGCATCATTTTGCTTCCCAGGATAATGCCCCATTGTGTAAGCATCGCCTACATTCTTTGTTCCTAGATGTAGATCTCTGCATAGCTATATTAGAACACTCATTGTTTGCTTCGACCCAGTTAACCAACAAATCCAGATTGCTCTGAATCAGTAACCTGTCCTCTTTATTATTTACAATCCCCCATTTTTTTTGTCATTTGCAAACTTCATCGATATTCAGCCACGAGAAGGGTTAGCAGCTGAGTTGCTGACACATTTCTCTGCTTACACTTCTCAGTTAACACCTGTAACTTGTGGCTCAGACAAAGCTGGGTACCTTCAAGAAAGTGTCTCACCGAAAGAAAAAAGGGAAGTAACAGAGGTGCAGGCCTGTAGCCCTAAATACCAAGAGTCTTGTGTCCTTTATGCCCTTTGTGCCCATTCTATTGAGCACAAAGTCAGAGCCCAGCACGATAACGTCTGTTTCCATTTGGGAAACTTGGCTCCTTTCCAATATAGCAATTGCATCGTGCATAAGAGCTATGGTCCATCCAGTCAGGTGTCCTCTCTCTGACAGTGACAATGTCAGGTGCTGCAGAAGAAGGTATAAGAAACACACCAGTAGGGGGATGGTGGGGTGACTTGACCATCAAGAGGGTGTCACCCTAATCCCTAAAAGCTAGAGATTAGCTTGTGCCCTGAAACACGTGGGTGTATAGGCTTTCCAAAATATTTATTTAGCTGTAACTATTATAACTGGACACTCTCACTATCCATGTTAATCTACAAATCCTTCCTGCTTCTTGCTTATCTCGTGGCGTCAACTACCTCTTTTGTCAATGAGTTCCTCAGTCTAATCAGACGTTGAGTGCAGAAAGTATTCTTTATAATCTATTTTGAATTTGCCAAGTTTCAGTTTAATTGAATGTCCTGTTGATCTTGTGTTATGAGACAGGGAGAACACATTCTCCATCTACTCTCTACCAGTCAATATTTTAAAGGTTTTTCTCATGTCCCCTCTTATTCATCTCCTTTCTAAGGTAACAATCCCAGTCTTCTCAATCTCTCCCATATGAGAGTTTCCGCAGGCCCGTGATCATTCTCACTGCCCTGGCCTCTCTAGTTCTGCAATATCCTGGGGGAGAAGGGTGTCCAATGCTACACAGAGGAGTCCAGAGGAGGGTGAATCATTGACCGACTGATCTCATGGCATTGTATTTTCTCTATGATTCCCCATCTCCCTCCTACTGGAACCCAATGCTTTGCTCAGTTTCTGTCCATGCTTTCACTTTGAACAGGGTTTCACAGAGCTCTGTACCATGATGCCCTGGTCCCTGTCTGAAGTTCATACAGTTAAATTAGAACCTTATAAGGTGTTTAAGGAGTTCAATCTTTTCCCTCCAGTGGGCATACACACTGAAGTTATTGACACCTAAGTTCATCTGCCATCATACTGCCCATTCACCTGGCTTGGTTAGCTCCCTTTGAGGACTTCTCTGGCCTTGACTATGAGTTAAATAATCTGGTGCCATCTGTAAATGTTGCCACCTCACTGCGGACTCCCCTTTCTAGGTTGTTAATAAGTATAAAATATTTACCGTACTATTGATTGTATAAAGCGAGTAACCCCCCTTTGCTGTACTTCTCTCTCTTCACAGGCACCTTGAGCACTTCTGAGCCTAATCGACACATCGAGCATCCTATCATGGCAAATTTCAGCCACACCCCCTCTAACCCTTCAACATTCAGCCTATCGGGGATCCTTGGCCTGGAAGCTGCCCACGTCTGGATTTCCATTCCTGTCTCTATGTCCTACATTATCAGCCTGTTGGGAAATTTCATGCTTCTGTTTATTGTAGGCAAAGAACAGACACTCCACAAGCCAATGTACCTGCTGCTCAGCATGCTGGCGCTCACAGACATCGCCACGTGTACCTTGGTTGTGCCAAAGGCACTGTGTATATTTTGGTTCAATTTGAAAAGCATTACTGTGGGTGGGTGTCTCACCCAGATGTTCTTTCTTCACATGGTTTCTTTTACGCAGTCAGCCATCCTCGTGACAATGGCCTTCGATCGCTACGTTGCCATATGTAACCCTCTGAGATACACCACCATCCTCACCAATGCACGAGTCGCTAAGTTAGGGCTTGTAGGTTTGATACGGTCTGCTCTCTTCATCCTGCCTCTACCCCTGATCTTGAGTAGGTTGCCATTCTGTGCCAACCTCACTATCCACCAAACGCACTGCGAGCACATGGCTGTGGCGAAGATATCGTGTGGGGACATCACAGTCAGCAGGATGTATAGCTTGGTTATGGCATTTGTAGTCAGCGGGATAGACCTGATGCTCATTGCCCTCTCCTATGGTCTGATCATCAGGGCCATCCTAAAAATGTCCTCAAAGAAAGCCCACCAGAAAGCCTTCAACACCTGCACAGCCCACATCTGTGTGATGCTTACAACTTATACTCCTGGGCTCTTCACCAGCCTGACACACCGGTTCAGTCAGGGCATCGCTCCCCATCTTCACATCATCTTGTCCAACCTCTATTTACTCATCCCCCCCATGCTCAACCCTATCATTTATGGGGTCAAAACCAAAGAGCTTCGTGACAAAGTGGGCAAATACACCAGCAGAATGTGCTCTTGGGGCCACTGACTTTAATCCTCTGTGTCAAGAGGGGGAAAGGATTTCTCCTCATTAACCAAGTGTGCTCTGTCCAAGTTTGGCTGAGCTCAGCATTGTGAAAGTTCAGAGTCTGAGAACTTCCTCACACCTAATGTCTTATCATTCCATCACCAAGCACTTCCCTCTCCATTGCGGAGTTCCCTCTCTTTGATCATCACATGATCTCTTTCATTGTCACCGGTCAGCCCCCACCCCAATACCCTCTGTCACTCGGCCTTTCCATGACTACCAGCCTAGAAGAAGATACTGCAGCTTTTTGAAGCCAGGGACTTTGCATTAGTCCCTTTGTGAACACGGTTCTTGATCAGTTTGATGAACAGAAGCTATGCTTTCAGATAGCCAAAGAGAAAAGTAAGAAACTACAATGCTGAATTTTTTTGTCATATGTACAGTGATCTGGTGAGCAAAATTTACCTGATTTTTTTACGTCCAATCCTTCAGGAAACCTGGAGGATAAACCAAATAAAGACAAACAGTAACAAAATAATTGAACACAAAATGTGGACATTGACTCCAGGTATCAGCACAGCGCAGCCAGGGCATGGGAGGGAGGCCTGGGGTGCTGAATGCAGAAAAACCAAGGGGTCTACCTGATTAAATTGGAACTACAAATGTATAGGGAATAGTTTAGAGAAATATTTGTTTTTAAAACCAGTTCCTTGTCTCTCACTGTGTCCTTCTATCTGTCTCAGTAGCTTCCTTTTTCCTTTCTTTGGGGGGGGGGGGGGAGGTGTGTTTTTTCTAAAGTTAGCTCAAGTTTTCCAATTCAGCAACTTCACTCCCTTGTTAAGAAGTGGAGCCAAAGCCTCTGCAGTGGGTATGTGTGTTACCAGAGGGTTCATAACAAGAATGGGCCCAACACTGGTCAGATTCTGCTCTCACATTCTGCCTCCAGTGGATCACTCGAGATTGACAATGACCTCCCTGAAGGCAAAATCAGTGCCCATGTGTTTTGAAGTCCCTGTGTTTTATGCTCGGTTTCAGAACGCCACATAAACTGGGGGTTTCCTTCAGACTCTTTCAGCACCGTAACAGAATAGGTATCTCTGTAGCAGGACCCAAAGCCATGTTTTTCATAGCCAGGACCAGAAGGTTAAACACTAAGGGTGAATCTGGTCCCATTGAGATCAATGCAAAACTCCCAACTTGTTCAGGAGTTCACCCTAAACCTCCATGTAGGGACGTAAATTAATGGCCTGTTTTTCACCGGCCATGAGCCTCCAGTGAATTCAACTGGAGTTGTCCCATGGCCTCCGAGGATGGGTGAGCTCGTTTGGAGAAAAGAAGGACAGAACATCTCATGCTAGTGGGGGAGTGGAACTATATGTGAAGGAAAGCGAAGAATCAAATGAAGTAAAAATCTTCAATGAACCAAACTGTACTATAGAATCTCTGTGGATAGTAATTCTATGCTCGAATAATAAGAATGATAACAGTAGGAATACTCTACTGATCATCTGACCAGTATGGTGATAGTGACTGTGAAATGCTCAGGGAGGTTAGAGAAGCTATAAAAAAACCCTCAAAAATAATGGGAAATTTCAACAATCCACACATTGACTGGGTACACTTCAGGACGGGATGCAGAGAGAAAGTTTCTTGACACCTTAACTGATTGCTTCTTTGAGCAGCTACTCCTCGAACTCACAAAAGGAGAGGAAATTCTTGATTTAGTCCTTAGTGAAGCACAGGATCTGGTCCAAGAGGTGAATATAGTTGAAATGCTATTAATAGTGACCATAATGTAATTAAATTTAACATCGCTGTGACGAGGAAAACACCACAGTAGCACAACTCTGTAGCATTTAATTTCAGAAAAGGGGACTACACAAAAATGAGGAAGTTAGTTAAACGGAAATTAAAAGGTAAAGTGGCAAAAGTTAAATCCCTGCAAGCTGCATGGAAATTTTTTAAAGACATCATAATAGAAGTTCATCTCAAATGTATACCCCAAATTAAAAAAAAAAACATAGTAAAAGAACCGAAAAAGTGACACCATGGCTAAACAAGAAAGAAAAAGAAGCAGTGAGAGTCAAAAAGCTATCCTTTAAAAAGTGGAAGTTAAATCCTAGTGAGGAAAATGGAAAGGAGTGGAAACTCTGGCAAATGAAGTGTAAAATATAATTAGGAAGGGAAAAAAAGAATTTGAAGAACTGCTAGCCAAAGACTCCAAAAGTAATAGCAATTTTTTAAAGTACATCAGAAGCAGGAAGACTGCTAAGCAACCAGTGGGGCCACTGGATGATCGAGATGCTAAAGGAGCACTCAAGGATGAAAAAGCCTTTGCGGAGAAACTAAATGAATTCTTTCCATCGGTCTTCATGACTGAGGATGTCAGGGAGATTCCCAAACCTGAGTCATTCATTTTAGGTGACAAATCTGAGGAAATGTCCCAGACTGAGGTGTCATTAGAGGAGGTTTTGGAACAAATTGATAAATTAAATAGCAATAAGTCACCAGGACCAGATGGGATTCACCCAAGAGTTCTGAAGGAACTCAAATGTGAAATTGCAGAACTACTAACTGTGGTTTGTAACCTATCATTTAAATCAGCTTCTTTCCCAAATGTATGGAGGATAGCTAATGTGACACCAATTTTTACAAAGGGCTCCAGAGATGATACCGGCAATTACAGGCTGATAAGCGTGATTCAATACCGTGCAAACTGCTTGAAACTAGAATAAAGAACAAAATTGTCAGACAAATATATGAACATCATTTTTTGGGGAAGAGTCAACATGGTTCCTGTAAAGGGAAATCATACCTCACCAATCTACTAGAATTCTTTGAGGGGGGTTAACAAGCATGTGCAAAAGGGGGATCCAGTGGATATAGTGTATTTAGATTTTCAGAAAGCCTTTGACAAGGTCACTCACCAAAGTCTCTTAAGCAAAGTAATCTGTCCCGGGATAAGAAGGAAGGTCATCTCATAGACTGGTAACTTATTAAAAGATAGGAAACAAAGGGTAGGAATAAATGGTCAGTTTTCAGAATGGAGAGAAGTAAATAGTACTATTCATAGATTCATAGATTCTAGGACTGGAAGGGACCTTGAGAGGTCATCGAGTCCAGTCCCCTGCCCTCATGGCAGGACCAAATACTGTCTAGACCATCCCTGATAGACATTTATCTAACCTACTCTTAAATATCTCCAGAGATGGAGATTCCACAACCTCCCTAGGCAATTTATTCCAGTGTTTAACCACCCTGACAGTTAGGAACTTTTTCCTAATGTCCAACCTAGACCTCCCTTGCTGCAGTTTAAGCCCATTCCTCCTTGTTCTATCCTCAGAGGCTAAGGTGAACAAGTTTTCTCCCTCCTCCTTATGACACCCTTTTAGATACCTGAAAACTGCTATCATGTCCCCTCTCAGTCTTCTCTTTTCCAAACTAAACAAACTCAATTCTTTCAGCCTTCCTTCATAGGTCATGTTCTCAAGACCTTTAATCATTCTTGTTGCTCTTCTCTGGACTCTTTCCAATTTCTCCACATCTTTCTTGAAATGCGGTGCCCAGAACTGGATACAATACTCCAGCTGAGGCCTAACCAGAGCAGAGTAGAGCGGAAGAATGACTTCTCGTGTCTTGCTCACAATACACCTATGAATACATCCCAGAATCATGTTTGCTTTTTTTGCAACAGCATCACACTGTTGACTCATATTTAGCTTGTGGTCCACTATAACCCCTAGATCTCTTTCTGCCGTACTCCTTCCTAGACAGTCTCTTCCCATTCTGTATGTGTGAAACTGATTTTTTCTACCTAAGTGGAGCACTTTGCATTTGTCTTTGTTAAACTTCATCCTGTTTAACTCAGACCATTTCTCCAATTTGTCCAGATCATTTTGAATTATGACCCTGTCCTCCAAAGCAGTTGCAATCCCTCCCAGTTTGGTATAATCGGCAAACTTAATAAGCGTACTTTCTATGCCAATATCTAAGTCGTTAATGAAGATATTGAACAGAGCCAGTCCCAAAACAGACCCCTGCGGAACCCCACTCGTTATGCCTTTCCAGCAGGATTGGGAACTATTAATAACAACTCTCTGAGTACGGTTATCCAGCCAGTTATGCACCCACCTTATAGTAGCCCCATCTAAATTGTATTTGCCTCGTTTATCGATAAGAATATCATGCGAGACCGTATCAAATGCCTTACTAAAGTCTAGGTATACCACATCCACAGCTTCACCCTTATCCACAAGGCTCGTTATACTATCAAAGAAAGCTATCAGATTGATTTGACACGATTTGTTCTTTACAAATCCATGCTGGCTGTTCACCTTACCACCTTCCAAGTGTTTGCAGATGATTTCCTTAATTACTTGCTCCATTATCTTCCCTGGCACAGAAGTTAAACTAACTGGTCTGTAGTTTCCTGGGTTCTTTTTATTTCCCTTTTTATAGATGGGCACTATATTTGCCCTTTTCCAGTCTTCTGGAATCTCTCCCGTCTCCCATGATTTTCCAAAGATAATAGCTAGAGGCTCAGATACCTCCTCTATTAGCTCCTTGAGTTTTCTAGGATGCATTTCATCAGGCCCTGGTGACTTGCAGGCATCTAACTTTTCTAAGTGATTTTTAACTTGTTCTTTTTTTATTTTATCTGCTAAACCTACCCCCTTCCCATCAGCATTCACTATGTTAGGCATTCCTTCAGACTTCTCGGTGAAGTCCGAAACAAAGAAGTCCTTAAGCATTTCTGCCATTTCCAAGTTTCCTGTTACTGTTTCTCCCTCTTCACTAAGCAGTGGGCCTACCCTGTCTTTGGTCTTCCTCTTGCTGCTAATGTATTGATAAAAAAACTTCTTGTTTCCCTTTATTCCTGTAGCTAGTTTGAGCTCATTTTGTGCCTTTGCCTTTCTAATCTTGCCCCTGCATTCCTGTGTTATTTGCCTATATTCATCCTTTGTAATCTGTCCTAGTTTCCATTTTTTGTATGACTCCTTTTTATTTTTTAGATCATGCAAGATCTCGTGGTTAAGCCAAGGTGGTCTTTTGCCACATTTTCTATCTTTCCTAACCAGCGGAATAGCTTGCTTTTGGGCCCTTAATAGTGTCCCTTTGAAAAACTGCTAACTCTCCTCAGTTGTTTTTCCCCTCAGTCTTGATTCCCATGGGACATTACCTATCAGCTCTCTGAGCTTACCAAAATCCACCTTCCTGAAATCCATTGTCTCTATTTTGCTGTTCTCCCTTCTACCCTTCCTTAGAATTGCAAACTCTATGATTTCATGATCACTTTCACCCAAGCTGCCTTCTACTTTCAAATTCTCAACGAGTTCCTCCCTATTTGTTAAAATCAAGTCTAGAACAGCTTCCCCCCCAGTAGCTTTTTCAACCTTCTGAAATAAAAAGTTGTCTGCAATGCAGTCCAAGAATTTGTTGGATAGTCTGTGCCCCGCTGTGTTATTTTCCCAACATATATCTGGATAGTTGAAGTCCCCCATCACCACCAAATCTTGGGCTTTGGATGATTTTGTTAGTTGTTTAAAAAAAGCCTCATCCACCTCTTCCACCTGGTTAGGTAGCCTGTAGTAGATTCCTAGCATGACATCACCCTTGTTTTTTACCCCTTTTAGCCTAACCCAGAGACTCTCAACACTTCCGTCTCCTATGTTCATCTCTACCTCAGTCCAAGTGTGTACATTTTTAATATATAAGGCAACACCTCCTCCCTTTTTCCCCTGTCTATCCTTCCTGAGCAAGCTGTACCCATCCACACCAACATTCCAGTCATGTGTATTATCCCACCAAGGTTCAGTGATGCCAACAATGTCATAGTTGTATTTATTTATTAGCACTTCCAGTTCTTCCTGCTTATTACCCATACTTCTCACATTTGTATATAGGCATCTAAGATACTGGTTTGATCTTTTACTATCTGCCAGGGGTCTGTACTGGGACCAGTCTTATTCAACATATTCATAAATGATCTGAAAAAGGAGTAAACAGTTTGGTGGAAAATTTGCAGATGATACAAAAGTACTTAAGATTCTGAAGTCCCAAGCAGACTGTGAAGAGCTATGAAAGGAGCTCACAAAAGTGGCTGACTGTGCAACAAAATGGCAGATGAAATTCAGTGTTGATAAATGCAAAGTAATGCACATTGGAAAGCATAATCCCAACTGTACTTGTAAAATGATGGGGGCGAAATAGGGAATGGACATCCTGCCTACTGTACAGACCAAAGAGGCGTAATGAACCCTCCTGGGTCCGGGGAGGGGTGTCTCAGACTCTAATGTACATCTTTGACACCATTCCATATCCGGACCATCCCTCCTCCTGTGAGCAACCTCACTACAGCCTTGTGGCACAGTCAGAAATTGCCAACACAGAAAAGCAGCCTCAGGAAGGGGTGTCTGGGTTTCTAGCGGGCTGCAATGCATTAAAGCTTTGTGTCATTTTGAGGCAAAGTTACTCACACTGGCTCCTTTTAGTCTCCACATCCTCTCTCCCTCCTGCTGGGTGTGTCCCTCTCTCCTTCCTGCACGGGCTGAGCTGCTGCTGGGGTTCCCTTCACCCGCAGAAAGGAAGTTCAGGCTGATCTCCCCCTTTTCCCCGGTGCAGGCAGACACTGAGTTTAACCTATTTCTGAGGAGATTTTTCTGTGAGCTCTCGCTGTAGGGTCTTGCACCTGGTTTTGATCCTGGGTGAGGGATATTACTGTGTGGCAGGGGTGGGGGCTGTGCGATCAGGGAACATACATGTACAGGTGAGCAGCTCTGGAGGTTGAGGGAGCACACAGGGTGTGTACTTGGACAATCAGGGAGCAGTGGAGGTTGTGGAAGCAGACAGGTGGTGTACACAAAGAAGCAGGCAGTAATGGGGGTAGTGGGGGCAGGCAGAGGGGTTTACACAGAGAAGGGGCAGTGCTGGGGGTTGTGGGTGCAGGTAGGGGGTGTACAGAGAGAAGTGGGCAGTGCAAAGGGTTGGGGGGCAGGCAGGTGTGTGTACACAGACAAGTGGGCAGCGCTGGAGGTTGTGGGGGCAGGGAGTGGGGTGGAAACGAACAAGGGGGAAGAGCTGCTGAAATTCAATTTTTCTTTATGATTATTGGCATTTCACTGGTGAAAAGAACCACTGATCTTTGCTCCTCAGTTGGTTCAATCTCCCATCATATTCTGACTCCCGTCTCCGTACTCTCCTTCCTGATCCCAGGCTGCTGCGATTCCAGCAGCATGCTGGTCGCCAGTGTCTGCTCCATGCTCCCCATTCATCCCTGCTTCCCACAATCCCACAGGCAGCTGCCTGAAACAGTGGGATACTGGGACACAGACATTAAACCCAGGACTCTCTGTGATGGTTTGTTAGCTGTTAGCCATTCACGGTGACACTTGTACATACATTCCTCAGTGCAGAGATTTTATGGGGTCAAGTCATTTTTTTTCTCACCTAAAGCGCTCATACATGCAGTGTGCTACTGGACCCCTCAGCCTCGTGAAATACACACCTAGTGTAATATTTTCAAGGCACCACAGTCACATGAAAATTGCTCCCCATAGGGCTACATTTACCATGGTCATGAACAGAAAAAATGCCTTCTGTAAGCTCAGGCATGAGCTTGCAGGCAAAATACCTTCAGCCGACTTCTGGGGACATGTTCATTGATTCCCAGGCCAGAAGGGACCATTGTGATCTTCTCATCTGACTTTCTGTAGTGCAGCATTTTTCAAAGTTTGGGTCGTGACCCAGTACTGGGCCGTGGCATATCAGACACTGGGGTGCTGTGGTCAGCACCGCCGACTGGGATGTTAAAAGTCCCGTCGGTGGTGCTGCCCAGCTAAGGCAAGCTAGAGCCTACCTGCTCTGACACCATGCTGCGCCCCGGAAGTGGCCAGCAGTGGGTCCGGCTTCTAGGCGAGGGGCCATGGGGCTACACATGCTGCCCCTGTCCCGAGCACCGACTCCACACTCCCATTGGGTGCCTAGGAGACGGACATATTGCTGGTCACTTCAGGCACAGGATGGTCATTGAATGAAAAAAGCATTCTTTTTTATCTGTTTTGTATTTGCCATGTTTCATTTTCATTGAACGTCCTCTTAATCTTGTATTATGAGACAGGGAGAACACATTCTCAATCTACTCCCTACCGGTCAGTATTTTATATACTTTTCTCATGTCCCCTCTAATGTATTTCCTTTGTAAGGTAACAATCCCAGTGTTTTCAACCTCCCCAGGCTCTTCAACATTCTTGTTGCCCTTCCCTGCACGTCTCAAGTTCTGCAATATCCTGTGTGAGAAGGTGCCCCGTACTACAAGAGAAGTCCAGAGGAGGGTGAAACATTGACTGATGTATCTCATGGCATTGTATTTTCTGTAGGATTCCCCATCCCACTCCTCCTGGATCCAACAGTTTGTGTAGTTTCTGTCCGTGCTTGCACTATGAGCAGGATTTCACTGAGCTGTGTGCCATGACACCCTGGTCCCTAGCCTGAGTTCATACAGTTAAATTAGAACCTTGTAAGGTGTTTGAGGACTTCAAGTTTTTCCCTCCAATGGGCATAGATATTGCAGTTACTGACATCGAAGTTTGTCTGTCATCATGCTGCCCATTCACCTGGCTTCGTTAGCTCCTTCTGATGACTTCTCTGGACTTGACTATGACCTAAATAATCTGGTGCCATCTGTAAATGATAGAATCGTAGAAACTTATGACTAGAAGGGACCTCAAGAGGTCATCTAAACCACACCCCTGCCTCATGGCAGGACTAAATATTATCTTGACCATTCCTGACAGGTGTTTGTCTAATCTGCCCTTAAAAATCTCCAATGATTCCACAACCTCCCTAGGCAATTTATTACAGTGCTTACCCACCCCAGGGCCACCCAGAGGATTCAGGGGGCCTGGGATCTTTGGCGGCAGAGGGCCCCGCCGCCGAATTGCTGCCGAAGACCCGGCACTTCGGCGGCGGGTCCCGGGGCGGAAGGACCCCCCGCAGCGGGTCTTCAGGGCACTTCGGCAGCGGGTCCCGGGGTGGAAGGACCCCCCCGCCGCGGGTCTTCAGGGCACTTCGGCGGCGGGTCCCGGAGCGGAAGGGCTCCCGCCGCTGAACTGCCGCCAAAGACCCGGAGCGGAAGAAGCTCCGGGGGCCCGGGCCCCGCAAGCGTTTTCCGGGGCCCCCGGAGCGAGTGAAGGACCCCGCTCCAGGGGCCCCGAAAAACTCTCGTGGGGGCCCCTGCGGGGCCCAGGGCCTGGGGCTAATTGCCCCACTTGCCCTCTCCCTGGGCGGCCCTGACCCACCCTGACTGTTAGGAAGATTTTTCCTAATGTCCAACCTAATCCTCCCATGCTGCTCTTTGTAACAACCTTTTACGAGCTTTAAAATTGTTATCATGTCCCCCATCAGTCTTCTCTTTTCCAGACTAAACAATTTTTTCAATCTTCCCTCATAGGTCATGTTTTCTAGACCTTTAATCATTTTTGTCGCTCTTCTCTGGATTTTTCTGAAATGTGGCACCCAGAACTGGACACAATACTCCAGTTGAGGCCTATTCAGCACGGAGTAGAGCGGAAGAATTACTTCTCGTGTCTTGCTTACAACACTCCTGCAAATACATCCCAGAATGATGTTTTGAAACAGCGTTACACTGTTGAGTCATATTTAGCTTGTGGTCCACTATGACCCCCAAATCCCTTTCCGCAGTACTCCTTCCTAGGCAGCCATTTCCCATTTTGTATGTGTGCAATTGATCGTTCCTTCCTAAATGGAGTACTTTGCATTTTCCCTTATTCAATTTTATCCTATTTACTTCAGACCATTTCTCCAGTTTGTCCAGATCATTTTGAATTTTAATCCTATCCTCCAAAGTACATGCAACCCCTCCCAGCTTGGTATCGTCCACAAACTTTGTAAGTGTACTCTCTATGCCATTATCTAAATCATTGATGAAGATATTGAACAGAAACGGAGCCAGAACTGATCTATGCGGGACCCCATTTGTTATGTCCTTCCAGCATGACTGCGAGCCACTGATAACTATTCTCTAGGAACGGTTTTCCAATCAGTTTTGCACCCACCTTCTAGCAGTTCCATCTAGGTTGTATTTCCCTAGTTTGTTTATGGGAAGGTCATGCGAGACAGTATCAAAAACTTTACTAAAGTCAAGATATACCATGTCAGCCACTTCCACCCTGTCCACAAGGTTTGTTACCATGCCAAAGAAAGCTATCAGGTTGGTTTGACACAATTTGTTCTTGACACATCCATGCTATTACTTATCATCTTTTTATCTTCTAGATGTTTGCAAATTCATTGCTTAAGTATTTGCTCCAATATCTTTCCAGGTACAGAAGTTAAGTTGACTGGTCTGTAATTCATTGAGTTGTCCTTATTTCACTTTTTACAGATTGGCACTATATTTGCCCTTTTCCAATCTTCTGGAATCTCTCCCATATTCCATGACTTTTAAAAGATAATTGCTAATGGCTCAGACATATCCTCATTCAGCTCCTTGAATATTCTAGCATGCATTTCATCAGGCACTGGTGACTTGAAGACATCGAATTTGTCTAAGTAATTTTTAACTTGTTCTTTCCCTATTTTAGCCTCTTCTGATCCTACCTCATTTTCACTCACATTCACTATGTTAGATGTCCAATCACCACCAACCTCCTTGGTGAAAACCGAAACAAAGACGTCATTAAGCACCTCTGCCATTTCCACATATTCTGTTATTATTTCCCCCCCCCCTCCCCTCATTGAGTAACGGGCCTATCCTGTCCTTGGTCTTTTTCTTGCTTTAATGTACTTGTAGGATGTTTTCTGGTTACTCTTTATTTCTCTAGCTAATTTGATCTTGTTTTGTGACTTGGCCTTTCTAATTTTGTCCCTACATACTTGTGTTATTTGTTTATATTCATCCATTGTAATTTGACCAAGTATCCACTTTTTGTAGGACTCTTTTTCAATTTTTAGATCATTGAAGATCTCCTGGTTAAGCCAGGGTAGTCTCTTGCCATACTTCCTATCTTTCCTATGCAGTGGGATAATTTGCTCTTGCACCCTTAACTATGTCTCTTTGGAAAACTGCCAATTGTCTTCAACTGTTTTTCCCCTTACACTTGCTTCCCAAGGGATCTTACCTACCAACTCCCTGAGTTTGCTAAAGTCTGCCTTCTTAAAGTCCATTGTCTTTATTTTGCTGTTCTCCCTCCTACCATTCGTTAGAATCATGAACTCTATTGTTTCATGATCACTTTTGCCCAAACCGCCTTCCACTTTCAAATTCCCAACCAGTTCCTCCTTATTTGTCAAAATCTAATCTAGAACAGCCTTTCCACTAGTAGCTGTCTCACTTTCTGAAACAAAAAAATGTCTCCAATACATTCCAAGAATT
Source organism: Emys orbicularis (assembly GCF_028017835.1). NCBI lineage: Eukaryota > Metazoa > Chordata > Testudines > Emydidae > Emys > Emys orbicularis. The sequence goes on from NC_088683.1 coordinate 367,380,906, forward strand.
TATTGGAAAATTTCTGCCCTGCTGTGTTATTTTCCCACCAACTCCTGTGCTTTGGATGATTTTGGTAGTTGTTTTAAAACAGTCTCATCCACCTCTTCTTCCTGGTTAGGTGGTCTTTAGTAGACCTCTTCCATGGCAACACCCTTGTTTGTAACCCCTTTTATCCTTACCCAGAGAATTTAAACAAGTCTGTCTCCTATTTTCATCTCAACCTCAGTCCAAGTGTATACATTTTAATATATAAGGCCACACCTCATTCCTTGTTTCCGTGCTTGTCCTTCCTGAGCAAGGTGTACCCTTCTATACCAATATTCCAGTCATGTGTATTATCCCACCAGGTCTCTGTGATGCCAACTATGTCATAATTGTATTTATTTACTAGTATTTTGATGTCTTCCTGCTTATTCCCCATACTTCTTGCATTAGTATACAGACATCTAACATTCTGAGTTTATCTCCCCCAATTCTGTCTTGTCTCTCCTTTATCCCTGCTATAACAGCCCATGCCCCCCCCCCCAATTCCAAACTTTCTCCCAGGTCTCCATGTTCTTGATTTACCTTTTGGCTTTGGTCCCCTACCCCCTTTGAACATTAGTTTAAAGTCATCCTCACTAGGTTAGCCTTTCTGCACCAAATATGCTCTTCCCTTTCCTCGATAGGTGGACCCCATCTCTGTTTAGCAGTCCTTCCTGGAACAGCATCCCGTGGTCAAGGAAGCTGAAGCCCTCCTGGAGACACCATCTTCACAGCCAGGCATTCATCTGCAGGATGCATCTGTCTCTGCCTGGCCCCCTACTCTTGACTGGACAGATCAAAGAGAACACCCCCTGCACTCCCAACTCCCTCACCCTTACTCCCAGAGCCCTGTAGTCACTTCTGATGTGCTAAGGGTCATACCTTGAAGTAACATGTTGCCACCTCACTGATCGCCCCTCTTTCTAGATTGGTAATAACTAGAAAATATTTACCCTACTATTTGTTATAAAAGTATGTAACCCCCCTTGGTGTGCTTCTCTCCCTTCACAGGCAACTTGAGCATTTCTGATCCCAATTGATGCATTGACAACTTAATGGCAGCTTTCAACCTCACCTCCTCTGACCCTTCAACATTCATCCTAATCGGCATCACTGCCCTGAAAGCTGCCCATGTCTGGATTTCAATCCCTTTCTCTACATTCTACATTATCAGCTTGTTGGGAAATGTCATGGTTCTCTTTGTTGTGGGCAAAGAGAAAACCCTGCACAAGCCCAAATACCTGCTGCTCTGCATGCAAGCGCTCACAGACATCGGCATGTCTACCTCCATTGTGCTGAAGGCACTGCGTATGTTTTGGTTCAATCTGAAAGGCCTTACTGTCTTATCATCTATCCCTTCCTTAATGATCCCAACATTCTGTTCACTTTTTTGACTGCTGCTGCACATTGAGTGGATGTTTTCAGAGAACTATCCACACTGACTGCAACATCTCTTTCTTGAGTGGTAACAGCTAATTTAGACCCCATGATTTTATATGTATAGTGGGGATTATGTTTTCCAAAGTGCATTACTTTACATTCATCAACATTGAATTTCATTTGCCATTTTGTTGCCCAGTCACCCAGTTTTGAGAGATCCTTTTGTAGCTCTTCACAGTCTGCCTGGGACTTCAGTATCTTGAATAGTTTTGTATTATCTGCAAATTTTGAGACCTCACTATTTACTCTTTTTTCCAGATCATTTATGATTACGGTAAATCTTGTTAATATGGGGCCCATATGTGCTGGTGAGAATATCCTGGCTGTGGCAGAATTTTAGCAAGTTGGAATGTAAGGGGGCTGTTGGACCCTCACTAAAAGTTAGTGAGGATTTTTGATTGGCCCTTTTCCAGTACCAAAAGGAAGGGGAAGGGTCAATGGGAAACCAGGCCCCTGAGACAGACAGGCCCCAGGGAAAATGGGTAGAGGCCAATATTCACAGTCAGCCTGATTGACAGGAGAGGCAGGCCAATGAAGGAGTCAGGAGGTCGCGGGGTTCTGTCCTCCGTGTGGACTGGGGCTGCCTTGGCCACAGCAGGGCTGAGCTAAGGAGAGAGCAGGGGCCTGGGCTGAGCTGGGAGCAGAGACAAGCTGAGCAGAGCCAAAGGGGTCAGAGGAGCACCCCAGGGAGCAGGTCAGTGCTGGGAGCAGAGCCACGGCAGCCCAGAGAGCTGAGCTGTGAGCAGAGCTGTGTCAATCCTAACCAGAGGGGCCAGAGAAGCCACGCAGGGAGCTGGAGGCAGAGCAGAATCAGTGCTAGGGCTGGAGCTTGGGCTGGGGCTGGGGCTGGAGCTGCAGCTGAGGCTGGAGCAGCCCATTGCCTGGTGTGGTGAGTCCCTGGGAAGAGCGAGGGGGGGACCCTGGGCACAGGGCCCAGCCAGGGAGATGCCCCAGTCGAAGAGGCTTTGCAGGCTGCACTGGGAGGGGAATTGTAACCCCGGTGGGGGAGCCGATGCTGGGCAGAAGGGCCCTGCCACCTAGAGCCTGAGGGCATGTGGCCACCACCAGAGCAAGGGTCCGATCCACGGCATCCTTGCAGCACAGACAGGGCATGGGAAGGGGCCTGGGACATGTGAGGGACAGACTGTGAGCTGCCCTTACTTTCCAGTGACAGCTGTTTGTGGTGTCCCTGTTGCCACAGAGCAGGGTGATGTGTTTTCCTTTAACATTTCCCATTTTATCCTTGTTTTTTTTTTAATTTATTGCTGTTTAATAAATTATATTTGCTTGAAATTTACCTAATGATCAGTGGGTCAGAGAAATGTCCACAGCAGAGAGAGCACCCCGGAGTGGGGACACCCTAGTCTCTGTCCTAAGTGACCATGGCAAGGTTGGCGGTCGAGTGCCCCCGGGATCCTGGGCCCAGCCTTGTTGGGGTTACAAGGACTCTGCCGTACAGGAGAGTGGAAGGGAAGTCCTAGAGGTCAGGCAGGCCTCTGGGTAAAGGATGTGGGAGCGAGGACTCAGCTCTTTTCACTAGCCTATTCCACCGGAGTGGTGTATAAGCCAGGAAAGTTCCCCACAAGAGCAGGACCGTTCCCCCACTTACATCTGTTAGGAATTCTTCAAAGGACTCACCTTACTTTTCGCTTCTAAGGTGAAACTTTCCCCCTTTGAATATTTTTTTTGCAATTTTAAGCTACCCAAGGCTCTTCAAATGTCTGCAAAACGTGTAATAACCGGCTCCCTCTGCCTGACTGAGGCTAGGATAACACTACAGACCTTACAGTGGCACTGCTGTATTGTTGCAGCTGAGCCGCCCTAAGGTCTTCCGTGTAGCTGCTCTATGCCAATGGGAGAGAGCTCTCCTGCCGACACAATTAAACCACCCCCAACGAGCGTCTCCCGCCGACATAGCGCTCTGCACAACAGCCCTTTGGTTGGTCAGGGGAGTGTTTTTTCATACCCCTGACTGAATTTTTTTTTACCAACAAAAGTGCTAGTGTAGACAAATCCTGAGTTGCATGATAGTAAAGACGTCCACTTCCCCAGCTGCTTGCACAGATATATCTCTAAACTCTCTCTGAATGTCGGCTGCATTATCTGAGAGTTTCAACTCCTTGGGGGCTTTCAGTTGTTCCATCTCCAGGATGGCTCCTTCCTTCCTTCCTTCCTTCCTTCCTTCCTTTATCACAGCCCTTTTTTCTCTGCTCCCTCCTCTGGTCTCCCCTCTGGTATCAGGGGTTGTCTTGGGAATTCATAAGAGCATGGGCGGTGAGTATAATAGGCCAGGGGAGGCTCTGTCTCCCCCAGCTCTGCCGTGGCCATTGGACCCCTGGTTGTGGGGTTTGGTGGTGAAGTTTTTGTTTTATGATACCCCATGTTGGTTCCAGCGTGGCTGAGGAGGCACATACCGCCTCCTCAGCTGCCACGGAACCTGCATGGGGCATATCAAAATTGTCTTCTAAGTAACAGAAGCTTATTCCCTGGGTGGGTTAAGTCCAGGGAGGGGAGGCATGGTGCGGTTTTGGCCAGCCCCGGGCTCCTTGGGGACAGGGAGAGTATTCAGCGAGCCTGGGGCTTCTCCAGCTGAGAGCAGGGGTGCTCTGGGCTGCGGCCAGCCTGTGGCTCTTGCAGCCGGGGGGCAGCACTCTGGGTGGGGGGGCCTTGTTGCTCCGGTTGTGGGGGGGACAGAGAGTCTCGGGGCTCCGGCTGTGTGGAGGGTGCAGAATGAAGGGGTGGAGCCGGGGGCTAGCCACCCCATAGGGGGGCTCCACCCACCAAGCATGCATAAAAAAGAAGCGTGTTTAGAACTAAAGCAGGGTTACAAAAGCTAACAGAGAGCCACGCGCTCCCAGCTGTGTGTCTGGTGCATCTGCCATTTAATGGCCCGTTCTCGCTAGCCCCAATCTAGTTCCCCCGAGCACATGCTCTGCTTTTAAAGACCCAGGACATACTTCTAACACCCGGGGCAGGGCTGTGCATTTCATCTCTCTCACATCCATCCAGCAGCGTATGGAAGTGGACTCCCAGAGTTCACACCTCACAGGAGTGGGGAGCTCACAACCTCCAGCTAGTTCTGAAAACCTCAGACTCGCCTTGAGAGGGTGGCAAAAGCTCAGCTCCCTTTTCCCGCCTTTCCTCTGCATCCCACCCAACGAACAGCCCCTGCCAGAGCGGGAGTCCGTTTCCCTGTTGACGTGATGGAGACACCGTGCTTATGGCGGGGAAGTCAGGACTCATGAGTTCTGCCTGTCATTCGGCCCCTCAAACTCCATGTGACTTGGCCAAATCACATCACCCCGTGCCTCAGTTTACCTACTGGGGATATGTTCATAGTGACTTTCCTTTGCTAGGTATTTTGAAGATCCTTCAATGAAACGTGCTGCACAGTATGACGATAGTTACTGATCTCTCATCCCTTAGCGACAGCTCTGTGTGTCTGCACAAATAGCTCGTGTCTCCCTGCATTCATCTGTCTCCAGATATGTCTGTCTACTATCTACCCATCCCTCCTGGACATTTACAGGGTATCAGACCCTGTGTAAACCTAAAAAAACCAGGAGTACTTGTGGCACCTTAGAGACTAACAAATTTATTTGAGCATAATGTTCTGTATGTATATATATCTCCTTACTATATGTTCCATTTTATGCATCGGAAGAAGTGGGCTGTAGCCCACGATAACTTATGCTCAAATAAATTTGTTAGTCTCTAAAGTGCCACAAGTACTCCTGTTCTTTTTGCGGATACAGACTAACATGGCTGCTACTCTGAAATATGTAAACCTAGGCATTATCCCTAGTCTTCTTAGTAATCAACTATAATTTTTAAATATACACAAATACACAGATCAGCCAATTCCTCTCTGACTCAGCACAGAGCCCAAGAGTTCTCATTTACCTATGGGAAGATCCCTTAATTACTGTTTACTCATAAAGCTGGATAAAGAACACAGAAGCACAGATATGGAAAGAGAGACATTGGCTAGAATGTCTCCAGTCTCCCACCTGTTTACATTCAGCTGCCGCTTCTCTCCTAGAGGCTGAGCGAACCCCACTGGGATTGCACAGAGCTATATTATAAACGGTGCACACACCTGTGTCAGCTCTTAGCGTGGGGTGTTGCTGCAGATGCTGGAGTGAGAGAGGTGTGGGACACAGCTACCTGAGGGGGATTCCCAGGGAAGACACTTCCATCTCAGAATTCACAGATACCCATCTCTTGCTGAGGAGCTCACCTGCTTGACAAACCCAGGGCAACGTGGGTGTGATGGCATAGAGAGTAAGTCTGTGGTCCTTTCTGCTCTGCACACCCATTAAACATGCCAGGACCCTTGCCAAAGGGGATGAGTTTGTTCCAATATCATGGGCCAAAATGTCCCTCTTTGCTCTGCCCCCAACTGATGGCCTTCAGCCCCAAGGTGGCTGCATATCAGTGGCACAGTGAATCCTTCAAGATGAAAGGTGTTAGCAGATGTACAATACAAGGCCAAATTCTGGGGCCGTAGCCTGTACTTTGGTCAGGCCTCACTGAGGCAAAACTCCTGTTGGAGTGAGAACTGAGTAAGGACCTCAGAAACCAGCTGTGTCTTAATGCACTGACACTGTTATCTTCTCCTCTTGCATTTCAGGGCTCTGACAGTAAATGGGGGGCTGTTACTGAAATTTTACCTGCTGCAAAGCATGGAGGTGCTAGGATTCCTCACTGGAACAATTATAAGGATTTTTCACCCTGGGCAAGACATATTTTCTCCTAGCTTCATTCGAGAAGTCAGCTGAACTGTTATGCATTAAACTTTCAAAAAACAATTCAGCCGGAAGCAGACACCCAGCATGGGTAATTTCAGTCCAAACGCTTAAAGTTTGGCAAACTTATAAGCAAATGAAAATGATATTTTCTAATTCAAGGTATCAGGCAGCCTTAACTAACGGTGGTGCCACTAGCACCACCTAGAATGGCCAATCCATGTGGGAATCCCATGTATGTGGCAAGGAGTTCAACAGGCTAAATAGGTATTATGTAAACAATTTTCTTTTATCAGTGTTATATGTTCAGATTTTAAATGTAATTGAATGTTCCCTTGTTTATGTGTTATGAGACAGAGTAAATATAAATGCCTGTTCTACTTATTTTATTGATAGATTCATAGGGTTTAAGACCAGTCTGAATTCCTGTATAACACAGGCCATTAAATTTCACCTAACTACCCCTGTTTTGAGCTCCATAACTGGTGTTTGACTAAGACCTGATCTAAAGTAGGATTTTACATGATAGAATCATAGAGCCATAGGGGGAGAAGGGACCGCAAGGGCCATCTAGTCGAACCCTCTGCCAAGATGCAAGATGTGTTGCATGTAAATCATCCCAGACAGATGACTATCCTGCCTCCTTTGGAAACCCTCAAGTGAAGGAGCTTCCAAGACCTCCCGATGCGTCTGCTCCATTGTCCTCCTGTTCTTACAGTTAGGAAGATTTAATGCAGTTTGAACCCATTGGCTCTTATCCTGCCTTCTGTGGCAAGAGAGAACAACTTTTCTTCATCTTTTTATGGCAGCCTTTGAAGTATCTGAAGACCGCTGTCACGTCCCTCCTCAATCTCCTCTTTTTCAAACTAAACATACCCAGTTCCTTCAGCCTTTGCTCGTATGGTTTGCATTCCATCCCTTCGATCGTCTTTGTCTCTTGCCTGTGATCCTTTCCAGTTTCTCTACATCCTTCCTGTGCTTTGGTGACCCAAACTGGACACAATACTTCAGCTGTGGTCTAGCCAGTGCCGAGTAGAGTAGTACAATCACCTCCTGTGACTTTCAGGCTCTGCCTCTGATAATGCAACCCAAAACTGCATTTTCTTTTTTTTTTCAATAACAAAAAAATCCACACTCCTGAGAGATGTAGCTATATCAACCTAAACCCAATGTAAACAGCATGAGGTTGACAGAAATAGTCTTCCATTGACCTAGGTACCACCTCTCAGAGAGGTGGATCACCTACGCTGATGGGAGAACCAGTGTGATCATTGTAAGTAGTTTCTACACTGAAGCACTGGGGCAATGACACTGTAGCATTTTAAGTGTAGACAAGCCCTCAAACAGATCTCCGAGACTAGCATCCAGTCTCGATCTGCAGACATGAGGAGTTCGAAACTCTACCACTTCCCTTTGCACTCTTTCCCAATGGTTAATCACCCTCAATTTGGCCCTTATTTCCAGCTGGAATTTGTCTGGCTTCAACTTCCAGCCATGGAGTCTTGCTCTGCCTTTCTCCGCCAGATTAAAGAGCCAGTTATTACCAATGTTTTTCTCCCCATGAACGTCTCGCTTGATCGTCTTTTTGATAAGATAAGTAGGCAAAGCTCTTTAAGTCTCTCTCTGTCATTCATTTTCTCCAGCCTTGAATCATTTGTGTGGCTCTTTTCTGCCCCCTTTCCAATAGTTCAATATCTTTTTTAAATGTGGACCCTGGGACTGGACATAGTCGATTTCATCAATGCCACATGCAGAGGTAAAATCCTTCCCCTGCTCCAACTCACCACTCCCCTGTTTATGCATCCAAGGATTGCATCAGCCCTCTTGGCCAGAGCATCACACTGGGAGCTCACAATGAGCTGGGTGTCCACTATGACTCCTCAATCCTTTGCAGGCTCCCTGCGTTCCATAATACCCTGCACTAGTCTGTGTGTCGGGCCTGCATTGCCTATTCTGAGAGGATCGCTTTGCATTTCACTGTATTAAAACATATTCTTTGCATGAGCCCAGCTCACCAAATGCTCCAGATCAATCATTATGCCTGCCCTGGCTGCCTCATTGTAAACACTCTGCCAATCTTTGGGTCATCCACAAATTTTATCTGCAGTGATTTTCTGTTTGCTTCCAGATCATTGATGAAAATATTTAATAAAATCGGGTCTGGAATTGATCCCTGCAGAACCCCACTAGAAACACTCCCATTCCCTGGCAATGGCCCACTGAAAACTGCTTTCTGAGATCTCTGGTTAGCCAGTTTTTAGTCCATCTAATGTGTGCTCTACTGATATTATATCGTGTTTATTTTTTATCTTAATGTTTCTCCTACTGCCTCAGAGAAATCAAAGTTTATTGAATCTGCGTGGTTCCCTTGATCATCCAAACGTGTACTCGCATTAAAGGATGAAATCGGGTTTAGTTGACAAGGCCTGTTTCCATAAACCATGTTGCTGACTGACATTAATTATATTCCTAGACTAAACCCATGCCAGCTTTTCCATTTTTTATGAATCTTCTCAAATATCCTTTTATAACTTTCGTTTTATTTTTTAATAGTTTACGTTTAACACAGAACTGTCCTGGATTATCTTTTTGGGGTTTTTTTGGCTCTGCTGCTGCCTGGTCGCATACTTCTGGTTCCAAATGAGATGTCTGGTTGATTGGTCAGTTTGTAACTTTGGTGTTTGTAACTCTAAGGTTCTACTGTCGATGCTGTTTAACATCCTCCTTGACTGCTAATGGACTGGAAAGTATTTAATCACTTCATATGATACGTGTACGTCATGCTGCTTCTTTCCAAATGCAGAAATACACTATTTCTTGAACACATCTACCTTTTCAGGTACATTAACAAGTTCCCTTTCACTCCCTAGGAATTAGTCTAAACCTTTTCTAGGATTTCTTTTGTTCTTAATATACTTAATAACATCCTTTTTTGTGATCCTTAGCCTTGCCAAGCATAGATTTTTCCTGATAGCTTTAACATCACCTATCAATTTTCATAACTTCTGATTGTATTCCTTGCTATCTATTTTCCCCTCCCTAATTCCTTCCTCCACTTTGCCCCTGAATTGGGTTTTTAGCCAAAGTTCGCCACTTTCTTGACTGTGGAATTGTGGCTTTTTAACTATCTAATTAACTCTTCTTAAAGAACTCCCGAGTTTCATTCCCATTTTTCTGTCTAAATTTTTCCTCCCAATCAGTTTTGCTAATAATTTTCCTCAGCTTTGGGGAATTAGCCCTTTTGATGCACTAAGTATCTATAGATATTACTGGCTGGGAACTGTTCTCTGTCCATTTAAATGTAACCAGTTCCATTTTTATTTTGCTCTCCTCTATCATATGCCCCCTTATTTGTCTCTTCTCTAAACTAAACAGTCCCTGACTTTTCATTCTGTCCGCATATGGAAGCCTCCCCCTTTCTCATAGCCTGTCTCTGAAACCCCCTTTCTATCTGTTATATCCAGAGCAAGCTATTCTCCATCCCATTCCTTAGGCATCTGAACTTTGTTTTTGTTTTGGCCACTATTGCAGATGAGCAGGTGTTTCTGTTGAGCTGCTATCAATGATGCCTTCCCTAAGGTTTGTTCTAATTGGGATGTTTCCCCCGGCACATGTCTTGGCAACAGTTTGGGATTTTTCCACTATCAGATTTTGAGCAACTGGGTAAATGGGGAACACTCTAAAGTATTGACTCTCCAGGTGAAGTCGGAACGATTATGTGACCCTTGGGGTAAGTTTGTTGTCTGTTGTGTGTGTGTGTGTGTTTGCTGCTGGACTGAAATGTACTGTGTAGTCTGTTTGGGGGGCCATGTGCTGACCATGTGGGTGCTGAGCCTAGTGGCCTGCTAGGCAAGGCTGAGAGCTTCTTAACGAGGCTTTGATCCCTAAGGCCTTTAACACCCATCAACCCTTAACCCAGGGATGGGGCTACCCGGGAAGACCAAGGCTTGAAAAAGCCCTCTCCTAAGCAATCAGAGAATATAGCAAAGAGGAGCTGCTAACAGGGGAGTTTTGCAAGGGAATTTACAGGGGGAGTGTGAAAGGGGGCTAGATACACTTACCATTCCTTAGACTTCTTTAAACTTAAGCCAAAAATACCCCCTGATTAAAAAAAAAACATCAAAAAAGGAACTAACTTCAGGAGTAAAAAGAGAATGCAGGCAGAAGTCCAGCAATAGAGAGGGGGCTATCCAGTTTATTGCATCCAAAGCAGCATGTGTGATTACCTGCCCTATGGGCAGGTGGTGTATGTGTGCATTCGGTGCAAGGAACTCCTGGCCCTCAGAGACTGCGTGCGGGCTTTGGAAACCAGACCGGCTGACCTGGAAGATCTAAGGGAGACAGAGAGGTACATAGATAAAACTTGGCAGGACACAGTAGAACAGTCCCACCCCCGGTGTAACAGCCTCTGTGATGTTGAGGAGGATGAAAGTCTCAGGGAAGGAGAACATACAGCTGGAGCAGAGGGAAACGATCCCATAGTTGGGGCTGTCCTTCCAGATGATGTAGTGGTATCCTCTCACACTGAGGATACCTCTCCAGGGGAGGGAACTCTAATTATTAGGAAGAGACAGGTATTAGTAATGGGTGATTCAACCATTAGAAACATAGATAGCTGGGTTTGCAATGACCAGGAGAACTGCATGGTGACTTGCCTGCCTGGTGCGAAGGTTGCAGATCTCTCGAGGCATCTAGACAGACTTATGTGTAGTGCTGGTGAGGAGCTGGTGGTCGTGGTACATGTAGGTACCAATGACATAGGGAAGGGTAGGAGAGAGATCCTGGAGGCCAAATTTAGGCTGCGAGGGAAGAGACAGAAGTCCAGGACCTCCATGGTAGCATTCTCTGAAATGCTCCCAGTTCCATGTGCAGGGCCAGTGAGACAGGCAGAACTGCAGGGTCTCAATGTGTGGATGAGATGATGGTGTAGGGAGGAGGGGTTTAGATTTATTAGGAACTTGGGAAACTCTTGGGAAAGGGGGAGCCTATACAGGAAATAAGGGTTCCAACTAAACCAAAATGAAACAAGATTGCTGGCACTTAAAATTAAAAAGGTCGCAGAGCAGTTTTTTAAACTAAGGGCTGGTGGAAAGCTGACAGGTGTGGAGGAGAATGTGGTTTGGACAGAAACCTCCCTTAGGGGAGGATCTACTAATGGAGATTCTCTATGTCCCAGTAAGGAGGAAAGGATGGAAGATAATAAAATACAGGTAAGATCTGATGAGAAACAGTCAAATGAAAAAAAGTCTCATTCAATTACATGATGTAATGGGAGACAGCTAAAAAGTGACAAGTTTTTAAAGTGCTTATGTACCAATGTTAGAAGTCTAAATAATAAGATGCGTGAACTAGAGTGCCTCATATTAAATGAGGATATTGATATAATAGGCATCACAGAAACTTGGTGGAATGAGGATAATCAACGGGACACAGTAATACTAGGGTACAAACTATATCGGAAGGACAGAACAGGTCATGCTACTGGGGGAGTGGCACTTTATGTGAAAGAAAGTGAAGAATCAAATGAAGTAAAAATCTTGAATGAACCAAACTGTACCATATAATCTCTATGGATAGTAATTCTATGCTCAAATAATAAAAATATAGCAGTAGGGATATATTACTGACCACCTGACCAGGATGGTGAGAGTGAATGTGGAATGCTTAGGGAGATTAGAAAGCCTATTAAAATAAAAAGAAACTCAATAATAATGGGGGATTTCATATATCCCACACAAGGAGAGGCAATTCTTGATTTAGTCTTAAGTGGAGCACAGGATCAGGTCCAAGAGGTTAATATAGCTGGACAGCTTGGTAATAGTGATCATAATATAATTAAATTTAACATCCCTGTGGCAGAGAAAACACCATAGTTGCCCAACACTGAAGCATTTAATTTCAAAAAGGGGAACTACACAAAAATGAGGAGGTTAGTTAAACAGAAATTAAAAGGTACAGCACCAAAAGTAAATTCCCTGCAAGCTGCATGAAATTTTTTTAAAGATGCCATAATAGAGGCTCAACTTAAATATATGCCTCAAATTAATAAATATAAAAAGAGAACCAAAAAAAGTGCCACTGTGGCTAAACAACAAAGTAAGAGAAGCAGTGAGAGGCTAAAAGGCATCCTTTAACAAATGGAAGTTAAATCCTAGCGAGGAAAATAGAAAGGAGCATAAAATCTGACAAATGAAGTGTAAAAAAGAAAAGATTTAGGAAGGCCAAAAAAGAATTTGAAGAACAACTATCCAAAGATTCAAAAAGTAATAGCAATTTTTTTAAATACATCAGAAGCAGGAAGCCTGCTAAACAACCAGTCGGACCACTGGATGATCAAGATGCTAAAGGAGCACTCAAGGACCATTAGATCATTGCAGAGAAACTAAATGAATTCTTTGCATCAGTCTTCACAGTTCAGGATGTGAGGGAGATTCCCAAACCTGAGCCATTCTTTTTATGGCAACATAGTGACAGACGATGTGGAAAAAAGCAGAAGTACTCAATGCTTTTTTTTTGCCTCGGTCTTCACAGACAAGGTCAACTACCATACTGCTGCACTGGGCAACACAGTATGGGCAGGAGGTGAGCAGCTCTCAGTGATGAAATAACAGGTTAAGGACTATTTAGAAAAGCTGGACGTGCACAAGTTCATGGGTCCAGATCTAATGCATCCGAGGGTGGCTGATGGGATTGCAGAGCCATTGACCATTATCTTTGAAAATTCATGGTGATTAGGGGAGGTCCTGGATGATTGGGAAAAGGCTAATGTAGTGCCCATATTTTAAAAAGGGAAGAAAGAGAACCTGGGGAAGTACAGACCGGTCAGCCTCACCTCTGTCCCTGGCATAACTATGAAGCAGGTCCTCAAGGAATGCATTTTGAAGCACTTGGAGGAGAGGAAGGTGATCAGGAACAGTCAACATGGATTCACCAAGGGCAAGTCATGCCTGACCAACCTGATCACCTTCTATAATGAGATAACTGGCTCTGTGGATATGGGAAAAGCAGTGGATGTGATATATCTTGACTTTAGCAAAGCTAAAAAAGTATGGATTGGATGAATGGACTATAAGGTGGATAGAAAGCTGGCTAGATTGTCGGGCTCAACGGGTAGTGATCATTGACTCGATGCCTATTTGGCAGCCAGTATGAAGAGCAGTGCCCCAGGGGTCAGTTCTGGGGCCAGTTTTGTTCAACAACTTCATTCACACCTCTACTGCTAGCAGAGCACCTCACCCTCCCTGATTGAACTAACCTCGTTATCTCCACACTGATTTATACCTGCCTCTGGAGATTTCCATTACTTGCATCTGAAGAAGTGAGGTTCTTACCCACGAAAGCTTATGCTCCCAATACTTCTGTTAGTCTTAAAGGTGCCACAGGACCCTCTGTTGCTTTTAACTTCATTCATGTGGGAATTGGGCTTATTTAGTCCGCAGAAGAGAAGAGTCGGGGAGGGGGGATTTGATAACAGCCTTCAACTACCTGAATGGGGGTTTCAAAGACGATGGAGCTAGGCTGTTCTCAGTGGTGGCCAATGATAGAACAAGGAGCAATGTTGTCATGTTTCAATGGGGGAAGTTTAAGTTGAATATTAGGAAAAACTATTTCACTCAGGGGGTGGTGAAGCACTGGAATGGGTTACATATGGAGGTGGTGGAATCCCCATCCTTAGAGGTTTTTAAGGCTGGCTTGACAAAGCCCTGGCTGGGATGATTTAGTTGGGTACAGTACTGCTTTGGGCAGGGGGTTTGAATAGAGGACCTCCTGAGGTCTCTTCCAACACTAATCTTCTATGATTCTATGATTCTATGACAAGGTCCCTCACCAAAGGCTCTTAAGCAAAGTAAGCTGTCATGGCATAAGAGGGAAGGTCCTCTCATGGACTGGTATGTGGTTAAAAGATAGGAAGCAAAGGGTAGGAATAAAAGGTCAGTTTTCAGACTGTGGAACTCCTTGCCAGTGGATGTTGTGAAGGCCAAGACTATAACAGGATTCAAAAAAGAACTAGATAAGTTCATAGTGGATAGTCCATCAATGGCTATTAACCAGGGCAGGCAGCGATGATGTCACTATCCTCTGTTTTCCAGAAGCTGTGAATGGGTGACAGAGGATGGATGGATCACTTGATGATTACCTGCTCTGTTCATTCCCTGTGGGGCACCTGGGATTGGCCACTGTCAAAAGACAGGATACTGGGCTAGATGGACCTTTGGCCTGATCCAGTATGGCCATTTTTATGTTAATGATGGATAGCCAGTATTCGCACGCGTGTTTCCTGCTGGTGCATGTTAAGGTTTTCCACACACCGTCATGTAGGAATTATAGACGCATGAAGCACCATCAAATATGGAATTGGCATTAGTAGGGTCAATTGTTCATAATTCATTTCTCTGAACAATGAAAATGTCATTTTTCAGTGTGTGAAGAGGGACTAATCTGCTTCACCCATGAGAACAGCCTCCAGTAGTGCATGTAGTGTCTCATATTAACATTGTCTCTCCAACCAGGCATTTGTACTGCTGCCATAACCCTGGAACCTTGGGTACATACAGAAAGTCAGGGAAACATATGGTACATGCAGGAGACACCTTTCTGTCTCAGAGTTGGACACCTTCTCCTCTACTTCATGTCAGATTCCAACACAACCAACTTCACCAATCCCTCCACCTTCATCCTGCTGGGCATTCCAGGCCTGGAGAGTGCCCATGTGTGGATCTCCATCCCCTTCTGCACCATGTACACCATAGCCATCTTGGGGAACTTCACCATCCTGTTCGTCGTGAAGAGGGAGCCGAGCCTCCATGGGCCCATGTACTATTTCCTCTGCATGCTGGCCATCACTGACCTGGTCCTGTCTACGTCCATCCTGCCGAAGACGCTGAGCATCTTCTGGTTTAATTCCAGGGTGATCGATTTCAGTGCCTGCCTCACCCAGATGTACTTCATTCACTGCTTCTTAGTGGTGGAGTCTGGGATCTTCATGGCCATGGCTTTGGATCGCTACGTGGCCATCTGCGACCCCCTGAGACATTCCACCATCCTGACAAACCCTGTGGTGGCCAAGATTGGCCTGGCTGTGATGTTGCGCGGCGGCATGCTCATATTGCCCTATCTCTTCCTGGCGAGGCACTGGCCATATTGCAGAACCAACATCATCCCCCACACGCACTGCGAGCACATGGCCGTGGTGAAATTGGCCTGTGCAGACACCCACGTCAGTAATTACTATGGCCTCTTTGTGCTATTCTGTGTGAAGGGTCTGGATGTAATTTTTATCGTCGTGTCCTATATCCAGATCCTCAGGAGCATCTTCAGCCTTCCCACAAAGGACGCCCGGCTCAAGACTTTTGGGACCTGCGGCTCCCACCTCTGTGCCATCTTCACCTTTTACATCTCATCTCTCTTCTCCTCTCTCACGCACCGCTATGGATACAATGTGCCCCTGTATTTCCATGTTCTCATGGCCAACGTGTACCTCCTGGTGCCCCCCATGCTAAACCCCATCATCTACGGGGTGAGGACCAAGCAGATCCGGGACAGGCTGCTCCATGTTGTTACTCATAAAGAGACCTAAAGTTTTCTCCTGGTGCTCTGGGTCTCAGACCAAGCTCCGTGCAGAGCTGTCTGGGGACATGGTGCTGGGCCCTCTTCCTTGAATCACTTACTGGACACTTACTGGACAATCAAAGAGACATTAAAGCCTTTCCTGACCTTACTGTGCTGTGTCAGCATGCCAAACTGGGGAATCAGTCTATGTAAAACTCATTGGGTTCCAGTTTTTTAATTGCCAGTCACTGGACCCCTAAGAACATAAGAACGGCCATACTGTGTCAGACCAAAAGTCCATCTAGGCCAGTATGCTGTCTTCCGATCATGGCCAATTCCAAGTTCCCCAGAGAGAATGAACAGAACAGGCAATCATCAAGTGATCCATGCCATCACCCATTCCCAGCTTCTGTCAAACAGAGGATAGGGACACCATCCCTGACCATCCTGGCCATTGATCCTCCAGTTCTTTTTTTTAACTTGTCTTGACCTTCACAACATCTGCTGGCAAAGAGTTCCACAGGTTGACTGTGTGCTGTGTGAAGAAATAGTTCCTTTTGTTTGCTTTAACGCTGCTGCCTATTAATTTTGTTTGGTGACCCCTAGTTCTTGTGTGATGAGAAGGATTAAATAACACTTCCTTATTTATTTTATCCACACCAGTCATGATTTTATAGAGCTCAATCATATCCCCCCTTAGTCATCTCTTTTCCAAACTGAAAGCTCCCAATCTTATTAATCTCTCCTCATATGGAAGCTGTTCCATACCCCTAATCATTTTTGTTGCCCTTTTATGAACCTTTTCCAATTCCAATATATCTTTATCGAGATGGGGCAACCAGATCTGTATGGAGTATTCAAGATATGGGCATACCACAGATTTATATAGAGGGAATATGATACCTTTTGTCTTATCTATCCCTATCCTAATTATTTCCAACATTCTATTAGCTTTTTTGACTGCCACTATCCATTGAGTGGATGTTTTCAGAGAATTATCCACAATGACCCTTGAGGCCACGCTCCCTACCCAACCTCTTCCCCCAAGGACCCTCCCCGCCCCACCTATTCCCCCAAGGCCCAGCCCCTGCTCATCTCTTACCTCTAGGCCCAGCTCCCTTCTATGCCTCTTCCCCCAAGTCATAGAATCATAGAATCATAGAATATCAGGGTTGGAAGAGACTTCAGGAAGTCATCTAGTCCAACCCCCTGCTCAAAGCAGGACCAACACCAACTAAATCATCCCAGCCAAGGCTTTGTCAAGACTGACCTTAAAAACCTCTCAGGAGTCCTTGACCTTGCTTCTAGCTCCTCTCCTCTCCTCTCCCTATCACTTGCTGGTCATCTCCACCTCCCTCCCCCGCCCCAGCTGAGTTGGGAGCTGCTGCAGCCTGACAAAGAGACTGCAATAATTGTAGTGAAGATACAGCTCTGGGGTGTTCAGGCCAATGAGGAGCATGGAGGGAAGCCAGGAAACCATATAAAAGCAGCTGAGGGTTGGCAGTAGGGCTGTGTGGCAAGTGGGCAAGATTGTGTATCATACAACTTGTGGGCCCTAAAGCTAGGCTACAAAGTCATGAAGGAATAGACAATTGTATGGCTTATTTCTTTAGCTTTCAGTTCCCTTTTCTTCCTCCTGGCTGGGGGATGGAAGGAGGCAGGGTCCCTGCAGTGGGAACACTTTGCCTTGAGCACGGAAACAGGGGCAGGGCAAGGGATCAGCTTTGAAGCTAGGACAACAGCTGAGTAACCTGGAAGGATAAGCCCCTGCGCTAGTTGGGCAGAGGCAGGGATGGCATTGATATTTCACAGGGAGGGAGATAAATGGCACACCTTCAATTAGGCAGCTATTTACACATGTACACAGCACCTTATCTGGAACTACAGGGCATCTATTGACCAGGGGATGAAGCTGGCATTGCCCAGGGGCTGAAGCTGGACAGTAAAACTTAGTCTAACATATGCTCTGCATGATGATTTTGATCACTACATTTAGAAGATCTTTAGCTATGTTGCTAGGCATTGTTATCCCCATGTCATGGACGGACTGTGCCACGCAGTGATAAATTGATTTACACAAGGCTGACATTGATCCTCTCAGTTGTATTAGATGCAGTGAGGCTATTTGTGTGTCATGACCTGTGGAAATGCAGTCCTACTTAAACAGGAGGAATTTATTAAACAAATAGCTAAAACTACAGCCACAAAACCAGGTTTCCACATAGCTCACTCTTCAGCCTTGTCTTGCTTGTTTACCATGGACCACATACAGTGCATAGAGCCCAACAATGTGCTGCAAGGAATCAAATGAGTTCAGGGATTGTAACTGCTTAATACACAACATACCTCCCTGCAGAGAGCACTTCCCACCTTCAAAGGGTTTTACAAATGTTCACTTAATAACCCTGCCCTAGTGGATCAGATCAGAGTCTGTCTAGCCCAGTAGCTTGTCTCTGAGCAGCACCAGATGCTTGAGAGGGATCAGATGCTGGCCTCTGAGCTCTCTGGACTCTCCTGCCCCTCTGTAGGACTTGGGTGCTGCTTGCAGTAGCTTGTGGATATCTTCATTGTACAAACTTCCCCAGCTGTGCCATCTTTAGCAGTGGAATAGTTCACAAGGTCACTGTTTCAATGATGATCGCTGGGCTTCCGTGGTAACACCCTGTTAGGATGCAAAGAAACACAGCAATTGTCTCAGAGTGTCTGCAAAAGACTGAAGGCCAAATGCAGAAATTATATAAATAGTGGTATGTGTGTTAGGCACTGGTCAGTACAATGCTGCACCTGTTCTATGTGGCTCATGATGGGGAAAGTCCCTTTGCAAACAGAAGCGCTAAAGACTTTATAGGTTTTTTTTTTTCCTTTTAAATTAAAGTTGGGATTGTGACGCAGAAGATGCAACTTCCAGAAAATCAGACCGGCTCACCGATGGATGCCAAATGGGCCCAATTGGAGTCTTGCTCTTCAGAACTCGGAATCAGTGTCTGGGACACTGTGCCCCAGATTCTTAATAGTTGTATGATTACGGTATAATTATGACATAAGTATAATAGATTTTGTACAATATACGTCTTTTCAGGTGCCATTGGAAAAGTTTTGATTTCCTGAAAAGGATTATCCTATATATATGCATGTATCGTTTTTGTATCTGAAGTTATGAATATTGACTACAGGCTAGATAGCTGGTTGGGAAGGACCTATTCAGAGCAATGACCCATTAGGGAAAACAATAGGCATAGAAGAAACTTTTCTCCCACCTGGTGAGGCTTCCTGAGAACACTCCAGACAGCCTGTGAGTGATGGATGCTATGACTCTACAAGGGCATGTGACCAGGCCACATAACTCTGGACTCCATCTTGGGGAGTCTGTAATTTTCCCACAAACTGGTCTGGGAACCAAGTTTTGAAACAAAGGTTCCCGCCATATACTAAAGCTATATAAGGCTGGGAGTGACATCATCGGTGGTTCTTCACTCCCCACACAAGAGGAATCCTGCAAACACTTGAGGAACAAAGGCTGAAGTGGGGGCAATGCTGGACCCAGGCCAAAGGGATTTCTAGCCTGTGTTTGGAAACCTCAGAAATCCAAGCTGCAAAGCAAATGCAGCTTGTGCCTTCAGAATCTCCCAGGTGGTTTCTGGCATCAATCAGGGTGAGAAACGACTTATTAATAGTCAGTCTAGCTAGTGTATTAAGCGTAGTTTGTGTTTTTGTTTATTTGCTAGGTAATCTGCTTTGATCTGTTTGCTATCCCTTATAATCACTGTTGTAGTTAATAACTTGTTTTATTTTTTAATCTAAGCTCAGTGTGCTTTTAAGTGAAGTGTCTGAGGGAGAAATCTCAGCTTGGTTACCACAAGTGTGTATTGCCCTCACCACATTCAAGGAGGAGCTGGGGGGCGAACTGGGTAACAAATTCATACTGGTAGGAGTTTAGACCAGAGTAGGATGGTAGAGCTCTGGGGTGCTAGGCTGGGGAGCTGGTGGTATTTGGCTGTAGCCTCTCTATTGTTGGTTCATGCAATGGCTGGTCAGATAGCCTGCTTATAATGCTGGTGGAGGACCAGGAGCAGCTTGCCCCAGCAGCACATTGAGAGAGGGAGCCCAGTCTGGTGAGTCTGATGGCTTAGGTGGCATACCGGGGGGGAACACATCACACTTTGCTCCTCAGAGGTTTCAATCTCCCATCGTATTCTGACCTTCTTTGTACTCTCCTTCCCCGCCCAAGCTGCCCTGATTATAGCAGCATGCTGGTCGTCAGTGTCCTCTCCATGTTCCACAGTCATCCCTGGCTCCCTCAATTTCCGAGCTGCCCCTAGACCCCAAAACTCTTCCTCTGTACGGGGTTAGGTGCCTCCCATCACACCTGCTCCGTCAGCTGGGGGATAATCAGTGACTGTATCTCACCAGTGAGAAATCTCACGAGTGGCAAATGCCAAGACAGACACTTCTGTGGCTTCTCTTGTTAAACCCATAGACACTGCCTGGTGCTTCAAGGACTTCTACACAGAACAATTCACAAGCGGAGAAATTTGCACATTATACAATGAAAGCTGGCAACTCTGGGACATGTGAGGGCCTAGATAAATACAGATGCTATGTGCAGAAACCACTGATAGCTGAATGAAACAGTGGGCCACTGTGACACTGGGACCATTTCCTCGCCAGCTCAATTAGCCACTCATGGCCAGGGTTGTACATTCATTTATCAGTGCGGATACTTTATGGGTTCAAGTCATTATATTTCTCACCTAAAACGTTCATCCATGCAGTGCCTCATGGGATCCCTAAGCCTTGTGAAATACACACCTAGTGCAGTGTTTCCAAGGCGCCTCAATCACAAGAGAATTTCTCCACATAGGGCAAAATTTACCATGGTCATGAATAGAAAAAAAGCTTTCATTAGGCTCAGGCATGAGCTTGCAGGCAAAATGTCTCCAGGTCACCCCTGGGGACATGTTCGTGGATTCCACGATCAGAAAGGTTCATTGTGATCATCTAGTCTGTATAGCACAGGTCTGTATAACACAGGCCTGGTAATTTCCCCAAAATTATTCCTAAAGTATATCTTTTAGAGAAACACCCAACCTTGATTTAAACATTCTCAGTGATGAAGAATGTGCAAAGACCCTTGGTAAATTGTTCCAAAGGTTAATTACGCTCACCGTTAAAAAAAATATGCCTTATTTCCAGTCAGAATTTCCTTAACTTCAACTTGCAGCCATTAGATCATGTTTCACCTCTGTATGATAGGCTGAAAGGTCTATTATTAAATATTTGTTTCCCATGTAGGTACTTACAGACTGTGATCAAGTCACCCTTAACAATTTTTGTTAAATGAAAAGATTGAGATATTTGAGTCTATCATTATAAGACAGGGTTTTTTTTATCTTTTACTTATTCCTGTGATTCTACTCTGAACCCATTTCAGTGTATCAACATCTATCTTTAATCGTGGACACCAGAACTGGACACAAGACTCCAGCAACAGTTTCACTAGTGTCAAACACAGGGGTAAAATAACTTCTCCACCTCTACTTGAGATTCCCCTGGTTATCATCCAAGGATCAAATTTTCTCTTTTCAGCCACATAGTCACATCGGGAGCTCATTTTTAGCTAATTATCCTTTCACGCCCCCAAATCTTATTCAGAGTCATTGTGCTTCCCACGATAGTCCCCCATCACCTACATTCTTTGTTCCTAGATGTAGATATCAACATAGCTATATTAGAACATATATTGGTTGCTTCAACCCAGTTTACCAACCATTCCAGATTTCTCTGAAACAGTGACCTGTCCTCTTCATTATTTACCATGCCCCAATTTCTGTGTCATCTGCAAAATTCATCAAAATTCATGTATGAAAATGATTAGCAGCTGAGTTGCTGACACATGTCTCTGCTTACACTTGTCTGTTAACACCTGAAACTTATGTCTCAAAAAAAGCTGGGTGGCTTGAAGAAAGTGCCCCACCAAAAGAAACAAGGGAAATAACAGATGTGCAGGCTTGTAGCCCTAAATATCAAGGCCCTTGGGCCCCTCATGCCTGTTCTGTTGAGCACAAAGCCATCACCGAGCATTATAATCTCTGTTTCCATGGGGGAAACTTGGCTCCTTTCCAAAACAGGAATAGCATCATGGATCAAACCTATCGCCCATCTAGTCCAGTGTCCTCTCCATGAAAGTGACAGTGTCACAGGCCCAAGAACTCCCTCTCTCAGGGGGTCCCATGGAAAGGCAGATCAGCAGTGTATGGGGGGCGGGAGGGACAGCTCAGTGGTTTGAGCATTGGCCTGCTAAACCCAGGGTTGCGAGTTCAATCCTTGAGGGGGGGCCACTTAGGGATCTGGGGCAAAATCAGTACTTGGTCTTGCTAGGGAAGGCAGGGGGCTGGACTCAATGACCTATGAAGGTCCCTTCCAGTTCTAGGAGATGGGATATCTCTATTTATTTATTTATTTATCATGGTTGTAAGCATTGCAAGGCATTTTGGGGGTTGGGAAGGGAAGGTCAAAGGTGTGAATGTGGAATGGAAGATTCCTTTACAGGTAGCAAGAGGCCAAGAGGGGAAACAAGGAAGAGAGCAAAAAATGGGTTAACTCAACACTGTAGCTAACTAGCTCAGTCCGATGGTAAGACGTTACGCTGGCCCCAGTCCAAGGTCACAGAAATCTGCAGCGGCGTTTATCTCTCACTCAGCCACAGAGAGCCATAAGAAAAGAAAAAAAGTACATTAAACCAGGGATGCAAAGATGGAAAACACAGGCGAAATGACGAGGGGGGGGGGGGCGAAGCAGAGCTGTGCGTCCCTGGAGCTGGTGTGTTTTGGGGAAAGATAAGAAGGCCACAAAAAGCAGACTGGTACAAAAAGCACCAGGAATAGAGGGCCCTGAACGAAAACACCCCCAAAAGAACCCAAAACTTAAAAACCTTCCGAAAAGCCAAAGAAAGTCGGAGATCAATAGCGGACCTCGAACGGCCTGGCCTCAGGACAGAACTCCGGTCCATCCTAACCCCTCTTCTTCTTACGTTACAACCAGGCTTGGCCAGCCGTGGGTAGAGCGTGTGTGAGTCTGAAAGTGGGTTAGGGCTTGGGACACTAATGCTTTCTTCCTTCCTCTGAGTGACGTGGGGAGTGCCCATCACTCCCCACTGTTATTTTATTAATAAAGCTTTAAAACTTAAACACTTGGTGTATTTCATCATCTCCTCCCCTAAAAAAATCCTGTTGCTTCAGCCTAATCACCTGATGCCTCAGGCAAATTTGTAGAAAAAATCTGTCACAACAGCCCCAGGTCCTGCAGTAGAAGGTGTAAGAAACCCAGCAATAGGTGGATGGGGGGGAATGACCTAACCATCCTGAGGGTATCACTCCCTACACGTATCAGCTAGAGATTAGCTTGTGCCCTGAAACACATGGGCGTATCGGCTTGCCAAATATTTATTTCACTGTAAGTATTGTAACTGGATAGTCTCACTATCCATTTAAATGTCCAAACCCTTCCTGATTCTGACTTAGCTTATGGTCTCAACTACTGCTTGTGGAAACAAGTTGCTCAGTCTAATTAGGCATTGAGTGAAGAAAGCATTCTTTTTTTATCTGTTTTGAATTTGCCACATTTCAGTTTAATTGAATATCCTCTTGATGTTGTGTTATGGGACAGGGAGAAGTACTCAATCTACTCTCTACCAGTCAGCATTGTATTGACTTTTCTCATGTCCCCTCTAATTCATCTCCATTGTAAGGTAACAATCTCAGTCTTTTCAACCTCTCTCTGTATGACCCTTGATCGTTCTCGTTGTCCTTGCCTGAACCCTTCTAGTTCTGCATTATTCTATGTGAGAAGGGGTCCCAGTACTACACAGAAGTATCCAGAGGAAGGTGAAACATTAACTAACTGATCTCATAGCATGGTATTTCTGTATGATTCCCCATCCCAGTCCTCCTGGATCCCAATGTTTTGCTTAGTTTCTGTCTGTGCTTGCAATGTGAGCAGTGTTTCAAAGAGCTGTGTACCATGACTCCCAGGTACCTGTCCTGAGTTCATACAGTTAAATTAGAACTTTGCTAGGTATTTGAGGAGTTCAAGCTTTTTCCTCCAATGGGCATGCATGTTGTAGTGATTGACATCGAAAATCATCCGCCATCATGCTGCTCATTCATCTAGCTAGGTTAGTTCCCTCTGAGGACTTCTGTCAACTTGACTGTGACCTAAATAATCTGTTGCTATTTGTAAATGTTGTCACCTCACAGCTCACCCTCCTTTCTAGATTGTTAGTAACTATAAAATATTTACCGTACTATTTGCTATAAAGTGTTTAATCCACCCCCTCACTGTGCTTCTCTCCCTTCACAGGCAGCTTGAGCATTTCTGAGTCTGATCGACACATCGACCATCTCATGGCATCTTTCAACTTCACCCCCTCTGACCCTTCACCTTTCATCCTCACGGGCATCCCTTGCCTAGAAACTGCTCACATCTGGATTTCCATCCCTTTCTCTGCTTTCTATGTCATGGGCCTGTTGTGAAATTTCATGCTTCTGTTTGTTGAAGGCAAAGAGCAGACCCTGCACAAACCGATCTACTTGCTGCTCAGCATGCTGGTGCTCACAGAAATCAGCCCGTCTACCTCCGTAGTGCCGAAGGCACTATGGATATTTTTATTCAATTTGAAAGTCATTATTGTGGGTGGCTGCCTCACTCAGATGTTCTTCCTTCATGCAGGTTCTATGATGCACTCAGATATCCTCGTTACAATGGCTTTTGATCACTATGTTGCCGTATGTAATGTTCTGAGGTACGCCACCATCCTCACAAATGTATGAATACTTAAGCTAGGAGTCGTGGGTTTGGTAGGAGCTGTTCTCTTCATTCTGCCCATACCCCTGCTCCTGATCGCGCAGTCATTATGTGCCAACTGCATTATCCCCCATACGTACTGAGACCACATGGCTGTGGCAAAGATGTCCTGTGGGGATATCACAGTCAACTGGACGTATGTCTTGGTGATAGTATTTGTAGTCACCAGGTTAGAACTAACGCTCATTGCCTTGTCCTACAGTCTGATCATCAGGGCTGTCCTCAGAATCTCCAAGAAGAAAGCCCACTATAAAGCTGTCAACACCTGCACAGCCCATATCATGTGATGATAATGTCTGATCCTTCCGTTCTCTTCTCCACTCTGAAACACCAGTTTTGTCAGGGCATCACTTCCGACGTTCACATCATCTTGGCCACCCTATATTTCCTCATCCTCCCCATGCTCAACCCTATCATTTATGGGGTCAAAACCAAAGACCTTCATGACAAAGCAGGCCAATACACCTGCAGATGGTGATCACCTGGCACCACTGACTTTAAACCTGTGTGACAAGAGGGGGAAAGTATATCTCCTCATTAATCAAGGGTGCTCTGTCCCAGTTTGGCTGAGCTCAGCACTGAGGAAGTTCAGAGTCTGAGAAGCTCCTCACACCTGACCCAAGCACTGCTCTTTCAGTTGCTGAGTTCCCTTTCTTCCCATCATCTGATCTCTTTCAGCATCACCCATCAGCAGTTTTTGGAAGCTCGGTGGCTTTCCATTAGAACTTGTGTTAACAGGGTTCTTGTTCAGTTCGATGAACTGAAGCTATGCTTTCTGATTGACAAAGACAAATTAAGCAACTACAATGCTGAACTTCTTTATCATATATGCAGTGATCTGGTGAGCAAAATTTACCTGATTTTTCTACTTCCAATCCTTCAGGAAGCATGGAGGATAAACCAAATGTTTCCGCTGGAAAGTGCTAATACAGGACACTGGTGCTAGAATTGAGGACATTCTACTAGAGCTTATTGGTGAGAGTTGTATAACTGTGTGTTTTTGAGAACTGGACTGTGTTACCCTGGATTTGAGGGTTGTGTACCCCAGAATGTTATCAAGCCAATTGCAACCATATGATGTGCACTCAGGCACTATGAGTTGAATATCCTCTTGATCTTGTGTTATGAGACAGGAAGAACACATTCTCAATCTACTTTCTACCTGGTGAACTCTATTAATGAACTTACATTGAACAGAGCACTGTGAAGTGCAAGGGAGCTGGGAAATTGGCTGGTATCTCCTGTTTGTACTTGGTTGGCTTAGGTAAGACCTCAGGTAGCTCAGTTTGTGTGTGTGGTGCCATCTGCTGTCGTGCTGATTTATAACAGAGCCTGAAGAGGCTAAATCAACAGCAAAGCAGTGTGAAAAAGGGCAAGCCCAGCTGGGTGGTTAGATAGGGGCAGCAATTCCAACCGCTCCCATACTGCACCCTGAGGTGACAACCCATCACACTCACACCCTCCAGAGCCCAAATTAGGCCCCCAGATACTTGTGACACAAGATGGTTGAGGGACTGCAGCCCACACAAAAGATCCAGATGTAGCAGTTGTTTGATTTCTTTACCATTGTGTTCTTACCCCAGTAGGCTGAAATACCACCATACTGAAATGGCCACAGGGCAACAGATCAGG
The DNA here is from genome assembly GCF_028017835.1 of Emys orbicularis. NCBI lineage: Eukaryota > Metazoa > Chordata > Testudines > Emydidae > Emys > Emys orbicularis. The sequence goes on from NC_088683.1 coordinate 367,407,152, forward strand.
GAAGATCCATGGCTGTTCCCTCAAAAAATGTGGAATACCATCTGAGATGAACTCCAGGTCATTTTGGCCCTGGAAGTGGTGAGGGAATGGCACTGTGAGTGGAGAAGTCCCTTGGTACTAGTTCTGAGGCAGGATAACACAACCCGTTTCTTCATCGATTTCTGAAAGATCAACACAGAATTGAAATTTGATGCTTACCCAATGCAGAGAGTAGAAGAACTATTAGAACAATTGAGACCTGTCATATATATACCACTTTAGACCTTGCAAAAGGATACTGTCAAATACCTTTGATGCCAGAATCCTGGGAGAAGAAAGCTTTTTCCACACCCTTTGACCTTCATTTTCCACACTCTTTGACCTAAGGATCACATCATTTGACCACCACAGGGTGGCAGTGACTTTTCAGAGGCGAATGGACTGGATATTACAACTGCATGGGCGGTATGAAGCGATACACTACTACAATCAATTACAAATGGTTTTTGGTCCCATATCTTGTGGCAGTATTCCGACACATAGTGAGTAAGGTGTGAGTAACAGTAGGGGGAAAATAGCATGGGGAAATAGTTTTACTTTGTGTAATGACCCATCCACTCCCAGTCTTTATTCAAGCCTAATTTAATGGTGTCTAGTTTACAAATTAATTCCAATTCTGCAGTTTCTCACTGGAGTCTGTCTTTTGTTGGAGTATTGCGACTTTGAGGTCTGTAATTGAGTGACCAGGGAGGTTGAAGTGTTCTCTGAGTGGTTTTTGAATGTTATAATTCTTGATGTCTGATTTGTGTGCATTTATTCTTTTGCGTAGAGACTGTCTGGTTTGGCCAATGTACATGGCAGACAGGCATTGCTGGCACATGATGGCATATATCACATTGGTAGATGTGCAGATGAATGAGCCTCTGATGGTGTGGCTGATGTGATTAGGTCCTATGATGGTGTCCCTTGAATAGATATGTGGACAGAGTTGGCAAAGGGCTTTGTTTCAAGGATAGGTTCCTGGGTTACTGTTTTTGTTCAGTGATGTGTGGTTGCTGGTGAGTATTTGCTTTAGGTTGGGGGGTTGTCTGTAAGCGAGGACTGGCCTGCCTCCCAAGATCTGTGAGAGTGAGGGATCGTCCTTCTGGATAGCTTGTAGATCCTTGATGATGCGCTGGAGAGGTTTTAGTTGGGGCTGAAGGTGATGGCTAGTGGCGATCTGTTACTTTCTTTTTTGGGCCTGTCCTGGAGTAGGTGACTTCTGGATATGCTTCTGGCTCTGTCAATCTGTTTCTTCACTTCAGCAGGTGGGTAAGAAAAGAAAGCCATTGTCAATTGCTAGGCTGAACATACTGCAATACTCAGTTTGCCCTGACAATCTGAGCCCCTGACATCGGAGAATCATTTCTTCACTCCCGGGGGAGGCTCTCAAGCTGAAGTTCTCCAGGGTCTATTTTCTGCTCTTCCTGCTGCTCATGGAGCCAAGGCAATTGTCTGTGAATCCTGGCCGATCTGAGAGTCTGCAGGGACTGTACAGAAGAATCATAAAGGTCGCTTTCCAGCACAGTGAGTGTCAGATATGTGAGATCAATACACTGATTATCAAGGCTCTGCTTTCCTGTTCCAGTAAGGACATTTCCTCAGCAGAATTGCGGTGAGTCGCCTGTTTCTGCATTAAAGTTAGTTCTGAGGGTTCATGAAGGGTTACAGGGTTTAAGTCAAGAACCACCTGGGCAGGAATTCACCAGCACAGCAACTTGAACTGTTTAGTATTGTCAGAAACACCAAGGGATTTACCCGGTAACATTGGAGCTACAAATGTACTGGAAACAGTTTAGACAAATATTTGATTTTAAGATCAGTTCCTTGTCTCTTACTTTGTCCTTCTATCTGTCTCAGTAGCTTCCTTTTTTGGGGCGGTGATGTTTTTCCTCTGGTTTATTCAAGTTTTTGAATTCAGCAACTTCACTGTCCTTTTAGAAAGTGCAGCCAAAGCTTCTGCAGTTAGTACCTATGTTACGAGAGGGTTCACAACAAGAATGGGTCGCACTCTGGCCAGATTCTGCAATCACATTCTGCCGTCACTGGGTTACTCCAGATTGACACTGGCCTCCTTGAGAACAAAATCAGGGGCATGTGTTTCAGAATCCCTGTCCTTCATATCCGGTCTCGTAGTGAATCATAAACTGGGGGTTTCTTACAAACTCTTTCAGCACCCTAACAGAAGAGCGCTCTCTGTAGCAGAACCCGAAAACATGATTTTCACAACTTGGAACTGAAATTTAAACACTAAGGGTGAAATCTTGGTCCCATTAAGATCAAAAGAAAAACTCCAAACTCAGCCAGGAGTTCACCCTAAATCCACATGTAGGGAGTTAAATAAATGGCCTGATTTACACCCGCTATGAGCCTCCAGTGACTTCAACTGGAGGCATCCAGTGGCCTCTAAGGATGGGTGAGCTCATTTGGATCAATGAAGAACTGACAGGAGAGTTGCTGAAATCTCAAACTCAAAGGCTTAGAGGTTTAAAACAAATAGGATCACTTTTTTTTTCATGGAGGGAGAGGGGTCTTCTCTCTCTGTGCCCTTGCATTTCTGGTTGGCAAGGAAGAGGAAGAGAAACACCAGAAGGCAGTAAAAATAAAAACATGTTTCTGTCTTAGAGGAAACCAGGCGGTGTTGGAAATCTCACTGGGGGTGGTCCAGGAATGCACAGTATATGTGGACGGGGAAGGCTGGGACATTCGGTACCCAGAGCACAGTGGCACAGAGTCCTGAAACTGGATGAAACAGGGAATGGACATCCTGCCTAATGCACAGATAAAAGAGGTGTAACGAGGTCTCCTGGGTTGCAGAGCATCTCAGACTGTAATGTAATATGGACTATATTGTAGCAGACTGTCTCGGACACCTTCCTCCTTCCAGACCATCCCTTCTCCCATGAGCAACCCCACTACAGCCTCGTGGCAATGTCAGCAATTGCCAACATGGAAGAGTAGCCTCAGGAATGTGTGTCTGTGTTTCTAACGGGCTGCAATACGTTAAATATTTGTGTCATTTTGAGGAAGAGTTACTCATGCTGGCTCCTCTTAGTCTCCAAGTCCCTGCTCCCTCCCACTGGGTGTGTCCCTCTCTCCTTCCCTGTACAGGCTGAGCTGCTGCTGGGATTCCCTTTGCCCCCGGAAAAGCTGTTCAAGCTGACCTCCCCCTTTTCCCCAGTGCAGGTAGACACTGAGTTTATCCTAGACTGAGGAGGCGTTTCTGTGAGCTTGTTTTGTCCTGGGCAGTACCAGATTTATAATGGCTCTACAGCCCATTCCCCTACGACTCGGACCCTGGGTTTCTCTTCTTCCCCCCCCCCACTTGCTCCTCCTCTCAGCTGGCCGGCTGAGGGCTCCTTTCATCTCCACCACCCCACCCTCTGTCACTGGCAAGCAGCCTGTGGGGTGGGGGGAGCGGGCAGACAGGAGGCCTCAGCCACTGCTTTGCCACTCCTCCAGGCTGCAGGTGACAGACAGTCTGCCGCTACGGGCTTCCCCGGGGTCAGGAAGCACAAAGCCACGGACTGTCAACCAGTCGCCCAGAATGGAGTGGAGTGGAGGGGACAGAGTCCCTGCCTGCTGCTCAGCTAGTTCAGTTGCTCTGTGTGGGGGCTAGGACCAGGGAGAAGGTAGGTACCTGCTCTATGTGGGGTGGGTGGGTGGGAATACTGTTTACCCCCTCCCCAGTCCTGTGGTGCTTGCAGTTTACCCTGGCACCTCCCTCACTCCAGGGACCAACCCTAGGTCCCGCCCTGCTGTGCTTTTGCCCCCAGCCCCTGTCTCGCTCCAGCCAGCAGGGACTAATTCTCTCCCCCTCCCATGCCCCACTATGCTCGTCCTGCCCCTGGCCCCATCTCGCTCCAGCTGGGGACCAATCCTCCCCTCCCCCATGCCCCGCTGTGCTCTTGCCTCTGCCTCGTTCCAGCTGGGGACCAATCCTTACCCCCCCCCAAGCCCCACTGCACTCTTGCCCTTCATTCCCCAGAGGTCCCACAAGTAAGTTTCGCGCTGGGCCCACAAAAAGCTAATCCAGCCCTTGTCCTGGGTGAGGGGTATCACTGTGTGGCAGGGATGAATGTTGTGCGGGTGGGGAACCTACATGGCCAAGTGGTTCTGGGGCAGGGAATGGGATGTCCACAGGCAGGTGGGCAGCACTGAGGGTTATGGGGGGCGGGGAGAGTGCTGTACAGGGATAGTCAGGCAGCGCTGGGAGTTGCGGGGGCGGGGTGCAGCATGTACACACACAGGGATCTGAAATTAATTTGTTCTTTGTGATTATTGGTCAAAGACCAGCGCTGGGATCTTTTCTGGTCCCAAGTGCGTGTTGGTAGGACTCAGGATCTCTTTCCCCTGGCAAGCCTCAGAACTGCAGCCTGGGTGTCACAACTTTCACTCAGTTTTGTTTCCAACTGTTGTTGTTTTGTAACTTTTAGCATTTCACCTATGGAAAGTACCACTGATCTTTTTGTGACACTGCACCCAATATTCTTCATAGAGATATCCTTATGATATGACTATAGCATAATTATGATACATTTCATGCAAGATGGGTCATATCATTGGAAAAGTTAAGATTTTCTGAATATGATTATCTTATTTGTATCTATGTATCATTTTTGTATCTGAAGTTATGAATATTGACTATGTATCTGTATTTCAAATCTAGTTACACCTGCGTAATGCCCACTGGACAAGACACTTTTGGTCTAGATAGCTGTTTGGGAAAGGCCTATTCAGGGCAATGACCCATTAGGGAAAACAATAGGTCTAAGGAGAAGCTTATCTCCCACCTGGTGAGCCTTCCTGAGAATGCTCCAGACAGCCTGTACGTAATGGATGTTATGACCCTACAAGGGCACGTGCCCAGGCCACATAACTCTGGAATCCATCTTGGGGAGTCTGTACATTTCCTAGAAACTGGTCTGGGAACCAAGTTTTGAAACAAAGGGTTCCCACCGTATGTTAACTTATATAAGGCAGGGAGTGACATTATCAGTGGTTCCTAACTCACAAGGGGACTTCCGGAAACACCTGAGGAAAAAAGAATGAACTGGGGGAGGTGCTGGACCCAGGCTAAAGGGATTGCTAGGCTGTGCAGGGAAACCTGAGAAACCCAAGCTGCAAAGCAAATGTAGCTTGTGCCTTGAGAATCTGCCAGACTACTTGTATCCTCAATCACGTTGAGAAACTGCTAATTCATAGTCAATCAAACTAGTGTGTTAAGCTTAGTTTGCATATTTGTTTATTTTCTAGGTAATCTGCTTTGACATGTTTGCTATCCCCTATAATCACTTAAAATATATCTGTTGCAATTAATAAACTTGTTCTATCTTTTAATCTAAACCCAGTGTGCCTTTAAGTGAAGTGTTTTGGAGAAAAATCTCAGCTTGGATACCACAACTGTGCATTCTTCTCTCCACAACGAGGGAGGGGCGACCGGTTAACAAATTCATACTGGTCAGAGATTGGTCCAGGGCAGGATAGTACCACTCTGAAGTCCTAGGCTATGTAGCTGGTGGTTATTTTGGCTGTAGCTTCTCTATTTTTGTTTCATGTAGTGGCTGGTCAGAAAACCTGCATATAACTGCAGCTGGGTGTGTCCCTGCCTGTGTAACTGCTGGTGGAGGTGTTGTACTGGGAGTGGGTCTGCAGTTTGTCTCAGCAGCACATTGAGAGGGGAGGCCCAGGCTGGTGAGTCAGAGGGCTCATTGGTAACCCAGTTACAGGTAGTACCTCAGGGGAAACCCATCACACTTTGCTCCTCATCTGCTTTAATCACCCATCATATTCTGACCCCCTGTCCATACTCTCCTTCCCCTCCCAGGCTGCCCTGATTACAACAGCACTCTGGTCACCAGTATCTTCTCCATGCTTCCCAGTCATCCCTGACTCCCACAACCTCCGACCTGCCCCACAATCCCCACAGCTCTTCCTCTGCAGGGGGTGAGGTGCCTCCCATCACACCTGCTCCCTTGGCTGGAGGGTAATCAGTGACTGTGACTCAGCAGTGAGAAATCTCATGAGTGGCAAATGCCAAGGCAGGCACCTGTGCGGCTTCTCTTGTTACACCCATACACACCGTGTGGTGCTTCAAGGACTGCTACACAAGAACAACTCGCAAGCTGAGAAGTATGCACATTATATAATGAAAGTGGGCAACTCTGCGACATGTGAGGGCCTAGATAAATACAGCTGCCATGTGCAGGAACCACTGGTAGGTGACTGAAGCAATAGAACACTGGGACCGTGATGTTAAACCCAGGATACTCTGGGACCATTTCCTAGCCATTTCTGTTTGTCATTAATGGTGAGGGGTTCTACATTCTATCCTCAGTGCAGAGATTTTATGGACTCAAGTCATTATTTCTCTCACCTAAAACTTTCATCCATGCAGTGCCTTCAGTAAGCTCAGGTACGAGTTTGCAGGCAAAATGCCTCCAACTGACTCCTGGGGACATGTTCATGGATTCCAAGGCCAGAAGGGACCATTGTGATTATCTAGTCTGTATAACACAGGCCTGAGAATTTCCACAAAATTATTCCTAGAACAGATCTTTCAGAGAAACTTCCAACCTTGATTTCAAAATTCTCGCTGATGAATACTCCACCATGACCCTTGGTAAATTGTTTCAATGGTTAAGTATTCTTTTCCCTTAAAAAATGTACGCCTTATTTCCAGTCAGAATTTCTTTAACATCAACTTCCAGTCATTGGATCGTGTTACACATCTGTATGCTAGGATGAAAAGCGGACTATTAAATATTGGTTCCACGTATAGGTACTTAGAGCCTATTATCAAGTCACCCCTTAACCATCCTTTTTTAAACTAAATAGATTGTGATCTTTGAGCTTATCAGTATAAGGCAGGTTTTCTAATATTTTTCTAATTGATTAGAAAAATATCGCTTCCGAGTGTCCACACCCATCTTTAATCATGGACACCAGAACTGGACACAGGATTCCAGCAGCAGTCACACCAGTGCTCCCCAAATCTTGTTCAGAGTCATTGCACACCCCATGATAGTCCCCCATCGTGTAAGCACTGCCAACATTCTTTTTTCCTAGATGTAGATATATATGTTATCTAACTATGTTAGAACACATATTGTTTGCTTTGACCCAGTTTGCCAACCAATCCAGATTGCTCTGAATCAGTGACCTGTCCTCATCATTATTTATCGTCCCAAATGTTTTGTGTCAGCTGCAACTTCATCCGAAGAAGTGAGGTTTTTACCCATGAAAGCTTATGCCCAAATAAATCTGTTAGTCTTTAAGGTGCCACCGGACTCCTTGTTGTTTTTGTAGATACAGACTAACACGGCTACCCCCTGATACTTGCAACTTCATTGATATTCAGGTATGAGAAGGGCTAGCAGCTGAGTTGCTGTCACGTGTCTCTGCTTACACTTGTCAGATACAACCTGTAACTTATATCTCACGCAAAGCTGTGTGCCTTCAAGAAAGTGTCTGACCAAAAGAAACAAGGGAAGTAACAGAGGTGCAGGCTTGTAGCCCTAAATACCAAGGCCCTTGTGCCCCTAGTGCCCATTCTGTTGAGCACAAAGTCATCGCCCAGCATGATTATGTCTGTTTCCATGGGGGAAACTTGGCTGCTTTCCAACTTAGGAATTGCATCATGGATCAGATCTATGGTCCATCTAGTCCAGTGCCCGAGGTGCTGCAGTAGAAGGTGTAACAAACCCAGCAGTGAGTGGATGTGGGGGGATGACCTGACCATCATAAGGGTATCACCCTTATACCTAACAGCTAGAGATTGGCTTGTGCCCTGAAACACGGGGATGAATAACCTTTCCAAAATATTTACTTAGCTGGAACTATTGTAACTGGATAGTTGCACTATCCATGTAAATGTCCAAACCCTTGCCGATTCAAGTTGCGGATTGGTCCTGAAAGCATTCTTTTTTTAAACTGTTTTGATTTTGCCTCATTTCAGTTTAATTGAATATGCTCTTGAACTTGTGTTATGAGACAGGGAGAACACATTCTCCATCTACTCTCTACCAGTCAGTATTTTATAGACTTTTCTCATGTCCCCTCTTATTCATCTCCTTTGTAAGGTAACAATACCAGTGTTTTAACCTTTCTCTGTAAGAGAGTTTCCCTAGGACCTTGATCATTCTCATTGCCCTTCCCTGAACCCCTCTAGTTCTGCAATATCCTGTGTGAGAAGGGTGCCCAGTTCTACACAAATGAGTCCAGGTTGTGGAAGCAGAAAAAGAACTGTCAGAAAAGAACTGCAATGCATGACAGTTTGTTAGCAAGAGTTAGGCTAACTGTAACTCTGATAACGCGAGATTTGTAGAAGCGAGGATTGTGTGAGGCGGGTAAAAAAGATGATGAAAACATTGACTAACTGATTTAATGGCATTGTATTTTCCATATTATTCCCTCTCCCACTCCTCCTGGATGCCAATGTTTGCTTAGTTTCTGTCAATGCTTGCACTGTGAGCAGGGTTTCACAGAGCTGTGTACCATGATGTCCAGGTCCCTGTTCTGAGTTCCTAAAGTTAAATTAGAACCTTGTAAGGTGTTTGAGGAGTTCGAGCTTTTCCCTCCAATGTGCATACACGTTGCAGTTATGGACTTGAAAGTGCATCTGCCATCATGCTGCCCATTCACCTGTCTTGGTTAGCTCCCTGTGAGGACTTCTCTGGACTTGACTATGATGTAAATAATCTGATGCAATCTGTAAATGTTGCCACCTCACTGCTCATCTCCCTTTCTAGATTGTTAATAGCCATCAAATATTTACTGCATTATTTATTATAAGATGTGTAACCCCAATTGGTGTGCATCTCTCCCTCACAGGCACCTCGAGCATTTCTGACCCTGATCGACGCTTCGACCATCTCATGACATCTTTCAACCTCACCCCCTCTGACCCTTCAACATTCATCCTAACAGGCATCCCTGGCCTGGAAGCCTCCCACATACTGATTTCCATCCCTTTCTCTATGTTCTACTTTATCAGCCTGTTGGGAAATTTCACAGTTCTCTTTGTTGTATACAAAGAGCAGACCCTGCACAAGCCGATGTACCTGCTACTCTGCATGCTGGCGCTTACAGACATCGGCACGTCTACCTCCGTCGTGCCAAAGGCACTGTGTATATTTTGGTTCAATTTGAAAAGCATTACTGTGGGTGGCTGCCTCACCCAGATGTTCTTCCTTCATGCAGCTTCTGCTATGCACTCTACCATCCTCGTGACAATGGCCTTCGATCGCTACATTGCCATATGTAACCCTCTGAGTTATGCCACCATCCTCACCAATGCACGAGTAGCTAAGTTAGGGCTTGTGGGTTTGATAAGAGCTGTTCTCTTCATTCTGCCCATGCCCCTGCTCCTGAGAATACAGCCATTCTGTGCCAATCACGTTATCTCACACACACACTGTGACCACATGGCTGTGGCAAAGATGTCATGTGGGGACATCACAGTCAACAGGACGTACGGCTTGATAATAGCACTTGTAGTCATCGGGTTTGACCTGATGCTCATTGCCCTGTCCTACGGTCTTATTATCAGGGCTGTCCTCAGAATCTCCTCCAAGAAAGCCCACCAGAAAGCTGTCAACACCTGCACAGCCCACATCTGTGTGATACTGACGTCTTATACTCCCTCGCTTTTCTCCTTTGTGACACACCGGTTCGGTCAGGGCATCGCTCCGCACATTCACAGCATCTTGGCCAACCTCTATTTCCTCATCCCCCCCATGCTGAACCCTATCATTTATGGGGTCAAAACCAAAGAGCTTCGTGACAAAGTGGGCAAACACACCTGCAAAATGTGATTGCCTGGGGCCATTGACCTTAAAGCTGTATGATAAGAGGGGGAAAGGATATCTCCTCATTAATCAAGGGTGCTGTGTCCCAGTTTGGCTGAACTCAGCATTGTGGAAGTTCACATTCTCAGAAGTTCCTCACACCTAACGCCTTATCACTCCATGACCAAGCACTGCTCTCTCCATTGCTGTGTTCCCTCTCTCTGTTCATCACCTGATCACTTTCAGCATCACCCATCAGCCCCGACCTCCATACACCCTTACACTCTGCCTTTCCATGACTTCCAGATCACCCGAAGAGTCTGCAGCTTTCTGATGCAAGGTGGCTTTCCATGATACCGTGTGTGAACAGCATTCTTGTTCAGTTTGACAAACAGAGACTATGCTTTCAGATAACCAAAGACAAAGAAAGATACTACAATGCTGAACTTCTTTATCATATGTACAGTGATCCAGTGAACAAAATTTACCTGACTTCTCTAAGTCCAATCCTTCAGGAGGCCTGCTGGATAAACTAAGAGTTTCAATTGTTTAGTGTGGATACATGAAAACAGCTGCAGGAATTGAGGACATTCTACTAGAGCTTGTTGGTGAGACTTGTGAAACCCTGTGTTTTTTAGAACTGGATTGCTGTGTTAAACTACGACGTTGCCTTGGAGTCTAATTACTTATTGCTTTTCAGCTGGACCTTTCAAAATACACACCAACCCTTCCCGGTGTCGAAGATGTCAAAAGTTGGTGTTGAGATTTCATGTTGGATTTTCTAAAAGAGAGATTGCCACCAAACATCCTGGTAATTGAATCACTTGCAGAACTAAGTCCTTCTACTGTGCTCAGCCCTGCATGACCTGTTTTGGCTGATATCTCATTTTTGCCATTTTTTTCTGGAGACCTTGGACAGTTGGAGCAGAAGTGGAGAGTTTTGCCAGTGGTTCACTGGCCTCATACAGCGGACAACCATTTTGAGCAGTTTGGGGCTGAAGGTATCAAATACACGGATGCCGCTGGTGACAAAGACTTTAGTGAACTTGGCTTATTTGCTCTGTTGTTGCTCTCACTATCTTTTAGCAATGCTGCAGTTGATAAGATTGTTTTCCCTGATGAACTTGATAAAATCTATTGTGAGACAAGATGCAAGGGGAGCTTTTAGAAAACATTCTCCATGTTAGGCATATATGCAATGACACAAAACTTTTTGTGAACATTTTGCACCAGTGAAAGAAATGATTGCGCTGGTCACTGGTGTTATGTATGACCAGCAGCAGAAGTATTCTACTTCCAACGAAGACAAGGAGGATGTAATGTTGCCTTTTAGAGACTAAAAGTAACAAACTAATTCAACTCAAAATATAGACACTGTCTGCAGTCATTGAATGCAATTAGAAATAAATAATATAATAATTATATTGTTGTTTTTACACTCCACATGTTTTGTGGTCCTTTTGGGCTATTTTTAACTCTGTTGTTTACCGTTTTTCATTTGAAACACCTGCCAACCCTCAATCGGGATACAAGTACCGGTATTGGGATTTTGATTGTCATCTCATAGCTTTGTTGCTAATGTGGACAAACTCCTGCTTGGGTTTGTAGATCTTGTTTTAAAATCAAATCTGTACAAGGAATCTAAACAAAAAATCCTTCATTTGTTATTTGATGTATACACCAATGTGATAATAAAAACTAACTGACTAAATAAATAATAAACTTTCTTTCAGTAAATAGATTGAGCAATTTTAGGTTAGTTTTTAAGTGATTTGAGGCTATTACTGCAGTAGAAATTTGGCAAACTACCCCAAGCTCAGCTGGAGGAGAGCAGCAACAGCCAGAAACACAAGGGCCAAAGAATCATAGAATATCAGGGTTGGACGGGACCTCAGGAGGTCATTTGGCCAACCCCCTGCTCAAAGCAGGGCCAATCCCCAACTAAATCATCCCAGCCAGGGCTCTGTCAAGCCTGACAAAGAGGATGGAGCTCGGCTGTTCGCAGTGGTAGCAGATGACAGAACAAGGAGTAATGGTCTCAAGTTGCAGTGGGGGAGGTTTAGGTTGGATATTAGGAAAAATTATTTCACTCAGAGGGTGGTGAAGCACTGGAATGGGTTACCTAGGGAGGTGGTGGAATCTCCATCCTTAGAGGTTTTTAAGGCCCAGCTTGACAAAGCCCTGGCTGGGATGATTTAGTAGCTGTTGGTCGTGCTTTGAGCAGGGGGTTGGACTAGATGATTTTCTGAGGTTTCTTCCAACCCTGATATTCTATGATTCTATGAAGAGAGTACCCTGGAGTGGAGACACCCGAGGTCCTGTCGTAAGTGAACATGATGAGCCTGGGGGTTCAGCCTCCAAGGAATCCTAGGCCTAACCATGTCGCCATTATGAGGACTGCCACACAGGAGAGTGGAAGGGGATTGCTTGAGGTCACTGGGTAAAGGGATTGTGAGTGGGGACTCAGACCCTTGTGCTAGCCAATTCCCCTGGAGTAGTGCAGAAGCCAGGAAAGTTCTCCACAATAGTTCCGGAACTGAGAGAAACTGTTGGGTTGGATTTTAGTGACATGTAAAGAAATGTGTAAGGTGTGAAATATTCATATAAATGATAAAAGCTGAAATGCGTAACTTTGTGGAACACACTTTCTGCATAAAGTGTATGTAACATCACTGCATGAGACGGCTTTCCAGAGACTGGTGTCATATAAAACCTTTTTCCTGTACTATTTTATTATGCAGTTACAGCAGTAAACCTGACATTGTTTATTCATAGAATCATAGAATCATAGAAGATTAGGGTTGGAAGAGACCTCAGGAGATCATCTAGTCCAACCCTAACTACATCATCCCAGCCAGGGCTTTGTCAAGCCGGGCCTTAAGGATGCAGATTCCACCACCTCCCTAGGTACCCATTTTATTTGGCCCCGTGAACAAATTTCATATCATATGAAAGCTTGGTCAAGGAATTGACTGCACAATTTATCAACAACCAGTATGAATCACTCCTTCCTCTCAGATTTCAATATTTAGACATAATGAAGGCACCCACAGAAATCATTCTCCTGCGCAAAAATGCTGTTGAAGTTTACAAGCCTTCAGCATTAACGGAATTAATGGAAAATTCTAGTTTGGTTTGATTTTACTTTTTTCATGGTCTGCCATGAAATCAGCTGCTCCCCTGCCCTTTTGCTTTCCTCAAGCAATTCACTTCAGACTTGATTTGTCTGCCTCATTTTTCCGATAATTTACTTGATGAATGTTTGGCTTTTTTAAACTCAATTTGATATGTAACTACAAGTTCAGAGGCTTTGGGAAGTAATACTGCTGCTTTGCATAGGTCTGTGTCTTTGGATTGTAGCAGTTTTGAAACAGCATTTACCATTTCCAGAATCTTTTTTTGGAGCACAATGAAAAAAAGAAAACTAAAATTTTCCATTAATTTCTTTAATGCTAAAGGCTCATACACTTCAACTGCATTTTTGCTCAGGAAAATGATTTCTGTTGGTGCCTTCACTGTGTCTAAATACCGAAATCTGAGAGGAAGGAGTGATTCACACTAATTGTTGATCATTTGTGAGTCAATTGCTTGACCAATCTTCTATTTGTTATGAAATATGTTCAAGAGGCCAAATAAACAATGTCAGGTTTACTGCTCTAACCCCATAATAAAATAGTACAGGAAAAAAGATTGTTTACTATACCAATCTCTGGGAAGCCATCTCGTGCAGTGATGTTACATTCACCGTAGACAGAAAGTGTGCTCCCCAAAGTTACACATTTCAGTTTTTATTATTTGTATGACAATTTCACAAGTTACACATCTCTTTACCCATCACTAAAATCCAACCCATCAGGTTCTCCCAGTTCCCTAGTGTAAGTGGGGGAATGGTCTTGCTATTGTGAGGAACTTTTCTTTTTTTTTTTTATTACCCCAGGAGATTTGGCTAGTGAAAGTGTCTGAGTCCCCACTCCCACTCCCTTTACCCAGAAGCCTCCCTGACCTCAAGGACTCCCCTTCCACTCTCCTGTGTGGCAGAGTCCTCGGAATGGTGACACGTCTGGGCCCAGAACTCCTGGGAAGCTGAACCCCCAGTCTCGTTTGTGGTCACTTAGGACAGGGGCTAGGGTGTCCCCACTCGGGGTACTCTTCTCACACTGGATGCTTCCCTGACCTACTGATCACTACATTAAGTTCATATCAAGTATAATTTATTAAACAACAACTGTAAGAAAAAGAAGGAAAAAATGAGAAAGGCTCAAGGAAACAAGGAACCCCACTCTGGGCACAGGGCCAACACAAACAGCTGTCTCTGGGACATAAGGAAAGTTCGCTGTCAGTTCCTCACACGTCCCAGGCTTCCGGCCCAGGCCCTGGCTGTGCTATGGTGAAACCGTGTGTAAGACACTTGCTCTGGCAGTGGCTACATGCCCTCAGGCACTAGGTAGCAGGACTTTTTTCCAGAGGATCTGCCCTCCCTTCAGATTCATGTCCCCCCTTCTGAATCCAGCCTTCAAGGCTCTCTTGTCTGTTGATTTATCCCTGTGCTGGGTCCTCTCCCCGTGGCCCCACCTTTCTCTCCCCACCTGCTCATTACGCTGCCATGTTACTTGTGGCATGGCTGGCATCCACTATCCTACCTCTAGCCACTCAGCTCCCTGCGGTAGATGAGCCCTGGCTCTCTGTTGGTGCAGCTGGCCTGTGCTGACCCAGCTCCCACTTCTGGTCTGCTCCAGCTGCCGCTCTCGATCTCTGCCTTCAGTCCAGCTCCGGTTCTTCTGGCTCACTGCTGCTTCTCTGGCTCCAGCCCAGCTCTCCCTTCTGGAATGCTTCTCTGGTCCCTGTGGTTCTGACTGCTGCTGCTCTGCCTCCAGCTCACCTTGAGGTGGTTTGCCAGGTTTCTGCTGCATTAATAGCCCAAATTCACTCAGACGCTAACCCAAAAGTAGCTCAATCTATTTCTTAAAAGATTTCATCAGATATCCAGTACAGATTTGATATTTTCAAAAAATGCTACAAGCCCCAGCTGCAGTTTGTCCACATCAGCAACAAAGCTAAGAGATGACAATCAAATTCAAAATTAAAACCCCAATACTGGTACTTGTATCCTGATTGAGGGTTGGGAGGTGTTTCAAAAAAAAAAGGGTGAATGATGGATTTTAAAATAGCCAAAAAGTAGCCCAAATGTGGTGTAAAAAAAACCCCAATAACATTATTATATTATTTATTTATAATTTATAATTCCATTCAATGATAGCAGTCAATGTCCATATTTTGAGTTGAATTAGTTTGTTATTGTTAGTCTCTACAAGGCAACATTTCATCCTAACAGTCTTCGTCAGCAGTAGAATTCTTCTGCTGCTGGTCATACATAGCAACAGTGACAAGTACAATCATTTCTGAAAAACATGCTGTTTCACAACTCTCACCAACAAGCTTTAGTAGAATGTCCTCAATTCCTGCAGCAGCTTTCCTGTATTAGCACCCTCCAACTGACACTTTTGGTTTATCCTCCAGGATTCCTGAAGGATTGGAAGTAGAAAAAACTGGTACATTTTGTTCACTGGATAACTGCACATCTGTTAAAGAAGTTCAGTATTGTAGTATCTTTCTTTTTCTTTGGCTCTCTGAAGCTCTTTTGGGTTCCGTTATTCTGAACTGATCCAGAACCCTATTCATACAGAGAGTAATGGAAAGCCACCTTGCCTCAGAAAGCGTTAGTATCTTTTAGTTGTCCTGAAGTCACGGAAAGTCTGATTGACAGGGTGTGTGGGGGTGGGGGCTGATGGGTGATGCTGAAAGAGGTCAGGTTATGGTCAGAGAGAGGGAATTCAGGAACAGAGAGAGAAATGCTTGGTCATGGAGTGATAAGACGTTAGGTCTGAGGAACTTCTCAGACTGAACTTCCACAGTGCTGAGCTCAGCAAAACGGGCACAGAGCACCCTTGACTGATGAGGAGATATCCTTTCCCCCTCTTGTCATACAGGTTTAAAGTCAATGGCCCTCGGTGATCACCTTCTGCAAGTGTATTTGCCCAATTTCTCATGAAGCTCTTGGGTTTTGACCCCATAAATGCTAGGGTTGAGCATGGGGGGGACAAAGAAATAGAGGTTGGCCAAGATGATGTGAACGTGGGGAGCAATTCCCTGACCGAATCAGTGGGTTAGGTTAGAGAAGAGGTTGGAAGCATAAGACATCAGCATCACACAGATGTGGGTTGTGCAGGTGCTGAGGGCTTTCTGGTGGGCTTCTTTGGAGGAGATTCTGAGGACAGCCCTGATGATCAGACCATAGGACAAGGCAATGAGCGTCAGGTCTAACCCAATGAATACAAATCCTAAGACCAAGCCATACATCCTGTTGACTGTGATGTCCCCACATGACATCTTCGCCACAGCCATATGCTCGCAGTATGTGTGGGGGATAATGCGGTTGGCACAGAATGGCAGCCTCCTCAGGAGCAGGGGCATGGGCAGAGCATAGAGAACAGCTCTTATCAAACCCACAAGCCCTAGCTTAGCTATTCGTGCATTGGTGAGGATGGTGGCATATCTCAGAGGGCTACATATGGCAACATAGCGATCAAAGGCCATTGTCACGAGGACAGCTGAGTGTGTCACAGAACCCGCATGAAGGAAGAACATCTGGGTGAGGCAGCCACCCACAGTAATGCCTTTCAGATTGAACCAAAATATACACAGTGCCTTCGGCATGATGGAGGTAGACATGCCGATGTCTGTGAGTGCCAGCATGCAGAGTAGCAGGTACATTGGCTTGTGCAGGGTCTGCTCTTTGTATACAACAAAGAGAACTGTGAAATTTCCCAACAGCAAAAAGTGCTTTAAGTGCATCAGAAGCAGGAAGCCTGATAAACTAGTGAAGCCACTGGATAATGGAGATGCTAAAGGAGAAGTCAAGTATGATAAGGTCATTCCAGAGAAACCAAATGAATTATTTGCATCGGTCTTCACAGCTGGGTATGTGAGGGAGATTCCCAAACCTGAGCCATTCTTTTTAGGTGACAAATCTGAGGAAATGTCCCAGATTTAGGAGTCATTAGAAGAGGTTTTGGAACAAATGGATAAATTAAACAGTAATAAGTCACCAGGACCAGATGGTATACTGGGACCAATACTGTTCAACATATTCCTAAATGATCTGGAGAAAGGGATATATCGTGAGGTGGCAAAGTTTGTAGATGATACAAAACTACTCAAGATAGTTAAGATCAAAGTGGACTGTGAAGAGTTTTAAAGGGATCCCACAAAACTGGGTGACTGGGCCATAAAATGGCAGATGAAATTCAAGGTTGAGAAATGCAAACTAATGCACATAGGAAAACAATCTCAGCTATACATATATCATAATGGGTTCTTAATAAATTAGCTGTTACCACTCAAGAAAGAGATATTGGAGTCATTGTGGATAGTTCTCTGAAAACATCCACTCAATGTGCAGCAGTGGAAAAAGCTAACAGAATGTTGGGAATCATTAGGAAAAGAATAGATAATGAGACAGACAATATCATATCACTTCTATATAAATCCATGGTACATTCACAATTTGAATACTGCATGCAGATCTGGTTACCTCATCTGAAAAAAAGATATATTGGAATTGGAAAAGATACAGAGAAGGGCAACAGAAATTATTAGGGGTATGGAACACCTTCCATATGAGGAGAGATGAATAAGACTGTGGGGATATGATAGATGTATATAAAATCATGACTGGTGTGGAGAAGATAAATAAGGAAGTGTTATTCTTCCTCATAACACAAGAACTAGGGGTCACCAAATGAAATTAATAGGTAGCAGTTTTAAAATGAACAAAAGGAAGTATTTCTTCGTAAATGCACAGTCAACCTGTGGAACTCTTTGACAGAGGATGTTGTGAAGGCTATGACTACAACAGGGTTTAAAAAAGACCTGGATAGGTTCGAGGAGGATAGGTCCATAAGTGGCTATTAGCCGGTATGGGTAGAGATGCAAAACAATGCACTGAAGTGTCCCTAGCCTCTGTTTGCCAGAAGCTGGGAAGGGGCGATGGGGGATGGATGATTTGATTACCTCTTCTGTTCATTGCCTCTGAAGCACTCGGCATTGACCACCGTCAGAGGACAGGATACTGGACTATATGGACCATTGGTCTGACCCAGGATGGCCGTTTTTATATTCTTATAAAGAGCAAATTTTGGGGGGGGGGTTCCTTTGTCAGAGGTTTTCCTTACCCCTCTGGAGTCATGCCATGATGGGAAGGTATTTCCAGAGCATGATGCTGTTGTGAATATTTAGGTAATGTATATAACTGTATTGTTGCTAGGATATAATATGTAAGTGTGTTGCTGCTTGTAATTGTACTTTGGATGTTATCGACACCAAGTTCCGTTTGGACTAATAAAGGAATTCTTGTGTGGAAACTTAGTTGTGCTAAACCTTAACAAACTTATTAGGGAAATTATTTCCAATATCTGGCCTTCCTGGTCATATTGGGGAGGGACTGGTACCACTTTGGAGAAGTTCCTGAAGGAATGGGGGGAATGGCTGAATGAAAAGATGGAGGCGGACACCCTGGTGAGTGGATGTGTAGAACTGACAAAGTTCATAGGAATAGGGGAGGAGAAAACATGATGCTGTGCAGGACACTTCCAGCCAGGTCAGTGGGCCTGCAACGACCACAGCCCTCAACAGCATCCAGAATGCATTTGTACAGGGAGATTTTGGCAAATCAGTAAAGTGCCTGAAACCACTATTGCTTATTGCTAAAAGCACCCATGTCAGCATGCTGTCAAGTGGCCATGCAGCAGCCTTAGCTTAACCAAGGCAGGAGGGAAGGGGGTTTTGGGTGCCACAAAAAGGGCATCTTCATCTAATCACATCCTTCCTGATTAGAATTGTGTTGAAATTGCTGATACATGCATTTTAGTGGCCTCAAGGCGTCCAAACTCTGAAAAAAAAACACCTGGTTAATCGATGACCAGAAGGAAACCTCTTGCTTGACCTTTGAAGCGGCTTAACAAGTTTTCTTTAAGTGACATGTCATTGTATTGCTAATGTATAAATAAGGGGAAAAGTTTGAGGTAGGGAAACTCTGCCACTGGATGCATCTTGTGTTCCCCACAGACGGGCTACCACTTTGCCACTCGAGAGCCACACTCAGCTTTTGTAATTATTGAGGGTTGGAGGTGTGTTACTAACCTGTTGTGTACATGTGTAAGTGCTTGACACTCAGTAAAGTTTAGCTTTAAGTGAAAGCACTCTTGTGTTGTCCTGTTTGTGCCAGCCATCTATCGGTCAGACGGCTGTGTCTCCCCTGATTTATTTCCTGATACCACCTCACACAGAGTAAAAGTTACCAAGAGCTTTGGGTTGAAAAAACCACGGGTAACACATTCACCCGGGGAGTGGCTTTCCTGGTCCACCACACAATTTTGTTCAGGAACGAGGACAGAGCATATGATCAGTCATGCCTAAGGCTAAGATTTTGTCACACTTATTTTTAGTAAAACTCAGGGACAGGTCATGGGTAATAAACAAAAAATCATGGAAGCCCATGACCTTTCTGTGACTTTTACGAAAAATAAGGGGTGAACTGACAGAGGGATGATTAAAGCCCGATCGGGAGGATGAGAGCCCAGTCCCTACATTGGGAGAGGGAAAGGTCCAGCACCTGCTGCTGCCACGGCTAATAGCTCTGTAGCCTCCGCCGCAGCCCCAGCAACTCAGAACTCCAGAGCCCATACCGCAGCCCCTGTGTCACAGAGCTCTAGGGCCCTGGCCACCTGCAGCAGCTCAGATCTGAGTCCCCCAGTCACCCATGTTGTCTGAGATCTGTACGGTCCTCGGCCACTGATGGCAACTGAGAGCTCAGGGGCTCCCGTTGGCTGAGAGCTTTGGCTCCACAGCCCCGAAGCTGAAGTGGAAAATGTCATGGAGGTCTCTGAAAGGCACAGAATCCATGACTTCTGTTACATAATCTTATCCTTAGCCATGCCTATGAACAACTTGCTGCGGTGAATGGGGAAGTGGTGGAACCCCAGCGACTGAGGCAGTGGCCACACTTTTGGGCAGGAGGCACAACAGTCGCTGACTTGCTCCAGATGCTAGAGTTCTTCACCCCTGGGCTCAGAGTGTCAGCTGGCTGTTGTCAAGTTCTGAAGGCTGGAATGTTGTTGCCTCGGTAATGCTGTTCAGGTTGCTCATCGCTTCTGCTTTGGAGCTTTAGTCATAAGGCAGCCTGCGAATACAGCAAACTTTGATGTTACTGATAAAGATAGACCACAGGCACGGTTCAGTGACAAATGTACTCAGCCAGGTTTACTGACCTCTAGGCATAGTCCTAGCAACCTGGTTATGAGCCAAATGAGCAAATAATGTTATGAAATTCCTTTCCCGGGTGGCAATACCCAAAGAAATACTTACTAATCAAGGACCTAACTTCACTGTACTACTAATGAAAGAACTGTGCAATCTACTGAGGGTAAGGGCATTAAGAACAATTTTGACAATGATGGGTTGGTAGAGTGATATCACAGAAGTCTGATGGTGATGTTAAAGAAGTTTGTAGCCTCAGATTGCAAACATTGGGACCAACTCTTCCCCCACCTCTTTTTTGCTATCAGGAAGGTGCCTCAAGCCTCCAAGTTTTCTCCCTTTGAACTGCTGTCTGGGAAGCAGCTTCGAGGCTTTCCAGACCTGCTTGGAGAAACATGGAAGAGCAAAGACCCCAGGCAATGAACATAGTCCAATACATTCTTTAATTAAGAAATGGCCTCTAAACTTTGCGGGTGTTTGCTAGAAGAATTTTGCTAAATGGGCAACAGGTACAAGGGAAGGCCTATAACAAAGGAATCTACCTGTGAATGTTCAGACTGGGTGAATGAGTGTTATTGTTACTTCCAAGTTTGCTGTTCAAATTACTGGTTCATGGCAGGGACCGTTTGAGATAGTGAGGTATGTGGGCCCCATCTACTATGAGGAGCAGCACACAGAGAAGAAAAAGGAGACTCAGATAAGAACATAAGAATGACCATACTGGGTGATACCAATGGTCCATCTAGTCCAGTATCCTGACACGGGCCAATGCCAAGTTCTTCACAGGGAAAGAACAGAACAGGGCTATTATCAAGGGATCCATCTATGGTTGTCTAGTCCCATCATCTGGTATTCAGAGTCTAGGGAAACCCAGAACATGGGATTGTGTTCCTAAACAACTTGGTTAACAGCTATTGATGCACCTATCCTCCATGAATTTATCTAGTTCTTTTTGAACCCCATTGAACTAAAATTCTGCCAGCTTTTTTGATTGCTACTGAACACTGAAAA
Source organism: Emys orbicularis (assembly GCF_028017835.1). Taxonomy (NCBI): domain Eukaryota; kingdom Metazoa; phylum Chordata; order Testudines; family Emydidae; genus Emys; species Emys orbicularis. The sequence goes on from NC_088683.1 coordinate 367,428,283, forward strand.
GATGTTTTCAGAGAATTGTCTACGATAACCCCAAGATCTCTTTTTTGAGTGGTAACAGCTAATTTAGACCCCATCATTTTATACGTATAGTTGGGATTATGTTTTCTAATGTGCTTTACTGCTATCATTTGAATCTTTTAAAAGCCTACGAGGGGATCTTCCTCATAACCTCATTGTGACACTGCACCCCATGTTATTCAAAGTTGTATGATTATGATACAATTATGCCATAATTGTGATACATTTTTTACAAGATATGGCTTGTCAGATGTCATTGGAAAAGTTGTGATTTGCTTAAAAGGATTATCCTATTTGTGTGTATGTATCGTTTTTGTATCTGAAGTTATGAATATTGACTGTGTATCTCTATTTTAAATGTAGTAACACCCACTAGGCAAAATCCTTTCAATCTAGACAGCTGGTTGTGAAAGGCCTATTGAGGGTAATGGGTCATTAGGGGAAACAATAGGCCTTAAGAGAATCTTATCCCCCACCTGTTGAGCTTTCCTGAGAACGTACAGGACAGCCTATGGGTAATGGCTGCTATGATGCAGCAGCACAGGCCAGGGTATGTGACCAGACCACATGACACTGAACTCCATTTTGGGTATACCCTCCGGAGCCCAAAAAGGCCCCCAGGCATCTTGAGGCAAAAATGGGAGAGGGACAGAAGCTCGAACAAAAGATCCAGACGTAGCAGTTGTTTGATTCCATTACCAGCATGTTCTCATCCCAGCAGGGCACACCTACCTAAAAATTTTATTAAGATGATGTTAATAAAAATAGTGAACAGAGTTTGAGCATAGTAGTTTTTTGGTTATCAGGGAATAACATACAGATTAACGAGGGTGCAAAGTTTAGTTTAAGATCAGGTGGCATAAGGAATACATAATCTGCAATATCCCCGATTGGGGGTAAAAGGTTGATGGGTCAAATACAGGCATTGAGATATGAGGGTATGAAGTTCATAGAGTGGCTATGTTCGGGTGTGGAGTATAATGAGTGGATATGATGATGAGGATGGATTGACCCTCATTTGGTGAGTTTTAATGTTCAGGGAGTTTATGGTTCCAGTTCGTATGATCCAACGGAGAAGGTCACTACCACACTGAAATGGTCCCAGGGCAACAGATCAGGCAAACTCCATGGCTGTTCCCTCGTAAAATGTGGGATAACATGTGAGATGAACTCTAGGTCATTTTGGCCCTGGGAGAGGTGAAGGAATCACACAGTGAGTAGAGAAGTCCCATTGTACTACTTCTGATGCAGGATAACACAACCCATTTCTGCATCAATTTCTGAAAGATCAACACTGTATTGAAATTTGATGCTTTATCGTTGCAGAGAGTAGACGAACTATTAGAACAGTTTGAGCTGCCAGATAGATATCCACTTTAGACCTCCAAAAGGGATACTGGCAAATACCTTTGATGCCAGAATCCTGGCAGAAGAAAGCCTTTTCCATACCCTTTGGCCTGCATTAATTCAGGATCAAGTCATTTGGCCTCCACAGCGTGGCAGTGACTTTTCAGAGGCTAATTTACTCAATATTACAACTGCATGGGCAGGATGTATCGGTATGCTGTTATGATAAATTGAAAATGGTTTTTGGTCCTGTATCTTGTGGCAGCATTCCCACACATAGTGCAGAGGGCAGTACACTACACACAGAAAAGAAAGCCACCATCAATTGCTAGGCTGAACTGTCTGGAAGACTCAGTTTGCCCTGACAATCTCGCCCCTGGTATTGGCAAATCATTTCTTCACTCCCGGGGGAGGCTCTCAAGCTGCAGTTCTCCAGGGTCTATTTTCTGCTCTTCCCGCTGCTCACGGAGCTGAGGGAATTATCTGGGAATCCGGCCAACCAGAGAGTCTGCAGGGACTGTACAGGGGAATCATAAAGGTCGCTGCCCAGCACGCCGAGTGTCAGACATGTGAGATTCATACGCTGATTCTCAGGGCTCTGCCTTTCTGTCACCGTAAGGATATTTCCTCTCTCTGCTGAGCGGGATTGTGGTGAGTTGCCTGTTGCTGCATTAAAGTTAGTGCTAAGAGCTCAGGAAGGGTTCCAGGGTTCAAGTCAAGAACCATCTGGGCAGGAATTCACCAGGACAGTGACTTGAACTGTTTAGTATTGTCAGAAACACCAAGGGATTTACCTGGTAACATTAGAGCTACAAATGTACAAAAGGGGGAGGGATAGCTCAGTGGTTTGAGCATTGGCCTGATAAACCCAGCGTTGCGAGTTTAATCCTTGAGGGGGGGCACTTAGCGATCTGGGGCAAAATTGGTCCTGCTAGTGAAGGCAGGGGGCTGGACTCGATGACCTTTCAGGGTCCCTTCCAGCTCTATGAGATTGGTATATCTTTATATTATATTATTATAAATGCTTTGGAAATAGTTTAGAAAAATATTTGTTTTTAAGATCAGTTCCTTGTGTCTTACTGTGTCCTTCTATCTGTCTCAGTAGCTTCCTTTTTGGGGTTGATGTGGATTTTCCTCTGGTTCGCTCAATTTTTCCTATTCAGGAACTTCACTGTCCTGTTAAGAATTGCAGCCAATATCTCTGCAGCAGGCATCTGTGTGACCAGCGAGTTCACAAGAAGAATGTGCCACACACTGGCCCCAGAAATGCTATTCAGGCTGATCTCTCCCTTTCCCCCAGGCAGACAGACACTGAGTGTAACCTAGTCTGAGGAGATATTTCTCTGAACTGTCGCTGTGAGGTCTGGAACATGGTTTTGGTCCTGGGTGAGGGGTATCACTGTGTGGAAGGGCTGTAAGTTGTGGGGGTGGGGGGCCCATATGAACAAGCGGGTAGCACTAACGGTTATTGGGGTGGGGAGAGGGGTGTACACGGACAGGTAGAGAGCTCAGAGGATTGGGGGGCAACCAGGGAGGTTTACGCAGAGAAGCAGTTAGCACTGAGGGTGTCGGGCAGGCAGGGGATGTCTACGGACAGGCAGGTACCACTTGGGGTTTTGGGTCAGGCATGGCATACATATATAGGCTGGTAGGGCTGAGGGTTGTGGGGGCAGGGAGGGGATGTACAGGTACAGGAGAGCAGTACTGGGAGTTCTGGGTGTGCGTAGTGACATGTACATGGACAGGCGGGTAGTGCTGGAGGTTGTGTGAGTAGGCAGGGGGTATACATGGATAGGCAGGCAGAGCTGGGGGTTGTGGGACTAGCAGGGGAGTGTAAATAGACAGGCAGGCAGTGCTGGGGTGTGGGGCAGCCAGGGGGTACATGGGGAGGTGGGAAGTGCTGGGCGTTGCGGAGGCTGGGAGCAGCATGTTCACGGAAAGGGGACAGTGATGCTGAACTTAAATTTTTCGCTGTGATTGTTGGTCCAAGGCCAGCGCTGGGTCATTTCCTGGCCCCGAGTGTATTGGTGGTGGGGTCTCAGGGTCTCTTTGCCCTGCCAAGCCACAGAACTGCAGACTGGGTGTCACAACCTTTACTTAATTTTGTTTCCAATTGTAGTTCTTGAATTTTAATTATGTAACTTCCAGCATTTCACTGGTGGAAAGAACCATTGATCTTTGTTCCTCAGCTGCTTCAATCTCCCATCATATTTTGACCTCCCATCTGTACTCTCCTTCCCCATCCCAGGCTGCCCTGATTACAACAGCACACTGGTCGCCAATGTTATCTCCATGCTTGCCAGTCATTCTGAGCTACCCCACACTCCCCACAGCTCTTCCTCTGCAGGGAGTGAAGTGCCTCCCATCACACCTGCTCCCTTGACTGGGGGGAGATCAGTGACTCCGTCTCACCGGTGAGAAATCTCACACACGACACCTGTGCTGCTTCTCTTGGAGCACCCATACACTGCATGCTGCTTTGGAGGCTGCTACACAGGAACAATTCGCGAGCTGAGAAGTTTGCACATTATATAACGAGAGCGGGCAACTCTGGGACATGTGAGGGCCTAGATAAATATAGCTGCCATGTGCAGGAGACACAGGCACTGAAACAGTGGGCCACTGGGACACAGACGATCAACCCAGGATGCTCTGGGACCATTTGCTAGCCATCTCTGTTAGCCATTTTTGGCAAGGGTTGTACATTCATTCCTCAGTGCGGAGACTTTACAGGCTCTAGTCATTATTTTTCTCACCTAAAACATTCATCCTTGTAGTGTCACGGGCGCCCTCAGCCTCAAGAAATAGACACCCAGTGTAAGATTTTCAAGGCGCCACAATCACATGATAATTTCTCCTCATAGGGCTAAATTCAAAACAGTCATGAATAGAAAAAAAGGCACGAGCTTGCAGGCAAAATGCCTCCAGCTGACTCCGGACATGTTCATAGATTTCAAGCCTAGAAGGGACCATTGTGATCATCTGGTCTGATTTCCTGTAGGGCACAGGCCAGAGAAATTCCTGAAAATTATTCCTAGAGCAGATCTGTTAGAGGAGCAACCTTCATTTAAAAATTCTCCGTGATGGAGAATCCACCATGACCCTTGGTAAATTGTTCCAATAGTTAATTACATACACTGCTTAAAAAATGCATGCCTTATTTCCAGTCAGATTTTATTTAACTTCAACTTCCAGCCATTGGATCATGTTACACCTCTATATGGTAGGCAGAAAAGCCTATAATTAAATATTGGTTCCCCATGTAGATACTTACAGACTGTTATCAAGTCACCCCTTAACCATCTTTGTTAAACTAATGTGACAGACCCTGACCAGTGGGGTACAGGAGTCTGGTAGAGGGCAAATATACTGGTCACTGGATGAGTAGTTTTCTGTTCCCTGAGTGACCAGAGCAGGGGCTGCACTAGAGTAATCAGGAACCTGCTAGAACCAGTTAAGGCAGGCAGGCTAATTAGGACACCTGGAGCCAATTAAGAAGAAGCTTCTAGAATCAATTAAGGCAGGCTAATCAGGGCACCTGGGTTTTAAAAGGAGCTCACTTCAGTTTGTGGTGCGAGTGTGAGGAGCTGGGAGCAAGAGGCGCAAGGAGCTGAGAGTGAGAGGGTGTGCTGCTGGAGGACTGAGGAGCACAAGCGTTATCAGACACCAGGAGGAAGGTCCTGTGGTGAGAATAAGAAAGGTGTTTGGAGGAGGCCATGGGGAAGTAGCCCAGGGAGTTGTAGCTGTCATGCAGCTGTTACAGGAGGCACTATAGACAGCTGCAGTCCACAGGGCCCTGGGCTGGAACCCGGAGTAGAGGGCGGGCCCGGGTTCCCCCCAAACCTCCCAATTGACCTGGACTGTGGGTTCTCCCAGAGGGGAAGGTCTCTGGGCTGTTCCCCAACCCACATGATGAATCTCTGAGGCAAGAAAATCCGCCAATATGCGCAGGACCCACCAAGATAGAGGAGGAACTTTGTCACACTAAATAGATAGAGCTCCTTGAGTCTATCACTATAAGGCAGGTTTTCTAATTTTTTAATAATTCTTGTGACTCTTCTCTGAATGCTCTTCAGTGTACCAACATCCATCCTTAATAGTGGACGCCAGAACTGGATACAAGATTTCAGTAGCAGTCGCACTAGTGCCAAATACAGTGGTAAAATAACATCTCTACCTCTCCGTGAGACACCCCTGATTATCATTCAAGAATCACATTGGCTCTTTTGGCCACAGGGTCACACTGATAGCTCATGTTTAGCTAATTATCCCTTCACACCCCCCAAACCTTGTTCAGTCATTGTGCTTCCCATGATAGTCCCCCATCATGTAAGCATCCTCTTGATCTTGTTCTATGAGACACGGAGAACTCTTTTTCGATCTCGTCTCTACCACTCAGTATTTTGTAGACTTTTCTCATATCCATTCTTATTCATCTCCTTTGTAAGGTAACAATCCCAATCTTTTCAACCTCTCTCTTAAGAGAGTTTCCCAGGGTCCTTCATCATTCTCATTGCCCTTCCCTGAACCCCTCTAACTCTGCAATATCCTGTGTGAGAAGAGTGCCCAGTACTACACAGAAGAATCCAGAGGAGGGTGAAATATTAACTGGCTGATCTCATGGCATTGTATTTTCTATATAATTCCCCATCCTACGCCTCCTGGATGCCAATGTTTTGCTTAGTTTCTGTCCATGCTTGCACTGTGAGCAGGGTTTCACAGAGCTGTGTACAATGATGTCCAGGTCCCTGTCCTGAGCTCATACAGTTAAATTAGAACCTTGCTAGGTGTTTGAGGAGAACAAGCTTTTCCCTCCAGTGGGCAAACACATTGCAATTTTTGACATCAAAGTTCATCTGCCATCATGCTGCCCATTCACTTGCTTGTTAGCTCCCGCTGTGGACTTCTCTGGACTTGCATATGACCTAAATAAACTGGTTCCATCTGCAAATGTTGCCACCTCACTGCTCAACCCCTTTCTAGATTGTTAATAGCCATCAAATATTTACTGTCCTATTTGTTATAAAGTGTATGACCCCATTGCTGTGTTTATCTCCCTTCACAGGCACCTTGAGGTTTCCTGAGTCTGATCAACGCATCAACCACCTCATGGCAGCTTTCAACCTCACCCCCTCTGACCCTTCAACATTCATCTTAATGGGCATCCCTGGCCTGGAAGCTGCTCACATCTGGATTTCCATCCCTTTCTCTATGTTCTACATTATCGGCCTGTTGGGAAATTTCACTGTTCTGTTTGTTATAGGCAAAGAGCAGACCCTGCACAAGCCGATGTACCTGCTGCTCTGCATGCTGGCGCTCACAGAAATCAGCATATCTACCTCTGTCGTGCCAAAGGCAGTGTGTATATTTTGCTTCAATTTTAAGGGCATTACTGTGGGTGGCTGCCTCGCCCAGATGTTCTTCCTTCATGCGGGCTCTATGATGCACTCAGCTGTCCTCGTGACAATGGCCTTCGATCGCTATGTTGCCATATGTAAACCTCTGAGATATACCACCATCCTCACCAATGCACGAATAGCTATGCTAGGGCTCGTGGGTTTGATAAGAGCTGTTCTCTTCATTCTGCCCATGCCCCTGCTCCTGATCAGGCAGCCATTCTGTGTCAACCACATTATTCCCCATACGTACTGCGACCACATGGCTATAGCAAAGATGTCATGTGGGGACATCACAGTCAATAGGCTGTATGGCTTGGTGGTAGCCTTTGTCTTCATTGGGTCAGACCTAATGCTCATTGCCCTGTCCTATGGTCTGATCATCAGGGCTGTCCTCAGGATCTCCTCTAAGAAAGCCCACCAGAAAGCCCTCAACACCTGCACTGCCCACATCTGTGTGATGTTGATGTCTTATCCTTTCTTCTTCTTCTCCACTCTGACACATCGGTTCGGTCAGGGCATCGCTCCCTACGTTCACATCATATTGGCCAACCTCTATTGCCTAATCCCCCCCATGCTGAACCCTATCATTTATGGGGCCAAAACCAAAGAGCTTTGTGACAAAGTGGGCAAATACACCTGTATAAGGTGATCACCTGGGTCCACTGATTTTAAACCTGTGTGACAAGAGTGGGAAAGGATATTTCCTTGTTAATCAAGGTGGCTTTGTCCCAGTTTGGCTGAGCTCAGCATTGTGGAAGTTCAGAGTTTCAGAAGTTCCTCACATCTAAGATCTTATTACTCCATCACCAAGGACTGCTCTCTCCGTTGCTGAGTTCCCTGTCTCAGACCATCACCTGATCTCTTTCAGTGTCACCGATCATCCCCCACTTCCACCCACCCTGTCATTTCGCCTTTCCATGACTTCCAGACCATGAGAAGATAGTACTGCTTTGTGAAGCAATGTGGCTGTGCATTAGACCCTGTGTGAACATGGTTATAGATCAGTTCGATGAACTCAAGCTATGCTTTCTGCTAGACAAAGACAAAGAAAGCAACTACAATGCTGAACTTCTTTGTCATATGTACAGTGATTCTGTGAGCACAATTCACCTGATTTTTCTATGTCTAATCCTTTAGGAAGCCTGGAGGATACACCAAATATTTCCATTGGAAAGTGCTAATACAGGAAAGCTGCTGCAGGAATTGAGGACATTGTACTAGACTTATTGGTGAGAGATATGAAACTGTGTGTTTTTGAGAACTGTACTCTGTTACTCTGGATATGGGGGCGTATACTGCAGAATGCGATCAATCCAATTGCAACCATATGTTGTGCACTCAGCCACTATGAATTAATAAAATAGAACACAACACAGTATAGGGTTAATTGGAAATCAGGCTTTTAGATGCAAAGTCAAAATCTAGGTGGCAGGTTCTACTAATCAGAATGGGAGGAGGGAAAAGAGAAGTAAATAAGTGAGAATGAAAAATTGTAAATGGATGGAAACCTTGAGTGTAGTTGCCTCTGATATTAGAAGTTTATTGAAAGTGAGGAAAGGTGATGATCCAGTAGTGGACACTATGACCAATGCGTTTTGTAGAAGTTATAAAAGATTAGCTAATACAGCGTACTTTGGAGAAGTCCTCTGAAACCACCTTGAGAGAGGTTTTTCCTGACATCCTTTCTCCCTGGTTGCTGAGCAACTGGCCACTGTGAACCTGCCGTTAATTACTCAATACCGTTCCAGATGTTAGGTTACTATCTGGGATGTTCTAAGCCTATTGTTTATGTCTGTGTGTGCTTAAATCTAATAAACTGAAGTGCTGGCCAAGAGCATGCTTACTTGCATTTAATCCTTTATGAGACAGAATTGCTGTGTTCCCATTGATTTATTCCTGACACCGCCCAGAGTGAAATACTTAAGTTGCCCCTGCTGTGGGCTCTTAAAACCCCAGGCAACAGACTGCTGTGTTAAATTACGATGTCACCTTGGAGTCAAATAACTTACTGCTTTGCACTGTTGATTTTGGAGTCATTTTCAGCTGGAACTTTCAAAATACACACTAACCATTCCCGTTGTTGAAGACATCAAAAGTAGGTCTTGGGGTTTGTAAAACATGAAACAGAGATTGCCATCAAATGTCCAGGTTATAGAATCACTTACAGTACTAAGTCCTTCACGACCTAGATTGGCTGATATCTCATTTTTGCCATTGCTTTGTGGAGACCTTGAACAGTTGGAGCAGCAGTGGAGAGTTTTGCCTATGGTTCACTGGCCTCATACTCAGAACAACCAAGTAGTGCAGATTTGGGTTGAAGGTCTTGAACACATGAATGCCACTGGGGACAAAGTCTTTAGTGAACTTGCCTTGTTTGCTTTTTCGTTGTCGTTCCTATCTTTTAGCAACGCTAAAGTTGAAAGACTCTTTTCTCAGATGAATTTGAGAAAAACAAACCTGTGCTACCAGATGCAAGAGGAACTTTTAGTAAACATTCTTCGTGTTAGGATGTAGATGCAACAACACAAAATCTGTTGTGAACAGTTTCCACCAATGTAAGAAATGATTGCACTGGTCACTGCTGACATGTATGACCAGCAGCAGAAGCATTCTACTTCTGATGAAGACAGCTATGATGAAATGTTGCCTTTTAGAGACTATCAGTAACAAACTAATTCAACTCAAAATATGGACATTGACTACCATCATTGAATGGAATTAGAAATAAATAATATTATTACTGATTTTACACTACATACATTTTGGGCATATTTGGGGCTATTTTTAACACTGTTATTCACCCATTTTTCTTTGAAACACCTGCCAACCCTCAATTAGGATACAAGTACTAGCATTGGGGTTTCGATTTTGAATATGATTGTCATCTCATAGCTTTGTTGCTAAAGTGGATGAAGTCCTGTTGGGGCTTGTTTTTTGTTTTTTGTTTTTTGTTTTAACCTAATCTGTACTAGGTATCTAACAAAAGCTTTCATTTGTTACTTGTATAGACAAATATGTTAATAAAAAAAACTTCTTTCAAGAAATAATATTGGACTACTTTTAGGTTGGTTTTAAAGTGATTTGGGCCTACTAATGCAGTAGACATCTAGCAAACCACCAGGCAGAAACACAAGGGCCAGAGAAGCAGTCCCACATTCGGAGCTTGGCTGGACTCAGAGCAGCGGTGCTGAGGCAGAGCTGGGGAGCTGCACCTGGAGCAGACCAGAACTGGGAGCTGGGTCGGCACAGACCAGCTCTGCCAATGGGGAGCCAGTGGTGTTACAGCAGGGAGCTGCGGAGCCAGAGCCAGGATAGTGGACACTGCCTGTGCCACAAGTAGCACAGCAGCCAAGCATGATGAGCAGCTGGGGAGATCAAGGTGGGGCAATGGGTAGAGGCCCCAGCACTGGGAGACGTCATCAGAGAAGGGGGCCGTGAAGGCTGGACTCAGAATGGGGGACAGGAATCTGATAGAAGGGCAGATGCTGGGGAGAAGGGTCCTGCCACCTAGAGCCTGAGGGTGTCTGGCCCCTGCCAAGGCAAGTGTGTGACCCATGGTATCATCACAGCACAGCCAGGGCCTGGGCAGGAGGTTTGGGATGTGTGAGGAACAGACTGTGAACTTTCCTTTCATCCCAGAGACAGCTGTTTCTGATGTCCCCATGCCCAGAGAATGGGGTTCCCTGTTCCTTGTTTCCTTGAACCTATCCCATTTTTTCTAATAAATTATATTTGTTTTGAACTTAATGCAGTGATCAGTGGGTCAGTGAAGCATCCGGTGTGAAGAGAGCATCCCAGAGTGGGGACACCCTAGCCCCTGTTCTAGGTGACCACGATGAGAATGGGGGTTCAGCTTCCCAGGAATCCTGGGCCCAGCTGTGTCACCCTTATGAGGTCTCTGCCACACAAGAGAGTGGAAGGGGAGTCCTTGAGGTCAGGAAGGCCTCTGGGTAAAGGGAGTGGGGACTCAGACCCTTTCACTAGCCAATACACCTGGGGTAGTGAAGAACCCAGGAAAGTTCCCCAAAATAGTTCCTCACTTACATTAGGGAATTGGGACAACCTGATGGGTTGGATTTTAGTGACGGGTAAAGAGATGTGTAACTTGTGAAATCTCCATATAAATGATAAAAGCTGAAATGTGTAACTTTAGGGAACACACTTTCTGTATAAGGTTAATGTAACGTCACTGCACGAGATGGCTTCCCAGAAACTGGTTTCGTAAAAAACCTTTTTCCTGTACTATTTTATTATGTGGTTAGAACAGTAAACCTGTCATTGTTTATTTGACCTCTTGAATATATTTCATAACAAGTGAAAGCTTGGTTGAGCAATTGACCGTGCAACTGACAAAGAACAAGTATGAATCACTCCTTCTTCTCAGATTCAGTATTTAGACACAATGAAGGCTCCAATAGAAATAATTGTTCTGAGCAAAAATGCCAATGAAATTTATAGGCCTTCAGCATTAAAAAACTTAATGGAAAATTCTAGTTTTCTTTTTCTCATTGTGCTCCAAAGAAATATTCTGTAAACAGTAAATGCTGTTTCAAAACTGCTACAATCCAAAGACACAGACCTATAAAAAGCAGCGGTATTACTTCCCAAAACCACTGAACTTGTAGTTACATTTCAAATTGAGTTCAAAAAGCCAAACATTCAGCAAGTAAATTATCATAAAAATGGGGCAGACGAATAAATTATGAAGAGAAGTGCCTCAGAGAGGCAAAAAGGCAGAGGAACAGCACATTTTGTGGCAGACCAGGGAGGAGAGCAGACCTGCTTCCGGCAGCTCCCGGGGAGATGAGCTGAGGGAAGGCAGAATCTCCCCCTGAACAACTGCCCAAAGGTCCCCTCCTGAGCGAAGGGAGGGCTTGCTGCAGAGACAGCCTGAGAGAGAAGCATTCATCTCTCATATGAATGCTGGACTTGATTGATCCACTTTATTTGTTGTTTGGACTACCCCATCGGGGAGAGACCTTGGATAGCGCTGGCCCCAGGATGCTGGGCCAAACCACAGGAAGAGTCAGTTGCTGTCTGAGAGGAAAAGTGAATGACCTCGCTACATGCAGACACCAGAAGGTGCCTCTGGGTGAACAGACACCCTTCATGCTGCCTTACCCCAGAGTAAGACTTTGGGACATTCTCAGGGAGGTGGTAGGAAGTGACCCAGGGAGCGCTGCCTGACATAGGCGGCAGGCATAATAGGCCATGGGAGGCTAAACCTCCCCTGTGGTGCAGCCACTGTCCCGCCACCTTTGAGAGCGTGGACCCCTGGGATGTGGTGGCCCCACCTGTGCTCTGCCCCAGATACCCCCTCTCGCTTTTTTCCTGTGGCACCGCCCATGCTCCACCTCTTCCTCTCCCTGCTCCGTCCTTCTGCTGAGGCCCCCGCTGCTTCTCACTGAATCCTTTCTCTCCTCCCCCGAGAGGGCCCCACAGCCAACCATTCATCAAATCTCTCCCCCCTCCATCCCCCTGGTGGACCCCGCGTATGCCATGACATTCACTGAGTCCTTACTCCCTCCTCTCCCGCACCCCACTCCTTCATGTCCCCTCCATTCGCAGCTTGCTGAGTCCTTCCTCTACTCCACCCAGACACCCCTCCCCTGAGGCCCCTACCACCTGCCACTCACCAGTGAAAAACAGAATCACATTTAAAAGTGCCCTCCTGGCCCCCTGTGTTCCAGCCCCCTGAGCTGAGTCCCTCCAATAGCAGCAGGCAGAGCAGCAGGAGGAATCCCACAGCTGGGCCAGGTATTGGAACCAGACATCAAACAAAGAGCAGAGGCATGCCAATGTCATAGGTGATTAATTGGTCCAAAGTCCAAAGAAAGGGAGAAAGCAAACTAGGGAAACTAGAATAAGTAAAGTTGTGTCTTGGTCTTTCTCATTGACATCGGAATATAACAAGACATTTTCATTTTTCAAGTACAGTGAGACGGCAGATGCAGTTTTCTGCTTTCCTTGCAGGTAGTTTTCCAGTGGTTTGAGAGATCCTGCATTCACCAAAAAGGAGTAAGAGACTGGAAAAATAGATGATAAAAGCTTCAGAAACATTCAATCTCCCATACACAAGCAGTGTCCTGAGAGGTGGCATTTATTCAAATAGTCAAAAGAAGTGGGCTCTGTACTGACACAGTTGTCAAATTCAAACTATGCTGCAAGAATCCCCAATGTACTGCTTTACTTGGCTAACCAAGTAATTGCACTGCAGGGGCAGGAAGAGCGAGAAGAATTAACAAACCTTGGAAACTTTCTGTAACTATGCAATTTGTTTTCACAATATGATGAACCATTCACAAAAAAATAACAAGAAGAAACAAAGGGAAAAAACAGAGTGGTACTTTCAATCTCACAAGCCACTCAACTCAAAATGAGCCTTAACAATTTACTCCTGATACTGTGAAAAGCACAATCATTCAGAAAGTTCAGGACAATGGGTTTTGTACTGTTCTTGTTGACAGAGCACACAGTTTTAAACAAGGAGAAATGACAGGCTGTGTGAGAGAGACAGAAAATCTGGAAATAAAGGAGTACTTGTGGCACCTTAGAGACTAACAAATTTATTAGAGCATAAGCTTTCGTGGGCTACAACCCACTTCTTCGGATGCATATAGAGTGAACCATATATTGAGGAGATATATATACACACACATACAGAGAGCATGAACAGGTGGGAGTTGTCTTACCAACTCTGAGAGGCCAATTAAGTAAGAGAAAAAAATCTTTTGAAGTGATAATCAAGATGGCTCAGTACAGACAGTTTGATAAGAAGCAAGTGTGAAAATACTTACAAGGGGAGATAGATTCAATGTTTGTAATGGCTCAGCCACTCCCAATCCCTATTTAGCCCTGAGTTGATTGTGTCTAGTTTGCATATCAATTCCAGCTCAGCAGTCTCTCGTTGGAGTCTGTTTTTGAAGTTTTTCTGTTTTAAGATAAAAACTTCAAAAACAGACTCCAACGAGAGACTGCTGAGCTGGAATTGATATGCAAACTAGACACAATCAACTCAGGGCTAAATAGGGATTGGGAGTGGCTGAGCCATTACAAACATTGAATCTATCTCCCCTTGTAAGTATTTTCACACTTGCTTCTTATCAAACTGTCTGTACTGAGCCATCTTGATTATCACTTCAAAAGATTTTTTTCTCTTACTTAATTGGCCTCTCAGAGTTGGTAAGACAACTCCCACCTGTTCATGCTCTCTGTATGTGTGTGTATATATATCTCCTCAATATATGGTTCACTCTATATGCATCCGAAGAAGTGGGTTGTAGCCCACGAAAGCTTATGCTCTAATAAATTTGTTAGTCTCTAAGGTGCCACAAGTACTCCTGTTATTTTTGCGGATACAGACTAACACGGCTGCTACTCTGAAACCTGGAAATAAAGGAATGATTTCTCGGATTTATTGATTGCTCTGAGCATGGGGATGCTGGTGCCATCTATCACAGCAGTAAATGGTTTTTACAAGCATCAGGGACTGCAAATTTGCTGGTCGTAGCACAGTGTTATGATGGGGCCACTGTCATGGCAGGTAATGTAACTGGAGTACCTCCAAAAATGCTGCAAGATCATTCTCCCACCCCCCGGCTATATATATATATACACTGCATGGCCCATGAATTGTATTTGGTGTTATTTGAGGCATACAAAGTAAGCAGGATAGCAACATGATTTTTTTTTACAGTCTAGAGGGCTTGTTTACCTTCTTTTCACAGCCGGGCACACACCATGCTTACTTGAAGGGCCAGAAGACGATTGGAGTGAAACTGAAATTGTCCAGTTTAAGTGACAAGAAATGGTCATCCAGATGGAAAAAATGCATCTCTTGCACAGAACTCCATGAGGGCACTTCTCAGCAGCTTGTTGGGACTGCCAGAGCCTCCCTACCAAAGATTTATTGGAGCATTTGGTTTGTTGAAGAATGGGCAGAATATACATTTTTGTATGTGCTTGGTCTTTTTTTACTATGTTCTTAGTATGATTCATGTAGCATGCAAAGCTCTATGGAAACAAGGCACGGTACTTTCTCAGGTCTGCAGTGCACAGCAGGGAACTGTCCAAGCGTTAGAACATATGCCACCCAGCGCTAAGCAGGATGCTCTTTTGGAGGAAGCCCAAAAGTTCTGTGAGCTGCATGATGTCCCTGTTACCCCTGGTGTAGAGGAAGAGTATGCTCACAAACGACCTATGGGGGAAAAAAAAACTTTCTTGGCTGTACAGTTCTTACAAGTACTCTGAGAGAATATCAGCCAGCTAAAAATGAGAGTGCTAAAGGAAAATGGAGCAGTCAGCTGTATTTTCCTGTGTTGGACAGACCGTTAGGTGATTGTAATCACAGGTTTTCATCCCAGTCAATGGACATAGCTAAAATGTGACCGGGGGCACTGATGGACTGCTCAGTAAATATGCAAGTGCCCCTTCAATCAACTTGAAACTTCCTTACCCAGAGATGGAGGGACTCAACGAGTGGTGGGGTCTCAGGCATGGGGGTGTGGAGGGACTTTGTGGGCAGTGGGTGGTTGGGCCTTGGGGTACAGGAGGGAGAGGAGAGGAGGTAGGGACTCAGCTGATGGTGGACGGTGGGAGTCCTGGGAATGGGGGGTGGAGGAACTCAGTGAGCAGTGGGACCATGTGGAAGGGGAGGTAGAGGAGGGGAGGGACTTGACAGCGGTGGGAAGGAGAGCCTTAGCAGAAGGGAGGTGGAACAGGGGGCAGGGGCCATGGTCCGGGTGCCGGGGAGTTTCCAGTGCTTGGGCCAGCCTCCCCAAATTCCAGAACCATGCACCACCCATGCCGCCTTTTCATTCCCAGCTGTCAGAGTATTGACAGTCCCCCAAAGGGCCATGAGTCAAAGCCCGGTGCGCTGGAATGGCCTGGACTCCCCTACCAACAACCCCCTGCATGTCACAGGCCTAAGCCCAGACTACTAGTTGGCACTCCCCTGCCAACCAACAATAGTCATCAAAAGGTGAAAGACTTGCCAACTCAGAAATATTTTTCAAAGTGAACATGTTTTACAGGTGTCTCAATATAATAAATGCACAGCTTTCCAATCACTTTCAAAGCTTACAGGTAGGTGCTGATCAATTGAGCGTCATTCAGCCAAATACGCTTAATTCTGCACGTGACGAGGATTTGTATGAAGGAGCTGAAAACCTAGCCAATTGTTCCAGCGATGCACCGAGGCCTCCATGTGTTGTACGTTGCAAAGTACTGGCAAACAATAATATGTGGCCCTGCAAGCTACGGCAGCATCTCAAAACAAGACACCCTACCTTAATACCTAAACCCATCACGTTTTTTCAGAGGAAGCTCAATGAGTTAACAGGACAAAAATAGTTGTTGAAGTGTACAGCCCTGGTAACATGAAGGCTACTGAGGTTTCTTACTGTGTGGCTTTTCACATTGCCAAAGCTGGTAAGCCACACAACACAGGTGAGAAACTACTATTTCCAACTGCAAATGATATGTGTGGTGATGATAGCAGAGAAAGCAGCATCACAACTAGATGTGATCCCATTCTCTAACGACACAGTTTCATGCCATATTGTGGAGATGGCCACTGATATAATAATTTTGTCCACGACACTGTTTTGGAATTTGCAGCAATGTATCATGGTTTATGATGGGACAGCATAGCAGGCTTGTGATAAGGGTACAAGAAGTGACCCCACAGCAGTGTGGAATCATTGTATGATCCACAGACAGGCATTGGCTGCTAAGAAGATGGCAGAGTTGCTCAGCAGTGTTCTTTCAGTTGCAGTAAAAATTATAAACTTTATAAACTCGCGTCTGGTTAATTCAAGGGGTTTTGACATTTTATGTGAAGAGATGGGGGCAAACTTCACACAGTGGTTGTTACATGCAAAAGTTTGTTGGCTGTCCAAGGGCAAGATGCTGAGAAGTCTCTGTGAAGTTCATATTTTTTCTTGCCAACAATATGAATAATGCAGCCAGATATGACAACAAGGATATCCAAAGAGTGTCATGGAAATGCTATACAACTGGAGAGCGAC
The DNA here is from genome assembly GCF_028017835.1 of Emys orbicularis. NCBI lineage: Eukaryota > Metazoa > Chordata > Testudines > Emydidae > Emys > Emys orbicularis. Next base: position 367,445,075 of record NC_088683.1, read on the forward strand.
TGAACTCTCTGAATGTGTCACTTCAGGGACGAGATGAAAATGTTTTCATTGCTAATGGTTGGATAGCAAACTTGAACCATGGTCTTCACACTGGGCTCTTAAAGTGCTCGTTCCTTTTTCACCTCAACATCTACCTGGCAAAGGTTTTTACTCTTGCTATTTGCTAATACCCAAGGAGAAGGAAGGTTGGAGATCCAGCCTAGCCCTCAGATCACTCAACAAGTTTGTTTAAGCTCAACAATTCAAGATGGTCTCTCTAGCAATGATTATTCCAGCATTGGAACAGGGAGACTGGTTTTCAGCCCTTGACCTTCAGGACACCTATTTGCATATCTCAATCTGACTGTCTCACAGACGGTTCCTCAGATTCACCCTAGGACAAGACCACTACCAGTACATAATACTCCCCTTTGGGCTATCATCAGTTCCAAGAGTATTCTCCCAGGTTCTCTCAGGAGTGGCCGCTCACCTGTGCTCCCAAGGAATCATGATGTACCCCTACTTAGACGATTGTCCCCTCACAGCCTGCTCCTTCAACAAGGCCTGCCAGGTTCCACCAACACTGCATTAGACTTCTTTATGGAACTGGGTCTGCAGATCAGCATCCAAAAATCAACCTTCACCCCGGTACAGAGCCTAGAGTTCATAGGGACCAACCTCGAATCGTTACAGGCCAAAGCGCTCCTGCCTCAGCACAGGTTCCTCTCCTTGGCCACGCTCATAGAGTCAATGCAAAAGATTCCTCAGATATCAGCCAGACACTGCCTCCACCTTCTGGGGCATATGGTGGCTGACACAGTGGTGCTATCTCATGCCAGGCTTCATATACCACCTCCACCTGTGGTTCAGCTCGATCTACAGAGCAAACAGAGACAGACTACACAAAACTCTGGCACTGCCCACCAAGGTCAAGAACTCCCTGGGCTGGTGGAAAAACCCAGCATAGCAGATTTAGATTAAATCTCAAGAAAAACTTTCTAACTGTATGAACAGTAGGACAATGGAACAGACTGCCTATGGAGATTGTGGAAGCTTCTTCACTGGAGGTTTTCGAAAGGCAGATGGATAGCCATGTCTCTTGGACACAACAAATCCTTTATCTTGGCAGGGGGTTAGACTAGATGACTATTGCAGTCCGTTATAACCCTGTGACAGAACAATGAGTACGCCAGCTCCCATGGATGGGACTGATATGAGGGGGCTGAGGAACTCCGGCTGACATTTTCAGTGCTCCTAGTCTCCAACAACTGCTCTGTATCAAGGGGCAGCACAAGATGAGGAATGAAGATATATTAGCTCTGAAACCACACCCATCAATGCTGTGTCAGTCTTGGCAGCTTTCTTGCTGGGGACACATTACTAGAATCATAGGTTTCAGAGTAGCAGCCGTGTTAGTCTGTATCCGCAAAAATAACAGGAGTACTTGTGGCACCTTAGAGACTAACAAATTTATTAGAGCATAAGCTTTGGGTTGTAGCAGACGAAAGCTTATGCTCTAATAAATTTGTTAGTCTCTAAGGTGCCACAAGTACTCCTGTTATTTTTACTAGAATCATAGAATATCAGGGTTGGAAGGGACCTCAGGAGGTCATCTAGTCCAACCCCTTGCTCAAAGCAGGACCAATCCCCAACTAAATCATCCCAGCCAGGGCTTCGTCAAGCCTGACCTTAAAAACCTCTAAGGAAGGAGATTCCACCACCTCCCTAGGTAACCCATTCCAGTGCTTCACCACCCTCCTAGTGTTAGCCAAATGGGCTCGTTTCCCCCTGGAGCTGCCCAATTACCCCAAGGAGGCATGGGAGTCTAGAAGACGGCTTCAAGTTCTTTATTGATCAGTCAGCTGAGTGGGTGTCTCCCTCGACTATTGCCAGAGGGAGGAACACACTTGCAAGCACAGAGCAAGCCTTTTTTATACACAGAAACAAACAACTTAGCGTGCATACATTCTGCTAACCTAAGGAATTTTAAGTTCCTTTCTAGGGGTAAATAGGATACATCTGTTGGACTTCCTTGATTGATTATCTTGTGCAATGTATGGGAAAGCAGCTACTTGCGGGAAAACAGGATACATCTGGGATAATAGGCAAATAGTTGACCTTTGCTCTAACAGGATTTTCCCCCCTTAAAAGCATTTTGAGAGCTTTACGGCCCCCAATCCTCAGCTTTTACCGGCTGGTATAGTGCCATCATTTGTTGGTATACAATTTGATTAGTCATTCGTCGGATCAATGCAACTATGCAGGGAGCAAAGCAAGCTAGAATTAATAGGGTTATAATAAAGAGTACAACGAGGAGAAAACCTTTTTGAAGCCATCCTAGTTGCGGTAGCCAGGATGTAAACCAGTCCATATTCCACCCTCCCCAGGTCTGAACTGGGACATGGGCTAACTTTCTCATTTCCTTCGTTAGCTGTTTTACCGCTTTTCCATTATCGTTGATTTGTAAACAGCAATTAGACTCATTTAATTTTGCACAACCCCCTCCTTCCTCTGCTAGTAAATAATCAAGGACTATATGGTGCTGATAGATTGCATTCCTCATTTGGGTTGATTGATCGGCCAAGAGATCGAGAGCTGTGGCTGTTTGGTTAGTTAAGATCTCCAAAACAGCCTGTAACCTGATTATTCGATTTAGGTTATAAATAGGTTCTCTGGCCCTGGATATTAACTCATTAGGGTTCCAAGTGGCCGGTCTATAGTGTTGTATAATTCTTTCAGGGGGCCACTCCTGAGCTCCCCACTTTTGGGAGCTTTTGGCGGCCAGGGTGGAGTCTATGAACCGCTTTTCTCTAATTAAATCATCATACACCTTAATTCCCAACTTATTTCCCTGCATCTGGGGTAACAGAAAGAACAAGGGTCTTATATATCCAACATAACATATTCCTGACCAGTTTGGAGGCAATCTTCGGTAGGCATAGGATCCACAGATCCAATAATGGCCCTTTAGAGCCCAGGTTCCATTAGCAAAGGGGCCAGTCCAGGTTTCGTCATCCTCGTCGTCCTTCATGTGGTCAAAATATAAAGGATTACTTGGCCCCAAAGGTCCCCCCACATGTCCATCATCTGAGTTGCAATAATTACATTTCCACGCCCCAGCCCCCGCCTTCCAGACACAATCGCAGCCCCATTTTAGCTGATTGGTGCTAGACCAGAACTGGCTGAAACCCCATGCTCGAGTTCCATTCTGATGCTGCCATGCCCAACGATGCCACCGTACCACGTGGTCCTTACTAGTGGTATTGTCTCGTGGGCAAACTAAAAATAGTCTATCAAAGAACCTATCCCATCCTGCCACCTTGCAACCTTCGCCCGTATAGCGTTGGAAGGAGCATCTTACCCAACTATTATTGGTAAGCCTTACATGGGTCTGGTTCCATCGCCCCTGATATTTAGAACAGTCGTACGGGCGACAATAGCGATCCCAGCAGTCATACCCTAGGGATAGAGTCCAATCACACTTGCTTTCTCCCAAGTACACTCCCTCTCCCTTCCGCCTTGTCCGATTAAGGCAGAGAACACCCACTCAAGAAGCATAAAGTCGCCAGGGGCTACTATCCTCAGTCCAAACTCCCGATCCATCGTGGACTACACTTAAATTACTGAGCCACCATTTGGGCTGTACCGGCTGGGCTACCCAAGGCCACTCATTTAATTCCCCTGGGCCTCCACACACCCAACAGTTACTGAGGTTAAAGGAGTTTGCTATTGTCTCCCCCAGCTGTACAAACCTATTCTCCCAACCATAATAGTGATGGAAGTACATAAACAGGGATATTAATAACAATTTCATTATATTTTTCTAAACAGCCCCTTTAGTCCGTCCAGATGCTGATACTCCCAGGTGGAGTCTTCGCCTGTGCCACCCCGGGCATCCGGAACCGGGGCGGGCAGAGGGCTGGTGTCCTCTTCTGCTGATTCAGTCTCCGGGTTTTGGTTCAGAAACCGTTTTACCCGCGTATGGTGTGTTCATTTGTCACTCCCAAGAACTTTAACTGCCGCCTGGCTGATGAGCGAGACAGTGTGCGGGCCGTCCCACCGTGGTGTGAGGGGGTCACGCTTCCACTTCTTGACAAGGACCTGATCACCGATCTGGAATGGGTGCACGGGCTGATCCAAGGGAAGGGCCTGAAAAGGCACCGCGTATCAATGCAGCTGTAACAAAACAGATTGCAGCCCCGAGACCTGTTTCCATAAGGAGTCCTTCCCCATTTCCCAGTTTACATCCTCCCGGAACCCCGGGATTAGGATTCGGGGAGGTGGAATCGGGGAAGTATTTCATGCAACAGGGCCTTAGTAACAGCCCGGGCCTGGCAATGCCGGGTGGGGTAACACTCTACCCATCCCGTAAGTTGATCCACAAATACGAGCAAGTATTTATAGCCCCTGCAAGGGGGCATTTCTGCAAAGTCAACCTGCCATCTCTGGAAAGGGTACGTGGCCCATGGCTGGCCTCCCATTGAGGCGGGAGGGCCACACCCCTTTTGGTTAGTTCGTTGGCAGACAGGGCAATTACTAACTATTCTCTGGGCTTCCATGTGCATGTCCAGCCCTTTAAGGGATCGGGTGGCCAAATCAACCATTGCCCCCGACCCCATATGTCCTTCTTTATGCATGTGCCGAAGAATTTCCTGAAGCACTGGCCGGGGGACGAAAATTTTCCCCCCCGGTAATTTCCGCCATCCCGAGGGAACCTGCCGGGCCCCCGCAGCCTGTGCGTGGCATACCTCCTCAGCTGTATATTGGGGAGGGGGGTATTTAGCTTCTGTATCTTGAACCAAGAGGAGCCATGAGGCCCCTTCCTGTGCGGCCTCCTTTGCGGCCTGATCAGCCAATTGATTATATCTACGTTGTTCGGCATCCGAGGCCCTTCCATGGGCACGCACATGTATCACGGCAACCCGGAGGGGAAGCATCAAAGCCTCAAGAAGTGTTTTGATGAGACTCCCATGTGCAATTCTTTGGCCTGACACTGTGATAAATCCCCTTTCTCTCCACAGGGTCCCGTGAGCATGTACAACCATATAGGCATAGCGGCTATCAGTATACAGGTTAATAGTTTGCCCAGTTCCCAACCGGAGCGCCTCGATAACAGCCACTAGCTCCGCCGCTTGGGCGGACAAATTAGGGCTGAATTTAAACTTGTATATTCCTTTGTCCTTAATTACTACTGCTGCTCCGGTGAACCGCTTGCCATCTATCACATAGCTGGACCCGTCAACGTACCCTTCAATTTCAGGGTTGGGCCACGGCAAGTCTGAAAGATCAGGGCGGGGTTTGGTTTCCTGTTGCAAGACTTCAATACAGTCATGAGTGGGGGCGGTCTCATGGGAAACCCGAGGGTCGGGCAATAGGGTAGCTGGGTTGAGGGAGCTAACTGTCCTAAAGGTTAGGTTAGGGGCTAGCAAGAGCCCTACTTCATATCTGGTATGTCGGCTGGGATTTAGATGCTTTTCCCCAGCGCCCGTCCCCAGTATTTGAGGCACCCCATGGGGAACCACAACCTCAGTGTCCCCTCCCAGGGTCAATTTTTCAGCCTCCTGTACAAGGAGAGCGGTTGCTGCAACGGCCCGTAAACAGGCAGGCCACCCCTTGGCGACAGGGTCCAACACCTTTCAGTAGTAACCAATGGGTCGCCAGGTTGGTCCCGACCTCTGGCACAGAACTCCAGCAGCCACCCCTCCCCTCTCATGAACATATAGTGTGAATGGCCTCCGAGGGTCGGGGAGGGCTAGAGCAGGAGGCTTAACCAAGGCTTCTTTTAGCTCTCGAAATGCTTTTTCCATCTCTTTGGTCCACGTCCAATGGAGCAGACCTTCTTTAGTTAAGGATTCATATAGTGGTTTGGCCCTTCCCCCGTAGTCAGGGATCCAGAGCTGACAAAAGCCAGTCAATCCCAGAAAAGCCCTTAATTCTCGGGGGCTCCGGGGTTGAGGGCTATTAAGTATAACCTGGATTCTTTCTTTACCCAAACTGCGACTTCCTTGGCATAAATGATACCCAAGAAAAGTGACCTGCTGCCTAACCAGTTGTGCTTTTTCCTTTGAGACCTTATACCCCTGTGCCCCAAGGTAATTAAGGAGCTTTATAGTCTGCTCTTTACAGGCTGCCTCTGTTCCAGTACTTAAGAGCAAATCATCGCAATACTGGACTATGTTACATGAGGGGTGTCTAGCCAGGAATGGGGTGAGGTCCCTTCTTAACTGGCTGCCAAAAATCTCGGGTGCACAGGTAAGTCCTTGTGGGACAACCGTCCAGAGGTATTGAGCTTTGTAGTGGGTATCTGGGTCCTCCCACTCGAAGGCAAACAGTCTCTGAGACTCCAAATCAAGGGGGATGGAAAAGAAGGCATCTTTTAAATCTATGACAGAGAACCAACTGTGGTTTTTGGGAACTTGGCCCAGAATAGTATGGGGATTCGGGACGACTGGATAGGGAGCTTCTATTAACTTGTTAATCTGTCTTAGGTCCTGGACCAACCGATACTGCCCATTAGGTTTAGGTACCCCCATTATCGGAGTGTTGTATGGGGACGTGCCTTCCCTGAGCCACCCGCACTGCAGAAACTTTTGAATCAGAGGTTTTAACCCGATTCTAGTGGTCAGCTTAAGAGGGTATTGTCGAATTCGGACCGGGCTGCTTCCTTCCTTAAGGGAAATATGCACTGGTGAAGCATTCCGGGCCCGAGCGACGCCTCCCTCTTCTGCCCAAACCTCAAGGTTAACCCCTGACAGCTGGCTCTCTTCACTCCTCCCCTGGCATTCTGGGGAGTGATTTCCAGCACTTATCAGGGCCATCTGGTAATTGGAGGACTGCTGCTTAGGGAGTCTAACTTCCATAGTCCCTTTATCGAACGAGATTTCTGCCTGCAGTTTAGTAAGAATATCTCGTCCGAGCAGCGCGATGGGGCAAGAGGGGCTGCAAACAAACTGGTGGGAAATTTGATGGTCCCCTATTTTTACTAGGAGAGGCAAAGTTTTTTCCAAAGCTGTAGTTTGTCCCTCTATCCCCTGGACCATGGCACGTTCCCGAGCTCTACCTCGGGGAGCCTTATTAAGAGGGAGCAAACTAAGGGTGGCCCCAGTATCAATAAGGGCTTCAATTGGGCGGCCCTCCACTTTAATTTTTACCGTGGGATCCAGGCTGGCAGCTTGCGCCGCCAGGAGGGGCCGCTGGGTCCTCCGGTCCCGCTATGGGGAAGATCCCTCCCCTGAACGTCCCGTACTGTTGTAGAGGATGGGAAGGGATGGGGATTTATCTTTACGTTCCCTTCCCATGGCCTGTCGCCGGGGGCATTCATTCTTCCAGTGCCCCTCTTCCTTACAGATAGCGCACTGATTTCGACCCAGGCGAGGGCCCCTCCCCTTCCCAGGTGGCCCTGGCCGTCCCTTAACTTTGTCCCCCCTTTCCTCATATCCTTCCCTTAGGGCCATGGCTAAAACGCGGGCCCCTTTCTTTCGCTCCTCATCATCCCTCCGATCATAAACCTTCATTGCAATTTCTAAAAGTTCCTCTATATTCTTGCCCGACGCCCCCTCCAACTTTTGCAGCTTCTTTCTAATGTCCTCGTAGGACTGCCCAATGAAAAGGGGGATTAGTACCCGCTTCCCATTGATATCCTCAGGATCGAGGTCTGTGTATCTTTTACAGGTATTACAAAACCGCTCATAAAAGGCAGCTGGGTTTTCATTCTTTTCCTGTCTTATATTATATAATTTGGCCCAGTTTGGGGTTTTTCTAATACAGCGTTTCATCCCCTGGACTATAGCCGTGGCGTATTGGCTATGAGAGGCCCAGCCTGCCGCGTCATCATGTGTCCAGTTAGGAGGGCTTTCAGGCAACCGCGTAGCTACCGTGGCCGAGTCTCCCCCATCTCAATTACCCACTCGCGGGCCCTTGAAAGGACTAAATGCCTTTCTTCCGCGGTTAATAGAGTGTTAAGAGTGACCCTCATGTCGCCCCAGGTAGGGTTGTGGGCCGTAATTAAGGTTTCAAACACTGCTGTTAGCGGGGCAGGATCTTCCGAGAACGGGGGATTTTGTTGTTTCCAATTGTATAGATCACTAGTGGTAAAGGGGACATATATCATAGTGAGGTCACCACCGGGGGCTACAGCCTCCCGCAGTGGACACAAATAATTCTGTTGCAAGGGCATTTCGTGTATCGGACCACTCTTGCCCGATGGGCTAATAAGGGTAAACTTAGTATCCCCAGGGTTATAATCAGATGACATTCTCCACCGCGTTACGGAGTTCTGATTTGTTACAGGGCCAGTCTTGCTCCTGGTGTGCTTAGACACAGGAGAGCCCAGGGAGGTTGGAGGAGGCTCCTGTTTGGGAGAGCCCTGGTGGCTTGGCTCACCCCTTTCAGTTGAGGCATTATCCTCAGAGGAGGGGGTGGGGACTCCAATTGAGGGTACCGGAGCCGGGAGGCCGGGATATAAAGGGGGAGGGGGGCATAGGATCAGGGGCAGAGGGAATCACAGCCTGTGGACAAGATTTCTTAACAGGGGGACAGGGTTTCCTAACAGGGGCACGGGCCATTAAGGTTTTAATAGTTTGTGATCTACATTTTTGCAACCATGGGGGAGGATTGGCCACAAGGTCCTGCCAAATATCTATATAGGGATATTGGTCCCAATGCCCGTCCTGGGTCACAATGCTATGTACAGCTTGTACAATCCCTGGTTTGAGCGTCCCTCCCTCGGGCCATTCCACCCCGAATGTCGTCCATTCAAGAGTACAGAATTTCACAAGATTGTCTTTACATAATACAATTCCATAATCAGCCTGGCGTCTAAACGCCTTCCAGTTATCCAGCATACATCCCAGGGGTGTCCCGGAGAAGGTGCTTTGTCCGGACCCCATTATGCTTTACCCAGAGTTTTCCGAGACAGAGGTATCAAGAGGGGGAAGGGGTAGGGATCTAGTCCTAACTCAGATATCCGCTGGGTCACGAGGTTCGGCTGACCCCCCTTGCAATCAAGATATCCTGGTCACCGGGTTTCCCCTCGCAGGAGTCTTGGGGCAGCTGAAGTGAGCTTAAGCCTCAGACCTGTCAGCGGCACTCATTCATCTTTCACACAGATCCCTTAATCAGTTACAATCTCGGTTTCCATCATACCATTAAGAGGAGAAACAAGATTACCCCTCCCAGAAACAAGAGTAATCCCTGAGGTTGCTCCAAGTCCCAATAATTGTTAAAAACGGCCCATGGACTTGTGGAGTTAGTGACGTTACTCATTGGCTGTTACTTGCTTACCCTTTAACCAGAAACACAACAACAAGACATTCACAAAGCTACAATGAAGTTAATATACCTTCCCGTATACAGGCTGCCTAGGGGATTTCCACCATCCAACCCACACCTCGGGGGCATTATTCCTCAAACCCAGGAGGTAAACGCTCTTACCGCCCGAAGTGGCCACGTCCGGCAGTCAGACTTCCCCTTCTTCTGAAGCCGTCTTGCTTCCGTGTCCTTCAGAGTTCTCTTCAGAGAGGACGCAGCCGCCCCGACCGATTGTGACGACCTGAGGCCCGAGCAAACCAACAGCTCGAGGTGGCCACTCCTCGGAATCGCCCTCGGTCGTCGGTCAGTGTCCTCTACAGGGAGAGAAGTCCCGGTGGAGTCGCCATTGTTAGCCAAATGGGCTCGTTTCCCCCTGGAGCTGCCCAATTACCCCAAGGAGGCACGGGAGTCTAGAAGACGGCTTCAAGTTCTTTATTGATCAGTCAGCTGAGTGGGTGTCTCCCTCAACTATTGCCAGAGGGAGGAACACACTTGCAAGCACAGAGCAAGCCTTTTTTATACACAGAAACAAACAACTTAGCGTGCATACATTCTGCTAACCTAAGGAATTTTAAGTTCCTTTCTAGGGGTAAATAGGATACATCTGTTGGACTTCCTTGATTGATTATCTTGTGCAATGTATGGGAAAGCAGCTACTTGCGGGAAAACAGGATACATCTGGGATAATAGGCAAATAGTTGACCATTGCTCTAACACTAGTGAAAAAGTTTTTCTTAATATCCAACCTAATCCTCCCCCACTGTAACTTGAGACCATTACTCCTTGTTCTGTCATCTGCGACCACTGAGAACAGACTAGATCCATCCTCTTTGGAACCCCCTTTCAGGTAGTAGCTATCATATCCCCCCTTGTTCTTCTCTTCTGCAGACTAAATGATCCCAGTTCCCTCTGCCTTTCCCCATAAATCATGTGCTCCAGCCCCCTAATCATTTTTGTTGCTCGCTGCTGGGCTCTTTCCAATTTTTCCACATCCTTTTTGTAGTGTGGGGCCCAAAACTGGACACAGTACTCCAGATATTAATAGTTCCCAGTCAGTTTCAAGGAGAGAGAACCATATATCTGTTAATGGAGATTCTCTATATCTTAGTAAAGAGTAGAGGATGGAAGATGATAAAATACAAGTAGGATCTGATGAGAAATGAAGATGAGTCTCATTCAACTACTTCACATAATGGCAGACAGCTAAAGAGTGACCATTTTCAGGTGCTTATATATCAATGCTAGCAGTCTAAACAAGATGGATGAATTTGAGTACCTTGTGTTAAATGAGGATATAGATATAATAGGCATCACAGAAACTTTGTGGAATGAGGATAATCAATGGGAAACAGTAAATACGAGGGAACAAAATATATTGGAAGGGCGGAGCAGGTCATGCTGATGGTGGAGTGATACTATATATGAAAGCATAGAATCAAATGAAATAAAAATCTTAAATGAATTAAACCATGCCATAGAATCTGTATGGATAATAATTCCATGCTTGAATAATAAGAGTGTAGCAGTAGGGATATCACCTGACCAGGATGGTGATAGTGACCGTGAAATGATCAAGGAGATTAGAGAGGCTATATACATTAAAAACTCAGTAATAGTGGGGGATTTCAACTATCCCCATATTGGCTGGGTACATGTCTCATCAGGACGGGATGCAGAGATAAAGTTTCTTGACACCTTAAATGACTGCTTCTTGGAGCAGCTGGTCCTGGAACCCACAAGAGGAGAGGCAATTTCTGATTTATCCTAAGTGGAGCACAAGATCTGGTCCAAGTGGTGAATATAGCTGGACCGTTTGGTAATAGTGACAAAAAATAATAAAATCTAACATCCCTATTGGTGAGGGGGGAAACACCACAGGAGCCCATCATGGTAGCATTTAATTTGAGAAAGGGGAAGTACACAAAAATGAGGAAGTTAGTTAAACAGAAATTAAAAGGTATAGTGCAAAAATGAAATCCCTGCAAGGTGAATGGAAAATTTTTAAAGACACTGTAAGAGGGACTCAATTTAAATGTATCCCCCAAACTAAAAAAAAACTTGTTAGAGGACCAAAAAAGTGCCACCGCAGATGAAAAACAAAGTAAAAGAAGCAGAAAGAGGAAAAAAGGAATCCTTTACAAAGGTGGAAGTTAAATTCCATTGACGAAAATAGAACTTTAACAAATGAAGTGTTCAAATATAATTAGGAAGGCCAAAAAAGAATTTGAAGAACAACTAGACAAAAACTCAAAAAGTAACAGTAAAAATTATATTTTAAGTACATCAGAAGAAGGAAGCCTGCTAATCAGTTGGTGAGACCACTGGATGATGGAGATGCTAAAGGAGCACTCAAGGACGATAAGGCCATCATGGACAAACTAAATAAATTCTTTGCATTGGCCTTCATGGCTCAGAATGTGAGGGAGATTCTGAAACCTGAGCCATTCTTTTTAGGTGCCAAATCTGAGAAACTGTCCCAGATTGAGGTATCATTAGAAGAGGTTTAGAAACAAATTGACAAATTAAACAGTACTGAGTCACCAGGACCAGATGGGATTCACCCAAGAGTTCCAAAGGAACTCAAATGTGAAATTGCAGAATTGCTAACTGTAGTCTGTAATCTATCATTTAAATCAGCTTCTGTACCAAATGACTGCAGGATAGCTAATAAGTCGCCAATTTTTTAAAGTATCAGAGGGGTAGCCGTGTTAGTCTGAATCTGTAAAAAGCAACAGAGGGTCCTGTGGCACCTTTAAGACTAACAGAAGTATTGGGAACTTAAGCTTTCATGGGTAAGAACCTCATTTCTTCAGATGCAAGTAATGGAAATTTCCAGAGGCAGGTATAAATCAGTATGGAGATAACGAGGTTAGTTCAATCAGGGAGGGTGAGGTGCTCTGCTAGCAGTTGAGGTGTGAACACCAAGGGAGGAGAAACTGCTTCTGTAGTTGGATAGCCATTCACAGGGTATGTCTACACTACAAGGGTAGTTCGATTTCTCTTAAATCGAAAATGTAGAATCGATATTGCAAAGTCGAACGTGTGTGTCCACACTAAGGACAGTAATTCGACTTTGTGAGTCCACACTAACGGGGAAAGCGTCGACACTGGAAGCGGTGCACTGTGGGCAGCTATCCCACAGTTCCCACAGTCCCCGCTGCCCATTGGAATTCTGGGTCGAGCCGCCAATGCCTTCTGGGTAAAAAAAAAAGGGTCGAGGGTGCTTTTGGGTAATTGTCGTCATCTGTCCGTCACTACCACCCTCCCTCCCTCCCTGAAAGCGCCGGCGGGAAATCAGTTTGTGCACTTTTCCGGTCAGTGCCAGCGCGGACGCCACAGCACTGCGAGCATGGATCCTGCTGCGACCATCGCTGCAGTTGTGGCCGTTGTCAACGCCTCGCAGGTTATCATCCACCTTTACCAGAGGCAGATGCAGATAAACCAGGCGAGGAGGCTACGGCACCGCAGTGAGGGCCTGAAGTCTGAGAGTAGCACAGGCCTGTCAGAAAGCACGGGACCCAGCGCCGAGGACATCACGGTGACAATGGGTCATGTGGATGTTGTGGAACGGCGATTCTGGGCACGGGAAACAAGCACGGACTGGTGGGACCGCATAGTGCTGCAGGTCTGGGACGAATCCCAGTGGCTGCGAAACTTTCGCATGCGGAAGGGGACTTTCCTTGAACTTTGTGAGTTGCTGTCCCCTGCCCTGAAGCGCAATGACACCCGGATGCGAGCAGTCCTGACTGTCCAGAAGCGAGTGGCCATAGCCCTCTGGAAGCTTGCAACGCCAGACAGCTACCGGTCTGTCGCGAACCACTTTGGCGTGGGCAAATCTACCGTGGGGGTTGTTGTGATGCAAGTAGCCAACGCAATCGTTAAGGTACTGCTCTCAAAGGTAGTGACCCTGGGAAACGTGGAGGTCATCATAGATGGCTTCGCCGCGATGGGATTCCCAAACTGCGGTGGGGCTATAGATGGAACTCACATCCCTATCCTGGGACCGGAGCACCAGGCCAGCCAGTACATTAACAGAAAGGGCTACTTTTCAATGGTGCTGCAAGCACTGGTGGACCATCGGGGATGTTTTACAAACATCAACGTCGGATGGCCGGGCAAGGTTCATGACGCTCGCGTGTTCAGGAACTCTGGTCTGTTTAGACGGCTGCAGGAAGGTATTTACTTCCCGGACCACAAAATAAGTCTTGGGGATGTGGAGATGCCTAAAGTGATCCTTGGGGACCCAGCCTACCCGCTAATGCCCTGGCTCATGAAGCCCTATACTGGCGCCCTGGACACTGAAAAAGAACTCTTCAACTACCGGCTGAGCAAGTGCAGAATGGTGGTGGAGTGTGCTTTTGGCCGTCTCAAGGGGAGATGGAGAAGCTTACTGACCAAATATCCCCATTGTTATAGCAGCTTGCTGTGTGCTCCACAATCTCTGTGAGAGCAAGGGGGAGACCTTTATGGCGGGGTGGGAGGTTGAGGCAAATAGCCTGGCATCTGATTACGCCCAGCCAGACAGCCGGGCGATTAGAAGAGCCCAGCGGGACGCGCTGTGCATCCAGGAGGCTTTGAAAGCTAGGTTCCACAGTGAGCAGGGTAACCAGTGACTTTTAAGGTTCTGTACAGAGAAGCGGAACCTGCCCCCGTTTCTTTACCCAGTTAATGTTGACTATCCTCTCCAGTTACAGACCCCCTCCACCCCCTTCCAAAAAAATAAAATTAGTTTTATTTTGTTAATGAACACCGTTGTCTTTAGTACTGTTTTCGCGGGAATGTTTTAAACCTGGGACGCAGACTGTGGTGGGGAGCGGGTGTAGTGTACTGATGCAAATGATCCTTCTAAACTCCAGGAATGACAGGATTCGCAGTGGCGGACTGGTTGTTTCAACGGAGCCTGCCAGCCCTCCTGAGCGGGACTGCGTGTATGTGGGGGCTATGTGACTTTATGGCAGGGGGAGGAGGGTTACAGATCCCCTGCTGCGTGGCTCTGTGATCCAGGACAGGGACCGCTGCATAAGATCTGTAACTGCCCTCCCCCGCCACAAAGTCACAGAGCAACCCCCCCCCCACGCACAGAACATGAAAACCACCTCCCAGACTGACCAGGGTAACTAGTCACTGCACTGTGTATGTGCCCTGCTGCTGGACCTGCCCCTGCCTCTGTACCCTGCTAAAGGTGACTGTCCTGTCCAATTACCAAGCCCCTTCCCCCCTTCAGACAGACTCTCCCACAAAAGAACATGATTGAAACAGTAATGAACAGAAACGTATTTTTTATTAACAACCACACATGAAACTGGGGGGTGAAACTTGGACGGGGGCTTGGGTGAGGCGGGCAGGAAAGGACTTTTCAAATTTTGGGGAATGACAGCCTTCTGGTGCTTGAGCAGTCTGCAGGGGTCGAGTGAGAGTTTTCACGGACTCTGCCACCCCTCCTTCTTTGGACTTTGGGCGAGGGGGGTATGGGACTTGGTGGCGGGGGAGTGCGGTTACTGATAGACTGCAGCGGGGCTCTGTCCTCCTGCCTCCGTTCCTGCAGAACATCAACAAGGCGCCGGAGCGTGTCCGTTTGCTCCCTCAGAAGTCCAAGCACGTTTGAGTCGCCTGCTGGTCTTCCTGCCGCCACCTCTCCTCACGTTCCATGTGTGTCCGGTGCATTTGGGACAAATTCTCCCTCCACTGGTTCTGCTGTGCTGCCTGGGCTCAGGAGCAGCCCATTAGTTCTGAGAACATGTCCTCTCGCGTCTTCTTCTTCCTCCGCCTAATGTGCGCTAGCCTCTGGGAGTGTGATGCCAGGCTGGGTTGGGAGACAGTCGCAGATGTGGCTGTGGGAATGAGAAAAAGGTAGTGAATTCCTCCGAAACATACATGTAGTTGTGAACAAAGAACATAGTCTTTCTCTGTGAACAAGACCATGCACCGCACCTATCACATGCGCACTCAGGACAAGGTCGAATTTTCGGACCTCGCCTTCAGTGCCTGGGGTCTTGCACTGCTGATCTGGGAAGCGGGGCAGGACACCGGAATTTCTGTAGCAGGCAGACATGGTTTGCCGTAGACTTGTGGCTGCTTAAAACTTTTGTAGTACCACTGGCCTCCATTCACATTGAAAGCAATGCCAGTCTCTGCTGCCAGCAATCGGCCAAGCATGAACTCTGGCCCTGTCCCACCCCCTCGCGGATGTCCCAGGGAAAGATCCCTGTATGCTGCCCCTCTCCCGCCTCCACCGCGTGGCTGTAAACCAGCGGTTACAGTTCTGTAAAGGAACTTGCAAGCAGTTCCAATACTAACAGTCCCCTACCTAATTCAAAGCAGGTCATCATGAGCGACATAACAATAATGAGGATCTCGGACAGCGATAAGGAAAGGATGCTTCGGGAAAGCTTGCAAAGACCAGGGCCCTATGCCACCATGCTGTGCAAGGCAATGATCCCGGAGTACTTGAGGATCTCCTGGCGCGGGAACGTCTCCTACTTCGGAGGACCCAATAAGGCCGCTCTCCCCAGGAACCTGATGAACAGGCTTTCCCATTACCTTCAGGAGAGCTTCCTCGAGATGTCCGTGGAGGATTTCAGCTCTATCCCCGGACATATAGACCGCATTTTAATATAGCTGCAGTGGCAGGGACTAAAGAGTGGAGCAGCTTGGGCAGCAGAATCATGCACAACCGGACACTGTTAGATTTTTTTTAAATAGTTGGAACTGAATACTTAAGCGCCCAGAGTAAAGAAATCATGAAGAACACATTGTTCTTATTCTTAATATTCCAGTTTTGTTAAAAATAAATGTTTAGATGTTTAAAACACTTACTGCTTGATCCTTCCCCTGAATCTGTGTCCGGGTTAAATGCTGGGGAGGGTTGGTAGGGGATCTCTGTAAGGGTGATGAAGAGCTCCTGGCTGTCGGGGAAATCAGCTTCGTAAGCGCTGTCGACTGCCTCGTCCTCCTCATCTCCTTCCTCATCTTCCCCGTCCGCTAACATGTCCAAGGAAGCGGCCGTCGACAATATCCCATCCTCAGAGTCCACGGTCAGTGGTGGGGTAGTGGTGGCGGCCGCACCTAGGATGGAATGCAGTGCCTCGTAGAAACGGGATCTGTGGGGCTGGGATCCGGAGCGTCCGTTTGCCTCTTTGGTCTTCTGGTAGCCTTGTCTCAGCTCCTTGATTTTCACGCGGCACTGCGTTGCATCCCGGCTGTATCCTCTCTCTGCCATGGCTTTAGAGATCTTCTCATAGATCTTTGCGTTCCGTCTTTTGGAGCGCAGCTCGGAAAGCACGGACTCATCGCCCCACACAGAGATCAGATCCAAGACTTCCCGATCAGTCCATGCTGGGGCCCTCTTTCTATTCTGGGATTGCACGGCCATCTCTGCTGCAGAGCTCTGCATCGTTGCCAGTGCTGCTGAGCTCGCCACGATGTCCAAACAGGAAATGAGATTCAAACTGGCCAGACAGGAAAAGGAATTCAAATTTTCCCGGGGCTTTTCCTGTGTGGCTGGTCAGAGCATCCGCGCTCGGACTGCTGTCCAGAGCGTCAACAGAGTGGTGCACTGTGGGATAGCTCCCGGAGCTATTACCGTCGATTTCCATCCACACCAAGCCTAATTCGATATGGCCATGTCGAATTTAGCGCTACTCCTCTCGTTTTCGAGGAGTACAGAAGTCGAATTTAAAAAAGCTCTATTTCGAACTAAGTAGCTTCCTGGTGTGGACGGGTGCAGGGTTAATTCGATGTAACGGCGCTAAATTCGACATAAACGCCTAGTGCAGACCAGGCCACAGTCTTTGTTTAATCCTGATCTGATGGTGTCAAATTTGCAAATGAACTGGAGCTCAGCAGTTTCTCTTTGGAGTCTGGTCCTGAAGTTTTTTTGCTGTAAGATGGCTACCTTTACATCTGCTATTGTGTGGCCAGGGAGGTTGAAGTGTTCTCCTACAGGTTTTTGTATCTTGCCATTCCTGATATCTGACTTGTGTCCATTTATCCTCTTGCGTAGTGACTGTCCAGTTTGGCCAATGTACATAGCAGAGGGGCATAGCTGGCACATGATGGCATATTTAACATTGGTGGACGTGCAGGTGAATGAGCCGGTGATGTTGTAGCTGATCTGGTTAGGTCCTGTGATGGTGTTGCTGGTGTAGATATGTGGGCAGAGTTGGCATCGAGGTTTGTTGCATGGGTTGGTTCCTGAGTTAGAGTTGTTATGGTGCGGTGCGTGGTAACAATGAAACAACGTTGACCAGGATGACTTTAAGTGAGGAGTTACTGTACTAGCTGTGATGCAGGATGGCACAGCCCATTTCTGCATCAATTTCTGAAAGATCAACACTGTATTGAAACGTGATGCTTACCCAATGCAGAGAGTAAATGAACTATTAGAACAGTTGGAAGTTGCCAGATAGATATCCACTTTTGACTTCACAAATGGATACTGGCAAAGACCTTCAATGCCAGAATCCTGGGAGAAAAAAGCCTTTGCCACGTCCTTATAGAAACATAGAAGATTAGGGTTGGAGGAGAACTAGTCCAATCCCCTGCTCAAAGCAGGACCAATTCCCAACTAAATCATCCCAGCCAGGGCTTTGTCAAGTTTGCCTCAATTCATTATCAAGTCATTTGGTCTCAAGAGGGTGGCAGTGACTTTCAGAGGCTAACAGACTGGATATTACAATTGCATGGGTGGTATGCAACAGTACACTACTAGGGTCAATTGAAAATGGTTTTTGGTCCCATATCTTGTGGCCGCATTCCCACACATAGTGTATTACACAGGGGAAAAAAGCCATTGTGAATCGGTACGCTGAACAACAGTCTGCAATTCTCAGTTTGCCCTGACAATCTGTGCCCCTGTTATCTGATAATCATTTCTTCACTCCCAGGAGATGCTCTCATGCTGAAGTTCTCCAGGGTCTATTTTCTGCTCATCCAATGGCTCATGGAGTCAAGGGAATTGTCCGGGAGTCCTGGCCAATCTGAGAGTCTGCAGGGACTGTACAGGAGAATCATAAAGGTTGTTGCCCAGCGTATGGTGAGTCAGCCATGTGAGATCCATACACTGATTCTCAGGGCTCTGCCTTCTTCTGTCCGTCAGGAGATTTCCTCTCTCTGCTGAGCGGGATTTTGGTGAGTTGCCTGTTTCTGCATTAAAGTTAGTGTTGAGGGCTCCGGAAGGGTTCCAGGGTTCAAGTCAGGAACCGTCTGTGTAGGAATTCACCAGCACGGTGACTTGAACTGTTTAGTATTGTCAGAAACACCCAGGGATTCACCTGGTAAAATTGGAACTACCAATTTATTGGAAATAGATTAGACAAATAATTGTTTTTAAGATCAGTCCCTCTGTCCTACTGTCTGTTTCAGTAGTTTCCTTTGTTGGGGCCGTGAGGTTTTTCCTCTGGTTCATTCTATTTTTTCCAACTCAGCAACTTCACTGCCCTTTCCGGAAGTGCAGCCGAAGGCTCTGCAGTGGGTATCTGTGTTATCAGAGGGTTCACAACAAGAATGGGTCACACCCTGGCCAGATACTGCTCTCACATTCTGCCTTCATTGGATCACTCCAGTGTGACGCTGGCCTCCCTGAGAGGAAAATCCGGGTCCACGTGTTTTGAAATTCCCGTCTTTCATGCCCGGTCTCAAACACTTTCAGCACCCTAACAGAATGGTGCTCTCTCTAGGTGCACCCGAAGCCGTGATTTTCACAGCTCAGAGCCAAAAGTTAAACACTAAGGATGAAATGTTCATCCCATTGACATCGGGGCAAAACTCCCAACACGGCCAGGATTTTACCCTAAATCTACATATAGGAACTTAAACAATTGGCCTGATTTACACTGGCCATGAGCCTCCAGTGACTTGAACTGGAATGGGTATCTGTGTTACCAGAGGGCTCACAACAAGAATGGGTCACACACTGGCCAGATTCTGCTCTCGCAGTCTGCCTTCACTGGGTCGCTCCAGATTGACACTGGCTTCCGTGAGAGCAAAATCAGGCTGATGTGTTCTGGAATCCCCACCTTTCATATCTGGTTACAGAACGCCAAATGAACAGGAGGTTTCCTTCAAACTCTTTCAGCACCCTAGAACTCTCTGTAGCAGGACTCAAAGCCATGATTTTCACAGCTCAGAGCCAAAGGTTAAACACTGAGAGTGAATCTGGTCCCATTCAGTTCAATGGCAAAACTCCCAACACGGCCAGGAGTTCACCCTAAATCAACATTTAGAGACTTAAATAAATGGCCTGATTTACCCCAACCATGAGCCTCCAGTGATGTCAACTGGAGTGGTCGCATGGCCTCTAAGGATGGGTGAGCTCGTTTGGACCAAAGAAGAACTGACAGGAAAGGAGAGTTGCTGAAATCTCAAACTCATATGCTTAAAGGTTCAGAACAATGAAGATAACAATTCTTTTTAGTGAGGGAGAGGGGTCTGTTCTCCCTGTGCCCTTGCATCCCTGGTTCTGGAGAGGACAGGAACACACAGTGTGTGTATGTGGGGCAGGGAGGGGGGAGACAGTGGTGTGGAGTCCTGAAACTGGGTGAAATAGGGAATAAACATCCTGCCTAATGCACAGACCAAAGAGGCGTCATGAGGACAACGCTGTAGCAGATTGTCTCTGACAACATCCCCCATCCAGACCCTCCTCCTCCCATGAGTAACCCCACTACAGCCTCAGGAAGGGGTGTCTGGGTTTCTAGTGGGCTGCAATACGTTAAAGCTTTGTGTCATTTTGAGGAACAGTTACTCATGCTGTCTCCTTTTAGTCTCCACGTCCTCTTCCCTCCCACCTGGTTTGTCCATCTCTCCTCCCTGCACAGGCTGTGCTGCTGCTGGGGTTCCCTTCGCCCCCAGAAAGGCAGTTCAGGCTGATCTCCCCCTTTTCCCCGGTGCAGACAGACACTGAGTTTAACCTAGTCTGTGGAGGTATTTCTGTGACTTGTCGCTGTGGGGTCTGGCACCTGGTTTTGGTCCTGGGTGAGGAGTATCACTGTGTGGCAGGGCTGGAAGTTGTGGTGGGGGGAGACCTGCATGGAACAAGTGGCAAGCACTGGGCATTGTGGGGCAGGGAGCGGGATGTACACGGATAGGCAGGCAGCAATTGGGGTTGTGGGGGTGGGGAGCAGTGTATAGATGGACATGCAGGCAGTGCTGGGGTTCTGGAGGGAGGGAGGGCAGTGTACACTGAGAAGCAGGCTGCACTGAGAGGTGTACAGGGACAGGTGAGCAGCGCTGCTGGGGGTGGGGGTGGGGAGCGGCATATACATGGACAAATGGGCAACGCTGCTGAAATTAAATTTTTCTTGGTGACTGTTGGTCCAAGGTCAGCACTGTGTTCTTTTCTGGCCCTGACTGCATTTAGCCCTATCTTAACCTTTATTCAGTTTTGTTTCCAACTGTTGTTGTTATGTAATTTCAGGCATTTCACTGGAGAAAAGAAGCATTTATCTTTGTGTGAGATTGCACCACATATTCTTCACAGTGATATTATTATGACATGATTATAGCATAATTATAATACATTTTATGCAAGACAGGTTATATAACATGTTATTGGAAAATATATGATTTTCTGAATATGATTGTCCTATTTCTAAGCATGTATCATTTTAGTATCTGAAGTTATGAATATTGACTACATATCTGTGTTTCACATGTATTTACACCTGGGTAACACCGACAATGAGCCATAAGGGAAAACAATAGGCCTTAGGAGAAACTTATCTCCCACCTGGTGAGTCTTCCTGAGAACACTGCAGACATTTAGTTATGGGCATTTTTAGTAAAACACATGGACAAGTCATGGGCAATAAACCAAAATTCACAGCTCCATTACCTGTACATGATTTGTACCAGAGACCCCTGACTAAATTTTTGGTCTTCTCGGGGAAACCAGAGGATGTAGCTGCTGCCCGGTGTGTGTGTGTGTGTGGGGGGGGGGGAATGCCAAGGCAGGCACCTATGTGGCTTCTCTTGTTACACCCATACACACTGCATGGTGCTTCATAGATTTCTACACAGGAACAACTCACAAGCTGAGGATTATCCACATTATATAATGAGAGCCGGCAACTCTGAAACACGTGATAGATATGTACAGTTGTTACATGCAGGAGCTGTAACTGGAAGCTGCCCAAAAGAGTGGGCCACTGGAAAACAGATGTTAAACCCAGGATGCTGTGGGACCATTTGCTTGCCAGCTCTGTTAGCCATTCATGGTGATTGTTGTATATTCATTCCTCAGTACAACGATTTTATGTTCCCAAGCCATTAATTTTATCACCTAAAACATTCATCCATGGGATCTCTCAGCCTCGTGAAATACACCCCGAGTGTAACATTTCCAAGATGCTGCAGTCACATGAGAATTTCTCCCCACAGGACTATAGTCAACAGGGTCATGAACGGAAAGAAATCCTTCAGTAAGCTGAGGTTCAATCTTGTAGGCAAAATGTCTCCAGCTGACGCCTGGGGAGATGTTCATATATTCCAAGGTCAGAAGGGATCATTGTGATCACCTGTTCTGATGTCCTATAGAGCAGTGATGAAAAATGTGCCAAGACTCTTGATAATTGTTCCAAAGTTTACTCTCATGGTTTAAAAAATATATGCTTTATTTCCAGTCAGAATTTCGTTAACTACAATTTCTGGCCATTAGATCCTGTTACACCTCTGTATGCTAGGCTGAAAAACCTATTATTAAATATTGGTTCCCCATGTAGGTACTTATAGCTGTTATTAAGTCACCTCTCAACTACCTTTGTTAAATTAAAATTACTGAGATCATTGTGTCTATCACTATAAGGCAGGGTTTCTAATATTTTACTAATTCTTGACTCCACACATCTGATGAAGGGGACTTATGCCCAAATATATCTGAAGAAGTTGTATTTTTTACCCACGAAAGCTTATGCCCAAATAAATCTGTTAGTCTTTAAGGTGCCACCGGACTCCTCGTTGTTTTTGTGGATACAGACTAACATGGCTACCCCACTGATACATGTTACTAATTCTTGTGACTTTGTTCTAAATTGTAGACACCAGAACTGGACACAAGATTCCAGCAGCAGTCGCAAAAGTGCCAAATATAGAGGTAAAATAAGTTTCTCTCTTTGAGATTCTCCTGGTTATCATCCACAGATCACATTGACATGTTTGGCCACAGGGTCACACTGGGAGCTCATGTTTAGCTAATTATCCTTTCAAATCTTGTTCAGAGTTACTGCGCTTCCAACGAGAGTCCCCCATCGTGGAAGCATCACCTACATTCTTTGTTCCTAGATGTAGATATCTACATAGCTATGTTAGAACATGTGTTGCTTCAACCCAGTTTGCCAATTAATCCAGATTGCTCTGAATCACTAAACTGTCCTCTTCATTATTTATGATCCCCCATTTTTTGTGTCATCTTCAAACATCATCAATATTCAGTCATGAGAAGGATAAGCGGCTAAGTTGCTGACATGTGTCTCTCCTCACACTTGTCAGTTAACAACTGTAGCTTATGTCTCAGACAAAGCTGGGTTCCTGCAAAAAAGTGTCTCACCAAAAGAAACACGGAAAGTAACAGAGGTGCAGGCCTGTAGCCCTAATTACCAAGACCCTAGTGCCCTTCCTGCCCATTCTGTTGAGCACAAAGTCATAGCTCAGCATGATAATGTCCGTTTCCATGGGGGAAACTTGGCTCTTTTCCAGTATAGGCATTGCATCCTGGATCAGACCTATGGTCTATCTATTCCTGCCTCAAGTGTTGCAGGAGAATGTGTACAAATCTGAGCAGTAGATGGATGGGTGAGGTGACTTGAGCCTCAAGAGGGTGTCAGCCTAATGCCTAAAACCTAGAGACTGACTTATGCCCTGGCACACATTGGTGTATACGTTTTCTTAAATATTTATTTAGCTGTAACTAGTATAATGGGGTAGTTTTACTGCTCATGTGAATGACCAAACCCTTCCTGATCCTTGCTTAGCTGATGGCCTCAATTACCTCTTGTGACAATGAGTTCATTGGTCTAATTAATCATTGAGTGAAAAAAGCATTTTTAAATCTTTTTTGAATTTGCCCCCTTTCAGTTTAATTGAACGTCCACTTGATCTTGTGTTAGGAGACAGGGAGAACACTTTCTCAATCTACCCGCTATCAGTCAGTATTTTATAGACATTTCTCATGTTCCCTCTTCTTTGTATCCTTTGTAAGGCAACAATCTCAGTCTTTTCAACAGGTTTCAGGGTAGCAGCCGTGTTAGTCTGTATCCGCAAAAAGAACAGGAGTACTTGTGGCACCTTAGAGACTAACACATTTATTTGAGCATAAGCTTTCATGGGCTACAGCCAACTTCTTTGGGTGCATAGAATGGAACATATATTGAGGAGATATATATACACATACAGAGAGCATGAACAGGTGGGAGTTGTCTTACCAACTCTGAGAGGCCAATTAAGTAAGAGAAAAAAACTTTTGAAGTGATAATCAAGATAGCCCAGTACAGACAGTTTGATAAGAAGTGTGAGAATACTTACAAGGGGAGATAGATTCAATGTTTGTAATGGCTCAGCCATTCCCAGTCCCTATTCAAGCCTAAGTTGATTGTATCTAGTTTGCATATCAATTCCAGCTCAGCAGTTTCTCGATGGAGTCTGTTTTTGAAGCTTTTCTGTTGCAAAATTGCCACCCGCAGGTCTGTCATTGAATGACCAGACAGGTTATAGATTGCTTCCGTCAACATGCGAAGGCTGAAATTGTGGAAAAGCAACATCACTTGCCCCATAACCTCAGCCATGCTGAACACAACGCCATCTACAGCCTCAGAAACAACTCTGACATCATAAATGAAAAGGCTGACAAAGGAGGTGCTGTCGTCATCATGAATAAATTGGAATATGACCAAGAGGCTGCTAGACAGCTCTCTAACACCACATTCTACAGGCCATTATCCTCTGATCCCACTGAGGATTACCTAAAGAAACTACACCATCTGCTAAAAAAACTTCCTGACAAAGCACAGGAACAAATCTGTACAGACACATGCCTAGAACCCCGACCAGGGGTATTCTATTTGCTACCCAAGATCCATAAACCTGGAAATCCTGGATGCCCCATCATCTCAGGCATTGGCACCCTAACATCAGGATTGTCTGGCTATGTGGACTCTCTCCCCAGGCCCTACGCTACCAGCATTCCAAGCTGTCCTCGAGACACCACTGACTTCCTGAGGAAACTACAATCCATCGGTGATCTTCCAGAAAACACCATCCTGGCCACTATGGATGTAGAAGCCCTCTACACCAATATTCCACACAAAGATGGACTACAAGCTATCAGGAACAGTATCCCCGATAATGTCACAGCTAACCTGGTGGCTGAACTTTGTGACTTTGTCCTCACCCACAACTATTTCACATTTGGGGACAATATATACCTTCAAGTCAGCGGCACTGCTATGGGTACCCGCATGGCCCCACAGTATGCCAACATTTTTATGGCTGACTTAGAACAACGCTTCCTTAGCTCTCGTCCCCTAACGCCCCTACTCTACTTGAGCTACATTGATGACATCTTCATCATCTGGTCCCATGGAAAAGAAGCCCTTGAGGAACTCCACCATGATGTCAATAATTTCCATCCCACCATCAACCTCAGCCTAGATCAATCCACACAAGCGGTCCATTTCCTGGACACTACTGTACTAATAAGCGATGGTCACATAAATACCACCCTATACCAGAAACCTACTGACTGCTATACTTACCTACATGCCTCCAGTTTCCATCCAGGACACACCACACGATCCATTGTCTACAGCCAAGCTCTAAGATATAACCGCATTTGCTCCAATCCCTCAGATAGAGACAAGCACCTACAAGATCTCTATCAAGCATTCTTAAAACTACAATACCCACCTGCTGAAGTGAAAAAATAGATTGACAGAGCCAGACGAGTACCCAGAAGTCACCTCCTACAAGACAGGCCCAACAAAGAAAATAACAGAACACCACTAGCTGTCACCTTCAGCCCCCAACTAAAACCTCTCCAGCGCATCATCAGAGATCTACAACCTATCCTGAAAGATGATCCTTTACTCTCACAGATCTTGGGAGACAGACCTGTCCTCGCTTACAGACAACCCCCCAACCTAAAGCAAATACTCACCAGCAACCACACATCACTGAACAAAAACACTGATACAGGAACCTATCCTTGTAACAAAGCCCGATGCCAACTCTGTCCACATATCTATTCAAGTGACATCATCATAGGGCCTAATCACATCAGCCATACCATCAGGGGCTCGTTCACCTGCACATCTACCAATGTGATATATGCCATCATGTGCCAGCAATGCCCCTCTGCCATGTACATTGGCCAAACCGGACAGTCTCTAAGCAAAAGAATTAATGGACACAAATCTGACATCAGGAATCATAATACTCAAAAACCAGTGGGAGAACACTTCAACCTCTCTGGTCATTCAATGACAGACCTGCGGGTGGCAATTTTGCAACAGAAAAACTTCAAAAACAGACTCCATCGAGAAACTGCTGAGCTGGAATTGATATGCAAACTAGATAAAATCAATTTAGGTTTGAATAAAGACTGGGAATGGCTGAGCCATTACAAACATTGAATCTATCTCCCCTTGTAAGTATTCTCACACTTCTTATCAAACTGTCTGTACTGGGCTATCTTGATTATCACTTCGAAAGTTTTTTTCTCTTACTTAATTGGCCTCTCAGAGTTGGTAAGACAACTCCCACCTGTTCATGCTCTCTGTATGTGTGTATATATATCTCCTCAATATATGTTCCAGTCTATGCATCCGAAGAAGTGGGCTGTAGCCCACAAAAGCTTATGCTCAAATAAATTTGTTAGTCTTTTCAACCTCTCTCTCAATATGAGTTTTCCCATGCCCTTGATCATTCTTGTTGCTCTTGCCTGAATCCCTCTAGTTCTGCAATATCCTATGCGAGAAGGGTGCCCGGTACTACACAGAGGAGTCCAGAGGAGGGTGAAACATTGACTGACTGATCTCATGGCTTTGTATTTTCTGTATGATTCTCTATACCACTCCTCCTAGACCCCAATGTTTTGCTTAATTTCTGTCTGTGTACCAAGATGCCCAGATCCCTGTCCTGAGTTCATACAGGTAAACTACAACCTTGCTGGTGTTTAAGGAGTTCAAGCTTTCCCCTCCATTGGCCATACACATTGCAGTTCCTGACATCAAAATTCATCTGCCAACATGCTCCCCATTAACCTGGCTTGGCTCTCTCCCCCTGAGAAGTTCTCCGTACTTGACTGTGACCTAAATAATCTGGTGCCATCTGCAAATGTTGTCACCTCACTGCTCACCACCCATTCTAGGTTGGTAATAACTATAAAATATTTACTATATTAATTGTTGTATAAAGTGTGTAACCCCCCTCACTGAGCTTCTCTCCCTTCAAAGGTACGTTAGCATTTCTAAGACTAATCGACGCATTGACGACTTCATGGCAGCTTTGAACCTCACCCACTCTGACCCATCAACATTCATCCTAATGGGGATCCCTGGCATGGAAGATGCCCACGTCTGGATTTCCATCCCTTTCTCTACCTCCTACATTATCAGCCTGTTGGGAAATTTCATGGTTCTCTTTGTTGTAGGCAAAGAGCAGACCCTGCACAAGCCGATGTACCTGCTGCTCAGCATGCTGGCACTCACAGACATCGCCAAGTGTACCCTCATCTTGCCAAAGGCACTGTGTATATTTTGGTTCAATCTGAAAGTCATTACTGTGGGTGGCTGCTTCAGCCAGATTTTCTTGCTTCACACAGTTGCTTTTATGCAGTCTGCTATTCTCATGACAATGGCCTTTGATCGCTATGTTGCCATATGTAACCCTCTGAGATACGCCACCATCCTCACCAATGCACGAGTAGCTAAGCTAGGGCTTGCAAGTTTGATAAGGTCTGCTGTCTTCATGCTGCCTCTGCCCCTGCTCCTGAGCAGGCTACCATTCTGTGCCAGCCACATTATCCCCCACACGCACTGTGAGCACCTGCTTGTGGCAAAGATGTCTTGTGGGGACATCACAGTCAACAATACATACGGCTTGCTGATGGCCATTGTACTCATGGGGTCAGATCTGATGCTCATTGCTCTGTCCTATGGTCTTATCATCAGGACTGTCCTCAGAATCTCCTCCAAGAGAGCCCCCCAAAAAGCACTCAACACCTGCACAGCCCACATCTGTGTGATGTTGATGTTTTATAGTCCCATCTTCTTCACCAGCCTGACACACCAGTTCGGTCAGGGCATCGCTCCCCACATTCACATCATCTTGGTTGACTTCTATGTCCTCATCCCTTCCATGCTCAACCCTATCATTTATGGGGTCAAAACCAAAGAACTTCGTTACAAAGTGGGCAAATACACTTGCAGGAGTTGATCACTGGGGGCCACTGACTTTAAACCTGTGTGACATCTGGGGAAAAGTTATCTCCTGGTTAATCAAGGTTCTCTGTCCCAGTTTGGCTGATCTCAGCATTGTGGAAGTTCTGAGAAGTTCCTCTCATGTAATGTCTTGTCACTCCATCACCAAGCACTGCTCTCTCTGTTGCTTTGTTCCTTCTCTTTCACCATCATCAGTCCTCTATCATTGGCTCGCGTCAGCCCCCAGCTCCACACACCCTGTCACTTGGCCTTTCTGTAACTCTTAGACCACCAGAAGATACTGGAGCTGTCTGATGCAAGGTTGCTTTCCATTAATGCCTGCGTGACTATGTTCCTGATCAGATTGAGGAAGAGAACCTAGACTTTCATATAGCCAAAGAGAAAAGAAAGATCCTATAATGCTGAACTTCTTTATCATATGTACATTCATCTGGTGAGCAATTTTTTTTACCTCCAATCCTTGAGAAAACCTGGAGGATAAAGCAAATAAAGACTAACAGTAACAAATTAGCAACAAAGAGTCCTGTGGCACCTTATAGACTAACAGACGTATTGGAGCATAAGCTTTCGTGGGTGAATACCCATTGACGAAGTGGGTATTCACCCACGAAAGCTTATGCTCCAATACATCTGTTAGTCTATAAGGTGCCACAGGACTCTTTTTCGCTTTTTACAGATTCAGACTAACATGACTACCCCTCTGATACAGTAACAAATTAATTCAACACAGACTAACAGTAACAAACTAATTCAACACAAAATGTGGACATTCACTACCGTCACTGAATGCAATTGGGAATAAATAATATAATAATGTTATTTTTGTTTTTACAGTACATATGTTTTGGGCTTCGTTGGGGCTATTTTTAATGCCATCATTTGTCATTTTTTGTTTGAAACAGCTGCCAACCCTCAACAGGGATACAGGTCCCAGTACTGGGGGGTTGATTTTGAATTTGTTTGTCATCTGTTACGTTTGTTGCTAATGTGCACAACCTGCTGCTGGGGCATGTGGGCATTTTTTTGTCATCAAATTTGTACTAAGTATCTAATGAAAGCTTTCATTTGTTATAGACCAGTGTGTGAATAAAAGAAAAACAACAACTTTGTTTCAAGAAATTAATTGGGCTGCTTTGAAGTTAGTTTTGAAGTGACTTTGGGCTATTAATGCAGCAGAAATCTGTTAGCCCCAGTCGGAGTCAGAAGGCCAGAGAAGGAGCCCAGAAGGCAGAGCAGGGCTGGAGGCAGAGCAGCAGTGATGTGTCATAAGAGACAGTACTGTATAGCCAGGGCCTGGGAAGGAGGCCTGGGACGTGTGAGGAAGAGACTATACTTTTCTTACATCCCAGAGACAGCGGTTTGTGGTGTCCCTGTGCCCACAGAGCGGGGTTCCTTGTTTCCCTAAACCTTTTCCATTTATTTTTTATGTTGTTTAATAAATTGTATGTGGTTTTAACGTCATGCAGTGTTCAGCAGGTCAGGGAAAAGGCTGGGGCAGAGAAAGCACCCAGAGTGGGGTCACCTTGTCCTAAGTGATCAAAATAAGTCTGGGGGTAAAACCCAGGGCTGGCCTTCTATGTGGGCGATGTCTCATATTGAGGTACTGTACGGGGCATGGTTTGGCACCTCCCACGTGATGTCATCTGCCGACCAAGAGCCAGCTGGGCATATGGAGGCAGGCAACCAGTCTGCCAGGTGAGAGACACACAGCACTGGAGAGGGTGGACCCAAGCTGCAGCTTGACCAGACAGGCACTCAGCCAGGTAACTCCTCCAGTGGGATCAGGGGTGCACAGGGCTCCCCATTCTCCCAGGACAGAGGGCCCCCTGCATTAGAAGCCATGCCTGGAGTGGGGCTGGGCTGGAAGAGGCTCCCAATCTGATCTCTGGGATGGGCAGCTGCGGTTGGTGGGGGAAAGGAGGAGGACAGGGGCATATGCCAGCAGCTCTGTGTCCTGTGTTGGGGACTGGCTCTATCTGACATTGAATCTATCTGGTAGAGCTCCGGAGGGAGGCCCCCAAACCACAAGCTTTCAGGTGTTAAACAGCTAAATGCTCAAATCTGTCTAGTAAGAGCTGACAGACACAAATACGGAAAGTTCTGTGATGCAAGACACAGAAACATGCAAAAGCTACCGGACTCAAGTGCTCAAAAACAACCCCTGTAAGGCAACCAAAGGGCATGGCAGTGATAAACAGTAAACAAGGGCAGAGAATTTAGTGGGTAATTAGAGGATAATTATTGGGCCAAGATCAGAACCGCCCACCCGATTAGGGGGAGGGCTAATGCTTACAATAAAGGGGAAATGCAAACAAACCTTGGGGCTCACTCCTCAGGCTTAGGGAGGAGGGGAATGGGCAGTGCAGCTTGCAAGTTTGTTACAATTCGGATGCAATAAACGGCGATCTAGGGTCCTGCCTCTAGAGTTGATCCTTTCCCCTCTCTCAATTTCTACCCCCAATATGCCAGCTGGGGGCTTGGAGCCTCCCTGCTATCTAGATTGGGGGGTGGGACTGCACTAAGAGTCCCACACTTGCCCAGGAAAGGGCTCACTCTTTCCCTGGCACTGCCGACAGGTAGGGGAGCACACATGTCATTCTACACAGGTGATTACTACACTAACTGGGGAGGCTGCAGCCTGCTCCCATCCCTCCCCCGCAAAGAAGTGACACATGAGGGGATATGCAGGGTCATATAACCCCCAAAGTTTTCTGCCAGGGTTTGCCTGCCGAGCCGCCCCCCCTGCTGCACAGAACCTGCTGGAGCCAGGGACCAAGAGTGGTAAACAAACAGCACGTGCACCAAATAGCTGGGAGCCGCAGGGAGAGGCTGCTACTTTAGCTCCGTAGGGAGAGGTATGTAGGGGTACAGCAACCGTTTCCAATAGGGAAACTGAGGGTGAGGAGAAGGCTGCCTGGGAGGGGGGGCGTGACTGGAGCTGTTGGGGGGAATCTTTAAAGTGTGCCCTCCCATCATCAGCAGGTAAGATTCATCCCTGCTTCCCTGGATCAGAAGTTTCTCTCGCTAGGTCCCAGGGGCTGCCTCCCCAAATTCAGGCAGGAGGGTGCACAGGAGATAAATGTGTGTAGGATCAGCTCCCCCTGTGCCTCCCCCACATGTGAAGAGGAGTAGGAATGGGGGCTGTCAAGGCTGATTCCACACTCTGGCGTGTCAAGTGAAGAAGGTGTGGGCCTGCAAGGACTCTAAAAATGAATACTTGCCACTCCAGGCTTGTATTAAACTCCCAAGGTTACAGATCCCTGACCTTGGGTTGGTAAATGCTGCCACCACCCAAGTGAAAACCCCCTTTGAGATTCCAGGAAGGCGCACTTGGGAGTTCCTTCCTGTGGCGTACCCCACGCTCTTTCACCCCTCCTCCGGGAAAGAGCCAAGAAAATGAAAGAAAAAGAAATGAGCTGTTTTCACCAGCTGAACTCCTCTTAGCAGCTAACTGAGAAATATAGGCACAGACTATGTCAGACACAGAAATCCAATCCTGTTTTTTAAAAAGGTAAATTTTATTTAAAAAAAAGAAAGAAAACACATCTGGAAAATCCAGGTGATGCTAGATTTTAAAAGAGCAACTGAAAGGATTAAACACCAATAATGGCTTTCTTGGGGTCCAGCTTAAAAGTTACAAAAACACCTGTGTTTAGGGTGACCAGACATCCTGATAAAATCGGGACCATCCCGATATTTAGGTGTTTGTCCTGATATTTCGCTCCGCCAGCTTTTTTTCTTTTTTTTCCCCTCCACCGGCAGCACTCGCCTTTTTTTTTTTGCCCCCCCCCCAACATGTGTCCCGATATTTTCTTCCTCTCATCTGGTCACCCTACCTTTTTTTAGCACAGAGGAATCCACAAGCCCAAAATAAAGAGATAAACCTGATCACGTGGAACTAAACATTTCCTGTGCTACTTACGTATCTGTGGTTCCAAATGTGTAGTTTCTAGGTATAATGCTGATGATTTTTCATACCTGGCCCAAGCTTCATAGCATACCTGCTGCTCTGTGTCTCTCCAGCCAATAGAACAACAACACACAGACGAAGGGGAAGTTTTTTTTCTCAATTTTAAAAGTTTCTAGTCTTCCCATTGGCTCCTTTGGCCAGGTGCCAATGGAGTTCCTCTTACCTAAGCATTTCAGTGAGACTTCTTAACACTTTACAGGCAAGGCAAGTAGAGAACAACTACTAAGAAGGATTTGTATAGCTTCCTGTCTCAGGTGGATGCCGTGCTGGGTGACTTTACTGAATGGGGGATTCTGAGGTAATATTATGTATAACTCTCTTATGCTCCTCCTTGTCCTGCACCTCAGTTTGGCTCTTTGTTGGAGCCCAGGACAGAGCTCTGTCTTTTCTGTACTTTTCAGAAAGTGTTTCACAGAGTGAAATCTTGGAGCTATTGTGTATAAAACCATGACAAAGAGATGTTAACAGTTCTCAGTCTGTTTCAAGGAGAGCATACCATACATCTATTAATGGAGATTCTCTATATCCTAATGAGAAGGAGAGGATGGAAGCTGACAAAATATGGGTAGGATCTGATGGGA
Source organism: Emys orbicularis (assembly GCF_028017835.1). NCBI lineage: Eukaryota > Metazoa > Chordata > Testudines > Emydidae > Emys > Emys orbicularis. The sequence continues at coordinate 367,477,345 of NC_088683.1, forward strand.
AACAGTCAAATGAAAGAGTCCCATTCAATCACACCACGTAATGGCATATATATATATTGGTATTCACATCTTCTCATCAGCTGTTGGGAGTGGGCCACATCCACCCTGATTGAATTGACCTCATTAGCACTGGTCCTCTGCACAGTAATGTAACACACCCATCTTTGCATGTGTATATATACCTGACAAACTGAAGCTTCCACTTCATGCCTCTCACGAACTGGGCTCCAGCCCAAGAAAACTTATGCCCAAATAAATGTATTAGTCTTTAATGTGCCACAGGACTCCTTGTTGTTTTAGCAGATTTTCTTTGTAGCTCAAACAGACTGCCATTTCTTCTTGTTTAAAACTGCAGTCCTTGTCACCAAGAACAGTACAGAAGCCATGTTCCTGAACTTTCTGAATGATTATGCTATTCACAATATCAGCAGTAATTTCGAAAAGTTCATTTTGAATTGAGCGGTTTGTGAAATTGAAAATATCACGTAGGGCTTTTGGGGGGTTTATTTATTTATTTGGTAAATACTTCATCATAAGTGAAAACAAACTGCATAATTCCAGAAAGTTTCTCCCTTTTGCTGATTTGTCTCTTGCATCCTAACCCCGCAGTGCAATTCCTTGATTAGCCAGGTAAAGAAGTGCATTGTTGATTCTTGCAGCATAGTCTCTCTTTTTATGTAACGGCATCTTGTGAGAATTTCATAACTGTGCCACTGTAGAGCCCGCTTCTTTTGACTGTTTGAAAAAAATGCCACCTTTCAGAATACTATTTGTGTATGGCAGAGGGTATATATTTCTGAAGCTTTTTTCATATATTTTCCAATGTCTTATTCCGTTTTTGGCACATGGGAAGTCTCTCAAACCACTGGAAAACTGTCTGCAGGGAAAGTAGAAAACATCTGCCTGCTCACTGTACTCAAAAAATGAAAATGTCTTGTAATATTCCAATGTAAATGTGAAAGACCGAGACACAACTTTGCTTATTCTAGTGTCCCTAGTTCACTTTCTCGCCTTTGGACTTTGCACCACTTAATTGCCCATGGCATTTATATGCCCTTGCTCTTTGGTTGATGTCTTGCTCCTACATCTGGCCCAGCTGAGGGACTCCTCCTGCTGCTGAGCCTACTGATGCTGGAGTAACTCAGGTAAGGGGGCTGAAACTTGGGGAGCCGTCAGGCCATAGCCTGCTTTAAAATATGGTTCTGTTTTTCACTGGCCAGCGGTTGGGGCCTTGGGGGAGGAACCCAGTGTAAGTAATTGTTACTTGAGGAGGCTAACTGTTTGTGCATATCTCTCTTTCAGTGATAAAGAGGGCAAAAACTAATGACTTTACCTTGGGGTATGGGGTATGGGTATGGCCCAATCTCCAAGGGCCAGCTCAGACCAATGGCTCTCCCATGCTGTGGTAATCCAAACAGCAAATAAAGGGGATCAATCAAGTCCAGCGTACGTATGAGAGATGAATGCTTCCCTCTCAGGCTGTCCCTGCAGCAGGCCCTCCCTTCGCTCAGGCAGGGACCTTTGGGCAGTTGTTCAGGGGGTGATTCTGCCTTCCCTCAGCTCATCTCCCCTGGCGCTGTTGCTAGTAGGTCTGCTCTCCTCCCTGTCTGTCATAAAACGAGCTGCTCCCTGGCCTTTTTGCCTTTTTCAAGCACTTCTCTTCAGACTTGATTTGTCTGCCCCCTTATTCTGATAATTTACTGGCTGAATGTTTGGCTTCTTTGAAGTCAATTTGAAATGTAGCTACAAGTTCAGTGGCTTTGGGGAGTAATCCTGCTGCTTTGTCTTTGCATTGTAGCAGTTTTGAAACAGCATTTACCATTTGCAGAATCATTCTTTGGAGCACATTGAGAAAAAGAAAACTAAAAATTTCCTTAATTTCTTTAATGCTAAAGGCTCATAAGTTTCAATGGGATTTTTGCTCAGAGAAATATTTCTATGGGTGCCTCAATTGTGGTCTAAAAACTGAAATCAGAAGCTATGCCTTTGAGAAGGCATCTCATGCAGTGATGTTAAATTCACTTTAGACAGAAAGTTACACATTTCAGCTTTTTTCATGTATATGAAGATTTCACAACTGCACACAGGATGGGATCGACAAGCCCAAAAGCTGGTGGATATTCCAATATTTAGATTTACCAAGCCAGCACAAAACAGCTTCTGTATTACCTCACTGGTTACTCAGAAGTCCAAACAACGCAGTTCCCTTAAAGTACCCAGCCTCAGGCCTCCATCCAGGCACACATGTCAAATGGATGATGATAATTTCTGAAACTATTATCTCATCATGTGACAGAAAAGGTTCTCCCAATCCCAAAGGATCAGCCACACACCCAGGTCAAATTATAACTTAGATCTTACCCCAAATAAACACTTATAGCTAATTCTTATTAACTAAACTAAAATCTATTAAAAAAGAAAAGAGAGAGAGAGTTGGTTGAACGATCAATATACACACAGACATGAGTTCAATTCTTGAGGTCCAGATACATAGCAGAGATGATGAGTTTGTAGTTGCCAAAAGTTCTTTTAAAAATAGTATATTGCTTATACTCCAATGTCCATATTAAGGGTGACTCCAGCCAATGACTAGGGAATCTCAATTCTAATGGCTTAGGGTTTCCCCGTCTTGAAACCCTAAGCAGATCTGAGATAAAGGAGGATCGTGTTGCAGGGTCTTTATTCATTTCCAGCAGCCTCTTGGCATGAGAGAACAATAGGCTTAACTTTCTGTCTCCCAAACACCATGGCAATTAGCATAGGGTAATTTATCCATTAAACAGTTTATATACAGGTTACCACAACCTTCAAAGAGACATACAGACAATAATACTGTTTCACTCAAGTGTCATCATAAATGTTAATATTCCTATTTTGATCTTTGAATCAAAGTAATAGACAAGAATTGTTTGTTTACATCACACGACCTGAGCAAACATCTACCCTTCTATCTCTAACAAAGCAGGCTGCATTTCAAAGTTCTATTCTAACCTAACTCAATAACCCAACAATCATTTACATATCTTCCTAACAAGTCTTTAAAGTTCAGCCATGAGTCTTGTCAGTCTATGAGTTAATTAACTCTTTCTGGCCCTGAGGCACCTTTCAATGAGATATAATATTATACTCATATAACGTCACACCAGGATTCCTGGAGGCTGAACCCCCAGTCTCATCATGGTCACTTAGATCAGGGCCTAGGGTGTCCTCACTCCAGGATACTGTAGTCACACCGGATGCTTCCCTGACCCACTGATCACTACATTAAATTCTAACCAAATATAATTTCTTAAACAGAAACTATAAGAAAAATAAGGAAAAAATGGGAAAGCTTCAAGGAAAGAAGAAACCTCACTGTGTGGGCACAGGGACATAGCAAACAGCTGTCTCTGGGATGTAAGGAAAGTTCACTGTCATTTCCTCACATGTCCCAGGCCTCCTGCCCAGTCTGTGGCTGCCCTGCAGTGATACCATTGGTGTCACACAATTGTTCTGGCAGTGGCCACATGCCTTCAGCCTCTTGGCGGCAGAACCCTTCTCCCCAGCATCTGACCTCTCATCAAATTCACATTCCAGGTTCTGAGTTCAGCCTTATAGGCCCCTTGTCTGGTGACGTCCACCAGCTACTCATTTTGTTCTGCTGTTCCTTGGGGCATAGCCAGCATCCACTGCTCTGGCTCTTTCCCTGAAGCTCCCGGCTCTAGCTCAGCTGTGACTCCCCATTGGAGCAGCTGGTCTGTGCTAACCCAGCTCCCGGTTCTGGTCTGCTCCAGATGCAGCTCCCCAGCTCTGCCTCAGCACCGCTGCTCTGCCTCCAGCCCAGCCCTGACTCTTCTGGCTCAGTGCTGCTTCTCTGGCTCCAGCCCGACTCTGCCTCCCGGGCTGTTTTTCTGGCCCTTGTGTTTCTTGCTGCTGCTTCTCCGGCTCCAGCCACATTGAGGTGCTGCTCAGGTTTGCCAGATTTCTCCTGCCTTATTAATTCCAAATCACACACAAAAAACAACCCAAAAGTAGCCCGATCTATTTCTTCAAACAACGTTTTTTTTTAATTAACACATTGGTCTATGCATCAAAAAATAAATGAAAGCTTTCATTAGATATCTAGTACAGTTTTGAATAAAAAAAATAAGCTGCAAGACCCAGCAGGAGTTTGTCCACATTAATGGAAAAGCCACATTGCATCTGAAAGTTGCAGTATCTTCTGCTATTCTAGGAGTTATGGAAAGGCCGAGAGACAGGGTGTGTGGGGCTGGGGTCTGATGGGTGAGAAAGGAAAAGGTCAGGTGATGGTCAGAGAGTGGGAACTAAGCAATGGAGAGAGCAGTGCTTGGTGATAGAGTGATAAGATATTAGGTGTGAGGAACTTCTTAGACTGTGAACTTACACAATGCTGAGCTCAGCCAAACTGGGACAGTGCACCCTTGATAAAAAGGAGATCTCCTTTCCCCTCTTGTCACACAGGTTTCAAAGCAGTGGCCCCCCAGCAATTAACTTTTGCAAGTGTATTTGCCCACTTTGTCACAAAGCTCTTTGGTTTTGACCCCATAAATGATAGGGTTGAGCATGGGAACAACAAGATAGAGATTGCTCAAGGTGATGTGAATGTCGGGAGCAATGCCCTGACCGAACCGGTTTGTGAGGATGGAGAAGAGGGAGGGAGTATAATACATCAGCATCACAAAGATGTGGGCTGTGCAAGTGTTGAGAGCTTTTTGGTGGTCTTTCTTGGAGGAGATTCTGAGGACGGCCCTGATAATCAGGCCATACGACAGGACAATGAGTGCCAGATCTAACCCGATGACCACAAATGCTATAACCAAGCCATACATCTTGTTGAGTGTGCTGTCCCCACATGACATCTTCACCACAGCTATGTTCTCGCAGTATGTGTTAGGGATAATGCGGTTGGCACAGAATGGCTGCCTGCTCAGGAGCAGGGGCATGGGCAGAACAGGAGAACGGCTCTTATAAAACGCATTAGCCCTAACTTACCTGTTTGTGCATTAGTGAGGATGGTGGCGTATCTCAGAGGGCTACATATGGCAACATAGTGATCAAAGGCCATTGTCACGAGGATGGATGACTGCGTAATAGAAATAGTGTGAAGGAAGAACATCTGGGTGAGGCAGCCACCCAGAGTAATGCCTTTCAAATTGAACCAAAATATACAGAGTGCCTTTGGTATGACGAAGGAAGATGTGGCAATGTCTGTGAGCACCAGCATGCAGAGCAGCAGGTACATTGGCTTATGCAGGGTCTGCTCTTTGCCTACAACAAACAGAAGCATGAAATTTCCCACCAACCGATAAAGTAGGATATCGAGAACGGGATGGAAATCCATTCATGGGCAGATTCCAGGCCAGAGATGCCCGTTAGGATGAAAGTGGAAGTGTCAGAGGGGGTGAGGTTGATACCTGCCATGAGTTGTTCGATGGGTCTAACAGGCTCAGAAATACTCAAGGCGCTTGTGAAGGGAGAGAAGCGTAGAGAGGTGGGTTACCTGCTTTATAGGAAATAGAACAGTAAATATTTTATAGTTATTACACATCTAGAAAGCTAATCAAGCCAGTGAATGGGCAGCCTGATGACAGATGAACTTTGATTTCAATAACTGCAACTATGTGTGTCCATTAGAGGGAAAAACTTGAACTCCTCAAATACGTAACAAGGTTCTAATTTAAATGTCTGAACTCAGGACAGGGATCTGGGTGTCACGAACACAACTCTGTGAAACCCTGCTCACAGTGAAAGCACGGAGAGAAACTGAGCAAAACTTTGGGTTCCAGGAGTTGTGGGATGGGGAATCCTACAGGAAATACAATGCCATGAAAAGAGTCAGTCAATGTTTCACCCTCCTCTGAACTCGTCTGTACAGTACTGGGCACCCTTCTCACACAGGATATTGCAGATCTAGAAGGGTTCATGCAAGGGCAATGAGAATGATCAATGATCTGGTGAAAATGTCATGCACAGAGCCTGGAGTCACGTGGGCAAGCCAGATGTCTACGCATGACTCAGTTCTTTACTGGCCGAGCCATTGTTTACATGTTAGTTTGAATGTTCCCAGGAAAGCTCAGATGTGGATTGGCATGTTCCAAAGTCCATTGTCATTTAAGTGTTTCTTTATTGGGCACTTACTGTGACAATGCGGTTCTGGCGGAACCCAACTGAGAGTGCCAACTCAGGACAAATTGCTCAAACAGGGCAGTTACAGCCCAAGGCTGGGGTTTTTCCACCTCTAAGGCAAACCAAACCAGCCAGACTAAGAGGACTTCGGTCTCACCCCACTGGCTAACCGCAAGTCTCACAAGCAATCTCCTTAGATACTCCAGTTTCCCAGTATCACCACCAGTGCCACTCGTTATGGGGACAAATGGTTATGAAAACCAAGACCCCAGTAAAAGAAAAAGGTTCTCCTGATCCCAAAGGACCAAGCCCCAGACCCAGGTCAATATACAAATCAGATCTTACCCACAAATCACGCTGTTGCCAATCCTTTAGAATCTAAAATCTAAAGATTTATTGACAAAAGGAAAAAGATAGAGATGAGAGCTAGAATTGGTTAAGTGGAATCAATTACATACAGTAATGGCAAAGTTCTTGGTTCAGGCTTGCAGCAGCGATAGAATAAACTGCAGGTTCAAATCAAGTCTCTGGAATACATCCCCCGCTGGGATGGGTCCTCAGTCCTTTGTTCAGAGCTTCAGTTTGTAGCAAAGTTCCTCCAGAGGTATGAAGCAGGATTGAAGACAAGATGGAGATGAGGAATCAGCCTTATATAGTCTTTTCCAGGTGTAAGAACACCTCTTTGTTCTTACTGTGGAAAATTACAGTAAGATGGAGTCTGCAGTCACATGGGCCAGTCCCTGCATACTTTGCTGAGTCTCAAGGCATATTTGCCTTCTCTCAATGGGTCCATTGTATAGCTGATGGTCCTTAATGGGCCATCAAGCAGGCTAGGCAGAGCTAACACCAGTTTGTCTGGGATGTCACCCAGCAGCATAGCATAAGTTTGAAATACAGACAGTATAGAGCCAATATTCATAACTTCAACTACAAAATTGATACACACATATAGACAGCCTAATCATAACCAGTAAACCATAACCTTGTCTTAGACACCTCATTTGACCCCCTTTATACAAGATTTGCGTGCCACTACAGGACCTTGATTGCAACAATGATCTATATGGTCCCAGATTATATCAATAACGTCACACTTACTGAGAATAGTCCCTTCTCAAGAAGGTGACCAAATGTTTCACTGAGGCTACTTAGAATGAAAACACATTGATATACAAGTATATAGCCAATATTCATAACTTCAACTACAATAATGACACACCGATAGAGATAGCATACTTATAATCCGCAAATCATAACCTTTCCATAGATACCTTACACGACAAACTTTGTACAATATTTGCTGCAAATATATAACAGTGGTTGCAACAATGATCTATAAGGTCACAGGTTATGTCAGTAACGTCACATCAGGTTTGCCAGATTTCTATTGCATTAATAATTCCAAACCACATAAACCCTAACCCAATAATAGCCCAATCTATTTCTTCAAACAAAGGTGTTTTTTTTTTATTAGCACATTGGTCTATACATCAAATAACAAATGAAAGCTTTCGTTAGATATCCAGTACAGAATTAATCAAAAAAAAAAAAGCTGCAAGCCCCAGCAGGAGTTTGTCCACATTAACAGAAAAGCCACCTTGCATCCGAATGTTGCAGTATCTTCTGGTATCCTAGGAGTTATGGAAAGGTCGAGTGACAGGGTGTGTGGGGTTAGGGTCTGATGGGTGACAAAGAAAAAGGACAGGTGATGGTTAGAGAGAGGGAACTCAGCAATGGCGAGAGCAGTGGTTGGTGATAGAGCGATAAGACATTAGGTGTGAGGAACTTCTCAGGATGTGAACTTGCACAATGGTGTGTTCAGCCAAACTAGGACAGAGCACCCCTGATTAACAAGGAGATCTCCTTTCCCCTCTTGTCACACAGGTTTCAAAGCAGTGGCCCCACAGCGATTAACTTCTGCAGGTGCATTTGCCCACTTTGTCACGAAGCTCTTTGTTTTGGACCCCATAAATGATAGGGTTGAGCATGGGAGGAACAACAAGATAGAGGTTGTTCAATATTATGTAAATGTGGGGAGCAATGCCCTGACCGAAATGGTGTGTCAGGTTGGAGAAGAGGCCGGGAATATAATATGTCAGCATCACACACCTGTGGGCGGAGCAAGTGCTGAGGGCTTTCTGATGGGCTTTCTTGGAGGAGATTCTGAGGACCACCCTGATGATTAGACCATGGGACAGGGCAATGAGTGTCAGGTCTAAACCGATGCGCAAAATGCTATCACCAAACCATACATCTTGTTGACTGCGATGTCCCCGCACAACATCTTCACCACAGCCATATGGTCGCAGTACGTATGGGGGATATTGCGGTTGGCACAGAAGGGCAGCCTGTTCAGGAGCAGGGGCAGGGGAGAACGGAGAGAACAGCTCTTATCAAACCCACCAGCCCTGGCTTAGCTATTCGTGCATTGGTGAGGATGGTGGCATATGTCAGAGGGCTACATATGGCAAAATAGCGATCAAAGGCCATTATTACAAGGATGGCTGAGTGCATAATAGAAATCATGTGAAGGAAGAACATCTGGGTGAGGCAGCCACCCATAGTAATGCCTTTCAAATTGAACCAAAATATACACAGTGCCTTCGGCACGACGAAGGTAGATGTGGCAATGTTTGTGAGCGAAAGCATGCAGAGCAGCAGGAGCATGGGCTTCTGCAAGGTCTGCTCTCTGCCTACAACAAAGAGAAGCATTGCATTTCCCAGCAGGTTGATAATGTAGGATATAAACAAAGGGATAGAAATCCTTTCATGGGCAGATTCCAGGCCAGAGATGCCCGTTATGATGAAAGTTGAAGGGTCAGAAGGGGTGAGGTTGATACCTGCCATGAGTTGTTCAATGGGTCTAATGGCCTCGGAAATACTCAAGGTGCTTGTGAAGGGATAGAAGCGTAGAGAGGTGGGTTACCCGATTTATAGGAAATAGAACAGTAAATATTTTATAGTTATTACACATCAAGAAAGCCAATGAAGCCAGTGAATGGGCAGCATGATGGCAGATGATCTTTGATGTCAATAACTGCAACGTGTGTGTCCATTGGAGGGGAAAACATGAGCTCCTCAATCACGTAACAGTGTTCTAATTTAAATGTGTGAACTCAGGACAGGGATCTGGGTGTCATGATACACAGCTCTGTGAAACCCTGCTCACAGTGCAAGCACGGACAGAAACTGAGCAAAACACTGGGTTCCAGGAGGAGTGGTATGGGGAAAATACTGACTGGTAGAAAGGTAGTTCGGTCCATGAGGTAAGTAAGAAACAGGAAGGGTTTGGACATTTACATGGAAAGTGAGATTATCTAGTCTCAAAAGTTACAGCTAAATAAATATGTTGGAAAATTCATACGTGCACATATTTCAGGGCTCAAGTCAATCTCTAACTGTTATTTATTAGGCTGACACCCTCATCACAGGCAAATCACACATCAGTGGGTTTCTAAGACCTTCTTCTGCAGCACCTGGACAAGTCTGATATACGACACATTTCCTATGTTGGGAAGGAACCAAGTTTCTCCCATGGAAACACTATGACTTTGTGCTCAACAAAATGGTCAGGAAGGGCAAAAGGGTCTTGGTATTTAAGGCTACAGGCCAGCACCTCGGTTACTACCCTTGTTTCTTCTTGCGAGACACTTTCTTGCAGGCACCCAGCTTTGGCTGAGACATAAGTTATAGATGTTACCTGACAAGTGTAAGCAGAGACACGTGCCAGCAACTCAGCTGCTTACCCTGCTCATGCCTGAATATCGATGAAATTTGGAGATGACATAAAAATAAAAATAATAATTTGACCCCATAAAATCTCCACACTGAGGAATGAATGTTCAACTTTTGCCATTAATGACTAACAGTGTTGGCTAGAAATGGTCCCAGAGCATCTTGGGCATAATGTTCATTTTGCTAGTGGCCCACTGTTTCAGGCTGCTACCATTGGCTACTACATGTGGCAGCTGTATTTATCTAGGCCCTCACATATCCCAGAGTTTCCTGCTCTCATAATATAATGTGCATTGTCCTCAGTTTGTGAGTTCTTCCTGTGTAGCAGCCCTGGGAGCGCCACACCGTGTGTATGGATGTAAAAAGAGAAGCTTGCACAGGTGAGATACAGTCACTGATTACTCCCCAACCAAGGGAGCAGGTGTGATGGGAGGCACCTCACACCCTGCAGAGCAAGAGTTGTGGAGAGAGTGGAGCAGCTCAGAGATTGTGGGAGGCAAGGATGACTGGGAAGCATGGAGGAGATACTGGTGACCAGCATGCTGTTGGAATCGGGGCAGACTGGGATGGGGAAGGAGAGTGCAGACAGGGGTTCGGAGTGTGATGGGATACTTAAGCAGCTGAGAAGCAAAGTGTGTCGGGTTCCCCCAAGGGTGACACCTAGAACTGGAGAACCACAGAGCCTACTGACTCACCAGCCTGGGCTCCCTCTCTCATTGTGCTGCTGGAACAAGCCGCAGACCCACTCCTGGTCCTGCACCTCCACCAACATTCACACAAGCAGGGACACACCGAGGGGCAATTACATGCAGGCTCTCTGACCAGCCACTGGATGAACCAATAATAGAGAGGATACAACCAAAATAACCATCAGCTCCCTAGCCGACAACCCCAAACTTTTACTGTCCTGCCCTGGTCCAAACTCCATCCAGTATGAATTTGTTATCCAGTTCACCCCTCCCTCAATATGGAAAGGAGAATGCACACTTCTGGTAACCAAGCTGAGATTTCCCCCCCAGACGCCTCCTCTTGTTTGGGGATTGATGAACCACCAATGACGTCACCCCCTGCCTTATATAACTAACAAATGTCAGAAACCCTTTGTTTCAAAATTTGGTTCTCACACCAGTTTGCGGTAAAAGTAGAGACATCCCAAGATGGAGTCCAGAGATATGTGGCCAGGTCACATGCTCTTGTAAATACAAAACCTCCATTCCTTAATGACTGTCTGGAGCATTCCCAGGAAGCCTCACAAGGTTGGAGATAATTTTTTTCCGGTGGCCTACTGTCTTCCCTAATGGCTCATTGTCCTGAATAGGCCCTTCCCATCCAGCTAACTAGACTGAAAGAATGTTGCCTCGTGGGCTGTACCCAGGTCTAACTACATTTGAAATACAGATACATAGTCAGTGTTCATAACTTCAGATAGAATTGAGTAAAGGCTGTGACACCCACGCTGCAATTCTGTGACTTGCCAGGGCAAGGAGACCCTGAGATCTCCTAAACACACTCAGGGCCAGGGAAGGTCCCAGCACTGGCTTTGTACTCACAATCACAAGAGTACATGCAACTCCACACACTCTCAACACTCAGAACTGCCTGCTTGACCATGTACATCCCGTTCTCTGCCCCACGTCCCCCAGTGCTGGTCACTTGTCGATTTCAGTTCCCGACCCCCACAACTTCCAGCCCTGCCACACAGTGATATCCCTCAGCCAGGACCAAAACCATGGGCCAGATCCCACAGCGACAGCTCACAGAAATATCTCCTCAGACTAGGTTAAATTCAGTGTCTGCCTGCACCAGGGAAACCGGGGAGATCAGCCTGAACTGCCTTTCTGGGGGCAAAGGGAACCTCAGCAACTGCTCAGCCTGTGCAGGGAAGGACAGATGGACTAACCCGGTGGGAGGGAGATATGACGTGGAGACTAAAAGGAGCCAGCGTGAGTAACTCTTCCACAAAACTTCACAAAGCTTCGACGTATTGCAGCCCGCTAGAAACCCAGACACCCCTTCCTGAGGCTGCTTTTCCGTGTTTGCAGTTGTGTACTGGGATTGCTCATGAGAGGAGGGATGGTCCGGATGGAGAATGGTGTCAGAGACAACCTGCTACAGTGTGGTCCAAAGTATGTTACAGTCTGAGACACCCCCTACCCCAGGATGCTCCTTACGCATCTTTGGTTTGTGCATTAGGCAGGATGTGCATTCTCTATATCGCCTCATTTTAGGACTCCATGCCACTGTGATCTGGATATTGCATTTCCTGCTGGCTCCCCCCCTGCTCCCTCCCCACACACACATCGTGCATTCCTGGAACTCCCCAGGTGATATTTCCATGACATCCTCTAAGCCAGAGACATGCTGATATTATTACTGCAGTTTTGTGCTTCTCATTCTCTGCTGAATGGGAGACGCAGGAGCACAGAGAGAGCAAACCCCTCTCTCCATACAAAAAATTGTTATACTAATTTCTTTGAACCTCTAAGTTTGAGATTTCAGCAACTCTTCTCTCCTGTCAGTTCTTTTTTTTTTTCAGTTCAAAGGCCATGTGACAACTCCAGTTGAAGTCACTGGAGGCTCATGGTTCGAGTAAATCAAGTCATTTAGTTCCGTCCCTAGGTGTTGATTTAGGGTGAACTCCTGGATGTGTTGGGAGTTTTGCCATTGGGATCAGATTCACCCTCAGTGTTTAACTTTCAGCTCCCAGCAGTAAAAATCACGGCTTCCGGTCTGCGACAGAGAGCGCTGAGTCTGAAGGAAAGCCCCAGTTGATGTGGCATTCTGAGACCGTATATGAAAGATGGGGATTCCAAAACACGTGAGCCGTGATTTTGCTCTCAGGAGTGGCCACTGAAGGCAGAATGTGAGAGCAGAATCTGACCCCTGTGCAACCCATTCTTGTCGTGAACCCTCTGGTAACCCAGATACCCACTGCAGAGGCTTTGGCTGCACTTCCTTAAAGCACAGTGAAGTTACTGAATCGGAAAACTTAAGTGAACCAGAGGGAAAACCACACAGCCCAAAAAGGAAGCTACTGAGACAGATAGAAGGACACAGTAATTGACAAGGAACTGATCTGAAAAAGAAATACTTGTCTAAACTATTTCCAATATATTTGTAGTTCCAATTTTACCAGGTAAATTCCTTTGTGTTTCTGACAATACTAAACAGTTCAAGTCTCCGTGCTGGTGAATTCTTGCGCAAACAGTTCTTGACTTGAACCCAGGATCCCTTCCTGAGCCCTTAGCACTAACTTTAATGCAGAAACAGGCAACTCACCAAAATCCCGCTCAGCAGAGAGAGGAAATCTCCTTACAGCGACAGGAAGGCAGAGCCCTGAGAATCAGCGTATGAATCTCAAATGTCTGAGACTCAGCATGCCGGACAACGACCTTTATAATTCACCTGTGGACTCTCAGGTTGGCCAGGACTCACTTACAATTCCCTCCGCTCCAAGATCAGCAAGCAGGAAGAGCAGAAAATAGACCTGAGACCCTGCCCTGGGAGAGAAATGATTTGCCAATTCCCAGGACTCAGATTCTCAGGGGAAACTGAGTCTTGCAGACTGTTCAGCCTAACAACTGACGATTGCTTTCTTTTCTGTATGTAATGTACTGTCATCTGCACTATGTGTGGGAATGCTGCCACACCATACAAGACCAAAAATCATTTTCAATTGATTGTAGCAGCGTATCACTGCATACCACCTAAGCAGTTGTAATATTCATTCCGTTAGACTCTGAAATTCACTGCCACCCTGTGGAGGCCAAAAGATGAAATCCTGAATTGAAGCAAGCCAAATGGCTTGGAAAAGGCTTTCATCTCCTAGGAATATGGCATCAAAGTTACTTGCCAGTATCCCTTTGTGATGTCTCAAGTGGATATATATATCTGGCAGCTCCCAACTGTTCTAATAGTTCATCTACTCTCTGCATCAAATAAGCATAGAATTTCATTAATGTGTTGATCTTTCAGAAATCCATGCAGAAATGGGTTGTGCTAACCTGTGTCAGAACCATTACTAGCACTCCGATTCCTTCACCACTCCCCGAGCCAAAATGTCCTGGAATTCTCCTCACATTTTGTCCCACATTGTATGAAAGAACAGCCTCAGAATTTCACTAATCTGTTGCACTAGGGCCATTTCACTAGGGTGGTACTTTACGTAGCTGTGCCCTGCCAGGGTGAGAACACAGTGGGAAAGGAGTCAAACAACTGCTACATCTGGATCTTTTGTTTGGGATACAGATCCTCCCCTATGCTTGTGTCACAAGTGCCTTGAGCCTTAACGTGGGTTCCGAAGAGTATGAGTGTGACACATTTTCATCCTCAGTGTGCAGTCTGGGAGCCGAGGGAACTTCTGCACCCCTCCAACCACCCAGCTAGGTTGTCCTTTTTTCACACTGCTTTTCACACTGGTGATTCATCCTCTCCCAACCCTGTTATCACCCAGCACGACAGCAGATGGCACCGCACACCAACAGAGCTAGGTTCGTTGGGCCTCTTGTGCTTTCTCCAAATGCTCTGGTACTATGGGGGTCACTTGGGCTATTCATTCTCTCATCTGGGCTACGTGTGCAATGACATTCTTCCCTGGGTTGGGTTGTTCCTCCCATTCCTCCTTCGCAATGTCTAATATGCCACGTGGGTGGTGTCCATACAGTAGCTCGAAGGGCAAGAAACCAGTAGATGCTTGGGGAACTTCTCGTATTGCAAACATCAGGTACGGTAGGAGGGTATCCCAGTCTTTTCCGTCTTGGGCCACCACCTTTCGGATCATACTCTTGAGAGTGTGGTTAAATCGCTGAACCAGACCATCTGTTTGGAGATGATAGACCGAGGTCCGTAAGGCTTAGACATGGAGCAAGGTACATAAGCCTTTCATTCCTCTCAACATGAAGGGAGTCCCTTGGTCTGTCAGGATCTCCTTAGGGATGCCTAACCCACCAAAAACCTGCACCAGTTCTTTTGCAATTGCCTTGGACGTGGGGTTTCTTAAAGGAATGGCTTCGGGGTACTGTGTAGCATAGTCCAGGATGACAAGTATGCTTCGGTGGCCCTGGGCCATTCTTTCTAGTGAGCCCACTAGATCCATTGCTATCCTTTCAAAAGGAACTTCTATTATAGGCAAGGGTACCAACGGGGCCCTTAACTGATGTCGGGGACTATGCAGCTGGCACTCTGGGCAGGAGGTGCAATAGCGTTGGACTTCTGCCCGTACCCCCAGCCAGTAGAACCTTCTTAGGACTCTATCTAGGGTCTTGTCTGCTCCTAAATGTCCCCCAAACAGATGACTATGAGCTAAAGCTAATACGGCCCTTGTGTGCTTCCATGGCACCAAGAGCTGTTCTACTACTTCCTCCCGTATTGGCACTACCCGGTACAACAGATCCTGCTTGATTCAGTAGTATGGCCTTGGGCCTTTGGTTTTCCCTTCTACTGGCACGTCATTTACCTCTACTACCGCCTCCCTCATGTTTGCATATAGTGGGTCATTGACTTGGTCCTGCCCAAAACATTCACTTGCGGGACCAATCTGGCCTGATTCTATTGACTTGGGCTTCCCTCCTTCTTTTGGGGTGCTTCCGCCCATGCTGGGGGCCATCTCTGGTTCTCCACGGGGCCTCTTCCCAACCAGGGCAGCTCTCTGGTTTGCTGCCCAGATCCTGGTTCCTAATCTTTTGTCTGCCCTCCTTCCCCATCTGGATTTCTGGGATTTCCTGAGGGATGAAAATAACTCTTGGGAAAACCCAGCAAAAATTGTGGTAAGGTCATCCATGGGCACCTCAAATTCTGCTTGGGATTTACTTCTCTCCCCTAACTTGATGTGGGGGAGTAGGCTCTCGAACCCAGGGAAGTCCCTGCCAATTAAGACCGGGTAGGGGAGCTTGGGGATCACCCCTGAAGTCATCTTGGTAGTATTTCCCTGGATCTCAATCCATATTGGAATTGTGGGGTAGAAATTTACTGTGCTGTGGACACATGTCACTCCAGTGCTCTTGGCCCGGCTCAGTTGGTCTTGCTCCACTAACTTCCCTGAGACCAATGTGACAGCACTCCTAGAGTCCACCAAAGCTATGGTCTGAATGCCATTCATCTTTACCGGCCTGGTGTACTCATGTTGGGCCGTCGCGACCCCTACCAGGCTGATTAGGCCAGGATCCCCCGATTACATTGCATGGGCTCCTCCCTGTTGGGGAACTGGGCTGCTATATGCCCCAACTCCCCACACTCAAAACAGCAATATCTCATTCCGGAGGTTGCCCTCTGTCTTGGGCCCTCTGACTCGCTTCCCCAACCCTCTCCCCTCGGACCCCCCAGGTCCCTTTGGGGCCTCAGGCTGCTCCTTGGTGCCTGTTCTTCCAGCTATTGCTTTCCTGTAGTTCTCGATGCTCCGGGGCCTTGGGGTCGGGGCTGGTTTCCTGAAACGCTGTGTTTCACCTCCCGAGGTTTCAAACAGTTCACGGGCTGCCAGTTGCCTCTCTACAAGGGTGACTAGTTCGTCATAGGTGGAGGGGTCATTCTGGCCTACCCAGGCTCGGAGGCCCGAGGGTAGTCCCCTTGTATAGTGGTCCAGCACCAGGAGCTCCATCACTTTCTCCGAGCTGATAGTCTCCAGGCGTAACCACTTCTGGGCTAGGTGGATTAGGTCAAATAGTTGTGATCGTGGTGTCTTGTCTTCACAGTACTGCCATTCATGGAACCTCCGGGCTTGCAAAGCCATCGTTACCCCTGCCCTGGCCAGGATCTCCGCCTTCAGTTGGGGGTGATCTGCTGCCTCCTCTGCGGTCATATCATAGTAGGCCTTCTGGGCCTCCCCACACAAAAATGGGGCAAGGATACCTGACCACTGGTCTCGGGGCCAGGCCTCCCTCAGGGCTGTCCTCTCGAAGGCCAGGAGGTACACCTCCACATCATCCTCCCGGGTCATTTTCTGCAGACAGTAGCTGGTCAATGTCCCATCATACCCACAGCTCAGCTCCATAAGGGCCTTCACTTGGTTCACTAGTTCCTGTAGCATGGCTTGATCTTGGGTGGCCTGGGTCATCAGCAGGTGATTGGTCTCTTGTTGCAGCCGCATGGCCTCCTGTTGGGCAGCTGTCTGGACCCAGGTAGCCTCCTGCTGGGCGGCAGTGGCTTGCACCAGTGCTTTGACCACATCCTCCATCTTGAGGCAGGGTGGTTGTGACCCACCCTGGATTATGTTCACGGTGCAGAGATCCCACTCCTGACACCACGTATGACAAGATGACCGATGTAGTATGGTGGATCCTGTGCTTTTCTTGGCAGAGGTGCTAAGATGCCACCCCTTGCACCTGCTCTTGGGGCTCCGAGGGCCCCACTAGTGGTCCGTGAAGGTGGTAAAGGAGGGAAGCAGGGTAGGAGTCTGTGTTTGCTCCTTACTCTGAGCCCTAGCCCCTCTCAACCCCTGCAGGTTGTTACCCTCTTCCCCCTTGGGTGGGAGGTCCTTCGGTCCTTAAATGCTGGGGGAGGAGGTCTCCCTCCCCTGCTGGGGCAGGGTCTACCTTATTCCAGGTTTCTTACCTTCCAAGTCTCACAGCACACCTCCAAGCTCCAGTCCTCTCTCCTTCCTCCTTCTCTCCTGACTGCCTAAAGCAGGGGGTTTTATTAGGTTGCTAACAGGGCCTTAATTGACTACAGGTGCTCCAATTAACCTGTAGCCACCCTCCTTAGTCTACAGGGAACCACGCCTTAATTAGCCTAGGGCTTATATACCCTCTACCACTCCTCCCTGGCCCTCCTGTATCACAGCAGCAACGGCCTCTTCCTGGGGTATGGGCCAATCTCCAAGGGCCAGCTCAGTCCAAAGGCTCTCCCATGCTGTGGTAATCCAAAGAGCAAATAAAAAGGCTCAATCTAAAATTGGGGGGAGGGATAGCTCAGTGGTTTGAACATTGGCTTGCTAAACTCAGGGTTGTGAGTTCAATTCTTGGGGGGAGGGATAGCTCAGTGGTTTGAGCATTGGCCTGCTAAACCCAAGGTTGTGAGTTCAATCCTTGAGAGGGCCATTTAGGGAATGGGGGTAAAATCTGTCTGGGGATTGGTCCTGCTTTGAGCAGGGGGTTGGACTAGATGACCTCCTGAGCTCCCTTCCAACCCTGATAGTCTATTATTCTAATCAAGCCCAGCATACATATGAGAGATGAATGCTTCCCTCTTGGGCTGTCCCTGCAGTTGGCCCTCCCTTTGCACAGGGAAGGACTTATGGGCAGTTGTTCAGGGGAAGATTCTGCCTTCCCTCAGCTCATCTACCCTGGAGATGATGGTAGCAGGTCTTCTCTCCTCCCTGGTCTGCCATAAAACGAGCTGCTCCCCTGCCTTTCTGAAGCACTTTTCTTCAGACTTGATTTGTCTGCCCCATTATTCTCATAATTTATTGGCTGAACGTTTGACTTCTTTGAAGTCAATTTGAAATGTAGCTACAAGTTCAGTGGCTTTGGGAAGTAATCCTGCTGCTTTGTATAGGTCTGTGTCTTTGCATTGTAGCAGTTTTGAAACAGCATTTACCATTTGCAGAATCTTTCTTTGGAGCACGATGAGAAAAAGAAAACTAACATTTTCCTTAATTTCTTTAATGCTAAAGGCTCATAAGTTTCAATGGGATTTTTGCTCAGAGAAATATTTCTGTGGGTGCCTCAATTGTGGCTACAAACTGAAATTGGAGTCTATGTCTACACAACTCACCTTACAGGAAAACCACCCCAAATGAGAAGTGGAAGATTTTTCTGTCTACACTGGCACATTTTAGTGCTAGAACTTTTGTCACTCAGGGTTTGTTTGGTTTTCTTTACACCCCCATAGCGACAAATGTTTTAGCACTGAAAGTGGCAGTGTAGACATAGCCTGTAAGAAAGGAGTGATTCATACTGGTTGGTGATCACATTGTAGTCAATTCCTTGACCCAAATTTCATTTCTTATAATGTTCAAAAGGGCAAATAAACAATGCCAGATTTACTGCTCAAACTCCATACTAAAATAGTACAGTCAAAAGGTTTTATATGATACCAGTCTGTGGGAAGCCGTCTCATGCAGTGATGTTAAATTCACCTTACGCAGAAAGTGTGTTCCCCAAAGTTACACATTTCAGTTTTTTTCATTTATATGAAGATTTCACAAGTTACCCATCTTGTTAAAGGTCACTAAAATCCCACCCAGCAGTTGTCTCACATTCATAATGGAAGTGGAGAACAATGGTGGGGAACTTTCCTGGCTTCTGCTGTATCCCAGGGGAAAATGCTACAGAAAGGGTTTGAGTCCCCACTCCCACTCCCTTTACCCAGAAGCCTTTACCCTTCCACGCTCCTGGGTGGTAGAGTCCTCAAGACAGGGACTAGGGTGTCCCCACTCCAGGGTACTGTATTCACACCGGACGCTTCCCTGACCCACTGATCACTACATTAAATTCTAACCAAATATAATTTATTAAACAGCAACTATAAGAAAAAATAAGAAAAAAACATGGGAAAGGTTCAAGAAAACAAGAAACCTCACTGTGTGGGCACAGGGACATCACAAACAGCTGTCTCTGGGATGTAAGGAAAGTTCACTGTCATTTCCTCACATGTCCCAGGCCTGCTGCCCAGTCCGTGGCTGCCCTGCAGTGATACCGCAGGTCAGACACTTGCTCTGGCAGTGGTCACGCCCTCAGGATCTTGGTGGCAGGACCCTTCTCCCCAGCATCTACCATCTCATCAAATTCACATTCCACTTTCTGAGTCCAGACTTCAAGGTCCTCTTGTCTGGTGATGTCCCTCAGCTACTCATTTTGCTCCATTGTTACTAGGGTCATGGCCAGCATCGACTGTTCTTGCTCTGTCCCTGAAGCTCCCTGCTGTAGCTTAGCCCTGGCTCCCCATTTATGCAGATGGTCTGTGCCAACTCAGCTCCCAGTTCTGGTCTGCTCCAGCTGCAGCTCCCCAGCTCTGCCTCATCACTACTGCTTTGCCTGCAGCACAGCTCTGGCTCAGGGCTGCTTCACTGGTTCCAGCCAGGCTCTGCCTCCTGGGCTGTTTTGCTGGCCCTTGTGTTTCTGGCTGCTGCTGTTCTGCCTCCAGCTCACATTGAGATGCTGCTCAGGTTTGTCAAATTTCTACTCCATTAATAATCCCAAATCACATAAAAAAACTAACCCAAAAGTAGCCCAATCTATTTCTTCAAACAAAGGGTGTTTTTTTTAATTAACACATTGTCTATACATTAAATAACAAATTGAAGCTTTCATTAAATACCTAGTACAGATCTGATCTAAAAAAAAAGCTACAAGCCCCAGCAGGAGTTTGTCCACGTTAATAGAAAACCCACCTTGCATCAGAAAGTTGCAATATCTTAGAATCATAGAACATCAGGGTTGGAAGGGACCTCAGGAGGTTATCTAGTCCAACCCCCTGCTCAAAGGGGGACCAATCCCACACTAAATCCCCAAATGGCCCCCTCAAGGATTGAGTTCACAACCCTGGGTTTAGCAGGCCAATGCTCAAACCACTGAGCTATCCCTCCCCCCTTCTGGTAGTCTAAGAGTTATTGAAAAGCCGAGTGACTGGGTGTGTGGGGTTGGGGTTGAGGTCTGATGGGTGAGAAAGGAAAAGTTCAGCCAAACTAGGACAGAGCACCCTTGATTAACAAGGAGATCTCCTTTCCCCTCTTGTCAAACAGGTTTCAAAGCAGTGGCCCCACAGCAATTAACTTCTGCAGATGTATTTGCCCACTTTATCACGAAGCTCTTTGGTTTTGACCCCATAAATGATAGGATTGAGCATAGGAGGAAGAAGAAGATAGAGGTTGCTCAAGATGATGTGAATGTGGGGAGCAATTCCCTGACCGAAGCGGTGTGTCAGGTTGGAGAAGAGGCCGGGAGTATAATACATCAGCATCACAAAAATGTGTGCTGTGCAAGTGCTGAGGGCTTTTTGGTGGGCTTTCTTGGAGGAGATTCTGAATATGGCCCTGATGATCAGACCATAGGACAGGGCAATGAGCGTCAGGTCTAACCCGATGACTAGAAACACTATCACCAAGCCATATGTCTTGTTGACTGTGATGTCCCCACATGACATCTTCGCCACAGCGATGTGCTCACAGAACGTGGTGGGGATAATGTGGTTGGCACAGAATGGCAGCCTCCTCTGGAGCAGGGGCATGGGCAGAGAGAAGAGAACAGCTCTTATCAAACCCAGTAGCCCTAGTTTAGCTATTTGTGTGTTGGTGAGGATAGTGTTGTATCTCAGAGGGCTACATATGGCAATATAGCGATCAAAGGCCATTATTACGAGGATGGATGACTGCATAATAGAAACCGTGTGAAGGAAGAACATCTGGGTGAGGCAGCCACCCACAGTAATGTCTTTCAAATTGAACCAAAATATACACAGTGCCTTTGGCATGACGGAGGTATACGTGGCAATGTCTGTGAGCGCCAGCATGCAGAGCAGCAGGTACATTGGCTTGTGCAGTGTTTGCTCTTTGCCTACAATAAACAGCAGCATGAAATTTCCCAGCAGGCCGATAATGTAGGATATAGAGAAAGGGATAGAAATCCATTCATGGGCAGATTCCAGGCCATAGATGCCCATTAGGATGAAAGTTGAAGGGTCAGAGGGGGTGAGGTTCATACCTGCTGTGTATTGTTCGATGGGTGTAAAGGGTTCAGAAATAGTCAAGGCGCCTGTGGAGGGAGAGAAGCATATAACAGTGGGTTACACGCTTTATAGGAAATAGAACATTAAATGTTTTATAGTTATTACGCATCTAGAAATCCAATCAATTTATAGAATGGGCAGCATGGTGGCAGATGAACTTTGATGTCAATAACTGCAATGTGTGTTTCCATTGGAGGAAAAAACTTGAACTCCTCAAACACGTAACAATGTTCTAATTAACTGTATGAACTCAGAACAGTAATCTGGGTGTCATGATACACAGCTCTATGAAACACTGCTCACAGTGCAAGCACGACAGAAACTGAGCAAAACTTTGTGTTTCAGGAGGAATGGGATGGGGAATCCTGCAGGAAATGCAATGCCATGAAAATAGTCAGTCAATGTTTCACCCTCCTCTGGACTCCTCTGTGTAGTACTGGGCACCCTTCTCACACAGGTTATTTCAGATCTAGATGGGTTCATGCAAGGGCAATGAGAATGATCAATGATCTGGTGAAAATGTCATGCACACAGTGACTGAAAAGAGTGGGATTGTTACCTTAGAAAGGAGATGAATAACAGGGGACATGAGAAAATCTAGAAAATACTGACTGGTAGAAAGGCAATTCAGTCCATGAGGTAAGCAAGAAACAGGAAGGGTTTGGACATTTACATGGAAAGTGAGATTATCTAGTCACAATAATTACAGCTAAATAAATATTTTGGAAAATCTGTATGTCCACGTATTTCAGGGCTCAAGCCAATCTCTAAGTGTTATTCATTAGGGTGACACCCTCTTCACAGTCAAGTCACACATCTATTGGTTGGTTTCTTACACCTTCTTCTACAGTACCTGGACAGGTCTGATACACAATGCATTTCCTATGTTGGAAAGGAACCAAGTTTCTCCCATGGAAACAGACATTATCCTGCTTTGCTATGACTTTATGCTCAACAGAATGGGCATGAACGGCAAAAGTTTCTTGGTATTTAAGACTACAGGCCAGCACCTCGGTTACTACCCTTGTTTCTTCTTGAGAGACACTTTCTTGCAGGCACCCAGCTTTGGCTGAGACATAAGTTATAGATGTTACCTGACAAGTGTAAGCAGAGACACGTGCCAGCAATTCAGCTGCTTACCCTGCTCATGCCTGAATATCAATGAAATTTGGAGATGACATAAAAATAAAAATAATGATTTGACCCCATAAAATCTCAATACTGAGGAATGAATGTACAACCCTGGCCATTAATGACAAACAGAGTTGGCTAGAAATGGTCCCAGAGCATCTGAGGTTTAATGTTCATTTCCCAGTGGCCCACTGTTTCAGGCTGCTACCATTGGCTACTGCATGTGGCAGCTGTATTTATCTAGGCCCTCACATGTCCCAGAGTTACCTGCTCTCATTATATAATGTGCATAGTCCTCAGTTTGTGAGTTCTTCCTGTGTAGCAGCCCTGGGAGCACCACGCGGTGTGTATGGTTGTAACAAGAGAAGCTTATGCTGGTGTCTTGACATTTGCCAATTATGTGTGAGATTTCTTACTCATAAGACAAGGGAGCAGGTGTGATGGGAGGCACCTCACACCCTGCAGAAGAAGAGCTTTGGGGAGCGTGGAGCAGCTGGGAGATTGTGGGAGCCAAGGATGACTGGGGAGCATGGAGGAGAAAATCATAACTTTTCCATTCACATCTTACATGACCCATCTTGCATAAAATGTATCATAATTATGCTATAATCATACCATAATAATGTCACTATGAAGAATGGGGGGGGGGTGCAGTGTCATACAAAAATCAATGGTTCTGTCCACAGGTGAAATGCCTGAAATTACGTAACAACAACAACAACAACTGGAAACAAAGTGAGTAAAGGTTGCGACACCCATGCTGCAATTCTGTGGCTTTCCAGGGCAAAGAGACCCTGAGACCTCCTAAACACACTCGGGGTCAGGAAAGGTCCCAATGCTGGCTGTGTACTCACAAATACTGCAGGCGACAAGCTCAGCTTAACAGTGAAATCTTCAGTTAGCTTAAACTCAAAAAGGAAGCTTACAAGAAGTGGAAATTTGGACAGGTGAATAAGGAGAAGTATAAAAATATTGCTAGAGCATGCAGGGGTGTAATCAGGAAGGCCAAGGCACAATTGGAGTTGCAGCTAGCAAGGGATATAAAGGGTAACAAGAAGGGTTTCTACAGGTAAGTTAGCAACAAGAAGAAGGTCAGGGAAAATGTGGGACCCTTACTGAATGAGCTTAAATTCAGACTAGGATAAACTCAGTGTCTGCCTGCACTGGGGAAAAGGGGGAGATCAGCCTGAACTGCCTTTCTGGGGACAAAGGGAACCCCAGCAGCAGCACAGCCTGGGCAGGGAAGGAGAGATGGACTAACCTGGTGGCAGGAAGAGAGGACGTGGAGACTAAAAGGAGCCAGCGTGATTAACTCTTCCTCAAAACTATACAAAGATTTAACATATTGCAGCCCCCTAGAAACCCAGACACCCCTTCCTGAGGCTGCTTTTCCGTGTTGGCAATTGTGCATGGTGTAACGAGGCTGTAGTGGGATTGCTCATGAGAGAAGGGATGGTATCAGAGGCAATCTGCTACAGTGTGGTCCACAATATATTACAGCCTGAGACACCCTCCTGCCCCAGGAGGCCTCCTTACGCTTCTTTGGTCTGTGCAGTAGGCAGGATGTTCATTCTCTATATCGCCTCATTTCAGGACTCCACGACACTGTGATCTCTATACCGTATTTCCTGCTGGCCCACCCCCTGCTCCCACACACACACATCGCACATTCCTGGACCTCCCCAGGTGATATTTCCATGATTTCCTCTAAGCCAGAGACATGCTTATATTATTACTGAATTTTTTACTTCTCATTCTTTGCTGAATCGGAGACACAGGGACATAGAGAGAGCAAACACCTCTCTCCATACAAAAAATTGTTATTCTAATTGTTTTGAACCTCTAAGCCTGTGAGTTTGAGATTTCAGCAACTTTTCTCTCCTGTGGTTTTTTTTTTCCAGTTCAAATGAGCTCACCCATCCTTAGAGGCCACGGGACTACTCCAGTTGAAGTCACTGGAGGCTCATGGTTGGAGTAAATCAGGTCATTTAGTTCCATCCCTAGGTGTTGATTTAGGGTGAACTCCTGGACGTTTTGGAAGTTTTGCCTTTGGGACCAGATTCACCCTTAGTGTTTAACTTCCAACTTCCAGCTTTAAAAATCACGGCTTCGGGTCCTCCTACAGAGAGCGCTGAGTCTGAAGGGAAGCCCCAGTTTATGTGGCGTTCTGAGACCGGGTATGAAAGATGGGGATTCCAAAACACGTGGGCCCTTATTTTGCTCTCTGGAGTGGCCACTGAAGACAGAATAGGAGAGCAGAATCTGACCCCTGTGCAACCCATTCTTGTGGGGAACCCTCTGGTAACACAGATACCCGCTGCAGAGGCTTTGGCTGCACTTCCTTACAGTGCAGTGAAATTACTGAATTGGAAAACTTGAGTGAACCAGAGATCCAAGAGAACCACACAGCCCCCAAAAGGAAGCTACTGAGATAGATAGAAGTACACAGTAAGAGACAAGGAACTGATTTGAAAAAAATATATTTGTCTAAACTATTTCATAGATTCATAGATTCATAGATTCTAGGACTGGAAGGGACCTCGAGAGGTCATCGAGTCCAGTCCCCTGCCCGCATGGCAGGACCAAATACTGTCTAGACTATCCCTGATAGACATTTATCTAACCTACTCTTAAATATCTCCAGAGATGGAGATTCCACAACCTCCCTAGGCAATTTATTCCAGTGTTTAACCACCCTGACAGTTAGGAACTTTTTCCTAATGTCCAACCTAGACCTCCCTTGCTGCAATTTAAGCCCATTGCTTCTTGTTCTATCCTTAGAGGCTAAGGTGAACAAGTTTTCTCCCTCCTCCTTATGACACCCTTTTAGATACCTGAAAACTGCTATCATGTCCCCTCTCAGTCTTCTCTTTTCCAAACTAAACAAACCCAATTCTTTCAGCCTTCCTTCATAGGTCATGTTCTCAAGACCTTTAATCATTCTTGTTGCTCTTCTCTGGACCCTTTCCAATTTCTCCACATCTTTCTTGAAATGCGGTGCCCAAAACTGGACACAATACTCCAGCTGAGGCCTAACCAGAGCAGAGTAGAGCGGAAGAATGACTTCTCGTGTCTTGCTCACAACACACCTGTTAATACATCCCAGAATCATGTGTGCTTTTTTTGCAACAGCATCACACTGTTGACTCATATTTAGCTTGTGGTCCACTATAACCCCTAGATCCCTTTCTGCCGTACTCCTTCCTAGACAGTCTCTTCCCATTCTGTATGTGTGAAACTGATTTTTTCTTCCTAAGTGGAGCACTTTGCATTTGTCTTTGTTAAACTTCATCCTGTTTAACTCAGACCATTTCTCCAATTTGTCCAGATCATTTTGAATTATGACCCTGTCCTCCAAAGCAGTTGCAATCCCTCCCAGTTTGGTATCATCCGCAAACTTAATAAGCATACTTTCTATGCCAATATCTAAGTCGTTAATGAAGATATTGAACAGAGCCGGTCCCAAAACAGACCCCTGCGGAACCCCACTCGTTATGCCTTTCCAGCAGGATTGGGAACCATTAATAACAACTCTCTGAGTACGGTTATCCAGCCAGTTATGCACCCACCTTATAGTAGCCCCATCTAAATTGTATTTGCCTAGTTTATCGATAAGAATATCATGCGAGACCGTATCAAATGCCTTACTAAAGTCTATGTATACCACATCCACAGCTTCTCCCTTATCCACAAGACTCGTTATCCTATCGAAGAAAGCTATCAGATTGGTTTGACATGATTTGTTCTTTACAAATCCATGCTGGCTGTTCCCTATCACCTTACCACCTTCCAAGTGTTTGCAGATGATTTCCTTAATTACTTGCTCCATTATCTTCCCTGGCACAGAAGTTAAACTAACTGGTCTGTAGTTTCCTGAGTTGTTTTTATTTCCCTTTTTATAGATGGGCACTATATTTGCCCTTTTCCAGTCTTCTGGAATCTCTCCCGTCTCCCATGATTTTCTTAAGATAATAGCTAGAGGCTCAGATACCTCCTCTATTAGCTCCTTGAGTATTCTAGGATGCATTTCATCAGGCCCTGGTGTCTTGCAGGCATCTAACTTTTCTAAGTGATTTTTAACTTGTTCTTTTTTTATTTTATCTGCTAAACCTACCCCCTTCCCATTAGCATTCACTATGTTAGGCATTCCTTCAGACTTCTCGGTGAAGACCGAAACAAAGAAGTCATTAAGCATCTCTGCCATTTCCAAGTTCCCTGTTACTGTTTCTCCCTCTTCACTAAGCAGTGGGCCTACCCTGTCTTTGGTCTTCCTCTTGCTTCTAATGTATCAATAAAAAGTCTTCTTGTTTCCCTTTATTCCCGTAGCTAGTTTGAGCTCATTTTGTGCCTTTGCCTTTCTAATCTTGCCCCTGCATTCCTGTGTTGTTTGCCTATATTCATCCTTTGTAATCTGTCCTAGTTTCCATTTTTTGTATGACTCCTTTTTATTTTTTAGATCATGCAAGATCTCGTGGTTAAGCCAAGGTGGTCTTTTGCCACATTTTCTATCTTTCCTAACCAGCGGAATAGCTTGCTTTTGGGCCCTTAATAGTGTCCCTTTGAAAAACTGCCAACTCTCCTCAGTTGTTTTTCCCCTCAGTCTTGATTCCCATGGGACCTTACCTATCAGCTCTCTGAGCTTACCAAAATCTGCCTTCCTGAAATCCATTGTCTCTATTTTGCTGTTCTCCCTTCTACCCTTCCTTAGAATTGCAAACTCTATGATTTCATGATCACTTTCACCCAAGCTGCCTTCTACTTTCAAATTCTCAACGAGTTCCTCCCTATTTGTTAAAATCAAGTCTAGAACAACTTCCCCCCTAGTAGCTTTTTCAACCTTCTGAAATAAAAAGTTGTCTGCAATGCAGTCCAAGAATTTGTTGGATAGTCTGTGCCCCGCTGTGTTATTTTCCCAACATATATCCAGATAGTTGAAGTCCCCCATCACCACCAAATCTTGGGCTTTGGATGATTTTGTTAGTTGTTTAAAAAAAGCCTCATCCACCTCTTCCACCTGGTTAGGTGGCCTGTAGTAGACTCCTAGCATGACATCACCCTTGTTTTTTACCCCTTTTAGCCTAACCCAGAGACTCTCAACACTTCCATCTCCTATGTCCATCTCTACCTCAGTCCAAGTGTGTACATTTTTAATATATAAGGCAACACCTCCTCCCTTTTCCACCTGTCTATCCTTCCTGACCAAGCTGTACCCATCCACACCAACATTCCAATCATGTGTATTATCCCACCAAGTTTCAGTGATGCCAACAATGTCATAGTTGTATTTATTTATTAGCACTTCCAGTTCTTCCTGCTTATTACCCATACTTCTCGCATTTGTATATAGGCATCTAAGATACTGGTTTGATCTTTCCTCCCAGTTTTGTCCTGACCCTCCTTTCTCTCTGCCAATATAGCCCACACTCCCTCTCGTTTCCGACCCATCTCCCAGGTCTCCATGTTCCCCACTTACCTGCGGGCTTTGCTCACCTGTCCCCATCGAACCTAGTTTAAAGCCCTCCTCACTAGGTTAGCCAGTCTGTGTCCAAATAGGGTCTTTCCCCTCCTCGAAAGGTGAACGCCATCTCTGCCTAGCAGTCCTTCCTCAAATAACATCCCGTGGTCTAGGAAGCCAAAGCCCTCCTGGCGACACCATCTTCGCAGCCAGGCATTCACCTCCAGGTTGCATCTGTCTCTGCCCGGGGCCCTACCTTTGACAGGAAGAATCAAAGAGAATACCACCTGCGCTCCAAACTCCTTCACCCGTACTCCCAGAGCCCTGTAGTCACTCTTGATCCGCTCAGTGTCACACCGCGCAGTATCATTTGTGCCCACATGGATGAGTAGCATGGGGTAGTAGTCAGAGGGCTGGGTAATCCTCGACAATGCCTCTGTAACGTCTCAGATACGGGCTCCCGGCAGGCAGCATACCTCCCGAGATGAAATGTCAGGGCGACAGACATTTCCAAATTTGCAAATCATTTGCAAATTTGACACCATCAGATCAGGATTAAACAAAGACTGTGAATGGCTATCCAACTACAGAAGCAGTTTCTCCTCCCTTGGTGTTCACACCTCAACTGCTAGCAGAGCACCTCACCCTCCCTGATTGAACTAACCTCGTTATCTCCATACTGATTTATACCTGCCTCTGGAGATTTCCATTACTTGCATCTGAAGAAGTGAGGTTCTTACCCACGAAAGCTTATGCTCCCAATACTTCTGTTAGTCTTAAAGGTGCCACAGGACCCTCTGTTGCTTTTTACAGATTCAGACTAACACTGCTACCCCTCTGATACTAGACATTTCCAATACATTTGTAGTTCCAATTTTGCCAGGTAATTCCGTTTGTGTTTCTGACAATACTAAATAGTTCAAATCTCTGTGCTGGTGAATTCTTGCCCAAACGGTTCTTGACTTGAACCCTGGAACCCTTCCTGAGCGTTTAGCACTAACTTTAGTACAGAAACAAACAACTCACCAAAATCCCGCTAAGAAGAGAGAGGAAATCTCCTTACAGCGACAGGAAGGCAGAGCCCTGAGAATCAGCCTATGAATCTCAAATGTCTGAGACTCAGCATGTCAGACAACTACCTTTATGATTCACCTGAACAGACCCTGTGGACTCTCAGATTGGCCAGGACTTACTTACAACTCCCTTGGATCCAAGAGAAGCAAGAGGAAAGAGCAGAAAATAGACCCTGGAAAACTTCAGCTTGAGAGCCTCCCTGGGAGTGAAATGATTTGCCAATTCCCAGGGCTCAGATTCTCAGGAGAAACGTAGTGTTGCAGACTGTTCAGCCTAACAACTGACAACCGCTTTATTTTCTCTGTGCAATGTACTATCATCTGCACTATGTGTGGGACTTCTGCCACAATATACAAGACCAAAAATAATTTTCAATTGATCGTAGCAGCGTATCGCTGCATACCACCCAGGCAATTGTAATATCCATTCCATTAGACTCTGAAATTCACTGCCACCCTGTGGAGGCCAAAATATGTGATCCTGAATTGATGCAAGCCAAATGGTGTGTGTCAAGGTTCCCTCCCCATTCTGAACTCTGGGGTACAGATGTGAGGACCTGCATGAAAGACTCCCTAAGCTTATATTCTACCAAATTAGGTTAAAACTTCCCCAAGGTACAATTCCTTTCCTTGTCCTTGGACGGTATTGCTCCCATCACCAAGTGATTTACACAAAAATTCAGGAAAAGGGTCACTTGGAGTCCTTATTTCCCCAAAATATTCCCCAAACCCCTTCACCCCCTTTCCTGGGGAGGCTTGAGAATAATGTGAGTACCGACCAGACCCTTTGTCTCTAGGACACTGGAAATCAATCAGGTCCTTAAAGAAAAAGTAAAAGAATCACACCTGCAGAATCAGGATGGAATGTAACTTTACAGAGTAATAAAAAGATTTTAAACACAGAGGATTCCCCTCTAGGCTCAGCTTCAAAGTTACAAAAAACAGGAATAAAACTCCCTCTTCGCATAGGGAAAATTCACAGCTAAAACAAAAGATAATCTAACACATTTCCTTCCCCTTATTACAATTTTTGTAATCTTAGATGCTCATTTCAGGTATGTTTTCAACAGCTGTAAGTGCCAACAGGTAAGGTGATTTAGAACAGCTTCCCAGGAGCGATTCTACGTTACCATTATCTCTATGTTTATGACACACACCCAAAATCCCAGATGGTGCTGGAGAGCCGGTTCCACACTGGCTGTGGTTTCTTCCAGAAGCGCTAGGAGAAGACAGAGTTAATAAGACACATGCACCTCTAGATATACTATGGATTATATAAAACTAACAATATTTTCCACATTTTAAGGACAATTTTAATCAGTTGATTCTGGGAAACTTTCACGGGAGAGTGTATCCGCCACTTTGTTAGAAGCCCTGAAATGTGTTGTATTTCAAAATCAAAATCTTGGAGAGCTAAACTCCACCAAAGAAGTTTTTTGTTATTGCCCTTGATGGTATGAAGCCACTTCAGCGCACCATGGTCGGTTTGCAGTTGGAAACGCCATCCCCAAACATATGGGTGTAGCTTTTCCAGAGCGTACACAATGGCATAACATTCCTTTTCGCTGATTGACCAGTGGCTTTTCCTCTCAGACAGTTTTTTGCTGAGAAACACAACAGGATGGAATTCTTGATCTGGTCCTTCCTGCATTAAAACTTCTCCCACACCATGCTTGGACACATCTGTGGTTACTAGGAAAGGTTTGTCAAATTCTGGGGCCCTTAGCATGGGGTCAAACATGAATGTTGCTTTAAGCTGGTTAAAGGCCTTCTGACACTCTTTAGTCCACTGAACTGCATTTGGCTGTTTCTTTTTGGTCAGGACTGTCAGTGGGGCGGCAATTTGGCTGTAGTGCAGTACAAATCACCTGTAATATCCGGCCAAGGCTAAGAAGGATTGGACCTGTTTCTTTGACTATGGGACAGGCCACTTTTGAATACCATTCACTTTGGCCTGTAGGGGGTTGATAGTTCCTTGACCCACCTAGTGTCCAAGGTACGTTACTCTGTTTAGGCCTATTTGACATTTTTTAGCCTTTAACAGTTAGTCCTGCCTCCCTTATGTGCTCAAATACTTTTTGTAGATGCTCCAGGTGTTCTGCCCATGAATCAGAAAAGATGGTCATATCATCGAGGTAGGCAACTGCAGATTCTCCCAATCCCGCTAGGAGACTATCTGGAAGTTTCTGTAAGGTGGTGAGTGCATTTTGCAGCCCGAAAGGGAGCACATTAAATTCATACAGCCCCTTATGGGTGATGAAGGCTGATCTTTCCTTGGCAGATTCATCTAGCAGTACTTGCCAGTACCTCTTGGTTAAGTCTAAGGTAGAGATGAACTGGGCTCATCTGAGTTTCTCCAATAGCTCATCTGTGCGTGGCATTGGATAGTTGTCTGGGCGAGTTACAGCATTTAGCTTACGGTAGTCCACGCAAAAGCGTATCTCCCCATCTGCTTTGGGAACTAGAACCACTGGAGATGCCCATGCACTCTCAGAGGGTCGAATTTCACCCATCTGTAGCATGTCCTGGATCTCCCATTCTATAGCAGTTTTGTCTTGAGGAGACACCCAGTAAGGTTTGGCTCTAATTGGGAGAGCATTACCTGTGTCAATGGAGTGGTATTCCCATTCGGTCCACCCTGGGGTGGCTGAGAACATCGGCGTGAAGCTAGTGCACAGCTCCTTGACCTGCTGTTGCTGCATACGTCTGAGGGTCATGGAGAGGTTCACCTCTTCCATGCCACCATCACTTTTTCCTTCATAGTAGACACCTTCAGGCCACTCAGCGTCATCTCCTCCCTGGACTGTAAATTGAAGAACCTTTAACTGTCTGGAATAGAAGGACTTTAGAGAATTAACATGGAACACTTTAGGCTTTAGGTTTGAGGTTGGGGATGCTATGAGATAGTTAACAGCTCCAAGGCGCTCTTGGACCGTAAATGACCCTTCCCACAATGCTTCCATCTTATGGGCCTGGTGTGCCTTCAAGACCATGACCTGGTCCCCTACTTTGAAGGAGTGATCTCTGGCATGTTTATCCTCTTCCTGAGCATCTTTTCCTCTTCCTGAGCATCTTTTAGGTTTTCTCTAGCAAGGGCTAAAGAGTCTCAGAGGGTGTTTTGTAGGTTGCTTACAAAGTCCAGAATGTTAGTTCCTGGAGAAGGAGGAAACCCCTCCCATTGCTGCTTCACCAACTGTAATGGCCCCTTAACCTCACAGCCATACACAAGTTCAAATGGTGAAAAGCCCAAACTGGGATGTGGTACAGCCCTGTAGGGAAAGAGAAACTGCTGCAACACTAGGTCCCAATCATTGGACTGCTCATTTACAAATTTACATATAATGGCCCCCAAAGTTCCATTAAACTTCTCCACCAGCCCATTTGTTTGATGGTGGTAAGAGGTGGCAACCAAGTGGTTCACCCCATGAACTTCCCACAGCCTTTTCATAGTCCCTGCCAGGAACTTAGTTCCTGAAGCCGTAAGGATGTTGGAGGGCCAACCTACCCTGGCAAAAATGTCTGTTAATGCCTGGCACACACTTTTAGCCCTGGTGTTGCTTAGAGCTACTGCTTCCGGCCATTCGGTGGCAAAAGTCAGTATGTACTGCTTTCCTCTGGGTGTCTTTTTTGGGAAAGGATCCAGAATATCCACATTTACTCTCTGAAATGGAACCTCAATTATGGGGAGTGGCTGGAGGGGGGCTTTGACCTGGTCTTGGGATTTTCCCACTCTTTGGCACACCTCACAAGACCAGACATAGGTAGAAATGTCCTTGCCCATTCCCTCCCAGTGGAATGATCTCCCCAAACCATCTTTGGTCCTGTTCGCCCCAGAATGGCCTCTAGGATGATCGTGGGCTAAGCTTAAGAGCTTTACCCGGTACTTAGTTGGAATTACCAACTGTCTTTGAGGATGCCAGTCCTCCTGGTGCCCACCATAAAGAGTTTTCTTGTATAAAAGTCCTCTTTCTACAACAAACCAGGATCGATTAGAAGAGCTGAGAGGTGGTGGGTTGCTCCGTGCCACCGTCCAAGCTCCCTGGAGGCTTTCATCTGCTTCCTGCTCTGCCTGGAACTGTTCCCTTTATGCTGGAGACAGCAATTCCTCACTGGACTGTGGACTTGGGCTTGGTCCCTCTGGAAGCGATGTAGGCGATGGGGTTATTTCCATAGTCTGTGAACCACTTTCTACTGGTGCACTAGGTTGTATTTCAGGCTCCGGCTGAGCCTCTTGCATAGGTTTATCTGCTGCTGCCAGTGCAGGCTTGATGGTGCCCTCTGGCGTTGGCATTGCAGAGGGTGTGGCAAGTGCTGGATTCAGTGCTGGCAATGGTTCTGGTGCTGGTTCCTCTGACAATTCTGGTTCTAGGACTGGCTCTGGATGGGTCTCTGGGACAGGATCCACTACTGTTGTTGCCGATGTTGGCATGGGGTCCAGTTCCACCACCTCAGTCTGGGTCTCTGGTAACACAGGCTGGGCCCTTGTAGAAGGCGCAGGAACGGAGCTAGGTGTGAAGGTTTGCTTAGCCTGGCTGCAGGTGACCATTCCCACCCTCTTCACTAGCTTCAGATGGTTGGCCAAGTCTTCCCCCAGCAGCATGGGAATGGGATAATCATCATAGACTTCAAAAGCCCACATTCCTGACAAGCCCTTGTACAGGACAGGCAACTTGGCTGTAGGCAAGTTTAGAGAGTTTGACATGAAGGGTTGAATCGTTACCTGGGCCTCTGGGTTGATGAATTTAGGGTACACTAAGAATTGGTGGATAGCTGACACTTTTGCTCCAGTGTCCCTCCACGCGATAACCTTCTTCCCACCTACACTCACATTTTCCCTTCGCTCTGAGGGTATCTGGAGGCACCTGGGCCTAAGGACCTTTGATGTGACCCTGGTGCAATGAACTGCAATCTGTTGGGGTTCTCGGGGCAGTTGGCCTTTGCATGCCCCACCTTGTTACATTAAAACATCTCCCAGCTGACTGGTCACTGGGGCGAGGTGGGTTGCTGGAGAATGGTGTGGTGGGACGATAAGGTGTCTGCGGTTTTCCTTGGGGTATACGTGTGGCCTTGGGCTGCCCCCGGTGGTATGGTGTGGTCTTGGGGTGTCCCTTCTGGTATCTGCCCAAACTGCGACCAGGGTTGTTCATCTGTGCTACCTCCACCCATTTTGTTCTGATTTGCCCTGCCTCTCTGGTGGTCTGGGACTGCTCGTATTGATCAGCATAAAAAGCAAGACTTTCTGCTGAGTCCATTTTCTTATCCCATAAACACTGTTTTATATCATCATTGGTCATATTCAGGAATTGTTCCTGAGTAATCAAATCACACATTCCTTTAAAGCTAATTACACCCCTGCCGTTGACCCATTTATCTAACAGATCTTTCATCTGGTTCATATAAGCCACAATACTTAATCCAGGCCCTCTCTTAAGGGTTCTAAATTTTATTCTGTAAATTTCAGGTGTAATTTGAAATTGTTTCAAAATCAAATCCTTAAATTTACCATAGTGAGAAGCCTCCTCAATAGGCATCTTATTGAATATGTCCGGAGCTCTTCCAGTCAATTTTGCTACCAATGCGGTCATCTTATGATCTCAGGAATTGCATGGAGTGTGCACAGTCTCTCAAAGGTGAGGAAATATTCAGCAATATCACTGGATTCATCATACTGTGGACATAGCCGCTCCCATTTGTGGATTTTGCGGAAGTGAAGCCAGCTGCTGAAGGGATCTGTTTTTTTCCACTCCATCACCTCCAGTTCATGCTGCTTCTCTTTTTCCCTTTCCTTCTGAGCATGCTGGCTCTCTCTTTCCCTCTCCTCCTTAGCAGCTTTTTTTCTGGCCACTTGTGCATCAATCTCCATTCATTTGAATTCCAGTTGTCTTTATTGTTCCTTCTTTTTTTCTTCAGCTTCCAATCTGGCTAATTCTAGTGTTTTGTTTTGTTTTGTTTTTTGGGTTTTTTTGGACCTCACTTTCTGTCATATTTGCTAACCTTCCTGCCCTTACTGCAGCCTAGCCCAGGAGCTAAAAAAGAAAAAAAAATCAGCTTGTCAATTCCCTTGCTGTAGCTTAGCTCCACTGCCTTCAGGCAACCAATTAGAAACTCCAGCTGCTCTCGGGTAAAAAAAAAAAAGAAGTCATTTTGAAAAATCCCTCCCTGGTTTTCAAGCAGCTAAAAGGAAAAAATGTGTCCTTTTCAAATCCTGAGGTCTGTGCTTCTGGTTCAAAATGATCCCACTGTGCTGCCACCATGTCAATGTTCCCTCCCCACTTTGAACTCTTGGGTACAGATGTGAGGACCCACATGAAAGACCCCCTAAGATTATATTCTACCAAATTAGGTTAAAACTTCCCCAAGGTACAATTCCTTTCCTTGTCCTTGGACAGTAGTGCTGCCACCACGAAGTGATTTACACAAAAATTCAGGAAAAGTGTCACTTGGAGTCCCTATTTCCCCAAAATATTCCCCCAAACACCTTCATCCCCTTTCCTGGGGATGCTTGAGAATAATGTGAGTACCGACCAGACCCTTTGTCTCTAGGACACTGAAAATCAATCAGGTTCTTAAAGGAAGAACATTATTTAAAGAAAAAGTAAAAGAATCACACCTGCAAAATCAGGATGGAAGGTAACTTTACAGGGTAATAAAAAGTTTTAAAACACAAAGGATTCCCCTCTAGGCTCAGATTCAAAGTTACAAAAAAAAAAAAAAAAAAAACAGGAATAAAACTCCTTCTTAACATAGGGAAAATTCACAAGCTAAAAGAAAAGATAATCTAACGTATTTCTTTGCCCTTACTTATAATTTTTGTAATCTTAAATGGAACATTTCAGGTATGTTTTCAGGAGATGTTTCACCTTCCTGGTCTCTTTCTCTGTCCAGAGAGGGACCAAACAAAACCTCCTACACCACAGATTTGCAAATATCTTCTTTCCTTGTTGGTCCTTTTGGTCATGTACCAACCAGATTATTTGAGCTTCTTAACCCTTTACAGGTAAAATGATTTAGAACCTAGGATTATGGCATCAAAGTTGCTTGCCAGTATCCCTTTGTGAGGTCTCAAGTGGATATATTTCTGGCAGCTCCCAACTGTTCTAATAGTTCATCTACTCTCTGCATCGAATAAGCATAAAATGTCATTAATTTGTTGGTCTTTCAGAAATCCATGCAGAAAAGGGTTGTGCTAACCTATGTCAGAACTAGAAGGATGGGACTTCTCCACTCACTGTGTGATTCCTTCACCACTCCCAGAGCCAAAATGACCTGGAGTTCCTCTCACATTTTGTCCCACATTATATGAAAGAACAGCCTCGGAATTTCACCAATCTGTTGCCCTAGGACCATTTCACTATGGTGGTATTTTAGGTAGCTGTGCCCTGCCAGGGTGAGAACATGGTGGGAAAGTAGTCAAACAACTGCTACATCTGGTTCTTTTGTATGGGATACAGACCCTCCCCCATTCTTGTGTCACACATGTCTGGAGGCTTAATGTGGGTTCTGAAGAGTATGAGTGTGACACATTTTCACCCTCAGGGTGCAGTCTGGGAGCCGAGGAAACTGCTACACACCCCTCTAACCACCCAGCTAGGCTGGCCTTTTTTCACACTGCTTTGTTGGTGATTCATCCTCTCCCGACCCTGTTATCACCCAACATGACAGCAGATGGCACCGCACTCCCAACTGAGCTATCTGAGCGCTTACCTAAGCCACCCAAATACAAAAAGCAGTAGGGTGACGAGACAGCAAGTGTGAAAAATCGGGACGGGGGTGGGGGGTGATAGGAGCCTATATAAGAAAAAGACCCAAAAACCAGGACTGTCCCTATAAAATCGGGACATCTGGTCCCCCTAAAAAGCAGACACCCGTCAATTTGACAGCTTCCCGGGCTCACACCCCTGACTGAAGTATAAACGCAGACTTATACTGTCTTGCACTTGTAACCCACGGTCCATTGTGGTTCAGCAGCAGCCCTGGGAACTACAAGTTGTGGACTACAAACTGTAGCATGCTGGGAGAACTTCCTGGTTCGTGCCAGGATGTATCCTCTGCCTCCCACAGTCTGGGGTCTCAGCACTCACTGGCTGGGAGCAGGTAGCAGGCAAGCAGAGAGGATGCTGCTGGACTGTAATCCTGTTCTATGTTCTTTACAGAATAAAGCCTGTTCCTGGTGGCTTATCTGTGTGGGTCTGGTCTGAGGTGAACACACACTGACACAGAAGGCAGAGCACACAAAGAAGCCTCAGGCCCAGTTCCTTAAAGTTGTGTAAAAAGTCACAAGCAGGCTTCCCCTATCTCATACAACCTCATACTGGGCCAGTGAACATGGGGGGGGGGGGGCTACACACTGCACAGGGATCTGTACAATGTAAGCTCATTAAGAGAGTTGTGTTCTGGAGAGAAATGAATGTGACATCCGAAGCACAGGAACTGTCCGTCTCAGGCTCATGTGAAGTTAGGGTGACCAGACAGCAAATGTGGAAAATCGGGCCGGGGGTGGGGATTAATAGGAGCCTATATAAGAAAAAGACCCAAAAATCAGGACTATCCCAATAAAAACAGGACATCTGGTCACCCTAATGGCAGTATATGTAATATACACATAACTCCCCAATTCCCTGCAGGGTTTCCTGATCTCCCCAGAGAATCTGCAGCGGTGAATATTCCTCTTCCTCTCATTAGTATCCACCTTCGTATGTATCTGTATCAGACATTTGCCTGAGATATTCCCTTTAGTTAACTATTGAATAGGATTTGTAAAAGAGATGTATACTCTATCCCCCAAGATGGACTTGTTCTCTCACGGGGCTGGTGATACTATTTTCACCTTTTCACCTCTAAGGCACTGGTTTAAATTGGGCTCAGCTGGAATGTAACTGCTTAATACACAACATACCACACTTCAGAGAGCACTTCCCACCTTCAAAGGGTTTTACAAACGTTCACTTAATAACCCTGCCCTAGTGGATCAGATCAGAGTCCGTCTAGCTCAGTAACCTATCGCTGACAGTGAGCAGCCCCAGGTGCTTCTGAGGGATCAGATGCTGCCTCGAAGCTCTGTGGGCTCCGCTGCCCCTCTGTAGAGCTTGGGTGCCACTCGCAGTAGCTTGTAGATATCCTCATTATACAAATTTCCCCTCCCCTCCATCTTTAACAATGGACTAGCTCACAAGGTCACTGTTTCAGTGATCTTCATTGGGCTGCTGGGGTAACATCCTGATAAGATGCAGAGGGGCACAGCCATCGTCTCACTCTGCCTGAAATTATCTTAAGGCCAAATGCAGAAATGATAGCACTTTGAGTATCCACTTCTTAACGCTTTACAGGCAAGGCAGGTAGAGAACAGCTACTAAGAAGGATTTGTATAGCTTCCTGTCTCAGGTGGATGCCTTGCTGGGTGACGGTACTGGCAGGGGGATTCTGAGGCAATATTATGTATAACTCTCTTATGCTCCTCCTTGTCCTGCACCTCAGTTAGGGTCTTCGTTGGAGCCCAGGCCCCACCTCTGTCTTTTCTGGACTTTTCAGAAAGTGTTTCACAGAGTGAAACCTTGGAGCTATTCTGTGTAAAACCGTGACAAAGAGATGTTAACAGTTCCCAGTTTGTTTCAAGGAGAGCATACCATACATCTATTAATGGAGATTCTCTATATCCTAATAAGAAGGAAAGAATGGAAGATGACAAAATATGGGTAGGATTTGATGGGAAACAGTCAAATGAAAAAGACTCCCATTCAATCACACCACATAATGGTATCTATCTATCTATCTATCTAGGTATTCACGTCTTCTTATCAACTGTTGGGAGTGGGCCACATCCACCCTGATTGAATTGACCTCTTTAGCACTGGTCCTCTGCACAGTAATGTAACACACCCATCTTTGCATGTGTATATATACCTGACAAACTGAAGCTTCCACTTCATGCCTCTAACGAAGTGGGCTCCAGCCTATGAAAGCTTATGCTAAAGTAAATGTGTTAGTCTTTAATGTGCCACAGGGCTCCTCATTGTTTTTGCAGATTTTCTGTGTATCTCAAACAGAATGTCAGTTCTTCCTGTTTAAAACTGCATTCTTTGTCACCAAGAACAGTACAGAAGCCATGTTCCTGAACTTTCTGAATGATTATGCTTTTCACAAATTCAGCAGTAATTTCTAAAAGCTCATTTTGAGTTGAGCGGCTTTTGAGATTGAAAGTATCACTTAGGGGTTTTTTAGTTTTTATTTTGTAATATTTATTTATTTATTTGCAAATACTTCATCATACAGTGAAAACAAACTATATAATTCCGGGAAGTTTCCCCCGTTTGCTGATTTTTCTCTTGCATCCTGCCCCGCAGTGCAATTCCTTGATTAGCCAGGTAAAGAAGTACATTGGTGATTCTTGCAGCATAGTCTCTCTTTTTATGTAACAACATCTTGTGAGAATTTGATAACTGTGCCACTGTAGAGCCCGCTTCTTTTGATTGTTTGAAAAAAAATGGCCACCTGTCAGAACACTGTTTGTGTATGGCAGATTGTATATGTTTCTGAAGCTTTTTTAATATATTTTCCAGTGTCTTATTCCGTTTTTGGCACATGGAAAGTCTCTCAAACCACTGGAAAACTGTCTGCAAGGAAAGCAGAAAACATCTGCCTGCTCACTGTACTCAAAAAATGAAAATGTCTTGTAATATTCCAATGTAAATGTGAAAGACTGAGACACAACTTTGCTTAGTCTAGTGTCCCTAGTTCACTTTCTCTCCTTCTTTGGACTTTGCACCACTTAATTGCCCACGGCATTTATAAGACTTTTCTCTTTAGTTGATCTCTGGCTCCAATACCTTGCCCAGCTGTGGGACCCCTCCTGCTGCTGAGCCTGCCGATGCTGGAGTAACTCGGGTAAGGGGGCTGGAATGCAGGGAGTGAGGAGGCCAGAGCCCACTTTTAAATGAGATTAAGTTTTTCACTAGAAGTGGCTGGCATTAAGGACCTCAGGAGAGGTGGGTCAGGGTGTGGGAGAGTAGGGACTCAGCAAACGGCATGTGGGGCATCCACAAGGGAAGAGGTGGAGGAGAGGTGGGACTCAGGAAACACACTGACACCTTGGGGAGAGCGTGGGGGGTGGAGGAGGGGAGAGACTCGGTGAGTGGTAGGCTGTGGGGTCCTCTTGCGGGTGAAGAGGAAGGATTCAGCAAGAAGCAGCAGTGGCCTCGGTGGATGGGCTTAGGAGGGGCAGGAAGAGGTGAAGCACAGGTGGGGACACAGGGTTAGAAGCCGGAGGTGGCATCAGGGGCAGAGCACAGGTGGGTCCACCCTGGCCCAGGCGCTCACTCTCTCAAAGGCAGCAGGATAGCAGCTGTACCACAGCGGAGATTTAGCCTCTCCTGGCCTATTATACCCACAGCATTTGTAAGGTGGCCCTCCCTCGGCCACTTCCTACCAGCTCCCTCGGCCACTTCCTACCAGCTCCCTGGGCCACTTCCTACCAGCTCCCTGGGAATGACCCGAGGTCTCTGTGACGATCCACTCCATATACTTTATGAAAATATGCTCATGAATATGAATATGACATAACTGGAATATGCTTTATGCAAAACGTCCCATGTAAGGTATCATTGAAAAACTAGTAATCTACTGAAAGTGGTTTTCCTATTTGTGTGTCTGTAGCATTCTTATGTTTAAAGTAAGGAATATGAAATATAAATCTGAGATCCTATTGTAATTATGCTAAGTAAGGGCCATTAATGATTTTTTAGGAACTTGATGGCTCCCATTTACCAGCACAATTGGCTGCGAATGGTTTTGCTTACCTGCAAGGCTACTGTGTCTGGCTGAACAGACAGGGTTCTGGGGGACCAGGTTGGCAGGGAAAATGGGCTCAGTGGTAATTTCAGCACATCAGGTGACAGTCCCAAGGGGGTCTCTGTGACTGTATCTATCACAGCTTCCGTCTGGGGTAAGGCAGCATGAAGGGTGTCTCATCACCTCCAAGGCACCTTCTGGTGAGTGCATGTAACAATATTTTTCTCCTTTCTTTTTCGACAGCAACTGCCTCTTCCTGGGGTATGG
This sequence comes from Emys orbicularis, assembly GCF_028017835.1. Classification (NCBI taxonomy): domain Eukaryota; kingdom Metazoa; phylum Chordata; order Testudines; family Emydidae; genus Emys; species Emys orbicularis. The sequence goes on from NC_088683.1 coordinate 367,518,574, forward strand.
CCCATACTCCAAGGGCCAGCTCAGTCCAAGGGCTCTCCCATGCTGTGGTAATCCAAACAGCAAATAAATCGGATCAATCAACCCCGGCGTAGGTATGAGAGATGAATGCTTCCCTCTCAGGTTGTCCCTGCAATTGGCCCTCCCTTTGCACAGGGAGGGACCTCTGGGCAGCTGTTCAGGGGGAGATTCTGCCTTCCTTCAGCTCCTCGTCCCTGGAGCTACTGGTAGCAGGTCTGCTCTCCTCCATGGTCAGCCATAAAACGAGCTGCTCCCCGGCCTTTTTGCCTTTCTCCACCACTTCTCTCCAGACTTGATTTGTCTGCCCCATTATTCTGATAATTTATTGGCTGAACATTTGGCTTCTTTGAACTCAATTTGAAATGTAGCTACAAGTTCAGTGGCTTTGGGAAGTAATCCTGCTGTTTTGCATAGGTCTGTGTCTTTGCATTGTAGCAGTTTTGAAACAGCATTTACCATTTGCAGAATCATTCTTTGGAGCACATTGAGAAAAAGAAAACTAAAATTGTCCTTAATTTCTTTAATGCTAAAGGCTCATAAGTTTCAATGGCATTTTTGCTCAGAGAAATATTTCTATGGGTGCCTCAATTGTGTCTAAAAACTGAAATTGGAGTCTATGTTTACACAGCTCACTCTACAGGAAAACCACCCCAAATGAGGAGTGGAAGATTTTTCTGTCTACACTGGCACATTTTACTGCTAAAAGTTTTGTCACTCAGGGTTGTTGTTTGTTTGTTTTTTACACCCCATAGCAACAAATGTTTTAGCACTGAAAGTGTCAGTGTAGAAATAGCCTGTGAGAAAGGAGTGATTCATACTGGTTAGTGATCACAGTGTAGTCAATTCCTTGACCAAGCTTCCATTTGTTATGATGCTCAAAAGGGCAAATAAACAATGTCAGGTTTACTGCTCTAACCCCTTATTAAAATAGTACAGTCAAAAGGTTTTATATGATACCAGTCTTTGGAAAGAAGTCTCAAGCAGTGATGTTAAAATTCACCTTATGCAGAAAGTGTGTTCCCCAGAGTTACACATTTCAGTTTTTTTCATTTATATGAAGATTTCACAAGTTACACATCTCGTTAAAGGTCACTAAAATCCCACCCAGCAGTTTGTAATGCAAGTGGAGAACAATGGTGGGGAACTTTCCTGGCTTCTGCTGTACCACAGGGGAAATGGCTACAGAAAGGGTTTGAGTCCCCACTCCTAGTCCCTTTACCCAGAAGCCCTGCATGACCTCAAGGACACCCCTTCCACTGTCCTGGGTGGCAGAATCCTCATAATGGTGACACGGTTGGGCCCAGGTGTAACAATTGTGCCCGTGGGAGCAGCTGAGGTCACTCAATCATGGTGAACTGCACACAGGAAGGGGGCGGAGAAACCCAGAAGCTGGAGGATATTCCAATATTTAGATTTACCAAGCCTGCACAAAACTGCTTCTGTATTACCTCACTAGTTACTCAGAAGTCCAAACAATGCAGTTCCCTTAAAGTACCCAGCCTCAGGTATCCATCCAGGCACACCTGTCAAACGTATGATGATAATTTCTGAAAATCTAATCTCATCATATGACAGAAAAGGTTCTCCCAATCCCAAAGGATCAGCCACACACCCAGGTCAAATTATAACTTAGATCTTACCCAAAATACACACTTATAGCCAATTCTTATTACCTAACCTACAATTTATTAAAAAAGAAAAGAGAGAGAGAGTTGGTTGAAAGATCAATATACATACAGACATGAGTTCAGTTCTTGAGGTCCAGATACATAGCAGAGATTATGAGTTTGTAGTTGCCAAAAGTTCTTTTTAAAAATAGTCTATTAGTTATAGTTTGATGTCCATATTCAGGGTGACTTCAGCCAGTGACTGGGGATCTCAATTCTTATGGCTTAGGGTATCCCCCTATTGAAACCCAAAGCAGATCTGAGATAAAGAAGGATTGTGTGGCAGGGTCTTTACACATTTCCAGGAGCCTCTTGGCCTGAGAGAACAATAGGCTTAACTTTCTGTCTCCCAAACACCATGGCAATTAGCATAGGATAATTTATCAATTAAACAGTTTATATACAGGTTACCACAACCTTCAAAGAGACATATAGACAATAATACTCTTTCACTGTAGTGTTATCAGAAATGTTAATATTCCTATTTTGATCTTTGAATCAAAGCTATAGTAATAGACAAGACTTGTTTCTTCACATCGCAAGATCTGAGCAAACATCTACCCTTCTATCTCTAACAATGCAGACTGCATTTCAAAGTTCTATTCTAACCTAATGCAATAACCCAACTATCATTAACATATCTTCCTAACAAGTCTTTTAAGTTCAACCATAGGTCATGTCAGTCTATGAGTTAATTAACTCTTTCTGGCCCTGTGTCACCTTTCAATGAGGTATTATATTATACCCACATAACATCACACCAGGATTCCTGGGAGGCTGAACCCCAAGTCTCATCATGTTCACTTAGGACAGGGCCTAGGGTGTCCCCACTCCAGGGTACTGTATTCACACCGGAAGCTTCCCTGACCCACTGATCACTACATTAAATTCTAACCAAATATAATTTATTAAAAAGCAACTATAAGAAAAATAAGAAAACATGGAAAAGGTTCAAGCAAAGAAGAAACCGCACTGTGTGGACACAGGGACATCACAGACAGCTGTCTCTGGGATGTAAAGAAAGTTCACTGTCAGTTCCTCATATGTCCCAAACCTGCTGCCCAGTCCGTGGCTGCCCTGCAGTGATACCGCAGGTCAGACACTTGCTCTGGCAGTGGCCACACGCCCTCAGGCTCTTGGTGGCAGGACCCTTTTCCCCAGCATCTGCCCTATTTTTTGAAACAAAGTTTTTTTTTCTTTTTTTAATAAACACATTGGTCTATAACATCAAATAACAAATGAAAGCTTTAGTTAGATACCTAGTACAGTTTTGAATAAAAAAAATAAGCTGCAAGCCCCAGCCAGAGTTTGTCCACATTAATGGAAAACCCACCTTGCATCAGAAAGTTGCAGTATCTTCTGGTATTCTAGGAGTTATGGAAAAGCCGAGTGACTGGGTGTGTGGGGTTGGGGTCTGATGGGTGACAAAGAAAAAGGACAGGTGATGGTTAGAGAGTGGGAACTCAGCAATGGAGAGAGCAGTGGTTGGTGATAGAGCAATAAGACATTAGGTGTGAGGAACTTCTCAGACTGTGAACTTGCACAATGTTGAGCTCAGCCAAAATGGGACAGAGCACCCCTGATTAACAAGGAGATCTCCTTTCCCCTCTTGTCACACAGGTTTCAAAGCAGTGGCCCCCCAGCAATTAACTTCTGCGGATGTATTTGCCCACTTTGTCACGAAGCTCTTTGGTTTTGACTCCATAAATGATAGGGTTGACCATGGGAGGAAGAAGAAGATAGAGGTTGCTCAAGATGATGTGAATGTGGGGAGCGATGCCCTGACCGAAACGGTGTGTCAGGTTGGAGAAGAGTCCGGGAACATAATACATCATCATGACAAAGATGTGTGCTGTGCAAGTGTTGAGGGCTTTTTGGTGGGATTTCTTGGTGGAGATTCTGAGAACGGCCCTGATGATTAGAGCATAGGACAGGACAATGAGTGTCAGGTCTAACCCAATGACTAGAAACACTATCACCAAGCCATATGTTTTGTTGACTGTAATGTCCCCACACGACATCTTCGCCACAGCTATGTGCTCACAGAACGTGGTGGGGATAATGCGGTTTGCACAAAATGGCAGCCTGGTCAGGAGAAGGGGCATGGGCAGAGAGAAGAGAACAGCTTTGATCAAACCCACAAGCCCTAGCTTAGCTATTTGAACATTGGTGAGGATAGTGGCGTATCTCAGAGGGCTACATATAGCAACATAGCGATCAAAGGCCATTATTACGAGGATGGCTGACTGCATAATCGAAATTGTGTGAAGGAAGAACATCTGGGTGAGGCAGCCACCCAGAGTAATGCCTTTCAAATTGAACCAAAATATACACAGTGCCTTTGGAACGACGGAGGTAGACGTGCCGATGTCTGTAAGCGCCAGCATGCAGAGCAGCAGGTACATTGGCTTGTGCAGAGTCTGCTCTTTGCCTACAACAAACAGAAGCATGAAATTTCCCAGCAGGCCGATAATGTAGGATATAGAGAACGGGATGGAAATCCATTCATGGGCAGATTCCAGGCCAGAGATGCCCATTAGGATGAAAGTTGAAGGATCAGACGGGGTGAGGTTCATACCTGCCATGAGTTGTTCTATGGGTCTAACGGCCTCGGAAATACTCAAGGTGCCTGTGAAGGGGGAGAAGCATAGAGAGGTGGGTTACCTGCTTTATAGGAAATAGAACTGAAAATATTTTATAGTTATTACATATCTAGAAAGCTAATCAAGCCAGTGAATGGGCAGCATGATGGCAGATGAACTTTGATTTCAATAACTGCAACCTGTATGCCTATTGGAGGGAAAAACTTGAACTCCTCAAACATGTAACAATGTTCTAATTTAACTGTATGAACTCAGAACAGGGATCTGGGTATCACAAAACACAGCTCTATGAAACCCTGCTCACAGTGCAAGCACAGACAGAAATTGAACAAAACTTTGGTTTCAAAGAGCAATGGGATGGGGAATCCTGCAGGAAATAGATTGCCATGAAAATACTCAGTCAATGTTTCACCCTCCTCTGGACTCCTCTGTGTAATACTGGGCACTCTTCTCACACAGGATTTTGCAGATCTAGATGGGTTCACGCAAGGGGAACGAGAATGCTCAATGATCCGGTGAAAATGTCATGAACAGAGTGACTGAAATGAGTGAGATTGTTACCTTAGAAAGGAGATGAATAGCAGGGGACATGAAAAAATGTAGAAAATACTGACTGGTAGAAAGGTAGTTTAGTCCATGAGGTAAGCAAGAAACAGGAAGAGTTTGGACATTTACATGGAAAGTGAGGTTATCTAGTCACAACAGTTACAGCTAAATAAATATTTTGGTAAATCCATATGTCCACATGTTTCAGGGTTCAAGCCAATCTCCAGCAGTTATTCATTAGGAAGACATCCTCATCACGGTCAAGTGAGTTTCTTACACCTTCTTCTACAGCACCTGGACAGGTCTGATAACACAATGCATTTCCTATGTTGGAAAGGAACCAAGTTTCTCCTATGGAAACAGACTTATCGTGCTGGGATTTGACTAGTGCTCAGCAGAGTGGGCATGAAGGGGAAAAGGTTCTTGGTATTTAAGACTACAAGGCTGCACCTCAGTTTCTTCCTTTGTTCTTTCTTGCGAGACACTTTCTTTCAGGCACCCAGCCTTGTCTGACAAATGTAAATAGAGACACGGGCCAGCAACTCTGCTGCTTACCCTGCTCATGCCTGAATATTGATGAAATTTGGAGATGACATAAAAATAAAAATAATGATTTGACCCCATACAATTTCCACACTGAGGAATGAATGTACAACTTTTGCCATTAATGATTAACAGAGTTGGCTAGAAATGGTCCCAGAGCATCTTGGTTTTAATGTTCATTTCCCAGTGACCCACTGTTTCAGGCTGCTACCATTGGCTACTGCATGTGGTAGCTGTATTTATCTTGGCCCTCACATGTCCCAGATTTACTTGGTTTCATGATATAATGCGCATAATCCTCAGTTTGTGAGTTCTTCCTGTGTAGCAGCCCTGGAAGCAGCACACAGTGTGTATGGATATAACGACACAAGCTTGCACAGGTGTCCTGGCATTTGCCATTCATGTGTGAGATTTCTCACCCGTGAGATACAGTCACTGATGGCTCCCTAACCAAGGGAGCAGGTGTGATGGGAGGCACCTCACACCCTGCAGAGGAAGAGTTGTCGGAAGAGTGAGGCGGCTCAGAGATTGTTGGAGCCAAGGATGACTGGGGAGCATGGAGGACACACTGGTGACCAGCATGCTGTTGGAATCGAGGCAGCCTGGGATGGAGACGGAGAGTACGGAGACGGGGGTCACAGTATGATGGTATATTTACGTAGCTGAGAAACAAAGTATGACAGGTTCTCCCCAGCGTGACACCTAGAACTGGAGAACTACTGAGCCCATTGACTCACCAGCCTGGGCTCCCTCTCTCATTGTGCTGCTGGGACAAGCTGCAGACCCACTCCTGGTCCTGCACCTCCACCACCATTCACACAGGCAGGGACACACCGAGGGGCAATTACATGCAGGCTCTCTTACCAGCCACTGCATGAACCAATAATAGAGAGGATACAGCCAAAATAACCATCAGTTCCCTAGCCTACAACGCCAAACTTTTACTGTCCTGCCCTGTTCCAAACTCCGTCCAGTATGAATTTGTTCCCGGTTCACCCCTCCCTCAATATGGAGAGGAGAAAGCACACTTCTGGTAACCAGCTGAGATTTTTCCCCCTGGACACTTCACTTAAAGGCATACTTGGTTTCCATTAAAACATAAAACAAATTATTTAAGTAAGCTGCAGTTTCTCAGGTTTGAATATATGGGTTAGAAATTCCTTTAGCCTGGGTCCAGTTCAGTCTTTTTTCCTCAGTTTCTTGGAGTCCTCTTGTTTGCGGAGTGTAGAACCACCAATGATGTCACCCCCTGCCTTATATAACTTTAACAAATGTCAGAAACCCTTTGTTTCAAAATTTGTTTCTCACACCAGTTTGCGGTAAAAGTAGACATCCCAAGATGGAGTCCAGAGTTATGTGGCCAGGTCACATGCTCTTGTAAATACAAAACCTCCATTCCTTAATGACTGTCTGGAGCATTTCCAGTAAGGCACACAAGGTTGGAGATAATTTTTTTCTGGTGGCCTACTGTCTTCCCTAATGGCTCATTGTCCTGAATAGGCCCTTCCCATCCAGCTAACTAGACTGAAAGAATGTTGCCCAGTGGGCTGTACCCAGGTCAAACTACATTTGAAATACAGACACATAATCAGCCTTCATAACTTGAGATTCAAATATGATACATACATACAGATATGATAATCATATTCATAAAATCATAACTTTTCCATTCACATCTTACATGGCCCATCTTGCATAAAATGTATCATAATTATGCTATAATCATACCATAATAATGTCACTATGAAGAAGTGGGGTGTAGTGTCCTGCAAATATCAATGACTCTTTCCACAGGGGAAATGCCTGAAGTTACATAACAACAACAACAACTGGAAACAAACTGAGTAAAGGTTGTGACACCATGCTGCAATTCTGTGGCTTTCCAGGGAAAAGGGACCTTGATACCAACTAAACACACTCTGGCCAGGAAAGGTCCCAACACTGGCTGTGTACTCACAAATATGGCAGGTGACCACCTTGGCTTAACAGAGAAAACTTCAGTGAGCTTAAACTCAAAAAGGAAGCTCTCAAGAAATGGAAATTTGGACAGATGAATAAGGAGGAGTATAAAAATATTACTAGAGCATGCAGGGGTGTAATCAGGAAGGCCAAGTCACAATTGGAGTTGCAGCTAGCAAGGGATGTAAAGGGTAACAAGAAGGGTTTCTACAGGTATGTTAGCAACAAGAAGGTCAGGGAAAGTGTGGGACCCTTAATGAATGGGAAGGCAATATAGTGACAGATGACGTGGAAAAAGCTGAAGTACTCAATGATTTTTGTTATAAGAACATAAGAACATAAGAAAGGCCATACCGGGTCAGACCAAAGGTCCATCTAGCCCAGTATCCTGTCTACCGACAGTGGCCAATGCCAGGTGCCCCAGAGGAAGTGAACCTAACAGGCAATGATCAAGTGATCTCTCTCCTGCCATCCATCTCCACCCTCTGACAGACAGAGGCTAGGGACACCATTCCTTACCCGTCCTGGCTAATAGCCATTAATGGACTTAACCACCATGAATTTATCCAGTTCTCTTTTAAACTCTGTTATAGTCCTAGCCTTCACAACCTCCTCAGGTAAGGAGTTCCACAAGTTGACTGTGCGCTGCATGAAGAAGAACTTCCTTTTATTTGTTTTAAACCTGCTGCCTATTAATTTCATTTGATGACCCCTAGTTCTTGTATTATGGGAATAAGTAAATAACTTTTCCTTATCCACTTTCTCCACATCACTCATGATTTTATATACCTCTATCATATCCCCCCTTAGTCTCCTCTTTTCCAAGCTGAAGAGTCCTAGCCTCTTTAATCTCTCCTCATATGGGACCCGTTCCAAACTCTTAATCGTTTTAGTTGCCCTTTTCTGAACCTTTTCTAGTGCCAGTATATCTTTTTTGAGATGAGGAGACCACATCTGTACGCAGTATTCGAGATGAGGGCGTACTATTGATTCATATAAGGGCAATAATATATTCTCAGTCTTATTCTCTATCCCCTTTTTAATGATTCCTAACATCCTGTTTGCTTTTTTGACTGCCTCTGCACACTGCGTGTACATTTTCAGAGAATGTTGCCTCCGTCTTCACAGGCAAGGTCAGGTCTCAGACTGCTGCACTGGGCAACACAGTATGGGGAGGAGGTGAGCAGTCCTCAGTGGTGAAAGAACAGGTTAAGGACTATTTAGAAAAACTGGACATACACAAATCCATGGGTCCAGATCTAATGCATCCAAGGGTGCTGAGGGAGTTGGCTGATGTGATTGCGGAGCCATTGGCCATTATCTCTGAAAATTCGTGGTGATCGGGGGAGATCCCGGATGATTGTCAAAAGGCAAATATAGTGCCCATATTTAAAAAAGGGAAGAAGGAGTACCCGGGGAACTACAGGAAAGTGATCAGGAACAGTCACCATGGATTCACCAAGGGCAAGTCATGGCTAACCAACCTGATTGCCTTCTATGATAAATGGCACTGTGTATATGGGGAAAGTGGTGGATGTGATCTATCTTGACTTATTCTAATTGTTTTGAACCTCTAAGCCTGTGAGTTTGAGATTTCAGCAACTCTTCTCTCTTGGCAGTTCTTTTTTTTTCAGTTCAAATGAGCTACCCATCCTTAGAGGCCACAGGACCACTTCAGTTGAAGTCACTGGAGGCTCATGGTTGGAGAAAATCAGGCCATTTAGTTCCATCCCTAGGTGTTGATATAGGGTGATCTCCTGGACATTTTGGAAGTTTTGCCATTGGGACCAGATTCACCCTTAGTGTTTAACTTTTAGCTCCCAGCTGTAAAAATCATGGCTTCAGGTCTGCTACAGAGGGCGCTGAGTCTGAAGGAAAGCCCCAGTTTATGTGGCATTCTGAGACCGGGTATGAAAGATGGGGATTCCAAAACATGTGAGCCCCGATTTTCCTCTCTGGAGTGGCCACGGAAGGCAGAATGTGAAAGCAGAATCTGACAACTGTGCAAACCATTCTTGTGGTGAACCCTCTGGTAACACAGATACCCACTGCAGAGGCTTTGGCTGCACTTCCTTAAAGCGTAGTGAAATTATTGAATTGGAAAACTTGAGTGAACCAGAGAGAAAACCACACAGCCCCCAGAAGGAAGCTACTGAGATAGATAGAAGGACTCAGTAATTGACAAGGAACTGATCTGAAAAAACAAATATTTGTCTAAACTATTTCCAAGATATTTGTAGTTCCAATTTTACCACGTAAATCCCTTTCTGTTTCTGACAATACTAAACAGTTCAAGTGTCTCTCCTGTTGAATTCTTGGCCAAACGGTTCTTGACTTGAACCCTGGAACCTTTCCTGAGCCCTTAGCACTAACTTTAATGCAGAAAAAAAGCAACTCACCTAAATCCCGCTCAGCAGAGAGAGGAAATCTCCTTACAGCGACAGGAAGGCAGAGCCCTGAGAATCAGCGTATGAATCTCAAATGTCTGAGACTCAGCATGCCAGACAACGACCTTTATGATTCACCTGGACAGTCCCTGTGGACTCTCAGGTTGGCCAGGACTCACTTACAATTCCCTCGACTTCAAGATCAGCGAGCAGGAAGAACAGAAAATTGACCCTGGAAAACTTCAGCTTGAGAGCCTCCCCAGGGAGTGAAATGATTTGCCAATTCCCAGGGCTCAGATTCTCAGGGGAAACTGAGTCTTGCAGACCGTTCAGCCTAACAACCAACGATTGCTTTCTTTTCTGTGTGTAATGTACTATCATCTGTACTATGTGTGGGAATGCTGCCACAACATACAAGACCCAAAATCATTTTCAATTGATCATAACAGCGTATCACTGCATACCACCCAGGCAATGGTAATATCCATTCCCTCAAAATATTCCCCCAAACCCCTTCACCCCCTTTCCTGGGGAGGCTTGAGAATAATGTGAGTACTGACCAGACCCTTTGTCTCTAGGACACTGAAAATCAATCAGGTTCTTAAAGGAAGAACTTTATTTAAAGAAAAAGTAAAAGAATCACACCTGCAAAATCAGGATGGAAGGTAACTTTTCAGGGTAAAAACAATATATATTTAAAACACAGAGGATTCCCCTCTAGGCTCAGCTTCAAAGTTACAAAAAAAAAAAAAATAATAATAGGAATAAAACTCCCTCTTAGCATAGGGAAAATTCACAAGCTAAAACAAAAGCTAATTTAATACATTTCCTTGCCTTTACTTACAATTTTTGTAATCTTAAATGGATCATTTCAGGTTTGTTTTCAGGAGATGTTTTACCTGCCTGGTCTCTCTCTCCATCCGGAGAGGGAGCAAACAAAGAGAGCCCAAACAAAACCTCCCCCACCACAGATTTGAAAATGTCTTCTTTCCTTGTTGGTCCTTTTGGTCACATGCCAACCAGATTATTTGAGCTTCTTAACCCCTTACAGGTAAAATGATTTAGAACAGCTTCCCAGGCGGGATTCTATGTTAATCTTATCTCTATGTTTATGACAGGATGGAAAAGGCTTTTTTCTCCTAGGATTATGGCATCGAAGTTACTTGCCAGTATCCTTTTGTGAGGTCTCAAGTGGATATATATCTGGCAGCTCCCAACTGTTCTAATACCACATCGAATAAGCATAACATTTTATTAGTGTGTTGATCTTTCAGAAATCCATGCAGAAAAGGGTTGTGCTAACGTATGTCAGAACTAGAACCATCGGACTTCTCCATTCACTCTGTGATTCCTTCACCACTCCCAGAGCCAAAATGACCTGGAGTTCCTCTCACATTTTGTCTCACATTATATGAAAGAACAGCCTCGGAATTTCATTAATCTGTTGTCCTCGGGCCATTTCACTAGGGTGGTACTTTAGGTAGCTGTGCTCTGCCAGGGTGAGAACACAGTGGGAAAGGAGTTAAACAACTGCTACATCTGGATCTTTTGTTTGGGATAAAGCCCCTCCCCATGCTTGTGTCACGGGTGCCTGGAGGCTTAATGTGGGTTCTGAAGAGTATGAGTGTGGCACATTTTCACCCCCAGGGTGCAGTCTGGGAGCCGAGGGAACTGCTGCACCCCCTAACCACCCAGCTAGGCTGGCCTTTTTTCACACTACTTTGCTGGTGATTAATCCTCTCCCAACCCAGTTATCACCCAACATGACAGCAGATGGTGCCACACACCCAACTGAGCTATCTATGGGCTTACCTAAGCCACCCAAATACAAAAAGCAGACACAGCCAATTTGCCAGCTCCCCAGGCTCACACCCCTGACTGAAGTATAAACACAGAATTATACTGTCTTGCTCTTTTTACAGTCCAGTGTCCTTCAACAGCAGCCCTACAAGTTGTGGACTACAAACTGCAGCATGCTGGGAGAACTTCCTGGTTCCTGCCAGGATGTACCCTCTGCCCCCCACAGCCTGGGGTCTCAGCACTCACCGAGCTGGGAGCGGGTAGCAGGCAAACAGAGAGGAGGCTGTTGGACTGTGATCCTGTTCTATGTTCTTTACAGAATAAAGCCTGTTCCTGGTGGTTTATCTCTGTGGGTCTGATCTGAGGTGAACACACCCTGACACAACGCAGAGCACACAAAGAAGCCTCAGGCCCAGTTCCCTAAAGTTGTGTAAAAAGTCACAAGCAGGCTTCCCCTATCTCGTACAACCTCATATTGGGCCAGTGAACAGGAGGGGTGGGGGAGGGGCTACACACTGCACAGGGATCTGTACAATGTATGCTCATTAACAGAGTTGTGTTCTGGAGAGAAATGAATGTGACATCAGAAGTGCAGGAACTGTCCGTCTCAGGCTCATGTGACAGTATATGTAATATACCTATAACTCCCCAATTCCCTGCAGGGTTTCCTGATCTTCACAGAGAATCTGCAGCTGTGAATGTTCCTCTTCCTCTCATTAGTTTCCACCTTCTTAAGTCTCTGTATCAGACATTTGCCTGAGATATTCCCTTTAGTTAACTATTGAATAGTGTTGGTGTCACTAGGCATGGCTACCAGGTAACTCGGGGGAGTGGAAGGCCATAAGTGCCGATGAAACTCCTGCGCTCTGGGTCTAGGTGATCCACAGTGACTCCATCTTGTGAACTTTCACCTACTTCTATGCTAACTGCTTACATGCTGAAGCAGGCTGAAGCAGAAATGTAATGGTCAGCTTTTTTCTAGCAGACAGATGCTGTTTTGCTCGCACTAACAGAAACGTAGTGATAAGACGGGGGAAGACAGCTGCACAGGCTTTGCAAGGCCAAAAGATAAGCAGGCGAAGGGAAAGTTTCTAACATGCACAATGTGTACCTGCTGTAACTGTTGTCTGGGAGGGAGGGGTAGGGGTGAAACCAAACAAAGGCTTGCACCGAAACTGCTTGGAATATAAAAGAGAAAACTTGCTTGTATGTGCTGTGCTTGATTTGAGATGTGCCTGTCTCCCTGCACCACTTTGAGATCTCAAATAAAGTTGGTTTGCTTCTCCACACCTGGTGTGACTATTAGTGCGGTGCACACCGGGCAACGAACCCCGCTGCTGCCTCCTTGGGCCCTTTTGGGCTGGCAACAATAGGATTTGTAAAAGAGATGTATATTCTATCCCCCAAGATGGACTTGGTCTCTCACGGGGCTGGTGATACTATTTTCACCTTTTCACCTCTAAGGCACTGGTTTAAATTGGGCTCAGCTGGAATGTAACTGCTTAATACACAACTTACCCCCCTGCAGAGAGCACTTCCCACCTTCAAATGGTTTTACAAATGTTCACTTAATAACCCTGTCCTAGTGGATCAGATCCGAGGCCATCTAGCCCAGTAACCTATCGCTGACAGTGAACAGACCCAGGTGCTTCTGAGGGATCAGATGCTGCCTCAGAGCTCTGGGCTCCGCTGCCCCTCTGTAGAGCTTGGGTGCCACTCGCAGTAGCTTGTGGATATCTTCATTATATAAACTTCTCTTCCCTTCCATCTTTAACAATGGACTAGCTCACAAGGTCACTGTTTCAATGATCTTCGCTGGGCTGCTGGGGTAACACCCTGATAGAATGCACAGGGGCAGAGCAATTGTCAGACTCTAACAGAAAATAACTAAAGGCCAAATGCAGAAATGATAGAACTCTGAGTATCCACTTCCTGTCTCAGGTGGATGCCGTGCTGGGTGACTGTCCCGGAAGGGGCATTCTGAGGTAATATTATATATATATCTCTTATGCTCCTCCTTGTCCTGCACCTGAGTTTCACTCTTTGCTGGAGCCCAGGCCACACCTCTGTCTTTTCTGGACTTTTCAGAAAGTGTTTCACAGAGTGAAACCTTGGAGCTATTGTGTGTAAAACCGTGACAAAGAGATGTTAACAGTTCCCAGTCTGTTTCAAAGAGAGCATACCATACATCTATTCATGGAGATTCTCTATATCCTAATGAGAAGGAGAGGATGGAAGGTGAAAAAATATGGGTAGGATCTGATGGGAAACAGTCAAATGAAAAAGACTCCTGCCATAACTATAAAGGGAAGGCTAACAGCCCTCCTGTGTACAATACTATAAAATCCCTCCTGGCCAGAGACTCCAAAATCCTTTTACCCGTAAAGGGTTAAGAAGATCAGGTAACCTGGCTGATACCTGACCCAAAGGACCAATAAGGGGACAAGATACTTTCAAATCTTGGGGGGGGGGGAAGACTTTTGTTTGTGCTCTTTGTTTTGGGGGTTGTTCGCTCTTGGGACTGAGAGGGACCAGACATCAATCCAGGCTCTCCAAATCTTTCTGAACAAGTCTCTCATATTTCCAACTTGTAAGTAAACAGCCAGGCAAGGCATGTTAGTTTTTATCTTTGTTTTCTCAACTTGTAAATGTACCTATTTGCTAGAGTGTTTATCCCTGTTTGCTGTAACTTTGAACCTAAGGCTAGAGGGGATTCCTCTGGGCATTTTAAGTTTGATTACCCTGTAAAGTTATTTTCCATCCTGATTTTACAGAGATGATTTTTACCTTTTTCTTTAATTAAAAGCCTTCTTTTTAAGAACCTGATTGATTTTTCCTTGTTTTTAGATCCAAGGGGGTTGGATCTTGATCCACCAGGAGTTGGTGGGAGGTAGGAGGGGGGATGGTTAATTTCTCCTTCTTTTAAGATCCAAGGGGTTTGGATCTGTATTCACCAGGGAATTGGTGAAGAGTCTCTCAAGGCTACCCAGGGAAGGGAATTAGCTTTGGGAGTGGTGGCAGCGGACCAGATCTAAGCTGGTAGTTAAGCTTAGAAGTTTTCATGCAGGCCCCCACATTTGTGGGGAAGCAGCCTTGACAACTTGACAATATGCCATTATGTGGTGTGATTGACAACTCCCATTCAATCACACCACATAATGGCATATATTGTTGCCCTTATATTTATGGCATAATATATATATAGTTAGGATATAGATATTTAGGCCTGTTTGCAAAGGCCTATACTTTAAGAATTTAGTTGTATTCTTATCACTTAGCTAGTTATAGAGGTATAAAAGAAAGAATCAAAATCACTGTCTGTCTGTGTCTGGGCCTTTTCTCACTGTGACAGTCTGAGGCCCTGTTCTTAGGCTAAGGTCTTTGGCTAAGCAGCAGAGGCAGCCATAAGCTGGGAAGCGAATGGTTACATTCTTATATTTCAAATTAGTTACATTAAAATAAGGCAATCTGGGGCTGTTAGAAAGGTGATTCGATTTTGTCTAGTGCTAGTTTGTTAATCTGAATGTCATTTGGTACTAGGTCAAAAAACTTGCAGTGGTCTAAGTCTATTCCATCTCCCCAGTTCCCTTTGTCACCCAAACTTGTTATTGCCCAAAAAAGACATGAATTGTATTCCTACCCTTTAATTCTTTATTGACTAAGTCCCTATCCACTATCAGGCAAAGGTCAAACAAGAATTGTAAAAGCAGCAAAGAGACTGTTAGTCTATAAGGTGCCACAGGACTCTTTGCTGCTTTTACAGATCCAGACTAACACGGCTACCCCTTTGATACTAAACAAGAATTGGTGGCTGGACATTGAAGGTAGACAAATTGAGACTAGAGACAAAGTGGAATTTTTTAGCACAGAGGGTAATTGACCATTGGAACAATTTAGCAAGAATCATGATGTATCTCCATTATTGGCCACGTTTCAGTCGACATGAGATATTTTTTCTCAAAGATCTGCTCTAATTCGAACAGGAATTAATCCACGGCAGTCCATTGGCCTGTGCAATGCTGGAGGTCAGACCAGATGATCACAATGGTACCTCCTGGTATAATCTACAAATCTATCTAGAGTCCCCTGAGAGGATAATATTTCTGTGGGACTCAGTCTGTGTCTTTGTCACACCCTGGGTGCCACATTTTGGGTCTGGGCAGGTTGAAAGGAACACAGGAAATTCAAAGCTCAATGATGCCTGCTATTCAATGCCACTGATAGGAAATGAGCCAGACTCCCTGTGATTCTTTGTGCACCCCTACTGCTCTCTCTATAACACTCCCAGCGTCCTTCAGTGCACGAACCAACCCGTTGTGTGTCTGGTGCTTTGTATCTATAATTCCAGGTGCACTGAACTCCAGTGTGTGACTGGAGAATGGGATGGGCCATCTCCTGCTCCAACCCCACCGGCCTGAGCACTGAAGGCTTCTGTTAATAGTCAACAGCTGCAGGTTGGGCTCATTAGCTTCAGCTCTGTGTACAGGGACTGTTGGCCACTAACTAAAACTTAGTGAGGATTTTTGGTTGGTCCTTTCCGAGTACCAAAAGGAAGGGGGAGGGTCGACGAGAATCCAGAACCCTGAGACTGACAGCCCCCAGGGGCAATGGGGAGAGGCCAACAGTCCCGGTCAGCCTGATTGACAGGGCAGGCAGGCCAATGAGGGAGTCAGGAGGCTGGGGCTGCCTGGGCCAGAGCAGGGCTGAGCTAAGGAGAGAGCAGGGGCCCAAGCGGAGCTGGGAGCAGAACCGCACTGGCCAGAGCCAGAGGCGTAAGAGCAGCATCCCAGGGAACAGGTCAGTGCTGGGAGCCAGAGAAGCAGCCCAGGGAGCTGGAACTGGAACTGGGGCTGGAGCTGAAGTTGGAGCAATCCGGAGCCGGGTGCAGTGAGCAGCTGGGGACAGGGAGGGGAACCCTGGGCAGCGGGACCAGTGCAGGGAGACGCCCCTAGGTCAAGAGGCCTTGCAGGCCAGACTTATGGATCATAAACCTGATGGAGGCGGGGGGGAGCAATGCTGGGAAGAAGGGCCCTGCCACGCAGAGCCAGAGCGCATGTGACCACCACTAGAGCGAGTGTCCAAACTGCGGCATCCCTGCAGCACAGCCAGGGCCTGGGCCGTGTGAGGAAAAGACTGTGAACTGCCCTTACATTCCAGCCATGGCTGTTTGGGGGTCCTTCACTGTTCACCACAGCCCTGTTACCTCTGCCCTCTCCTCTGGTCTCCCCTCTGGTACCAGTGGTTGCCCTGGGAATTCATGAGAAGGAGGCTCAGTCTGCACTCGAAGGAGGGAGGTATGATTAGAACTAAAGCAGAGTTACAAAAGCTAACGGAGAGCCATGCGCTCCCAGCTGTGTGTCTGGTGCAGCCGCCACTCAATGGCCCGTTCTTGCTAGCCCCAATCTAGTTCCACAAACATGTGATCTGCTCTTAGAGGCCCAGGACACACTTCTAACAGCCAGGGCAGGACTGTGCGTTTCAGCTGTCTCACACTCACCCAGTGCTGTTCCTCCCCCGTCTCCCAACCTGCCCCCTCTCTGGTTTGTTACACACAGTAGCTGTGTCTTGTCTGAATTTGATTGATAAGCTCCTTGGGGCAGGGGCTGTTTATCCTTCTGTGTTTGCAAAGGGCCCAGCCCAAGGGGCCCTGAAATGGAGCGGGGCCTCTGGAGGCTTCCACAATTCAGATAAGAATAAATTATAAACACAAAAATCCAGCCAAATCAGGGCCTAGACCCCCTTTGCCATTAGCTACAGATGAAGGTCAAACCATGCTTGCCAGCTGCAGAGTGTTAGTAAATTGAATACAGGTGGATGCGGTGCCCTGTTCAGGTTGGAGAGGAGAATTTGTTCAGTATCGTTCCAGAGCTTAGAAACCCAGGTGCGCCGCGCCGGAGAAAGACCCCTGATTAGCCAGATAAGCAGGCAGAGTTCAGCTGTGGGAATCCAAGCATTCTTCAGCCGGGTCAGTGTTGGAATGTCTGACTCAGCCTGGAACATTTGATTTCAATTCCACATGGGAGACGCTAGGAGGAAATGAACCGAGAGGGCGAGAACAAATCCAATGCAAACACTAATGCAGTCTCTATCCTGCCTATAGGGCCCCCCTTGTTCCACAGCAGCTTTCGGGGGAGGGCGAGGCCTCTGTCTCCAGGACACGCCCCCTACTACCCTCTATCCACAGGAACATTCTGTTGGTGTTGCTTTTATTGTGTCTGTTTCCCCAAAGCAACCCCAGTGACTGTGATGTGTTGGCAGGTTTCTGAGTGGGAGCAGAAGTGGAGTTCTGGAGTTCACACCTCACAGGAGCGGTGAACTCATAACCTCCAGCTAGTTCTGAAAACCTCAGATTCAACTTCAGAGGATGGCGAAGGCTCAGTCTCCCTCTACCAAACTTTTCTCTTCATCCCACCCAACGAACAGGCCCAGTCCATTTTCCTGTTGATATGACGGAGAGATCGTGCTTATGGCAGGGACATCAGGACTCCTGGGTTGTGTCTGTCAGCGTGCCACTCAAGCTCTGTGAGACCATGGCCACTTCACCTCTCCCCATGCCTCAGTTTACCTATCTGCATAATGGGGATATGTTCATATTGACTTCCCTTTGCTAGGTGTTTTGAACATCCTTCAATGAAAGGTGCTGCCCAGTATGGTCATAGTTACAGATGAGAATTAACTGATCTCTGATCCTTTAGCAACAGCCCCGTGTGCCTGCAGAGAGTGCTTGTGTCTCCCATCAGTTGTCTATCTTCAGATCTGCCTGTCTACAATTTAGCCAGCTATCCTGGGTATTCACAGGGTATCAGACCCTTGGGAGATCTAGGCATTATCCCTAGTTTTCTTTCTAATCAACTATAATTTTTAAATATACACAAATGCACAGAGCAGCCAATTCCCCTCTGACTCAGCGGAGAGCCCAAGAGTTCTCATCTCCCTTTGGGAAGGTGCCTTAAATAGTGTTTACTGCTAAAGCTGGATAAAGAACACAGAAGCCCAGACATGGATAAAGAGACATTGTCTAGAGTGTCTCCGGTCTCCAGCCTGATTATTTCCAGATGTCGCTTCTCCCCTAGAGGCTGAGCGAACCCCACTGGGATTACACAGAGCTCTATTATAAACAGAGCAGACCACTGTATCAGCTCTCAACATTGAATGCTGCTGCAGATGCTGGGGTGACAGAGGTGTGGGACACGGCTACCTGAGGGGGATTCCCAGAGAAGACACTTCCATCTCAGAATTCACAGGTACCCATCTCTTGGTCAGGAGCTCACTTGCTTGACAAACCCAGTGTAACGTGGAAGTGATGGGATAGATAATATGTCTGTGGTCCTTTAGGCTCTGTGCAGCCATTAAACAACCCAGGGCCCTAGCCACAGGGGATGAGTTTGCTCCAGTATCATGGGCCAAAATGTCCCTCTTTGCTGTGCCTCCCCAGCTGATGGCCTCCAGCCCCAAGGTGGCTGTATTTCAGTGGCACAGTGGATCCTTCAGGATGAAAGGTGTCAGTAGATGGACAATACAAGACCAAATTCTGAGGCCATGTCCCGTACATTGCTCTGGCCCCATTGAGGCAAAACCCCTTTGGAGTAAGAACTGAGTAAAGACCTCAGGAGCCAGCTGTGTGTTAATGCACAGACACTGTCACCTCCTTCTCTTGCATCTCAGGGCTCTGGCTGTTAAAGGGTCAGGCTGTTACCTGACTTTTAATTTCTGGAACAACTATAAGAATTTTTGAACATAGGCAAGACATCTTCTCTCCTAGCTTCATTCGAGAAGTAGGCTGAACTTTTATGTCTGAAACTTTGAAAAAACAATTCAGCTGGAAGCAGACACCCAGTGTGGGAAATTTGAGTCCAAACACTGGCAAACTTATAAGCAACTGAAAATCAGGTCTCCTAACTGAAGGTGTCAGACAGACTTAACTAACCGTGGTGCCACCAGCACCACCTACAATGGCCAATCCATTTGTCAATCCCATTCGGCTAAACTCTTTGCTCCAGTAACGTCAGTGGTAAGGAGTTCCACAGGCTAACTATGAATTATGTAAACTATTTTCTTTCATCAGTGTTATACATTCAGACTTTTGATGTAGTTGAATGTTCCCTTGTTTGTGTGTTGTGAGACAGAGTAAATATAAACGTGATCTACTTTCTTTATTCATAGGGTATATGGTCAGAAGGGACCATTAGATCATCCAGTCTGACCTTCTGAATAACACAGGCCATTAAATTTCACCCAGTTACCCCTGTATTGAGCCCAAAGACTTGTGTGTGACTAAGGCCTGGTCTACACTAGGATTTTACATCATAGAATCACAGAGCCACAGGGTGAGAAGGGACCGCAAGGGTCAGCTAGTCGAACCCCTGCTGAGATGCAGGATTTGTTGTGTCTAAACCATCCCAAACAGATGACTATCCAGACTCTTTCGGAAAACCTCCAGCAACAGAGCCTCCACATCCTGCCTAGGCAACTATTCCATTGTTCTCCTGTTCTTACAGTTAGGGAGTTTTTCCTGAAATTTCATCTAAATCTGTTCTGCTGTATTTTGACTCATCGCCTCTTCTCCTGCCCTCAGTGGCAAGAGAGAACAACTTTTTCTCCATCTTTTTTATGGCAGCCTTGCAAGGATCTGAAGACCGCTGGCATGTCCCCCCTCAATATCCTCTTTTCCAAACTAAACATACCTGGTTCCAGGGCCGGCTCTAGGCACCAGCAAAACAAGCTGGTGCTTGGGGCGGCACATTTTTAGGGGCGGCATGGCCGGCGCCAGAATGCCGCCCCTAAAAATGTGCCCCGGCCACCCTAGCTGACCTTCGCTGCTGCCACGGCACGCGAAACAGCTGATTCGCGCGCCGCTATTCGCCCTCCCTCCCAGGCTCTCAAACCTGGGAGGGAGGGGGAGATCCCGAGCGGCTGCGGCGCGCGAAACAGCTGTTTCGCGTGCTGCTGCTCCCTCTCCCTCCTAGGCTTGAGAGCCTGGGGGGAGGAGGCAGGGCTGGGGATTTGGGGAAGGGGCGGAGTTGAGGCAGGGCCGGGGGTGGGGTAATTAAAGAACGGGGGGGGCGGCCAAAATTGTTTTTGCTTTGGGCGGCAAAAATCCTAGAGCCGGCCCTGCCTGGTTCCATCAGCCCTTTTGGCCACAGCACTGCACTGGGAGCTCATAATGATTTGTTCATTCACAGTGACCCTTAAATCCTTTTCAGGGTCCCTGCGTTCCATAATACAGTGCCCTAGTCTGTGGGACGGACCTGTGTTCCCTGTTCTGAGAGGATCATTTTGCATTTGACTGTATTAAAACATTTTGTTTGCATGGGCCCCACTTTCCAAATGCTCCAGATCAATCGGTATGCCTGCCCTGGCCTCCTCATTATATCCATGTCATGGAGTCCCCGGGCGATGCTCTGGAACTGCTCCCCACAAAGCCAGTCAGGACTTTGGGGAGCCTCCTCTCCCTTGGAGCAGACTGTCTTCAGGGCAAGAAGCTTACACCGCTCCACCTCCTGGGTCTGATCTTGGAGCATTTAGCATATGCCTCTTCGTGCGCTTCCCACAGTGAGTCCGCCTAGGCGGGATCCTGGGGAAGCCAGAGGGTCCTGCATGCACCCCCACATTGCAGTCAGACGTGACTCTCAGCCAGTCAGTAAAACAGAGGTTTATTAGATGACAGGAACACGGTCTAAAACAGAGCTTGTAGGTCCAGAGAACGGGACCCCTCAGACGGGTCCATTCTGGGGCCCAGCGAGCCAGACAACCCCGTCTGCCCTCACTTCCCATCCCCAGCCAGCTCCCAACTGAAACCCCCTCCAGTCCCTCCTTTCTGGCCTTTGTCTCTTTCCCGGGCCAGGAGGTCACCTGATCTCTTTGTTCACCTTTAGCTATCCCCTTGCAGGGGAGAAGGGCCCCAGCCATTTGTTGCTAGGAGACAGAGTACCGGGCATTTATGCATACTGACCTTTATCCCACCACCTAGAGACTTAAGAAATGCCTAGGGGAAACTGAGGCACCCACACAGTGTTCAGAGGAAACATTAAGAAATGTCCCACTTTGTCACAATCCACTCTGCCAATCATTGGTTCATCCGCACATTTTATCTGCAGTGATTTTCTATTTGCTTCCAGATCCTTGATAAAAATATTGAATAGCATCAGGGCTAGGTCTGATCCCTGCAGAAACCCACTAGAAAAAGTCGCATTTGCTGACATTGGCCCCTTGACAGTGGCTTTCTGAGATCTGTCAGTTAGCCTGTTTTTAGTACATTTTACATGTGCTCTACTGATATTGCAGAGTTCTCAACTGAACGTTTTTCCCTACTAAATCAAATGCCTCCGAGAAATTGAAGTTTAGTGCATCTGCGCAGTACCCTTGATCAACCAAACGTTTACTCTCATTAAAGGATGAAATCAGGCTTATTTGACAAGACCTGTTTTCCATAAACCATGTGTTTACTGGCATTCATTACATTCCTAGACTTTTTATTGAACTAATCCCATACCAGCTTTTCCACTGTTTCTTAACTTTGTCAAGGCTTTTTTCTTAAACTTTCCCTTCATTTTTTAAAGAGTTTACGTTTAACACAGAACTGTCCTGTATTTGCTTTCTTTTTTTTTTTTTTTTGGCTCTGCTGCTGACAGATTGCGTACTTCTGGTTCCAAGTGAGATGTGTGGTTGATCGGTCAGTTTGTAACTCTGGTGTTCGTAACTCTACGGTTCAACTGTAGACGCTGTTTAACATTCTCCTTGGCAGCTAATGGACTGGAGACTGTTCCATCACCTCATGTGATATGAGTACCTCATACTGCTTCTTTCTGAATGCAGAACAAAACAATTTCTGCAACACATCTACATTTTCTGCAACATTAAGAAGTTTCCTTTCTCCCTCTAGTAATTGGCCTAAACCTTTTCTAGGGTTTGTTTATTTTTTGTTCTTAATGTACTTAATAACCTCCTTTTTGTTAAACTTAGCCCCACCAACCATGGATTTTTCCCTGATGTCTTTAATGTCCCTTATCAATTTTCATAACTTCCCATTTGTATTGCTTGCTATCTATTTTCCCCTTTTCCCATTTGTATATATTGCTTTTTTCCCCACATAATTGCTGCCTTCACTTTGTCACTGAACCTGGTTTTTAGCCAAAGTTCTCCACTTCTTTGACTGTGGAATTGTGACTTTTTAGCTATCCAATAAACTCTTCATAACGAACTCCCAGTTTTCATTCCCGTTTTCCTGTCTAATATTTTCTTCCCAATCAGTTTTGCTGATAATTTTCCTCAGCTTTGGGGAATTAGCCCTTTTGAAGGGTATCTGTAGATAGCTATTAACGGTTGGGAACTGTTCTCTGTTTCTCTATTGGAATGTAATCAGTTCCATTCTTTGATTTTCTTCTCCTCTATCATATGCCCCCTCCTTTGACCCTTCTCTAAACTAAACAGTCCCAGACAGTTCCGTCCACATATGGTAGCCTCCCCCATTCTCAGAGCCTGTCTCGGAAATCCCCTTTCTATCTGCTTTATCTGTTAGAGATTGGGTGATGACTGCACATCCTCCTCTGCCTAATACTGAGTAGCTCTCCAGTGGTCCAAGTGGAAGAGCAAATGTTGGGTGGATTCACCATGGTTACCTGGGAACATGTGATGTGAGCTCTCCACACAGAGCAAACAGGAAGAGGAATTTCAAAATTCCCAGGAATTTACAGGGGGGTGAGGGTGGAAGGTGTTTACCTGGATGCAGGGTAGCAGAGTTGAAATTTCTGACCAGAGTGGTCAGGATGGGCATTGTAGGATTCCTTTGGGAGGCCTATGACTGCGATGAAATCAAGTGCAAATGTCTACATTGGCACTTAGGCAACAAAACTTTTGATTAAAAAGCCTTACAATGTTTGTCAAGGTGGTTTTATAATCTCACTGAAACTGAGGAATTCCATCATCGAAAGTGGCTTTGCAGAGTATACACCTCCACTGTTTCTTCACCAAAAGCTGCCTTTTGGTGAAAAAACTTCGCAGTGTAGACAAGGCCTAAGGAACAATGATGGATAACCAGTATCCACACTCATGTTTCCTGCTGGGTCCTATTAAGGTTTTCCACACCATGATGTGTAGGAATTATTGAAGCACGGAGCACCATAAAATATGGAATTGGCATTAGTAGGGTCAGTTCTTCATAATTCATTTATCTGACTAATGAAAATGTCATTTTTCAGTGTGTGAAGAGCTACCAATTTGCTTCACCCATGAGAACAGCCTCCAGTGGTGCATGTAGTGTCTCATATTAATACGGTCTCTCCACCAGGCATTTGTATTGCGACCATCACCTTAGACACATACAGAAAGTCATGTGAACGTTCAGAACGTGCAGGAGACACCGTTGTGCCTCAGCGTTGGACACCTTCTCCCCTACTCCATGACAGATTCCAACACAACTAACTTCATCAACCCCTCCACCTTCATCCTGCTGGGCATTCCTGGCCTGGAGGTGGCCCATGTATGGATCTCCATCCCCTTCTCTGCCATGTACGCAGTAGCTGTCTTGGGGAACTTCAGCATCCTGTTCATCGTGAATATGGAGCTGAGCCTCCATGTCCCCATGTACTATTTCCTCTGTATGCTGGCCGTCACTGACCTCGTCCTGTGCATGTCCACCCTGCCGAAAATGCTGAGCATCTTCTGGTTCAATTCCAGGGAGATAGATTTTAGTGCCTGCCTCACCCAGATGTTCTTCATTCACTGTGCCGCAGTGACAGAGTCTGGGATCCTCGTGGCCATGGCTTTTGATCGCTATGTGGCCATCTGTGATCCCCTGAGACATTCCACCATCCTGACAAACCCTGTGGTGGCCAAGATCGGCCTGGCTGTGGTGCTGCGCGGCAGCATGCTCATACTGCCCCATCTCTTCCTGGCCAGGCAGTGGCCATATTGTGGAACCAACATCATCCCCCACTCGTACTGTGAGCACATGGCTGTGGTGAAGCTGGCCTGTGCCGACATCCGCGTCAGTAGTTACTACGGCCTCTCTGTGACTTTCTTGGTGATTGCTCTGGATGTGTTTTGTATCGCCATGTCCTATATCCAGATCCTCAGGGCCATCTTCAGCCTGCCCACAAAGGATGCCCAGCTCAAGACTTTTGGTACCTGTGGCTCCCACCTCTTTGTCATTTTAGCCTCTTACATCCCAGTTCTCTTCTCCTCCGTCATGCACCGGTTTGGCCACAATGTTGCCCTACATTTCCACATTCTCATGGCCAACGCATACGTGATTATGCCCGCCACGCTACATCCCATTATCTATGGGGTGAGGACCAAACAGATCCGGAACAGGCTGCTCCAGCTACTTACTCATAAAGGGATGTAATTTTTCTCCTGCTGCTCTGGCTGACCTCCGTGCAGAGCTGGCTGCTGACATGGTTCTGGGCCCAAGGCTCCGACCCTGCTTTACCTCTTCCCCCCAAGGCTCTGCCCCATCTCTTGTTCCTCTACTCCCCTCCCCCTGTCTGTTGCTGGATCATTTCCACCTCCCTCCCCCCACACAAGCTACAAGGGAGCATTTTCAGATTTTGGTAGGGGTGGCAACTTTAACTGTTATTCCAAGGCAACAGTGAGGGAGGCTGAGGGGAAAGGAGCGGGCAATGTGACAGGGGCAGGAGTGGGGTTGGGGCAAGGAATGGGATCAGGAGTAGAGGCAGGGCAGAAGTGGGATCGGGATCCCCAGAGCTGAGCTATCAGGGTTCAGCACCTCTCGACTAGGTTCAGGAGCCGAGGGGACGGGGATGGGAGGTGGCCCTCAATGACGCTGGGCCCAGGCACCACAATGAGCTGAGCACCCAAAACTACGGTGTCGGGCATGGTGGCATCCGCAATGGGGCCCCCAACTGGGAGGGGAGGCAGCAGCTCTGCCTCAGAATGGGGCACACCTAAGGGCCCAGGACCTGGCCACTCAGCACTGGCTGTCACCACCAGAGGCTCACCGGCCATGAGCAAGGTGCCATCTGCAGCCAGGCTTTTGGACAAAGCCAGGGGCAACCAAGGTCAGGAACGGGGGCAGCAGACAGGAGTAAGGGGGAGAGAGGAGGAGGGGGCGGCGTACCAAGCAGCAGACCAGATCGAGGCCCTATTGCAAGGGGTTGTTCTCTTCCTGGGTGATCGGGCTCAGACCCAGGGCCTCAATCTCCTTGAAGATGGAGTTGAAGTCTCCTCTCGCCACCCCAGAGTCCTCCCCTCCAGCAACCGAGGCAGCAATTGCCTTGGCATTGACAGGGGTTCAGCTGACAAGGGGGCTGGGTGGCCTCCATCCCAGGCCTCCTCGGGAAGGGACTCCAGTGATACCACTGCCACGGCGTCTGCAACCAGCACCAGCGGTTGGGCTGTATCAGAGGGGGCGGCAGAAGTCTCAGCAGCTGTGGCGCCCCTCATTATCTTGTGGGAAGCCTCCTCCCCCTCCATGTCGAGGGTGAGGTGCCGATCCCGTGCCTTTCGAGTGCCACGCTTCCCATGAACGAGCACTCAGTGTGACGCTACACCCCATATTCTTCATAGAAATATTATTATGATATGGATATGGCATAACTAAGATCTATTTTATGGAAGCTGGGTCATATGAGATATCATTGGAAAGGATATGATTTGCTGAATGTGATTATCCAATTTGTATGCATGTATCATTTCTGTATCTGAAGTTAGGAATATTGACCATGTAAC
Organism: Emys orbicularis; assembly: GCF_028017835.1. NCBI lineage: Eukaryota > Metazoa > Chordata > Testudines > Emydidae > Emys > Emys orbicularis. The sequence goes on from NC_088683.1 coordinate 367,544,785, forward strand.
AATTACGAACTGTCATAACTATAAAGGGAAGGGTAACAGCCCTCCTGTGTACAGTATTATAAAATCCCTCCTGGCCAGAGACTCCAAAATCCTTTTACCTGTAAAGGGTTAAGACGCTCAGGTAACCTGGCTGATACCTGACCCAAAGGACCAATAAGGGGACAAGATACTTTCAAATCTTGATGGGGGGAAGGCTTTTGTTTGTGCTCTTTGTTTTGGGGGTTGTTCGCTCTTGGGACTAAGAGGGACCAGACATCAATCCAGGCTCTCCACATCCTTCTGAACAAGTCTCTCATATTTCAAACCTGTAAGTAAACAGCCAGGCAAGGCGTGTTAGTTTTTATCTTTGTTTTCTCAACTTGTAAATGTACCTTTTACTAGAGTGTTTATCTCTGTTTGCTGTACTTTGAACCTAAGGCTAGAGGGGGGTCCTCTGAGCTCTTTAAGTTTGATTACCCTGTAAAGTTATTTTCCATCCTGATTTTACAGAGATGATTTTTACCTTTTTCTTTAATTAAAAGCCTTCTTTTTAAGAACCTGATTGATTTTTCCTTGTTTTTAGATCCAAGGGGGTTGGATCTTGATCCACCAGGAGTTGGTGGGAGGAAGGAGGGGGGATGGTTAATTTCTCCTTGTTTTAAGATCCAAGGGGTTTGGATCTGTATTCACCAGGGAATTGGTGAAAAGTCTCTGAAGGCTACCCAAGGAAGGGCATTAGCTTTGGGAGTGGTGGCAGTGGACCAGATCTAAGCTGGTAGTTAAGCTTAAAAGTTTTCATGCAGGCCCCCACATTTGTACCCTAAAGTTCAAAGTGGGGAAGCAGCCTTGACATGGTGGCAGAGTGGTGGGATCATTTTAAACCAAAAGCCAGTAAGATTTTTTTTCTCCTTTCTAGCTGCTTGGAAAGCAGAGCTGAAGGTAGATGCATATCTTATCTGTCCTTGCCTGAAGGCACAGGTGTTAAGTTTTTTTTAACAAGGGTCTTTGTTAAGAGAAGGGTTCAATCGATGAGCAAACAGCTGGTAAAAGGAATTTACAAGCTGAATTGTTTTTTTTTTCTTTCTACCTCTCGGGGATAGCTAGTTAGAAAGTCTCTGTTACCTCAGCAGAAGCCTGAGCTGAGTGCATCCCAGTTTCAGTCAACTGCAGAGGGGTGTGGCCCAGCACAAGAAAACAGGAAAATGACTACCAAAGAAGTAGCTAACAAACTAGAACTGGACAGACTAGAAGCAGAAGAAAATGAAAAAAAAAAACATCAGAGACTGCTTCAATTAAAAAAACTCAAGCAAGAAGCTGAAGAGAAAGCCAAAGAGGAGGCCCACAAGAGAGCTATGGAGCTGAAAGAAAAAGAGATGGAGGAGAGGGAAAAAGAGAGGAAGCATGAACTGGAATTAGCAAGGGCTAGGCCGGATATACCAGCCAATCCTAGCAACCCCTCTCCAGGTACCCCTTCCCATCCCAGAAAATTCCCCACCTACTAGGCAGGCGATGATACTGAGGCCTTCTTAGGAAATTTTGAAAGGGCCTGCCTTGGATACAGCATCACTACAGACCAGTACATGGTAGAGCTGAGGTCGCAGCTCAGTGGACCCTTAGCAGAGGTGGCGGCTGAAATGCCTAAGGAACACATGAACAGTTATGAACTTTTTAAAAAAACAAGGCCAGACTCAGAATGGGGCTAACACCCGGGCATGCCCGTCGGCAGTTCAGAGCCCTAAGGTGGAAACCAGACGTGTCATTTACCCGACATGCCTACCACATTGACAAAAATTGTGATGCCTGGGTATCAGGAGCAAATGTTAAATCTCTGGAAGATCTGGTTTCCCTAGTAAAAATGGAGCAGTTTTTAGAGGGTGTTCCTGAGGAAATAGAAAGGTACATCCTAGATGGGAAGCCCAAAACTGTAACTGAGGCGGGGGAGATTGGAGCCGAATGGGTGGAGGTGGCAGAAAAGAAAAAAACTAGAACCAGTTGGAGCAAATATCAGAAGGGGCAAGCCAAAACAAAACCTTACCACCGGGGACAACCCAAGGCCCCACCCACATCCCAAGGGAAACCCCAGACGCCTTCTCACCCCACCACACCAGTCTCCACCAACCAATATCGCCCCGGTAATACCTTAGCAGGGCGATGTTTTAAATGTAATGAACTGGGACATATAAAGGCTCACTGCCCCAAGAACCACAACCGATTACAGTTCACTACACCACAATCACACCAAAGATCCCCAGACCCAGATGCCTCTCTCATACCCTCGGAGTGAAGGGAAACCTTGAGAGTGGGCGGAAAGAAGGTTATCGCTTGGAGGGACACTGGGGCACAAGTGTCAACTATCCACCAATCCCTAGTGGACCCCAAACTCATCAACCCGGAGGTTCCAGTGACAATTCAACCCTTCAGGTCACAGTCTGTAACCTTGCCTACAGCCACATTGCATGTTCAGTACAAGGGCTGGTCAGGAAGGTGGACTTTTTTAATCTATGACAATTATCCCATCCCCATGCTGCTGGGAGAAGACTTGGCCAACCATGTGAAGCTAGCCAAGAGGGTGGGAATAGTCACCCGCAGCCAGGCTAAGCAAGCTTTCACCCCCATCCCTGTTCCTGAGCCGTCCACCAGGGCCCCGTCTTTGTTACCAGAGACCCAAACAAAGGTGGTGGAACCGGATCCCCTGCCAATGACTGCAACAGCCGTAGTGGATCAAATCCCAGAGACCCAGCCAAACCCAGTCCCAGAACCGGAACTGGCAACGCAACCAGCACCAGAACCATTGCCAGCACTGAGTCCAGCGCTTGCAAACCCGTCTACAACTCCAACGCCAGAGGGCACCAGGGAGCCTGAACTGGCAGAAGCAGCAGATAACCCTACCCAAGAGGCTCACCCAGAGGCTGAAATACCACATAGTGCACCAGCGGACAGCGGTTCACAGTCATTGGAAACAGCCCCAGCACCTGCATCGCTTCCAGAGGGACCAAGCCCCCGTCCACAGTCCAAGGAGGAACTGATGTCTCCAGCATCAAGAGAACAGTTCCAGGCCGAGCAGGAAGCAGATGACAGCCTTCAGAAAGCTTGGGCGGCGGCACGGAGCACCCCACCGCCTCTCAGCTCTTCTAACCGATCCCGGTTTGTTGTAGAACAAGGACTTTTATACAAGGAGACTCTTTCTGGTGGGCACCAGGAAGACTGGCATCCTCAAAGACAGTTGGTAGTTCCCACTAAGTATCGGGTAAAGCTCTTGAACTTAGCCCATGATCATCCCAGTGGCCATTCTGGGGTGAACAGAACCAAAGACCGGTTGGGGAGGCCCTTCCACTGGGAGTGAATGGGCAAGGACGTTGCTAACTATGTCCGGTCTTGTGAGGTGTGCCAACGAGTGGGAAAGCCCCAAGACCAGGTTAAAGCCCCTCTCCAGCCACTACCCATAATTGAGGTCCCATTTCAGCCAGTAGCTGTGGATATTCTGGGTCCTTTCCCAAAGAAGACACCCAGAGGAAAGCAGTACATACTGACTTTCATGGATTTTGCTACCCGATGGCCGGAAGCAGTACCCTTAAGCAACACCAGGGCTAAAAGTGTGTGCCAGGCATTAGCAGACATTTTTGCCAGGGTAGGTTGGCCCTCCGACATCCTTACAGATTCGGGAACTAATTTCCTGGCAGGGACCATGAAAAACCTGTGGGATGCTCATGGGGTGAATCACTTGGTTGCCACCCCTTACCACCATCAAACCAATGGCCTGGTGGAGTGGTTTAATGGAACTTTGGGGGCCATGATACGTAAATTCGTAAATGAACACTCCAATGATTGGGACCTAGTGTTGCAGCGGCTGCTTTTTGCCTACAGGGCTGTACCACATCCCAGTTTAGGGTTTTCACCATTTGAACTTGTGTATGGCTGCGAGGTTAAGGGGCCATTACAGTTGGTGAAGCAGCAATGGGAGGGGTTTACGCCTTCTCCAGGAACTAACATTCTAGACTTTGTAAGCAACCTACAAAGCACCCTCCGACACTCTTTAGCCCTTACTAAAGAAAACCTAAAGGATGCTCAGGAAGAGCAAAAGGCCTGGTATGATAAACATTCCAGAGAACGGTCCTTCAAAGTAGGAGACCGAGTCATGGTCTTAAAGGCGCTCGAGGCCCATAAAATGGAAGCGTCGTGGGAAGGACCATTCACGGTCCAGGAGCGCCTAGGAGCTGTTAACTATCTCATAGCCTCCCCCACCTCCAACATAAAGCCTAAGGTATACCATGTTAATTCTCTTAAGCCCTTTTATTCCAGAGAATTAAACGTTTGCCAGTTTACAGCCCAGGAAACAGATGACGCGGAGTGGCCTGAAGGTGTCTACTACGAAGGAAAAAGGGATGGTGGCGTGGAAGAGGTGAACCTCTCCGTGACCCTTGGACGTCTGCAGCGACAGCAGATCAAGGAGCTGTGCACAAGCTTTGCACCAATTTTCTCAGCCACTCCAGGACAAACTGAACGGGCATACCACTCCATTGACACAGGTAATGCTCACCGATATAGAACCCCACCCTACCGGGAGTCACCTCATTCCCAAACTGCTATACAAAGGGAGATCCAGGATATGCTACAGATGGGTATAATCCGCCCCTCTACCAGTGCATGGGCATCTCCAGTGGTTCTAGTTCCCAAACCAGATGGGGAAATACGCTTTTGCGTGGACTACCGTAAGCTAAATGCTGTAATTCGTCCTGACAACTATCCAATGTCACGCACAGATGAGCTATTGGAAAAATTGGGACATGCCCAATTCATCTCTACTTTAGACTTAACCAGAGGGTACTGGCAAATACCACTAGATGAACCCGCTAAGGAAAGGTCAGCCTTCGTCACCCAGGCAGGGGTGTATGAATTCAATGTACTCCCTTTCGGGTTGTGAAATGCACCCGTCACCTTCCAAAGACTTGTAGATGGTCTCCTAGCAGGATTGGGAGAATCTGCAGTTGCCTACCTCGATGATGTGGACATTTTTTCTGATTCATGGACAGAACACCTGGAGCACCTGGAAAAAGTCTTCGAGCGCATCCGGCAGGCAGGACTAACTGTTAAGGCTAAAAAATGTCAAATAGGCCAAAACAGAGTGACTTACCTGGGGCTCCAGGTGGGTCAAGGAACTATAAATCCCCTACAGGCCAAAGTGGATGCTATCCAAAAGTGGCCGGTTCCAAAGTCAAAGAAACAGGTCCAATCCTTCTTAGACTTGGCCGGATATTATAGGCGATTTGTACCACACTACAGCCAAATCGCTGCCCTGCTGACAGACCTAACCAGAAAGAAACAGCCAAATGCAGTTCAGTGGACTGATAAGTGTAAAAAGGCCTTTAACCAGCTTAAGGCCACACTCATATCTGACCCTGTGCTAAGGGCCCCAGACTTTGACAAACCGTTCCTAATAACCACAGATGCTTCCGAGCGAGGCGTGGGAGCAGTTTTAATGCAGGAAGGACCGGATCAAGAATTCCATCCTGTCGTGTTTCTCAGCAAGAAACTGTCTGAGAGGGAAAGCCACTGGTCAATCAGCGAAAAGGAATGCTACGCCATTGTGTACGCTCTGGAAAAGCTACGCCCATATGTTTGGGGACGGCATTTCCAACTACAAACAGACCATGCTGCGCTACAGTGGCTTCATACCGCCAAGGGGAATAACAAAAAACTTCTTCGGTGGAGTTTAGCTCTCCAAGATTTTGATTTTGAAATACAACACATTTCAGGGGCTTCTAACAAAGTGGCTGATGCACGCTCCCGGGAAAGTTTTCCAGAATCAACTGGTTAAAAATTGTTCTTGGAATGTGAAACATATTGTTAGTTTTTATATAATCAGTATTATGTCTAAAGGTGCAAGTGTCTTATTAACTCTGTTTTCTCCTAGAGCTCCAGGAAGAAATCACAGCCAGTGTGGAACCAGCTGTCCAACACTATCTGTGATTTGGGGGGCGTGTCATAACTATAAAGGGAAGGGTAACAGCCCTCCTGTGTACAGTACTATAAAATCCCTCCTGGACAGAGACTCCAAAATCCTTTTACCTGTAAAGGGTTAAGAAGCTCATGTAACCTGGCTGACACCTGACCCAAAGGACCAATAAGGGGACAAGATACTTTCAAATCTTGGGGGGGGGGAGGGGAAGGCTTTTGTTTGTGCTCTTTGTTTTGGGGGTTGTTTGCTCTTGGGACTAAGAGGGACCAGACATCAATCCAGGCTCTCCACATCTTTCTGAATAAGTCTCTCATATTTCAAACTTGTAAGTAAACAGCCAGGCAAGGCGTGTTAGTTTACCTTTGTTTTCTCAACTTGTAAATGTACCTTTTACTAGAGTGTTTATCTCTGTTTGCTGTACTTTGAACCTAAGGCTAGAGGGGGGTCCTCTGGGCTCTTTAAGTTTGATTACCCTGTAAAGTTATTTTCCATCCTGATTTTACAGAGATTATTTTTACCTTTTTCTTTAATTAAAAGCCTTCTTTTTAAGAACCTGATTGATTTTTCCTTGTTTTTAGATCCAAGGGGGTTGGATCTTGATCCACCAGGAGTTGGTGGGAGGAAGGAGGGGGGATGGTTAATTTCTCCTTCTTTTAAGATCCAAGTGGTTTGGATCTGTATTCACCAGGGAATTGGTGAAAAGTCTCTCAAGGCTACCCAGGGAAGGGAATTAGCTTTGGGAGTGGTGGCAGCGGACCAGATCTAAGCTGGTAGTTAAGCTTAAAAGTTTTCATGCAGGCCCCCACATTTGTACCCTAAAGTTCAAAGTGGGGAAGCAGCCTTGACACATGCTTTGATGACAAGGGCAGCCATTGCCCATATTCTTGAAGAGGCCTGTTTCTTCCATGGCCTATTGTCAGAGCCTATTGTCCTTGATGGGCTAACAACTCATAGCTGTCTGGCCTGCCTGCAAATTCTACCTGAGGGGTGTTACCCAATAGCACAACACGTGTAAGATACCAGCACAGAGCCAATATTCATAGCTTCAGACACAATGATAATACATGCAAATAAACAGGACAGTCATACTTTGCAAATCGTAACTTTTCCATTCCAACCTGACAGGACATACTTTGTACAAGATTTGTTGCAGTTGTATAACCGTGGTAGCAACAATGATAAAAATGGTCCTATTCAATCATAGAGCATCACACCATGTCCTTGTCCCATGACAGTGCGACAGCTGCTAGCCACCTAGCAAGGGGTATTGCCCGGGATCTAGCAGGGCAAGGCGCTGGGACACTACAGCCACTGGAGGGTGGGAGGAGCAGATAAAAACTGTTTTGCTTCAGGGAGCCTGGTCCTTGTACACAGAAAGGAGGAAAGAGATCTTTAAAAGTGGGAGGTGGTGTCATAACTATAAAGGGAAGGGTAACAGCCCTCCTGTGTACAGTACTATAAAATCCCTCCGGGCCAGAAACTCCAAAATCCTTTTACCTGTAAAGGGTTAAGAAGCTCAGGTAACCTGGCTGACATCTGACCCAAAGGACCAATAAGGGGACAAGATACTTTCAAATCTTGGTGGGGGGAAGGCTTTTGTTTGTGCTCTTTGTTTTGGGGGTGGTTCGCTCTTGGGAAAAAGAGGGACCAGACATCAATCCAGGCTCTCCAAATCTTTCTGAACAAGTCTCTCATATTTCAAACTTGTAAGTAAACAGCCAGGCAAGGCGTGTTAGTTTTTATCTTTGTTTTCTCAACTTGTAAATGTACCTTTTTGCTAGAGTGTTTATCTCTGTTTGCTGTAACTTTGAACCTAAGGCTAGAGGGGGGTCCTCTGGGCTCTTTAAGTTTGATTACCCTGTAAAGTTATTTTCCATCCTAATTTTACAGAGATTATTTTTACCTTTTTCTTTAATTAAAAGCCTTCTTTTTAAGAACCTGATTGATTTTTTCCTTGTTTTTAGATCCAAGGGGGTTGGATCTTGATCCACCAGGAGTTGGTGGGGGAAAGGAGGGGGATGGTTAATTTCTCCTTGTTTTAATATCCAAGGGGTTTGGATCTGTATTCACCAGGGAATTGGTGAAGAGTCTCTCAAGGCTACCCAGGGAAGGGAATTAGCATCGAGAGTGGTGGCAGCGGACCAGATCTAAGCTGGTAGTTAAGCTTAGAAGTTTTCATGCAGGCCCCCACATATGTACCCTAAAGTTCAAAGTGGGGAAGCAGCCTTGACAGGTGGACATCCGTGAACTTGGCTGTTTCCTCTAAGCATCACCAGCCAGCTCCCTTGGCTTTGAACAACCTGCACAGCCAAGGCTTGTTTGGAGAGTCCCTGTGTTTTCTGGGACTAGCCCCAAAACAGACCTCCTGGGATGGGGTTCCCAGGGTGCAACCTGGACTGTGGGACAGCTGACCACCAACCAGGCATATCCCTTTCTCACTGTGATGCTGAGTCAAGTCACAAACCTCTGTCAGGTACTGCGCTTACACAGACATCCACAGGCAGGGACACACCCAACTGAGTTACATGAATAACCTCCCAGCCACTCATAACTAACACTAGAGAGGCTCCAGCAAATTCCCTCCAGCTCCCCAGCCTTGCACCCCAGAACTTCACCATCCTGTCCTGATATGAAGCCTGGCCAGTGTGAGTTCGTTACCCAGTTCGCCCCTTTCTCAATGTGGAGAGGACACACACTAAATCTCTGAGCTGAGATTTCCCAAGCACTTGAACCATAACACATTTTGGGTAAAATAAAAACAAATTTATTAACTTCAGAAGATAGATTTTTAATGATTATAAGTAGCAGGTGTAGCGATCAGAGTTAGTTACGCAAGAAACAAAAATAAAAATAAAATACAAAATAAAAAAAAGTTTATTTGCACAAAATGGATGAGCTCCAGCCAGAGAGACGGAGTGTCCCTCCCAGAATAGCCATTTGCCTGGTGCTCAAGGCACTCATGTGTGACATGGGAGACCTGTGTTTAATTCCCTGCTCCAAGTCAGGTTGGGCAGAGATTTAGGATCTGGGTCTCTCTCGGGTTTAGAAGACTAAGTAATAAGATAGGTGAACTAGACTGCCTTGTATTAAATGAGGATATTGATATAACAGGCATCCCAGAAACTTGGTGGAATGAGGATAATTAATGAGACACAGTAATACCAGGATACAAAATCTATCAGAAGGACAGAACAGGTCATGCGGGTGGGGGAGTGGCATTATATGTGAAAGAAAGACTAGAATCAAATGAAGTAAAAAATCTGAAATGAACCAAACTGTACCATAGAATCTCTATGGATAGGAATTCTGTGATGGAGTCACATGTTCAAAGCTCTGGAATTGCTCTGTATGAAGCCAGCGAGGACTCTGGGTACCATGACAACACTCAGGGCAGGCTGTGCAGGGCAAAAACCTCCTCGGCTATGGCCTTCCTGGTCTGACCTCGGAGCAATCAGCACCCTGCTCACACTGTGCACTTCCCCTAGGTGGGTCCACCTGAACGGGAACCCTGGGTAAGCCAGAGGGGCCAACACCCCAACTTCGCTGTCAGCCGTCACTCTCGGCCACTGTTGTAAAACTGAAAGGTTTATTAGCTGATAGAAACACAGCGTAGAACAGAGCTTGTTCGTGCAGAACTCAGTAACTTTTAAGAAAGTCCACTTTGGAGGGACCCTGGGCCGGACGCCCTAGACTCTCCCCCAGGAGTCCCCCACAGCAGACTGCCCAGCTTCCAGTGATCAGGCCTCTGACACACCCATTGCCTTGCCTTTTGTTTTTTTGGTCTTGCTTTCCATGCAAAGTGTCACCTGGTCGTATCCCTCTCCTGAGTCTCAGGTGACGAAGGGCAATGGCCATCGTTTATGTGGAGGCAGCTGGAGCCTCCTCACCTGCCCTCAAGGGTCTCAGCAAAAGTCACACACTGTTATTCCCATCACCAAGCATTGGTGCAATACACAGGGAAAATGAGGTACACCCAGTATTCAAGCAAAACAGTAAGTCACCCACTTTGTCACAAATTCCATGCTCAAATAATAACAATATAGCAGTAGGGATACACTATCAACCGTGTGACCAGGATCGTGATAATGACCGTGAAATGTTCAGGGAGGATAGAGAGGCTATAAAAATAAAAAAAACTCAATAATAATGAGGGGTTTCAACTATCCCCATATTGACTGGGTACATGTCACCTCAGGATGGGATGCAGAGATAAAGTTTCTTGACACCTTAAATAACTGCTTCTTGGAGCAGCTGGCCCTGCAACCCACAAGAGGAGAGACGATTCTTGATTTAGTCCCAAGTGGAGCACAGGATCTGGTCCAAGAGGTGAATAGAGCTGGGCCTCTTGGTAATAGTGACCATAATATAATTAAATGTAACATCCCTGGGGCAGGGAAAACACAACAGCATAAGAACATAAGAACATAAGAAAGGCCGTACCGGGTCAGACCAAAGGTCCATCTAGCCCAGTATCCTGTCTGCCGACAGTGGCCAATGCCAGGTGCCCCAGAGGGAGTGAACCTAACAGGCAATGATCAAGTGATCTCTCTCCTGCCATCCATCTCCACCCTCTGACAGACAGAGGCTAGGGACACCATTCTTTACCCGTCCTGGCTAGTAGCCATTAATGGACTTAACCACCATGAATTTATCCAGTTCTCTTTTAAACTCTGTTATAGTCCTAGCCTTCACAACCTCCTCAGGTAAGGAGTTCCACAAGTTGACTGTGCGCTGCGGGAAGAAGCACTTCCTTTTATTTGTTTTAAACCTGCTGCCTATTAATTTCATTTGATGACCCCTAGTTCTTGTATTATGGGAATAAGTAAATAACTTTTCCTTATCCACTTTCTCCACATCACTCACGATTTTATATACCTCTATCATATCCCCCCTTAGTCTCCTCTTTTCCAAGCTGAAGAGTCCTAGCCTCTTTAATCTCTCCTCATATGGGACCCGTTCCAAACCCTTAATCATTTTAGTTGCCCTTTTCTGAACCTTTTCTAGTGCCAGTATATCTTTTTTGAGATGAGGAGACCACATCTGTACACAGTATTCGAGATGAGGGTGTACCATCGATTTATATAAGGGCAATAATATATTCTCAGTCTTATTCTCTATCCCCTTTTTAATGATTCCTAACATCCTGTTTGCTTTTTTGACCGCCTCTGCACACTGCATGGACATTTTCAGAGAACTATCCATGATGACTCCAAGATCTTTTTCCTGACTTGTTGTAGCTAAATTAGCCCCCATCATATTGTATGTATAGTTGGGGTTATTTTTTCCAATGTGCATTACTTTACATTTATCCACATTAAATTTCATTTGCCATTATGTTGCCCAATCACTTAGTTTTGTGAGATCTTTTTGAAGTTCTTCACAGTCTGATTTGGACTTAACTATCTTTAGCAGTTTAGTATCATCTGCAAACTTTGCCACCTCACTGTTTACCCCTTTCTCCAGATCATTTATGAATAAGTTGAATAGGATCGGTCTGAGGACTGACCCTTGGGGAACACCACTAGTTACCCCTCTCCATTCTGAGAATTTACCATTAATTCCTACCCTTTGTTCCCTGTCTTTTAACCAGTTCTCAATCCATGAAAGGACCTTCCCTTTTATCCCATGGCAGCTTAATTTACATAAGAGCCTTTGGTGAGGGACCTTGTCAAAGGCTTTCTGGAAATCTAAGTACACTACGTCCACTGGATCCCCCTTGTCCACATGTTTGTTGACCCCTTCAAAGAATTCTAATAGATTAGTAAGACACGATTTCCCTTTACAGAAACCATGTTGACTATTGCTCAACAGTTTATGTTTTTCTATGTGTCGGACAATTTTATTCTTAACTATTGTTTCGACTAATTTGCCTGATACAGATGTTAGACTTACCGGTCTGTAATTGCCGGAATCACCTCTAGAGCCCTTTTTAAATATTGGCGCTACATTAGCTAACTTCCAGTCTTTGGGTACAGAAGCCGATTTAAAGGACAGGTTACAAACCTTAGTTAACAGTTCCGCAATTTCACATTTGAGTTCTTTCAGAACTCTTGGGTGAATGCCATCTGGTCCCGGTGACTTGTTAATGTTAAGTTTATCAATTAATTCCAAAACCTCCTCTCGTGACACTTCAATCCATGACAGTTCCTCAGATTTGTCACCTACAAAAGCCAGCTCAGGTTTGGGAATCTCCCTAACATCCTCAGCCGTGAAGACTGAAGCAAAGAATCCATTTAGTTTCTCCGCAATGACTTTATCGTCTTTAAGCGCTCCTTTTGTATCTCGATCATCAAGGGGCCCCACTGGTTGTTTAGCAGGCTTCCTGCTTCTGATGTACTTAAAAAACATTTTGTTATTACCTTTGGAGTTTTTGGCTAGCCGTTCTTCAAACTCCTCTTTGGCTTTTCTTATTACATTCTTGCACTTAATTTGGCAGCGTTTATGTTCCTTTCTATTTGCCTCACTAGGATTTGACTTCCACTTTTTAAAGGAAGTCTTTTTATCTCTCACTGCTTCTTTTACATGGTTGTTAAGCCACAGTGGCTCTTTTTTAGTTCTTTTACTGTGTTTCTTAATTTAGGGTATACATTGAAGTTGGGCCTCTATTATGGTGTCTTTAAAAAGCGCCCATGCAGCTTGCAGGGATTTCACATTAGTCACTGTACCTTTTAACTTCTGTTTAACTAACCCCCTCATTTTTGCATAGTTCCCCCTTTTGAAATTAAATGCCACAGTGTTGGGCTGTTGAGATGTTCTTCCCTCCACAGGGATATTGAATGCTATTGTATTATGGTCACTATTTCCAAGTGGTCCTGCTATAGTTACCTCTTGGACCAGCTCCTGCGCTCCACTCAGGACTAAATCTAGAGTTGCCTCTCCCCTTGTGGGTTCCTGTACCAGCTGCTCCATGAAGCAGTCATTTAAAGTATCGAGAAATTTTATCTCTGCATTTCGTCCTGAAGTGAAATGTTCCCAGTCAATATGGGGATAATTGAAATCCCCCACTATTATTGAGTTCTTAATTTTGATAGCCTCTCTAATTTCCCTTAGCATTTCATCATCACTATCACCGTCCTGGTCAGGTGGTCGATAATAGATCCCTAATGTTATATTCTTATTAGAGCATGAAATTTCTATCCATAGAGATTCTATGGAACATGCGGATTTGCTTAAGATTTTTACTTAATTTGATTGTACATTTTCTTTCACATATAGTGCCATATATATTATAATATACAGCAGCCCAACACAGTAGCATTTAAATTCAGAAAGGGGGACTACACAAAACTGAGGAAGTTAGTTAAACAACAATTAAAAGTTCCAATGCCAAAAGTGAAATCCCTGCAAGCTGCATGGAAACATTTTAAAGACACCATAATAAAGGCTCAATATAAATGTATATCCCAAATTAAAGAACAGTAAGAAAACAAAAAAGTGCCACCGTTGCTAAACAACCACGTAAAAGAAGCAGTGAGAGGCAAAAAGGCATCCTATAAAAAGTGGAAATTAAATCCGATTGTGGAAAATAAAAAGGAGCATAAACTCTGCCAAGTAATGTGCAAAAATATCATTAGGAAGGCAAAAAAAGTATATGATGAAAACTAGCTAAAGACTCAAAAAGTAATAGCAAAAATGTGTAAGTACATCACAAAGAGGAAGCCTGCTAAACAACCAGTGGGGCCGCTGGACGATTGAGATGCTAAAGGAGCACTCAGGGGCAATAAAGCAAAAATCGAGAAACTAAATTCTTTGCATCTGTCTTCATGGCTGAGGATGTGAGGAAGATTCTCAAACACGAGCCATTCATTTTAGGTAACAAACCTGAGGAACTGTCACAGATTGAGGTGTCATTAGAGGAAGTATTGGAACAAATTGATAAAGTAAACAGTAATAAGTAACCAGGACCAGATGGTATTCACCCAAGAGTTCTGAAAGAACTCAAATGTGGAATTGCAGAGCTACTAACTGTGGTATGTAACCTATCATTTAAATCAGCTTCTGTACCAAATGACTGGAGGATACTAATGTGATGCCAATGTTTAAAAAAGGGCTCCAGAGGTGAAGCTGGCAGTTACAGGCCAGAAAGCCTGACTTCAGTACTGGGCAAACTGGTTTAAACTATAGTAAAGAACAAAATTGTCAGACATACACATTAACTTTGGGGAATATTCAACATGTGTTTTGTAAAGTGCCTCACCAATCTACCAGAATTCTTTGAGGGGGTCAAAAAGCGTATGTGTTTGTGGGGGTTCAGCTCCCTCCTCCCTCTCAGTTCCCAGACACAGTTTGCTGGAAAAATAACAGTCCAGAGTCCAATCTGCAGGCAATTCATGGAGCAGGTCCTCAGGGAATCAATTATGAAACACTTAGAGGAGATGACAGTGATCAGGAACAGTCAGCATGGATTCACCAAGGGCAAGTCGTGCCTGACTAACCTAATTGCCTTCTATGATGAGATAACTGGCTCTGTGGATGAGGGGAAAGCAGTGGATGTGTTATTCCTTGACTTTAGCAAAGCTTTTGATACGGTCTCCCACAGTATTCTTGCCACCAAGTTAAAGAAGTATGGGCTGGATGAATGGACTGTAAGGTGGATAGAAAGCTGGCTAGATCGTCGGGCTCAACGGGTAGTGATCAATGGCTCCATGTCTAGTTGGCAGCCGGTTTCAAGCGGAGTGCCCCAAGGGTTGGTCCTGGGGCCGGTTTTGTTTAATATTTTTATTAATGATCTGGAGGATGGTGTGTACTGCACTCTCAGCAAGTTTGCAGATGACACTAAACTGGGAGGCGTGGTAGATACACTAAAGGGTAGGGATCGGATACAGAGGGACCTAGACAAATTAGAGAATTGGGCCAAAAAAACCTGATGAGGTTCAACAAGGACAAGTGCAGAGTCCTGCACTTAGGACGGAAGAATCCCATGCACTGCTACAGACTAGGGACCGAATGGCTAGGTAGCAGTTCTGCAGAAAAGGACCTAGGGGTCACAGTGGACGAGAAGCTGGATATGAGTCAACAGTGTGCTCTTGTTGCCAAGAAGGCTAATGGCATTTTGGGCTGTATAAGTAGGGGCATTGCCAGCAGATCGAGGAACGTGATCATTCCCCTTTATTCAACATTGGTGAGGCCTCATCTTGAGTACTGTGTCCAGTTTTGGGCCCCACACTACAAGAAGGATGTGGAAAAATTGGAAAGAGTCCAGTGGAGGGCAACAAAAATGATTAGGGGTCTGGAGCACATGACTTATGAGGAGAGGCTCAGGGAACTGGGATTGTTTAGTCTCCAGAAGAGAAGAATGAGGGGGGATTTGATAGCTGCTTTCAACTACCTGAGGGGGGGTTCCAAAGAGGATAGAGCTCGGCTGTTCTCAGTGGTGGCAGATGACAGAACAAGGACCAATGGTCTCAAGTTGCTGTGGGGGAGGTCTAGGTTGGATATTAGGAAACACTATTTCACTAGGAGGGTGGTGAAGCACTGGAATGCCTTACCTAGGGAGGTGGTGGAGTCTCCTTCCTTGGAGGTTTTTAAGGCCCGGCTTGACAAAGCCCTGGCTGGGATGATTTAGTTGGGAATTGGTCCAGCTTTGAGCAGTGGGTTGGACTAGATGACCTCTTGAGGTCCCTTCCAACCCTGATATTCTATGATTCTATGATTCTATGATTCAATTCGATGGGTTTATTGGGGCTAAACAATATTCTGAAATGCTTCACACCTGTCGGATTATCTCTATATGTCGATAGCGTTTTCCTCTTCCCCTCCATCTTCTACTATGCTATTGAACCTTCTTCTTGGTCACAAAAAGTGGGAATGTGCTAATAAAGTTTGCGGATGACACGAAGCTGGGAGGTATTGCCAATACAGAGAGGGACCGGGAGTAATAGTAATAGGATGAAACTTAATAGTGAGAAGTGCAAGGTCTTGCATGAAGGGATTAATAACAGGATTTTTTGTTATAAACTGTGGATGCATTTCTTGGAAGTAACAGAGGAGGAAAAGGACCTCGGAGTATTGGTTGAACACAGGATGACTATGAGCCCCCAATGTGATATGGCCGTGAAAAAAGCTAATACGGGCTTGGGATGCGTCAGGCAAGGTATTTCCAGAAGAGATAAGGAGGTGTTAGTACCGTTATACAAGGCACTGGTGAGACCGCTTCTGGAATATTATGTGCAGTTCTGGTCTCCCATGTTTAAGAAGGATGAATTCATACTGAGAAGGGCTACTAGGATGATCCCAGAAATAGATAACCTGCCTTATGAATGGAGGCTCAAAGAGCTTGGCTTGTTTAGCCTAACCAAAAGAAGGCTGAGGGGAGATATGATGGTCCTCTCTAAATATATCAGAGGGATAAATATCAGGGAGGGAGAGGAATTATTTAAGCTCTGTACCAATGTGGACACAAGAACAAGTGGATATAAACTGAACTGGCCATCAGAAAGTTTAGGCCTGGTCTACACTACGAGTTTAGGTCGACTTTAGCCGCGTTAATTCGAATTTAGCCTGGACACTTTCACACGACGAAGCCCTTTCTTTCGACTTAAAGGGCCCTTTAAACCGGTTTCTTTACTCCACCTCCGACGAGGGGATTAGCGATAAAATCGGCCTTAGGGGGTCGGAATTGGGTTAGTGTGGACGGAATTTGACGTTATTGGCCTCCGGGAGCTATCCCACAGTGCTTCATTGTGACCGCTCTGGACAGCACTCTCAACTCAGATGCACTGGCCAGGTAGACAGGAAATGCCCCGCGAACGTTTGAATTTCATTTCCTGTTTGCTCAGCGTGGAGAGCACAGGTGACCACGCAGAGCTCATCAGCACAGGTAACCGTGATGGAGCCCCAGGATCGCAAAAGCGCTCCAGCATGGACAGAACGGGAGGTACGGGATCTGCTCGCCATATGGGGAGATGAATCAGTGCTGGCTGAACTCCGAAGCAGTAAACGAAATGGCAAAATATTAGAAAAGGTCTCCAAGGCCATGAAGGACAGAGGCCATAACAGGGAGGCACAGCAGTGCCGCGTGAAAATTAAGGAGCTAAGGCAAGCCTACCACAAAGCCAGAGAAGCAAACGGAAGGTCCAGGGCTGAGCCGCAAACATGCCGCTTCTATGCGGAGCTGCATGCCATTCTAGGGGGTGCAGCCACCACTACCCCAACTGTGTGCTATGAGTCCCTCACTGGAGAAACACACAGGGAAGCGGGTTCGGGGTACGAGGAAGATGAGGATGAAGATAATGTAAATAGCTCACAGCAGCAAGGAAGCGGAGAAACCGGTTTCCCCAACAGCCAGGATATGTTTATCACCCTGGACCTGGAACCAGTAACCCCCGAACTCACCCAAGACCCTGTGGGCACACAGGGGACCTCTGGTGAGTGTACCTTTGTAAATATTACACATGGTTTAAAAGCAAGCGTGTTTAATGATTAATGATTAATTTGCCCTGGCAATCGCGGCCAGTACAGCTACTGGAAAAGTCTGTTAACGTGTATGGGGATGGAGCGGAAATCCTCCAGGGACATCTCCAGAAAGCTCTCCTTCATGTACTCCCAAAGCCTTTGCAAAAGGTTTCTGGGGAGGGCTGCCTTATCCCGTCCGCCATGGTAGGACACTTTACCACGCCACGCCAGTAGCACGTAGTCTGGAATCATTGCATAACAAAGCATGGCAGCGTATGGTCCCGGTATTTGCTGGCATGCAGACAACATCCATTCCTTATCGCTCTTTGTTATCCTCAGGAGAGTGATATCATTCACGGTCACCTGGTTGAAATGGGGCAATTTTATTAAGGGGACATTCAGAGGTGCCCCTTCCTGCTCTGCTGAACAGAAATATTCCCCGCTGTTAGCCACGCGGTGGGGGGGAGGGGTGAAGTGATCATCCCAGAGAATTGGGTGTGTGGGGGAGGGGAATTAGTTGGGTTTGTGCTGCACGTTAACCCTGAAACCGCAGCCCCTCCTTTTACATTGCAAACCCATTTTAAATGGCCAACCCAACGGGTGCTTGGTATGGTTAATGAGAGCAGTGCTGTTTTAAACCATCCCCACATGTTAACAAGGTTAAAAAAGCCAAAAGACTGTGACTTACCATGGCTGCCTGCAAGCTGAAATCTGTGGCCTGGCACTGCGTGAGTGATCTCTCACACGAAACGGGCAGGCCCTCAATATAAGAGGAAATATGCGACCTTGTAACGAAAGCACATGTGCTGTGTGATGTGAACAGCAAAATTTAACGTGAAAGAGTGTACCCATTGTTCTCTAAAATGTATCTTTTTTAACCACCTCTCCCTTCTCCTCCACCAGCTGCAAATGTTTCTCCTTCACAGGGGCTAGTGAATATTCGAAAGCGGAAGCGAAGGACGCGTGATGAAATGTTTACAAAACTACAGACTGCCTCCGACGCTGATAGAGCACAGCAGAATGCGTGGAGGCAGTCAATTACTGATTATAGAAAAGCCCAATATGAGTGAGAGGAGAGGTGGTGTGCTGAATCGCGGGCTGAAGAGCAGAGGTTGCATGCTGAATCGCGGGCTGAAGATGAGAGGTGGCGTCAGCTTGCACACAGAAGGCAAGAGTCGATGCTCCGGCTGCTGGAGCATCAAACTGATATGCTCCAGCGTATGGTTGAGCTGCAGGAAAGGCAGCAGGAGCAGAGACCGCCGCTACAGCCCCTGTGTAACCAACAGCCCTCCTCCCCAAGTCCCATTGCCTCCTCACCCAGACGCCCAAGAACACAGTGGGGGGGGCCTCCGGCCACCCAGTCACTCCACCCTAGATGATTTCCCGAGCAATAAGTGTTAAAGTTTTAAAGTTTTAAACTGCAGTGTGTCCTTTTCCTTCCCTCCTCCCCCACCCATCCCAGGCTACCTTTGCAATTATCCCCCTAGTTGTGTGATGAATTAATAAAGAATGCATGAATGTGAAATAACAATGACTTTATTGCCTCTGCAAGTGGTGCTTGAAGGGGGGAGGGTAGGGGAGGGTGGGGTGGTTGGTTTACAGGGAAGTAGAGTTAACCGGGTGGGTGGGGGGGCGGAGATTTCATCAAGGAGAAACAAACAGAAGTTTCACACTGTAGCCTGGCCAGTCACAAAACTAGTTTTCAAAGTTTCTCTGATGCGCACCGCACCCTGCTGTGCTCCTCTAATCGACCTGGTGTCTGGCTGCGCGTAATCAGCGGCCAGGCGATTTGCCTCTACCTCCCACCCCGCCATAAATGTCTCCCCCTTACTCTCACAGATGTTGTGGAGCGCACAGCAAGTAGCAATAACAATGGGGATATTCTTTTCGCTAAGGTCTGAGCGAGTCAGTAAGCTGCGCCAGCGCGCTTTTAAATGCCCAAATGCACATTCCACCACCATTAGGCACTTGCTCAGCCTGTAGTTGAACAGGTCCTCACTCCTGTCCAGGCTGCCTGTGTATAGCTTCATGAGCCATGGCATTAAGGGGTAGGCTGTGTCCCCAAGGATCACGATAGGCATTTCAACATCCCCAACGGTTATTTTCTGGTCTGGGAAGAAAGTCCCTTCCTCCAGCTTTCGAAACAGACCAGAGTGCCTGAAGACGCGAGCATCATGTACCCTTCCCGGCCAGCCCACGTTGATGTCGGTGAAACGTCCCTTGTGATCCACCAGGGCTTGCAGCAGCATTGAAAAGTACCCCTTGCGGTTTATGTACTCGGTGGCTTGGTGCTCCGGTGCCAAGATAGGGATATGGGTTCCGTCTATCGCCCCACCACAGTTTGGGAATCCCATTGCAGCAAAGCCATCCACTATGTCCTGCACGTTTCCGAGAGTCACTACCCTTGATATCACCAGGTCTCTCATTGCCCTGGCAACTTGGATCACAGCAGCCCCCACAGTAGATTTGCCCACTCCAAATTGATTCCCGACTGACCGGTAGCTGTCTGGCGTTGCAAGCTTCCACAGGGCTATCGCCACTCGCTTCTCAACTGTGAGGGCTGCTCTCATCCTGGTATTCTGGTGGTTCAGGGCAGGGGAAAGCAAGTCACAAAGTTCCATGAAAGTGCCCTTACGCATGCGAAAGTTTCGCAGCCACTGGGAATCGTCCCACACCTGCAGCACGATGCGGTCCCACCAGTCTGTGATTGTCTCCCGGGCCCAGAATCAGCGTTCCACGGCATCAACCTGCCCCAGGAACACCATGATTTCCACATTGCTGGGGCCTGTGACTTGGTCTATGTCCATGTCAATTTCCTCATCACTCTCGTCGCCGCGCTGCAATCGCCTCCTCCTCGGCTGGTCCTGGTTTTGCTTTGGCATGTCCTGGCTCTGCATATACTCCAGGACAATGCGTGTGGTGTTCATAGTGCTCATAATTGCCGCGGTGATCTGAGCGGGCTCCATGATCCCAGTGCTAGCTATGGCGTCTGGTCTGAAAAAAGGCGCGAAACTAGTATCTGAAGGACCAGGGGAAGGAGGGAGGGAGGGAGGGGTGAGTGACGACATGGCGTACAGGTACAGGGAATTAAAATCAAGAAAGGTGGCTGTGCATCAGGGAGAAATACAAACAACTGTCACACAGAATCCCCCTCCCCCCCCCCAGAGATTGAACTCCTAAGCCTGGGTTTAGCGGGCCGTTGATTTGACGGAGGGAGGGGGGAAGGAAATGAATACAGAACAAATCTATTTTTTACATCTTAAGACGACGGTGCAGCATGACTGATAGCCCTCGGCATTTTCTGGGTGCTTGGCAGCAAATACTGGGCGCTTGGCAGTTAGCCTTCAGGCCTATTGCACGATCTGATACCCACTGCAGTATGATGATGACGGATACCAGTCATAATATACTATCTACTGCCAAAAGGCAAGGGGTTGCTGCTGTGTAGCAATGTAGCCCCACGTCTGCCAGCCCCATGTCTGCCAGCACCCAGATCGCCCTCGGCCTCTTCTGGGTGCTTAGCAGAAAATACTGGGCGCTTTGCAGAAAATAGTATACTACGACTGATAGCCATCATTGTCAAGACAGTTTGATAGGACAGAGCATGTCTGCCCAGGTGCCAATGATTGATAGCCACTGCTGTACGACGAGGACGGTTACCAGTCGTAATAAACCATCTACTGCCAAAAGGCAAAAGGTAAGGGGCTGGTGCAATGCAGCCCTACGGCTGCCAGCCCCACAGCTACCAGCACCCAGATCGCCGATGAAGGCTACCAGTCATGCTGCACTGTCTACCGCCAAAAGGCAGTTAGCTGCTGCTGCTGTGTAGCAATGCAGGCCCACGTCTGCCGGCACCCGGATGACATATGGTGACGGTGAGCTGTGCTGAGCGGGCTCCATGCTTGCCGTGGTATGTTGTCTGCACAGGTAACCCAGGTAAAAAGGCGCGAATCTATTGTCTGCCGTTGCTGTGACGGAGGGGGAGGGGCCTGACGCAATGTACCCAGAACCCCCCGCGGCACTGTTTTGCATCATTCGGGCATTGCGATCTCAACCCATAATTCCAATGGGCGCCGGAGACTGCGGGAACTGTGGGATAGCTACCCATAGTGCAATGCGCCGGAAGGCGACGCTACCCTCGGTACTGTGGACGCGGTCCGCCGACGTAATGCACTTAGAGCATTTTATGTGGGGACACACACAATCGCCTGTATACAACCGATTTCTATAAAACCGGCTTCTATAAATTCGACCTAATTTCGTAGTGTAGACATACGCTTAGACTTGAAATTAGACGAAGGTTTCTAACCATCAGAGGAGTGAAATCCTGGAAGAGCCTTCCAAGGGGAGCAGAGGAGGCAAAAGACATATCTGGTTTCAAGACTAAGCTTGATAAGTTTATGGAGGGGATGGTATGATGGGATAGCCTAATTTTGGCAATTAATTGATCTTTGACTATTAGCGGTAAATATGCCCAATGGCCTGTGATGGGATGTTAGATGGGGTGGGATCTGAATAACTACAGAGAATTCTTTCCTGGGTGCTGGCTGGTGAGTCTTGCCCACATGCTCAGGGTATAGCTGATCGCCATATTTGGGGTCGGGAAGGAATTTTCCTCCAGGTCAGATTGACAGAAGCCCTGGGGGGTTCTTGCCTTTCCCTGCAGCGTGGGGCACGGGTCAATTGCTGGAGGATTCTCTGCACCTTGGAGTCTTTAAACCACAATTTGAGGACTTCAGTAGCTCAGACATAGGTCAGGGGGTTGTTACCGGAGTGGGTGGGTGAGATTCTGTGGCCTGCATTGTGCAGGAGGTCAGACTAGATTATCATAATGGTCCCTTCTGACCTTAAAGTCTATGATTCTATGATTCTCCTGACGCCTAGCTCCGCATGCAGATGGAGCTCCTTCTTCCGCCACCTCTTCTTGGCAAACCTAGTTATTTTTTTAGTGCCCCTCCCTGGTACCACCCCTTCCAATATATGATCGTGTTCCATTCTGGAGGGTCTTGAGTCTAGGGGCGATGAGACCACCTCTTTTGTACCTGATGGGAGGAATAAGGAGCGGGGACACTTTTGGAATATATAATAAGAGTATATATATACATACAGAAAAGATGCCATACCAGCTCTAAGAGTTTAATTAATTAAGATGACCTATTATCAGCAGGAAAAAAAAAACTTTTGTAGTGTAATGACTCAGCCATTCCCAGACTTCAAAAACAGACTCCAATGAGAAACTGCTGAGCTTGAATTGATTTGCAAATTAGATACCATTAACTCTGGCTTGAATAGAGACTGGGAATGGCGGAGTCATTACACTACTTGAATCTATATCCTTATGATAACTATCCTTACACCTCTTGTCAACTGTCTGTATTGACCATCTTGATTATCACTACAAAAGTTTTTTTCCCCTGCTTATATGTTCCATTCTATGCATCCAATGAAGTGGGCTGTAGCCCACGAAAGCTTATGCTCAAATAAATTTGTTAGTCTCTAAGATGCCACAAGTACTCCTGTTCTTTTTACGGATACAGATTAACACGGCTACTACTCTGAAACCCATCTCCATCTAGTGAAGGCCTATACCGCTATTAGGATTTCCTTTGTTTCTAATATACTAACAAAAACTTATTCTTATTATTTTCCTCAGCCCTGCTAGCCATGGATTTCTCTCTGGTGTCTTTTGCTTCCCTTATCCATTTTCTATATTTTATAACTTCTAAGTTCTATCAGTTGCTATCCACTTCCCCTGCTTTAAAAGCACTGATGGACCATCTCCCCCTATCAATGGCTGGGGGAAGATATCCATGCTCATCATCCTGGACCTCTTTGCATTATTTGCAAAAATAACAGGAGTACTTGTGGCACCTTAGAGACTAACAAATTTATTAGAGCATAAGCTTTCGTGGGCTACAACCCACTTTTTGCGGATACAGACTAACACGGCTGCTACTCTGAAACTTTGCATTATTTGACACTGTTGAAAATGAGATACTTCTCTCTAACCTAAGAGGCAGCAGGAATCCAGAGGGATGCACTAAAATGGTCTGAATTCTTCCTGAAGGGATGCAGGTGACACCAATCTCCTCCTATCCTTCCTGTACGACCAAACCAGTATCACCAGGATGGTCCAGTTCTTGGACAGAACAGCTGGCTGAAGCTGAAGCCAAGCAAGACAGAGGTGATGCTGGTGGGCAGAGCAAAGCATTTTGAAGGGTTGACAGCCACCCTGAAGTCTCCTTTGGCTTAAGGTTCACATCCAAACCTGGGCAATTCATTCTTTTGTAGAGGAGTATTCTTGGATTCCTTGCTGATGCTGAGCTCTCTCATAGCAGCGTCTGTGAGTAGTGCTTTCTACCATCTCTGGTTAACTAGGAGGCTCTGTCCCATCCTAGTGTACGATGACCTGGCCTCAGTTCTATAGGTCTTCCTCACTTCCTTTGTGGACTGCAGCCATGTGTAAGGGGTCTGTTGCCCCCTTACTAAAACTTAATGGGGGGTTGGTTGGCCATTTCCCAGGACCAAAAGAAAGGGCTGATGGGAAATCAGGACACTAAGACTGACAGTCCCCAGGGGCAATTGGGAGATGCCAATGCTCCTTGCCAGTACCCCTTGGTTAAGTCTAAGGTAGAGATGAACTGTTCCCAGTTTCTCCAATAGCTCATCTGTGCATGGCATTGGATAGTTGTCTGGGTGAGTTACAGCATTTAGCTTACAGTAGTTCACGCAAAAGTGTATCGCTCCATCTGGTTTGGGAACTAGAACCACTGGAGATGCCCATGCACTGTTAGAGGGGTGGATTACACCCATCAGTAGCTTGCCCAGGATCTTCCATTCTATAGCAGTTTTGGCTTGAGGAGACACCAAGTAAGGTTGGGCTCTAATTGGGCAAGTATTACATGTGTCAATGGAGTGGTCCGCCCCTTCCGTCCATCCTGGGGTGGCTGAGAACATCGTCACGAAGCTAGTGCACAGCCCCTTGATCTGCTGTCACTGCATACGTCCAAGGGTCATGGAGAGGTTCACCTCTTTCCACACCACCATCACCTTTTCCTTCATAGTAGACACCTTCAGGCCACTCAGCGTCATCTCCTCCCTGGGCTGTAAACTGGAAAACTTTTAATTCTCTGAAATAAAAGGGCTTTAGAGAATGAACACGGTATATCTTAGGCTTTAGGTTTGAGGTGGGGAATGCTATGAGATAGTTAACAGCTCACAGGCGCTCTTCAACCATGAATGGCCCTTCCTATGACGCTTCCATCTTATGGGCCTGGAGCGCCTTTAAGACCATGACTTGGTCCCCTACATTGAAGGACCGCTCTCTGGCATGTTTATCATACCAGGCCTTTTGCTCTTCCTGAGCATCTCTTAGGTTTTCTTTAGCAAGGGCTAAAGAGTGTCGGAGGGTGTTTTGTAGGTTGCTTACAAAGTCTAGAATGTTAGTTCCTGGAGAAGGCATAAAATTGATTCCATCATAGGTGATGTTCATTTTTGTTGCTCTTCTCTGGACTTCGCGAACATATTTCATGAATGTGGTGCCCAGAACTAGACAATACTCCAGCTGAGGCCTAATCAGTGCAGAGTAGAGTGGAAGAATTACATCTCGTGTCTTGCTTATAACACTCCTGCTAATACATCCCAGAATGATGTTTGCTTTTTTGGCAGCAGCATTACATTGTTGACTCATATTTAGCTTGTGGTCCACTATGACCCCCAGATCCCTTTCCGCAGTGCTCCTTCCTAGGCAGTCATTTCCCATTTTGTATGTGTGCAACTGATTGTTCCTTCCTAAGTGGAGTACTTTGCATTTGTCCTTATTGAATTTCATCTTATATACTTCAGACCATTTCTCCAATTTATCCAGATCATTTTGAATTTTAATCCTATCCTCCAAAGCACTTGCAATCCCTCCCAGCTTGGTATCATCTGCAAAGTTAATAAGTGAACTCTGTATGCCATGATCTAAATCGTTGATGAAGATATTGAACAGAACTGGACCAAGAACTGATCCCTGTGTGACCCCACTCATTATGCCCTTCCAGCCTGACTATGGGCCATTGACAACTACTCTCTGGGAATGGTTTTCCAACCATTTATGCACCCACCTTATGGTAGATCCATCTACATTGTATTTCCCTAGTTTGTTTATGAGAAGGTCATGCGAGACTGTATCAAAAGCCTTACTAAAGTCTAGATATACCACTTTCCCCCACCCACAAGGCTTCTTACCCAGTCAAAAAAGAAAGCTATCAGGTTGATTTGACATGATTTGTTCTTTACAAATCCAAGCTGACTCTTGCTTATCAACTTACTATCTTCTAGATGTTTGCAAATGGATTCCTTAATTATTTGCTCCATTATTTTTCCTGTTACACTGTTACAGAAGTTAAGCTGACTGGTCTGTAATTCCCTGGGTTGTCCTTATTTCCCTTTTTATAAATGGGCACTATGTTTGCCCTTTTCCAGTCTTCTGGAATCTTTCCTGTATTCCATGACTTTTCAAAGATAATAGCTAATGGCTCAGATATCTCCTCAGTCAGCTCCTTGAGTATTTTAGGATGCATTTCATCAGGCCCTGGCCACCTGAAGATATCTAACTTGTTTAAGTACTTTTTAATTTGTTCTTTCCCTATTTCAGCCTCTGATTCTACCTCATTTTCACTGGCTTTCACTATGTTAGGGGTCCAGTGACCATCAACCTTCTTTGTAAAAACTGAAACAAAGAAGTAATTAAGAACCTCTGCCATTTCCACATTTTCTGTTATTGTTTTTCCCTCTTCATTTAGCAATGGGTCTACCTGGCCCTTCGTCTTCCGCTTGTTTCCAATGTATTTGTAGAATGCTTTCTTGTTATCCTTTATATGTCTCTAGCTAGTTTGATCTCGTTTTTTGTCTTGGCCTTTCTAATTTTGTCCCTACAGACTTGTGTTATTTGTTTATATTCATCCTTTGTAATTTGACCGAGTTTCCACTTTTTGTAGTACTCTTTTTTTGATTTTTAGATCATTCAAGATCTCTTGGTTCAGCCCGGGTGATCTCTTGCCATACTTCCTATTTCTCCTATGCAGTGAAATAGCTTGGTCTTGTGCCCTTAATAATGTTTCTTTCAAAAACTGCCAATTCTCTTGAACTGCTTTTCCCCTTAGACTCGCTTCCCATGGAATCTTACCTAACAACTCTCTGAGTTTGCTAAAGTCGTCTGCCTCCTTGAAATCCATTATCTTTATTGTGCTGTTCCCCTTCTACCATTCCGTAGAATCATGAACTCTACCATTTCATGATCACTTTCACCCAAGCTTCATTCCACTTTCAAATTTTCAACCAGTTCCTCCATATTTGTCAAAATCAAATCTAGAACAGCCTCTCCCCTAGTAGCTTTCTCCATGGCTATTCACTCTCTCTGGCTGGAGCTGTTCCACTTTGTACAAATACACTTTCAGTGGAGCAGGGATTTGCATCTGGGTCTCCCACATTCCAGGTGAGGGCACTAAACCACTGGGCTATGGGATATTCTGGGGTGCATGCACATGGACACCCAGGTAATCACATACACACAGACCCACATGCACCCAGATGAACAGACCGATCAGCCTCACTTCAGTCCCCGGCAAAATCATGGAGCAGGTCCTCAAGGAATCCATTTTGAAGCACTTGGAGGAGAGGAAGGTGATCAGGAACAGTCAATATGGATTCACCAAGGACAAGTCATGCCTGACCAACCTGATTGCCTTCTATGATGAAATAACTGGCTATGTGGATATGGGGAAAATGGTGGATGTGATATATCTTGACTTTAGCAAAGCTTTTAATAAAGTCTCCCACAGTATTCTTGCCAGCAAGTTAAAGAAGTATGGATTGGATGAATGGACTATAAGGTGGATAGCCTGCGTCTGACAACGTGGGTATTCACCCACAAAAGCTTATGCTGCAATACGTCTGTTAGTCTGTAAGGTGCTACAGGACTCTTTGTCACTTTTTACAGATCCAGACTAACACGGCTACCCCTCTGATATAAGGTGGATAGAAAGCTGGATAGATTGTCGGGCTCAATGGATAGTGATCAACAGTTCAATGTCTAGCTGGCAGCTGGTATCAAGCACAGTGCCCCAGGGGTCGGTCCTGGGGCCAGTTTTGTTCAACATTTACATTAATGATCTGGATGATGAGATGGATTGCACCCTCAGCAAGTTCACAGAAGACACTAAGCTAGGGGGAAAGGTAGATATGCTGGAGGGTAGGGATAGGGTCCAGAGTGACCTAGACAAATTGGAGGATTGGGCCAAAAGATATCTGATGAGGTTCAACAAGGACAAGTGTAGAGTCCTGCACTTAGGATGGAAGAATCCCATGCACTGCTACAGGTTGGGGACTGACTGGCTAAGCGGCAGTTCTGCAGAAAAGGCCCTGGGTATTACAGAGTATGAGAAGATGTATATCAGTCAGCAATGTGCCTTTGTTGCCAAGAAGGCCAATGGCATATTGGCCTTCAACTACCTGAATGGGGGGTACAAAGAGGATGGAGCTAAGCTGTTCTTAGTAATGGCACATGACAGAACAAGGAGCAATGGTTTCAAGTTGCAGTGGGGGAGGTCTAGATTGGATATTAGGAAACACTATTTCACTAGGAGGGTGGTGAAGCACTGGAATCGGTTACCTAGGGAGGTGATGGATTCTCCATCCTTAGAGGTTTTTAAGGTCCAGCTTGACAAAGCCCTGGCTGGGATGATTTAGTTGGGGTGGGTCCTGCTTTGAGCAGGGGATTGGACTAGATGACCTCCTGAGGCCCCTTCCAACCCTGATATTCTATGATTCTATGATTTGATGATCACCTGTTCAGTTCATCCCCTCTGAAGCACCCTGTATTGGCCACTGTTGGAATATAGGATACTTCCAGAGATAGACCATTGCTCTTACCCAGTATGGCCATTCTGATGTTCTTATATAGCTTGCAGATTTATCATCCCCTGCTGTAATCTGTTAGACCCCTTTCCTCTCCCAGAGCTGAGATAGAACCCAGGCGTCCTGATGGGATCACTCTCTCTCCTCAGTTAGTAAAAAAGTAAGAATATGCATTCAAATTTTAAAACTCACCAGTGTCCCTTAAGTGAATTGATGTAAGATGTAAGAAAATGTTAGTACCAGAGCTGAGTTGGTCTAATATTTATTTATTTTTCTTTCTTTTAGACAGGAATTATATACAGTGCTCTTTTCAGCAAATTGCTAAGTTATCTGCAAAAAACTAGGGAGTTTTCAGGTGCCTAATTAAGTAGAGACCCCCTTAAGACTGTCACTTGATGCGCTGGGTTACCACTCATGACAACCCTCCTGCCAGAACGGGCGCCCCTCCTCTCTTGTGTGGCTGAGCCAGACACTCCAGTTCAGCTTCAGCACAGACCCAGAGGTTGGACCATGCACCTCTGCAGTTTACAGAAACTGAGATTCACTCAGCCCAGGGGCTTCTCAGTTAACAGGGACTTTCCCAGCACTCAGTGTTCAGCCTTTCTGAGAGCCTGAACCCCAAATAAATCTGTTTTACTCTATATAAAGCTTATACAGGGTAAATTCATAAAATGTCCACCCTCTATATCACTGAGAGAGAGAGAGATGCACAGCTGTTTGCCTTCTCCAGGTACCAATTACTTACTCTGGGCTTATTAATAATCCAAAGCATGTCACAGAGCAAAATAAAACAAAACACGCAAGTCTAAGCCTAATACATTAAGAAACTGATTACAGGTAATATCTCACCCTCAAAGGTGTTCCAATAAGTTTCTTTCACAGACTAGACTCCTTCCTAGTCTGGGCCCAATCCTTTCCCCTGGTACAGTCTTTGTTAGATCCAGCAAACATCTCAGGTGGTAAGCAGGGGTTTCCTCATGACTGGCAGCCCCCTTTGTCCTGCTCCACCCCCTTTTATAGCAATGGCACAAGACGGGAGTCTTTTGTCCGTGCTTGGCCCTCACCCCTCCTTCTGAATGGAAAAGTACAAGATTTCAGATGGATTTCAGTGTCAGGTGACATGGTCACATGTCCCTGTGAGACCTCATTCTTCATTACCCATGGGCTGGCCCACACATACACAGGAAGGCTCGCAGGTAAACAAGCCATTTACAACTCGTTGTTTCTGAAGCACCCTTAATGGGCTCCACTTAATCTGACTACATTAGTACTAAAAGTTTTTACTTTATATTTCTAACTTCAGATATAAGAATGAAACATTCATATGAATAGGAAAATAAAAGTTAGCACATGATAACTTTTCCAATGATATGTTACAAGAGACTTTTTGCATAAAGCACGTTCCAGCTATGTCGTTTTCAGATTCATCAGCCTATTTTCATAAAGCATACGGAGTGTAACGTCACAGTAATGAACTATAATTTTTAAATATACACAGATAAAGAGAGCAGCCAATTCCTCTCTACCTCAGCAAAAAGCCCAAGAGTTCTCATCTCCCTTTGGGAAGATCCCAGAATTACTGTTTACTCCTAAATTGAATAAATAACACTGAAGTGCAGACATGGAAGAAGAGACATTAGCTAGAGTGTCTCCGGTTTCCAGCTTGTTTCCATCCAGATGCTATTTCTCCCCTAGAGCCTGAGCGAACCCCACGGGGATTGCACAGAGCTATATTATAAACGGTGCACACCCCTGTGTCGGCTCTCAGCTCTCAGCTGCTGCAGATGCTGGGGTGTGAGAGATGTGGGACACGGCTACCTGAGGGGGATTCCCAGGGAAAACATTTCTATCTCAGGATTCACAGGTACCCATCTCTTGCTGCGGAGCTCACCTGCTCGACAAATCCAGTGCAACATGGGCGTGATGGGATAGAGAGTAAGACTGTGCTCCTTTCTCCTCTGTGATTCTTTATAAGTGTTATCTGTTCAGACTTTCAATGTAACTGAATGTTCCCTTGTTCGTGTGTTGTGAGATAGAGTAAATATAACTGCTTGAGCTAGTATCTTTGTCGACAGATTCGTAGGTTCATGGTCAGAAGGCACAAGTAGATCTTCCCGTATTACCTCAAGCTACCCGTGTATTGAGGCCAAAGACTTGTGTTTGACTAAGACCTGGTCTACGGTACGATTTCACATCATAGAATCATAGACCCCACAGGGTGAGAAGGGACGGCAAGGGACACCTAATCTAACCCCCTGCCAAGATGCAGGATTTGTTGCATCCTAGCCATCCAGGACAGATGAGTATCCAACGTTCTTTGGAAAACTTCTAGCGAAGGAGCTTCCACGTCTGTTCCATTGTCCTCCTGGTCTTACAGTTAGGAAGTTTTTCCTGATATTTCATCTAAATCTGCTTTCCTGTAGTTTGAACCCACTGACTCCTCTCCCGCCTCTGTGGCAAGAGAGAACAACTTTTCTCCATCTTTTTTTATGGCACCCTTTCAAGTAGCTGAAGACCTCTGTCATGTCCCCCCTCAATCTCTTCTTTTCCAAACTAAACATATCCAGTTCCTTCAGCCTTTCCTCGTATGGCTTGCATTCCATCCCTTTGATCATCTTTGTCTCTCACCCTTGGATCCTTTCCAATTTCTCTAGATCCTTCCTATACATTGTTGACCAAAACTGGACACAATACTGCAGCTGAAGCCTAACCAGGGCCAAGTAGAGGAATACTATCACCTCCCGTGACTTGCAAGCCATTAATGCAACCTAAAACTGTATTTTCTTTTTTTGCAATAGTAAGTAAATCCGCTCCCCTGAGACATGTTGATATATCAGCCCAACCAGGGTGTAGATCCCACCATGAGGTCAACCTAGCTGCCACCTCTCAGGTAGGTGGATTACCTATGCTGACGGGTAAGTAGTGTCTTCACTGAAGCTCTATGGCAGTGCTGCTGTAGCATTTTAAGTGTAGACAGCAAAGAGTCCTGTGGCACCTTATAGACTAACAGACGTATTGGAGCATGAGCTTTCGTGGGTGAATACCCACTTCGTCGGATGCATGTAGTGGAAATTTCCAGAGGCAGGTATAAATATGCAAGCAAGAGTGAGTCAGGCTAGAGATAACGAGGTTAGTTCAATCAGGGAGGATGAGGCCCTCTTCTAGCAGTTGAGGTGTGAACACCAAGGGAGGAGAAACTGCTTTTGTAGTTGGCTAGCCATTCAAAGTCTTTGTTTAATCCTGAGCTGATGGTGTCAAATTTGCAGATGAACTGAAGCTCAGCAGTTTCTCTTTGAAGTCTGGTCCTGAAGTTTTTTTGCTGTAGGATGGCTACCTTTAAATCTGCTATTGTGTGTCCAAGGAGATTGAAGTGTTCTCCTATAGGTTTTTGTATATTGCCATTCCTAATATTTGATTTGTGTCCATTTATCCTGTTATGTAGGGACTGTCCAGTTTGGCCGATGTACATAGCAGAGGGGCATTGCTGGCACATGATGGTGTATATTAATATAATATATGGAGATATACCTATCTCATAGAACTGGAAGGGGACCCCAAAAGGTCATCAAGTCCAGCCCCCTATCTTCACTAGCAGGACCAAGTACTGATTTTTGCCCTAGATCTCTAACTGGTCCCCTCAAGGATTGAGCTCACAACCCTAGGTTTAGCAGGCCAATGCTGGAACCACTGAGCTATGCAGGTGAATGAACTGGCAATGTTGTGGCTGATCTGGTTAGGTCCTGTGATGGTGTCGCTGGTGTAGATATGTGGGCAGAGTTGGCATCTAAGTCACTACATGCATCCGATGAAAGCTCATGCTCCAATATGTCTGTTAGTCTATAAGGTACCACAAGACTCTTTGCTGCTTTTACAGATCCAGACTAACACAGCTACCCCTCTGATACTTAAGTGTAGACAGGCTCTCAAGCAGATATTCCAGAAAAGCATCCAGTCTGGATCTGCAGACATGGGGACTTGGAGAATCCACCATTTCCCTTTGCAGTTTGTTCCAAAGGTTAATCACACACTATGCTAAACATTTGGCCCTTATTTCCAGCTGAAATTCATCTGGCTTGGGCTTAGCTCTGCCTTTCTCTGCTATATTACAGAGCCCGTTATTACCCATGGTTTTCTCCCCATGAAATTCTCCATAAAATCATAGACTTTAAGGTCAGAAGGGACCATTATTATCGTCTAGTCTGACCTCCTGCACAATGCAGGCCACAGAATCTCACCCACCGACTCCTGTAACAAACCACTAACCTATGTCTGAGTTATTGAAGTCCTCAAATCATGGTTTAAAGACTTCAAGGTGCAGAGAATCCTCCAGCAAGTGACCCGTGCCCCCCGCTGCAGAGGAAGGCGAAAAACCCCCATGGCCTCTGCCAATCTGCCCTGGAGGCAAATTCCTTCCCGACCCAAAATATGGCGATCAGCTAAACCCTGAGCATGTGGGCAAGACTCACCAGCCAGCACCCAGGAGAGAATTCTCTGTAGTAAATCAGATCCCACCCCATCTAACATCCCATCACAGGCCATTGGGCATATTTACTGCTAGTAGTCAAAGACCAATTAATTGCCAAAATTAGGCTATCCCATCATACCATCCCCTCCATAAACTTATCAAGCTTAGTCTTGAAGCCAGATATGTCTTTTGCCGCCAATGCTCCCCTTGGAAGTCTGTTCCAGAACTTCACTCCTCTGATGGTTAGAAACCTTCGTCTAATTTCAAGTCTAAACTTCCTGACGGCCAGTTTATATCCATTTGTTCTTGTGTCCACATTGGTACTGAGCTTAAATAATTCCTCTCCCTCCCTGGAATTTATCCCTCTGATATATTTATAGAGAGCAGTCATATCTCCCCTCAGCCTTCTTTTGGTTAGGCTAAACAAGCCAAGCTCTTTGAGTCTCCGTTCTTAAGACAGGTTTTCCATTCCTCGGATACAGCCCTTCTCTGTATCTGTTCCAGTTTGAGTTCATCCTTCTTAAACATGGGAGACCAGAACTGCACACAGCATTCCAGATGAGGTCTCACCAGTGCTTTGTATAACAGTACTTACTCCTCCTCATCTCTACTGGAAATACTTCACCTGATGCATCCCAAGACCACATTAGCTTTTTTCACGGCCATATCACATTGGCGGCTCATAGTCATCCTGTGATCAACAAATACTCCAAGGTCCTTCTCCTCCTCTGTTACTTCCAACTAATGCATCCCCAGCTTATAACATTTTTTTTGTTATTCATCCCTAAATGCATGACATTGCACTTTTACTATTACATGTTTCAGAGTAGCAGCCGTGTTAGTCTGTATCCGCAAAAAGAACAGGAGTACTTGTGGCACCTTAGAGACTAACAAATTTATTAGAGCATAAGCTTTCGTGGGCTACAACCCACTTCTTCGGATGCATATAGAGTGAAACATATATTGAGGAGATATATATACACACACATACAGAGAGCATGAACAGGTGGGAGTTGTCTTACCAACTCTGAGAGGCCAATTAAGTAAGAGAAAAAAAACTTTTGAAGTGATAATCAAGATGGCTCAGTACAGACAGTTTGATAAGAAGCAAGTGTGAAAATACTTACAAGGGGAGATAGATTCAATGTTTGTAATGGCTCAGCCATTCCCAGTCTTTATTTAATCCTGTGTTGATTGTGTCTAGTTTGCATATCAATTCCAGCTCAGCAGTCTCTCGTTGGAGTCTGTTTTTGAAGTTTTTCTGTTTTAAGATAGCCACCCGCAGGTCTGTCATAGAATGGCCAGACAGGTTAAAGTGTTCTCCCACTGGTTTTTGAGTATTATGATTCCTGATGTCAGATTTGTGTCCATTAATTCTTTTGCGTAGAGACTGTCCGGTTTGGCCAATGTACATGGCAGAGGGGCATTGCTGGCACATGATGGCATATATCACATTGGTAGATGTGCAGGTGAACGAGCCCCTGATGGTATGGCTGATGTGATTAGGCCCTATGATGATGTCACTTGAATAGATATGTGGACAGAGTTGGCATCGGGCTTTGTTACAAGGATAGGTTCCTGGGTCAGTGTTTTTGTTCAGCAAAACAGATTGACAGAGCCAGATGAGTACCCAGAAGTCACCTCCTACAAGACAGGGCCAACAAAGAAAATAACAGAACACCACTAGCTGTCACCTTCAGCCCCCAACTAAAACCTCTCCAGCGCATCATCAGAGATCTACAACCTATCCTGAAAGATGATCCTTTACTCTCACAGATCTTGGGAGACAGACCTGTCCTCGCTTACAGACAACCCCCCAACCTAAAGCAAATACTCACCAGCAACCACACATCACTGAACAAAAACACTGACCCAGGAACCTATCCTTGTAACAAAGCCCGATGCCAACTCTGTCCACATATCTATTCAAGTGACATCATCATAGGGCCTAATCTCATCAGCCATACCATCAGTGGCTCGTTCACCTGCACATCTACCAATGTGATATATGCCATCATGTGCCAGCAATGCCCCTCTGCCATGTACATTGGCCAAACCGGATAGTCTCTACGCAAAAGAATTAATGGACACAAATCTGACATCAGGAATCATAATACTCAAAAACCAGTGGGAGAACACTTTAACCTGTCTGGCCATTCTATGACAGACCTGCGGGTGGCTATCTTAAAACAGAAAAACTTCAAAAACAGACTCCAACGAGAGACTGCTGAGCTGGAATTGATATGCAAACTAGACACAATCAACACAGGATTAAATAAAGACTGGGAATGGCTGAGCCATTACAAACATTGAATCTATCTCCCCTTGTAAGTATTTTCACACTTGCTTCTTATCAAACTGTCTGTACTGAGCCATCTTGATTATCACTTCAAAAGTTTTTTTTCTCTTACTTAATTGGCCTCTCAGAGTTGGTAAGACAACTCCCACCTGTTCATGCTCTCTGTATGTGTGTGTATATATATCTCCTCAATATATGTTTCACTCTATATGCATTCGAAGAAGTGGGTTGTAGCCCACGAAAAGCTTATGCTCTAATAAATTTGTTAGTCTCTAAGGTGCCACAAGTACTCCTGTTCTTTTTACTATTACATTTCATCCTATTACTATTACTCCAGTTTACAAGGTCATCCATATCTTCCTGTATGATATCCCGGTCCTTCTCTGTATTGGCAATACCTCCCAGCTTTATGTCATCCACAAACTTTATTAGCACATTCTCACTTTTTGTGCCAAGGTCAGTAATAAAAAGATTAAAGAAGATTGGTCCCAAAACCGACCCCTGAGGAACTCCACTAGTTAACTCCTTCCAGCCTGACAGTTCACCTGTTGTAGTCTCCCCTTTAATGAGTTCCTTATCCACCTTTCAATTTTCATGTTGATCCCCATCTTTTCCAATTTAGCTAATAATTCCCCATGTAGAACTGTATCAAATGCCTTTCTGAAATCAAGGTAAATTAGATCCACTGTGTTTCCTTTGTCTAAAAAATCTGTTACCTTCTCAAAGAAGGAGATCAGGTTGGTTTGGCACAATCTACCTTTTGTAAAACCATGTTGTATTTTGTCTCAATTACCATTGACCTCAATGTCCTTAACTACTTTCTCCTTCAAAATTTTTCCCAAGACCTTGCATACTACAGATGTCAAACTAACAGGCTTGTAGTTACCGGGATCCCTTCCCCCCCCCCCCCCTTCTTAAAAATAGGAACTATGTTAGCAATTCTCCAGTCATACGGTA
This sequence comes from Emys orbicularis, assembly GCF_028017835.1. Taxonomy (NCBI): domain Eukaryota; kingdom Metazoa; phylum Chordata; order Testudines; family Emydidae; genus Emys; species Emys orbicularis. The sequence continues at coordinate 367,580,737 of NC_088683.1, forward strand.
CAACCCCTGAGTTTACAGATTCATTAACAATTCTTGCTAATGGGCTTGCAATTTCATGTGCCAGTTCCTTTAATATTTTTTGGATGAAGATTATCTGGGCCCCCCGATTTAGTCCCATTAAGCTGTTCAAGTTTGGCTTCTACCTCAGATGTGGTAATATCTACCTTTGTATCCTCATTCCCATTTGTCATCCTACCATTATCCCTAAGCTCCTCATTAGCCTCATTAAAGACTGAGGCAAAGTATTTGTTTAGATATTGGACCATGCCTAGATTATCCTTAACCTCCACTCCATCCTCAGTGTTTAGTAGTCCCACTTCTTCTTTCTTTGTTTTCTTCTTATTTATATGGCTATAGAACCTTTTACTATTGGTTTTAATTCCCTTTGCAAGGTCCAACTCTACATGGCTTTTGGCCTTTCTCACTTTATCCCGACATGTTCTGACCTCAATAAGGTAGCTTTCCTTGCTAATCCCTCCCATCTTCCACTCCTTGTAGGCTTTCTGCTTTTTCTTAATCACCTCTTTGAGATGCCTGCTCATTCAGCTTGGTCTACAACTCCTGCCTATGAATTTTTTCTCCTTTCTTGGGATGAAGGTCTCTGGTAGTTTCTGCACCTTTGACTTGAAGTAATTCCAGGCCTCCTCCACCTTTACATCCACAAGTTCTTCAGTCCATTCCACTTCCCTAACTAATTTCCTTATTTTTTTAAAGTTAGCCCTTTTGAAATCAAAAACCCTAGTCACAGATCTATTTTTGTTCATCCTTCCATTTAGTTTGAACTGAATTAGCTCATGATTGCTCAAACCAAGGTTGTCACCTACAGTCATTTCTTCTATGAGGTCCTCACTACTCACCAAAACCAAATCTAAAATGGCATCCCCTCTTGTTGGTTCAGAAAACACTTGGTGAAGGAATCCATCAGCTATCGCATCCAGGAAAATCTGAGCCCTATTATTATTACTAGCACTTGTCTTCCAGACTATATCTGGGAAGTTAAAGTCTCCCATGATCACACAATTCCCATTAGTATTTACTTCATTAAAAACATAAAAGAGGTCTCTATTCATATCCAAATCGGATCCCGGCGGTCTGTAGCACACCCCAAGTACTATCCCATGGAGGCTCTAGTAGCTTTCTTCCCCAATGTGATTTCTTTTCTCCATTTGATTGTACTTTTGATAAGATAAAGAGATGAAGCTCTTTATGTCCCTCACTGGTCGCCATTTTCTGCAGCCTCCAATCCTTTTTGTGGCTCTTTTCTGCATGTACTCCAAATTTTCAAATTGTGAAATGTGGACCACGGAACTGGATGCAGTCGGTTTCACCAATGCCATATGCAGAGGTAAAATCCTTCCCCTGCTCCAGCTCACCACTACAATGAGTTGGTTGTCCACAGTGACACCTAAATCCTTTTCAGGGTCCCTCAATTCCATAATACAGTGATCGAGTCTGTGGGTTGGGCCTGCATTCCCTATTCTGAGATAAGTTTGCATTTGACTGTATTAAAACATTTGTGTCTGCCCTGGTGGCCTCATTGTAACCACTCTGCCAATTTTGGGTCCTCCGCTATTTTATCTGCAGTGATTTTCTATTTGCTTCCATATCATTGATGAAACTATTAAATAGCATGGGGCCTAGAACTGATCCCTGCAGTACTGCACTAAAAACACCCCCATTCCCTGTAATGCCCCATTGACAACTGCTGCCTGAGATCTGTCACTTAGCCAATTTTTAGTTTATTTTACATGTCCTCTACTGATATTGGATAGTGTTTTGATCTGAATGTTTTCTCTGACTACATCAAATCAGAGTCATTGAAGGCTATCGTATATGCACAGTCCCCTTGGTCAACCAAATGTGTACAGTCATTAAAGGATGAAAACTTATTTGACAAGACTGTTTCCATAAACCCTGTTGGTGACTCACATTCATTATATGACTAGACTTTTTTTTAACTAATCCCATGCCAGATTTTCCATTTTTTCCTAACCTTGTCAAATCGTTTAAAAAAAAATTCCCTTTAATTTTTAAAAGTTTATGTTTCTGGTGTTCGTAACCCTCAGGTTCTACTGTAGATGCTGCTTAACATCCTCCTTGACTGCTAATGGACTAGAATGTATTCCATCAGCTCATATGATATGAGATCTTCACTTTCTTTACTGCGGAACTGTGGCTTGTTAGCTAGCTAATAAACTCTTCTTAAAGAACTCCCAATTTTCCTTTCCATTTTCCTCAATATTTTTTTCCTCCCAATCAGTTTTGTGGATAATTTGTCATTGTTGAGGAATTAGCCCTTTTGAAGCAGTAATTATCTGTAGATATTACGGGATAGGAACTGTTCTCTATTTGTCCATTTTAATGTAATCAGTTCCATTCTGTTATTTTGTTCTCCTCTATCATATGCCCCCTTATTTGTGGCTTCTCTAAACAAAACAGTCCCAGACTTTTCACTCTGTCCGCATATGGCAGCCTCCCCCATTCTCATAGCCTGTCTCAGAAATCTCCTTTCTATCTGCTATATCCTTTATAGAGACTGGGTGACCACAACTGAGAGCGTTTCCAGAGCAGGTTGCTCTCCACCCCATTCCTTAGGCATCTGAACATTATCTTTGTTTTGGCCACTACTGTGAATCAGCAGGTGTTTCCATGGAACAGCTATTGATGACCCCCAGGTCTTTTCCCTGAGATGGTTCTAGTTGGAATGTTTCCCCCGGCACATGGACTGGCAAAGCTTTGTTTTTTGTGCGTGTTTTTTTACACTTTCTGATTTTGAGCAACCAGGTGCCTGGGGGAATACCATGGACTTTCTAGCCTGGCTTTCATTGCATTAAGGAACAATGAGGGATAACCAGTATCCACATGTGTGTTTCCTGCTGGTGCCTATTAAGATTTCCCAGACCATGATGTGTAGAAATAATTGCTGCATGGAGGACCATCAAATATGGAATTGGCATTAGTAGGGTCAGTTGTTCATAATTCATTTCTCTGAAAAATGAAAATGTGTGTGAAGAGCAACCAAGCGGCTTCACCCATGAGAAAAGTATCCAGTAGTGCATGTAGTGGCTCATATTAACATTGTCTCTCCATCCAGGCTTTTGTACTGCGACCATCACCCTGGACCCTGGGAACGCCTCAGAGTTGAACAACTTCTTCCCTACTACATGTCAGATTCCAACAAAACTGACTTCACCAACCCCTCCACCTTCATCCTAGTGGGCATTCCTGGCCTGGAGGTGGCCCATGTCTGGATCTCCATCCCCTTCTGTGCCATGTATGCCATAGCTCTCTTGGGGAACTTCATCATCCTGTTCATCGTGAAGACAGAACCAAGCCTCCATGGGCCCATGTACTATTTCCTCTGCATGCTGGCCATCACTGACCTGGTCCTGACTACATCCACCCTGCCCAAAACACTGAGCATCTACTGGTTCAATTCCAGGGAGATTGATTTCAGTGCCTGCCTCTCCCAGCTGTACTTCATTCACTGCTTCTTATTGATGGAGTCTGGGATCTTTGTGGCTATGGCTTTTGATCGCTACGTGGCCATCTGTGATCCCCTGAGACATTCCACCATCCTGACAAACTCCATGGTTGCCAAGATTGGCCTGGCCACGGTGTTTCGCAGCGGCATCCTCATACTGCCTTATCCCTTTCTGGTGAGGCAATGGCCATATTGTAGAACCAACATCATCCCGCACACTCACTGCGAGCACATAGCCGTGGTGAATCTGGCCTGCGCCGACACCCGCGTCAGTAGTTACTACGGCCTCTTTGTGGTATTCTGTGTGAGGGGTCTGGATATGATTTTTATTGCTGTGTCCTACACCCATATCCTCAAGGCCATCTTCAGCCTCCCCACAAAGGACGCCCGGCTCAAGGCTTTGGGGACCTGCAGCTCCCACCTGTTTGCCATCTTAACCTTTTACATCCCAGGTCTCTTCTCCTCCCTCACGCACCGGTATGGCCACAATGTGCCCCTGCATTTCCACGTTCTCATTGCCAATGTGTACCTCCTGGTGCCCCCCATGCTCAACCCCATCATCTACGGGGTGAGGACCAAACAGATCCGGGACAGGCTGCTCCGGCTCTTTACTCATAAAGGGACTTAAAGTTTTCTCCTGGTGCTCTGGCTCTCAGACCGAGCTCTGTGCAGAGCTGGCTGGTGACATGGCACTGTGTTCTCTTCTGTGAATCACTGATTGGACAGTCAGAGAGACATTAGACCCTTTCCTGACCTTACTGTGCTGTGTCAATGCGACAAACTGCAGAATCAGGCAGTGTAGAACTCATTGGTTTGCCACCCTTCTAATTACTGATAACTGGACCTCTGGGAATATAAGAACATAAGAATGGCCATACTGGGCCGGACCAAGGATCCATCTAGCCCAGTGTCCTGTCTGCCAATGGTGGCCAGTGCCAGGTGCCCCAGAGGGAATGAACAGAACAGGTAATCAAATGATCCATTCCCTGTCACCCATTTCCAGCTGCTGGTAAAGACACACCATCCCTTCCCACCTTGGCTATTGATGGACCTTCACAACATCCTCTGGCAAGGAGTTCCAAGCTTGGCTGTGTATTGTGTGAAGAAATGCTTCCTTTTGCTTGTTTTAAACTGTTGCCTATTCATTTCATTTGGTAACCCCAGTTCTTGTGTTATGAGAAGGAGTAAATACCACTTCCTTATTTTCTTTTTCTACACCAGTTATGATTTTATAGACCTCTATCACACACACACACCCTTAGTAGTCTCTTTTCCAAGCTGAAAAGTCCCATACTCGCCTCATACGGAAGCCGTTCCATACCCCTAATCATTTTATTGCCCTTTTTAACTTTTTCCAATTCCAATATATTTTTTTTGAGATGAGGCAACCTCATCTGCACTCAGTATTCAAGATGTGGGCATCCCATGGATGTATATTGAGGTAATATGGTATTTTCTGTTGTATTATCTATCCCGTTGCTAGTGATTCCCAACATTATGTTTACTCTTTTGACAGTCGATGCCCATTGAGTGGTTGTTTTCAGAGAACTAGCCACCATGACCCCTGGGTCCCTGCCTCTTACCCCGCTTCCCCCCCAAGGCAATGCCGCTAGTACACATCTTCCCTCAAGGCCACAGCCACTTCTGCATCTATTCCCCCAAGACACAGCCCCGCTCCACCTCTTGCCTCTATGCCACACTCCCTTCTCCACCTCTTGCCCCAACTCCCTGCCACTGATGCTCACTCTTTTTCTCCCCTCCCCATCACTCACTGGATCACCTCTCCATGCCCAGTTGGGATCCATCTTCTATGGGGCTGTGATGAAAGCTGCTGCTGCCTGACAAGGAGCCTGCAGTGAGTGCAGTGAGGAGGCAGCGCTGGGGCCGACAGGCCAGTCAGGATCGGAGAGGGAAGCAGCCGAGGGATGGGAGAAGGGCTGTGTGGCAGGCAGATGAGATTGTGCATCATACAGCTTGTGGGCCCTGTCAGGGTTCCCTTCCCACTCTGAACTCTGGGGTACAGATGAGGGGACCTGCATGAAAGACCCCCTAAGATTATTTCTACCAGCTTAGGTCAAAAACTTCTCCAAGGCACAAATCCTTCCTTGCCCTTGGATTAGTACCAAGTGAGTTAGACATAGATTCAGGAAAAGGACCACTTGTAGTTCCTGTTTTCCCAAAATATCCCCCCCCCCCCCGAGTGCTTTCACCCTCTTTCCTGGGGAGGCTGGAGAATAATCTACCAACCAGATAGGCAAACAAGGTGAGCACAGACCAGACCCTTGGGTTTTTAGGGCACTAAAAACAATGAGGTTCTTAAAAGCAGAACTTTATTATAAAGACAAAAGTAAGAAGAAGCACCTCTGTAACATCAGATTCAATCAGATTCAAACCACAGAGGATTCCCCTCTAAACAAAACTTCAAAATTACAAAAACGGGGATAAACCTCAGCCTGGGGCTGCCCACACTCTTCTCCCCCACAGTACCCCACATTACATTGGTGGGGGGGGGGGGCTCTGCCCTTCCACTGTGCCAGCTCCCCCCACCCCCTAGCATGTTCAGCTGCTCTTTCTGGCAGAAGCCAGACCTGGTTTTGGTTTCTGTGTCCAGGTGCCATTTAAAGTTGCCAGGTACCCAGTTTTCAACATCTGGCAGTGTCTAGTTACTGCAGGGTGGAGGGAGACTTTGGGTCATTAACCCATGGCAGCCCATGCTCCCCTGGTGCAGCCTCCTACCTGCAGGCAGCCTCCTTATCAGGTTGGAGCAGCTCCCAGCCCAGCCCCAGGGCAGAGAGAGCCCAGCTGGACATGGGCATCATTAAGGGAGGTACATAGAAGGACAACAGAAATGATTATGGGTATGGAATGTCTTCTGTATGAGGAGAGATTAATAAGTCTGGGACTTTTCAGCTTGGAAAGGAAACGACTAAGGGGAGATATGATAGAGGTCTATAAAATCATAACTGGTGTGGAAAATTTGAATAAGGAATGTTATTCACTACTTCTCATGAGACAAAAACTAGGGGTAACCAACTACGTTCCTTCTAAGCTGTGTTACTATGCAGCATGCTACCAAAGTTTATGCAGGATGGGAAAAGCACCCCTCCCCCAGCCCGGTGCCCCTCCCTGGCCCCAAGCTGCTGCACCGAGAGAGAGCTGGGGTGCGTCTTCTCTCTCTGCCACAGCCCAGCTGTAGACTATATGTCTCACCTGCTTGCTTGCCTATATATCTTTTCTTATGGATTTCTTATTGCCTTATGGTTTTGATTATTTGTTTTATTATAATAGGTTATAACAGGTTTATGTTAAAGTAGCTTGGCTGTAACACAAGGGACCTGCAGGCCACATCCTGTATGTTGAGATAAGGCAAAGTTATCATATGTTTATCTGAGACCTTTCACCTAGATAGATGGTGATGAGCTAAAGCAGAAGGTCCACATAGGATGTGTTAAAGCAGGTTGGCTGAGGAGGATTCCTAATTTCTGACCCCTTTAAACATAACAGGTCCACCACAACTTGGAAAAACCCAAAATAACCGGTTGGGACAGAAATAACAAATGTGACACCTAACCACAAAAGGGCCTGTCATGGTTCCTTCCCCACTCTGAACTCTGGGGTACAGATGTGGGGACCCGCATGGAAGACCCCCTATGCTTATTTTTACCAGCTTAGGTTAAAAACTTTCCCAAGGCACACATTCCACCTTGAACAGTACGCTGCCACCACCAAGTGATTTAGAAAAAGAATCAGGGAAAGGACCACTTGGAGTCCATATTCCCCCAAAATATTCCCCTAAGCCCTGCACCCCCCTTTCCTGCGGAGGCTTGAGAATAATATCCTCACCAATTGGTACAAGTGAACACAGACCCAAACCCTTGGATCTGAAGAACAATGAAAAATCAATCGTGTTCTTAAAAGAAGAATTTTAATTAAAGAAAATGTAAAAGAATCACCTCTGTAAAATCAGGATGGTAAGTACTTTACAGAATAACAAAAGACTTAAAAACACAGAGGATTTGCCCTCTAGGCAAAACTTTAAAGTTACAAAAACAGTGATAAACCTCCCTCTTAGCACAGGGAAAATTTACAAGCTAATGCAAGAAGTATGGGGAATAAGCAGGAAGAATTCATAGTGCTAGTAAATGAAGACAACTATGACACAGTTGGTATCACAGAAACCTGGGATAAGATGCATGATTGGAATGTCCATATAGAAGGGTACAGCTTGCTCAGAAAAAAAAAGGGGGAAGGTGTTGCCTTTTATATAAAAAATGTATACCCTTGGACTGAGGTTGAGATGGAAATAGGAGACAGACTTGTTGAAAGTCTCTGGATAAGGATAAAAGGGGTAAAAACAAGGGTGATGTCATGGTAGGGGTCTACTACAGACCAGCTAACCAGAAAGAAGAGGTGGATGAGGCTTTTTTTAAACAACTAACAAAATCATCCAAAGCACAGGACTTGGTGGTGTTGGTGAACTTCAACTACTCTGATAGCTGTTGGAAAAATAGCAGAGCAGGGCACAGATTATCCCAACAAGTTCTGGGAATGTACTGGAGATTTTTTTTTATTCTAGAAGATGGAGAAAGCTACTAGGAGAGAGGTTATTCTAAATTTGATTTTGAGAAAGAGGAAGGTACTGGTTGAGAATTTGAAAGTGGAAGGCAGCTTAGATGAAAATGACCATGAAATGATAGAGTTCATAATTCTAAGGAATGGTACAAGGAAGAACAGCAAAACAAAGACAATGGATTTCAAGAAGGCAGACTTTAGCAAACTCAGGAAGTTGGTAGGTAAGATCTCATGGAAAGCAAGTCTGAAAGGAAAAACAATTGAAGACAGCTGACAGTTTTTCAAAGAGACCTTATTAAGGGCATGAGAGCAAACTATTCCACTACATAGGAAAGATAGGAGGTATGACAAGAGATCACCTTGGCTTAATCAGGAGATCTTCAATGATCTAAAAATAAAAAAGTCCTACAAAAAGTGGAAACTAGGTCTAATTATGAAGGATGAATATAAACATACAAGACAAGTATGGTTGTAGGGGCAAAATTAGAAAGGCCAAGGCACAAACAAGATCAGACTAGATAAAGACATAAAGGGGAACAACAAAATATTCTACAAATACATTAGAAGCAAGTGGAAGACGAAGGACAGGGTAGGTTCATTACTCAACAAAGAGGGAAAAACAATAGCCGAAAATGTGGAAATGACAGAGGTGCTTAATGAGTTCTTTGTTCTGGTTTTCACCAAGAAGGTTGGTGGCGACTGAACACCTGACATAGTAAATGTCAGTGAAAATGGGGTAGATTCTGAAGCTAAAATAAGGAAAGAACAATTTAGAATTTACTTAGACAAGTTAGATGTCTTCAAGTTACCAGGGCCTGATTAAATGAATCCTAGAATACTCAAGGAGCTAACTAAGGAGATATCTGAGCCATTAGCTATTATCTTTGAAAAGTCATGTAGTCCTGTACTGTAGTAGGTGACATCTGGGTACTCTTCTGGCTCTGTCAATCTGTTTCTTCACTTCAGCAGGTGGGTATTGTAGTCTCACATGAGCTTCTCATTAAGAAACTATGGAAATATAACCTAAATGGAGCTACTATAAGGTGGTTGCATACCTGGTTGGATAAGTATTCCCAGAGAGTATATATCAATGTTTCACAGTCATGCTGGAAGGACATAACAAGTGGAGTTCCGCAGGAATCAGTTCTGGGTTCAGTTCTGTTCAAAATCTTCATCAACAATTTAGATCATGGCATAGAGAGTACACTTATAAAGTTGGCAGATGATACCAAACTGGGAGGGGTTGCAAGTGCTTTGGAGGATAGGATGAAAATTCAAAATGATCTGGACAAACTGGAGAAATGGTCTGAGGTAAATAGGATGAAATTCAGTAAGGACAAATGCAAATTACTGCACTGAGGAAGGAACAATCAGTTGCACATATACAGAATGGGAAATGATGGCCTAGGAAGGAGTACGGCAGAAAGGGAACCAGGGGGTCATAGTGGATCACAGGCTAAATTCGAGTCAAGAGTGTAATGCTTTTGCAAAAAAAGCAAATGTCATTCTGGGATGTGTTAGTAGGAGTGTTGTAAGCAAGACACGAGAAGTAATTCTTCTGCTCTACTCTGCGCTAATTAGGCATCGGCTGGAGTATTGTGTCCAGTTCTGGGCGCCACATTTCAGGAAAGATGTGGACAAACTGGAGAAAGTCCAGAGAAGAGTAACAACAATGATTAAAGGTCTAGAAAACATGACCTATGAGGGAAGATTGAAATAATTGGGTTTGTTTAGTCTGGAGAAGAGAAGACTGAGAGGGGACATGATAACAATTTTCAAAAGGGAGGTTTTGGTTGGACATTAGGAAAAACTTCCTAACTGTCAAGGTGGTTAGGCATTGGAATAAATTGCCTAGGGAGGCTGTATAACCTCCATCTCTGGAGATTTTAAGAGCAGGTTAGACAAATACCTGTCAGGGATGGTCGAGATGGTACTTGGTCCTGCCATAAGTGCAGAGGACTGAACTTGATGACCTTTGGAGGCCCCTTCCACTCTGTGATGGCACTGTTGCCCTGCACTGGTGAAAAAGGGGTTAAGAACAGCCCTGGGAGAGGGTTGTGCCAGGGAGCCAATTGAAGGGTTGGAGGCAGCCAATCAGGGCCAGGTTGCAGGGACAGTAGGAGCTGAGTCTCTCTCCATCTCTGGTAGGAGAAGGACCTGGATGCCTGATAGTTAGAAAGGGGTACCTTGAACAGCAGTGCTGGAAAGAGCAAGAGGAGCTGGGAGCTACAGCCTTGCTAACTCCCAGACTGAGGTTCTGGTACAGGACGGCAAGGAGGTACGAGGGCTGCAGTCCAACCCCCTTGCCCATGATGAGTGGCCATTTCAGACTGCAGTTTGCCCCTGAAGGACAGGGCTAGATAAAGACTGGCAGTGGGTCACATAGGCAAGGTGGGTGAAGGGAGTTGGGGTTCCCTGGAGAGAGGAGGACCCCTGAGTGAGATTTGGGAGAAGGAGGCGATGGTAGGAGAGACACCGGCCGGTGGACGGCACTCTGGAAGTGGAACTGAACTAATTCCGGGTTGTAACCAACAGGTGGTGCCACGGTTGTGAGTGTCGATGTGCTACACACTCCTATGATTCTATGAGAGGAGAGGAGAGGAGAGGAGAGGAGAGGAGAGGAGAGGAGAGGAGAGGAGAGGAGAGGAGAGGAGAGGAGAGAGGGATGGACTTCGCTAGTGGTGGGCAGTGAAGGTCCAGGGGGAGGGGAGATGGAGGGAATCAGTGAGTGGCAGTTGTGGGGACCACGGTAGAGAAGGGGTGGAACAGGGGGTAGGGCCATGGTCCAGCCACCAGGGGAGCTTCCAGTGGTCGGGCCGGTCTAGCCAAATGCTAGAGCCATGTGTCACCCATGCCTCCTTATCATCTCCGGCTGTCAGAGCACTGATAACCCCCAAAGGAACTAGAGTCAGAGTCCACCCTGCATATCACAGGTATAAGCCCTGACCATTAGTCAGCACTTCCCTGCCAACGAACCCCAACTGATGGCCATCAGAAGGTGAAAGACTTGCCAACTCAGAAAGTTTTTTTTCAAAGTAAATATGTTTTACAGGTATCTCAATACAATAAATGCACAGCTTTCCACTTGCTTTCAAAGCTTACATGTAAGTGCTGATCAGTTCAGTATCATAAAGTGAAATACTTTATATTTTAAGTGATAAGGATCTGTATGAAGAAGTTGAAAAACTGGCCAATCATTCCAACAGACATTTCTTATACTTTTCCTGGACACTTGCTTTCATTCAGCTCTATTTAGAGCAGTGGTTCTCAAAGTATGGGAGGTGTGGGGATGTGTAAAGGGAAGCAGAAGCCGCATGTTTTTTAAAGAGCTCCAGCTGCCAGCACGGGGTGAATGGGGCTCATGCAGAAGGGCCATGTACATTCAGGGGAGGGAATATAGGAAACAGCATGAACCCCAGCATTTACAGGGTGACATTGGGAGCCACAGCCATACAGGGCACTTCAGGGCTCTACATTAGCCCTGCACAGTGCTCTCTTAGCAATTGTGACACATCAGACATCATTGTGTAGTTTTCCCCCCAAGTACTTAAACTTAAACTCATTATCAGCAGCATGCTTACAATGAGAAACGGCTTACACAAGAAATGGATTGTTTTGTGACAAAGGGAGAAAAGCACACAAAACAAACTGAAGTGAGGACAACATTGGAGGTCCCAGCAAAACACAGAAGCCAAAAATATGACAAAGTTTATTTCAAACTGAGCTTTATGTGAAGTGGGTCCCGTGATGCACTGAGGCCTCTGTGATGGGTTTCCCTCCCTTTCCTGGGTGACACCTGATCTTCTGGGACCCCACTGAGCCCACACATTCCATCAGCCTGGGCTCCCTCGCTGCTGCACACAGCCCTTCAGCCTTCTCTAGCACACACACAGGTCGGGACACACCCAGCTGTAGAATCACACTGAGTCTGCAATCCGCTCTGTGTGGGAAGATTCATCTCAGGGATTGCCTCAAACTCAAGTGTACACACCCTCTGGACTGCAAACCCAAAATTATATTGTCTTGCACTGTGTTGAGATCTATACAATGCAAGCTCATTAAATTTGCCCCATTCCTCAATGTGGAACAAGATATACACAACTCCCCACTCCCCCAAGTTATGAATTGCACGAACTGGGTTTTAGAAAACAAAACACAAGCTTTTTTAACTACAAAAGGTAGATTTTAAGTGATTATAAGGGATATCAAGCAGAACAAAGCAGATTATTGAGCAAATAAAATACAACATGCTGACTAAGCTAAATAGTAGTAAGTTCTCACTCTAAATGTGGTTTTATGCAGGTTGCCATGTTCTTGAAGGTAAACTGCACTGCTTGCAGCTTAAATCTCCAGGTATTCCTTTCACAGCCTAGATCTTTCTCACCTGGTCTCAGCCCCTGCCCGCCCCCTAGGTTAGTTACTTTGTTTCTTCAGGTGTTTTCAGCAGTCTGCTTTCTTGTGTGGGGAGGCAGTTGAGAAGAACCCAGATTAACTCAAAGCAGAAATTGGATTTATATATGGTGGGAATTCTTTGTTTCCTAGTTTTACCCCCCATCCCTTCCCAGTAGAAAAGTACCAGAAGATCAAGATGGGGTCCAGTACCAGGTGACATGATCACATGACCCTGTAGTGTCAAAGCAGCATCCCAGGAAGCTTCTCAGGAAAGTGGGATCCCACAAAAATGGATACATGGGCAACAAAATGGCAGAGAAAATTCAGTGTTGAGAAGTATAAAACAATGCGCAGAATCTCAAGTATGCATATAACATTATGGGATCTAAATAGGTTGTTACTACTCAAGAAAGAGATCTTGGAGTCATTGTGGATAGTTCTCTGAAAACATCCACTCTATGTGCAGCAGGAGTCAAAAAAGTTACCCTAATATTGGGAACCATTAGGAAAAGGATCGACAATAAGATAGAAAATATCATATTGCCTCTATACCCACATGTTGAATACTGCATGCAGAACTCATCGACCTATGTTAAAAAAGATATATTGGAATTGGGAAAGGCAATGAGTTCCACAGGTTGACTGTGTGTTGTGTGTACTACTTCCTTTTTCGTGTTTGTTTTAAACCATCTGCCTATTAATTTCATCTGGTTACCCTCAGTTCTTGTGTTTTAAGAAGGAGTAAACAAGACTTTTGTATCCACATTCCCTACACCATTCATGATTTGTTGCATATCCTTCAGACATCCAGGGGAGGGCGGAATCTTTTGAAGAGAGTACAGTGTACAAATACCTGTGCAGTGCAAAGCAGTATAATTTTGGGTTTATACTCCAGTGCGGGGTGTGAGCCTGGGGAGATGGGAAATTGGATGTTGTCTGCTGTTTGTACTTTGGTGGCTTGGGTAAGTTCTCACTTTGGGTGTGTGGTGCCATCTCCTGTCGTGTTGGGTGATAACAGGGCCTCAAGATGTAAATCACCAGCAAAGCAGTGTGAATGAGGGCCAGCCCATCTGTGTGGTTATAGGGGTGCAGCAGTTTCCACATCTCCCAAACTGCACCCCGGGGTTGCAAGTACCTGTGAAGCAAGCAAAATCCAGATGTAGCAATAGTTTGATTCCTTTACTGCTTTAGTCTCACCCTAGCAGGGCACACCTATATAAAATAACACCATACTGAAATGGCCCCAGGGCAACACATTAGGCAAACTCTGTAGATATTCACTCATAAAATGTGGGATACCATGTGAGATGAACTCCAGGTCATTCTGACCCTGGGAGTGGTGAAGGAATCACTCAGTGAGTGGAGAAGTCCTATTGTACTAGTTCTGACACAGGATGAAACAACTGATTTCTGCACTTATTTCTGAGAGATCAACACAATATTGAAACGTGATGCTTACCTGATGCACAGAGTAGATGAATTATTAGAACAGTTGGGAGCTGCAAGATATATATTCACTTTAAACCTCAAAAAGCAATATTAGCAAATACTTTTGACTCTAGTATCCTGAGAGAAAAAAGGCTTTTTCCAGGCCCTTTGGCTTGCATCAATTCAGTATCACATCATTTAGCCTCAACAGGATGGCAGTGACTTTTCTGAGGTTAATAGACTTGATATCATAACTGCATGGGAGGTATGCAGGTATGCTGCTACGATCAATTAAAATGGTTTTTGGTCATAGAATCATAGAATATCAGGGTTGTAAGGGACCTCAGGAAGTCATCTAGTCCAACCCCTTGCTCAAAGCAGGACCAATTTCCAACTAACTCATCCCAGCCAGGGCTTTGTCAAGCCTGACCTTAAAAACCTCTAAGGCCTGGTCCCCACTAAACCCCCACTTCGGACTAAGGTACGCAAATTCAGCTACGTTAATAACGTAGCTGAATTCAAAGTACCTTAGTCCGAACTTACCGCGGGTCCAGACACTGCAGGCAGGCTCCCCCATCGATGCCGTGTACTCCTCTCGCCGAGCTGGAGTACCGGTGTCGACGGCGAGCACTTCCGGGATCGATCCCAGAACATCGATTGCCTGCCGCCGGACCCTCCGGTAATTGTAGACGTACCCTAAGGAAGGAGATTCAACCACCTCCCTAGGTAACCCATTCCAGTGCTTCACCACCCTCCTAGTGAAAAAGTTTTTCCTAATATCCAACCTAAACCTCCCCAACTGCAACTTGAGACAATTACTCCTTGTTCTGTCATCAGGTACTACTGAGAACAGTCTAGATCCATCCTCTTTGGAACCCCCTTTCAGGTAGTTGAAAGCAGCTATCAAATCCCCCCTCATTCTTCTCTTCTGCAGACTAAACAATCCCAGTTCCCTCAGCCTCTCCTCATAACAGGGGCTGCTAACAGGGAGTTTCGCAAGGGAGTTCTCCAGGTGAAGGAGGAGCAATACAGCACCCTTTTGGGGTAAGTGACTGTCTGTAGTGTGTGTTTGTTTGTGTTTGGGGGTTACTTGCTGTGTGCTGAGCTTGTGTTTGTCAGTCTGTTTGGTTGGTTGGTTGGTTGTTTGAAGGACCGTGTGCTGTGGCTGGCAGTTGGAAGCTGTGAGCTTCAAAGGAAGGTTTGAAACATAGAAGCCTCTGGTAATTGGCTGAGCCTTAATCAGTGGGCGGGGCATTCATACAGGCCAGGGCTTTATAAAGCAGCGCACAAGCGACCAGGGAGCTTTTGCGAACAGGGGCTGCTAACAGGGAGTTTCGCAAGGGAGTTGGGAAGGGGAGTGGGAAGGGGCGAGGGTCCCTTGCCGGTTCTATCTGTTTTCCCTTTATTCCCCTTAAAACTTTAAACTTCTTGCTTAAACAACCCTTTCAGCGGACAGGGGGCTGCAGACGGGAGTTTGACAGAGGGAGGCTTACGATGGTTAGGAAGACCCGCAACACCTGTGCCAGCACCGCTTCTGTCTCCTCCACCTGCGCCTGTAGCCAGACAGAGCGCCTGAGCATGGATGCTTCTACCCAGATCCTGGTGTGGTTTTGCAGAGACTGTAACTTGCAATTTCCACTTACTGATATCCAGGCTGGGGGGACCATCCAATGTGAAAGGTGCCTGCTGGTGGAATCTCTCAGGCAGCAGGTGGGAGAGCTACAGGAGGAGGTGGCTAGGTTGAGAAGCATCCGAATCCACAAGCAGTTCCTGGACAGTGTCCATGTGGAGACAGCTGAGGTAGCTGTCCCAGTACACAGAACTGCTGATACACCACTGCTGGAGGAGGGGATGGCTCAGGGTGGACACTGGCAGCTGGTTACTTCTGGCAGCAGGCAGTGCTCCACCCCTGCTCCGAACCCTCACGCTGTGGTAATAGGTAACCGTTATGCTCTTCTTGATACAGGAAAGAAGGCATCACCCCCTACAGTAAAGGAGGAGAAGCCTCGTACCCCTAAGGCTGGGAGGTCTGCTGCCACCACTGCGAATAGGAAACGTAGGGTAGTGGTGGTCGGAGACTCTCTGCTGAGGGGGACGGAGGCGCCCATCTGTCGCCCTGACATTTCATCTCGGGAGGTATGCTGCCTGCCGGGAGCCCGTATCCGAGACATTACGGAGGCATTGTCGAGGATTATCCAGCCCTCTGACTACTACCCCATGCTACTCATCCATGTGGGCACAAATGATACTGCGCGGTGTGACACTGAGTGGATCAAGAGTGACTACAGGGCTCTGGGAGTACGGGTGAAGGAGTTTGGAGCGCAGGTGGTATTCTCTTCGATTCTTCCTGTCAAAGGTAGGGGCCCGGGCACAGACAGATGCATCATGGAGGTGAATGCCCGGCTGCGAAGATGGTGTTGCCAGGAGGGCTTTGACTTCCTAGACCACGGGATGCTATTTGAGGAAGGACTGCTAGGCAGAGATGGCGTTCACCTTTCGAGGAGTGGAAAGACCCTATTTGGACACAGACTGGCTAACCTAGTGAGGAGGGCTTTAAACTAGGTTCGACGGGGACAGGTGAGCAAAGCCCGCAGGTAAGTGGGGAACATGGAGACCTGGGAGATGGGTCGGAAACGAGAGGGAGTGTGGGCTATATTGGCAGAGAGAAAGGAGGGTCAGGACAAAACTGGGAGGAAAGATCAAACCAGTATCTTAGATGCCTATATACAAATGCGAGAAGTATGGGTAATAAGCAGGAAGAACTGGAAGTGCTAATAAATAAATACAACTATGACATTGTTGGCATCACTGAAACTTGGTGGGATAATACACATGATTGGAATGTTGGTGTGGATGGATACAGCTTGCTCAGGAAGGATAGACAGGGGAAAAAGGGAGGAGGTGTTGCCTTATATATTAAAAATGTACACACTTGGACTGAGGTAGAGATGGGCATAGGAGATGGAAGTGTTGAGAGTCTCTGGGTTAGGCTAAAAGGGGTAAAAAACAAGGGTGATGTCATGCTAGGAGTCTACTACAGGCCATCTAACCAGGTGGAAGAGGTGGATGAGGCTTTTTTTTAAAAACTAACAAAATCATCCAAAGCCCAAGATTTGGTGGTGATGGGGGACTTCAACTATCCGGATATATGTTGGGAAAATAACACAGCGGGGCACAGACTATCCAACAAATTCTTGGACTGCATTGCAGACAACTTTTTATTTCAGAAGGTTGAAAAAGCTACTAGGGGGGAAGCTGTTCTAGACTTGATTTTAACAAATAGGGAGGAACTCGTTGAGAATTTGAAAGTAGAAGGCAGCTTGGGTGAAAGTGATCATGAAATCATAGAGTTTGCAATTCTAAGGAAGGGTAGAAGGGAGAACAGCAAAATAGAGACAATGGATTTCAGGAAGGCGGATTTTGGTAAGCTCAGAGAGCTGATAGGTAAGGTCCCATGGGAATCAAGACTGAGGGGAAAAACAACTGAGGAGTGTTGGCCGTTTTTCAAAGGGACACTATTAAGGGCCCAAAAGCAAGCTATTCCGCTGGTTAGGAAAGATAGAAAATGTGGCAAAAGACCACCTTGGCTTAACCACGAGATCTTTCATGATCTAAAAAATAAAAAGGAGTCATATAAAAAATGGAAACTAGGACAGATTACAAAGGATGAATATAGGCAAACAACACAGGAATGCAGGGGCAAGATTAGAAAGGCAAAGGCACAAAATGAGCTCAAACTAGCTACGGGAATAAAGGGGAACAAGAAGACTTTTTATTAATACATTAGAAGCAAGAGGAAGACCAAAGACAGGGTAGGCCCACTGCTTAGTGAAGAGGGAGAAACAGTAACAGGAAACTTGGAAATGGCAGAGATGCTTAATGACTTCTTTGTTTCGGTCTTCACCGAGAAGTCTGAAGGAATGCCTAACATAGTGAATGCTAATGGGAAGGGGGTAGGTTTAGCAGATAAAATAAAAAAAGAACAAGTTAAAAATCACTTAGAAAAGTTAGATGCCTGCAAGTCACCAGGGCCTGATGAAATGCATCCTAGAATACTCAAGGAGCTAATAGAGGAGGTATCTGAGCCTCTAGCTATTATCTTTGGAAAATCATGGGAGACGGGAGAGATTCCAGAAGACAGGAAAAGGGCAAATATAGTGCCCATCTATAAAAAGGGAAATAAAAACAACCCAGGAAACTACAGACCAGTTAGTTTAACTTCTGTGCCAGGGAAGATAATGGAGCAAGTAATTAAGGAAATCATCTGCAAACACTTGGAAGGTGGTAAGGTGATAGGGAACAGCCAGCATGGATTTGTAAAGAACAAATCATGTCAAACCAATCTGATAGCTTTCTTCGATAGGATAACGAGTCTTGTGGATAAGGGAGAAGCTGTGGATGTGGTATACCTAGACTTTAGTAAGGCATTTGATACGGTCTCGCATGATATTCTTATCGACAAACTAGGCAAATACAATTTAGATGGGGCTACTATAAGGTGGGTGCATAACTGGCTGGATAACCGTACTCAGAGAGTTGTTATTAATGGTTCCCTATCCTGTTGGAAAGGCATAACGAGTGGGGTTCCGCAGGGGTCTGTTTTGGGACCGGCTCTGTTCAATATCTTCATTAACGACTTAGATATTGGCATAGAAAGTACGCTTATTAAGTTTGCGGATGATACCAAACTGGGAGGGATTGCAACTGCTTTGGAGGACAGGGTCATAATTCAAAATGATCTGGACAAATTGGAGAAATGGTCTGAGTTAAACAGGATGAAGTTTAACAAAGACAAATGCAAAGTGCTCCACTTAGGAAGAAAAAATCAGTTTCACACATACAGAATGGGAAGAGACTGTCTAGGAAGGAGTACGGCAGAGAGGGATCTAGGGGTTATAGTGGACCACAAGCTAAATATGAGTCAACAGTGTGATGCTGTTGCAAAAAAAGCAAACATGATTCTGGGATGTATTAACAGGTGTGTTGTGAGCAAGACACGAGAAGTCATTCTTCCGCTCTACTCTGCTCTGGTTAGGCCTCAGCTGGAGTATTGTGTCCAGTTCTGGGCACCGCATTTCAAGAAAGATGTGGAGAAATTGGAAAGGGTCCAGAGAAGAGCAACAAGAATGATTAAAGGTCTTGAGAACATGACCTATGAAGGAAGGCTGAAAGAATTGGGTTTGTTTAGTTTGGAAAAGAGAAGACTGAGAGGGGACATGATAGCAGTTTTCAGGTATCTAAAAGGGTGTCATAAGGAGGAGGGAGAAAACTTGTTCACCTTAGCCTCTGAGGATAGAACAAGAAGCAATGGGCTTAAACTGCAGCAAGGGAAGTCTAGGTTGGACATTAGGAAAAAGTTCCTAACTGTCAGGGTGGTTAAACACTGGAATAAATTGCCTAGGGAGGTTGTGGAATCTCCATCTCTGGAGATATTTAAGAGTAGGTTAGATAAATGTGTATCAGGGATGGTCTAGACAGTATTTGGTCCTGACATGCGGGCAGGGGGACTGGACTCGATGACCTCTCGAGGTCCCTTCCAGTCCTAGAATCTATGAATGAATCTATGAATAAGTCATGTGCTCCAGTCCCCTAATCATTTTTGTTGCCCTCTGCTGGACTCTTTCCAATTTTTCCACATCCTTCTTGTAGTGTGGGGCCGAAAACTGGACACAGTACTCCAGATGAGGCCTCACCAATGTCGAATAAAGGGGAACGATCACATCCCTCGATCTGCTGGCAATGCCCCTACTTATACAACCCAAAATGCCATTAGCCTTCTTGGCAACAAGGGCACACTGTTGACTTATATCCAGCTTCTCGTCCACTGTAACCCCTAGATCCTTTTCTGCAGAACTGCTTCCTAGCCATTCGGTCCCTAGTCTGTAGCAGTGCATGGGATTCTTCTGTCCTAAGTGCAAGACTCTGCACTTGTCCTTGTTGAACCTCATCAGGTTTCTTTTGGCCCAATCCTCTAATTTGTCTAGGTCCCTCTGTATCCTATCCCTACCCACCAGCATATCTACCACTCCTCCCAGTTTAGTGTCCTGTATCTTCTGTCAGCATTCCCACACATAGTGAATATGGCAGTACATTACACACAGCAAAGAAAGCCATCATCAACTGCTAGGCTGAACAGTCTAAAAGACTCAGTTTGCCCTGACAATCTGAACCCCTCTTACTGGATAAACGTTTCTTCACTCCCTGGGGAGAGTCTCAAGCTGTAGTTCTTCAGTGTCTATTTTATGCTCTTCCCACTGCTCATGGAGCCCAGGGAATTGTCTGTGAATCCTGATTAACATGAGAGTCCACAGGGACTGTGCAGGGGAATTATAAAGGTCAGACACATGAGATTCATACGCTGCTTCTCAGGGCTCTGCCTTCTGTTGCTGTAAGAAGATTTCCTCTCAGTGCTGAGCGGGATTTTGGTGAGTTGCCTGTTTCTGCATTAAAGTTAGTGCTAAGGGCTCAGGAAGGATTCCAGGGTTCAAGTCAAGAACCGTTTGGGCAGGAATTCACCAGCACTAGAGACTTGAATGGTTTAGTATTGTCAGCAGGGCCGGCTCCAGGCACCAGCTGAGCAAGCTGGTGCTTGGGGCGGCAGATTGTTGGAGGCGGCATTCTGCCCAATCCTAGGGCGGCACGGCCGCTTTTTTTGTTTGTTTGTTTTCTGTTCTTGTTCCGCTCTGGCCGCCTTGTAGGGGGCGGCGGCGCGGAGAACCAGAGTGCCCTGCAGGGCAGTCCTCTTCCTTCCCTCCCCGCCGACCGGAGCGGAGCCCTCGCGGCAGGCGGCAGGAGGTGGCGCAGCGGGAGGGGCCACGTGGCAGCGCCCCTGCCGTTGCCCTTGCTGCCCCCTTCTCTCTCTCTCCCGCCCGCTTCCTTCCCCTCCTGCCCCCCCCCACCGGTCCCCCTGTATCCGCGCTCCGGCCGCGCCGCAGGTTTGGTTTTTTTTTGCTTTGCCGTTCTCGCCGCCCCGTTTTTTTTTTGTTTTTTTTGCTTGGGCGGCCAAAAAGCCAGAGCCGGCCCTGATTGTCAGAAACACCAAAGGATTTATGTATTGGAAATAGTTTAGACAAATATTTGTTTTTTCAGATCAGTGTCTTCTCTTTTACTGTGTCCTTCTATCTGTCTCATTAGCTCTCTGTTTTGGGCTGTGTGCTTTTCCCTCTGGTTCACTCAAGTTTTCCAATTCAGCAACTTCACTGTACTGTTAGGAAGCTCAGCCAAACCCTCTGCAGTGGGTATCTGTGTTACTAGAGGGTTCACAACAAGAATGGGTTGCACACTGGCCAGATTCTGCTCTCACATTCTGCCTTCACTAGGTCACTCCAGGTTGACACTGGCCTCCCTTATAGTAAAATCAGGGCCCCTGTGTTTTGAAATCCCCATCTTTCATGCTCAAACTCAGAGTGCCACATGAACTGGGGGTTTCCTTCAGACTCTTTCAGCACCTTTACAGAATAGCGCTCTCTGTAACAGGACCCGAAGCCATGATTTTTGCATCTCAGAGCAAACTGTTAAACACTAAGGGTGAATCTGGTCTCATTGAGATCAGTGGTAAAACTCTCAACACGGTGAGGAGTTCACCCTAAATCCACAGGTAGGGACTTTAATAAATGGCCTGATTTACACCAGCCATGGGCCTCCTGTGACTTGAACTGGAGTCTTCCGGAGGCCTCTAAGCATGGGTGAGCTTGCTTGCATTAAAGAAGAACTGACAGGAGAGTTGCTGAAAACTCAAACTCACAGAGTTATATGTTCAAAAAATTAGGGGGGAAAATCAGGAAGGGGAGGGGTCTGATCTCTTCATGCCCTTGCATCTCTGGTTCTGAAGATGACAAGAAGAACAAAAAGGCAGTAAAAATAAAAGCATATTTTTGGCTTAGAGGAAACAGGTAGTGTTGGAAATCTCACCGGGGGAGGTCCAGGAATGCACAGTGTGCATGTGGGAGCAGGGGCGGGGCACGGCACATGCAGTATCCAGATCACTGTGGTGTGGAGTCCTAAAACCGAGTGAAAGAGGGAATGGACATCCTGCCTAATGCACAGACCAAACAGGCGTAACAAGGTGTCCTGGGGCACGGGGGTTTCTCAGATTATATTGTAACGTGGACCACACTGTAGCAGATTGTCTCTGACACCTTCCCCTATCTGGACCATCCCATCTCCCATGAGTAATCCCACTACAGCCTCGTGGCATCAGCAATTTTCAACATATAAATCAGCCTCAGGAAGGTGTGTCTGGGTTTCTAGCGGGCTGCAATACGTTAATGATTTGTGACATTTTGAGGAAGAGTTACTCACACTGGCTCCTTTTAGTCTCCATGTCCTCTCTCCCTCCCACCAGGTCTGTCCCTCTCTCCTTCCTGCACTGGCTGAGCTGCTGCTGGGGTTCCCTTTCCCCCAGAAAGGCAGTACAGGCTGATCTCCCCTTTTCCCCGGTGCAGGCAGACACTGAGTTTAACCTCGTCTGAGGAGGTGTTTCTGTGAGCTGTTGCTGTGCAGTCTGGCACCTGAGTGAGGGGTATCGCTGTGTGGCCGGGTTGGAATTTCTGGTAGTGGGGGACCTACATGGTCAAGTGGCCAGCACTGGAGGTTATGGGGCAGGGAGTGAGGTGTACACAGACAGGTGGGCAGCACTGAGGGTTATGGGGCAGGGATCAGGGTGGACACTGACAGGCGGGCAGTGCTGGGAGTTGTGGGGGCAAGGAGGGTATGTACAGGGTCAGCCAGGTAGCGATGGGGGGCTGTAGGGCAGGTGGGGGGTACACAGACAGACAGGCAGCACTGGGGGTTGTGGGCATAGGGCGCAGCATGTACATGGACAGGTGGTCCACACTGCTGAAAAGAAATTTTTTTTTTTGTGATTGTTCATCCAAATACAGTTCTGGGATCTTTCCTGGACCCTGGTGTGTTTGGGCATGTCTCAGGGTGTCTTTGCCCTGGCAAGCCACAAAACTGCAGCGTGGATACCACAACCTTTATTCAGTTTTGTTTCCAATAGTCGTTGGTTTTGTTCTTCTGTAATTTCACGCATTTCACCAGTGGAAAGAAACATTGATCTTTTTGTGACACAGCATCCCCTCTTCTTCATAGTGATATTATTATGATATGATAATAGCATAATTATGATACATTTTATGCAAGTCAGGTCATGTAAGATGTCATTGGAAAAAATATGATTTCCTGAATCAATTAGCCTATTTGTATGAATTTATCGTTTTTGTACCTGAAGTAATGAATATAGACTATATGTTTGTATTTCAAATGTAGTTACACCTGGGTAATATGTCAATCTAGATAGCTGGTTGGGAAGGGCCTATTCAGGACAATGTGCCATTAGGGAGAACAGTATGCCTTAGGAGAAACTTATCTCCCACATAGTAAGACTTCCTGAGAATGCTCCAGACAGCCTATGGAGACAGGTAATCATCAAGTGATCCATTCTCTCTCGTCCATCCCCAGATTTTGGCAAACAGAGGCTAGGGACACCATCCCTGCCCATCCTGGCTAATAGCCGTTGATGGATCTATCCTCTATTAATTTATCTAGTTCTTTTTTGTACCCAGTTATGGTCTTGGCTTTCACAAAATCCTCTGGCAAAGAGTTCCACAGGTTGACTGTGTTAGTTCTCAACATCCTCTAGGAGTTTCACAGGCTGACAGGGTGTTGCGTGAAAAAAATAATTTCTTTTGTTTGTTTTAAACCTGCTTCCTATTAATGTCATTTGGTGGCCACTAGTCCTTGTGTTATGAGAAGGAGTATATAACACTTCCTTAGTTACTTTCTCCACACCAGTCATGATTTTACAGACCTCTATCATATCCCATCTAAGTCATCTCTTTTCCAATCTGAAAAGTCCGAGTCTTATTAATTGCTCCTCATATGGCAGCTATTCCATACCCCTGATCATTTTGTTGCCTGTTTCTGAAACTTTTCTAATTCCAAAATATATTTCTTTAGATGGGGCATCCAGATCTGCACACAGTGGGCATATCATGGATTCTTAGAGAGGCAATATGACATTTTCTGTCTTATCATCTATCCCTTTCTTAATGATTCCCATCATTCTGTTCGCTTTTTTGACTGTCGCTGCACATTGAGTGGATGTTTTCAGAGAACTATCCACAATGACTCCAAGATCTCTTTCTTCAGTGGTAACAGCTAATTTAGACCCCATCATTTTATATGTATAGTTGGGATTATGCTTTCGAATGTTTATTACTTTGCATTCATCAACCTCTCCTTGAGATACCCAGGTTAACATTGGCTCTTTTCGCTGCAGGGTCACACTGGAAGCTCATATTTAGCAAATTATCTCTTTATGCCCCCAAAACTTGTTCACAGTCATTGCACTTCCCATGATATTCCCCCATTGTGTAAGCATCACCTACATTCTTGGTTCCTTGATTAGAACACATAGTGTTTGCTTTGACTCAATTGACCAACGAATTCAGATTGCTCTGAATGAGTGACCTGTCTCCTTCATTATTTATGATCACCAATTTTTGTATCATCTGCAAACTTTAGGCATGAGAAAGGTAGTCAGATGAATTGCTGACATGTATCTATCATAATAAATAATATATGGAGACATACCTATCTCATAGAACTGGAAGGGACCCCAAAAGGTCATCGAGTCCAGCCCCCTGCCTTCACTAGCAGGACCAAGTACTGATTTTGCCCCAGATCCCTATGTGGCCCCCTCAAGGATTGAACTCCCAACCCTGGGTGTAGCAGGCCAATGCTCAAACCTCTCAGATAATGCCTGCAATTTATGTCTCAGTCAAAGCTGGGTGCCCGCAAGAAAGTCTCTCATCAAAAGAAACAAGGGAAGTAACAGACATGCATGCCTGTAGCCGTAAACACCAAGACCCTTTTGGCCTTTATGCCCATTCTGTTGAGCACAAAGTAATAGCCCAGCATGATTATGTCTGTTTGGCTCCTTTCCAACATAGGACTTGTATCGTGGATGAGACCTATGTTCCAGCTAGTCCACGGCCTTCTCTCTGACAGTGACAGCTGCAGGTGCTGCAAAAGAAGGCGTAAGAAACCCAGCAGGAGGTGGATGGGGTGCGTTATTTAACAGTTCTAAGGGTGTCACCCTAATATCTAACTGGTAGAGATTTGCCCTGAATCACGTGGGCGTATAGGTTTTTCAAATATTTATTTAGCTGTACCTATTGTAACTGAATAGTTTCACTATCCAAGCAAATTTTCAAGCCGTACCTGATTCTTGCTTAGATCATGGTCTCAACTATCTTTTGTGGCAATGAGCTCCTACTTAGGCATTGAGTGCAGAAAGACTTATTTTCCATCTGTTTTGAATTTGCCATGTTTCAGTTGAGTGGAATGTCCTCTTCACGTTGTGTTTAGAGACAAGGAGATTAGATTCTCGATCTGTTATCTACCAGTCAGTATTTTATAGACTTTTCTTATATCCCCTTTTATTTATCTCATTTGAAAGATAAAAATCCCAGTCTTTTCAACCTCTCTCTGTATGAGAGTTTCCCCAGGCGCTTGATCATTTTCATTCCCCTTCCCTGAACTCTCTAGTTTTGCAATATCCTGTGCAAGAAGGGTGCCCAGTACTACACAGAGGAGTCTAGAGGAGGGTGAAACATTGACTGACTGATCTCATGGCATTGTATTAACTGTAGGATTCCCCATCCCATTCCTCCTGGATCCCCAACATTTTGCTTAGTTTCTATCCACGCTTGCACTGTGAGCAGGATTTCAAAGGGCTGTGAACCATGATGCCCAGCTCCCTGTCCTGAGTTCATACAGTTAAATTACAACCTTGTAAGGTGTTCAAGCTTTTCCCTCCAAAGGCATAAATGTTGCATTTAGTGACATGGAAGGTCATCTGCCATCATGCTGCACATTCTCCTGGTTTGCTTAGCTCCCTCTGAGAAGTTGTATGGACTTGAGCATAACCTAAATAATCTGGTTCCATCTGTCAATTTTGCCACCTCACTGCTAACCCCTTTCCAGATTGTAAATAACTATAATATGTTTATTGTAATTTTGACAAGGTGGGGTTTTATTCATCTTGTTAAGTTGCATGTGAGTCTTACTGTCCTATACTAATACTGTTTGTACCTTAGCTTCCCTGTGTACTGCACTAATACTTCGGTGGTGGTAATTGAGTGTATGATTTTGCTGAGGCCCCCAGGGCAGGTGAGGCTGCCCAGTTATTTGCACCTATGTAACCTGAGACCCAGGAGGGGGTATGAAACCAGATGACACCTTTTGCCCGGGAAGCAAGACAAACAGAAGGAGGAGGAGCATCAAGGGGGGGTGTTGGAGGTAAGGTGGCTGGAAGCTGGCAGTCTGCATGGGGGACTGGAAGAGGGGGAAGCCAGAGCATCTGGCCCAGGATTCCCAAGATGGACTTCGCTGAAATTCACAGATGTCTGTAATAGCAAGCTCTATTCTATGCTGTATTCCTGTCGACTAGTAAACCTTCTGTTTTACCAGATTGCTGAGAGTCATTTCTGACTGTGGAGTTGGGGTGCAGGGCCCTCTGGCTTCCCCAGGAGCCCCGCCTGTGCAGATTTGCTGCAGCAAGCACATAGTGTGGAAGGGGATGCTGAATGCTCCGAAGTCAGACCCAGGAAGGTCGAAGCTGTGTAAGATTTTTGTCCTGGAGACAGTATGCTCAGAGAGCGGAGGCTCACCCAGAGTCCTGACTGGCTTCGTAGGGAGTAGTTCCAGAGCATCGCCTGGTGACTCTGTGACAGTAATATATATAACGTGTTTAAATCTCATTGCTGTTCTTTTCTCCCTTCACAGATACTTTGGGCATTTCTCAGCCTGATCGACGCATCAACCTCCTCGTGGCAGCTTTCAACCTCACCTCTTCTGGCCCTTCAACATTCATCCTAATGGGCATCCCTGGCCTGGAAACTGCCCACGTCTGGATTTCCATCCCTTTCTTTATGTGTTACAACCCACTTCTTCGGATGCATATAGAGTGAAACATATATTGAGGAGATATATATACACACATACAGAGAGCATGAACAGGTGGGAGTTGTCTTACCAAGTCTGAGAGGCCAATTAAGTAAGAGAAAAAAAACTTTTGAAGTGATAATCAAGATAGTCCAGTACAGACAGTTTGATAAGAAGCAAGTGTGAGAATACTTACAAGGGGAGATAGATTCAACGTTTGTAATGGCTCAGCCATTCCCAATCCCTATTTAGCCCTGAGTTGATTGTGTCTAGTTTGCATATCAATTCCAGCTCAGCAGTCTCTCGTTGGAGTCTGTTTTTGAAGTTTTTCTGTTTTAAGATAGCCACCCGCAGGTCTGTCAAAGAATGGCCAGACAGGTTAAAGTGTTCTCCCACTGGTTTTTGAGTATTATGATTCCTGATGTCAGATTTGTGTCCATTAATTCTTTTGCGTAGAGACTGTCCGGTTTGGCCAATGTACATGGCAGAGGGGCATTGCTGGCACATGATGGCATATATCACATTGGTAGATGTGCAGGTGAACGAGCCCCTGATGGTATGGCTGATGTGATTAGGCCCTATGATGGTGTCACTTGAATAGATATGTGGACAGAGTTGGCATCGGGCTTTGTTACAAGGATAGGTTCCTGGGTCAGTGTTTTTGACCCAGGAACCTATCCTTGTAACAAAGCCCGATGCCAACTCTGTCCACATATCTATTCAAGTGACACCATCATAGGGCCTAATCACATCAGCCATACCATCAGGGGCTCGTTCACCTGCACATCTACCAATGTGATATATGCCATCATGTGCCAGCAATGCCCCTCTGCCATGTACATTGGCCAAACCGGACAGTCTCTACGCAAAAGAATTAATGGACACAAATCTGACATCAGGAATCATAATACTCAAAAACCAGTGGGAGAACACTTTAACCTGTCTGGCCATTCTTTGACAGACCTGCGGGTGGCTATCTTAAAACAGAAAAACTTCAAAAACAGACTCCAACGAGAGACTGCTGAGCTGGAATTGATATGCAAACTAGACACAATCAACTCAGGGCTAAATAGGGATTGGGAATGGCTGAGCCATTACAAACATTGAATCTATCTCCCCTTGTAAGTATTCTCACACTTGCTTCTTATCAAACTCTCTGTACTGGACTATCTTGATTATCACTTCAAAAGTTTTTTTTCTCTTACTTAATTGGCCTCTCAGACTTGGTAAGACAACTCCCACCTGTTCATGCTCTCTGTATGTGTGTATATATATCTCCTCAATATATGTTTCACTCTATATGCATCCGAAGAAGTGGGTTGTAGCCCACGAAAGCTTATGCTCTAATAAATTTGTTAGTCTCTAAGGTGCCACAAGTACTCCTGTTATTTTTGCGGATACAGACTAACACGGCTGCTACTCTGAAACCTGTCTTTATGTGTTACATCATCAGCCTGTTGGGAAATTTCATGCTTCTGTTTGTTGTAGGCAAAGAGCAGACCCTGTACAAGCCGATGTACCTGCTGCTCTGCATGCTGGCGCTCACAGACATCACCACTTCTACGTCCGTTGTACCAAGGGCACTTTGTATATTTTGGTTCAATTTGAAAGGAATTACTATGGGTGGATGCCTCATCCAGATGTTCTTCCTTCATGCAGTTTCTGTTATGTAGTCAGCTGTTCTCGTGATAATGGCCTTTGATCGCTACATTGCCATATGTAACCCTCTGAGATATTCCACCATCCTCACCAATGCACGAGTAGCTAAGTTAGGACTTTTGGGTTTGATAAGAGCTGTTCTCTTCATTCTGCCCCTGCCCCTGCTCCTGAGCAGGCATCCATTCTGTGCCAACCTCATTATCCCCCACATGTACTGTGACCACATGGCTGTGGCGAAGATGTCATGTGGGGACATTACAGTCAACAGGATGTACGGCTTGGTGATAGCATTTGTAGTCATTGGTTTAGACCTGTTGCTCGTTGCCCTGTCCTATGGTCTGATCATCAGGGCTGTCCTCAGAATCTCCTCCAAGACAGCCCACAAGAAAGCCCTCAACACCTGCACAGCGCACATCTGTGTGATGCTCATGTCCTGTACTCTCTTGTTCTCCACTCTGACACACCGGTTTGGTCAAGGCATAGCTACCCACATTCACATCATCTTGGCCACCCTGTACTTCCTCATCCCCCCCATGTTCAACCCTATCATTTATGGTGTCAAAACCAAAGAGCTTAGTGAGAAAGTGAGCAAATACACCTGCAGAAGGTGATTGCTGGGGGTAATTATTTTAAACCTGTACAACAAGATGGGGAAAGGATATAGCCTCATTAATCAAGGATGCTCTGTCCCAATTTGGGTGAGCTCAACACTGTGAAAGTTCAGAGTCAGAAGTTCCTCACACCTAATGTCTCATCACTCCATCACCCAAGCACTGCTCTCTCCGTTGCTGAGTTCCCTCGATCTGACCATCACCTGATCTCTTTCAGGCATCATCCCCGCCCCAGCTGAACCCTATCTGACTGTTACTTCCACACCAAGAGAATATACTGCAATTTTCTGATGTAAGGTGACTTTGCATTAAACCCTGTGTTCTTGATCAGTTCAACAAACTAAAGTTATGCTCTCTGATAGCCAAAGACAAATTAAGAAACTACAATGTTGAAATTGTTTATCTTATGTACAGTGATCCAGTCAGAAAATTTACCTGACTTTTCTAAATCCAATCCTTCAGTATGCCTGGAGGATAAATCAAATGTTTCACTTGGAAGGTGCTAATATAGGAATGTTGCTGCAGGAATTGAAGACATTGTACTAGAGGCTGTTTGTGAGAGTTGTGAAACTGTGAGGTTTTGAGAACTGGACTGTGTTACTCTGGAATTGAGGGATATGTTCTCCAGAATATGATTATGCCAATTGCAACCATATGATCTGCACTGAGCAACTATGAATTAATACAATAGAACACCACATAGTTAAGGATTAATTGGAAAGCAGGCTTTTAGATGCAAGGTCAAAATCTAGATGGCAGATTCCACTAATTAGAATGGGAGAAGGAGATAGACACGTAAATAAGTGACAATGAAAGAAGATAAGTGGATGAAAACCATAAGTCTAGACACTTGTGATATTAGAGGTTTATTGAAAGTTAGGAAAAGTGATGGTCCAGTAGGGGGCATTATGACCTATATGTTTTGCCGAAATAATAAAAGATTAGGTAATACAGTGTACTTTGGAGCAGTTTTCTGAATCTATCTTTAGAGACCTTTTTCTGACATCCTTTCTCCCCAGCAGGTGAGCAACAGACCAATTACTCAATACTGATCCAGATGCTAGGTAAATATCTGGAATGGGTTATCTAGGGAAGTGGTGGAATCTCCATCCTTTGAGTTTTTAGGCCTGGCTTGACAAAGTCCTGGCTGGGATGATTTAGTTGGGGTTGGTCCTGCTTTGAGCAGGGGGTTGGACTAGATGACCTCCTGAGTTCTCTTCCAACCCTAATCTTCTATGATTCCATGATTTGATATTGTTCTAAACCTAGAGCCTATGTCTCTGTGTTCTTAAATCTAATAAACTGCAGTGTTGGAAAAGAGCATGCTTACTTGTATTTGATCCTTGATCATACAGAATTGTTGTGTTCTCATTGATTTATTCCTGACACTTCGAGGAGTGAAATAGTTAAGTTGCCCCAGCTGGCGATTCTGAACACTCCGGCAAACAGACTGCTGTGTTATACTATGACATTGTCTTGGAGTCCAATACCTTAGCACTTTACACAGTTGATTTTGGATTCACTTTTAGCTGGAACTTTCAAAATACACATTAACAATTCCCTTTGTCAAATACATCAAAAGTAGGCATAGAGATTTCATTTTGAAGTTTGTGAAACAGATGAAATAGAAATTCCCACGAAATGTCCAGGTGATGGAATCTCATTCAGTGCTAAGTCCTGTTGCCAGACGCCATCAGTGTGGTGCTCTGCTCTATCCAATGTTGATAACAGTCGGCTGCGTGCATGTGTTCACACTGTGTGCTGCCCCGACTCTGTGCAGATCGCTGACACAACAGACCCCGAGAGAACCCCCAATGACCACAGATTCTGATAAGGTAGGAAGGCACCTGGCCAGGTTTATTGTCAAATGAAACACAGTCTCCAGCTCCTTGGATCAGATGTCTACAGTTCTGCTAGTACATATGTGCTCCCTGACAATGGACACAGCTCAGTCAGTGGCGGGACACTCCAGTGCCCCTTAGGCTGGACAAAGACACTGCCCCAGGGATGCATTCTTATACACAAGTACAAACAAGTTACACATCACTCCTGACGTATCAAGATGCAATGCCTCTACATAGAAAGGTACAACCTCTCTACGCAGTAAGGTGCCGCCTCTCACCTTGTACATGTTGGTTTGAACAAAACAACTCTATCCATCATATTACCCTTTCACCCCCGTCTTTAGGATGGGTCAGCCTGTTCCTTGTTATGTGTGTGGAATGTGCAAGTATCGGAGTGTTCTTGTATCTCTAGTGTCCAGTACCTTTTAGGTACTCTTTCTCCACTTGTGAGGTAACTTTCCTCTCTTCATGTGTCATTATATAATGCATGCATCTGTAATTTTCACTCCATGCATCTGAAGAAGTGAAGTTTTTTACCCATGAAAGCTTATGCCCAAATAAATCAGTTAGTCTTTAAGGTGCCACCGGACTCCTTGTTGTTTTTGTGAATACAGACTAACATGGCTACCTCCTGATACTTTTAGGTATGTGTATTTTTGCATCATCAGCCCTTTCCTTGCCAGCTTCTGTGAGCCGGGCCTGCCTCTGGCTCACAGCTTAACTTTGCTTTATGTTAGCAAAGTCTTGACCATTACTTTAGTTCAGGCCTTAGTCCTCATACCCGGCCTCTGATATAAGGGTTTATGTTTCAGGGCCTCATCTTACTACAAGTCCTTCACGACCTGCTTTGGCTAATATCTCATTTTTGCCATTGTTTTCTGGAGACCTTGGACAGTTAAAGCATTAGTGGAGAGTTTTACCTATGGTTCACTAACCTCATACTGAGAACAGTCAAGTAGAGCAATTTTCGATAGAAGATCTTGAACACATGGATGCTGCTGGCGACAGAAACTTTAGTGAACTTGGGTTGTTTGCTCTTTCATTGCTGGCACTCAGAAGAAGCATTCTACTTCTGATGAAGACTTGGAAGAAGAAATATTGCCTTTTAGAAACTAACAGTAACAAATTAATTCAACTCAAAATATAGACTTTGACTACCATCATTGAATGCAATTACAAATTAATAAGATAATAATGTTACTGCTATTTTTACACTACATATGTTTTGGGCTTCTTTTGAGCTATTTTAAAAACCGCTGTTTGAAATACCTTCCAACCCTCAATACAAGTACCAGTATTGGTGTTTTGATTTTGAATTAGTGTGTCATCTCACAGTTTAGCTGCTAATGTGGAGACCTTCCTGCTGGGGCTTGCAGTTTTTTGTTGTTGTTGTTGTTGTTGTTTTAAATCTAACCTGTACGAGGTATCTAACAAAAGCTTCCTTTTGTTACTTGATGTATAGACCAATGTGTTAATTGAAAAAAAAAAGCCTTTGTTTTGATAAATGGATTGGGTTACTTTTAGGTTAGTTTTGAAGCGACTTTGGGCTCTGAGTCCCGTAGAAATCTGGCAAACCTGAGCAGCACCTCAATTTGAGCTGGAAGCAGAGCATGACCAGCCAGAAACACAAGGGTCAGAGAAAAAAGCCCAGGAGGCACAGCTGGGCTGAAACCAGAGAAGCAGCACGGACGTAGGAGAGCTGGGATTTGCAGCTGGAGCAAAGAAGAATCAGGAGCTGAATCAACAGTCACCAGTGGTGCCAATGGGAATCCAGGGCTGAGGTACAGTGGGGAGCTGTGGGACCAGAGTCAGCACAGTGCATGCCGGCCATGCCACAAGTAACATGGAAGCTGAGCACAATGAGCAGCCGGGGAGAGCAAGGGAGAGCGAGAGCCCAGTACAGGGAGAGGTCAGACAAGAGTACCTTAAAGAATGGATTCAGAAGGACAGAAATCTGGTGGGAAGAGAACACTCCACAGTAAAACCTGAGCCCTGGTCCTAAGTGGCCATGAGGGGGTTCAGCTACCAGGAATTATGGGCCCAACCATGTCACCATTACGAGAACTGTGACACAGTGAGTGGAAGGGGAGTCCTTGAGCTCAGGCAGGCCTCTGGGTAAAGGGAGTGGGGACTCAGACCCTTTGCCTAGCCATTTTCCCTGGGGTAGTGCGGAAGCCAGGAATTTCCCTAGAAGTTAACAAGGAATTGCACTTCGGATGCATGATGAGAGAGAAGAATCAGCAACCACGATTAGGGATTTTGGGGAAATTACTTCTAATATCTTCCAGTCATATTGCAGAGAGACTAGACCCAATTTGGTGAAGTCATGAAGAAATGGGGAGAACAGCTGCCTGAGAAGTTGGAGGCTGAAACACTGGTGAGAGTATGTGTTGAACTGGCAGGAATAGGAGAGGAATGGGAGAGAAAAAAGATGATGCTTCCAGCGAGGTCAGCGAGCCTGCAACAACCACAGCCCTTGACAGCATCCAGAATACATTCACCCGGGGAGGGGCTATCGTGGCCTGCAACAATATTGTATTCAGGAATGAGGATGAGACCAGATGATCAGTCATGCCTAAGGTTAAGATTTTGTGACAGTGATTTTAATAAAAGTCATGGACAGGTTGCAGACAATAAACAAACATTCATGGACACCCATCAACTGTCTGTGACTTATACTAAAAATAATGAGGGGGGACAGAGGTACCATTACAGTGCAATTGGGCGGATGAGAGCCCAAGCCCCAATTTGGGAGAAGAGAGCACTAGTTCCCATGTGGCTAACAGCTCCATGGACCCTGCAGCAGCCCCAGCAGCTCAGAGCTCTATGACCTCCACCTGAAACCCAGGATCTGAGAGGTCCAGAGCTCCTGAGGCATCCCCAGCATCATAGAGTTATGGGGGTCTCCACCACCCGTGGCACCTCAGAGCTGTTGGTCCCCCTGCCACCCGCAGTGACAGAGAGCTGCTGGGTCTTTGGCCAACTATGGCAGCTGGAAGCCAAATCAGCTCATGAGATTCCTCTCCAGAGTGGCAATACCTCAAGAAATCCTTATTGATCAAGGACCTAACTTCAATTTACAACTAATGAAATTACCGTGCATTCTACTAAGGGTAAAAACACTAACAATGGATGGGTTGGTAGAGAGACTTCACAGAACTTTGATGGCGACATTTAAGAAGTTTGTTTCCTCGAATTCCAAACACTGGGACCAACTTTTCCCCAATCTCATTTTTGCTATCAGGAAAGTGCCTGAAGTATCTGAGTTTTCTCCCTTTGAACTGCTGTATGGGCAGCAGCCTCAAGGCTTTCCAGTCTTGCTTGGAGAAATATGGAAGACCAAAGACCACAGGCAATGAAGATAGTCCAATACATTGTTCAATTAAGAAATTGTCTCAATACTTTATGGGCATTTGCTAGAAGTATTTTGCTAAATGCACAACAGGTACAAGAGAAGGCCTATAACAAATCTGTGAGTGTTCAAACTGGGTGATCGAGTGTTATTGTTACTACCAAATTTACTGTTCAAATTACTGGTTCAATGTCAGGGATCATTTGAGGTAGTGAGGCATGTGGTCCTCATCGACTATAAGGTCCAACTCCCAGAGAAGAGTATTTTATAGACTTTTCTCATATCACCTCTAATTCATATCCTTTCTAAGGTAACAATCCCAGTGTTTTCAGCCTACCTCTCCATGACTGTTTCCGCAGGCCCTTAATCATTTTCATTCCCCTTGTCTGAAACCCTCTAGTTCTGCAATAAGCTTTGTGAGAAGGGTGACCAGTGTTACCCAGGGGAGTGCAGAGGAAGGTGAAACATTGACTGACTGATCTCATGGCATTGTATTTTCTGTTTGATTCCCCATCCCACTCCTCCAGGATTCCAATGCTTTGCTTAGTTTCTGTCCATGCTTGCACTGTGAGCAGGGTTTCACAGAACTGTGTACAATGATGCCCAGGTCCCTGTCCTGAGTTCATACAGTTAAATTAGAATTGTGTTAGGTCTTTGAGGAGTTCAAGTTTTCCCTCCAATGGGCATGCAACTTGCAGTTATTGATATCAAAGTTCATCTGCCATCATGCTGCCCATTCACCTGGTTCATTTAGCTCCCTCTGTGGACTTGAGTGTGACCTAAATAATCTGGTGCCATCTGCAGATGTTGCCACCTCACTGATCACCCCTTTTCTACATTGGTAATAACTGTAAAATATATATGATACTATTTGCTATAAAGTGTGTAACCCCCCTCACTTTGTTTCTCTCCCTTCACAGGCACCTTGAGCATTTCTGAGCCTGATTGATGCATCAACCACCTCATGGCAGCTTTCAACTTCACCTCCTCTGACCCTTCAACATTCATCCTAACAGGCATTCCTGGCCTGGAAGCTGCTCATGTCTGGATTTCCATCCCGTTCTCTATGTTCTACATTATTGGCCTGCTGGGAAATTTCATGGTTCTATTTGTTGTAGACAAAGAGCAGACCCTGCACAAGCCAATGTACCTGCTGATCTGCATGCTGGCCCTCACAGACATTGACATGTCTACCTCTGTTGTACCAAAGGCACTGTGTATATTTTGGTTCAGTTTGACAGGTATTACTCTGAGAGGCTGCCTCGCCCAGACAATCTTTCTTCACGCAGTTTGTGTTATGCATTCAGCCGTCCTCGTGACAATGGCCTTTGAATGTTATGTTGCTGTATGTAACCCTCTAAGATATGTCACAATCCTCACCAACTCATGAATAGCTAAGCTAGGGTTAGTGGGTTTAATAAGAGCTGTTCTCTTCATTCTGCCACTGCCCCTGCCCCTGAGCAGGCAGCCATTCTGTGCCAAACGCACTATCCCCCACACTTACTGCGAGCACATGGCTGTGGGCAAGGTGTCATGTGGGAACATCACAGTCAACAGGACATACGGCTTGGTGATGGTATTTGTAATCATCAGGTTAGACCTAATGCTTGTTTCTCTGTCCTATGGTCTGATCATCAGGGCTGTTCTCAGAATCTCCTCCAAGAAAGCCCACCAGAAAGCCCTCAATACTTGCACAGCCCATATATGTCTGATGTTGACATCTTGTACTCCCTTCCTCTTCTCCACACTGATTTGGTCAGGGTTTAGCTCCCCACATTCACATAATCTTTGTCAACCTTTATCTACTTATCCCCCCTTTTCTCAACCCTATTATTTATGGGGTAAAAACCAAAGAGCTTTGTGACAAAGTGTGCAAATACACCAGTAGAAAGTGATCACCAGGGGCCATTGACTTTAAACCTGCATGACAAGAGGGGGAAAGGATACTTCCTCTTTAATCAAGGATTCTCTGTCCCAGTTTGGCTGAGCTCAGCATTGTGGAAGTTCACAGTGTGAAAAGTTATTCACACCTAACATCTTATCAGTCCATCACCAACCATTGCTCTCTTCATTGCTGGCTCTCTTTGACCATCACCTGACCTCTTTCAGCATCACCCATCAGCTCACAGCCTCCCACACACGGTCACTCGGCCTTTCAGTGATTTCAAGATTACCAGAATATACTGTATCTTCCTGAAGCAATGTAGCTTTCCATTAGATCCGGTGTGAACATTGTTCCTGATCAATTTTACGAACTGAATCTACACTTTCTGATAACAAAAGAAAAAAAAACTACAATGCTGAACTTCTTTTTCATATGTGCAGTTATCCCGTGAGTAAAATTCACCTGATTTTGCTACGTCAAATCCTTCAATATGCCAGGAGGATAAACCAAAAGTTTCAGTTGGAAAGTGCTAATACAGGAAAGCTGTTCCATAAATTGAGAATATTCTGCTAGAGCTGATATGTGAGAGTTGTGAAACTATGTAGTTTTAAGAACTGGAGTGTGTTACCCTGGATTTCAGGGTTGTGTACCCAGAATATGATCAAGCCTATTGCAACCATATTATGTGCAATGAGCAACTATGAATTAATACAAAAAGCTGCCTATTAAGGGTTAATTGGAAAGCAGGCTTTTAGATACAATTTTAAAATCTAGCTGGCATTTTCTGTTAATCAGAATGGGATGAGTGGACAGACAAGTAAATAAGTGAGAATGAAATAAGATAAATGGATGAAAACCTTGAGTCTGGACGCCTCTGATATTGGAGGTTTATTTAAAGTTAGGAAAAGTGATGCTACATTAGGGGTCACTATGACCTGTGTGTTTTGTAGAAGTTATAAATTTGGATCAGTCCTCTGAAGCCATCTTGACAACCTTTCTTCCCAGCAGGTGAACAACTGGCCACTGTAAAATTGCTGTTAATTACTCAATATCATTCCAGATTTTAGGTAAATATCTGGAATTTTCTAAATCTATTGTTTATGTCTGTGTTTGCTTAAATCTAATAACATTCAGTGTTAGACAAGAGCATGCTTACTTGGATTTAATCCTTGATCAGATGGGATTGTGTTCCCATAGATTTATTCCTGACACCACCTGGAGTGAAACAGTTAAGTTGCCCTTGCTGGGAGTTCTGAAAAACCCGGGCTATAGATGACAACATCACCTTGTAGTCAAATAACTTACGGCTTTACGCTGTCGATTTTGGAGCCACTTTCAGCTGGAACTTTCAAAATACACACTAACCATTCCTGTTGTCCAAGACATCAAATTTAGGTGTTGAGATTTCATCTTGGAGTTTGTGAAACAGATGAAACAGAGATTGCCACCAAAAGTCCAGGTGATTGAATCACTTGCTGTACTGAATTCCTCATGATCTAGAATACCTGGTATTTCATTTTTGTCATTGGACAGTTGGAGCAGCAGAGGATAGTTTTGCCTATGATTCACAGGCCTCGTACTCAGATCATCCAAGTAGAGCAGTTTTGTGTTGAAGGTCTCAAACACTTGGATGCTGCTGGGGATAAAGTCTTTAGTGAACGTCGTTTCTTTGCTCATTCATTGCTGTTGCTACCTTTTAGCAACACTGCACAGGAAAGGCTGTTTTCTCAGATAAACTTGAGAAAAACAAAACCGCAACAAAATGGAACAGGAACGTTTAGAAAACATTCTTCATGTTCTGGCTCACATGCAACACCGAAGGACACAATTGCACTAGTCACTGCTGATATGTATGTCCAGCAGCAGAAGCATTCTACCTCCTATGAAGACAATTAAGATGAAATGTTGCCTTTTAGAAGCTAACAGTAAAAAACTAATTCAACTTAAAATATGAATGTTGACTACCATCATCGAATGCAATGAAAAATAAATCATATAATAATGTTATTGCCTTTCTTCAATACATAACAATGTGGACAAACTCCAGGTGGTGCTTACAGCTTTTATTTTTTTCCCCTAATCTGTACTAGGTGTCTAACAAAGCTTTCATGTGTTACCTGATGTATAGACAAGTATGTTAATAAAAAAAACCCTTGTTTCAGGAAATAATTGGGCTACTTTTAGGTTAGTTTTCAAGTGATTTTGGGCTATTAATCCAGTAGAAATCTAGCAAACCTGATGCACCTCAACCTGATCTGGAGACAAAGCAGATGGAAACACAAGGGCCAGAGAAGCAGCCCACAAGGCAGAACCTGGCTGGAGGCACAGCAGCAGTGCTGAGGCAGAGCTGGGGAGCTGCAGTTGGAGCAGACATAAGAATGGCCAGACTGGGTCAGACCAAAGGTCCATCTAGCCCAGTATCCTGTCTTTTGACAGGGGCCAATGCCAGGTGCCCCAGAGGGAATGAACAGAACAGGTAACCATCAAGTGATTCATACTCTGTCGCTCTTTTCCAATTTCTGTCAGACAGAGGCTAGGGACACCATCCCTGCCCATCCTGGCTAATAGCCATTGATGAACCTATCCTCCATGAATTTATCTAGTTCTTTTTCAAACCCTGTTATGGTCTTATCCGGTGGGCTGTGAAGGGAGGGTTTGTTCTGTTCTAAGAATTGAGTTACTAGGCGGGCATTGACCATATAAGCTTATTAATTGTTTACAGTTGTTAGTGTCCTTGCTTTTTAGCAGGTTTTGTTTTTTTCTGCTGGCTGAATGTTAACTCTTTCCTGACAATTCCCTTTGTTTGATAAATTGAATTTTTAAGTGAGATAAAGTTAATATTTTAAATATTTTGATATGCATGATTTGCTTTAGGATTGCTTGAGGAAGGTGGTGGGGGGAGGGAGAGGGGAATTGGGGGAAGGGGGGTAAAGGTAGGAAACACAGTCAAATTTTAAAGCATGTGTAAGTGATGCGGACTCACCGCTGCGGCGCCTCCTGCTGGTCTCTGTTGGGAATTATCTCTCCAGCTATCAGAGTGCCCTCTGCAGGCCAGTGATATGCCTTATCGCTGGCCCCCGTGTCCCTCCCAGGATCCCAGTGCCCTTTTAACTGGGGGCTGCCCCCCGGCAGTACCCCCACAGTTCTGGGTCTCCCCCCTCCCAGGGGAACCCCCCACCCACTATCCCCACTTCGCCTCAGTCTTGGCTACTGCCCAGTCTCCATCTAGCCCCATTCACTGGGGCAGACTGCAGTATCAGCCACTCATCACAGGCAAAGGGGTTTGGACCTGCTGCCTCTGCCTACCCATGGGCTGCCTCCTGCAACCCAAGTGCCCCTTTGGCCTTACCCTAGACCTGCAGCCTGGGGCTTTCCTAGGCCAGAGCTCCCTGGCTCCTCTGCCTTTCCCCAGCCCTGCTCCACTCTAGGCACTTGGTTAAGCTCCCTGCAGCCAGGCCGTTTTCTCTCTGAATGCAGAGAGAGACTGTTTGGGTTTCTGGCTCCCAGCCTCTTATAGGGACCAGCTGGGCCCTAATTGGGGCGTGGCCCCAGCTGAGCCTGCTTCCCACTCAGCCTGGGCTGTTCTCCCAGGGCTGGTTTTAACCCTGTCAGAGCTGGAGCGGGTAACCACCCCGCTATAGCATGTGTTTAAAGTACCGTATATACTCGTTCATTAGTCCATTCGTTTATAAGCTGACCCCCCAAGATGATTAGGTAAAAATAGCAAAAACTGTATGACCCTTTCATAAACTGACCCTTATATTTCAGGGGTTGGCAAACTTTGTCTCCTGGCCTATCAGGGTAAGCCGCTGGTGGGACGTTTTGTTTACTTGGAGTGTCTGCAGGCACAGAGCCCCTCAGCTCCCTGTGGCCGCGGTTCGCCATTCCCAGTGAATGGGAGCTGCAGGATGTGGCACACAACTTCCTGCAGCTCCCATTGGCTGGGAATGGCAAACCGCGGACACAGGGAGCTGAGGAGCTCCATGCCTGCAGACACTCCAGGTAAACAAAACGACAATGTATTAGATATTCAATTCAAGACCTGCTTATAAGCCAACCCCCGCTCTTTGATGCATCATTTTTTTACCAAAAATATTCGGCTTATAAACGAGTATATACGGTACCCACATATGACAAGAGAGGTTAATAACCATAAATATAGAAGCAGAAGCAGCTGTTGTTTGAACAATAGTTTATTAGGAGATGGGGCTGTAAGATGCATTTCGAACAGGATTTTTTAGTTGGGTGATGATTAGATCGGAGAGCTGGCTTTGAATGCAACCTTTGGTGATGTGGTTATGAACGGTGGTAAACGCAGACTCAGCAGCCAGGACCATTTTGAGTAGTAGCTTGTTGGCTAATTGAACTGGTGTGTTGTTTAGGTAGAGGTTGTTATATTACTGAGGAGCTGCTGTCATTTTAGTGAACGGCTGGGGAGATGCACATTACCTACGGTAAATGAGTAAATAATTTGCAGGCATATGGAAGCGTTTGCCTGGCACTGTAATGGTTCATACATGTAATAAGATGCAGCGGTGATGAAACACCACCGAGTAGCGAATACTTGTACAGCAACTTCACCATTTGCAAGAGGAAGGACATCCACAACAACAGAAGAGGACGAGGTCAAAGGGCGAAGGGTAGAACAGGAGCACACAATGTAATTGTCTGGTTTTGTGCAACAGTTTGAGGTTGTTATTAGTGTAGCATTGTTAGGGCATGGTGTCAGATATTCAGACAGCCCTAATTTGTACACAATATTATTAGCCACATATTTAAGAGACTTGAAACGGAAAAAAGAAGAGGAGTACTTGTGGCACCTTAGAGACTAACAAATTTATTAGAGCATAAGCTTTCGTGGGCTACAACCCACTTCTTCGGATGCATATAGAGTGAATCATATATTGAGGAGATATATATACACACACATACAGAGAGCATGAACAGGTGGGAGTTGTCTTACCAACTCTGAGAGGCCAATTAAGTAAGAGAAAAAAAAAAAAAAAAAAAAAAAAAAAAAAAAAAAACTTTTGAAGTGATAATCAAGATGGCTCAGTACAGACAGTTTGATAAGAAGCAAGTGTGAAAATACTTACAAGGGGAGATAGATTCAATGTTTGTAATGGCTCAGCCATTCCCAATCCCTATTTAGCCCTGAGTTGATTGTGTCTAGTTTGCATATCAATTCCAGCTCAGCAGTCTCTCGTTGGAGTCTGTTTTTGAAGTTTTTCTGTTTTAAGATAGCCACCCGCAGGTCTGTCAAAGAATGGCCAGACAGGTTAAAGTGTTCTCCCACTGGTTTTTGAGTATTATGATTCCTGATGTCAGATTTGTGTCCATTAATTCTTTTGCGTAGAGACTGTCCGGTTTGGCCAATGTACATGGCAGAGGGGCATTGCTGGCACATGATGGCATATATTACATTGGTAGATGTGCAGGTGAACGAGCCCCTGATGGTATAGCTGATGTGATTAGGCCCTATGATGGTGTCACTTGAATAGATATGTGGACAGAGTTGGCATCGGGCTTTGTTACAAGGATAGGTTCCTGGGTCAGTGTTTTTGTTCAGTGATGTGTGGTTGCTGGTGAGTATTTGCTTTAGGTTGGGGGGTTGTCTGGAAACACATGAGTAGGAATAACAGAAGGATACACATGAAGGAAATTGAAGGAGGAGGGTGAGTCTGGAGGAAGTAGAGAGGCTACTATTAGTTGTGTAGAGTTGCCCGCAATGTGGGCAGGGGAGGGGGAGGAAAGGGTATGGGATGGGGTAAACCCAGGCATACATTTAACATGTTTTGGGGTGGTATTTTTTGCAATATTAAACAGATTACAAGCCAGCATATCACAAGCATGACCTTTAGCTTGTGACTTGGTCAGGTTGACTATAGCATTTGAGGTTTATTTAAATGATTTTGTAAAAAAAATGTTATGCCTACATTAATTGCAGTCAGAGCATAAGATATCCCGGTGTTGGTATGTCTAAGGGCTTGGGTGGTTTGGCCTTAAACCAACATTCTGTGATTTTGCATTTTGAAATTGGGGGTCCTATATGTGTGTGCCCACATCCCCTGAAACTAAATACCCAGTTACAGTCCAGATCTGGTGAAATGCAGGGAGGGAGCCGAAGACTGCTCCCGGGCTGTGGTAGTCAGATTGAGACCTTGGAGCCTGGATGTTTTTGGAGGCAAGCTGTAACCATGATAGGTCCCAGGTGGTCCACTCTGGGGGCAAGCCAAGTTTCTGGTTTGTTTACCCATTCACCGCTGCCTCCTGTAGGGAGTTGCATATACTGGCCAGCTTTGAAACAGGTACCTTGCGTAACATGTATCAAGGGCAGATCCCAGGAAGCTGCATTAGGTATGTTTGCCAGAATTAATGTGAGGAGTCACATTTGTTACCTAAAAGAATACAATATAAACAAAATGAATTCCTTGCACTTTTACAGAGGTATTTGTATGGGCCAATACCATGACCTGATTTCCCTCCTGTACGTTCGCCCAAGAGGGGATCTCTGGAGGGTCCTGGGTTTAAGAGGGTGCACTTTTACAAGGAATCAGTATGCCTTGCTAAAGTAAAGAGTGAATAATGTCACCTACTGTGTCCATGGCCTCAGATTTGAGGGGGATTGCTTGGTAGGTGGAGGAAGTTGACTGGTAACTTGGATGGGTGGGCAAAGATGAGCAGGCCTCAAACTGCAAGACCGCTTATTTTTTGCCCAAACAGAGGGGAACCTGGAACATAATTCTTGGAAAGGGTTAGATGTCTTCCAAGTAAGAGCCACAGATTTGGCAGTCGCAACAGAAGAGAAGGATGTATTATTGCGGAGGGGAATGGTATGAGTACACATATGTTTATCAGTAACTGTACTCTGAGCTAGGTTAAGAGTTGCTGCAAGGTCGCAGAGGACGTCCATGCCCAGAATAGTTCCCTCTGCATTTGAAGCTACATAAAAAAAAAAGACTGAGTCCAGAAGACTAGATTAGATTCTACAAGACCAGGATAGCTTTTATATGCCATGAGTTGTGCACCTCCTATCCCTGAAATAGTAATATACTGTTTAGTAGTGGGGAGGAAGAGGTCAGTAATGGAAACAGACACTTCCGTGTCCATGAGAAGGATTTAGAAAAGATCCAGGTAAAGCAGTTGTTTGATTCCTTTACCGCCATGTCATGACCCCAGCATGCAAGGCTTTAAGTTGATTCACAAGTAATAGCTGAGAGGAAGCATTATGTGTACTTGATGGTTTCACTAAAACGTCTTGGCTTAAAAGCCAGAGGTTCTCCATGCGTGCTCAGCCAGCCTTAGCAAAAATTCCAGGGTGGACAAGCCTTAAAAGCTGTTTCCAAATTTTCACCCACCAAGGGATCAAGAGATCTGATTTGATCCTTTTCCCTCCCACAACCCTTATAGCCTATTTGGGAGGGACCATGGCTTCCAACAAATCTGCTTCATGCAGACATAAAATTTTTACCCTATAGGCCTGATACTTTTTTGTCATTTTTCTGCTTCTCTTGAAACCATTTTCCTGGGACTCATTAGTAAAGACATTCCTTATCACCTGGCAACCATATCTTGAATGGGGAATACTTTCAGAGAGAGGTGGAGAAGAAGCAGAGGGAGGGGGAGTGAGAGAGAAGAAACGGAGATGAGGAAATTCAGAGAAACAGGGAGAGAGAGAAGAAACGGTGAGAGGAAGGGAGAGGGGGAGAGAGAAAAGGACAATGTAGGGAGAAAGGAAAACCTAAGCCAAGAGAAGTACAGACACTGACAAGAAATCTAGAGGTGGGGCTTCATGCACCAGAACATCTGGGAACCCTTAGCCCCTATCCTGGCTCTGAGAGTAAAATGGGAGTTTCTGCCACATCCACCAGAGCAAGCCGCTTATCTTTGACTATCCCCACAAAACTACACCCTTTGCCCCTAGACCCTCTCCTCCTAGCTGACTCATTCCTGTTTACCCATTACTCACCTGCCAGGGTGATAAC
This sequence comes from Emys orbicularis, assembly GCF_028017835.1. Taxonomy (NCBI): domain Eukaryota; kingdom Metazoa; phylum Chordata; order Testudines; family Emydidae; genus Emys; species Emys orbicularis. The sequence goes on from NC_088683.1 coordinate 367,624,900, forward strand.
ATGGATTGTCTCTCCTGCAATACATTTGCCTCCACACATGCACCTGCTCTAACAGCTGAGACAGCTAGTTAGAAACAAGCTCAGGGTGCTGCAGCCACAAGTGCCCCACAAACTGAGGCTCACTCAGGTCCAATCATTTCTCCAGCAACTGCACATTCACCCCAGTTCTTGGCACCCATAGGTCATCCAGGGGATCCACCCAGCACCAAGCCCATGGCTTTATGTGATAAAGTATATCCCACCCTGTTTCCCCAGGGATTCCCTTCATATTATTCATTCCTGCAGTACAAAAGTAAGCCCTAAACAATTGTTTCACCACCTGCTCCAGAATCGGAAACATATTTCCCAACCCCACCACATTGATGCCCACTGTGTCCCATTCCAACAGACTGTGCCATATGGCTATCTGGTCCTCATGAGTTACACCCTCCATCTCTCTGCACACCTCCACAAGCCACAGCACAAACTGATCCCAATCATCCTGGGGTACTTCCCCAGCCGACTCAGCAATGCATCTTATTCCTTTATGGACAAAGGGTGAATTTCCAACTTGACTACTATTTGCAGAGCCTGTTCCTCCCCCAACCACCATCAGGGGCTACTATTCCCACCTGCTTGAGCTCCTGTGGGGTAGCTTCTCTTGCAGGTATTCTCACTGTGGACTGACAACTGATAACATCTACTGGTAGTCCTGGGTACAGTGTACTCTCAGTGTAGAGGGGAGGGGCTGCCTCCTTTACTGCCATTGGTGGGGCAGGCAGTTCGGGACCTCCCGGTACATTACTCCCCTGCTTACACCGGTACATTTCATCCTCTAAATCTGCCACCTTCCCAACCAGTTCATCGCTCTTCCACCGAATTGCCTCACAGGATTCCTCTGCCCTTGCAGTGTCCTGTGTCTTCAAATCTGCTATCTCCAACATCAGTATGGATTTTTCCATAAAAATCCATTGTTGGTCCACTATCCCTTCAAATCCCTAGCATGTTTGAGGAGATCAGCTTCCGGTTTTACCCAGTACAACATCCCAGTGCACAGATCTTGAAACACCATTCCTTTATTTCTGATATTCCTTTCCCTCGGGGTCCGCCCAAACCTCCCCCGTCTCCTTCTCAATCTCATCCCAGGTCGACCCACACACCTGGTATGGGCCCTGTTTCTACCATATCCATTTATTTAAAAGTTCCATTACCTCAGTTTGCCAGAACCCACAACTACCATATTGAGAGCCTGCCATACCCTCGCCAAACAAATTTGAGGAATGTTGGTGTAGCGGGGTGGCTACCCGCTCCAGCCCTGACAGGGTTAAAACCAGCCCAGGGGGAAGGCTGGGAGAACAGCCCAGGCTGAGTGGGAAGCAGGCTCAGCTGGGGCCACGCCCCAATCAGGGCCCAGCTGGCCCTATAAAGGCTTGAGCCTGGAACTCAAGAAGACAGTCTCTCTCTGCTTGTAGAGAGAGAAGGGCCTGGCTGCAAGGGAGCTGAGCAGGGTACTGGGACTGGAGCAGGGCTGGGGGAAGGCTAGAGGAGCTGGGGAGCTCCAGCCTGGAAACCCCCCAGGCTGCGGGCCTAGCTGAGGGCCTAAGACCAGTACCGGGGCTGCAGAGGGGCAGCCCAGCTATAGAGAGAGGCAGCAGGTCCAGCCCAACCTTGCCTGAGATGAGTGGCATATACTGCAGTCTGCCCCAGGGAGTGGGGCTAGATGGTGACTGGCAGTAGCCGTACATTGAGGCAAGGTGGGGTTAGTGGGTGGGGGTTCCCCTGGGGGGACACCCTGAGACTGAGGGGTTCTGCAAGGGGGGAAGAAACCCAGTGAAGGGGCACCGGGGTCCTGGGAGGGACACGGGGGCCAGAGTGAGGTAAGGCGGATCACTGGCCTGCAGAGAGCACTCCTGGCTGGAAAATGAGCTAATTTCCGAGGACGACCAGCAGGAGGCGCTGCAGGGGTGAGTCCAACTCCTTACAGTTGGGAAGAGGGACTTACCTACCTAATACCTTTCCAATGTGATGCAATAAAGTAATGGGAACAAGGTTTAGAGGGTTTTCCCTTCACCCCCTCCCCTAGTTCATGTCCTGTAGACAGTAATATGAGATCAGGAGCCTGAAGTGCAGGGCAATGCAATTTTTATTGGGGTTAGTTTCCAGCAAGCACATGTACCATAACTCTGATGTCACAGAGCCTTGTTTCCCAGTGTCCCACTTTCCTCCTCCTTAGTAGGTATAATTATACCTGAAATGCATGCCCTCAGACATACCCCTTACAATGTATGGCCATGTTCCATTTGGGGGGCATGGGACTAGGATCTACATCCCACCTCTTTTGTACCCCATGGGAGGGGTAAGGAATAAGATTGTGCTTTGGTCAAGGACAGGCTGTGACAGATTTTCGTTACCAGTCCGCCCAGGACCACAGTTGATCAGGCTGTGGTCACAGGATCTTTTGGGGAGGAGATGATGAGGCACACACCAAATGTCTAAACTGTAAAGCTTTATTGATAAAATAATAAAATGACAGCAGAGAGTGCTGGGACCATTCCCTCAGTAGAAGAAAGAAAGTGTTAATGCCCCCAGGCCCTAACCCACTTTCATACTCACACACGTGTTACCCAGACTGGCCACGTCTGTCTGTAACATCAGAAGAAGAAGAGAGGTGGGGGAAGGTGGACGGGAGTGCTGTCCTGGTCCCAGGCCATCCAAGAATTTCTTGTGATCTCCAAATTGCTTCAGCTTTCAGGAGGGTTTTTAAGTCCTGGGTTTCTTTTGGGGGTGTCGTCATCCAGGGCCCTCTGTGCCTGGTGCTCTTTGTACCAGTCCCAATCGACTTGCTGTGGCCTTCTTGACTTCAGAGAATTTGTTTTCCCTTCTGTTGGCCTTCACCATCGCCGCCTCATTCGCTTTGTTTTTCCTGCTATCTTTACAGCTCTCCTCCACTTAGTTCTCCTCTTCTCACAACTGGGCAGCTGTAGATTTCTCATTGAGCCAAGACCTTAGGCCGGAATCAGTGTCTTATCTTTACATGGAGCTAGTTAAAGTGCCGAGTTAACCCCTTCTCTGCTTTTTTTCTTTCTTCCTTCCCTCTCTCGGCCTCTCATACTCCTGCAAAGGAATCTTCCATTCCCCACTCACACACCTTTGACCCTCCCCAAAATGCTTTGTGATGCTTGCAACAGCGTTAGCCACATACAATGCTGATCTAACTTCCCTGGGGACTCCCTGAGGGAGGGGGCCATTGGGGTGTGACAAGACCTTTCTTTGGTCTTTTAGTGTTTTGTACCTTCCACCCAGTCCCCACCTGCCCATTCTGACTGGTTGCTTGACGTTGCCTTGAGATAGCAGTTGAGGTCATCTTCAAATGTGAGCTCATATATTCTATTCCCACCATGCCCACAACAATTTAACTGTTCTTATCTTTTCCATTCTACTAACAAACCCATCTGGCCATGCAGAAGCAACACACACAGTATCTCTGTCCTTTGTTCACATGTATTGGCATAAGATATATACGAATATGTAGATATCAGAGTATCAAAAGTCAAAGAGGGAAACAAGACCCAAAATCCTATCTCAGGCAAAGACAGAGGCCTGAATCTGACATTATCACTAGCATTCCTAACACCAGCCAATTTCCCAGCTCCCCAGACTCAGTGTTACTCAGGGTTCTTTCAACCCAAAGCGCTTGGTAACTTTTACCCTGTGTGAGGTGGTGTCAGGAAATGAATCAGGGGAGACACAGCCATCCAACCAATTGATGGCTGGCACAAACAGGACAACACAAGTGTGCTTTCACTTAAAGCTAAACTTTACTTAGGCCTGGTCTACACTACGAATTTAGGTCGACTTTAGCAGCGTTAAATCGAATTAAGCCTGGACACGTTCACACGACGAAGCCCTTTCTTTTGACTTAAAGGGCCCTTTAAACCAGTTTCTTTACTCCACCTCTGATGAGGGGATTAGCGATAAAATCAGACTTAGCGGGTCGGAATTTGGGTAGTGTGGACGGAATTCGACATTATTGGCCTCCGGGAGGTATCCCACAGTGCTTCCTTGTGACCGCTCTGGACAGCACTCTCAACTCAGATGCACTGACGAGGTAGACAGGAAAAGCCCCACGAACATTTGAATTTCATTTCCTGTTTGCTCAGCGTGGAGAGCACAGGTGACCATGCAGAGCTCATCAGCACAGGTAACCGTGATGGAGTCCCAGGATCACAAAAGAGCTCCGTCATGGACCGAACGGGAGGTACGGGATCTGCTCGCCATATGGGGAGATGAATCAGTGCTAGCTGAACTCCGTAGCAGTAAACGAAATGGCAAAATATTAGAAAAGGTCTCCAAGGCCATGAAGGACAGAGGCCATAACAGGGAGGCACAGCAGTGCTGCGTGAAAATTAAGGAGCTAAGGCAAGCCTACCACAAAGCCAGAGAGGCAAACGGAAGGTCCGGGGCAGAGCCACAAACATGCCGCTTCTACGTGGAGCTGCATGCCATGCTAGGGGGTGCAGCCACCACTACCCCAACTGTGTGCTATGACTCCCTCACTGGAGAAACACACAGGGAAGCGGGTTCGGGGTACGAGGAAGATGAGGATGAAGATAATGTAGATAGCTCACAGCAGCAAGGAAGCGGAGAAACCGGTTTCCCCAACAGCCAGGATATGTTTATCACCCTGGACCTGGAACCAGTAACCACCGAACTCACCCAAGGCGTGCTCCCAGACCCTGAGGGCACACAGGGGACCTCTGGTGAGTGTACCTTTGTAAATATTACACATGGTTTAAAAGCAAGTGTGTTTAATGATTAATGATTAATTTGCCCTGGCAATCGCAGCCAGTACAGCTACTGGAAAAGTCTGTTAACGTGTATGGGGATGGAGCGGAAATCCTCCAGGGACATCTCCAGAAAGCTCTCCTTCATGTACTCCCAAAGCCTTTGCAAAAGGTTTCTGGGGAGGGCTGCCTTATCCCGTCCGCCATGGTAGGACACTTTACCACGCCAGGCCAGTAGCACGTAGTCTGGAATCATTGCATAACAAAGCATGGCAGCGTATGGTCGCGGTGTTTGCTGGCATGCAGACAACATCCATTCCTTATCGCTCTTTGTTATCCTCAGGAGAGTGATATCATTCACGGTCACCTGGTTGAAATGGGGCAATTTTATTAAGGGGACATTCAGAGTTGCCCCTTCCTGCTCTGATGAAGAGAAATGTTCCCAGCTGTTAGCCACGCGGTGGCGGGGAGGGGTGAAGTGATCATCCCCAATAATTGGGTGTGGGGGGGAGGGGGGTTAGTTGGGTTTGTGCTACATGTTAACCCGGAAACCGAAGCCCCTCCTTTTACATTGCAAACCCATTTTAATTGGCCAACCCAACGGGTGCTTGGTATGGGAAATGGGGGTGCTACTGTTTGAAACCATTCCCACATGTTAAGAAGGTTAAAAAAGCAAAAAGACTGTGGCTTACCATGGCTGCCTGCAAGCCGAAATCTGTTGCCTGGCACTGCCTGAGTGATCTCTCACATCAAACCGGCAGGCCCCCAATATAAGAGGGAAAATGTGACCTTGTAACGAAAGCACATGTGCTGTGTAATGTGAACAGCAAAATTTAATGTGAAAGAGTGTACCCATTGTTCTCTAAAATGTGTCTTTTTTAACCACCTCTCCCTTCTCCTCCACCAGCAGCAAATGTTTCTCCTTCACAGAGGCTAGTGAAGATTAGAAGAAGAAAATGGCGGACTCGGGATGATATGTTCACGGAGCTCCAGATGTCCTCCCACGCTGACAGAGCACTGCAGAATGCGTGGAGGCAGTCAATGTCAGACTTCAGAAAAGCACAGTATGAACAAGAGGAGAGGTGGCGGGCTGAATCGCGGGATGAACAGAGCAAGTGGCGGGCTGAAGATGATAGGTGGCGTCAGCTTGCAGACAGACGGCAAGAGTCGATGCTCCGGCTGCTGGAGCATCAAACTGATATGCTCCAGCGTATGGTTGAGCTGCAGGAAAGGCAGCAGGAGCAGAGACGGCCGCTACAGCCCCTGTGTAACCAACAGCCCTCCTCCCCAAGTTCCATAACCTCCTCACCCAGACGCCCAAGAACACGGTGGGGAGCCCTCCGGCCACCAAGTCACTCCACCCCAGATGATTGCCCGAGCATCAGAAGGCTGGCCTTCAATAAGAGTTAAAGTTTTAAACTGCAGTGTGTCCTTTTCCTTCCCTCCTCTCCCACCCATCCCGGGCTACCTTGGCAATTATCCCCCTAGTTGTGTGATGAATTAATAAAGAATGCATGAATGTGAAGTAACAATGACTTTATTGCCTCTGCAAGTGGTGCTCGAAGGGGGGAGGGGAGGGTGGGGTGGTTGGTTTACAGGGAAGTAGAGTGAACCGGGTGGGGGGGGCGGAGGGTTCATCAAGGAGAAACAAACAGAAGTTTCACACCGTAGCCTGGCCAGTCACAAAACTCGTTTTCAAAGCTTCTCTGATGCGCACCGCGCCCTGCTGTGCTCTTCTAACCGCCCTGGTGTCTGGCTGCACGTAATCAGCGGCCAGGCGATTTGCCTCAACCTCCCACCACACCATAAATGTCTCCCCCTTACTCTCACAGATATTGTGGAGCGCAGTTGTGGGCAGTTAAAAAAATAATATAATGTTAGGAACCATTAGGAAAGACATAGATCAGAAGACAGAAAATATAATAGTGCCAGTATACAAATACCAAACCATGAATGCTGCCTGCAGTTCTAGTTGCATCATCTAAAAAAAAGATTAGAAATGGAGAGGGGCAACAAAAATGATTATGGGTATGGAACAGCTTCCATCTGAAGAGAGATTATAAAGACTTATAGAATCATAGAATCATAGAATATCAGGGTTGGAAGGGACCTCAGGAGGTCATCTAGTCCAACCCCCTGATCAAAGCAGGACCAATTCCCAACTAAATCATCCCAGCGAGGGCTTTGTCAAGCCAGGCCTTAAAAACCTCCAAGGAAGGAGACTCCACCACCTCCCTAGGTAACGCGTTCCAGTGCTTCACCACCCTCCTAGTGAAATAGTGTTTCCTAATATCCAACCTAGACCTCCCCCACTGCAACTTGAGACCATTGCTCCTTGTTCTGTCATCTGCCACCATTGAGAACAGCCGAGTTCCATTCTCTTTGGAACCCCCCTTCAGGTAGTTGTAGGCTGCTATCAAATCCCCCATCATTCTTCTCTTCTGCAGACTAAACAATCCCAGTTCCCTCAGCCTCTCCTCATAAGTCATGTGCTCCAGACCCCTAATCATTTTTGTTGCCCTCCGCTGTACTCTTTCCAATTTTTCCACATCCTTCTTGTAGTGTGGGGCCCAAAACTGGACACAGTACTCCAGATGAGGCCTCACCAATGTCGAATAAAGGGGAACGATCACATCCCTCGATCTGCTGGCAATGCCCCTACTTATACAGCCCAAAATGCCGTTAGCCTTCTTGGCAACAAGAGCACACTGTTGACTCATATCCAGCTTCTTGTCCACTGTGACCCCTAGGTCCTTTTCTGCAGAACTGCTACCTAGCCATTCGGTCCCTAGTCTGTAGCTGTGCATGGGATTCTTCCATCCTAAGTGCAGGACTCTGCACTTGTCCTTGTTGAACCTCATCAGGTTTCTTTTGGCCCAATCCTCTAATTTGTCTAGGTCCCTCTGTATCCGATCCCTACCCTCTAGTGTATCTACCACGCCTCCTAGTTTAGTGTCATCGGCAAACTTGCTGAGAGTGCAGTACACACCATCCTCCAGATCATTAATAAAAATATTAAACAAAACCGGCCTCAGGACCGACCCTTGGGGCACTCCGCTTGAAACCGGCTGCCAACTAGACATGGAGCCATTGATCACTACCCATTGAGCCCGACGATCTAGCCAGCTTTCTATCCACCTTACAGTCCATTCATCCAGCCCATACTTCTTTAACTTGGCGGCAAGAATACTGTGGGAGACCGTATCAAAAGCTTTGCTAAAGTCAAGGAATAACACATCCACTGCTTTCCCCTCATCCACAGAGCCAGTTATCTCATCATAGAAGGCAATTAGGTTAGTCAGGCACAACTTCCCCTTGGTGAATCCATGCTGACTGTTCCTGATCACTTTCCTCTCCTCTAAGTGCTTCAGAATTGATTCCTTGAGGACCTGCTCCATGATTTTTCCAGGGACTGAGGTGAGGCTGACTGGCCTGTAGTTCCCCGGATCCTCCTTCTTCCCTTTTTTAAAGATGGGCACTACATTAGCCTTTTTCCAGTCATCCGGGACCTCCCCCGATCGCCATGAGTTTTCAAAAATAATGGCTAATGGCTCTGCAATCTCATCTGCCAACTCCTTTAGCACACTCGGAGGCAGCGCATCCGGCCCCATGGACTTGTGCACGTCCAGTTTTTCTAAATAGTCCCGAACCACTTCTTTCTCCACAGAGGGCTGGTCACCTTCTCCCCATATTGTGCTGCCCAGTGCAGCAGTCTGGGAGCTGACCTTGTTTGTGAAGACAGAGGCAAAAAAATCATTGAGTACATTAGCTTTTTCCACATCTTCAGTCACTAGGTTGCCTCCCTCATTCAGTAAGGGTCCCACACTTTCCTTGACTTTCTTCTTGTTGCTAACATACCTGAAGAAACCCTTCTTGTTACTCTTAACATCTCTTGCTAGCTGCAAGTCCAAGTGTGATTTGGCCTTCCTGATTTCACTCCTGCATGCCTGAGCAATATTTTTATACTCCTCCCTGGTCATTTGTCCAATCTTCCACTTCTTGTAAGCTTCTTTTTTGCGTTTAAGATCAGCAAGGATTTCAGTGTTTAGCCAAACTGGTCGCCTGCCATATTTACAATTCTTTCTACACATCGGGATGGTTTGTTCCTGCACTTGGACTTCTCAGCTTGGAAAAGAGATGACTAAGAAGGGATATGATAGAGAGCTATAAACTCATGGGTGGTGTGGAGAAAATGAAAACGCAAGTCTTGTTTACTCCGTCCCATAACACAAGAACCAGGTAATTAATAGGCAGCAGGTTTAAAATAAAGATAGAAAGGGAAGTAGTACACACAACAAAGATTCAACCTGTGGAACTCATTGCCTTTCCCACTTCCAATATATCTTTTTTGATATGGGGTGATCAGATCTGCATGCAGTAATCAATATGAGGATTTACCATGGATTTATGTAGAGGCGATATGATATTTTCTGTTTTGTGATCTATCCTTTTCCTAATGATTGCCTACATTCTGTAAGTTTTTTTGACTCCCAATGCACAGTCATTGAATCATAGAAACATAGAAGATTAGGGTTGGAAGAGACCTCAGGAGGTCATCTGGTCCAACCCCTGATCAAAACAGGACCAACCCCAACTTACTCATCCCAGCCAGGGCTTTGTCAAGCTGGGTCTTAAAAACCTCTAAGGATGGAGATTCAACCACCTCCCTAGGTAACCAATTCCATTGCTTCACCGACCTCCTAGTGACAGAGTGTTTCCTAATATCCAACTTAAACCTCCCCCACTGCAACTTGAGACCATTGCTCCTTGTTCTGTCATCTGCCACCACAGAGAACAGCCGAGCTCCATCCTCTTTGGAACCCCCCTTCAGGTAGTTAAGTCTGCTATCAAATCCCCCCTCACTCTTCTTTTCTGCTGAATAAATAAGCCCAGTTCCCTCAGCCTCTGTTCATTTTTGTTGCCCTCTGCTGGACACTCTCTAGTTTGTCCACATCTTTTCTGTAGTGGGGGGCCCAAAACTGGACGAAGTACTCCAGATGTGGCCTCACCAGTGCCAAATAGAGGGGAATAATCACTTCCCTTGATCCACTGGCAATGCCCCTACTAATGCATTAAGTGGATGTTTTAAGAGAATTATCCAATATTACTTCAAGATCTCTTTCTTGTGTTGTAACTGCTAATTTAAGCCCCATCATTTTATAGGAATAGTTGAGATTATGTTATCCAATGTGCATTATTTGCATTTCTCAACATTGAATTTCATCTGCCATTTTGTTGCCCTTTCACAGAATTTGGTGGGATCCCTTTTTAACTCTTTGCATTCTGCTTTGGGCTTAGATATCTTGGCCACATCACTGTTAACCCTTTTTTCCTGACCATTTAAGAATATGTTGAACAGTAGTGGTACCAGTATACCATCTGGTCCTGGGAATGTATTACTGTGTAATTTATCCATCCCAAACCTCTTCTAATGACACCTCAATCTGGGAAAGTTCCTCAGATCTGTCACCTAGAAAGAATGTTTCTGGTTTGGGAATCTCCCTCACATCTCAAGCCATGAAGACCGATTCAAAGATTTCATTTAGTTTCTCCACAATGGCCTTATAAATTTTGCAATATTTACTGCAACTGAAAGAGCATTGCTGAGCTCTTCTGCCATCTTCTCAGCAGCCAATGCCTGCTTGAGAATCATACAAGGATTCCAGGTTGTTGAGGGAGCTACTTCTTGTATCCTTGTCTAAAGCCTGCTATGCCATCTCATGATTGACTGTGCTCCATCATTACAAATTCCAAAAGAATGTTCCCAATCAAGGCCTGTGTCTTGGACAAAATTATTTAACGATTTTAAAAGCTCTTCACCAGTTGCTTGGGTTCACAGTGGATGACAAAGCAGAAATTTCTCCTTTAAATGTATTGCTGTAGCAACATGAATATACACCAACAGATGTGCAGCATTCGATATATGGTGGAACCTCGCAGTAATAAATACCTTGGGAATGGAGAGTGTTTGCAACTCTGAAATGTTCATAACTCTGAACAGAACTTTATAGTTGTTCTTTCAAAAGTTCACAACTGAACATAGACTTAATACAGCATTGAAACTTTATTATGCTGAAGAAGAAAAACTGATGATTTCCCTTTATTTTTAGTAGTTTACATTTAACACAGGACTGTACTGAATTTGCATTTTTTTCCTTTTTTTTTTTTTGTATCTGCTGCTGCTTGATTGTGTACTTCTGGTTCCAAATGAGGTGTGTTGTTGACTGGTCAGTTAGTAACTTGTGTTCATAATTCTGAGGTTTAACTGTATCTATAGACTCATCTATCTGAATTGTATAATTTAGGCTCTGATGAATAATTTCTAGGAGCTGCTAGTTTACATCAGTGGCCATCTCCACAATATGGTGAAGAATTATGTCGTTGGAAAGTGGGATCACATCTAGCTGTGATGCTGCTTTCTCTCCTAACATCACTGCGCACATATCCTTTAAATCTGGAAGTAGTAGTTTCTCTCCTATGTTGTGTGGCTTAGCAGCTTTGGCAATGTGCAAAGCCACATAGTAAGAAGCCTAAGTAGCCTCTATGTTAACAGTTTTGTACACTTCAACAGCATTTTTTTTGTTAACTCAATGAGCTTCCTCTGAAACAAATTTACAGATTTATTCCTCAGTGGGTTTCCCATCCCATTTGTCCATATATACTTCCCTCAATTTCATATACTTCCAGGGTATGTTTCACATCACATCTGCTCCCCTTTGAGGCTGATTCTGATTATCCCATCCTCTACCCACTTGGGGTGGGATGGACGGTCCCAGCTGCAACCTCTCCCTCTTCTGCCACCTGCTAGTCTATAAGCACCCTCATTCCAGTACAGTGTCTGGTTGCTCACCTGCTGTGGAGAAAGGGTGTCATGAAACATTTCTCTCAATATGGCTTTAGAGGACTGCTCCAAAGTACACTGTATTAGCAAATTTTTATATCTTCTACAAAACATAGGTCATAGTGACTCCTGCTCAATAATCACTTTTCCTAACTTTCAATAAACCTCTAATATCTGAGGCATCTAGACCCAAGGTTTTCATCCACTTATCTTCTTTCATTATCACTCATTTACTAGTCTGTCCACTCCTCCCATTCTGATTAGCAGAAACTGACTGCTAGATTTTGACCTTGCATTTAAAAACTCTCAACAATAAGCCCTAGTAGGATGTCCTCAATTCCTGCAGCAGCTTTCCTCTATTAGTACTTTCCAATGGAAACATTTGGTTTGTCCTCCAGGCTTCCTGAAGTATTGGGCATGGAAAACACAGGTAAATTTTAGTCACTGGATCATTGCACATGTGATAAAGAAGTTCAACACTGTAGTTTATTTCTTTTCTTTGGCTATCTGAAAGTGCAGCTTTTGTTAGTTGAACTGATCAAGAACCATGTTCACACATGGTGTAATGGAAGGACACCCTACATCAGAAAGCTGCAGTATATTCTCTTAGTATGGAAGTCATGGAAAGGCCGAGAGACAGGGTGTGTGGAAAGTTCAGTCTGAAGGGTGACACTGAAAGAGATCAAGTTATGGTGAGGGAGAAGGAACTCAGCCACAGAGAAAGCAGTGCTTGGTGAAGGAGTGTTAAGACATTACATGTGAGGAACTTCTCAGACTATGAAATTCCACAATTTTGAGCTCAACAAAATTGGGAGAGAGCACCCTTGATTAACAAGGTGATATCTCTTCCCAATCTTCTAATACAGGTTTAATGTCAGTGGCCCCGAGCGATCATCTTCTGCAGGTATATTTGCCCATTTTGTCACGAAGCTCTTTGGTTTTGACCCCATAAATGATAGGGTTGAGCATGGGGGGGACGAGGAAGTGGAGGTTGGCCAAGATGATGTGAACATGAGGAGCGATGCCCTGACCGAAGCGGTGTGTTACAGTGGAGAAGAGGAAGAAAGTACAAGACATCAGCATGACACAGATGTGGGCTGTGCAGGTGTTGAGGGCTTTCTGATGAGCTCTCTTGGAGGAGATTCTGAGGAGGACCCTGGTAATCAGACTATAGGAGAAGGCAACGAGCAACAGGTCTAACCCTAAGACTACAAATGTGACCACCAAGCCATACGTCCTGTTGACTGTGATATCCCCACATGACATCTTTGCCACAGCCATGTGCTCACAGTACGTGTGGGGGATAATGTGGTTGGCACAGAATGGCTGCCTGCTCAGGAGCAGGGGCAGGGGCAGAACAAAGAGAACAGTTCTTAACAAACCCAAAAGCCCTAGCTTAGCTATTCGTGCATTGGTGAGGATGGTGTCATATCTCAGAGGGTTACATATGGCAATGTAGCGATCAAAGGCCATTGCCACTAGGATGGCTGACTGCATAACAGAAACCGCATGAAGAAAGAACATCTGGGTGAGGCAGCCACCCACAGTAATCCCTTTCAAATTGAACCAAAATATACACAGGGCTTTCGGCATGACTGAGGTAGACGTGGCAATGTCTGTGAGTGCCAGCATGCAGAGCAGCAGGTACATCGGCTTGTGGAGGGTCTGCTCTTTGCTTACAACAAACAGAATCATGACATTTCCCAACAGGCCAATAATATAGAACACAGAGAAAGGGATGGAAATCCACATGTGAGCAGCTTCCAGGCCAGAGATGCCAGCAAGGATGAATGTCGAAGGGCCAGAGGGGGAGAGGTTGAAAGCTGCCATAAGATGGTTGATGCGTCGATCAGGCTCAGAAATGCTCAAGGTTCCTGTGAAGGGAGAGAAACACAGTGAGGGTCTTTAAACACTTTAAAACAAATAGTTATTATGAATCTAGAAAAGGGGGTGAGCAGTGAGGTGGCAACATTTACAGATGGCACCAGATTATTTATGTCATAGTTAAGTCCAAAGAACTCCACAGAAGGAGCTAACCAAGTCAGATGAATCATAGAATCATAGAATCATAGAATATCACGGTTGGAAGGGACCTCAGGAGGTCATCTAGTCCAACCCCCTGCTCAAAGCAGGACCAATTCCCAACTAAATCATCCCAGCCAGGGCTTTGTCAAGCCAGGCCTTAAAAACCTCCAAAGAAGGAGACTCCACCACCTCCCTAGGTAACGCATTCCAGTGCTTCACCACCCTCCTAGTGAAAAAGTTTTTCCTAATATCCAACCTAGACCTCCCCCACTGCAACTTGAGACCATTGCTCCTTGTTCTGTCATCTGCCACCACTGAGAACAGCTGAGCTCCATCCTCTTTGGAACCCCCCTTCAGGTAGTTGAAAGCAGCTATCAAATCCCCCCTCATTCTTCTCTTCTGGAGACTAAACAATCCCAGTTCCCTCAGCCTCTCCTCATAAGTCATGTGCTCCAGACCCCTAATCATTTTTGTTGCCCTCCACTGGACTCTTTCCAATTTTTCCACATCCTTCTTGTAGTGTGGGGCCCAAAACTGGACACAGTATTCCAGATGAGGCCTCACCAATGTTGAATAAAGGGGAACGATCACGTCACTCGATCTGCTGGCAATGCCCCTACTTATACAGCCCAAAATGCCGTTAGCCTTCTTGGCAACAAGAGCACACTGTTGACTCATATCCAGCTTCTTGTCCACTGTGACCGCTAGGTGCTTTTCTGCAGAACTGCTACCCAGCCATTCGGTCCCTAGTCTGTAGCAGTGCATGGGATTCTTCCGTCCTAAGTGCAGGACTCTGCACTTGTCCTTGTTGAACCTCATCAGGTTTTTTTTGGCCCAATCCTCTAATTTGTCTAGGTCCCTCTGTATCCGATCCCTACCCTCTAGTGTATCTACCACGCCTCCCAGTTTAGTGTCATCTGCAAACTTGCTGAGAGTGCAGTCCACACCATCCTCCAGATCATTAATAAAGATATTAAACAAAACCGGCCCCAGGACCAACCCTTGGGGCACTCCGCTTGAAACCGGCTGCCAACTAGACATGGAGCCATTGATCACGACCCGTTGAGCCCGACGATCTAGCCAGCTTTCTATCCACCTTACAGTCCATTCATCCAGCCCATACTTCTTTAACTTGGCGGCAAGAATACTGTGGGAGACCGTATCAAAAGCTTTGCTAAAGTCAAGGAATAACACATCCACTGCTTTCCCCTCATCCACAGAGCCAGTTATCTCATCATAGAAGGCAATTAGGTTAGTCAGGCACGACTTGCCCTTGGTGAATCCATGCTGACTGTTCCTGATCACTTTCCTCTCTTCTAAGTGTTTCATAATTGATTCCTTGAGGACCTGCTCCATGATTTTTCCAGGGACTGAGGTGAGGCTGACTGGCCTGTAGTTCCCCGGATCCTCCTTCTTCCCTTTTTTAAAGATGGGCACTACATTATCCTTTTTCCAGTCATCCGGGACCTCCCCCGATCGCCATGAGTTTTCAAAAATAATGGCTAATGGCTCTGCAATCTCATCTGCCAACTTCTTTAGCACCCTCGGATGCAGCACATCCGGCCCCATGGACTTGTGCACGTCCAGTTTTTCTAAATAGTCCCGAACCACTTCTTTCTCCACAGAGGGCTGGTCACCTTCTCCCCATACTGTGCTGCTCAGTGCAGTAGTCTGGGAGCTGAGCTTGTTCGTGAAGACAGAGGCAAAAAAATCATTGAGTACACTAGCTTTTTCCACATCCTCAGTCACTAGGTTGCCTCCCTCATTCAGTAAGGGTCCCACACTTTCCTTGACTTTCTTCTTGTTGCTAACATACCTGAAGAAACCCTTCTTGTTACTCTTAACATCTCTTGCTAGCTGCAACTCCAAGTGCGATTTGGCCTTCCTGATTTCACTCCTGCATGCCTGAGCAATATTTTTATACTCCTCCCTGGTCATTTGTCCAATCTTCCACTTCTTGTAAGCTTCTTTTTTGCGTTTAAGATCAGCAAGGATTTCACTGTTTAGCCAAGCTGGTCGCCTGCCATATTTACTATTCTTTCTACACATCGGGATGGTTTGTTCCTGCAACCGCAATAAGGATTCTTTAAAATACAGCCAGCTCTCCTGGACCCCTTTGCCCTTCATGTTATTCTCCCATGTTATCCTGCCCATCTGTTCCCTGAGGGAGTCAAAGTCTGCTTTTCTGAAGTCCAGGGTCCGTATTCTCCTCCTCTCCTTTCTTCCTTGTGTCAGGATCCTGAACTCGACCATCTCATGGTCACTGCCTCCCAGGTTCCCATCCACTTTTGCTTCCCCTACTAATTCTTCCCTGTCTGTGAGCAGCAGGTCAAGAAAAGCTCTGCCCCTAGTTGGTTCCTCCAGCACTTGCACCAGGAAATTGTCCCCTACACTTTCCAAAAGCTTCCTGGATTGTCTGTGCACCGCTGTATTGCTCTCCCAGCAGATATCAGGGTGATTAAAGTCTCCCATGAGAACCAGGGCCTGCGATCTAGCAACTTCTGCTAGTTGCCAGAAGAAAGCCTCGTCCACCTCATCCCCCTGGTCTGGTGGTCTATAGCAGACTCCGACCACGACATCACCCTTGTTGCTCACACTTCTCAACTTTATCCAGAGACACTCAGGTTTTTCTGCAGTTTCATACCAGAGCTCTGAGCACTCATACTCCTCTCTTACATACAACGCAACCCCCCCCCACCTTTTCTGCCCTGCCTGTCCTTCCTGAATAGTTTATATCCATCCATGATAGTACTCCAGTCATGTGAGTTATCCCACCAAGTCTCTGTTATTCCAATCGCATCATAGTTCCCTGACTGTGCCAGGACTTCCAGTTCTCTCTGCTTGTTTCCCAGGCTTCTTGCATTTGTGTATAGGCACTTAAGATAACTCATTGATCGTCCCTCTTTCTCAATATGAGACAGGAGTCCTCCCCTCTTGCGCTCTCCTGCTCGTGCTTCCTCCCAGGATCCCATTTCCCCACTTACCTCAGGGCTTTGGTCTCCTTCCCCCGGTGAACCTAGTTTAAAGCCCTCCTCACTAGGTTTGCCAGCCTGCTGGCGAAGATGCTCTTCCCTCTCTTCGTTAGGTGGAGCCCGTCCCTGCCCAGCACTCCTCCTTCTTGGAACACCATCCCATGGTCGAAGAATCCAAAGCCTTCTCTCCGACACCACCTGCGTAGCCATTCGTTGACTTCCACGATTCGACGGTCTCTACCCAGGCCTTTTCCTTGCACAGGGAGGATGGACGAGAACACCACCTGCGCCTCAAACTCCTTTATCCTGAATGGATGTCATGATGACAGATGAATTTCCATGTCAATAACTGCAAATTGTATGGTCATTGGAGGGAAAATCTTGAACTCTTCAAACACCTTACACGGTTCTAATTTAACTGTATGCACTCAGGACAGGGATCTGGGTGTCATGGTAAACAGCTATGTGAAACCCTGCTCACAGTGCAAGCATGGACAGAAACTGAGCAAAACATTGGGATTTGGGAGGAAATGGGATATGGAATCATACAGGAAAAACAATGCCATGAGATCAGTCAGTCAATTTTTCTCCCTCCTATGGACTCCTCTGTGTAGTACTGGGCACCCTTCTCACACAGGATATTGAAAAACTAGAGGTGTTCAGGCAAAGTCAACTAGAATGATCAAGGGCCCTGTGAAACTCATATGGAGAGAGGTTGAAAAGACTGGGGTTGTTACCTTACAAAGGAATTGAAGAAGAGGGGACATAAGAAGTTTATAAAATACTGACTGGTAGAGGGGAAATGGAGAATGTGTTCTCTCTGTCTCATAACAAAAGATCAAGAGGACATTCAATTAAACTGAAATGCGGCAAATTCGAAAGAGGTAAAAAAAAATAATGCTTTCTCCATTCAGTGCCTAATCAGACTGAGGAACTCCTTGCTACAAGAGGTAGTTCAGGCCATGAGCTAAGCAAGAATCAGGAAGGGTTTGGACATATATATGGGGATTGGTCCTGTTTTGAGCAGGGGGTTGGACTAGATGACCTCCTGAGGTCCCTTCCAACCCTGATATTCTATGATTGTATGATTCTATGATATATATGGATAGTGAGGCTATCCAGTTTCAATAACTACAGCTAAATAAATATTTCAGAAGGCCCACATGTTTCAGGGGACAAGCCAAACTCTAGCTGTTAGGCATCAGGGTGACATTTTCAGGACGGCCAAATCACCACCCACCACATTAACCTGCAGCTGGGTTTCTTACATCTTCTACAGCCTCTGGGGCTGTCACTGTCAGAGAGAGAAGAAACTGGACTGCATTGGAACGTAGATGTGATTCATGAGGCAATTCCTATGTTGAAAAGGAGCCAAGTTTCCTCCATGGAAACAGACATTTTCATGCTGGTCTATGATATAGCACTCAACAGAAAGGGCATGAAACTACAAGGATTTTGGTATTTAGGCCTGCACATCTGGGAGATCATAGAAAATGATGTGTACAGGTTACTGGTTCAGACCATCTGGATTGGTTGGTAAACCAGGTGGAAGCAAACAATATGCGTACTAATATAGCTATGTAGATATCTACATCTAGGGACAAAGAATGTAGGCGATGCTTACATGATGTTGGACTGTCGTGTGAAGTGCAATGACTCTGAACATGATTTGGGGGTGTGAAGACATAATTATCTAAACATTAGCTCCCAGCGTGAGCCTGTGGCCAAAAGAGCCAATGTAATCCTTGGATGATAACAAGGGGAATCTCAGGGAGACATAGAGAAGTCATTTTATCTCTGTATTTGGCCCTGGTGCAACTGCTGCTGGAATCCTGTGTCCAGTTTGGTGTCCATGATTAAAGATGGATGTTGATACATTGAAGAGGGTTCACAGAAGAGTCACAAGAATTACTAAGTGATTAGAAAACCTGCCTTATACTGACAAACTCAAAGAGCTCAATCTATTTAGTTTAACAAAGATCGTTAAGGGATGACTTGATAACAGTGTGTAAGAACCTACATGGGGAACAAATATTTAATAATAGGCTTTTCAGCCTCCATACAGAGGAGTAATACGATGCAATGGCTGGAAGTTGAAGTTAAAGAAATTCTGACTGGGAATAAGGCATACATTTTTAAATGGTGAGAGTAACCATTAGAACAATTTACCAACGGTATGTGGATTCCCCATCACTGAGAATTTTGAAATCAATGTTGGATGTGACACCAGGATCTGGGGTACAACTGAGACCTCTGACTCACCAGCCTAGGATCCCTCTCTCAATATCCTGCTGAGACAAAGTGCGAACTACTCCTTGTCCTACGCCTCCACCAGCATTCGTACAGGAAGCTACACTTCCAGCTGCAGATACATGCAGGCTCTCTGACCAGCCACTGCATGAACCAATAATAGATAGGCTACAGCCAAAATAACCACCAGCTCCCTAGCCTAGAACCCCAGAGATGTACCATCCTGCCCTGCTCCAAACCCCGACCAATATGAATTTGTTACCCAGTTTGCTCCTCCCTCAATGTGGGGAGGACAATGCACACTTTTGGTAAACAAGATGAGATTTGTCCCCCAGACACTTCACTTAAAGGCATACTGGGTTTAGATTAAAACATAAAACAAGTTTTATTAACTACTGTCAAGGCTCCTTCCCCACTCTGAACTTTAGGGTACAGATGTGGGGGCCTGCATGAAAACTTCTAAGCTTAACTACCAGCTTAGATCTGGTCCGCTGCCACCACTCCCAATGTGCTAATTCCCTTCCCTGGGTAGCCTTGAGAGACTTTTCACCAATTCCCTGGTGAATACAGATCCAAACCCCTTGGATCTTAAAACAAGGAGAAATTAACCATCCCCCCTCCTCTCTCCCACCAACTCCTGGTGGATCCAGATACAACCTCCTTGGATCTAAAAAACAGGGAAATCAATCAGGTTCTTAAAAAGAAGGCTTTTAATTAAAGAAAAAGGTAAAAATCATCTCTGTAAAATCAGGATGGAAAATAACTTTACAGGGTAATCAAACTTAAAGAGCCCAGAGGACCCCCCTCTAGCCTTAGGTTCAAAGTTACAGCAAACAGAGGTAAACACCCTAGCAAAAGGTACATTTACAAGTTGAGAAAACAAAGATAAAACTAACACGCCTTGCCTGGCTGTACTTACAAGTTTGAAATAGGAGAGACTTGTTCAGAAAGATTTGGAGAGCCTGGATTGATGTCTGGTCCCTCTTAGTCCCAAGAGCGAACAAACACCAAAACAAAGAGCACAAACAAAAGCCTTCCCCCCACCAAGATTTGAAAGTATCTTGTCCCCTTATTGGTCCTTTGGGTCAGGTGTCAGCCAGGTTACCTGAGCTTCTTAACCCTTTACGGGTAAAAGGATTTTGGAGTCTCTGGCCAGGAGGGATTTTATAGTATTGTACACAGAAGGGCTGTTACCCTTCCCTTTATAGTTATGACAACTACAAAAGATAAATTTTAACTGATTATAAGGGATAGCAAATAGATGAAAGTAGATTACCTAGCAAATAATCAAATATGTAAACTAAGTTTAGACTGACTATGAATTAACAGTTTCTCACTCTGATTGATGATACAAGCAGCCTGGAAGAATCTCAAGGCACAACCTGTGTTTGCTTTGCTGCTTGGGTTTCTCAGGTTTCCATAAAAACAACAAGGAGTCTGGTGGCACCTTAAAGACTAACAGATTTATTTGGGCATAAGCTTTCGTGGGTAAAAACCTCACTTCTTCAGATGCATCTGAAGAAGTGAGGTTTTTACCCACGAAAGCTTATGCCCAAATAAATCTGTTAGTCTTTAAGGTGCCACCAGACTCCTTGCTGTTTTTGTAGATACAGACTAACACGGCTACCCCCTGGTACTTGACACCATGTCAGGTTTCCATACTCTCTTTTTTTTCCAGGTGTTTCCAGGAGTCCTCTTATGTGAGGAGTGAAGAACCACCCATGATGTCTCCCCTGCCTTGGAAAAGTACAGGTATCCCAAAATGGAGTTCACATGCCTCTCATGAGAAAAATAAGCCACCCTGCCTTTCAAAAGGAGTCCAAGCCACCTAAAACAAGCTAACTCCATTTTGCTTGGCACATCTTTGCATCCATAGCATCACCGATCAACCGCCAATATAGCCATAATACCACCAGACCCACTCCCAGTGGTGTACCACACCACCAAAAATGCCCCAGAAATGCCCCGAAGTCACTGACCAACAAGAGTGGCACAGTGCCAGTGCCAGTCCACTCCCCCACCAGGCTTGTGGACCCCCCTCCAGCTTTGCCATCCCCTGCCCCCTCCCCCTCATGACCCCCCCCCACAGCCTGCATCCCCCTTGCCCCTCACATCCACTCTGACAGATATCCCCCCACTGGTGCAGGTGCAACAACATCACCAGAGATGCACCACCAGAGAGACCACTAACCACAACTGAAGTTTAAATAATAATAATAAGATATTTTTTAAAGCACAAGCATTGCAGAACCAGCAGCCAGCCAAGTGCAGGGAAATCACAGGCTGCTGCTGCGCAGCCGGCCAGCCTTCTGCTATCAGTACCCCTGTACCAAACCAACCAACCCCACTGTACCTAGTAGTCCAGGCAGAAGGCAGTCCGTGGAGTGAGAGTAGGCACTGCAGGGAATGAACGCAAGAAGCAATGCAGCAAGCAAGCACATGCATCAATCTCATGGTCGTGACAATGACACTCAGGGGAGAAAGGAACCCAATTAATTACCCAAACCCAAAATCGCTGAGCTCCCCCATGGCAGGCTTCCGCCCCCAGGCTCCTGTTTCCCTCATTGGCCTGTAGTGACCTGTAAATTAGGTTGACCTGGAGTGTGGACCTCTCCCCATTGGCCCTGGAGACTGTCAGTGTTCAGATTCTTTCTTTTGGTTTTGGAGCGATTTTGCAAAGGGGAGCCAATAATGCTCTCTGGTGGGGGGGAAAAAAGCAGCAGCCACTCTCAGAAGCCCAAAAGCAAGAAGCAAGCCACTTAAAACATTATACCCCAGATCTGCTAAAAATAAGTGGAAATACTATCCACTAGTTATAGGCTGTTCTCAGGAAGGCTCAGAAGGTGTGAGGTAAGTTTCTCTTAAGGTCCATTATATTCTCTAATCGATCAGTGACCTGAATAGATCCATCCCAAACAGTTATCCAGACTGAAATCATCTTGCCTAGCGGGCAAATACACAGGTGCAAAATACACAACAGTACTAAAATCCAAACTGTAGTCTCCTAGCCCAGCGTCCACACACACACACACACACAGCAGGCAGCAGCCCTGGACGAGCAGCCAGAGCAGAGCTGACCATGTGGTGACTGGTCTCACCTAGGGAGCTGGAGGGCGAACTCAGCCTGGCTGGGGAAGTTTCCCAGCAGAACTCTACAAACTGGGAATTATCAGTGGAGAAGGAAAAGCCCAGCTGAGGGATCTTGCTTTCAGATCTGGGACTCACCAGCTCCCCACACAGCCAGTCCTGCCCATGCCCTGGCTGGCTCCAGACTGACTCAAAAACTGGCTTCTCCCCTTTCCTGAACTCCCTGGAAAGGGGCTCTCACTCCCTATTGGTTGCTGGGCAGACTCTGAGTCTGCCTTGGCTCCCCCTCCCTACCAGGGACAGTGCGCCTCTCCCTGAGATGCCAGCAGACAGAGCCCCAGGAATCTCGGTAATCTCCTTGGGGTTTACACTAGGTTAAAGTCAGTGCCTGCCTGCACTGGGGAAAAGGGGGAGATCAGCCTGAACTGCCTTTCTGGGGCAAAGTGAAATCCCAGCAGCAGCTCAACCTGTGCAGGGAAGGCGAGAGGGTCTGACCTGGCGGGAGGGAGAGAGGACGTGGAGACTAAATGAAGCTAGCGTGAGTAACTCTGCCTCAAAACGACACAAAGTTTAATGTATGGCAGCCCATTAGAAACCTGGACACTCCTTCCTGAGGCTACTGATGGGGGATGGTGCGAGAGACAATCTGCTTCAATGCAGTCCACGTTATGTTACAGTCTCTGCCCCAGGAGGCCTTGTTACTCCTGCTTGGTCTGTGCATTAGGCAGGATGTGCATTCCCTATTTCACCTGATTTTAGGAGTCCACGCCACTGTGATCTGGATACTGCATGTCACCCCAATCCCCGCCATTGTGTGTTCCTGGCCCATCCCGGTGAGCTTTCCAACACTGCCTGGTTTCCACTAAGTTAGAAACATGCTTTTCTTTTTACTGCCTTTTGCTGCTTCTCGTCCTCTCCAGAACCAGAGATCCAGGGCCAGAGAGAGAGAAGACCTCTCTCATCCTGGAAAAAATTGTTATCCTCATTATTTCGAACCTCCAAGCCTATGAGTTTGATATTTCCTCTCAGTTCTTCTTTGGTCCAAATGAGCTCCCCCATCCTTAGCGGCCACAGGATGTCTCCAGTTGAAGTCACTGTAAGCTTGTGGCTGGTGAAAATTAGGCAATTCATTTAACTCTCTATATGTGGATTTAGTGTGAAACACTGGCCATTTTTGGAGTTTTGTTATTGATCTCAGTGGGACCAAGATTTCACTCTCAGTGTTTAACATTCAACTCCTGGCTGTGAAAATCATGGCTTTGGGTTCAGCAACAGAGAGCGCTGAAAGGGTCTGAAAGAAACCCCCAGTTTATGTGGTGTTCTGAGAGTGGTTATGAAAAATGGGGATTCCGAAACACATTCTTGTTCTGAACATTCTGGTAACACCAATACGCACTGCAGAGGCTTTAGCTGCACTTCCCAACAAGGCAGTGAAGTTGGTGAATTGGAAAACTTCAGCGAACCAAAAGAAAAACCACACCACCCGAAAAAAGGAAGCTACTGAGATAGATAGACGGACACAGAAAGAGACAAGGAACTGATCTTAAAAACAAATATTTGTCTAAACTACTCCCAATACATTTGTAGTTCGAATTTTAGCAGGTAAATCCCTTCGTGTTTCTAACAATACTAAAGAGTTCAAGTCACCGTGCTGGTGAATTCCTGCCCAGATGGTTTTTGGATTGAACCCTTGAATGCTTCCTGAGCCCTCAGCACTAACTTTAATGCAGAAACAGGCAACTCACCAAAATTTCACTCAGGATAGAGTGGAAATCTCCTTATGGCAACAGGAAGGCAGAGCCCTGAGAATCAGCGTATGAATCTCACATGTCTGACATTCACCGTACTTGACAGCGACCTTTATAATTCCTCTGAACAGTGCCTGCAGACTCTCAGGTTGGCCAGTGTTCCCGGACAATTCCCTCGGCTCCGTGAGCAGTGGGAAGAGCAAAAAATAGACCCTGGAGAACTTCAGCCGGAGAGCCTCCCCTGGGAGTGAAGAAATGATTTGCCGATCCCAGGGTTTCAGATTGTCAGGGCAAATTGAGCTTTGCAGACTGTTCAGCCTAGCAATTGATGATGGCTTTCTTTTCTGTGTGTAATGTACTGCCATCTGCACTATATGTGGCAATGTTGCCACAAGATACAAGACCAAAACCCATTTTCTATTGATCGTAGCAGAGTACCACTGCATACCAGACATGAAGTTAGTGCCCATTCCCTTAGCGTCCAAAGAGTCTCTGCCACCCTGGGAAGGCCAAATGATATGATCATGAATTGATGCAAGCCAAAGGGCATGGAAAGGCTTCCTTCTTTCCAGGATTCTGGCATTAACAGTGTTCATCAAATCTCTAAATCGGATAAGTATCAAATGTCAATACTGTGGTGATCATTCAGAAATCGATGCAGAAATGGGTTATGATATCCTAGGGCAGTGGGATGCTCATGGCCAGCCGTACCATCTGGGTGGAGGAGTCGGCTGAGGGTATACCCGAAGAGGTCCTTGACGGGGTCCTTGTAGAGAGCATGGGAGGAGTGGTGGGAGACGACCTCCTCTGGCTCGCTGTCTGATTCACCACTAGAAAGTGGAGGTGCATGGCAGGGTACTGGAGAAGACTCCCATAGTTCTGGTGCTGAGAGGAGGAGACTCTGGTATATCAGATACCCTGAGTTTTCTTGACCCGGTGCCATTGGCAGGACAGAGTGAGTCAGAAATCGTGCCCACACTGAACGTTCCAGTGCTGGATGGCTCACCCAGCCATCCAGAGGCTTTCCTCAATGCGGGGTTTCTGCCAGCTTAAAGCAGAGTCCTAACAGGAAGGTGCTAGAGAGCTCAGATCTAAGAAATGATGCATGTTAATCTTTTCCCATCTTTGTCAAATAGCCTCTGATAAAATTTATATCTGGCTTTTTTGTGACATAACATCTGACTGACACAGATAAGGACTAGGAAGAAGGATAAACAACCAGTGGGGCCACTAGACAATAGAGGTGCGCTAAAGGAGCACTCATGGATGATAAGGCCATTGT
Source organism: Emys orbicularis (assembly GCF_028017835.1). Lineage (NCBI taxonomy): Eukaryota > Metazoa > Chordata > Testudines > Emydidae > Emys > Emys orbicularis. The sequence continues at coordinate 367,649,868 of NC_088683.1, forward strand.
GGAAAAACTAAATGAATTCTTTGCATTGGCCTTCGCGGCTGAGGATTTGAGGGAGATTCCCAATCCTGAGCCATTCTTTTTAGGTGACAGAACTGAGGAACTGTCCCAGATTGAGGTATTGAGTAATGGTCTCAAGTTGCAGTGGGGGAGGTTTAGATTGGATATTAGGGAAAAAAAATTCACTAGGAGGGTGGTGAAGCACTGGAATGGGTTACCTAGGGAGGTGGTGGAATCTCCTTCCTTAGAGGTTTTTAAGGTCAGGCTTGACAAAGCCCTGGCTGGGATGATTTAGTTGGGGATTGGTCGTGCTTTGAGCAGGGGGTTGGACTAGATGACCTCCTGAGGTCCCTTCCAATCCTGATATTCTATGATTCTATGATCATTAGAGGAGGTTTTGGAACAAATTGATAAATTAAACGGCAATAAGTCACCGGGACCAGATGGTATTCACCCAAGAGTTCTGAAGGAACTCAAATGTGAAATTTCAGAACTACTAACTGTAGTCTGTAACTTATCATTTAAATCAGCTTCTGTACCAGATGACGGGAGGATAGCTAATATGACACCAATTTTTTTAAAGGGCTCCAGAGGTGATCCCGGCAATTACAGGATGGTAAGCCTGACTTCAGTACCAGGCAAACTGGTTGAAACTATAATAAAGAACAATACTGTCAGACGGATAGATGAACATAATTTGTTGGGGGAAGAGTCAAAATGGTTTTAGTAAAGGGAAATCACACCTCACCAATCTACAAGAATTCATTGAGGGGGTCAACAAGCATGTGGACAAAGGGGATCCAGTGGATATTGTGTACTTAGATTTTCAGAAAGTCTTTGACAAGGTCCTTCACCAAAGGCTCTGGGATAAGAGGGAAGGTGCTCTCATGGATTGGTAACTGATTAAAAGATAGGAAACAAAGGGTAGGTATAAAGGTCAGTTTTCAGAATGGAGAGAGGTAAATAGTGGTGTCCCCCAGACGTCTGTTCTGGCACCAGTCCTATTCAACATATTCATAAATGATCTGGAAAAAGGGGTAAACAGTGAGGTGGCAACATTTGCAGATGATACAAAATTAATAAAGATAGTTAAGACCCAGTCAGATTGTGAAGAGATACAAAAGGATGTCTCAAAACTGGGTGACTGGGCAACAAAATGACAGATTAAATTTAATGTTGATAAATGCAAAGTAATGCACATTGGAAAGCATAATCCCAACTATACCTATAAAATGATGGGGTCTAAATTAGCTGTTACCACTCAAGAAAGAGATCTTGGAGTCAATGTGCATAGTTCTCTGAAAACATCCACTCAAATTCCAGCAGCAGACAAAAAAAAAGAAAGAAAAAACAAATAGAATGTTGGGAATAACTAAGAAAGGGATAGATAATAGGACAGAAAATATTATATTGCCTCTACATAAATCTATGGTACGCCCACATCTTGAATAATGTGGTCACCCCATCTCAAAAAAGATATATTGTAATTAGAAAAGGTTCAGAAAAGGGCAACAAAAATTATTAGGGGTACAGAATGGCTTCTGTATGAGGAGAGATGAATAAGACTGGGACTTTTCAGCTTGGAAAAGAGACGGCTAAAGGGAGATATGATTGAGGTCTATAAAATCATGATTGGTGTAGAGAAAGTAGATAAGGAAGTGTTGTTTACTACTTCTCAGAACACAAGAACTAGGGGTCACCAAATGAAATTAGTACGCAGAAGGTTTAAAAGAACTAAAAGGAAGTATTGCTTCACACAATGCACAGTCAACCTGTGGAACTCCTTGCCCGTGGATGTTGTGAAGGCCAAGACCATAACAGCATTGAAAAAAGAACTAGATACATTCATGGAGGATAGGTCCATCAATGGCTATTAGCCAGGATGGGCAGGAATGGTGTCCCTAGCCTCTGTTTGCCAGAGGCTGGGAATGAGCAACAGGGAGTGGATCACTTGATGATTACCTGTTCTGTTCATTCCCTCTGGGGCCCCTGGCACTGACCACTGTTGGCAGACAGGATACTGGGCTATATGGACCTTTGGTCTGACCCAGGATGGCCGTTCTTATGTTCTTATGTTTCTCCACCTGTCTAATTTCACAGTCATCCAGCAACAATTGTCATAGATCAGGAGTGGCCAACTTGAGCCATAGTAATATGTAATGGTTATATATGTATGGGTATATGTATGTGTGTATATACATATATATAAAGCATACACATGATCAATAATCATTATATAGTTTGATAATGTATATTTTATTATTATTTATAATGTATATAATGTATAGTTAACAATAATAATAATAATAATAATAAAACTTAGTGGGACTTCTGGCAATTCTTGCTTTCAACAATTCCCTTGAAGTCTGGTTTGTATTCAGTTGTGCTCTCATGCTGCAGTTCTCTTAAGTGGCTGTCTGTCAAAACGGATCGGTGCTTGGATTTTACATGTTTGAGTGTCTAGAAAAGAGACTCACAAAGATAGGTCAAGGCAAACATCAAGATTAATTTTAGGGCTCCACCTGTGATGTTGGGATCCTTTGGTACAGATTTCCAGAAAGTAATGGTCCCCTCCGTCATCTTCCAAAAGTTCTGTTATTTCCATCTGGGATGTTGCTTCATCAGTGACTAAAGGGGGCTTCACACTATCGGCTTCAGCACTAACAGGGTCGAACCAAAATCTGATGTGAGGTCTCCTTCTCTGCTGCAGATTTTGGACTCTTTCCTCAAAACTGTCCTCAAAATCTTTAATCATGCTCTCTCAACTAGTTGTGCTCCATCTTAGGGGACCTACTCCATCTTCTTTTGATCTGGCTTGAAGTTGTGACATTGAACAAAAGTGTGTCAGCTCCCCCTCAAGCATCTGTCTGAAACAACTGCAGTTTGTTCATGAACACAAAAATTTTGCACTAGATCAGTCAGCAACTGGAATTTTCTTAGTAAGTCCACGTTTAGTTTATCCAAATACAGCAGCATGTCTGCAAGAAATGACAAATCTAGAACCCACCCAGGACCTGTAAGCTCAGAGTGTATTCTGTGCTTCTCCTCCATAAACAATTGTATTGGTTCCAGGAGCTTGAAAAATGGGAAATAACTTTTCCTCCTGAGAGCCATCCAAGTGCGCAATTAAATGGCAAATCATCAGGGGAGTCATCTTCATACAGTTTTCGAGTAGATTTTGAAGCTGTCTGTGATTGAGTGCATTGGAGCGAATGGAATTCACAATGTACAAGGCAGGTTTCATGATGTGATCAAATTTGAGGTTTTTACATACCAGTTGCTCACGATAAATAATATGGTGAAATGTCCAAAATTCGGGAAAGCTCTCGACAGACATACAAAGCCCTACTAATCCATTCACAGATCCCCACATGGATGGAGCCCCGTCCGTTGCAATGGCAGTGAGTTTCTATAAAATCCAATGTTTTTTTGCAACTACCAACATTGCCTCCTTTAGAACTGGTCTATGAGTTCAGTCCTTTAGTGACACAATATTGAGGAGTTCTTCCTTTACAACACAGTTGTCAGACACAGTGCAGATAATTGAGGTTTATCCTGTACTTTGCGATGCTCAAATACTCACACTGCTGAAGTTGCGAGTGCAGTTGCCATTCAATATCACTGTTCAGGTTAGAGATTCTGCATTCTGTTGTGTGACATGGAAGCTGCAGGCCAGAAATTTTCTTCTGTAGATTCTCGTTCTCTGGTGACAGGATTGAAATCACATCAGTAAGACACATGTTTATATACTCGACTTCAGAGTAGGGCTTTTTTGCCATGGGCAGCCAATTATAGAATGATGCTGAAGGGTTAAAATCCATGTGCATTTTATATAACAACCTGGTATATGGATTGTGCCAGCTCTTTTCCAGACCCAAAGTCCAGAGTTTGGTCAAGGGACCAGAGGCCTAGCAAATAGTGATCAGCTAAGAGAAAGCTGGGGTAAACAGATAACCTTGCTTGCTAAGATATGCCTAGTCAGCAAATTGCCAGGTGTTGGAGCTGAGAAATAAATAATTGTGTCTTATTCAGAGTTGCAGATTGAACAAAGAAGCCCTGTTTCAGTTGTTAGTTTCTTCTGTAGGGAGACGTTCTTCCCACAGATCCAACCTTGAGTTTATGAAAGGTTGGCACATGTCAGTATAAGATATGGCATCCTTCCACTTCCCTTCCCAGGGATCAATGCCTGCCTTAAAACACACAGGAGACAATCTTTATTGCCATATACTTTCACTGTTTCTTTGTTTTAACCCCTAGGAATGTATCTGCTGGACAATCAGAGGAGCTACCCATTCGTATGGACCCCAAATCAGAATTCAACATATACATATTTTTTATACTAATAACATTTGATCAAAGTATTAATTGAATGTTAACTTGCTAACTTGAGACTATGGGCGGAGACATTATGTAACCTGTTAACCATTGGCTAATGTGCTATCTTTTCTTGCTGCAAAACCTAACCTGGGGTGTGGAACTGCCTACCCCGTTACTTTCCCCTGCCCGTGGAAAATCCATATATTCTATTGTAAACAATTGATTGACAGTGTCTCTGAGCCTAATAAGCAAGGTGACACTCTGCCAGCGCTGTGTGTAATAAACTCCTATGCTTGACCTCTACATGGTGTGGATTTATGTCCTTCAGATGCCATAGGTAGTTCTTCAGAAGTTTCCGTTTTGAAAATGAGTGTTCAGCACTTCCTGCTGTTACTGAGGTAATTAGAACCTAACAGTGAAAGACATCTTTTCAGAAAGACTCCCATCTGAAGTGCAGTCCAATATCAGAGTAGTAATTGGCACTCCTTAAGCTTTTGATAATATCTTGCAGGATTTTCTTCGCCAATAATTCAATTATTTCATTCTAGATTATTTTATCCCAGTAGTGATCCATCCTCCCTGGATAGTATGTGCTGCAAATGTCCCTTCATTATTTTGTCATACTTTCCAAGTAACTCCACCAAACCCAGGAAGTTCCCATTTTTCACTGTGAAAAGCTTGTCAGATGAGCCTCCGAAAGTCATGTTACTTTTAGAAAGATAAAGAGTTATTGTCGTGAGCCTCTTTATAATGTTATCCCATGGTTTTCTCTCTTGTTTAATCACATGTTGAAGCTCCAAGTTGATGTAATTATCTTGTGTTATTCTTTGCTCTGCTTCGATCCACGTTTGATAGGAACTGAAATGACTATGTGATTTTCATGACACACGAGAATCTGAGACATGCTACCAATAATTCGACCCCTCAAATTGTGAGGGATGATTTTGGATTCAAGTCGAAGAGTTACCTGGCTTAGTGTCTGACTGGTTTGCCCTCTTCAGCGCTGCGTGTCTGTCAGGTGGGAGATATCAAACCACACCCCCTTCAGTACATTTCCCTGGGGCATTGCCCAAACCACCCATTTCAAAGCCCGGCCTTGCATTTGACCCACAGTTTCATTGTGATCACTTAGGAGAGGGGCGACAGTGTCCATAATCTGGGGCACTGACTCTGCATCAGCCACTTCCCTGACTCGCTGATCAAGGCATGACATTCAAACCACTTACAGTTTATTAAACAGAAACAGAAAGAAAATAAAGAAAAATAAGGAAAAGGTTAAGGGAAATAAGGAATCTACCCTATGGGCACATGAAACATCACAAACAGCTGTCTCTGGGATGTAAGAAAATTTCACAGTCTGCTCCTCACTTGCTCAGGACACACTCTTGCTGTGCTGCGGTGATACCGCGGGTAAGACACCTCCTCTGGCTGTGGCCACATGCCCTCAGACTCTAGGTGGCAGGACTGTTCTCCAAGGCATTCTGCCCTCCCATTGGGTTCACACACACCCTTCTGAGTCCAGCCTTCAAGGCCTTCTTGTCTGGTTATGTCTCCCAGTGCTGGACCCTCTGCCCATGGCTCCACCTTGCTCTCCCCGGCTGCTCATTGCTCTTGGCCACTGTGTTACCTGCGGCATGGCCGGCATCCTCTATCCTGGCTCTGGCCCCACAGCTCCTTGCTGGAACTCAGCCCTGGCTCCCTGTTGCACAGATGGTCTGTGCTGACACAGCTCCGGGTTCTGGTCTGCTCCAGCTGCAGCTCCCCAGCTCTGCCTCAGCACTGCTGCTCCACCTCGAGCCCAGCCCTGACTCTTCTGGCTCAGTGCTGCTTCCCTGGCTCCAGCCCAGCTCTGCCTTCTAAGCAGGGGCGGCTCTAGGCACCAGCAAAGCAAGCAGGTGCTTGGGGCAGCCCATTTGCAGGGGCGCCAGGGATCCAGCATAGGAGCTGAGAACCAACAGGGGGCCCTGGGAGCTGTAGTTCCTTGGTTAGCTCCCTGCCTATAGAGCCAGCCCTGGAGCAGGGAAAGAACTACATTTCCCAGCATTCCCTTGGCCACTACCAACAGGAAAGAGGGGGAGGGAGTGAGGAAGCTGAGACCTCATGCTGCAGCCTGCTGTGAATGGAGAGCTGCACTGTGAGTAGGGATTCCATGTTTTAACATTCAAAAAATAGGACACTCCACGGGGAGGGAGGGTAGCCCCACCCTGCCACCATCCACTCCCTCCGACTGCCCCCCACAGAAACCCCAACCCATCCAACCCCCCTGCTCCCTGTCCCCTGATCGCTCCTTCCCGGGACCCCTGCCCCAACTGCTCCCCAGGACCCCACCCCCTAAGCCCCACTGGTCCTTGTCCCCAACTGCCCCCTCCTGAGATCCCCCCCAACTTCCCCCCTAGGACCCCACCCCCTACCTGTCCCTTGACAAACCCCTGGGACTCCCATGCCTATCCAACCACTGCCTATCCCCCGACTGCCCCCCCGAACCCCTGACCCATCTAACCCCCCCTTCTCCCTGCCCCTGACTGCCCCCTCAAACCTCCACCCCATCCAACCCCCCCTGCTCCCTGTCCCTTGACTGCCCCCCCGGAACCCCCTACCCCTTCTCCAACCCCCCAGCCCCCTTACCGTGCCACTCAGACCAGCATGTCTGGCTTTGCGCAGTGCCAGACATGCTGCTGCATACATGCTGCCGTGCTCCCCTGTGGAGCCACAGCCCCCTCCCGCCCCCAGCACCTGCCTTCCAGATTTGAACACCTCAAAATTCAGGAGTGCTCAAGCTCAGTTTGGGCAGCTGTTACTTCATTTCTCCCAAATCAAATATACTGATCCACTGTAACTTGCTGTAGAAAAAGTAGAATAAATTGAGCAAGAAATGCTTCCCAGTGGTTATTAGGACTGGAATTGGTATTTTCAACAGCCATTGCCTTTTGGTTGGTTGTTTGTTTAAAAAGAAGACAGTGATATTACCTTGGCAAATTCCCTATAGAAAGAAAGAGTGGAACAAAAGAATAATAAAGGCACCTCAACTTTTCCTCATTTATGTAGGACAGTCTTATAATATGCATCCAGATATCCTCCAATCACACAAGCTGAAAATTGTTCCACTTTACTGCAGTTCTGTAACCATGCGGGAACCAGTCCTGTCTGTGTTCTGTGCACATCTAAAATTCCTGCTGAATGACCTGCCCTGGGAGCGAGTTACCAGTGACCCAGGGCTGGGGCGGAAGGAGGGTGCAGGTGCGGGGGGGGGGGGAGAGCCCAGGGCTGGGATGGCAGGAGGTGTGTGGGGGGCAATGGTGGGGAGGTAGGGGGGAGACCAGAGCTGGGGCGTCATGGTGTGTGTGTGGGGGGGAGAGCCCAGGGCTGGGGCGGCAGGGGGGTGCGGGTGGGGGGCGGAGAGCCCAGGGCTGGGGCAGCAGGGGGGTGCAGGTTGGGAGGGGAGAGCCCAGGGCTGGGGCGGCAGGGGGGTGCAGGTGGTGGGGGAGAGCCCAGGGTTGAGGCAGCAGGGGGGTGCGGCGAGGAGCCCATGGCTGGGACGGTGGGCAGCCAAATTTTTTTTTGCTTGGAGTGGCAAAAAACCTAGAGCCGGCCCTGCTTCTAAGCTGCTTCTCTTGTCCTCTGGATCTGGCTGGCCTGGGGTTGCCAGACTTCTTCTACATTAATAGCCCAAAGACACTCAAAAACTAATCTAAAAGTAGCCCAATCACTTATTTTAAACAAAGAAATCTAGTTCTTGAAGGGGAAAAAAAGGTTTCTTTTATCAACACATTGGTCTATACACTGAGTAAAAAATGAAAGCTTTCTTTAGATGCCTAGTACAGATTCGATTAAAAGAACAATACAAGCCCCAGCAAGAATTTGTCCACATTAGCATAAAAGCTGTGGGATGAAAATCAAATTCAAAATCAAACCCCCAGTATTGATACTTGTATCCTGACTGAAGATTAGCAAAAGTTTCAAACAAAACACTGAAAACGTTGGTGTTAAAAATAGACCTCAAAATAGCCCAAAACATAAGTAGTTTAAAAACAACAACATGATTATGTTTCTTTCTAATAGCATTCAGTGATGGTATTCAACCATTTCACTCTTGCTGCCTTTGTTGGAAGTAAAATGCTTCTGCTGCTGGTCATATATCAGCAGTTACTAGAGCAATCTTTTCTTTCGTTGGTGGAAAATGTTCACAACACATTTTGTCTTCTTGCCTGTATGCCCTAACATAAAAAATGTTTTCTAAAAGTTCCTCTTGCATCTTGTTGCACAGTATAGTTTTTATCAAGTTTATCTGAGAAAATAGTCACTCAACTGCAGCATTGCTAAAGTGTAGCAACAGCAATGAATGAGCAAGCAAGCCAAGTTGACTAAACTCTTTGTCCCCAGCAGCATCTGTGTGTTTGAGACCTTCAACCCAAAAGTGCTGTACTTGGTTGTTCTGAGTATGAGGCCAGTGAACTATAGGCAAAACTCTCCCCTGATGCTCCAACAGTTCAAGGTCTCCACAAAACAATCACAAAAATGACACATCGGCCAATCTTTTGTGTGTGAACACCCGCTACAATCCTCCATAAACGTATCTAGTTCTTTTTGAACCCTGTTGCAGTCTTGGCCTTCACAACATCCCCTGGAAAAGAGTTCCACAGGTTGACTGTGCGTTGTGTGAATTATTTCCTTTTGTATGTTATAAACCTGCTGTCTATTAACTTCACTGGGTGACCTCTAGTTCTTTTGGGTTGTGAAGGAATAAAAAAAAAACACTTCTATATTCACTTCCTCCAAACCAGTCACAGATTTATAGAGCTATATCATATCCCCTCTTAGTCATAAGAACGGCCATACTGGGTCATAAGAACATAAGAACATAAGAAAGGCCGTACCGGGTCAGACCAAAGGTCCATCTAGCCCAGTATCCTGTCTACCGACAGTGGCCAATGCCAGGTGCCCCAGAGGGAGTGAACCTAACAGGCAATGATCAAGTGATCTCTCTCCTGCCATCCATCTCCACCCTCTGACAGACAGAGGCTAGGGACACCATTCCTTACCCGCCCTGGCTAATAGCCATTAATGGACTTAACCACCATGAATTTATCCAGTTCTCTTTTAAACTCTGTTATAGTCCTAGCCTTCACAACCTCCTCAGGTAAGGAGTTCCACAAGTTGACTGTGCCCTGCGTGAAGAAGAACTTCCTTTTATTTGTTTTAAACCTGCTGCCTATTAATTTCATTTGATGACCCCTAGTTCTTGTATTATGGGAATAAGTAAATAACTTTTCCTTATCCACTTTCTCCACATCACTCACGATTTTATATACCTCTATCATATCCCCCCTTAGTCTCCTCTTTTCCAAGCTGAAGAGTCCTAGCCTCTTTAATCTCTCCTCATATGGGACCCGTTCCAAACCCTTAATCATTTTAGTTGCCCTTTTCTGAACCTTTTCTAGTGCCAGTATATCTTTTTTGAGATGAGGAGACCACATCTGTACGCAGTATTCGAGATGAGGGCGTACCATCGATTTATATAAGGGCAATAATATATTCTCAGTCTTATTCTCTATCCCCTTTTTAATGATTCCTAACATCCTGTTTGCTTTTTTGACCGCCTCTGCACACTGCGTGGACATTTTCAGAGAACTACCCACGATGACTCCAAGATCTTTTTCCTGACTTGTTGTAGCTAAATTAGCCCCCATTATATTGTATGTATAGTTGGGGTTATTTTTTCCAATGTGCATTACTTTACATTTATCCACATTAAATTTCATTTGCCATTTTGTTGCCCAATCACTTAGTTTTGTGAGATCTTTTTGAAGTTCTTCACAGTCTGATTTGGACTTAACTATCTTTAGCAGTTTAGTATCATCTGCAAACTTTGCCACCTCACTGTTTACCCCTTTCTCCAGATCATTTATGAATAAGTTGAATAGGATCGGTCCGAGGACTGACCCTTGGGGAACACCACTAGTTACCCCTCTCCATTCTGAGAATTTACCATTAATTCCTACCCTTTGTTCCCTGTCTTTTAACCAGTTCTCAATCCATAAAAGGACCTTCCCTTTTATCCCATGGCAGCTTAATTTACATAAGAGCCTTTGGTGAGGGACCTTGTCAAAGGCTTTCTGGAAATCTAAGTACACTATGTCCACTGGATCCCCCTTGTCCACATGTTTGTTGACCCCTTCAAAGAATTCTAATAGATTAGTAAGACACGATTTCCCTTTACAGAAACCATGTTGACTCTTGCTCAACAGTTTATGTTTTTCTATGTGTCGGACAATTTTATTCTTAACTATTGTTTCGACTAATTTGCCCGGTACAGACATTAGACTTGCCGGTCTGTAATTGCTGGGATCACCTCTAGAGCCCTTTTTAAAATATTGGCGTTACATTAGCTAACTTCCAGTCATTGGGTACAGAAGCTGATTTAAAGGACAGGTTACAAACCTTAGTTTACAGTTCCGCAACTTCACATTTGAGTTCTTTCAGAACTCTTGGGTGAATGCCATCTGGTCCCGGTGACTTGTTAATGTTAAGTTTATCAATTAATTCCAAAACCTCCTCTCGTGACACTTCAATCCGTGACAGTTCCTCAGATTTGTCACCTACAAAAGCCAGCTCAGGTTTGGGAATCTCCCTAACATCCTCAGCCGTGAAGACTGAAGCAAAGAATCCATTTAGTTTCTCCGCAATGACTTTATCGTCTTTAAGCGCTCCTTTTGTATCTCAATCATCAAGGGGCCCCACTGGTTGTTTAGCAGGCTTCCTGCTTCTGATGTACTTAAAAAACATTTTGTTATTACCTTTGGAGTTTTTGGCTAGCCATTCTTCAAACTCCTCTTTGGCTTTTCTTATTACACTCTTGCACTTAAGTTGGCAGTGTTTGTGCTCCTTTCTATTTGCCTCACTAGGATTTGACTTCCACTTTTTAAAGGAAGTCTTTTTATCTCTCACTGCTGGGTCAGAGCAAAGGTCCATCTAGCCCAGTATCCTGTTTTCTTACAGCGGCTAATGCCAGGTGCTTCAGAGGTAATGAATTGAACAGGTAATCGTCAAGTGATCCATTCCCTGTCACCCATTCCCAATTTCTGACAAAGAAAGGCTAGGGACACTATCCCATCCCATCCTGATTAATAGCCCTTGATAGACCGATCCTCAAGGAACTCTTTGGACCTATTCTGTGGAACTCTTTGCCAGAAGACGTTGTGAACACCAAGAATATAATTGGTGCCTACTTCCTTTGTGCCTTTAACGATCTGAGTCCCACTGAATGTGGATGGACATTGGGCACCTAACTCATATCTGTGCCTCTGAACATCTCCCTCCACCCTCCCTATTCTAATTACAGCCTGTGCAGTGACTCTAGCAGTCCCCAGGCTTCAGGGCACATGCTGATCACCAGGGCCGGCTCTAACTTTTTTGCTGCCCCAAGCGCTGCCCCCGCCGAGCCCCCCCGCCGAGTGCCGCATTGCCAGAACCCCCCCCGAGCGCCGCGCCCCCCCCGCCCTCCCCCGCCGAGCGCCGCACCGCCGGAGCCCGCCGAGCACCGAGCCGCCGGACCCCCCCTCCCAAGCGCCGCGCCCCGCGCCGCCCCCCCCGCCGAGCGCCGCCCCACCGGAGCGCCCCCCCCCGCGGAATGCCGCGCCGCGCTGCCCCCCGCCACTCCAAGATTGGTCGCCCCTTACCAGGAGCCGCCCCAAGCATGTGCTTGGTTGCCTGGTGCCTGGAGCCGTCCCTGCTGATCACTGAAGGGGGCTCAGGAAGCTGCCCCTGCCCATGGCACGATACTGTGCTATGGGGGTTTATGACATCGCACAGGCAATCTGTGCTGCCCTTTGTCAGAGAGAAGCCATCAGATCAGAGTGCCTATTACTCTCTGTTTGAAACACAGATGTGTGAGGCCCTTTCCATTGCATGTTGTGTTCTCAGGGATTCAGAGCAGGGCTCGTCATTTGGGAGGTGAGGAGGAGAAGCTCAGATTCTATCTATGACAATGGTGATATGAAATGCTGATAAATAAATGAGCATGTCTAACCCTTTGCTCTTCCTTTTCTCTCAGGGGTTTCAGTAATGACAGACCACTCTATTGAGACTGCAAGACTCAATTTGCCCTAATGATCTGAGCCTCTGGTATTAGAGAATAATTGCTTCACTCCCGGGGGAGGGTCTCAGGCTGAAGTTCTCCATGGTCTATTTTCTGCTCTTCTCACTGCTCACAGAGCCAAGGGAATTGTCTGGGAGTCCCGGCCAACCTGAGAGTCTGCAGGGACTGTACAGGGGAATCATAAAGGTCGCTGCCCAGCATCCTGAGTATCAGACATGTGAGACTGATAAGCTGATTCTCAGGGCTCTGCCTTCTTGTTCCTGTAAGGAGATTTCCTCTCTCTGCTGAATGGGATTGTGGTGAGTCATTTGTTTCTACATTAAAGTTAGTGCTAAGGGCTCAGGAAGGGTTTCAGGGTTAAAGTCAAGAACCATCTGGGCAGGAATTCAGCAGTACAGTGACTTGAACTGTTTAGTATTGTCAGTAAAAAACAAAGAATTTACCTGGTAAATTTGGATTTGCAAAATTGTAAATTTTAGGCAAATATTAGAGTGACCCAGAGAAATTTGAGGGTTGGACCAAAAGAAATCTGAAGAGGTTCAACAAGGACAAATGCAAAGTCCTGCACTTAGGACAGAAGAATCCTATGTACTGCTACAGGCTGGGGACTGACTGGTTAAGCAGCAGTTCTGCAGAAAAGGACCTGGAGATTACGGTGGACAAGAAGCTGGATATGAGTCAACAATGTGCCCTTGTTGCCAAGAAGGCTAACAGCATATTAGACTGCATTAGTCGAAGCATTGCCAGAAGATCGAGGGAAGTGATTATTCCCCTCTATTCACTATTGGTGAGGCCACATCTGAAGTATTGTGTCCAGTTTTCATCCCCCGCTACAGAAAGGATGTAGACAAACTGGAGAGAGTCAAATGGAGGGCAACAAAAATGATTAGGGGTGCTGGGACACATGACTTATGAGGAGCGGCTGAGGGAACTGGAGTTATTTAGTCTGCAAAAAAGAAGAGTGAGGGGGGATTTGATAGCAGCCTTCAACTCCCTGAATGGGGATTCCAAAGAGGATGGAGTTAGCTAGGGAGGTGTTGGACTCTCCATCCTTAGAGGTTTTTATGGCCTGGCGTGACAAAACCCTGGCTGGAATGATTAAGTTGGGGCTGGTCCTGCTTTGAGCAGGGGTTGGACTAGATGACCTCCTGAGGTCCCTTCAAATCCTGATATTCTATGAATCTTGTCTTCTGTGATTCACCCTAAATCTACATGTAGAGATTGATGTACATAGTCTGGTTTACACCGGCCCTGAGCCAACAGTGACTTCAACTGGAGTCATCCCATGGCCACTAAGGATGGGTGAGTTCGTTTGGACCAAAGAAGAATTGACTGGAGAGTTGCTGAAATCTCAACACCCCGCCACCCCCTCGGATTAGAGGTTCAAATGCATCAGGATAACAGCTTTTGAATGGGGGAGAAGGGTCTGCTCTCTCTGTGTCCCTGCATCTCTGATTCTGGAGAGAACGAGAAGCACTAAAAGGGAAGAAAAATAAAAGTATGTTTCTGGGGGAGAGGAAACCAGGCTGTGTTAGAAATCTCACAAGGGAAGGTCCAGGAACACATGGGGTGTGTGTTTTGGGGATGACGGTTTGTGCAGTATCGAGATCACAGTGGCACAAAGTCCTGAAACTGGGTGAAATAGGGACTGGACATCCTGCCTAATGCACAGAGCAAAGAGGCATAACAAAGCATCCTGGGGCAGTGGGGATGTCTCAAACTGTAACGCAATATGGACCACACTGTAGAAGATTGTCTCTGACACCTTCCCCCAGCCAGACCATCCCTCCTCCTGTGAGCAACCCCACTACAGCCTCGTGGTAACATCATCAAATTGCCAACATGGAAGAGCAGCCTAGGGAAGGGGTGTCCGGATTTCTAATGGGCTGCAATACGTTAAAGCTTTGTGTCATTTTGGGGAAGAGTTTCTCATGCTGGCTCCTTTTAGTCTCCATGTCCTCTCTCCCTCCCGCCAGGTCTGTCCCTCTCTCCTTTCCTGCACAGGCTGTGCAACTGCTGGGGTTCCCTTCACCCCCAGGAAGGCAGTTCAGGCTGATGTCCGGCTTTTCCCTGGTGCAGGCAGACACTGAGTTTAACCTCGTCTCAGGAGATATTTCTGTGAGCTGTTGCTGTGGGGTCTGGCACCTGGTTTTGGTCCTGGGTGTGGGGTATCACTGTGTGGCAGGGTGGAAATTGTGGGGGTGGTGGACCTACATGGGGAGGCAGACACTGATGGGGGTTATGGGAGTGGGGTGTACTGAGACAAGAGGGTTTTGGGGGCAGAGAGATAGGTGTACACAGAGAAGCAGGCAGCCGTGGGGGTGGTGGGCCTTGGCCGTGGAATGAACATGGACAGGCAGGCAGCGCTGCTGAAATATTTTTTTCTTTATGATTGTTAATCCAAGGACAGTGCTGGGACCTTTCTTCACAACCTTTATTCAGTTTTGTTTCCAACTATTGTTGTTGTTACGTAATTTCAGGCATTTCCCCACTGGAAAGAACCATTGATTTTTATGAGACACTGAACCCCATATTCTTCATAGTGATATTATTTTGATATGGTTATAGCATAATTATGATACATTTCATGCAAGACAGGTCATGTAAGATGTCATTGGAAAAGTTAAGATTTTCTGAATATGATTATACTATCTGTATGCATGTACCATTTTTGCATATGAAGTTATTAATATTGACTATGTATCTGTATTTCAAATGTAGTTACACCGGGGTAATGCCCAATAGGCAAGATGCTTTCAGTCTAGATAGCTGAGTGGGAAGGGCCTATTCAGGGCATTGAGCCAACAGGGAAAATGGTAGGCCTTAGGAGAAACTTATCTCCCATCTGGTGAGCCTCCCTGGCCCAGGGCAGGATGTACAACTCTGGGGTCCTAGCCTAGGGAGCTAATGGTTATTTTGGTTATAATCTCTCTATTGTTGGCTCATGCAGTGGCTGGTCAGACAGCCTGCGAGTATCTGCAGCCGGCGGTGTCCCTGCCTGTGTGAATGCTGGTGAAGGTGAAGTACCGGGAGCTGGTCTGAATCTTGTCCCAGAAGCACACTGAGAGAGAGAGCCCAGGCTGGTGAGTCAGAGGCTCAGTGGTACCCCAGTTCCAGGTGGCATCTTGGGGGCAATCTGTTACACTTTCCTCCTCAGCTGCTTAAATCTCCCATCACAGAAGAATCATAGAATCATAGAATATCAGGGATGGAAGAGACCTCAGGAGGTCATCTAGTCCAACCCCCTGCTCAAAGCAGGACCAATCCCCAACTAAATCATCCCAGCCAGGGCTTTGTCAAGCCTGATCTTAAAAACCTCTAATGATGGAGATTCCATCACCTCCCTAGGTAACCCATTCCAGTGCTTCTTATATACATAGAGGGGAATAAGCACTTCTCTCGATCTGCTGGCAATGTTCCTACTAATGCAGCCCAATATGCCATTAGCCTTCTTGGCAACAAGGGCTCACTGCTGATTCATATCCAGCTTCTCATCCAGTGTAATCCCCAGGTCCTTTTCTGCAGAACTGTTGCTTAGCCAGTTGGTCCCCAGCTGCCTACCCTCCAGCGTATCTACCTCTCCCCCCAGCTTAGTGTCATCTGAAAACTTGCTGAGGGTGCAATCCATCCCATCATCTTGATAATTAATAAAGATATTGAAAAAAAAACAGCCCCACAACCGGCACCCGGGGCACTGTACTTGATACCTGCTGCCCATTAGACCTTGAGGTGTTGATCATACTCTGACCCCCTGTCCGTACTCTCCTTCCCCATCCCAACCCACCACGATTCCAACAGCACGCTGGTCGCAAGTGTCTTCTCCATACTCCCCAGTCATCCCTGGCTCCTACAACCTCCGAGCTGCCCCATATTCCC
Source organism: Emys orbicularis (assembly GCF_028017835.1). Taxonomy (NCBI): domain Eukaryota; kingdom Metazoa; phylum Chordata; order Testudines; family Emydidae; genus Emys; species Emys orbicularis. The sequence continues at coordinate 367,666,153 of NC_088683.1, forward strand.
CACAACTCTTCCTCTGCAAGGGGTGAGATGCATCCTGTCACATCTGCTCCCTTGGCTGGGGGCTAATCAGTGACTGTGTCTCAATGGTGAGATATATCACACACTACTGGCAAATGCAAAGGCAGGCATCTGTGTGGCTTCCCTTGTTACACCAGTACACAGTGCATGGTGCTTCAAGGACTGCTACACCGGAACAACTAGCAAGCTGAGAAGTTTGCACATTATATAATGAGAGCAGGCAACTCTGTGACATGTGAGGGCCTAGATAAATACAGCTGCCATGTGCAGGAACCATTGGTGGCTGACTGAAACAGTGTGCCACTGGGAGAGTGATGGTTAATCCAGGATGCTCTGGGACCATTTACTAGCCAGCTCTGTTAGTCATTCATGGTGAGGGCTGTCAATTCCTTCCTCAGAGTGGAGATTTTATGGGCTCAAGTCATTAATTTTCTCACATATAGTGTTCATCTATGCAGTACTTCATGGGATCCCTCAGCCCTGAGAAATATACATTTCCAAGGCACTGAAGTCACATGAGATTTTCTCCCCAGAGGGCTAAATGCAACACGGTCACAAATAGAAAAAATGCCTTCAGTAAGCTCAGCTGACTCCTGGGGACATGTTCAGAGATTCTGAGGCCAGAAGGGACCATTTTGATCATCTAGCCCGTATAACAGAGGTCTGTATAACATAACCCCAAAAATATTCCTAGAGCAGATCTTTTAGAGAAACATCCAACCTTGATTTAAAAATTCTCAGTGATGAAGAATCCACCAAGACCCTTGGTAAATTGTCCCAATGGTTAATTTCTCTCACCGTTGAAAAATGTACACCTTATTTCCAGTCAGAATGTCTTTAACTTCAACTTCCAGCCATTGTATCCTCTTACACCTCTGTATGCTAGTCTGAAAAGCCTATTATTATATACTGGTTCCCTGTGTAGGTACTTATAGACTGTTATCAAGTCATACCTTGACCATCTTTGTTAAACAAAATAGATTAAGATCTTTCAGTCTATCACTAGCATCAGATTTTGTAATCTTTTACTAATTCTTGTGACTCTTTTCTGAACATAGCCCCAGACAAAGCTGGGTGCCTGTAAGAAAGTGTCTCACCAAAAGACACAAGGGAAGTAACAGAGGTGCAGGCCTGTAGCCCAAAATACCAAGACACTTGTGCCCTTTGTGCCCATTCTGTTGAGCACAAAGTCATAGCCCAGCATGATAATGTCTGTTTCCATAAGGGAATCTTGGCTCCTTTCCAACATAGGAATTGCATTGTGGATCAGACCTATGGTCCATCTAGTTCGGTGACCTCTCTCTGACAGAGACAGCTACAGGTGCTGCTGTAACAAGATATAAGGAACACAGCAATAGGTGGATAGGGGGATGATGTAACCAGCTTGAGGATGTCACCATAATGCAGTATAAGGCAGGTTTTCCAATAATTCAATAATTAATTGTTCTGACTCTTCTCTGAACCCTCTTCAGTGTATCAACATCCATCTTTAACCAGGAACATCAGAACTGGACACAGGATTCCAGCAGCAGTTGCACCAGTGGCAAATAAATACATTCTCTACCTCTCCTTAAGATTCCCCTGGTTAACATCCAAAGATCATATTGATTCCTTGGCCACATGGTCACACTGGGAGATCATGTTTAACTAATTATGCCTTCATGCCCCCAAATATTCTACAGAGTCATGGTGCTTCCCACGTGTGTCCCCCATCGTGTAAGCACCACTTACATTTGTTTTTCCTATATGTAGATATCTACATAGCTATCTTTGAACATATATTGTTTGCTTCAAACCAATTTACCATCCAATCCAGATTGCTCTGAATTAGTGACCTGTCCTCTTTATTTTTTACAATCTCTCCATGTTTGTGTAATCTGCAAATTTCATTGATATTCAGGAATGGGAAGGGTTAGCAATTGAGTTGCTGACACATGTCTCTGCTTACACTTGTCAGTTAACAACTGTATCTTCTGTCTCAGACAAAGCTAGCTGCCTGCATGGAAGTGTCTCACCAAAAAAAAAAAAAAAAAAAACCAAACAAGGGAAGTAACAGAGGTGCAGGCTGTAGCCCTAAATACCAAGACCCTTCTGCCCTTCCATAGCCCAGCATGATAATGTCTGTTTCCATGGGGGAAACATGGCTCCTTTCCAATATAGGAATTGCATCGTGAATCTGACCTGTGGTCCATCTGCTCCAGTGTCCTTTTCTGATAGTGACAGCCTCAGGTGCTGCAGAATAGCTAGTGTTTGGCTTTTACCCTGAAACATGTGCGTGTATAGGCTTTCTATAATATTTATTGAGTTGTAACTATTGAAGCTGGATAGTCTTACTGTCCATACAAATCTCCCTCCCCTTCCTGATTCTCTCATAGTTCACAGCCTCATCTACCTCTTGTGGCAATGAGTTCCTCAGTCTAATTAGGCACTGAGTGAAGAAAATTCTTTTTTTGTCTGTTTTGAATTTGCCACATTTCCATTTAATTGAATGTCCACTTGATCTTGTGTTATGAGACAGGGAGAACACAGTCTTAATCTATTCTATACGAGAAAGTATTTTACAGACTTTTCTCATGTCCCCTCTAATTCATCTCAGTTGTACGGTAACAATCCCAGTCTTTTCAACCTCTCTTATTATGAGAGTTTCCTCGGGACTTTGAATCTTCTAATTGCCCCTGCCTGTACCCCTCTAGTTCTGCAATATCCTGTGTGACAGGGGAGCCCAGTACTACACAGAGGAGTCTAGAGGAGGGTGAAACATTGACTGACTGATCTCATGACATTGTATTTTCCATATAATTCTACATTGCACTCCTCCTGGATCCCAATATTTTGTTCAATTTCTGTCTGTGCTTGCACTGTGAGCAGGGTTTCACAGAGCTGTGTACCATGACACCCAGGTCCCTGTCCTCAGTTCCTACAGTTAAATTAGAACCTTGTTAGATGTTTGAGAAGTTCAAACTTTTCCCTCCAATGGGTATACACGCTGCAGGTATCTACATTCAAGTTCATCTGCCATCATGCTGCCCATTCACGTGGCTTGGTGATCTCCCTCTGAGAACGTCTCTGGACTTGACTGTGACCTAAATAATTTGGTGCCATCTGTAAATGTTTGCAACTCACTGCTCACCTCCCTTTCTAGATTGGTAATAACTACAAAATATTTACTGTACTATTTATAATAAAGCATGTAACCCACCTCACTGTGTTTCCCTATCATTACAGGCACCTTGAGCATTTCTGAGCCCGATCGATGCATCGACCATCTCATGGCAGGAATCAACCTCACAAACTCTGTCCCTTCAACATTCATCCTAATAGGCATCCCTGGCCTGGAAGCTGAGCATCTCTGGATTTCCATCCCTTTCTCTATGTTCTACCTTATTGGAATTTTGGGAAATTTCATGCTTCTGTTTGTTGTAGGCAAAGATCAAACCCTGCACAAGCCAATGTACCTGCTGCTCTGCATGCTGGCGCTCACAGACATTGGCACAACTACCTCCATTATGCCAAAGGCACTGTTTATATTTTGGTTCAATTTGAAAATTATTACTGTGGGTGGCTGTCTCACCCAGATGTTCTTCCTTCATTCAGTTTCCATTATGCACTCAGCCGTCCTCATGGCAATGGCCTTTGATCGCTATGTTGCCATATGTAACCCTCTGAGATACGCCACCATCCTCACCAATGCACGAATAGCTATATTAGGGCTAGTATGTTTGTTAAGAGCTGTTCTCTTAGCTCTTCCCTTGCCCATGCTCCTGAGCAGGCAGCCATTCTGTGCTAACCGCATTATCTCCCACACACACTGCGAGCACATAGCTGTGGTGAAGATGTCATGTGCGGACACCACTGTCAACAGGACATATGGTTTGATGATGGCCTTTGTAGTCATGGGGTCAGACCTGACGCTCATTGCCCTGTCCTACAGTCTGATCACCAGGGCCGTCCTCAGAATCTCCTCCAAGACAGCCCACCAGAAAGCCCTTAACACCTGCACAGCCCACATCTGTGTGATGCTGACGTCTTATACGTCAGTCCTCTTCACCACTCTGACACACCGGTTTGGTCAGGGCATCGCTCCCCATATTCACATCATCTTGGCTGACCTCTCCTTCCTTGTCCCCCCCATGCTCAACCCTATCATTTATGGGGTCAAAACCAAAGAGCTTCGGGACAAAGTGGTGAAATACACCTGCAGAAGGTGATCAGCTGGGGCCACTGAATTTAAACCTGCCAGACAAGCGGGGGAAAGGAGATCTCCCGGTTAACCAAGGGTGCTCTCTCCTACTTTCGCTGTTCTCAGAAATGTGGAAGTTCACAGTCTGAGAAGTTCCTCACACCTAACATTTTATCACTCCATCACCAAGCTCTTTTCTCTCTGTTGCTAAGTTCACTGTCTCTGACCATCACCTGATCTCTTGCTGCATCACCTGTCAGCTCCCAGCCCCACCCACCCTGTCACTTGGCCTTTCCATGACTTCCAGACCACCAGAGGATACTGCAGCTTTCTGATGCAAGGTAGCTTTCCATTAGACCCTGTGTAAACAGGGTTCTTGATCAGTTTGATTAACTGAAGCTATACTTTCTGATAGCCAAAGAAAAAGAAAACAAGTACAATGCTGAACTTATGATATGTATCATTTGTGAACAAAATATGCCTGATTTTTCTGCATCCAATCCTTCAGAAAGCCTGGATGATAAACCAAACGTTTCAGTTGGAAAATTCTGATACAGGAAAGTTAATGCAGGAATTGAGGACATTCTACTAGAGCTTGTTGGTAAGAGTTATGAAACTGTGTTTTTGAGAACTGCACTGCTGTGACATCAACTTTGAGCCAAATAACTTACTGCCGTGTGCAGTCGATTTTGGAGTCGCTTTCAGCTGCAACTTTCAAAATACACTCTAACTGTTCCTGTTGTCGAAGATGTCAAAAGTAGGTATCGAGATTTCATCTTGGTGTTTGTGAAAGATTGCCACCAAACATCCAGGTGATTGAATTGCTTGCAGTGCTAAGTCCTATTGTGATCAGCCCTTCCAGCCCTGAAGGGGTTGGAAAAGCCCTGCAGAGGGCTGGGGCTGTAAAGGGGCAAACCCCCGGCTGATTGGGGAAGTGGCTGCAGCTGGGACCATGCCCCAAACTGAGCCACTCAGCCTTATAAGAAGGCCAGGATAGCCAGAGCAGAGGAGTCTCCCTCTGACAGGAGAGAGAGACAGGCCTGGCTGCACGGAGCTCACCCGGGGACCTAGAGTAAGGAAGGGCTGGGGAAGGGCACCGGGGTCTGGGAGGGACACGGGGGCCAACGACAGGCAGGACACCTGGCCTGCAGAGGGCGCTCCGGACGCTAGGTGAGCTAATTCCTGGAGTAACCAGCAGTAGGCGCCACAGGGGTGAGTCCACGCCTGATCACATATGGTGGAGAATGCGGGTAGGAACGGTCCACCCCTGACACAAGAGGCCAGAGCAAGGACAGAGGGATTTTGCCTAGAGACTTTGGAAGGGGACAATGGAACCCCTGTACACTGGGGTATATTTTGCAGAGGCCCCAGGGGTTAACTCTGGTTGGGGACAGGCGCCAGCACCCTGGACGAAGGGGACTGATGACCCACAGAGACTATGGGAGGTGCAGTGGGCCCTCCACAAGCAGTTGGGCCAGCTGGTGGACAAGCAGCGGGCCCTGACAAGTATCCTCCGGCAGGAGTGGCAGAGGAGGAAGACGTGTTATACCTGCGGAAGGCAGGGAGATGTAAAAAGGGATTGTCCCTATTGGGACGGGGGCAGGGCGCCTCGCCCCAAAGAGAGACAGGGACAAGTCCCACAGCTAACCCGCTGGGTGAGGGGACCCAGGCGGCTGAGGAGATGTTGGGCCTGTGGGCGACAAGGGCACCTGCAGAGGGCGTGCCCAGGCCCAAGGCCATGGGTCCAGGTCAGCCCCAGTGAGGGGGTGGGACCCCAGAAGGACCCCGAAAGGTCCAAGGTAGCCAAGAGGCATGGAGCCTGTTGGGGCTGCCGTGAACTGGGCCACATAAAGTGGCACTGCCCCCTCAGGGGAGCTGAGGTGAGGGCAATGGAGGTGCCTGGAGATCCGGAAGGGTTGAAGAGTGAGGAAGCGGTGAAGGTGACACCCAAGACGGAGGGGACCCCGCGGGAGGTCGGGACCCAGACCGCCGCTGGGCAGGTCTTCAGCCAGGGAATAGAGACAGAGCGGGCTCAGCAAGAGGCCGGGACCCAGGCTGGTGTGGAGACGGTTGCCATGGGGACCCAGACCCAGAAGGAAGAGGGCCTGGGGGACTCGGGTCTACGGGCGCGGCTGGAGGCTGCGGAAGAGGCCCACCGGACGGCGGAGGCGGAGCTCCGAAAGGCCCGCCAGGAAAGGGAAGGTCTGTCCCGGAAATTAAAGGAGTCCGAAGAGAAGCAAGCGTGGCTGGCCGGACACCTCCGGGCTGCACAAGCTAGGGGACCCCCCTTCCCCTGGGCGTGGGATCGTGAGGGGTGTGTGTGTAGCGGGGTGAACACCCGCTCCAGCCCTGAAGGGGTTGGAAAAGCCATGCAGAGGGCTGGAGCTGTAAAGGGGCAAAACCACGGCTGACTGGGGAAGTGGCTGCAGCTGGGGCCATGCCCCAAACTGAGCCACTCAGCCTTATAAGAAGGCCAGGATAGCCAGAGCAGAGGAGTCTCCCTCTGACAGGAGAGAGAGACAGGTCTGGCTGCAGAGAGCTCACCCGGGGACCTAGAGTAAGGCGGGGCTGGGAAGCCCTAGGCCAGCAACTCCCCAGGCTGCAGGTCCTGGTCCTAGGCCCAAATAGGTATTGGGGTTGCACAGGGGCAACCTGAGGGTGGGTAAAGGCAGCCAGTCCAAACCCCTTGTTGCCGGTGCTGATTGGCTGATAGACTGCAGTCTGCCCCAGGGCGCGGGGACTAGATGGTGACTGGCAGTAGCCACGACTGAGGCGACATTGGCATAGGGGGTGGGGGTTCCCCTGGGTGGGGAGACCCAGAGAGAGAGTGGGATACTGCCAGGGGGGCAGCGCCCAAGCCAAGGGCACCGGGGTCCGGGAGGGACACGGGGGCCAACGACAGGCGGGACACCTGGCCTGCAGAGAGCGCTCTGGACGCTGGGTGAGCTAATTCCTGGAGTAACCAGAAGGAGGCACCGCAGGGGTGAGTCCACGCCTGGTCACAAGGATATTAGCCAAGAGGTTCAGGGACACAACCTCATGCGCTGGGTGCCTTAGCCTCTGACTTCCAAATGCTGGGATCCCTCGATAATTTCCCTGTTCTGTTCTTTCCCTCTGAAGCACCTGGCACTTGCCACTGTGAGAAGACAGGGTACTGGACTAGATGGATCATTGATATGACCCAATGTGCCCAGTTTTATGTTATTTTCTGAGTCTCCTTTTTCTTCTCTGGGTGGTGGACCTCATACTTCCTTCACTACCTCAAACGGTCCCTGCCATTGAGCCAGTAATTTGAACTGCACGCTTTGTAGTAACAATAACACTCAATCACCCAATTTGAACAGTCACAGCTGTGCTCCTTTGTTATAGGCCTTCTCTTGTACCTGTTGTGAATTTATTAAATTATTCTACCAAACACGCATAAAGACGTGGCGTGATTTCTTTAGTTGAAGAATGTATCGGACTATGTTCATTGCCTGGGGTCTTTGCTCTTCCACGTTTCTCCAAAAAGGTCTGGAAAGCCTCGAGGTTGCTTTCCAGATAGCAGTTCAAAGGGAGAAAAATTGACTACTTGATTAGGGTTGCCAGCATCTGTTTTTTTACCAGAATGCCTTGTTAAAAAGGGACCATGGCGGCTCTGGTCAGCACTGCCAAGTGGGCCATTAAAAGTCTGGTCAATGGCGCAGTTGAGGCCAGGGGTTAAGGCAGACTCCTGTCCTGCCCTAGCTCTGCACAGTTCTCAGGAGTGGCCAACAGATCCTTACAGCCCCTTGGCACTTGGGTGACCTGGGAGGCTCCGCAAGCTGCCCCAGCCCGAGTGCTGTCTCTGCAGATCATATTGGCTGGGAACCACGACCAATAGGAACTTCTGGGGCAGTGCCTGCGGGGATGAGGGCACCTCCTACACCCTTTCCAACACCATGCCCCAGGCCCAAGCCCTCTCCTGCATCCCAAACCTCTCATCCCTGACTCCACCCTAGAGCCCACACCCCCACCCAACTCCCTACCCAGCCCAGAGCCCTCTCTTGTACCACAAACCCCTTATCCCCAGCCCCACCCAAGAGCCCAAATCCCCAGCAGGAGTCCTCACTCCCTCCCACACCCCAACTCCCTGCCCCAGCCGAGAGCCCTTTCCCACACCCCAGACCCCTCATTCCTGTCCCCACCCCAGAACCTGCACCCCCAGCTGGAGCCCTCACCCCCTCCCACATTTCACTACCCCAGCCCAGTGAAAGTGAGTAAGGGTTTGGAGCAACGGAGCAAATGGGGCCAGGGCCTTGGAGAATGGGTGAAGAGGGGCGGGGCCTCAGAGAAGGGGTGGGATAGGGGTGGGACCTTGGGGAAGGAGTGAGGCAGGGGTGTTCAGTTTTGTGCCATTAGAACCCTAGGCTTGAGGCACCTCCCTCATAGCAAAAAGAGGGCAGGGGAAGAGTTAGTACCAGTGTTTGCGATCCAAGGCTACAAACTTCTTTAACATTGCCATCAAAGTTCTGTGAAATCGCTCTACCAACCCATCAGTTTGGCAATGGTAGATAAATGTTCCGAATGTCTTTACCCTCAGTAGATTGTACAGTACTTTAATTAGTTGTAAAGTGAAGTTAGGTCAGTCAACAATAAGGATTTCTCAGGGTATTACCACCTGGGAAAATAATTTCATAAGCTCATTTGTGATGGTAGGTGCACTGGTGGAGCACAAGGGAATGGCTTTGAGGTATGCAGTGCATAGTCAAGAATAATGAGGATATCTTTATCCCTCATAGCACTCTTCTCTGGTGGCCACACAAAGTCCATGCCTATCCTTTCAAATAGGTTATCAACATGGGAGAATGGGATGAGAGGGGTTTTAGGTACTCCCTAGGACTAGTCAGTGTAGCAAAGAGAGAGCCTGGAGCATGGGGTCTGGTACAAAACCTGAGGCCTGAACAAGAGTCTGTGAACCAAAGCCATGTCATGTATTAAAGCAGATGCTCACAAGTTCACTAAGGAGGTGGCCCAGGACCGAAGCCTGAGTCCCGCTTCCTGGGGCTGAAGCCCGAGCCACCTGGCATTGCCACTTACTGCCCCCCCCTCAAATATTCCTCCATGCCCTATGTTGAAAAAGATTGTTTATGACCAACAGCTGGGCAGATGGTTACCAGTACCAGTGAAGACTCAGGTACAGTACACTTAATGCACAGTAATTTATTTGAGAAACAAGCATACAAGCAGTCACATGGTATAAATCTGTGATAAATTAAATGTTTGGGTGGGGGGTAAGCTCCCTTTGATGGACACCCAGCCAGCCTGTTAGCTGAGAAATCCCTCTTGGTGGCTGTTCTCTACTTGCTTTACCTGTAAAGGGTTAAAAAGTCCCCTAGGTAAAGAAGAAAAAAGTGGGCACCTGAGTGACTGGGAAGGGTAGAACTTTATAAAATTGGGAAAGAAACTTTCCCTTTCGCTGTCGTTCTCTCTGAGCTGAAGAGACAGGCAGCAGGAATGCTGTGTACAGTTTGAGCCAGATATAAAAACCATCAGATCAGATCTAGAACTATTTTTAACAACCCAACTATGTAAGTCAATTAGGAATGTTTAGGAAGATGTGATTAGGTTTACTTCTGTTTGTTTTTTAAGGCTTGTGGACTCATCTGTGCTAACCCCAGATGCTTTTGTTTGCTTATAACCTTAAAGCTGAACCTCCAAGAAAGCTATTTTGGGTGCTTAATTTTTGGAATTTCTCTTTTAAAATCTAGCAAAAGCCTAAGTTCCAGATGTAATTTTTAAATAAAATTTACCATTTTTAAAAACAGAATTGGATTCTTGGGGTCCTAAGAGGTTTGTGAATGTTGCTTGATTAGTTGGTAACTATCTTTCTCAGCTCTTCCCTGGGGTGTGCGTGAGAAAGGGCTTGTAGCCTGATTTAGGGTGTACTGATAATATTACTTTGGATAATATGGGAATTTAATTTATTAATTTAATTTTATTTAATTTAATTTGTTAATAATGTTAATAATACTTAATCATTAATATTAATTAGTATGGGTCTTGGGCTTGCCAATCTTTTTGATCAGAAGATAAAAGTTCTTGTCCTGAATCAGGCTTCACAGCATTTACAAAGGGACCCTCAGGGGTATGACAGGAAGCTCACACTGAGACAGATATAGTCTTAAAGACTTCTTATTAAAATCAATAATAGTAAGTAAATGTTAAAATACCCAGAGTTACAAAGTTACAATTGCATTACTGCTATTCAAAAGATACATATGATAATATAGTATTATATGCAGCAAAGCTTTGGTTAATATATTCACACCCATCCTTGATAACCTGGTAGTAAGAGACACAGGAACAGCTTTGTGGTTCAGGTTTCTCAATTCTTGAGTGAGGGATGCAGTGCTTAGAAAATGCTAAGAGCTATCAAAGCTGACTAGGGTTTACTTGACTAACTTAAACTTAAATCAAAACCTAATAAACAAAGAATAAAACTTAGGGAAAACCAAGCTTAGCCTAGTTCCCTTGAAATTTAAAGTTTAAGAAGAATAGCCTACTAATAGTAGCAGTCATCATAGATAGATAGAATAGATAGATAGAGTAGAAATAGAATGTAAGTGAGAAAATGGAGTAAAGTGAGAAAATTGAGCCCTCTAGCGAGGTGGGTTACCTCTTTTATAGGGCAAGTGCTGGAAATCCTTCCTCCTATGCCCAAATTTCATTCCTCATCCGCAAAATGTTAGGGTACGCTTACTCCATAGGCTACTATGTATGTGCATATTGATGACATGTACCTACTGTGACAAAGTTCCTCCTCTATCTTGGTGGGTCCTGCGCTTATTGGCGGATTTTCTTGCCTCAGAGATTCACCATGTGGGTTGGGGAACAGCCCAGAGACCTTCCCCTCTGGGAGAACCCACAGTCCAGGTCAATTGGGAGGTTTGGGGGGAACCCGGGCCCGCCCTCTACTCCGGGTTCCAGCCCAGGGCCCTGTGGACCGCAGCTGTCTATAGTGCCTCCTGTAACAGCTGCATGACAGCTACAACTCCCTGGGCTACTTCCCCATGGACTCCTCCAAACACCTTCCTTATTCTCACCACAGGACCTTCCTCCTGGTGTCTGATAACGCTTGTGCTCCTCAGTCCTCCAGCAACACACCCTCTCACTCTCAGCTCCTTGCACCTCTTGCTCCCAGCTCCTCACACTCGCACCACAAACTGAAGTGAGCTCCTTTTTAAAACCCAGGTGCCCTGATAAGCCTGCCTTAATTGATTCTAGAAGCTTCTTCTTAATTGGCTCCAGGTGTCCTAATTAGCCTGTCTGCCTTAACTGGTTCTAGCAGGTTCCTGATTACTCTAGTGCAGCCCCTGCTCTGGTCACTCAGGGAACAGAAAACTACTCATCCAGTGACCAGTATATTTGCCCTCTACCAGACGCCTGTACCCCACTGGTCTGGGTCTGTCACACTACGTACATATGTTCCCTTGTGGTGTACCTGTTAAATTTGTAGGTACAACACTGAAAACCCCCTTATGCTATTCTCCATTGTTTATTGGTCTAGATAAAAGGTTATAGACATAGGCGTGGGTACTTATCTATTTAGGTAACAAGCTATAGGTCAACTTTGCTTTCTGAGTAAAAGATCTTAATATAGATATGTTAACTTTGCTTTAGCTTAACATACAGGATATGACCTGTAGATCTCTTGCATTACAGCCAAACTTACTTTAATATGAATCTATTAACCTATTACAATAAACCAAATACTTAAACTATAAGAAAAAATATATATACACAAGCAAGCAGGTTAGTCCTATAGGCTACAGGCTTGAGGGTACCACACATGGAGGAATTCCCAAGTGCTCCTTCCTGGGTCCAAGGGGAGGTTTTTTTGCATTTGGGTGGAGGCAGCGTTTCCCAAGCCAAGATCAGAGAAAAGCTGTAACCTTGGGAGTTTAATACAAGCCTGGCATGGCAAGTATTAATTTTTAAAATCCTTTGCAGGCCCCCACCTTCTGTACTCAAAGTGACAGAGTGGGGATTCAGCCTTGACACGGTGTCAGAGCGGTGGGATCATTTTGAACCAGAAGCACAGACCTCAGGATTTTAAACGGACACATTTTTCCTTTTGGCTGCTTGAAAACCAAGGAGTTTTTTTCTTTTCTTTTCTTTGCTGCCTGACGGGGAAACAGGCACGCCAAAAGATTAGCCTGCAAAGCCAGGGAGTCCAACAAGCAGTTTTTTTTATTTTCTAGCTTCATGGCAATGAAATAATTAGGCTAGAGTAGGGCACCCTCTGCATGAGGTTGAGGTCGGGCACGGAAACCCTAGAGCAACCAGTCTTCCCAAAGCGGCACACCATGGAGAAGACAGACCCAGATTAAGCCCAGACATCCCGCTCCATGATGGAAATGAAGAGAGGGGATGGGGACTGGGAACGTCCCAGGAGGGAAGGGTCAACCCTCCCCTGACAAAGATGCAGGTGCCAAGCTCGAGGGATGCCCTTAATCCAGACCAAGTTCTGACTGTGGAAGGCAGGGATTTCTTTCTAGAGATGATGTGCTTGGAAGCGGAGGACAAAAGAGAGGTGAAGCACTTGGAGTTGGAAGCGGAGGAGAGGAGAGAGGTGAAGCGCTTGGAGTTGGAAGCAGAGGAGAGGAGAGAGGTGAAGCGCTTGGAGGTGGAAATGCAGGCAAAGTGCTTGTAGGCAGAATTAGCGCTGAAGCGCTTAGAGCTGGAAAGGGCTAATCTGGGTCCACCAGGTAACCCTAACAGTCCTTCTCCAGGTACTGCGCCTCAGTCCAAGAAATTCCCCACATACAAAGTAGGCAATGATACAGAGGCCTTCTTAGAAAATTTCAAAAGAGCCTGTGTTAGGTACAACACCCCTATAGACCAGTATATTGGGAAGCTGAGGCCGCAACTCAGTGGATCCTTAGCAGAGGTGGCAGCTGAAATGCCTAAAGAACACATGAATGAGTACAACCTTTTTAAACAAAAGGTCAGAATTAGAATGAGGCTGATACCTGAGCATGCCCGTTGGTGGTTCAGAGCCCTAAGGTGGAAACCAGACATGGCATTTTCCCAACACGCCTATCACATTGTTAAAAATTGGGATGCCTGGATATCAGGTGCAAGTGTTAAATCTCTGGAAGATCTGTCTCTCCTAATGCAAATAGAGCAGTTCTTAGAGGGTGTTCCTGAGGAAATAGAAAGGTACATCCTAGATGCGAAACCCAAAACTATAATTGAGGTGGGGGGAGATCGGAAACAAATGTGTAGAGGTGGCGGAGAAAAAGAAAGTTAGTAGCAGTTGGTGCAGATACCAGAAGGGGCAACCCGAGATGACACCCCACCATTGGGGTCAGCCCAAAGCCCCACCTCACAAGGAGGAGCCCTCCACACAGCCAGGGAGACCCCAGATGCCCTCTCTTCCCACCCCCCACCCCCACTCTCCAACCACTCACCTCACCCCAGCCCACAGTCAGCTGGATGATGCTTTGAATCTAATGAGCTGGGGCATGTGAAGGCCATCTGCCCAAGAGCACCAGCCAATTACATCTCATCACCCCAGAGTCCCACCAAATGTCTTCAGGCCCAGATGTCTCGCAAATACCCCCAGAGCGAAGGGAAACTGTGAGTGTGGGCAGCAGGAATATTACTGCATGGAGAGACACTGGAGCACAGGTGTCAGCTATCCACCAATCCCTGGTGGACCCCAGATTCATCGACCCAGAGGCCCAAGTGATGGTGCAACCCTTTAAGGCCAACTCTTTTAACTTGCCAAGTTGCCTGTCCAGTACAAGGGCTGGTCAGGAATATGGACTTTTGCAGTCTATGCTGATTATCCCATTCCCATGCTGCTGGAAGAAGACTTAGCCAACCATGTGAGGCTTACAAAAAGGGTGGGGACGGTCACCCACAGCCAGGCTAACAGGCCTCCACACCTAACTCCATCCCTGAGCCTCTTACAGTAACCCAGCCAGAGGTGGTGGAACGAGACTCCAGACCAGAGCCTATGGTAGCTATTGTAAATCCAGCCCCTGGGACCCTGCCAGAACCAACCCAAGTATCTGAACCGGCAGAGCAGACAGCAACAGCCCGTGCTTGCAACCCCACCAGAGTCAGGGGAGCCAGCACCAAAGGGCGCCATTGAGCCTGCACCTGCAGCAGCAGCTAAACCAGCACAAGAAGCTAAACCGGAGCCTGAAATACCACCTAGTGCACTAGTGGAGAGCGGTTCACAGTCACTGGAAACAACCCTATCACCTGCATCGCTTCCAGTGGGACCAAGCCCAAGTCCACAACCCAGCGACGAACTAATGTCTATAATGGAACGGATAAGATAATTAAGCCGGGGAAGGTTGGGACACTGGGAAACAAGGCTCTGCGATGTCAGAGTGGGGAGGGGGATATGGGTAAAGGCTCTGCATCATCAGAGTTCTGGTACACATGCTTGCTGGAAACTAACCCCAATAAACATTGCATTGCCTGCAGTTGGGACGTCTGGTCTTTTGCTTTCGGTCTGCATGACAAGAGCCAGAGGAGAGAGTGAAGGGAAAGTCCTCTAACACTTGGTGTCTGCTGTTTGTACTTGGGTGGCTTAGGTAAGCTCCCAGGTAGCTCAGTTTGGGTGTGTGGCTCTATCTTCTGTTGTGTTGGGAGATAACAGCTCCTGAAAAGGCTGAATGACCAGCAAAGCAGTCTGACAAAGGGCCAGCCTAGCTGGGTGGCTAGAGGGGTGCAGCAGTTCCCATGGCCCCCAGACTGCACCCTGGGTGTGACAACCCATCACACTCAGAATCTCTGGAGCCCAAATTAGGCCACCAGGAACCTGTGATACAAACTTGTGGGAGGGACTGTAGCCCCCCCCCCCCCAAAAAAGATCTAGATGTAGCAGTTGGTTGATTCCTTTCCTGATGTGTTCTCACCCCAGCAGGACACACATACCTAAAATGCCACCATACTGAAATGGTCTCCGGGCATAAAATGTGGGATAACATGTGAGATGAACTCCAGGTCATTTTAGCTCTTGGGACTGGTGAAGGAATCACACAGTGAGTGGAGAAACCCCATGGTACTAGTTCTGATGCAGGATAGCACAGTATTGAAATGTGATGCTTCCCCAATGCAGACAGTAGATGAACTATTAGAACAGTTAGGAGCTGCCAGATATATATCCACTTTTGACCTCACAAAGGGATACTGGCAAGTACCTTTGATGCCAGAATCCTGGCAGAAGAAAGCATTTTCCATGCCCTTTGGCTTGCATCAGTTCAGGATCACGTTGTTTGGCCTCCACAGGGTGGCAATGAATTTTAGAGGCTAATGGTCTGGATATTACAACTGCATGGGACACATGCAATGGTACGCTGCTACCATCAATTGTAAATGGTTTTTGGTCCCATATCTTGTGGCAGCATTCCCACACATAGAGCAGATGACAGTACATTAAACACAGAAAAAAAGCTATCATCAATTTCCAGGCTGAACAGTCTGCAAGACTCAATTTGCCCTGACAATCTGAGCCCCTGGGATCAGAGAATCATTTCTTCACTCCCGGGGGAGGCTCTCAGGCTGAAGTTCCCCAGGGTCCAATTTCTGCTCTTCACTCTGCTCATGGAGTCCTGCCCAACCTGAGAGTCCTCTGGGACTGTACAGGGAAATCATAAAGTTCGCTGTCCAGCACGCTGAGTGTCAGACGTGAGATTCATACACTGATTCTCAGGGCTCTGCTTTCCTGTCACTGTAAAGAGATTTCCTCTCTCTGCTGAGCGGGATTTTGGTGAGTTGCCTATTTCTGCATTAAAGTTAGTGCTAAGGGCTCAGGAAGGGTTCCAGGGTTCAGGTCAAAGATCAGCTACAGAAATTCACCAGCACGGTGACTTGAACTGTTTAATATTGTCAGAAACACCAAGGGATTTACCTGGTAAAATTGGAACTACAAACATATTGGAAATAATTCAGACAAATATTTGTTTTTAAGAGCAGTGCCTTGTCTCTTACTGTGTCCTTCTATCTGTCTCAGTAGGTTCCTTCTTTTTTGGTTTATGTGGATTTTCCTCTTGTTTGCTCAAGTTTTCCAATTCAGCAACTTCACTGCCCTGTTAGGAAGTGCAGTCAAAGCCTCTGCAGAGGGTATCTGTGTTACCAGAGGGTTCACAACAAGAATGGGTCACACACTGGCCAGATTCTGCTCTCACATTCTGCCTCCATTGGTTGACACTAGCCTCCCTGAAAGCAAAATCAGGCCCCTTGTATTTGAGATCCCTCTCCTTCATGCCCAGTCTCAGCGTGTCACATAAACTGGGGGTTTCCTTCAGACTCTTTTGGCACCCTAACCGAATAGCGCTCTCTGCAGCAGGACAAGAAGCTGTGATTTTCAAAGCTCAGAGCCGAAAGTTAAACACTAAGGGTGAATCTGGTTCCATTGCCAAACACAGCCAGGAGTTCACCCTAAATCTACATGTAGGGACTTAAATAAATGGCCTGATTTACACCAGCCATGAGCCTCCAGTGACTTTAACTAGAATTGTCCTCTGGCTTCTAAGGAAGGGTGAGCTTTTTTAAACCAAAGAAGAACCGAGAGGAGAGTTGCTGAAATTTCAAACTCACAGGCCTAAAGGATAACATTTTTTTTCAGGGAGGGAGAGGGGTCTGCTGTCTCTATGCCCCTGCATCTCTGGTTCTGGAGGGGATGGGAAGCACCAAAAGGCAGTAAAAAGAAAAGCATGTTTCTTGCTTAGCAGAAACTAGGTGTTGGAAATTTCACCAGTGGAAGTCCAGGAATGCACTTTTTTTTGTGAGTGTTTTGTGGTAATTTCACAATTTAAAGAAAAATGTTTAAGGAAAGGGACCAAGAGTGGTGGGGTCTAGTTAAGGGAGCCCACCCTCCTTGCTAAATTGGCAGTGGAACAAAGCCTGTTTCCATGGAAGGGACAGTTCAGTGAGGAAAGCAGGATCGGGCCCACACAAACAGATAAAGAGATTGGAAAACAGTCTGGGAGCCCTGACGGGCAGAGTGGCAGGAGTAAGGGAAGCAGTAAGTACGGCCACGGTGAATTCAGATCCCTGGAACAATACTTGGAATGGTAAAGTCTGAGTTAATGAAGGTGTCAGTTTGGGAACTAAGCAAGTATTTTTTTTTTTTAAAGTAGAAAGTTAACTCTGCAGAGACTGGAGGAAATTAAGCAGTTAAAAGTTGTAAACATGTTTTAAAAAGTGTTATAGAAAAGAACTCTTGGTTTTTTTACAGCCATTCTAAAGGGAAAATGAGCCATTTTCCAGAGGAATGTCTGTAAATAATCCAAGCAAAAAAACCCCAACCCAATCTAATTTAAATCATTGGACTATAAACAATTTAGTCAAATTCGCTAAAAGAACATAAGGGTTTCTATTAGAACTTAATTGCCCCCAAATGTATACAAATGTAATCTATGTACAGATGTGAAATTGCATCAGCAAATCAATGAGCTATTGGCACAGCAGCTGCCTGCAATCACAACGAGGTGGAAAAGGGCAGCTGAGGTAAACCTGTGGTTAATGCAATGGACAGGAGATCTTCATTACATGGGTGGGGGATGTCTTCAGAAGGCTAATGTAGGAGGAGGTGTGTATGGGGTTACAAAATACTCAACTAGCAATGTTAATGAATGTCATGAGGGCGGGATGATGGCCTTTATCTTTAAATCATGAAGCGAGCCCATATTTATCCACACTCGCAAAAATATACCCATCCGCATGAAAAATAACATCCCCAACCTGTGTGGCTAGCACCTGTGTAATAGTTACTGTGGTACCTTGGAATGGGATGGCAACTAATGTGGTCTCCCTGAAATCCATGGGAGTAATGAGAAGGCGGGGGAGCTCACTGTATCCCACTGGAGAATAGATGGGGAGGGTGGAATGGAGTAAATTGGAAAATAATTAAGCTAAAGCATTGCTTGTCCAGGGAAACTATTTGGATGTGCCCCCTCACCGATGGCCATAGAGGAGCAGACCCAATGTTGCAAGAGGTGGACAATTAGGTGTAATGCATATGGGGAGTGGAGTGTTCTGCTGGGAATGAGCACAATTCAGTAATATAACACTTGGGGGGTAGAATTCTACCAGCATCTGGCCAAATTACGCACATCTACACGTTGCCTTGGTGCACAAATGGCTCTGTATATTCTCCAGAATGGAGTTAAAAGGATCTTAACCCTGTCCAAACAGGAGATGTAGTGTTTCTGATGATGGCCCAGAGGATGGACAATATTGCAATGGTCAGGGCTCTCCGTGTTACTTTGGATTATTATGGTTATTGGCCTATTATTATGTAGACTAGTTCTGCAATGTGTACTGCGGTGATTAAGTAGGGCACAGATCCATAAAGCACAACTGCTAATTGTAACACATAAAGCAATGTAGGCCCTCCACCATAGTGTAACAGGTAACTCGGACCCAACCTTCTCAGACCCATTGCTATGGGAAGTCTGGAACTCTAATTTCAAAACTTGCAGTATGCCTGTATGAGGGAAGGTGCAGAACATCATACTGCACGAGGGTAGTGGGACAACTGGAGCACCAACACATTCCACTTTGATACCTGTCTCTTTCAGTAAATGTGCCACCATATGCCCTATGCTTTTCCATGGACACCTGGGCAGGCGGGTCCCAGAAGAAAAGAGAAAAAATTCAGGTGGAGCGTTAGAAGTGCTAGTGACTATGTAAGATTCAGGCCCGTATCTTCGCCTGAGATAGAATTTTGGGTCTTGTTTGCCCGTTTGATTTTTGATACTCTTATATCTATATAATCTTATATTTTATGCCAATGCATGTGACAAAAGGAGAAAGACAGTGTGTGTGTTGTTTCTGCCTGGCCAGATGGATTTGTTGGTATAATGGAACAGATAAGATAATTATGCCTGCCAAAGAGGCGGGAGGTCGGGCCACTGGGAAACAAGGCTCTATGGCATCAGAGCTGGGAAGGGACACTGGGAAACAAGGTTCTGCGGTCTCAGTTTTCTGGTACACGTGCCTGCTGGACACTAACCTGAATACGCATCACATTGCCTGCACTTGGGACTTCTGGTCTTCTGCTTTCTGTCTGTGTGAAAAGAATCAGGTGAGAAGGTGAAGGGAAAGCCCTCTAATAGCTGATATCTGCTGTTTGTACTTGGGTGGCTTAGGCAAGCTCTCAGGTAGCTCAATTTGGGTGTGTGGCACTATCTACTGTTGTTTTGGGTAATAACAGGGCCTGGAGAGGCTGAATCACCAGCAAAGTGGTGTGGAAAAGGGCCAGCCCTGCTGGGTGATTAGAGGGGTGCAGCAGTTCCCATGGACCGGGGGTTACAAACCATCACATTCATACGCTCCAGAACCCAAATTAGGCCCCCAGGCACCTGTTACACAATCGCAGGGGTGAGACTGTAGACCGAGCAAAAGATCCAGATATAGCAGTTGTTTCTTTCCTTTACCACTGTGTTCTCGCCCAAGCAGGGCACACCTATTTAAAATACCACCACACTGAAATGGCCCCAGGGCCATACATCAGGCAAACTCCATGGCTGCATCCTCCCTAAAATATGGGATACCTTGTGAGATGAACTCCAGGTCATCTTGGCCTTGGGAGTGAAGGAATCACAGAGTTAGCAGAGAAACCCACGGTATTAATTCTGACGCAGGATAGAAAAACCCATTTCTGCATCGATTTTGGAAAGATCAACTCACTATTGAAATTTCATGCTTATCGATACAGAGAGTAGCAGACCTATTAGAACAGTTCAGAGCTGCTATATATAGCTCCACTTTAGACCTCACAAAGGGATACTGGCAAGGACCTTTTATGTCAGAATTGTGAGAGACGAAAACCTTTTCCATGCCCTTCAACTTGCATGAATTCATTATCGTGTCATTTGGCCTGCATAGGGTGGCTATGAATTACAGAGGCTAATGGACTGGATATTACAACTGCCTGGGAGGTACGCTGCTACGATCAATTGAAAATGGGTTTTAGAAATGTTTGCAAGACTCAGTTTGCCCTGACAATGTGAGCTTCTGTTATCAGCGAATTTCTTCTTCCATCAAGGGGAAGTTCTCAAGCTGTAGTACTCTTCCCTGTGGCCAGGGAGCCGAGGGAATTGTCTGGGATTCCTGGGCAGTCGGCTGGGAATGTACAGGGAATCATAAAGCTCACAGTCCAGTATGGTGAGCATCAGACATGAGAGATTCATACATTGATACTTTGGGCTCTGCCTTCCTGTCGCCATAGGGAGATTTCTTCTCTTTGCTGAGCGAGATTTCAGTGAGTTGCCTGCTTCTGCATTAAAGTTAGTGCTAAGGACTCAGGAAGCATTCAAGGGTTCAAATTATGAACCATCTGCACAAGAATTCAGAATATGGAAACTTGGACAATTTAGCACTGTCAGTAAACGCAGGTTTCAGAGTAGCAGCCATGTTAGTCTGTGCCACAAATACTCCTGTTCTTTTTTCAGTAAACAAAGTGATTTACCAAGTAAAATTGGAACTGCAAATGTATTGGAAAGAGTTTAGCCTTTCTTTTTCCTTCTGTCTGTCTCAGGGCCTTGCTCTTTGTGTTTTTGTGGATTTTCCTCTGGTTCGCTCAAGTTTTCCAGCTCAGCAACTTCACTGCCCTGTCAGGAAGTGCAGTCAAGGCCTCTGCAATGAGGATCTGTGTTACCAGAGCTTTCAAAACAAGAATGTGTCGCACGCAGGCCAGATTATGCTCTCACATTTTGTCTTCAGTGGGTCACTTCAAATTGACATTGGCCTCCCTGAAAGCAAAATCAGGGCCCACGTTTTTTGGAATCCCCATCTTTCATGATGGGGCTGAGAATGCCCCATAAACTGGGGATTTTCTTCAGACTCTTTCAGCACTTTAACAGAATAGGCCCTCTGTAGGAGGAACAGAAGCCGTAATTTTCGCAGCTCAGAGCCAAAAGTTAAACTGATTAAAGGGTGAAATATTGGCCCCAATGAGATCACCATAAATCCACATGTAGGGATTAAAATAAATGGGCTGATTTACACTGACCATGAGCCTCCAGTGACTTCAAAAGGAATCGTCCCATGGCCTCTAACGGTGGGTGAGCTCATTTGGACCAAATAAAAACTGACAGGAGAGTTGCTGAAATCTCAAACCCACAGCCTTAGAGGTTAATCGCAATTAGAATTACAATTCTTTTGTAAGGCATGGGGAGAGATCTGCTCTCTCCATGCCCCGGCATCTCTGTCTCTGGAGAGGACAAGAAGAAACAAAAGGCAGTAAAAAGAAAAGCATGTTTCTGGTTTAGAGCAAACCGGTTGGGGTTGGAAATCTCACCGGGGGAGTTCCAGGAACGCACAGTGTGTGTGTGTGTGTGCTGCAGGGAGGGGCAGGGATGTGCAGTATCCAGATCACAGTGGCATGGAGTCCGGATGCTGCCTAATGCACAGACCAGAGAGGCATAACGAGACCTCCTGTGGTAGGGGGTGTCTCAGACTGTAACGGAATGTGGACCACACAGTAACAGATTGTCTCTGACACCATCCCCCATCCCAACCATCCCATCTCCCATGAGCAACCCCACTACAATGTCGTGGTGACATCAGCAATTGCCAACATGGAAAAGCAGCCTCAGGAAGGGGTGTCTGGGTGTCTAAAGGGCTGCAATACATTAAAGTTTTGTGTTGCTTTGAGGAAGAGTTACTTACGCTGGCTCCTTTTAGTCTCCATGTCCCCTCTCCCTCCCGCCAAGTCTGTCCCTCTCTCCTTCCCCGCACAGGCAGAGCTGTTGCTGGGGATCCTTTCGCCCGCAGAAAGGCAGTTCAGGCTGATCTCCCCCTTTTCCCCGGTGCAGGCAGACACTGAGTTTAACCTTGTCTGAGGTGGTGGTTCTCTCATTGTGGGGTCTGGCACCTGGTTTTGGTCCTGGGTGAGGGGCATCATGGTGTGGCAGGGCTGGAAGTTCTCGGGGGGGGAACCTATATGGACAAGTAGCCAGCACTGGGGTTCTGGGGTCTGGATCGGGGTGTACATGGGCAGGTGAGGAGCACTGAGGGTTATGGAGGCAGGGAGGGACCTTTTTTGGCCCAGAGTGTGTTTGGGGTGGCAGGGTTGTCAGATTCTCTTTGTCCTGCCAAACCACAGAATTGCAGCCTGGGTGTCACAACCTTTACTCAATGTTGTTTCCAGTGGTTGTTGTTGAATGTTTATTATGTAAATTCACTGGTGAAATGCCTGATCTTTGCTCATCAGTTCAGAATCAATTCCCCACCATGCTCTGATCCCCCTGTCAGTACCCTCCTTCCCCATCCCAGGCTGCCCTGATTCCAACAACACACTGGTCTCCACTGTCTTCTCCATGGTCCCCAATCATCCCTGGCTCGCACAACCTCCAAGCCTCCTCACACTCCCCACAGCTCTTCCTCTGCAGGGGTGAGGTGCCTCCTGTCACACCTCCTCCCTTGGCTGCAGGGTAATCAGTGACTGTCTCTCACTGGTGAAAAATCTCACGAGTGGTAAATGCCAAGGCCGGCACCTGGGCAGCTTCTCTTGTTACACCCATACACACCTCAGGATGCTTCAAGGACTGCTACACAGGAACAACTTGGAAGCTGCGAAGCATGCACTTTCTATAATAAGAGCAGCAACTCTGGGAAATATGGGGTCTAGATAAGTACAGCTGCCATGTGCAGAAATCCCTGGTAGCAGACTGAAGGAATGTGCCACTGGGACAGAGACAGTAAAGAAGTGATGCTCTGGTACCATTTGCCACCCAGCTCTGTCACTCAATATTGGCAAGGGTTGTGCATTTATTCCTAAATACAAAGATTTCATGGCTCATGTTATTATTTTTCTCACCTAAAATGTTCATCCATACAGTGCCTCGCGGGATTCCTCAGACTCGTGAAACACACACATAGTGTAATGCTTCGAAGGTGCCACAATCACATGAGAATTCTCCCCTTGGGGCTAAATTCAAAATGGTCATGAATAGAAAAAAATGCTTCTAGCTGACTCCTGGAGACATGTTTGATATTTCAAGGCCAGAAGGGACCATTGTGATCATCTTGACTGTATAACACAGGCTTGTAGAACATACCCCCAAAATTATTCCTAGGGCAGATCTTTTAGGGAGAAAGCCAACCTTTCTCAGGGATGAAGAATCCTCCAAGACACTTGGTAAATTGTTCCAGTGGTTAATTACTCTCACTGTTTAGAAAATGTATACTTTATTTTGAGTCAGAATATTTTTAACTTCAACTTCCAGACATTGGATCATGTTACACCTCTGTATGCTAGGCTGAAAGGACTATTAAATATTTGTTCCCCATGCAGGTACTTACAGACTGTTATCACATCTTGAGTTTGTCGGTATAAGGCAGGTTTTCTAATCTTTTACTAATTCTTCTGATTCTTCTCTGAATCCTCTTCAGTGTATCAACATCCATCTTTAATCCTGGACGCCAGACCTGGACACAGGATTCGAGCAGCAGTCGCACCAGTGCCAAATACAGAGGTAAAATAACTGCACTCCCTCTCCTTGAAATTCCCCTGGTTATCATCCCAGGATCACATTCACCATTTTGGCCACAGGGTCACACTGGGAGTTCATGTTTAGCTAATTGTCCCTTCACATCCCAAAATCTTCTTCAAAATCACTGTGCTTCCCACAATAGTCCCCCATCACGTAAGGATCACCTACAATCTTTCTTCCTAGATGTATATATCTACATGGCCATATTAGAATATGCATTTTTTGCTTTGACCCAGTTTACCAAACAATCCATAATGCTCTGAATCAGTGACCTGTCCTCTTCCTTATTTATGATCCCCCAATTTTTTGTGTCATTAGCAAACTTCATTGATATTCAGGCATGAGAAGGGTGAGCAGCTGAATGTCTCTTGTCAGTTAACACCTGTAACTTATGTCTCAGACAAAGCTGGGTGCCTACAAGAAAGTGTCTCACCAAAAGATACAGGAAAAGTAAGAGAGGTGCAGACCTGTAGCCCTAAAAACAAAGACCCTTGTAACCTTCATGCCCATTCCTTTGAGCACAAACTCATAGCCCAGAACAATAACTGATTTCCCACTAGTTCTTCAATATCCTGTGAGACGGGGTGCCCAGTACTACACAGAAGAGTCTAGAGGACAGTGAAACATTGACTTAGTGAGCACATGACATTATATTTTCAGTATGATTCTCCATTCCACTCCTCCTGGATCCCAATATTTTCTTCATTTTCTGTCTGTGCTTGCACTTTGGGTATATATTCACAGAGCTTGTGTACCATGATGCCCAGGTCCCTGTCCTGAGTTCATAGTTTAATTACAATCTTTTTAGGTGTTTGAGGAGTTCATGCTTTTCCCAACAATGGCCATACACGTTGCAGTTATTGACCTTGAAGTTCATCTGCCATCATGTTTCCCATTCACCTGGCTTGTTAGCTCCCTTTGACAACTTCCCTGGACCTAAAACATCTGATGCCATCTGTAAATGTTGCCATGTCACTGCTCACCCCCCTTTCTGGATTGTAAATAACTATAAGATATTCACCATACCCATTTGTTATAAAGTGTGTAACCCCCCTCTCTGTGCTTCTCTCCCTTCATAGGCACCTTGAGAATATCTGATTCCTATCAACACATCAACCACATCATGGCAGCTTTCAACCTCTCCCGCTTTGACCCTTCAACATTCTTCCTAACAGGCATCCCTGGCCTGGAAGCTGCCCATATCTGGATTTCAATCCCTTTATCTATGTTCTACATTATCAGCCTATTGGGAAATTTCACAGTTCTGTTCGTTGTAAGCAAAGAGCAGGCCCTCCACAAGCCGATGTATCTGCTGATCTGCATGCTGGCGCTCACAGACATTGGCACGTCTACCTCCGTTGTGCCAAAAGCACTGTGTATATTTTGGTTCAATTTGAACAGCATTACTGTGGGTGGCTGCCTCACCCAGATGTTCTTCCTTTATGCGATTTCTGCTATGCAGTCAGCCATCCTCGTGACAATGGCCTTTGATCGCTATGTTGCCATATGTAACCCTCTGAGATACACCACCATCCTCACCAACCATCAAATAGCTCAACTAGGTCTAGTGGGTTTGATAAGAGCTTTTCTCATTGTTCTGCCTATGCCTCTGCTCCTGAGCAGGCATCCATTCTGTGCCAACCGCATTATCCCCAACACGTACTGCAATCACATGGCTGTCACAAAAATGTCATGTGGGGACACCACAGTCAGCAGGATGTATGCCTTGGTGATAATGCTTGTATTCACTGGGTTAGACCTGCCCCTCATTGCCCTGTCCTATGTTCTGATCATCAGGGCCCTCTTCAGAATATCCTCAAAGAAAACCCACCAGAAAGCCCTCAACACCTGCACAGCCCACATTTTTGTGATGTTGATGTTTTATCCTCCCTTCATCTTCTCCACTTTGACATACCGGTTTGGTCAGGGCATTGCTCCCCACATTCACATCATGTTGGCCAACCTCTATTCCGCTGTCACCCCTGTGCTCAATCCTATCATTTATGGGGTCAAAACCAAAGAGCTTTGTGACAAAGTGTGCAAATACAGCTGCAGAAGGCAATCGCCTGGGGCCACTGACTTTAAACATGCATGACAAAAGGGAGAAAGACTACCTCCCAGTTAATCAACGATGCTGTCTCCCAGTTTGGCTGAGCTTAGCATTGTGAAAGTTAAGAGTGTGAGAAGCTCCTCACGTCTAACACTTTATCAGTCCATCACCAAGCACAGTTCGCTCTGGTGCTCATTTTCCTGACCATCACCTATTCTCTTTCAAAAAGAACAGGAGTACTTGTGGCCCACGAAAGCTTATGCTCAAATAAATTTGTTAGTCTGTAAGGTGCCACAAGTACTCCTTTTCTTTTTGCGGATACAGACTAACATGGCTGCTACTCTGAAACCTATTCTCTTTCAGTATCATCCATTTGCTCCCACCTCTACACAACCTGTCCCTCACCATTTCCATGACTTCTAGACTACCAAAAGATATTGCAGCTTTCTGAAACAAGGTGGCTTTTGATTAGAGCCTGTTTGAACAGGGTTCTTAATGAGTTTTAAATAGATTAATGGAGATATCCTATCTCCTAGAACTGGAAGGGACCTTGAAAGATCATTGAGTCCAGCCCCTTGCCTTCACTAGCAGGACCAAATACTGATTTTTGCACCATATCCCTAAGTGGCCCCCTCAAGGATTGAACTCATAACCCTGGGTTTAGCAGGCCAATGCTCAAACCACTGAGCTATCCCTCCTCCCCCCAATTTGATGAACTGAAGCTTTGTTCTGGTTCAGTTTGATGAACTGAAGCTTTGTTTTCTAATAACCAAAGACAAAGAACGGAACTACAATGCTAAACTTTTAAATTACATGTACAGTGGTCCAGTGAGCAAAATGTACCTGATATTTCTATGCCCAATCCATCAGAAAGCATGGAGGATAAACCCAATGTTTCTATTGGAAACTGCTCGTATAGGAAGAGTGCTGCAGTAATTGAGGCTATTCTACTAGAGATTATCAGTGAACACTGTGAAATTGTGTTTTTGAGAACTGAAATGTATTACTCTGGATTTTGGGGGTGTTTACCCCACATTCAGATGATGCCAATTGCAACAAGAGGGTATACACTCAACCACTAGGAATTAATAGAATAGAACATCACATAGTTCAGAGTTATTTGGAAAGCAGCCTTTTAGATACAAGGTCGCAATCTAGCTGGCAGTTTCTGCTAATCAGAATGGGAGGGGTGGACAGACAAGTAAATAAGTGAGAATAAGTGAGAATTGAAGAATATAAATGGATGAAAACCTTGAGTCTAGATTCCTGTGATATTAGAAGTTTATTGTAAATTAGAAATAATGATGCTCCAGTGTGGTTACTATGGGTTTTGTAACATTTCTAAAAGATTAGCTAATACGGTGCACTTTGGAGCAGTCCTTTGAAGCCATCTTGAGAGACCTTTTCCCTCACACCCTTTCACCCCAGCAGCTGAGCAACTGGCCACTGCAAATCTGCTGTTAATTACTCAGTAAGGATGTTAGGTAAATATCTGGGATGTTCTAAACCAATTACTTATGTCTGTGTGTGTTTCAGTGTAATGAACTGTGGCGTTAGACAAGAGCATGCTGACTTGCATTTAATCGTTCAGACAAAATTGCTGTGTTCCCATTGATTGATTGATTCCTGACACTGCCTGGAGTGAAATACTTAAGTTGCCCCTACTGGGGTTTCTCGAAAAAAACTGGGCAATGGACTACTGTGTTAAACTACAATGTCGCCTTGGAGTCCAAAACACTTTGTTCAATTGATTTTGGAATCACTTTGAGCTCGAACTTTCAAAATACACACTAACCATTCCCATTGTCCAAGATGTGAAAAGTAGGTATCAAAATTTCATTTTGGAGTTTGTGAAACAGATGAAATAGAGATTGCAACCAAATGTCCAGGTGATTGAGTCATTTGCACTATATAAGACCATAAGAACAGCCCTACCAGGTCAGACCAAAGGTCCATCCAGCCCAGTATCCTGTCTACCGACAGTGGCCAATGCCAGGTGTCCCAGAGGGAATGAACCTAACAGGTAATGATCAAGTGATCTCTCTCCTGCCATCCATCTCCACCCTCTGACAAACAGAGGCTAGGGACACCATTCCTTACCCATCCTGGCTAATAGCTATTAATGGACTTAACCACCATGAATTTGTACAGTTCTCTTTTAAACTCTGTTATAGTCCTAGCCTTCACAACCTCCTCAGGTAAGGAGTTCCACAAGTTGACTGTGCGCTGCGTGAAGAAGAACTTCCTTTTATTTGTTTTAAACCTGCTGCCTATTAATTTCATTTGGTGACCCCTAGTTCTTGTATTATGGGAATAATATTAAGTCCTTCACATCCTAGATTGACTGATATCTCTTTCTTATTATTGTATCCTGGTGGAGAATTTTGCCTATGGCACACACTGGCCTCATAATCAGAACAGCCAAGTAGAGCACTTTTGGGTTGCAGGTCTCAAACACATGGATGCCGCTGGGGCCAAAGACTTTAGTGAACTTGGCTTCTTTGCTCTTTCATTGCTTTGGCTAGTTTTTAGCAACACTGCAGGTGAAAGACTGTTGTTGTTTTTTTTATGAGGAACCTGATTTAAAAAACCAACAAAGCAACATGCAAGAGGAACTTTTAGAAAACATTCCTCATGTTAGGGGGTACAGGCAATGACACAAAATCTGTTGTGAAGAGTTTGCATTGACAGAGGAAATGTTTGCACTGGTCACTGCTCTTATGCATGATGAGCAGCAGAAGCATTCTACTTCTGACAAAAACAGCAGGGATGAAATGTTGTCTTTTAACAAACTCATTCAACACATAATATGGTGACTTTCTACCATCACTGAATGCAATTAGAAATAAATAATGTAATAATGTCATTGATGTTTTTACACTACATAAGTTTTGGGCTCCTTTGGGGCTATTTTTAACACTATTATTCACCATTTTTTTTCTTTGAAACACCTGCCAACCCTCAATCGAGATACAATCAAGTACTGGGGTTTTGACTTTGAATTCCATTGTCATCTCGTAGATTTGTTGCTAATGTGGACAAACTCCTGCTGGGGCTTGTATCCTTTTTAAAAAAATCAAATCTGTAGTAGGTATGTCAGGGAAGCTTTCATTTGTTGTTTGATGAATAGACAAATGTGTGAATAAAAAAAGTGTGTTTCAAGCAATAGATCAGGCTACCCTACAGTTAGTTGTTACCTTATTTTGGGGCTATTCATGCAATAGAATTCTGGAAAACTACCTCAAGCTGAGCTGGAGTCAGCGCGGCAGCAGCCAGAAACACAAGGGCCAGAGAAGGAGCCTGGGAGGCAGAGCTGGGCCGGAGCCAGAGAAGCAGCACTGAGCCAGAGGACCCAGGGCTGGGCTGGAGGCAGAGCAGCAGCGCTGAGGCAGAGCTGGGGAGCTGCAGCTGGAACAGATCAGAATCAGGAGCTGGGTCAGCAGAGACCTGCTGCACCAACGGGGAGCCAGGGCTCAGCTACAGCAGGGAGCTGCGGGGCCAGAGCCAGGATAGCGGATGCCGGCCATGCCACAAGTAACACGACAGCTAAGCACAATGAGACGTGGGTAGAGCAAGATGGGGCTATGGGCAGAGGGACCGGCACAGGGAGATGTCACCAGACAAGAGGGCCTTGAAGGCTGGACTGAGAAGTTTGGATATGGGGAGGGTAGTTGCTGGGGAGAAGAGTCCTGTCACCTAGACCCTCAGGGCATGTGGTCACTGCCAGAGCAATGTCTGACCCGCAGTCTCACTGCAATGCAGCAAGGGTATGGGTAGGAGGCCTGGAATGGGTGAGGGACAGACTGTGAACTTTTCTTATGTCCCAGGGACAGCTGTTTGTGATGTCCCCATGCCCACAGACCGGGGCTCCTCGTTACCTTGAACCTTTCCCATTTTTTTCTCATTATTTTACTGTTGCTGTTTAATAAACTATAGTTAGTTTGAACTTAATGTAGCGATCAGTGGGTCAGGGAACCATCCAATATGAAGAGAGTACCCAGGAGTGGGGACATCCTAGCCCCTGTCCTAAGTGACAAGAATGAGACTGGGGGTTCAGCCTCAAAGGAATCCTGGGCCCAGCCGTGTCACCATTACGAGGACTCTGCCACACAGGAGAGTGGAGGTGGTGTCCTGGAAGTGAGGCAGGGCTCTGGGTAAAGGGAGTGGGAGCGTTGACTCAGAACCTTTCTGTAGCTATTTCCTCTGGGGCAATGCAGAAGCCAGGAAAGGTCCCCACAGTAGTTCCCCACTTACATTAGGGAACTGGAAGAAAGTGATGGGTTGGATTTGAATGACCTTTAAAGAGATGTGTAACTTGTGAAACCTTCATATGAATGATAAAAGCTGAAATGTGTAACTTTGGGGATAAGATGAATATAATATCGCTGTACAAGATAGCTTCCCAGAGACTGGTATCATATAAAACGTTTTCCCTGTACTGTCTAATTATGGAGTTAGAGCAGTAGATCTGAGATTGTGTGTTTGACCTCTAGAACATATTTCATAACAAATGAAAGCTTGGTCAAGGAATTGACTAGACAATTTATCAACAACCAGTATGAATCACTCCTTCCTCTCAGATTTCGGTATTTAGACACAATGGAGAAACCCACAGAAATAATTTGTCTGAGAAAAAATGCTGTAAAAGTTTACAAGCCAACAGAATTAAAGAAAAAAATTAGTTTAGTTTTTCTCAATGTGCTCCGAAGAAAGATTCTGAAAACGGTAAATGCTGTTTCAAAACTGCTACAGTCCAGAGACACAGACCTATACAAAGCAGCAGTATTATCACCCACAGCCACTGAACTTGTAGCTACATTTCAAATTGAGTTAAAAAAAGCCAAATGCTCAGCAAGTAAATTATCAAGAAAATGGGGCAGACAAATAAAGTCTGAGGCAAAGTGCCTGAGGAAGTCAAAAAGACAGAAGATCAGCTCGTTTTATGGCAGGCCAGGGAGGAGAGCAGACCTGCTACCAGCAGCTCCAGGGGAAATGAGATGAGGGAAGGCAGAATGTCCCCCTGAACAACTGCCCCGAGCTCCCTCCCTGAGGGAACGGAGGGCCTGCTACAGGAACAGCCTGGGAGGAAAGCATTCATCTCTGATATGAATGCTGGACTTGACTGATTCCCTTTATTTGCTGTTTGGACTATCCCAGTAGGGGAGAGCCCATGAAATAAGCTGGCCCCCGAAGTTTGGGCCATACCACAGGAAGAGGCAATTGCTGCCTGAGAAAAAAAGAGAAAGACATTGTTGCATGCAAGCACCAAAAGGTGGTTTGGGGTGAGCAGACACCCTTCACGCTGCCTTGCCCCAGACAACGACCTTGGGACATTAACAGGGAGGGGGTAGGAAGTGGCCCAGGGAGGGCTATCTTACGTACAGAAAGATTATAATAGGCCCAGGGAAGCTAAAGCTCTTGAGCTGTGCAGTTCCTGACTCGCTGCCTTTGAGAGAGAGGACATGTGGTCTGTCGTCAGACGCTACTGGTGTGGTGCTTTGCTCTGTTCAATGTTGATATCAGTTAGCTGCGTGCGTGTGTTCCCCCTGTGTGCTGCCCCGGCTCTGCGCAGATAGCTGACACAGCAGACCCCCAGAGAACCCCCAATGACCACAGACTCTAATAAGGTATGAAGGCACCCAGGCCAGGTTTATTGTCAAATGAAGCACAGTAATAGTTTCCTATATACTCTACAGGACATACTACGAATTTGTGCCCCCTGACAATGGACACCGCTCAGTCAGTGGCGGGACTTTCCACTGACCCCTAGGCCGGACAAAGACGTCCCCTCAGGGATGCATTCTTATACACTTTTGCAAACAGATTACTCATCACTCCTGACACATTGAGGTACAGCCCCTCTATTAGGGGGTTGCCTTCTCCTGGCTTGGTTTGGTTCAAACAAACTATCCATCAAACTATCCGTTGTATTGTCCTTTCATATCATATTGTCTCCACTGTATTGTCCTTTCATATTGTCTATCCATCGTATTGTTCTTTTATATTGTCTTTAGGCTAGGTCTACCTGTTCCTTGTTATCTGTGTGGGATATGTTCCTACCCAGCTCTTCCGGTGTCGTCTTGGCACATGTTCATTTTATTAGTGACTTCTAGCAGCCCTCTTCTTGCCAACTTCTGTGAGTGGGACCTGCCTCTGGCTCACAGCCCAGCTTTGCTTAACAATGTCTTGACTATTACTCTAGTTCAGCCCAGCTTTGCTTAACAATGTCTTGACTATTACTCTAGTTCAGGCCTCAGGCCTCATACTGGGCCCTGATACCAACGGTTTATGTCTCATGGACTCATCTTACTACAGTAGCCTGGCCTGCATTCCACCCCTGATGCCCCTCCAGCTTTTCCCCTGTGGCCCCACCCATGCTCCACCTCTTCCTGTCCCTGCGCCACCCCTCTGGAAAACCCCCAGCTGCTTCTCACTAAATCCTTCCTCTCCTCCCCCAAGCAGCCCCCACAGCCCACCACTCATTGAGTATCTCCCCTCCTCTACCCCCACAGGGCCCCTCCATTCCCTGCAGTGTTCTCTCTACTGGGGACTCTCTCCTCCCCTCCACCTGTTCCTCCATGTCCCCACTAAGAGCAGCTCACTAAGTCCCTCCTCTTCTCTGTCCTCCTCCCACATGGCCTGTTGCCCACCACCTGCTGAGTCCCCACTCTACTCCATCCCTACCAACTGCCCTGGCCTCCTCACCCCCTGTGTTCCAGCTCCCTTAGCTGGGTTTCTCCAGCACCAGCAGGCACAACCCCAACAGGAGTCCCACAGCTGGGCCAGGTGTAGGAGCCAGACATCAACCAAAGCACAGAGGAATGCAAATGCCAGAGGTGATTAATTGGCATAAAGTCCAAAGAAGGAGCAAATAAGTTGTGTCTTGGTCTTGCTCATTTACATCGGACTATGACAAGACATTTTCATTTTTCGAGTACAGTGAGCAGGCAGATGTAGTGTTCTGCTTTCCTTGCAGACAGTTTTCCAATGGTTTGAGAGACCCTGTTGTGATGGGCTGGACCACCTGGGATGTCACCTGGAGTAATGGGATACCACTGAGTCAGACTCTTTTGACAGCCTGGGGCCCCCTTAAACCCTGTCTTGCTGAGCCAGGTACTAAAGCCTCCTCTAGCGAAGCTTACTGGCACGGCCACCCTCAGCTTCAGAAACAGACACAGAGATCAGCTCTGGGAATACTCCCTTTAAGGGACTTCTCATGGCACCCAGATGTCCACCCCCCTTTGGAGAACAAATCCAAAATTATATGAAATCTGCATCTTCTCTCAGTGTGGAAGAGAATATACACAGTTTCTCTCTCTCTCTCTCTCTCTCACACACACACTTACACACACACACCAGTTAGAAAGTACATAAACTGGGTTATATTATAAACCAAAAAATAATTTATTAACTATGAAAAGGTGTATTTCAGGTGGTAAAAGATGTAGCAAATAGAACAAAGCAGGTTACTAAGGGCTTGTCTACACTTGAATTTGAAAGCGTTCTAACTTCCTGACTCAGGGGTGTGAAAAACCACAGCCCTGCGTGCAGCAAGTTTGAGCTCTGTAAAGCTCTAGCGTGAACAGACTCAGAACACTGGGAGCCGCGCAGCAGTGCTTTGTAGTTTGTAGTGTAGACGGAGCTAAGAAAAGAATGAAAAGCATGCAATCTATGCTAGATTCACTAAAGAACTGGTTACAAATGATAATTTATCACACTGGTTACTGTTTCAGATAGTCCTTCACAGGCCAGGTAACTCTTAGCCTGGGGCTAGCAGTCCTCCCCGCCCCCACAGATACCATCCTTTTGTTTCCAGGTGTTTTCAAGTATCTCTTTGGGGTGGTGAGGCAGAGGTAAAGCTGAAGACCATCATTATTTTCCTGCCCTGCATTACGTTAACCCCTCACCCCTTCTCACCCTGGGTTACTAGGGAGCAGGCAACACTCACTTGTGTGCCTGGGGACCTGATGCTGTTGATACTAAGGGAGATCCTGAGTATCCCAGTGGTGCTGTTACATAGGTGGGAATCCTCTATCCACCCCTCTTCTGCTTTCCCTTTACCCCTAAAAAATTTAAAATTGGCGGTGCTTCCACCTGGCTGGCCACGGTACACACTCAAAGATGTGCCTTGGGAACCTCCAGGAATAAACCTATTCTACACTGCTCTACAGCCAAAATGCTTCTGAAATAAATGTAGTCAAACTTTACTAATTCTGGGTCACTGAGAACGAAAATGATGCTTAAAATTGTTGATTGGCTCTAGTTTTCAAGATATGCTATTGGGTCAGTATATACGACCCTTGACTTGGGAATGGTGGAGGATAAGTGAGTTATAAAGGGAAGGGATCTCAATTTAAACCAGAAATGACTAAAATACATCTTTGACTGGATCTATGAATAAATCTATGACTGGGTTTGGACAGTACTTGCTTTTTAGGCAAAACAATGAATGATGCAATCTGAAGCTGGTATTGCGTCATACATGATATGAATTGCATCATGTTATTCCTAGAAGTCATGGATGATGCAATCATAACGAAGCTTACATCACTCTGCTGAACAAATTGCCCTCTATCAACTCTAGAAATCATACAGTGTCGTGCTCTCTTATTTGTCAGTGTTTGATTTTGCAAAGGGACACATTTCTGTTTAGCCAAAGTGAGCAGAGATGCCTCGTACTTGTGTGAACAGTGCAGATAACTTCTGCTATGTTTGTGGTGAAGTGACTTTTGCATCACAAAAGCGCAGTATAACCACTATGGTTAAGAAAGCCTATCACCTTTATTTTGGCTGCAAAATTGGAGATCAGGACAAGAGGTGGGCCCCACACATATGCTGCAACACTTGTGCAACAAATCTTCGCCAGTGGTTGAACAGGAAAAGGAAATCTATGCCTTTTGCAGTGCCAATGATTTGGAGAGAGCCAACAGATCATACCAGCAATTGTTACTTCTGCATGGTGCCTCCAGTTGGGAAAGGTGTGTCAAAGAAGAAAAAGTGGACTGTGCATTATCCAAACATTCCATCAGCTATACGCCCAGTACCCCACGGAGAAGAACTGCCAGTTCCTGATGAACCAGAATCATTCTCACTTGAGTCAGACGAGGAAGAGGAAGAGGATGAAACTTCTGGTCCTGAACCATCAATGTCACAGGACCCACATTTTCTCCCATCCTCCTCCTCTGAACCACACCTAATAACACAAGGTGAACTGAATGACCTTGTCAGGGATTTGGAACTACCCAAGAGTAAGGCAGAGCTGTTGGGCTCCAGACTACAGCAGTGGAATCTCCTGGCAGGTGATGTTAGGGTTTCCATGTTCCGTGACTGTCAAAAGGATCTTGTCCCATTCTTCTTCATGGAAGGTGATCTTGTAGCCTGCAACAACATTGATGGTGTGATGGCAGCCCTCAACATTGTTCACGATCCAGATGAGTGGAGACTGTTCACTGATTCATCGAAGACGAGTCTTAAAGCTGTTTTACTGCATAATGGCAATGTTTTGCCATCAATTCCAGTTGGTCATGCAGTCCATATGAAGGAAACCTATGACAACATGAAACAATTTTTGAGGTGCATAAACTATGACCAACATCAGTGGCAGCTTTGTGGCGATTTGAAGGTTGTTGCTCTCTTGCTTGGTCTGCAGACTGGATACACAAAGTACTACTGTTTTCTCTGCGAATGGGATAGTCGTGCAAGAGATTCCCACTACATCAAGAAAGATTGGCCACTCCGACAGTCATTGGAGCCTGGGAGGAAAAGTGTTCAGCATCCACCACTTGTTGAATCAAGGAAGATTTTGTTACCACCCTTACACATCAAGCTGGGTCAGATGAAGAACTTCGTCAAGGCCATTGACAAAACACAAGCAGCTTTCAAGTACCTCCGTGGAAAATTTCCAAGGTTAAGTGAAGCTAAGATAAAGGAAGGTGTCTTTGTTGGTCCTCAGATTCGTGAACTTCTTCGAGATGATGCATTTGACCATGCACTGCATGGCAAGGAAAAGACGGCATGGAAAGCCTTCCAGTTAGTGGCAATAAATTTTCTGGGAAACAACAAGGCAGACAGCTACAGGTTGTTGGTGGAAAACCTCCTCAAGGGATACAAAAGCCTTGGTTGCAACATGTCACTAAAGATACATTTTTTGCACCCTCATCTAGATTTTTTTCCACCGAACTGCGGAGCAGTGAGCGACGAGCACGGCGAGCGATTTCACCAGGACATTGCAACAATGGAGAAACGCTATCAGGGCAAATGGAGCCCATCAATGCTTGCAGACTATTGCTGGACAGTGACAAGAGATGCTCCATTTAATGAATACAAGAGACAAGCAAAGAAGCACCGAGTAGACACTGAATAGGACTAAATTATGTACATAATAGTTTTTTGCCTTTTGTTTCATAATAAATTTTATTTATATAACCCTTTTGCTGATTTTTAAAGTGTTACATAAACAGGACAGGTGAAATATTATCATGTAAAGCAACCATAAACACATGAAAAGACCTAGGTTTACAATTTATGATTAAAACTCTACTATCTACACAATATACATAGACATAAAATGTAAAAACTTAAATATCTTAGAAACAGTAGCCAATCAGTTGTTTTAATTGTCATATTTGAATTCAGCACATCAAAATACATAATAAATAGCACATTTTATCTCTGAAGCAGACGACTTCTCAAAAATTGTAGACCAGTGTAATTAATAATAATATAATCTGTGACATGGGTGTAAGTCTAAAATACCTATTATAAATTATATACATTTCAATATACTTCATTAGAACTAACACTCCTTTACTTAACTTAAAGAAAAAAAGGTATAACAGTTTAAAATTAAATATTAATACTGATTTAAACACACAGGCGCACTTGAATAAAATCAATTAACAAATACAGGATACAGTAATAAATTAAACTTATTTAATTGGCATTTACACTGTCCCCATTTGCCCCACCCTGGAGTGTAAACTACTCTGGATTTCAGAATCCCAGATGCTTGCGTGGGCATGCTTGGAGATCTGCAGCTGGAGACAACACTGTCCAGGTTGTGTCTATCAGTCCACCCAAGACAACAAGCTGCACAACCCCTCTGAAATTTTTGTTAGCCTTGCCAAATGTCAGCAGCTCTGGGTCCTGGCACAATGGGAAGATCACTCCGCCCCTCTTCAGATTCAGTCTCTCTGCTGTGCCCCTGTCAGGGTTCCCTCCCCACACTGGGCTCTGGGGTACAGACGTGGGGACCTGCATGAAAGACCCCCTAAGCTTATTTCTACCAGCTTAGGTTAAAACTTCCCCAAGGCACAAATTCCTTCCCTTGCCCTTGGATGGTATTGCTGCCACCACCATGTTATTTTGACAAAAATCCAGGAAAAAGGGCCACTTCGAGTCCCTGTATCCCCCCAAGCCCCTTCACACCCTTTCCTGGGGGGCTTGAGAATAATATACTAACCAATTGGTTACAAAGTGAGCACAGACCAAACCCCTGGGTTTTTAGGACACTGAAAATCAATCAGGTTCTTAAAAGAAGAATTTTTTTTTTTTAAAGTAAAAGACTCACACCTGCAAAATTAGGATGGAAGGTAAGTTTGCAAGGTAAATAAAAAGATTTTAAAACTCAGAGGATTCCCCTCTGGGCTTAGCTTCAAAGTTACAAAAAAACAGGAATAAAACTCCCTCTTAGCACAGGGAAAATTCACAAGCTAAAACAAAAGATAATCTAATGCATTTCCTTGCCTTTACTTATAATTACTGTAATTTTAGATGTATCATTTTAGGTATCTTTTCAAGAGATGGTTTACCTGCTTGGTCTCACTCTCTATCCAGAGAGGGAATTAACAAAAAGAGTACAAACAAAACCTTCCTTCCCACCCCATATTTGTAAGTATCTTCTTTCCTTATTGGTCCTTTTGGTCAGGTGCCAACCAGGTTATTAGAGCTTCTTAACCCCTTACAGGTAAAGTGATTCTGTACCTCTGTACCTCTGGCCAGGAGGGATTTTATGTTACTGCACACATAAAATATTTATGACAGCCCCTTCCCTTGCCAGCACTTTCCCAAGCCAGAATTACTCACAGTCCTTCACTGCAGGCCCACCTCAGTCATCTCCAAGCACAGCACAATCTCTGCTCTGACTCCAGTGAAGCCACCAACAGCCTCTGAGGCTCCCTGCAGATCAAAGCCATGGCAGGCTCTCAGCAGCAGCTCCTGGAATGGACTGACTCCACAGCAGCAATCTCACTCCGCTTTCCAAATTGGAGTCCACCCCTGCTCTCTCT
This sequence comes from Emys orbicularis, assembly GCF_028017835.1. Taxonomy (NCBI): domain Eukaryota; kingdom Metazoa; phylum Chordata; order Testudines; family Emydidae; genus Emys; species Emys orbicularis. Next base: position 367,704,175 of record NC_088683.1, read on the forward strand.
CCCTCCTGGCATAGAGAGACTCTCCCCTTTTCCCAAGGCATTATCGGATTATTTGGCTGCGGACCTCCCGCAGGCATGCCACTGAATCCGCAGGACTGGGGACCTCCCGTAGGCATGCCGCCGAAGGCAGCCTGCCTGCCATGCTTGGGGCAGCCAAAGAGCTAAAGCCGCCCCTGGAGGAGAGGCTGAGGGAACTGGGGTTATTTAGTCTGCAGAAGACAAGAGTGAGGGGGGATTTGATAGCAGCCTTCAATTACCTGAGGCGGGTTCCAAAGAGGATGGAGCTAGGCTGTTCTCAGTGGTGGCAGATGATAGAACAAGAAGCAATGGTCTCAGGTTGCAGTGGAGGAGGTCAAGGTTGGATATTAGGAAACACTATTTCACTAGGAGGGTGAGGACGCACTGGAATGTGTTACCTAGGGAGGTGGTGGAATCTCCATCCTTAGCAGTTTTTAAGGCCCGGCTTGACAAAGCCCTGGCTGGCATGATTTAGTTGGTGATGATCCTGCGTTGAGCAGGGGGTTGGACTAGATGACTTCCTGAAGTCTCTTCCAACCCTAATATTCTATGATTGTATGATTCTAAGGATTGAAGCATCAATGTAATTGGTGGGTGAGGTGACACACATGGAATTGTCACCGTAAACACATGGCAGCAGTGAACACAGAGTTGCATGTATGGAATCTGGGGGACAGTTAGGTAACAAAGCAATTTTTGGGGATATGTAAAGGTTAAGTAGAGACCTGGGAGAGCGCTGGTGTGCTGGTATGGTATTAGGGAATAGAGTCACAGGCAGGCACCGTTTCTTCACTTGATAGATAAGTGTCATTCCTCGCCCTCCCCTTCAGCTTGTTGGGGATAAATAAATGTTGCATCTGCATGAAAAATATAGTTGTCTAAAGAATACCCTTTAGGTAAAAATAGTGTTATCTCTCCCTTCCTTCTTTCCCAGCTACATAAGCAAGCCCTGGGTCATGGCCCCTTCCTCCTGCCCCTGAGAACTGCAGATTAAGGGAACTTGTAGCAACAAATTATTGAAAAGAAATGTATTTTCAAGGTAAAGATGTGTGTATAATGTGTGTACTGCTGTAATCAGTCGATGGGGTGGGTATAATCATAGTGTGGGTGTTTCTATTACTTAATTAGGGTTTTGGGGGTGTTGTAGCAAAAGTAGGCATTTACATACTCACCTAAATAAAAAGAGTATGCTGTAACTAATCCAGTGCTTACTCGCCAATTGGATCGAGGGGAACAAGTATCACAATAAAGAATCCTGTACTCAAAGCCTTCTCTGGGTCAACCTGCTCCTTTCTTCTAACACAACTGATATGCCAAAATGTGAAATTGCAGCAGCAAATCAATGAACTACTGGCACAGCAGCTGTCAGCAATCGCAACAGCATGGAAGAGGTAGCAGAGGTAAACCTGTGGTTAACAAAATGAACAGGAGATCTTGCAACATGGGTGGGGGATGGCTTCAGAAGGCTAATATGGTGGGAGGTGTGTATGGGGATACAAAATGTTCAACTAGCAATTTTAATGACTGTCATGAGGGACACATGGGTGGGACAATGCCCTTCAGCTTTAACTCAAGAAGCTAGCAAATATTTATCCACACTTGGAAAAACATGTACATCCGCATGGAAAATAACATCCCCAACCCGTGTGGCTAGCACCTGTGTAATAGTTACCATGGTACCTTGGAATGGGACGGCAACTAAGGTGGTCCCCATGAGCCTCATGGGAGTAATGAGAAGGCGGGGGAGCACACTGGATCCCACTGGAGAATAGATGTTGAGGGTGGAATGGAGTAAACTGGAAAATAATTAAGCTAAACCATTGTTTGTCCAGGGAAAATATTTGGATGTGCCCCCTCACCGATGGCCATGGAGGAGCAGACCCAATGTTGCAAGAGGTGGACAATTAGGTGTAATGCATATGGGGACTGGAGTGTTCTGCTGGGAATGAGCACAGTTCAGTACTATAACACTTGGGGGTAGAATTCTACCAGTATCTGGCCAAATTACACACATCTACACACTGGCTTGGTGCACAAATGGATCTGTGGAACTCATTGCTGTGAACAATCGAAGCAGTGCATACTCCCTGATTCCATACCAAGTCATTAAGCTAGTTTAGGACAATATCCCCTTTCTCTTTGGATATTCAATGGACTCATGATATGAACAAAAACATGCAAAACCTTCAGGAACAGCTTGATGGAGCAGCCAGCAATTGGACACTTTTACAATATATTCTCTAGAATGGTGTTAAAAGAATCTTAACCCTGTCCAAAGAGGAGAAGCAGTGCTTCTGGTGGTGGCCCAGATGATGGACAATATTACAACGATCAGGGCTCTCAGTGTGACTGTGGATTATTAAGGCTTTTTGCCTATTATTACGAATACTAATTGTGCAATATGTACTGTGGTGATTAAGGAGGGCACAGATCCATAAAGCACAACTGCTAATTGTAACACGTAAAGCAATGTAGGCCCTCTACCATAGTGTATCAGATAACCTGGACCCAGCTTTCTCAGGCCCATTGCTATGAGAAATCTGGAACTCTAATTTCAAAACTTGCAGTATGCCTGTATGAGGGAAAGTGCAGAACATCATACTGCACAAGGGCAGTGGGACAAATGGAGCACCAACACATTCCACTTTGATACCTATCTCTTTCAGGAAATGTGCCACCATATGCCCTATGCTTTTCCATGGACACCTGGGCAGGCGGGTCCCAGAAGAAAAGAGAAAAAATTCAGGTGGAGCGTTAGAAGTACTAGTGACTATGTAAGATTCAGACCTGTATCTTCGCCTGAGATAGAATTTTGGGTCTTGTTTGCCCGTTCGATTTTTGATACTCTTATATCTATATAATCTTATATCTTATGCCAATGCATGGGACAAAAGGAGAAAGACAGTGTGTGTGTTGTTTCTGCCTGGCCAGATGGATTTGTTGGTATAATGGAACAAATAAGATAATTATGCCTGCCAAGGAGGGGGGAGGTTGGGACACTGAAAAAAAGGTTCTGCGGTCTCAGTTTTCTGGTACACGTGCTTGCTGGACACTAACCTGAATACGCATCACATTGTCTGCACTTGGAACTTCTGGTCTTCTGCTTTCTGTCCGTGTGACAAAAATCAGGTGAGAGGGTGAAGGGAAAGCCCTCTAATGCCTGGTGTCTGCTGTTTGTACTTGGGTGGTTTAGGTAAACTCTCAGGTAGATCAATTTGGGTGTGTGGCACTATCTGCTGTTGTTTTGGGTGATAACAGGGCCTGGAGAGGCTGAATCACCAGCAAAGTGGTGTGGAAAAGGGCCAGCCCTGCTGGGTGATTAGAGGGGTGCAGCAGTTCCCATGGACCAGGGGTGACAAACCATCACATTCATGTGCTCCAGAACCCAAATTAGGCCTCCAGGCACCTGTTACACAAGCGCAGGGGAGAGACTGTAGACTGAACAAAAATCCAGATATAGCACTTGTTTCTTTCCTTTACCACTGTGTTCCTGCCCAAGCAGGGCACACCTATTTAAAATACCACCACACGTAAATGGCCCCAGGGCGACACATCAGGCAAACTCCATGGCTGCATCCCCCATCAAATATGGGATGCCCTGTGAGATGAACTCCAGGTCTTCTTGGCCTTGGGAGTGAAGGAATCACAGAGTGAGCAGAGAAACCCATGGTATTAATTCTGACGCAGGATAGAGAAACCCATTTCTGCATCGATTTTGGAAAGATCAACACAGTATTGAAATTTCATGCTTATCGATACAGAGAGTAGAAGACGTATTAGAACAGTGCAGAGCTGCTATATATGTATCCACCTTAGACCTCACCAAGGGATACTGGCAAGGACCTTTTATATAAGAATCATGAGAGAAGAAATCCTTTTCCATTCCCTTCAACTTGCATCAATTCATTATCATGTCATTTGGCCTCCATAGGGTGGCAGTGAATTTCAGAGGCTAATGGACTGGATATTACAACTTCATGGGAAGCATGCAATGATACACTGCTAACATCAATTGAAAATGGTTTTTGGTCCCGTATCTTGTGGCAGCATTCTCAAACATAGAGCAGATGGCAGTACATTACACACAGAAGAAAAGCCATCATCAATTTCTAGGCTGAACAGTCTGCAAGACTCAGTTTGTGTTGACAATCTGAGCCCCTGGTATCGGCAAATCATTTCTTCACTCCCGGGGGAGGATCTCAGGTTGAAGTTCTCCAGGGTCCAATTTCTTCTCTTTCCACTGCTCACGGAGCTGAGGAAATAGTCTGGGAGTCCCGGCCAACCTGAGAGTCCACTGGGATTGTACAGGGAAATCATAAAGTTTGCTGTCCAGTATGCCGAGTGTCAGATGTGAGATTCATACACTGATTCTCAGAGCTCTGCTTTCCTGTCGCTGTAAGGAGATTTCCTCTCTCTGCTGAGCAGGATTTCGGTGAGTTGCCTGTTTCTGCATTAAAGTTAGTGCTAAGGCCAAAGGAAGTGTTCAAGGGTCCAATATAAGAACCATCTGCACAAACATTAAGAATATGAAAAGTTGGACTCTTTAGTGCTGTCAGAAAATGAAGTGATTTACCAAGTAAAATTGGAACTGCAAATGTATTGGAAACGGTTTAGATTTTCTTTCAGAGTGGTAGCCGTGGTAGCCTGTATCAGCAAAAACTACGAGGAGACCTTGTGGCACCTTAGAGACTAACAAATTTATTTGGGCCTAAGCTTTTGTGGGCTCGAACCCACTTCATCAGTCTCTAAGGTGCCAGAAGGACTCCTCATTGTTTAGACTTTCTTTTTCCCTTTGTCTGTCTCAGGACCTTCCTTTTTGGGTTTCTGTGGATTTTCCTCTGGTTCGCTCAAGTTTTCGAATTCAGCAACTTCACTGCCCTGTCAGGATGTGCAGCCAATGCCTCTCAGTGAGAATATGTGTTACCAGAGCATTCACAACAAGAATGGGCCACACACTGACCAGATTCTGCTCTCACATTCTGTCTTCAGTGGGTCACTCCAAATTGACACTGGCCTCCCTGAAAGCAAAATCGGGGCCCAAGTTTTTTTGGAATCCTCATCTTTCATGGAGGGACTCAGAACACACCATAACCTGGGGATTTCCTTCAGACTCTTTCAGCACTTTAACAGAATAGGCCCTGTGTAGCAGTAACAGAAGCCATAACTTTCACAGCTCAGAGCCAAAAGTTAAACAGATTAAAGGGTGAAATATTGGCCCCAAAGAGATCGCCATAAATCCACATGTAGGGACTTAAATAAATGGCCTGGTTTACACCGGCCATGAGCCTCCAGTGACTTCAACTTGAGTCGTCCCGTGGCCTCTAACGATGGGTGATCTCATTTGGACCAAAGAAATACTGATAGGATAGTTGCTGAAATCTGAAACCCACAGTTTTAGAGGTTCAGAACAGTTAGAATTACAATTCTTTTGTGGGGCGGGGGGAGGGATCTGGTCTCTCTGTGCCCCGGCATCTCTGTCTCTGGAGAGGACAAGAAGAACCAAAAGGCAGTAAAAAGAAAAGCATGTTTCTGGTTTGAAGCAAACCGGTTGGGGTTGGAAATCTCACCAGGGGAGTTCCAGGAACGCACAGTGTGTGTGTGTGCTGCGGGAAGGGGCAGGGACGTGCAGTATCCAGATCACAGTGGCATGGAGTCTGGATGCTGGATGAAATAGAGAATGCACATCCCACCTAATGCACAGACCAGAGAGGCATAACGAGACCTCCTGGGGTAGGGGGTGTCTCAGACTGTAACGGCATGTGGACCATCCCTCCTCCCCTGAGCAACCCCACTACAGCGTTGTGGTGACATCAGCAATTGCCATCTTGGAAAAGCTGCCTCAGGAAGGTGTGTCTGGGTTTCTTAGGGGCTGCAATATGTTAAAGCTTTGTGTTGCTTTGAGGAAGAGATACTTAAGCTGGCCAGGGCCGGCTTTAGGAAGTGTGGGGCCTGATTCAAATAGTTTCGACGGGGCCCCGACAGGGATGACTCACCTGGCAGTGCTCCCGGTCTTTGGTGACACTTTGGCGGTGGGTCCTTCACTCAGTGATGAGCTGAAAACAAATTAACAACCTTTCCCTCCTCCTCATCCCACGAGGGGGTCATGCCCCCCCTGCCCCCGGGACTCCTGCTCCATCCAACCCCCCACGTTCCTTCACACACACCCTGGGACCCCTGCCCCATCCACCCCCGTTCCCTGTCCCCTGACTGCCCCCTGCTACCCCATCCAACCCCTCCTCTCATTCCTGATGGCCCCCCGGGACCCCTGCCCCATCCAACCAGCCCTTCTCTCTGTCCCTGACTGCCGCTGGAACCCCTGCCCCTGACTGCCCCCCACTGCCCCATCCAACCCCTGCCCCTTCCTGACTGCCCCCCCCCAGGACCCTTTCCCCCATTCAATCCCCCTGTTCCCTGCCCTCTGACCATCCCGACCCCATCCACCCACCCCCACCACCCCGAACTCCCCTGCCCTCTATCCAACACTCCGTCCCTGTTCCACACAACCCCCCAGCCCCACCATACCCACCACTGTGCAGACCCTCTCCCAGCCACACAACTCCCCTGCTACACAGCCACCTCGCAACACACAACTCTGTTCTCACACACTATACACATGCGTCCCCACTACACAGCTGCACTCCCCAAACTACACAATGCTCTAAGCCGGGGGATGGGGGGAGGCGGGGGCCCGGGCAAGTTGCCCCACATATTCCCCCCCCCCCCCCGTGGCCCTGGACCTCGCAGCCCCCCCGCTCTTGCCGGTAGCCCGGAGGCTGGAGCTCAGCAGCTGAGCTGGCCATGCTACGGCTCTGAGGGGGGAGGGGGCAGGGGGGGAGACAAGACAACATGATCCTCGTGGGGCTGGAGGCGGGAGCCCCTGCAGGGCCCGGGGCAAATTGCCCTGCCCTCCCCTCTGGGCAGCCCTGGAGAGCTTGCAGCAGCCCCCCTTACCTGGCTGGCGGCCGCTCAAAAAGCGGTAGCAGGACGACTCCGGAGCTCAGCTCAACTGCCCAGCGTGCAGGTGTGTCTGTGAGTGACCACCTGTGGCTGGCCACTCCGCAGCTCTAGGGGATGGGGAAGCGGGGGAGGGGCCGGTGGAGCCTCAGCCCCCCCAGCTGGGAATCCTGGAAGCAACAGGAGGCCCGCGGAAAGGAATTATTTGCCCATCCCCCAGGCCCTTAACAACCCAAAATTATTCCTAGAGCAGATCTTGTAGGGAAACATCCAACCTTGATTTAAACTTTCTCAGTGATGAAGAATCCTCCAAGACCCTTACTAAGTTGTTCCAGTGGTTAATTACTCTCACCCTTTAAAAAAAATTATACTTTATTTCAAGTCAGAATTTCTTTAACTTCAACTTCCAGACATTGGATCATGTTACACCTCTGTATGATAGGCTGAAAGGACTATTATTAAATATTTGCTCTCATGCAGGTACTAACAGACTGTTATTAAGTCACCCCTTGACTATCTTTATTACAATAAATAGATTGAGATCTTTGAGTCTATCGTTATAAGGCAGGTTTTCTAATCTTTTTCTAATCCTTGTGATTCTTCTCTGAATCCTCTTCAGCGTATTAACATCCATCTTTAATCCTGACACCAGAACTGGACACAGGATTCCAGCAGCAGTCGCACCAGTGCCAAAAAGAGAGGTAAAATAACTGCACTCCCTCTCCTTTAGATCCCCCTGGTTATCATCCCAGGATCAGATTGGCTGTTTTAGCCACACGGTCAAACTGGGAGCTCATGTTTAGCTAATTATTCCTTCACATCCCAAAATCATCTTCAGAATCACTGTGCTTCCCATGGGAGTCCCTCATCATGTAAGGATTGCCTACATTCTTCCTAGATGTATATATCTACATGGCCATATTAGAACATGTATTTTTTGCTTTGACCCAGTTTACCAAAAAATCCAGATTGCTCTGAATCAGTGACCTGTCCTCTTCATTATTTATCATCCCCCAATGTTTGTGTCATCAGCAAACTTCATCAATATTCAGAGCATAAGAACGGCCATACTGGGTCGGAACAAAGGTGCATCAAGCTCAGTATTCTGTCCTCTGACAGTGGCCAATGGCAGATGCCCCAAAGGGAATGAACAGAACAGGTAATCATCAATCCCAGCTTCTGGCAAACAGAGGCTAGGGACACCATTCTTGCCCATCCTGGCTAATAGCCATTGATGGACCCATCTTCCATTAATCTATCTAGCTCCCTTTTGAATCCTGTTATGGTATTGGCCTTCACAACACCGTCTGGCAAAGAGTCCCAGAGGTTGACAGTGCATTGTGTGAAAAAATACTTTCTCATGTTTGTTTTAAACCTGCTACCCATTCATTTCATTTGGTGGCCCCTTGTTCTTGTATTATGAGAAGGAGTAAATAACATTTCCTTGTTTACTTTCTCTATACCACTCATGATTTTATAGACCTCTATCATATCCCCCCTTAGTCGCCTCTTTTCCAAGCTGAAAAGTCCCAGTTTTTTTATTGTTGAATGAGTTTTATTATTCAGGCATGAGAAGGGTTAGCAGCTGAGTGTCTCTTGTCAGTTAACACCTATAACTTATGTCTCAGACAAAGCTGGGTGCCTGCAAGAAAGTGTCTCACCAAAAGACACAGGAGAAGTAGGTAAGGTGCAGACCTGTAGCCCTAAAAACAGAGACCCTTGTGACCTTCATGCCCATTCCTTTGAGCACAAACTCATAGTCCAGAACAATAACTGATTCCCTCTAGTTCTGCAATATCCTGTGTGACAGGGGTGACCAGTACTACACAGAATAGTATAAATGATGGTGAAACATTGACTCAGTGCAGGGCCAGCTCCAGACACCAGCTTAACAAGCAGGTGCTTGGGGCAGCCAAGGGAGAGGGGCAGTACCTGCCGCAATTCGGGGGCAGCAGATCCCTCACTCCCTTTAGGATTTGTCGCCGCCGATTGCGATCGCAACTTTTTTTTTTTTTTTTTTTTTTTTTTGCTTGGGGCGGCAGAAATGCTGGAGCTGGCCCTGACTCAGTGACCACATGGCATTGTATTTTCAGTATGATTCTCCATCCCACTTCTCCTGGATCCCAATATTTTCTTCATTTTCTGTCTGTGCTTGCACTTCGGGTACGGTTTCACAGAGCTGTGTACCATGATGCCCAGGTCCCTATCCTGAGTTCATAGTTTAATTACAACGTTTTTGGGTGTTTGATGAGGTCATAAACAGACAGTTAAGGGTTAATTCCTCTTTTACCTATAAAAGGTTCAGAAGTTTAAATAGCCTAGCTGACACCTGACTAGAGGAACCAATGGGGGGACAAGATGTTTCAAAGAGGAAGGAGGGAAGTCTTTGTCCTTTGTTCTGTTTTGTAAGTGGGCCAGAGTGAAAAGATCCAGAAATCAAACAGGGTAGTGAGTATTAGAGAAGGAATGTATTAGATTATGTTTATTTTCTTTTGTAACTTCTTTTGCATAAGAGGGAGAGTTAACTTGAGTTTTTCTTTTGTGTAACTTTAAGGTTTTTGCCCAGAGGGAACTCCTCTGTGTTTTAAATATGTTGTCTGTGAGATTTCCTTGCATGTAAATCTCACAGAGGTTTTCCTTTCACCTTTATTTTTTTTTAATTAAAGTCTTTTTTTAAAAAACCCAATTTAATTCTCCCTCTTATGCAAACAGAGGTTTTCCTTTCACCTTTCTTTTTGATAGATTCTAGGATTCTAGGACTGGAAGGGACCTCGAGAGGTCATCGAGTCCAGTCCCCTGCCCGCATGGCAGGACCAAATACTGTCTAGACCATCCCTGATAGACATTTATCTAACCTACTCTTAAATATCTCCAGAGATGGAGATTCCACAACCTCCCTAGGCAATTTATTCCAGTGTTTAACCACCCTGACAGTTAGGAACTTTTTCCTAATGTCCAACCTAGACCTCCCTTGCTGCAGTTTAAGGCCATTGCTTCTTGTTCTATCCTCAGAGGCTAAGGTGAACAAGTTTTCTCCCTCCTCCTTATGACACCCTTTTAGATACCTGAAAACTGCTATCATGTCCCCTCTCAGTCTTCTCTTTTCCAAACTAAACAAACCCAATTCTTTCAGCCTTCCTTCATAGGTCATGTTCTCAAGACCTTTAATCATTCTTGTTGCTCTTCTCTGGACCCTTTCCAATTTCTCCACATCTTTCTTGAAATGCGGTGCCCAGAACTGGACACAATACTCCAGCTGAGGCCTAACCAGAGCAGAGTAGAGCGGAAGAATGACTTCTCGTGTCTTGCTCACAACACACCTGTTAATACATCCCAGAATCATGTTTGCTTTTTTTGCAACAGCATCGCACTGTTGACTCATATTTAGCTTGTGGTCCACTATAACCCCTAGATCCCTTTCTGCCGTACTCCTTCCTAGACAGTCTCTTCCCATTCTGTATGTGTGAAACTGATTTTTTCTTCCTAAGTGGAGCACTTTGCATTTGTCTTTGTTAAACTTCATCCTGTTTAACTCAGACCATTTCTCCAATTTGTCCAGATCATTTTGAATTATGACCCTGTCCTCCAAAGCACTTGCAATCCCTCCCAGTTTGGTATCATCCGCAAACTTAATAAGCGTACTTTCTATGCCAATATCTAAGTCGTTAATGAAGATATTGAACGGAGCCGGTCCCAAAACAGACCCCTGCGGAACCCCACTCGTTATGCCTTTCCAGCAGGATTGGGAACCATTAATAACAACTCTCTGAGTACGGTTATCCAGCCAGTTATGCACCCACCTTATAGTAGCCCCATCTAAATTGTATTTGCCTAGTTTGTCGATAAGAATATCATGCAAGACCGTATCAAATGCCTTACTAAAGTCTAGGTATACCACATCCACAGCTTCTCCCTTATCCACAAGACTCGTTATCCTATCGAAGAAAGCTATCAGATTGGTTTGACATGATTTGTTCTTTACAAATCCATGCTGGCTGTTCCCTATCACCTTACCACCTTCCAAGTGTTTGCAGATGATTTCCTTAATTACTTGCTCCATTATCTTCCCTGGCACAGAAGTTAAACTAACTGGTCTGTAGTTTCCTGGGTTGTTTTTATTTCCCTTTTTATAGATGGGCACTATATTTGCCCTTTTCCAGTCTTCTGGAATCTCTCCCGTCTCCCATGATTTTCCAAAGATAATAGCTAGAGGCTCAGATACCTCCTCTATTAGCTCCTTGAGTATTCTAGGATGCATTTCATCAGGCCCTGGTGACTTGCAGGCATCTAACTTTTCTAAGTGATTTTTAACTTGTTCTTTTTTTATTTTATCTGCTAAACCTACCCCCTTCCCATTAGCATTCACTATGTTAGGCATTCCTTCAGACTTCTCGGTGAAGACCGAAACAAAGAAGTCATTAAGCATCTCTGCCATTTCCAAGTTTCCTGTTACTGTTTCTCCCTCTTCACTAAGCAGTGGGCCTACCCTGTCTTTGGTCTTCCTCTTGCTTCTAATGTATTGATAAAAAGTCTTCTTGTTCCCCTTTATTCCCGTAGCTAGTTTGAGCTCATTTTGTGCCTTTGCCTTTCTAATCTTGCCCCTGCATTCCTGTGTTGTTTGCCTATATTCATCCTTTGTAATCTGTCCTAGTTTCCATTTTTTGTATGACTCCTTTTTATTTTTTAGATCATGCAAGATCTCTTGGTTAAGCCAAGGTGGTCTTTTGCCACATTTTCTATCTTTCCTAACCAGCGGAATAGCTTGCTTTTGGGCCCTTAATAGTGTCCCTTTGAAAAACTGCCAACTCTCCTCAGTTGTTTTTCCCCTCAGTCTTGATTCCCATGGGACCTTACCTATCAGCTCTCTGAGCTTACCAAAATCCACTTTCCTGAAATCCATTGTCTCTATTTTGCTGTTCTCCCTTCTACCCTTCCTTAGAATTGCAAACTCTATGATTTCATGATCACTTTCACCCAAGCTGCCTTCTACTTTCAAATTCTCAACGAGTTCCTCCCTATTTGTTAAAATCAAGTCTAGAACAGCTTCCCCCCAGTAGCTTTTTCAACCTTCTGAAATAAAAAGTTGTCTGCAATGCAGTCCAAGAATTTGTTGGATAGTCTGTGCCCCGCTGTATTATTTTCCCAACATATATCCGGATAGTTGAAGTCCCCCATCACCACCAAATCTTGGGCTTTGGATGATTTTGTTAGTTGTTTAAAAAAAGCCTCATCCACCTCTTCCACCTGGTTAGGTGGCCTGTAGTAGACTCCTAGCATGACATCACTCTTGTTTTTTACCCCTTTTAGCCTAACCCAGAGACTCTCAACACTTCCATCTCCTATGTCCATCTCTACCTCAGTCCAAGTGTGTACATTTTTAATATATAAGGCAACACCTCCTCCCTTTTTCCCCTGTCTATCCTTCCTGAGCAAGCTGTATCCATCCACACCAACATTCCAATCATGTGTATTATCCCACCAAGTTTCAGTGATGCCAACAATGTCATAGTTGTATTTATTTATTAGCACTTCCAGTTCTTCCTGCTTATTACCCATACTTCTCGCATTTGTATATAGGCATCTAAGATACTGGTTTGATCTTTCCTCCCAGTTTTGTCCTGACCCTCCTTTCTCTCTTCCAATATAGCCCACACTCCCTCTCGTTTCCGACCCATCTCCCAGGTCTCCATGTTCCCCACTTACCTGCGGGCTTTGCTCACCTGTCCCCGTCGAACCTAGTTTAAAGCCCTCCTCACCAGGTTAGCCAGTCTGTGTCCCAATAGGGTCTTTCCCCTCCTGGAAAGGTGAACGCCATCTCTGCCTAGCAGTCCTTCCTCAAATAGCATCCCGTGGTCTAGGAAGCCAAAGCCCTCCTGGCGACACCATCTTCGCAGCCAGGCATTCACCTCCATGATGCATCTGTCTCTGCCCGGGCCCCTACCTTTGACAGGAAGAATCGAAGAGAATACCACCTGCGCTCCAAACTCCTTCACCCGTACTCCCAGAGCCCTGTAGTCACTCTTGATCCGCTCAGTGTCACACCGCACAGTATCATTTGTGCCCACATGGATGAGTAGCATGGGGTAGTAGTCAGAGGGCTGGATAATCCTCGACAATGTCTCTGTAACGTCTCGGATATGGGCTCCCGGCAGGCAGCATACCTCCCGAGATGAAATGTCAGGGCGACAGATGGGCGCCTCCGTCCCCCTCAGCAGAGAGTCTCCGACCACCACTACCCTACGTTTCCTATTCGCAGTGGTGGCAGCAGACCTCCCAGCCTTAGGGGTACGAGGCTTCTCCTCCTTTACTGTAGGGGGTGATGCCTTCTTTCCTGTATCAAGAAGAGCATAACAGTTACCTATTACCACAGCGGGAGGGTTCGGAGCAGGGGTGGAGCACTGCCTGCTGCCAGAAGTAACCAGCTGCCAGTGTCCACCCTGAGCCATCTCCTCCTCCACCAGTGGTGTATCAGCAGTCCTGTGTACTGGGACAGCTACCTCAGCTGTCTCCACATGGACACTGTCCAGGAATTGCTCGTGGATTCGGATGCTTCTCAACCTAGCCACCTCCTCCTGTAGCTCTCCCACCTGCTGCCTGAGAGATTCCACCAGCAGGCACCTTTCACATTGGATGGTCCCCCCAGCCTGGATATCAGTAAGTGGAAATTGCAAGTTACAGTCTCTGCAAAACCACACCAGGATCTGGGTAGAAGCATCCATGCTCAGGCGCTCTGTCTGGCTACAGGCGCAGGTGGAGGAGACAGAAGCAGTGCTGGCACAGGTGTTGCGGGTCTTCCTAACCATCGTAAGCCTCCCTCTGTCAAATCCTGTCTGCAGCCCCCTGTCCGCTGAAAGGGTTGTTTAAGCAAGAAGTTTTAGGTTTTAAGGGGAATAAAGGGAAAACAGATAGAACCGGCAAGGGACCCTCGCCCCTTCCCGCTCCTCTTCCCAACTCCCTTGTGAAACTCCCTGTTCGCAAAAGCTCCCTGGTCGCTTGTGAGCTGCTTTATAAAGCCCTGGCCTGTATGAATGCCCCGCCCACTGATTAAGGCTCAGCCAATTACCAGAGGCTTCTAGGTTTCAAACCTTCCTTTGAAGCTCACAGCTTCCAACTGCCAGCCACAGCACATGGTCCTTCAAACAAACAACCAAACAAACAGACTGACAAACACAAGCTCAGCACACAGCAAGTAACCCCCAAACACAAACAAACACACACTACAGACAGTCACTTACCCCAAAAGGGTGCTGTATTGCTCCTCCTTCACCTGGAGAACTCCCTTGCGAAACTCCCTGTTAGCAGCCCCTGGTCGCAAAAATTTCTTTAATTAAAAGTCTTTTTTTTTTTTAAGAACCTGATTAATTTTTCCTTGTTTCAAAATCCAAGGGGATTGGATCTGGACTCACCAAAAATTGGTGGGGGAAAGGAAAATTAGACTCAAATCCTGCCAGGAAAGGGGGGATAAGTAATTTCTCCTTGTTTTAAGATCCAAGGATTTTGGATTGTGTTCACCAGGAAATTGGTGGGGAGGGGGAAGGAAAAGTTTCCAAATAATTTTCCCCTAAACATTTGTTTAAACTATTTGGTGGTGGCAGCATACTGACTTAAGCTGGGAAAACAGCTTAGGGGTTCTCATGCAGGTCCCCACATCTGTACCCTAAAGTTCAGAGTGGGGGTGAAACCTATGACTGAGGAGTTCATGCTTTTCTCCCCACTGGGCATACATGTTGCAGTTATTGACCTTGAAGTTCATCTGCCATCATGTTTCCCATTCACCTGGCTTGTTAGCTCCCTTTGACAACTTCCTTGGACTGTCTATGACCTAAAAAATCTGATGCCATCTGTAAATGTTGTCATGTCACTGCTCACCCCCCTTTCAGGATTGTAAATAACTATAAGATATTCACCATACCTATCTGTTATAAAGTGTGTAACCCCCCTCTCTGTGCTTCTCTCCCTTCATAGGCACCTTGAGAATATCTGATTCCTATCAACACATCGACCGCATCATGGCAGCTTTCAACCTCTCCCCCTTTGACCCTTCAACATTCTTCCTAACAGGCATCCCTGGCCTAGAAGCTGCACATATCTGGATTTCCATCCCTTTCTCTCTGTTCTACATTATCAGCCTATTGGGAAATTTCATGGTTCTGTTTGTTGTAAGCAAAGAGCAGACCCTGCACAAGCCAATGTACCTGCTGATCTGCATGCTGGCATTCACAGACATTGGCATGTCTACCTCCGTTGTGCCAAAGGCACTGTGTATATTTTGGTTCAATCTGAACAACATTACTGTGGGTGGCTGCTTCACCCAGATGTTCTTCCTTCATGCAGTTTTTGCTATGCAGTCAGCCGTCCTTGTGACAATGGCCTTTGATCGCTACATTGCTATATGTAACCCTCTGAGATATGCCACCATCCTCACCAACTCACGAATAACTAAGCTAGGGCTAGTGGGTTTGATAAGAGCTGTTCTCATTGTTCTGCCCCTGCCTCTGCTCCTGAGCAGGCAGCCATTCTGTGCCAACCGCATTATCCCAAACACATACTGCGATCACATAGCTGTGGCGAAGATTTCATGTGGGGACACCACAGTCAACGGGATGTACGCCTTGGTGGTAGTGCATGTATTCACTGGGTTAGACCTGACGCTCGTTGCCCTGTCCTACATTCTGATAATCAGGTCCTTCTTCAGAATATCCTCAAAGAAAACCCACCAGAAAGCCCTCAACACCTGCACAGCCCACATTTTTGTGATGTTGATGTTTTATCTTCCCTTCATCTTCTCTTCTCTGACACACCGGTATGGTCAGGGCATTGCTCCCCACATTCACATCATGTTGGCCAACCTCTATTTTGTTGCCCCCCCCCATGCTCAACCCTATCATTTATGGGGTCAAAACCAAAGAGCTTCGTGACAAAGTGTGCAAATACAGCTGCAGAAGGTGATCGCCTGGGGCCACTGACTTTAAACATGAATGACAAAAGGGGAAAAAAACTACCTCCCAGTTAATCAAGGATGCCTGTCCCAGTTTGGCTGAGCTTAGCAGTGTGGAAGTTGAAAGTCTGAGAAGCTCCTCATATCTAACATCTTATCACTCCATCACCAAGCACAGCTCTCTCTGGTGCTCACTTTCCTCTCTCTGACCATCACCTCTTCTCTTTCAGTATCACCCATCAACCCCCACCTCCAAGCAATCTGTCACTCACCATTTCCGTGACTTCTAGACTCCCAGAAGATATTACAGCTTTCTGAAACAAGATGGCTTTCGATTAGAGCCTGTGTGAACAGGGTTCTTAATGACATCGATGAACTGAAGCTTTGTTTTCTGATAGCCAAAGAACGCAACTACAATGGTAAACTTTTAAATCATATGTACAGTGATCCAGTGAACAAAATTTACCTGATATTTCTAAGGCCAATCCATCAGAAAGCCTGGAGGATAAACCAAATGTTTCTATTGGAAAGTGCTCATACAGGAAGACTGCTGCAGGAATTGAGGATATTCTACTAGTGATTACACTGCTCTACAGCCAAAATGCTTCTGAAATAAATGTAGTCAAACTTTACTAATTCTGGGTCACTGAGAACGAAAATGATGCTTAAAATTGTTGATTGGCTCTAGTTTTCAAGATATGCTATTGGGTCAGTATATACGACCCTTGACTTGGGAATGGCGGAGGATAAGTGAGTTATAAAGGGAAGGGATCTCAGTTTAAACCAGAAATGACTAACATACATCTTTGACTGGATCTATAAATAAATCTATGACTGGGTTTGGACAGTACTTGCTTTTTAGGCAAAACAATGAATGATGCAATCTGAAGCTGGTATTGCGTCATACATGATATGAATTGCATCATGTTATTCCTAGAAGTCATGGATGATGCAATTATAACGAAGCTTACATCACTCTGCTGAACAAATTGCCCTATATCAGCTCTAGAAATCATACAGTGTCATGCTCTCTTATTTGTCAGTGTTTGATTTTGCAAAGGGACACATTTCCCGTTTAGCCAAAGTGAGCAGAGATGCCTCGTACTTGTGTGAACAGTGCAGATAACTTCTGCTATGTTTGTGGTGAAGTGACTTTTGCATCACAAAAGCACAGTATAACCACTATGGTTAAGAAAGCCTATCACCTTTATTTTGGCTGCAAAATTGGAGATCAGGACAAGAGGTGGGCCCCACACATATGCTGCGACATTTGTGCAACAAATCTTCGCCAGTGGTTGAACAGGAAAAGGAAATCTATAACTTTTGCGGTGCCAATGATTTGGAGAGAGCCAACAGATCATACCAGCAATTGTTACTTCTGCATGGTGCCTCCAGTTGGGAGAGGTGTGTCAAAGAAGAAAAAGTGGATTGTGCATTATCCAAACATTCCATCAGCTATACGCCCAGTACCCCACGGAGAAGGACTGCCGGTTCCTGATGCACCAGAATCATTCTCACTTGAGTCAGACGAGGAAGAGGAAGAGGATGAAACTTCTGGTCCTGAACCATCAATGTCACAGGACCCACACTTTCTCCCATCCTCCTCCTCTGAACCACACCTCATAACACAAGGTGAACTGAATGACCTTGTCAGGGATTTGGAACTACCCAAGAGTAAGGCAGAGCTGTTGGGCTCCAGACTACCGCAGTGGAATCTCCTGGCAGGTGATGTTAGGGTTTCCATGTTCCATGACCGTCAAAAGGATCTTGTCTCATTCTTCTTCATGGAAGGTGATCTTGTAGCCTGCAACAACATGGATGGTGTGATGGCAGCCCTCAACATTGTTCACGATCCAGATGAGTGGAGACTGTTCGTTGATTCATCGAAGACGAGTCTTAAAGCTGTTTTACTGCATAATGGCAATGTTTTGCCATCAATTCCAGTTGGTCATGCAGTCCATATGAAGGAAACCTATGACAACATGAAACAACTTTTGAGGTGCATAAACTATGACCAACATCAGTGGCAGCTTTGTGGCGATTTGAAGGTTGTTGCTCTCTTGCTTGGTCTGCAGACTGGATACACAAAGTACTACTGTTTTCTCTGCGAATGGGATAGTCGTGCAAGAGATTCCCACTACATCAAGAAAGATTGGCCACTCCAACAGTCATTGGAGCCTGGAAGGAAAAGTGTTCAGCATCCACCACTTGTTGAATCAAGGAAGATTTTGTTACCACCCTTACACATCAAGCTGGGTCAGATGAAGAACTTTGTCAAGGCCATTGACAAAACATAAGCAGCTTTCAAGTAACTCCGTGGAAAATTTCCAAGGTTAAGTGAAGCTAAGATAAAGGAAGGTGTCTTTGTTGGTCCTCAGATTCGTGAACTTCTTTGAGATGATGCATTTGACCATGCACTGCATGGCAAGGAAAAGATAGCATGGAAAGCCTTCCAGTTAGTGGCAATAAATTTTCTGGGAAACAACAAGGCAGACAACTACAGGTTGTTGGTGGAAAACCTCCTCAAGGCATACTAAAGCCTTGGTTGCAACATGTCACTAAAGATACATTTTTTGCACCCTCATCTAGATTTTTTTCCACCGAACTGCGGAGCAGTGAGCGATGGGCAGGGCGAGCGATTTCACCAGGACATTGCAACAATGGAGAAACGCTATCAGGGCAAATGGAGCCCATCAATGCTTGCAGACTATTGCTGGACAGTGACAAGAGATGCTCCATTTAATGAATACAAGAGACAAGCCAAGAAGCGCCGAGTAGACACTGAATAGGACTAAACTATGTACATAATAGCTTTTTGGCTTTTGTTTCATAATAAATTTTATTTATATAACC
This sequence comes from Emys orbicularis, assembly GCF_028017835.1. Taxonomy (NCBI): domain Eukaryota; kingdom Metazoa; phylum Chordata; order Testudines; family Emydidae; genus Emys; species Emys orbicularis. The sequence goes on from NC_088683.1 coordinate 367,722,938, forward strand.
CTTTTGCTGATTTTTAAAGTGTTACATAAACAGGACAGGTGAAATATTATCATGTAAAGCAACCATAAACACATGAAAAGACCTAGGTTTACAATTTATGATTAAAACTCTACTATCTACACAATATACATAGACATAAAATGTAAAAACTTAAATATCTTAGACACAGTAGCCAATCAGTTGTTTTAATTGTCATATTTGAATTCAGCACATCAAAATACATAATAAATAGCACATTTTATCTCTGAAGCAGACGACTTCTCAAAAATTGTAGGCCAGTGTTATTAGTGAAAGTTGTGAAATTGTGTTTTTGAGAACTGGAATGTATTACTCTGGATTTGAGGCATTTTTCCCCCACATTGAGATGAAGCCAATTGCAAAAAGAGAGTATAAACTCAACCACTATGAATTAATAAAATGGAACACCACATAGTTCAGGGTTATTTGGAAAGCAGGCTTTTAGATGCAAGGTCAAAATCTAGTTCGCAGTTTCTCCTAATCTGAATATGAGCAGTGGACAGACAAGTAAATAAGTCAGAATTGAAGAATATAAATGAATGAAAATCTTGAGTCTAGATGCATGTGGTATTAGAAGTTTATAGTAAGTTAGGAATAGTGTTGGTCCAGTGGGGTCACTATGGATTTTGTAAAATTTCTAAAAGATTAGCTACTACAGTTCACTTTGGAGCACTCGTTTGAAGTCAACTTGAGAGACCTTTTCCCTCACACCCTTTCTCCCCAGCAGCTGAGCAACTGGCCACTGCATATCTGTTGTTAGTTACTCAGTACAGTTCCAGATGAAAGACTGTTTTCTCAGAGGAACCTGACTAAAAACACCTATGCAACAAGATGCAAGGGGAACTTTTAGAAAACATTCCTCATGTTAGAGCATAAAGGCAAGGACACAAAATCTGTTGTGAAGAGTTTGCATCAATGGAGAAAATGTTTGCACTGGTTGTTACCCAGTGTTCTTTCAACCCAAAGCTCTTGGTAACTTTTACTCTGTGTGAGGAGGAGTCAGGAAATAAATCAAGGGAGACATGGCCGTCCAACCGATAGATGGCTGGCACACACAGAACAACACAAGAGTGCTTTCACTTAAAGCAAAACTTTACTAGTCTCAAGCACTTACACACGTCTGCAACAGGTTAGTAAAACACCCCCAACCCTTGATAATTACCAAAGCTGAGTGTGGCTCTCGCGTGGCACAGTGGCAGCCCGTCTGCCGGTGGGAAACACCAGATGCATCCAGAGGGAGAGACCAGTCCTGAAGAGTCCCCCCAGAGGAGTCCCACTATCTCAAGCTTTCCCCCCTTATTTATACATTAGTAATAGAATGACATGTCCCTTAAAGAAACCTTGTTAAGTAAGCAGTTTCAAGCAAGAGGTTCCTTCTGATTATTGATTAACCAGGTGTGGGTCTTTCCAGAGCCTGCAGCCTTGAGACCCCAATAGACATTCCTGAGGGTACATCCTGCTCTTTTCAAATGCATGTATCAGCAACTTTAACACAATTCTTATCAGGAAGGACGTGGGGTCAAGCTGCCCTTTCTGTGGCACCCCAAAACCCCCTCCCCTCCTGCCTTGGCCAAGCTGAGACTGCTGAATGGCCAATTTACAGCTTGCTGACTAGGTTGCTTTTAACAATAAGCCATAATGGTTTTAGGCACTTTACTGGTTTGCCAAAGTCTCCCCGTATATGGTCACTGCTCTTATGCATGACGAGCAGCAGAAGCATTTTACTTCTGACAAAAACAGCAAGGCGGAAATGTTGTCTTTTAACAAACTCATTCAACACATAATATGGTGACTTTCTACCATCATTGAATGCAATTAGAAATAAATAATGTAATAATGTCATTGATGTTTTTACACTACATAAGTTTTGGGCTCCTTTGGGGCTATTTTTAACACTATTATTCACCGTTTTTTGCTTTGAAACACCTGCCAACCGTCAACCGAGATACAGTCAAGTACTAGGGCTTTGACTCTGAATTTCAGTGTCATTTCATAGGTTTGTTGCTAATGTGGAAAAACTGCTGCTGGGGCTTGTATCTTTTTTAAATTAAATCTCTAGTAGGTATGTAATGAAAGCTTTCATTTGTTGTTTGATGTATAGACGAATGTGTGAATAAAAAAAAATTTGTTTCAAGAAATAGATGGGGCGACTCTTAGGTTAGTTTTTACCTTGTTTTGGGGCTATAAATGCAGTAGAAGTCTGGCAAACCACCTCAAGCTGAGCTGGAGTCAGCGCAGCAGCAGCCAGTAACACAAGGGCCAGAGAAGGAGCCCAGGAGGCAGAGCTCAGTGGGAGGCAGAGCAGCGGTGCTGAGGCAGAGCTGGGGAGCTGCAGCTGGAACAGACCAGAATCAGGAGCTGGGTCAGCAGAGACCTGCTGCACCAATGGGGAGCCAGGGCTCAGCTACAGCAGGGAGCTGCGGGGCCAGAGCCAGGATAGCGGATGCCGGCCATGCCACAAGTAACACGACAGGCGAGCACAATGAGACGTGGGTAGAGCAAGGTGGGGCTATGGGCAGAGGGACCGGCACAGGGAGATGTCACCAGACAAGAGGGCCTTGAAGGCTGGACTGAGAAGTTTGGATATGGGGCAGGCAGTTGCTGGGGAGAAGAGTCCTGCCACCTAGACCCTCAGGGCATGTGGCCACTGTTTGAGCAAGTGTCTGATCTGTGGTATCACCACACCACAGCCAGGGCCTAGGCAGGAGGCCTGGGATGTGTGAGGAACAGGCTGTGAACTTTCCTTATGTCTCAGGGACAGCTGTTTGTGATGTCCCCATGCCCACAGACCGGGGCTCCTCGTTACCTTGAACCTTTCCCATTTTTATCTTATAATTTTACAGTTGCTGTTTACATTAAGTTCAAACCAAATATATTTTATTAGTGATCAGTGGGTTAGGGAAGCATCCAGTGTGAAGAGAGTACCCCAGAGTGGGGACACGCCAGCCCCAGTCCTAAGTGACCAGAATGAGACTGGGGGTTCAGCTTTGCAGGAATCCTGGGCCCAGCCATGTCGCTATTACATAAGAACAGCCATACTGGGTCAGACCAAAGGTCCATCAAGCCCAGTATCCTGTCCTCTGACAGTTGCCAATGGCAGGTGCCCCAAAGGGAATGAACAGAGAGGTTATCATCATATGATCCATGCCCTGTCACCCAATCCCAGCTTCTGGCAAACAGAGGCTAGGGACACCATCCCTGCCCATCCTGGCTAATAGCCATTGATGAACCTATCTTCCATGAATCTATCTAGCTCCCTTTTGAACCCCGTTATAGTATTGGCCTTCACAACACCCTCGGGCAAGGAGTTCCAGAGGTTGACAGTGCGTTGCGTGAAAAAATACTTTCTGGTGTTTGTTTTAAACCTGATACCTATTAATTTCATTTGGTGGTCCCTTGTTCTTGTATTATGAGAAGGAGTAAATAACACTTCCTTGTTTAATTTCTCTATACTACTCATGATTTTATAGACTTCTATCGTATCCCCGCTTAGTCGCCTCTTTTCCAAGAGTGAGGGGGGATTTGATAGCAGCCTTCAACTACCTGAAGGGGGCTTCCAAAGAGGATGGAGCTTGGCTGTTCTCAGTGGTGGCAGATGACAGAACAAGGAGCAATGGTCTCAAGTTGCAGTGGGGGAGGTCTAGGTTGGATATTAGGAAACACTATTTCACTAGGAGCGTGGTGAAGCACTGGAATGGGTTACCTAGGGAGGTGGTGGAGTCTCCATTCTTAGAGGTTTTTAAGTCCCAGCTCGACAGAGCCCTGGCAGGGCTGATTTAGTGGGTGTTGGGCCTTGTAGCGCGGCAGTTACCCCACTCCAGAGAGAAAAGGCTAGGCTGATTGGGGAAGCAGCCACAACTGGGACCACACCCTAATCAGGCCACAGCTGGCCCTATAAAAGGGCTGTGATTCAGGGGTGAGTCAGTCTTTCTCTAGCTGGGGAGAGCAAAGGACCTGGCTGCCTGGGAGAAAAGGGTACCTGAACTGGAGCAGTGCTGGGGAATAGGGCAAGGGAGCTGGGGAGCTCCAGCCTGGTAACCCCCCAGGCTGCAGGCCTTATGCAAGGCCTAAAGAAAGGTACTGGGGTTAGGCAGAGGCAGCTGGTCCAAAGCCCCTTTGCCAGTGACAGACTGCATTTTGCCCCAATGAGCAGGGGCTAGATGATGACTGGCAGTAGCCACTGAGGCAAGGTGGGGATAGAGGGCTGGGGCTTCCCCTAGGAGGGGAGACCCAGACTATGGGTTACTGCTGGGGGCAGAACCCAAAGGAAAAGGGGCATTGGGGTCTGGGAGGGACACGGGGGCCCTAAGGCAGGCGAGACACTGGCCTGCAGAGGGCGCTCCGGGCTGGACAAGAGCTAATTCCCAGGATAACCAGCAGGAGGCACCGTGACGGTGAGTCTCGCTTCGCTACAGTCCTGCATTGAGCAGGGGATTGGACTAGATGGCCTCCTGAGGTCTCTTCGGAACCTAATATTCTATGATTCTAAGGATTGAAACATCAATGTAATTGGTGGGTAAGATGACACACATGGAATTGTCACTGTAAACACACGGCAGCAGGGAACACAGGGTTGGATGTATGGAATCTGGGGGACAGTTGGGTAACCAAGCAACTTGTTGTGATGTGTAAGTGTTAAGTAGAGACCTGGAAGACTGCTGGTGTGCTGGTATGGTATTAGGGAGTAGAGTGACAGGCAGGCACCGTTCTCCCCTTGATAGATAAGTGTCATTCCTCGCCCTCCCCTTCAGCTTGTTGGGGATAAATAAATGTTGCAGCTGCATGAAAAATGTAGTTGTCTACGGAATACCCTTTGTGTATAAAAAGTGTTATCTCCCCCTCCCTTCTTTCCCAGCTCCATAAGCGAGCCCTGGCTCATGGCCCCTTCCTCCTGCCCCTGAGAACTGCTCATTAAGGGAACTTGTAGCAACAAATTATTGCAAAGAAATGTATTTTCAAGGTAAAGATGTGTGTATAATGTGTGTAATGCTGTAACCAGTCAATAGAGGTGGGTATAATCATAGGGTGGGTGTTTCTATTACTTAATTAGGGTTTTGGGGGTGTTGTAGCGAATGTAGGCATTTACATACTAACCTAAATAAAAAGAATATGCTGTAACAAATCCAGTGCTTCCTTGACAATTGGGTCGAGGGGAACAAGTATAGCAATAAAGAAACCCGTACTCAAATCCAACTCTGGGTCAACCTGCTCCTTTCTTCTAACACAACTGATAAGCCAAAATGTGAAATTGCAGCAGCAAATAAATGAACTACTGGCACAGCAGCTGTCTGCAATCGCAACGGGTGGAAGAGGCACCAGAGGTAAACCTGTGGTTAACAAAATGGACAGAAGATCTTGCAAAAGGGTTGGGGGATGGCTTCAGAAGGCTAACATGGTGGGAGGTGTGTACGGGGATGCAAAATGTTCAGCTAGCAATTTTAATGAAGGTCATGAGGGACATATGGGTGGGACAATGCCCTTCAGCTTTCAATCATGAAGCTAGCCAGTATTTATCCACACTTGCAAAAATGTATACATCTGCATGGAAAATGAAATCCCCGACCTGTGGGGCTAGCACCTGTGTAATAGTTACCATGATACCTTGGAATGGGATGGCAACTAAGGTGGTCCCCATGAGCCTCATGGGAGTAATGAGAATGGGGGGAGCTCACTGGAAACCTTAAGGGATAGATGGGGAGGGTGGATTGGAGTAAATTGGAAAATAATTCAGCTAAAGCATTGCTTGTCCAGGGAAAATATTTGGATGTGCCCCCTCACTGATGGCCATGGAGGAGCAGACCCAATGTTGCAAGAGGTGGACAATTAGGTGCAATGCATATAAGGAATGTAGTGTTCTGCTGGGAATGAGCACAGTTCAGTACTAAAACATTGGGGGTAGAATTCTACCAGTATCTGGCCAAATTACACACATCTACACACTGTCTTGGTGCACAAATAGATCTGTGCATACTACCTGATTCCATACCAACTCATTAAGCTGGTTTAGGACAATACCCCTTTTCTCTTTGGATATCCAGTGGACTCATGATATGAACAAAAACATGCAAAACCTGGAGGAACAGCTTGATGGAACAGCCAACCCTGTCCAAAGAGGAGAAGCAATGCTTCTGGTGGTGGCCCAGATTATGGACAATATTTCAATGGTCAGGGCTCTCAGTGTGACTGTGGAATATTATGGCTATTGGCCTATTATTACATATACTAATTGTGCAATGTGTACTGTGGTGTTTAAGGAGGGCACAGATCCATAAAGCACAGCGGCTAATTGTAACACATAAAGCGATGTAGGCCCTCCACCAGAGTGTAACAGATAACCCGGACACAACCTTCTCAGACCCATTGCTGTGGAAAGTCTGGAACTTTAATTTGAAAATTTGCAGTATGTGCGTATGAGGGAAGGTGCAGAACATCATACTGCACAGGGACTCGTGGGGCAAATGGAGCACCATCACATTCCACCTTGATACCTGGCCCATTCAGGAAATGTGCCACCATATGCCCTATGCTTTTCCATGGATACCTGGGCAGGCGGGTCCCAGAAGAAAAGAGAAACAAAAATCAGGTGGAGTGTTAGAAGTGCTAGTGACTATGTAAGATTCAGGCTTGTATCTTCGCCTGAGATCGAATTTTGGGTCTTGTTTGCCCAATTGATTTTTGATACTCTTATATCTATATAATCTTATATCTTATGCCAAAGCATGTGACAAAAGGAGAAAGACACTGTTTGTGTTGTTTCTGCCTGGCCAGATGGCTTTGTTAGTATAATGGAACAGATAAGATAATTATGCCTGCCAAGGAGGGGGGAGGTCGAAACACTGGGAAATAAAGTCCTGCGGTGTCAGATTTATGGTACCCATGCTTGCGGGACACTAACATGAATAAGCATCACATTGCCTGCACTTGGGACTTCTGGTCTGCTTTCTGTCTGTGTGACAAGAATCAGGTGAGAGGGTGAAGGGAAAGCCCTCTAATGTCTGATGTCTGCTGCTTGTACTTGGGTGGCTTAGGTAAGTACTCAGGTAGCCCATTTTGGGTTTGTGGCACCATCTGCTGTTGTTTTGGGTGATAACAGGGCCTGGAGAGGCTGAATCACCAGCAAAGTGGTGTGGAAAAGGGCCAGCCCTGCTGGGTGATTAGAGGGGTGCAGCAGTTACCATGGCCCGGGGGTGACAAACTATCACATTCATATGCTCCAGAACCCAAATAGGCCCCCAGGCACCTTTTACACAAGCACAGGGGAGAGACAGTAGACTGAACGAAAGATGCAGATATAGCAGTTGTTTCTTTGAGGAGAGATTAAACAGGCTAGGACTTTTCAGCTTGGAAAAGTGGAGACTAAGGGGGGATATGATAGAGGTATATAAAATCATGAGTGGTGTGGAGAAAGTGAATACGGAAAAGTTATTTACTTATTTCCATAATAGAAGAACTAGGGGCCACGAAATGAAATTAATAAGCAGCAGGTTTAAAACAAATAAAAGGAAGTTCTTCACACAGTGCATGGTCAACTTGTGGAACTCCTTGCCTGAGGAGGTTGTGAAGGCTAGGGCTATAACAGCATTTAAAAGAGAACTGGATAAATTCATGGAGGTTAAGTCCATTAATGGCTATTAGCCAGGATGGGTAAGGAATGGTGTCCCTAGTCTCTGTTTGTCAGAGGGTGGAGATGGATGGCAGGAGAGAGATCACTTGATCATTACCTGTTGGGTTCACTCCCTCTGGGGCACCTGGCATTGGCCACTGTCGGTAGACAGGATACTGGGCTAGATGGACCTTTGGTCTGACCCAGTACGGCCGTTCTTATGTTCTTTCCTTCACCGCCGTATTCGCGCCCCAGCAGGGCATAACTATTTAAAGTATCACCACACTGAAATGACCCCAGGGAAACACATCTGGCAAACTCCATGGCTGCATCCCCCATAAAATATGGGATACCTTGTGAGATGAACGCAGGATAGAAAAACCAATTTCTGCATCGATTTTGGAAAGATCAACACAGTATTGAAATTTCATGCTTATCGATACAGAGAGTAGAAGAACTATTAGAACAGTGCAGAGCTGCTATATATGTATCCACCTTAGACCTCACCAAGGGATACTGGCAAGGACCTTTTATGTCAGAATCCTGAGAGAAGAAATCCTTTTCCATGCCCTTCGACTTGCATCAATTCATTATCATGACATTTGGCCTCCATAGGGTGCCAATGAATTTCAGAGGCTAATGGACTGTTTATTATAACTTCATGGGAAGCATGCAATGGTACGCTGCTACCATCAATTGAAAATGGTTTTTGGTCCCATATCTTGTGGCAGCATTCCCAAACATAGAGCAGATGGCAGTACATTACACACAGAAAAGAAAGCCATCATCAATTTCTAGGCTGAACAGTCTGCAAGACTCAATTTGCCCTGACAATCTGAGCCCCTGGTTTTGGTGAATCATTTCTTCATTCCCGAGGGAGGTTCTCAGGCTAAAGTTCTCCAGGGTCCAATTTCTGCTCTTCCCACTGCTCATGGATCCGAGGGAATTGTTTGGGAGTCCTGCCAACCTGAGAGTCCACTGGGACTGTACAGAGAAATCATAAAGTTCGCTGTCCAGCACGCCGAGTGTCAGATGTGAGATTCATACACTGATTCTCAGGGCTCTGCTTTCCTGCCATTGTAAGATTTCCTCTCTCTGCTGAGCAGGATTTCGGTGAGTTGCCTGTTTCTGCATTAAAGTTAGTGCTAAGGGCTCAGGAATTGTTCCAGGGTTCAAGTCAAGAACCATCTGCACAAGAATTCAGAATATGGAAACTTGGACTGTTTAATACTGTCAGAAAATGAAGTAATTTACCAAGTAAAATTGGAACTGCAAATCAATTGGAAATAGTTTAGACTTTCTGTATCCTTCTATCTGTCTCAGGACCTTCCTTTTTGTTTTTTTGTGGATTTTCCCCTGGTTCACTCAAGTTTTCCAATTCAGCAACTTCACTGCCCTGTGCAGCCAAGGCTTTTGCAGTGAGGATCTCTGTTATCAGATGGTTCACAACAAGAATGGGCCACATACTGGCCAGATTCTGCTCTCACAATCTTTTTTCAGTGGGTCACTCCAAATTGACATTGGCCACCCTGAAAGCAAAATCAGTGCCCACGTTTTTTGGAATCCCCATCTTTCATGGCAGGGCTCAGAATGCCCCATTAACTGGGGATTTCCTTCAGATTCTTTCAGCACTTTAACAGAATAGGCCCTCTGTAGGAGGAACAGAAGCAGTAATTTCCGCAGCTCAGAGCTGAAAGTTAAACAGATTAAAGGGTGAAATATTGACCCCAATGGGACCACAATAAATCCACATGTAGGGACTTAAATAAATGGCCTGATTTACACTGGCCATGAGCCTCTGGTGATTTCAACTTGAATCCTCCAGAGGCCTCTGACGATGGGGGAGCTCATTTGGACCAAAGGAAAGCTGACAGGAGAGTTCCTGAAATCTCAAACCCACAGGCTTAGAGGTTCAGAACAATTAAAATTACAATTCTTTTGTGGGGCGGGGGAGGGATCTGCTCTCTCCGTGCCCTGGCATCTCTGTCTCTGGAGAGGACAAGAACAACCAAAGGCAGTAAAAAGAAAAGCATGTTTCTGGTTTAGAGAAAACCAGTTGGGGTTGGAAATCTCACTTGTGAAGTTCCAGGAACGCACAGTGTGTGTGTGTGCTGCGGGGAGGGGCAGGGATGTGCAGTATCCAGATCACAGTGGTATGGAGTCCGGATGCCGGATGAAATAGAGAATGCACATCCCACCTAATGCACAGATCAGAGAGGCATAACGAGACCTCCTGGGGTAGGGGGTGTCTCACTGTAACGGAATGTGGACCACACTGTAGCATATTGTCTCTGACACCATCCCCCATCCCAACTATCCCTCCTCCCATGAACAACCCCACTACAGTGTTGTGGTGACATCAGCAATTGCCAGCTTGGAAAGCAGCCTCAGGAAGGGGTGTCTGGGTTTCAAAGGGGCTGCAACACGTTAAAGCTTTGTGTTGCTTTGAGGAAGAGATACTCACGCTGGCTCCTTTTAGTCTCCACATCCTCTCTCCCTCCCGCCAAGTCTGTCCCTCTCTCCTTCCCAGCACAGGAAGAGCTGTTCCTGGGGTTCCTTTCAGCCATCGAATGGCTTTTCAGGCTGATCTCCCCCTTTTCCCCGGTGCAGGCAGACACTGAGTTTAAGCTCGTCTGAGGAGGTGTTTCTGTTGTTGTGGGGTCTGGCACATGGTTTTGGTTCTGGGTGGGGGGCATCATGGTGTGGCAGGGCTGGAAGTTCGGGGGGGGGCGGAACCTACATGGACAAGTAGCCAGCACTGGGGTTCTGGGGTCTGGATCGGGGTGTGCATGGGCAGGTTAGGGGCACTGAGGGTTATGGAGGCAGGGAGGGACCTTCCTTGGCCCAGAGTGTGTTTGGGGTGGCAGGGTTGTCAGCTTCTGTTTGTCCTGCCAAACCACAGAACTGCAGCCTGGGTGTCACAACCTTTACTCAATGTTGTTTCCAATGGTTGTTGTTGAATGTTTATTATGTAAATTCACCGGTGAAATGCCTGATCTTTGCTCATCAGTTGATTCAATTCCCCATTATACTCTGATCCCCCTGTCCGTAGTCTCCTTCCCCATCCCAGTCTGCCCTGATTCCAACAGCACACTGGTCTCCACTATCTTCTCCATGGTCCCCGGTTATCCCTGGCTCGCACAACCTCCAAGCCTCCTCACACTCCCCACAGCTCTTCCTCTGCAGGGGTGAGGTGCCTCCCATTACACTTGCTCCCTTGGCTAGGAGGTAATCAGTGACTGTGACTCACTGGTGAGAAATCTCATGAGTGGTAAATGCCAAGGCCGGCACCTGTGCAGATTCTCTTGTTACACCCATACACACCGCAGGGCGGTTCAAGGACTGCTACACAGGAACAACTTGGAAGCTGCGAAGCATGCCCATTCTATAATAAGAGCAGCAACTCTGGGAAATATGGGGTGTAGATAAGTACAGCTGTCATGTGCAGGAATCCCTGGTAGCAGACTGAAGGAGTGTGCCACTGGGACAGAGACGGTAAAGAACAGATGCTCTGGTACTATTTGCCAGCCGGCTCTGTCACTCAGTATTGGCAAGGATTGTACATTTATTCCTCAGTGCAGAGATTTTATGGCTCAAGTCATTATTTTTCTCACCTAAAATGTTCATCCATACAGTGCCTCACAGGACTCTCAGACTCGTGAAACACACACGTAGTGTAATGCTTCAAAGGCGCCACAGTCACATGAGAATTTCTCCCCTTGGGCCTAAATTCAAAATGGTCATGAATAGAAAAAAAAAGCCTCCAGCTGACTCCTGGAGACATGTTTGAGATTTCAAGGCCAGAAGGGACCATTGTGATCATCTTGTCTGTATAACACAGGCTTGTAGAACATACCCCCAAAATTATTCCTAGGGCAGATCTTTTAGGGAGAAAGCCAACCTTGATTTAAACTTTCTCAGGGATGAAGAATCCTCCAAGACCCTTGGTAAATTGTTCCAGTGGTTAATTACTCTCACTGTTTTAAAAATGTATACTTTATTTCGAGTCAGAATTTCTTTAACTGCAGCTTCCAGACATTGGATCATGTTACACCTCTGTATGCTAGGCTGAAAGGACTATTATTAAATATTTGTTCCCCGTGCAGGTACTTACAGACTGTTATCAAATCTTCGAGTCTATCACTATAAGGCAGGTTGTCTAATCTTTTACTAATTCTTCTGATCCTTCTCTGAATCTTCTTCAGTGTATCAACATCCATCTTTAATCCTGGACACCAGAACTGGACACAGGATTTCAGCAGCAGTCACACCAGTGCCAAATACAGAGGTAAAAAAACTGCACTCCCTCTCCTTGAAATTCCCCTAGTTATCATCCCAGGATCACATTCACTATTTGGGTCATAGGATCGCACTGGGAGCTCATGTTTAGCTAATTATCCCTTCACATCCCAAAATCTTCTTCAAAATCACTGTGCTTCCCACAATAGTCCCCCATCATGTAAGCATCGCCTACATTCTTTCTTCCTAGATGTATATATCTACATGGCCATATTAGAACATGTATTTTTTGCTTTGACCCAGTTTACCAAACAATCCAGAATGCTCTGAATCAGTGACCTGTCCTCTTCATTATTTACAATCCCACATTTTTTTGTGTCATCAGGAAACTTCATCGATATTCAGGCATGAGAAGGGTTAGCAGCTGAATGTCTCTTGTCAGTTAACACCTGTAACTTATGTCTCAGACAAAGCTGGGTGCCTACAAGAAAGTGTCTCACCAAAAGACACAGGAAAAGTAAGATAGGTGCAGACCTGTAGCCCAAAAAACAAAAAACAAAAAAAAGGGGATAGAGAATAAGACTGAGAATATATTATTGCCCTTATATAAATCGATGGTACGCCCTCATCTCGAATACTGTGTACAGATGTGATCTCCTCATCTCAAAAAAGATATACTGGCACTAGAAAAGGTTCAGAAAAGGGCAACTAAAATTATTAAGGGTTTGGAACGGGTCCCATATGAGGAGAGATTAAAGAGGCTAGGACTCTTCAGCTTGGAAAAGAGGAGACTAAGGGGGGATATGATAGAGGTATATAAAATCATGAGTGATGTGGAGAAAGTGGATAAGGAAAAGTTATTTACTTATTCCCATAATACAAGAACTAGGGGTCATCAAATGAAATTAATAGGCAGCAGGTTTAAAACAAATAAAAGGAAGTTCTTCTTCACGCAGCGCACAGTCAACTTGTGGAACTCCTTACCTGAGGAGGTTGTGAAGGCTAGGACTATAACAGAGTTTAAAAGAGAACTGGATAAATTCATGGTGGTTAAGTCCATTAATGGCTACTAGCCAGGACGGGTAAGGAATGGTGTCCCTAGCCTCTGTCTGTCAGAGGGTGGAGATGGATGGCAGGAGAGAGATCACTTTATCATTGCCTGTTAGGTTCACTCCCTCTGGGGCACCTGGCATTGGCCACTGTCGGCAGACAGGATACTGGGCTAGATGGACCTTTGGTCTAACCCGGTACGGCCTTTCTTATGTTCTTATGTTCTTCATGCTCATTCCTTTGAGCACAAACTCATAGCCCAGAACAATAACTGATTTCCCACTAGTTCTTCAATATCCTGTGAGACAGGGGTGCCCAGTAGTACACAGAAGAGTCTAGAGGATGGTGAAACATTGACTTATTGACCATATGGCATTGTATTTTCAGTATGATTCTCCATTCCACTCCTCCTGGATCCAATATTTTCTTCATTTTCTGTGTGCTTGTGTAACGTTATGAGTGTAATTTAATATCTCATTAAAAGGTGACAGGGCCAGAAAGAGTTAATTAACTCACAGACTGACCTGACCCAGAGGTGAACTTTAGAGACTGGTTAGGAAGATATGTAAATGAATAGAGCTTTGAAATGCAAGTCTGCATTGTGAGAGATAGAAGGGTAGATGTTTGCTCAGGTCTTGTGATGTAAGCAAACAAGTCTTGTCTATTGCTATAGCTTTGATTCAAAGCTCAAAAAAGGAATAACAACATTTAGGAAGATACTTAAGTGAAATAGTATTGTCTATATGTCTCTTTGAAGGTTGTGGTAACCTGTATCTGAACTGTTTAATGGATAAATTACTCTGTGCTAATTGCCAGGATGTTTGGAAGGAGAAGTAAGCCTATTGTTTTCTCAGGCCCAAAAGGCTGCTGGAAATGTATAAGAACCCGGGAACAGGATCCTGCTTCATCTCAGATCTGCTTTGGGTTTCAAGAGGGGGAAACCTTAAGCCACAAGGATTGAGATCCCCAGTCACTGACTGGAGCCACCCTGAATATGGACATTGGACTATAAACTATGGACTATTTCTAAAAGGACTTTTTGGCAACTACAAGCTCACCTCTGCTTTGTATCTGGACCTCAAGAATTGAATTCAAGTCTGTATATATATAGATCTTTTAACCAACACTCGCTCTCTTTTCTTTTTTAATAAATTTTAGTTTAGTTAATAAGAATTGACTATAAGCATGTATTTTGGGTAAGATCTAAGTTATAATTGGACTTGGGTATGTGGCTGACCCTTTGGGGTTAGAAGAACCTTTTCTTTTATATGATGAGATAAGATTTTCAGTAATCATCATCATATCTGACGTGTGTGTCTGGACGGAGGCCTGAGACTGGGCACTTTAAGGGAACTGCGTTGTTTGAACTTCTGAGTAACCAGTGAGGTACTATAGAAGCTGTTTTGTCCTGGCTTGGTGAATCTAAGCATTAGAATATCCACCAGTGTTTGGGGTTTGTTTGCCCCGTTCTGTTTGCAGTTCACCCTGATTGATTGACCTCAGCTGGCTCCTATGGGCAGCACCGTTACAGTTTGCACTTTGGATATGGTTTCACAGAGCTTTTGTACCATGATGCCCAGGTCCCTGTCCTGAGTTCATTGTTTAATTACAACCTTTTTAGGTGTTTGAGGAGTTCATGCTTCCCTCCAATGGGCATACACGTTGCAGTTATTGACCTTAATGTTCATCTGCCATCATGCTCCCCATTCACCTGGCTTGGTTAGCTCCCTCTGATGACCTCCCTGGACTGTCTATGACCTAAATAATCTGATCCCATCTGAAAATGTTGCCATGTCACTGCTCACCCCCTTTTCTGGATTGTAAATAACTAAGATATTCACCATAACTATTTGATATAAAGCGTGTAACCCCCCTTTCTGTCCTTCTTTCCCTTCATAGGCACCTTGAGAATTTCAGATTCCAATCAACACATCGACCACATCATGGCAGATTTCAACCTCTCCCTCTTTGACCCTTCAACATTCTTCCTAACAGGCATCCCTGGCTTAGAAGCTGCCCATATCTGGATTTCCATCCCTTTCTCTATGTTCTACATTATCAGCCTATTGGGAAATTTCACAGTTCTGTTTGTTGTAAGCAAAGAGCAGACTCTGCACAAGCCAATGTACCTGCTGCTCTGCATGCTGGCGCTCACAGACATTGGCCTGCCTACCTCTGTTGTGCCGAAGGCACTGTGTATATTTTGGTTCAATTTGACCAGCATTACTGTGGGTGGCTGCCTCACCCAGATGTTCTTCCTTTATGTGTTTTCTGCTATGCAGTCAGCCATACTCATGGCAATGGCCTTTGATCGCTATGTTGCCATATGTAACCCTCTGAGATACACCACCATTCTCACAAATGCACGGATAGCTAAACTAGGTCTAGTGGGTTTGATAAGAGCTCTTCTCGTTGTTCTGCCTATGCCTCTGCTCCTGAGCAGGCATCCATTCTGTGCCAACCGCATTATCCCAAACACATACTGCAATCACATAGGTATCACAAAGATTTCATGTGTGGACACCACAGTCAACAGGATGTACGCCTTGGTGGCAGTGCTTGTATTCGCTGGGATAGACCTGACGATCATTGCTGGGTCCTACATTCTGATAATCAGGGCCCTTTTCAGAATATCCTCAAAGAAAATGCACCAGAAAGCCCTCAACACCTGCACAGCCCACATTTTTGTCATGTTGATGTTTTATCCTCCTTTCATCTTCTCCACTCTGACATACCGGTTTGGTCAGGGCATTGCTCCCCAAATTCATATCATGTTGGCCAACTTCTATTTCATTGCCCCCCCCATGCTCAACCCTATCATTTATGCGGTCAAAACCAAAGAGCTTCGTGACAAAGTGTGCAAATACAGTTGCAGAATGTGATCGCCTGGGGCCACTGACTTTAAACATGCATGAGAAAAGGGGGAATGACTACCTCCCAGTTAATCAAAGATGCTCTGTCCCAGTTTGGCTGAGCTTAGCATTGTGCAAGTTGAGAGTCTGAGAAGTTCCTCATGTCTAACTTCTTATCACTCCATCACCAAGCACAGCTCTCTCTCTGGTGCTCACTTTCCTCTCTCTGACCATCCCCTGTTCTCTTTCAGCATCACCCATCAGCCCCCACCTCCAAGCAATCTGTCACTCACCATTTCCGTGACTTCTAGACTACCAGAAGATATTGCAGCATTCTAAAACAAGGTGGCTTCCGATTAGAGCCTGTTTGAACAGGGTTCTTAATGAGTTTGAGGAACTGAAGCTTTGTTTTCTGATAGCCAAAGACAAAGAACACAACTACAATGGTAAACTTTAAAATCATATGTACAGTGATCCGGTGAGCAAAATTTACCAGATATTTCTATGTCCAATCCATCAGAAAGCCTGTAGAATAAACCAAATGTTTCATTGGAAAGTGCTCATACAGGAAGACTGCTGCAGGAATTGAGGATATTCTACTAGAGATTATTGGTGAAAGTTGTGAAATTGTGTTTGAGAACTGGAATGTATTATTCTGGATTTGGGGGGTATTTACCCCACATTGAGATGAAGCCAATTGCAACAAGAGGGTATACACTCAACCACTATGAATTAATAAAATAGAACACCACATAGTTCAGGGTTATTTGGAAAGCAGCCTTTTAGATGTAAGGTCAAAATATAGCTGGCAGTTTCTCCTAATCAGAATATGAGGAGTGGACAGACAAGTAAATAAGTGAGAATTGAAGAATATAATTGGATGAAAGCCTTGAGTCTAGATGCCTGTGATATTAGAAATTTATTGTAAGTTAGGAATAGTGATGGTCCAGTGGGGTCACTATGGATTTTGTAAAAAAGTTATAAAAAAAAATAGTCAATACAGTGCACTTTAGAGCAGTCCTTTGAAGACATCTTGAAAGACCTTTTCCCTAACACCCTTTCTCCACAGTGGCTGAGCAACTGGCCACTGCAAATCTGATGTTAATTACTCAGTAAGGTTCCAGATGTTAGGTAAATATCTGGGATGTTCTAAACCAATTGCTTATGTTTGTGTGTGCTTCAGTCTAATGAACTGCGGTGTTAGACAAGAGCATGCTTACTTGCATTTAATCGATCAGACAAAATTGCTGTGTTCCCATTGATTGATTGATTCCTGACACTGCCTGGAGTGAAATACTTAAATTGCCCCTGCTGGGATTTCTCAAAAAAACTGGGCAACAGACTACTGTGTTAAACTACAATGTCGCCTTGGAGTCCAAAACACTTTGTTCAATTGATTTTGGAATCACTTTGAGCTCGAACTTTCAAAATACACACTAACCATTCCCATTGTCCAAGATGTGAAAAGTAGGTGTCAAAATTTCATTTTGGAGTTTGTGAAACAGATGAAATAGAGATTGCAACCAAATGTCCAGGTGGATTGAGTCACTTGCAGTACTAAGACCCTCACATTCTAGATTGGCTGATATCTCATTCTTGTCATTGTATCGTGATGGAGAGTTTTGCCTATGGCTCACTGGCTTCATACTCAGAACAGCCAAGTAGAGCAGTTTTGGGTTGAAGGTCTCGAACCCATGGATGCTGCTAGGGCTAAAGACTTTAGTGAACTTTGCTTCTTTGCCCTTTCATTGCTTTTGCTAGTTTTTAGCAACACTGCAGATGAAAGTCTGTTTTTTTTCCCCAGAGGAAACTGATTAAAAAACCTACACAACATGATGCAAGAGGAACTTTTAGATAACTTTCCTCATGTTAGGACATACAGGCAACGACACAAAATCTGTTGTGAAGAGTTTGCATCAACGGAGGAAATGTTTGCATTCTACTTCTGAGAAAAACAGCAAGGATGAAATATTGTCTTTTAACAAACTCATTCAACACAAAATATGGTGACTTTCTACCATCATTGAATGCAATTAGAAATAAATAATATAAGAATGTCATTGATGTTTTAACACTACATAAGTTTTGGGCTCATTTGGGGCTATTTTAACACTATTATTCACCATTTTTTCTCTGAAACACCTGCCAACCAGCAATCAAGATACAATCAAGTACTGGGGTTTTGACTTTGAATTTGAATATCATCTCATAGATTTGTTGCTAATGTGGACAAACTGCTGCTGGGGCTTGTATCTTTTTTAAATTAAATCTCTAGTAGGTATGTAATGAAAGCTTTCATTTGTTGTTTGATGTATAGACGAATGTGTGAATAAAAAAAAACTTTGTTTCAAGAAATAGATGGGGCGACTCTTAGGTTAGTTTTTACCTTGTTTGGGGGCTATAAATGCAGTAGAAGTCTGGCAAACCACCTCAAGCTGAGCTGGAGTCAGCGCGGCAGCAGCCAGTAACACAAGGGCCAGAGAAGGAGCCCAGGAGGCAGAGTTCAGTGGGAGGCAGAGCAGCAGCGCTGAGGCAGAGCTGGGGAGCTGCAGCTGGAACAGACCAGAATCAGGAGCTGGGTCAGCAGAGACCTGCTGCACCAACGGGGAGCCAGGGCTCAGCTACAGCAGGGAGCTGCGGGGCCAGAGCCAGGATAGCGGATGCCGGCCATGCCACAAGTAACACGACAGGCGAGCACAATGAGACGTGGGTAGAGCAAGGTGGGGCTATGGGCAGAGGGACCGGCACAGGGAGATGTCACAAGACAAGAGGGCCTTGAAGGCTGGACTGAGAAGTTGGATATGGGGCAGGCAGTTGCTGGGGAGAAGAGTCCTGCCACCTAGACCCTCAGGGCATGTGGCCACTGTTTGAGCAAGTGTCTGACCTGTGGTATCACCGCACCACAGCCAGGGCCTAGGCAGGAGGCCTGGGATGTGTGAGGAACAGGCTGCGAACTTTCCTTATGTCTCAGGGACAGCTGTTTGTGATGTCCCCATGCCCACAGACCGGGGCTCCTCGTTACCTTGAACCTTTCCCATTTTTTTCTTATTATTTTACAGTTGCTGTTTAATAAAACATATTAGGTTTGAACTTAATGTAGTGATCAGCTGCACAGCTTGGGAGCTTTAGCTTCCCTGGGCCTATTATAATCTCTCTCTATGTAAGGTGGCTCTCTCTGGGCCACTTCCTACCACCTCCCTGCCAATGTCCCAAGGTTGTTGTCTGGGGTACGGCAGCGTGAAGGGTGTCTGCTCACCTCAAAGCACCTTTTGGTGCTTGCATATAACAATGTCGTTCTCCTTTCTACTCGGGCAGCAACTGCCTCTTCCTGTGGTATGGCCCAAACTTCGGGAGCCAGCTTATTTCAAGGGCTCTCCCCTACTGGGATAGTCCAAATGCTTCCCTCTCGTGCTATTCCTGCAACAGCAGTTGTTCAGGGGCAGATTCTGCCTTTCCTCATCTCATCTCCCCGAGAGATCTGCTCTCCTCCCTGGTCTGCCATAAAATGAGCTGCTCCCCTGCCTTTTTGCCTTCCTCAAGTGCTTTTTGCCTTCCTCAAGCGCTATTCCTCAGACTTTATTTGTCTGCCCCATTTTCCTGATAATTTTCTTGCTGAGCATTTGGCTTCTTTGAACTCAGTTTGAAATGTAGCTACAAGTTCAGTGGTTTTGGGAAGTAAAAGGGTTTCTACAGGTATGTTAGCAACAAGAAGGTCAGGGAAAGTGTGGGCCCCTTACTGAATGGGGTAGGCAACCTAGTGACAGAGGATGTGGAAAAAGCTAATGTACTCAATGCTTTTTTTGCCTCTGTCTTCACGAACAAAGTCAGCTCCCAGACTACTGCACTGGGCAGCACAGAATGGGGTGGAGGTGACCAGCCTTCTGTGGAGAAAGAAGTGGTTCAGGACTATTTAGAAAAGCTGGGTGAGCACAAGTCCATGGGGCCGGATGCGCTGCATCCGAGGGTGCTAAAGGAGTTGGCGGATGTGATTGCAGAACCATTCGCCATTATCTTTGAAAATTCATGGTGATCAGGGGAGGTCCCAGATGACTCGAAAAAGGCTAATGTATTGCCCATCTTTAAAAAAGGGAAGAAGGCGGATTCAGGGAACTACAGGCCAGTCAGCCTCACCTCAGTCCCTGGAAAAATCATGGAGCACGTCCTGAAGGAATCAATTTTGTTATTCCTTGACTTTATCAAAGCTTTTGATACCGTCTCCCACAGTATTCTTACCAGCAAGTTAAAGAAGTATGGGCTGGATGAATGGACTATAAGGTGGATAGAAAGCTGGCTAATTCATCGGGCTCAATGGGTAGTGATCAATGGCTCTATGTCTAGTTGGCAGCCGGTATCAAGCGGAGTGCCCCAAGGGTTGGTCCTCAGACCGGTTTTGTTCAATATCTTCATTAATGATCTGGAGGATGGAGTGGATTGCACCCTCACAAGTATGCAGATGACACTAAACAGGGATGAGTGGTAGATACGCTGGAGGATATGGATATGATACAGAGGGACCTATACAAATTGGGTACGGAAGCTAATTTAAAGGACAGGTTAAAAACCATAGTTAATAGTTCCACAATTTCACATTTGAGTTCTTTCAGAACTCTTGGGTGAATGCCATCTGGTCTCGGTGACTTGTTAATGTTAAGTTTATCAACTGGTTCCAAAACCTCCTCTAATGACACTTCAATCTGTGACAATTCCTCAGATTTGTCACCTACAAAGGATGGCTCAGGTTTGGGAATCTCCCTAACATCCTCAGCCGTGAAGACTGAAGCAAAGAATTAATTTAGTTTCTCCACAATGACTTTATCATCTTTAAATGCTCCTTTTGTATCTCGATCATCCAGGGACCCCACTGAAATAAGGGAAGTAACAGAGAGGCAGGCCTGTAATCCTAAATACCAAGACCTTTATGGTCTGGATGTCTGTTCTGTTGAGCACAGTCAGAGCCCAGCATGATAATGTCTGTTTCCATGGGGGAAATGTGCTCCTTTCCAACATAGGAATGGCATTGTGGATCAGACCTATGGACCATCTACTCCAGTGTCCTCTCTCTGACAGTGACAGCCGCAGGTGCTGAAGAAGAAGGTGTAAGATCTCACAGCTCGAGACTGGCTTTTGTGCCTGGAAACATGTGGGCGTATAGTTTTTCCAAAATATTTAGTTGTAACTATTTTAACTGAATAGTCTCACGAGTCATGTAAGTGTCCAGACCCTTCCTGATTTTTCCTTACCACATATCCTCAACTGCCTCTTGTGGCAATGAGTTCCTCAGTCTAATTGGCATGTAGTGTAGAAAACATTCTTTTACCTGTTTTAAATTTGCCACGTTTAGTCTAATTGAATGTCCTCTTGATTTTGTGTTATGGGACAGGGAGAACACGTTCTTGATCTACTCTCCACCACTCTGTATTTTATAGACTTTTCTCATATCTCCTCTTATTCATCTCCTTTGTAAGGTATTGATCCCAGTCTTTTCAACCTGTCTCTGTGTGAGAGTTTCCCCAGGCCCCTAGTCATTCTGGTTGCTCTTGCCTGAACCCCTCTAGTTCTTCAATAACCTCTGTGAGAAGCATGCCCCGTACTACACAGAGCAGCCCAGAGGAAGGGGAAGCATTAACTGACTGATCTCATGGCCTTGTCTTTTTTGTGTTATTCTCCATCCCTCTCCTCCTGGATTGCAATAGTATCTGTCTGTGCTGGTACTTTGAGCAGGGTTTCACAGAGCTTTGTACCATGATGCCCAGATCACTGTCTTGAGTTTATATGGTTTAATTACAACCATTTTGGTGTTTGAGGAGTTCATGCTTTTCCCTCCAATGGGCATACACTTTCCCATTATTGACATCAAAGTTCAGCTGCCATCATGCTTCCCTTTCACTTGTCTTGGTTAGCTCCTCCAGAGGACTTCTCTGCACTTGACTATGACCTTAATAATCTGGTGCCATCTGCATATGTTACCATCTCATTGCTCACTCCCCTTTCCAGAAATAACTCTAAAATATTTACCGTACTATTTGTTATAATGTGTGTAAACCCCTCAATGTGCTTCTCTCCCTTCACAGGCACCTTGAGCATTTCTAAGCCATATCGATGTATCGACCACCTCAGAGCAGCTTTCAACCTCATGCACTCTGACCCTTCAACATTCATGCTAACGGGGATCCCTGGTCTGGAATCTGCTCACATCTGGATTTCCATCCCTTTTTCTATGTTTTACATTTTTGGGCAGTTGAGAAATTTCAGAGTTCTGAGTGTTGCAGGCAAAGAACAGACCCTGCATCAGCCGATGTACCTGCTGTTCTGCATAGAATCATAGAACGGAAAGGGACCTCGAGAGGTCATCAAGTCCAGTCCCCTGCACTCATGGCAGGACCAGCACCACCTAGAACATCCCTGACAGGTGTTTCTCTAACCTGCTCTTAAAATCTCCAATGATGGAGATTCCACAACCTCCCTAGGCAATTTATTCCAGTGCCTAACCACCCTGACAGTTAGGAAGTTTTTCCTAATGTCCAACCTAAACCGCCTTTGCTGCAATTTAAGTCCATTGCTTCTTGTCCTATCATTAGAGGTTAAGGAGAACAATTTTTCTCCCTCCTTCTTGTAACAACCTTTTAGGTATTTGAAAACTTATGTCCCCTCTCAGTCTTCTCTTTTTCAGACTAAACAAACTCAGCTCTTTCAAGCTTCCCTCATAGGTCATGTTTTCCAGACCCCTAATTATCCTTGTTGCTCTTCTCTGGACTCTCTCCAATTTGTCCATGTCTTTCCTGAAATGTGATGCTGAGAACTGGATACTATATTCCAGTTGAGGCCTAATCAGTATGGAGGAGAGAGAGAATTATTTCTTGTGTCTTGCTTACAACACTCCTACTAATACATCCCAGAATAATGTTTGCTTTTTTTGCAACAGCGTTATACTGTTGACTCATATTAAGCTTGTGGTCCACTATGACCCCCAGTTCCCTTTCTGCAATACTCCTTCCTAGACAGTCATTTCCCATTCTGTATGTGTGCATATGATTGTTCCTTCCTAAGTGGAGTACTTTGCATTTGTCCTTATTGAAGTTCATTCAATTCACCTCAGACCATTTCTCCAGTTTGTCCATATCATTTTGAATTTTCATCCTATCCTTCAAAGCACTTGCAGCCCTTCCCAGTTTGGTAACATCTGCAAACTTTATAAGTGTACTCCCTATGCCATGATCTAAATCGTTGAAGACGTTGAAAAGAACCGGACTTAGAACTGATTCCTGCAGAACCCCATGCCTTATGGCCTTTCAGCATGACTGTGAACCATTGATAACTACTCTCTGGGAGTGGTTTTCCAACCAATTATGCACCCACCTTATAGTAGCTCCATCTAGGTTGTATTTCCCTAGTTTCTTAATGAGAAGGTCATGTGAGACAGTATCAAAAGCCTTACTAAAGTCTAGATATACCACATCTACTGCATCACCACTATCCACAAGGCTTGTTACCCTGTCAAAGAAAGCTATCAGGTTGGTTTGACATGATTTGTTCTTGACAAATCCATGCTTACTATTACTTATCACCTTATTCTCTTCTATATGTTTGCAAATTGATTCCTTAATTATTTGTTCCATTATCTTTCTTGGTACATCATGCTGGCACTCATAGACATTGGCATGTCTACGTCCATCGTGCCAAAGGCTCTGTGTATATTTTGGTTCAATTTGAAAGGCATTACTGTGGTTAGCTGCCTCACCCAGATGTTCTTCCTTCATCCAGTTTCTGCAATGCACTCAGCCGTCCTTGTGATTATGGCTTTTGATCACTATATTCCCATATGTAACCCTCTGAGATATGACACCATCTCATGAATGCACGAATAGCTAGGATAGGGCTACTGGGTTTGATAAGAGTTGTTCTCTTTGTTCTGCCTCTGCCCCTGCTCCTGAGCTGGCAGCCATTCTGTGCCAACCTCATTATCCCCCACACGTACTGCGACCACATGGCTGTGGTGAAGATGTCGTGTGGGGACATCAAAGTCAAAAGGATGTACGGCTGGATAAATTCATGGTGGCTAAGTCCATAAATGGCTATTAGCCAGGATGGGTAAGAATGGTGTCCCTAGCCTCTGTTCGTCAGAGGATGGAGATGGATGGCAGGAGAGAGATCACTTGATCATTGCCTGTTAGGTTCACTCCCTCTGGGGCACCTGGCATTGGCCACTGTCGGTAGACAGATACTGGGCTAGATGGACCTTTGGTCTGACCCAGTACGGCCTGTCTTATGTTCTTATGTACGGCTTGGTGATGGCATTTCTGGTCATCAGGTTAGACTTGATGCTCATTGCCCTGTCCTATGGTCTGATCATCAAGGCCGTCCTCAGAATCTCCTCCAACAAAGCCCATCAGAAAGCCCTCAACACCTGCACAGCCCACATCTGTGAGATGCTGATAACTTGTACTTCCTCCCTCTTCTCCACTCTGACATGTCTGTTCAGTCAAGGCATCTCTCCCCATTTTCACAGTGTATTGGCCAACCTCAACTTTCTCATCCCACCCATGCTGAACCTGATCATTCATGGGATCAAAACCAAAGAGCGTGCTTTCTGATAGCCAAAGAGAAAGAAAGCAACTACAATGCTAAATTTCTTTATCATAGGTACAGTGATGAGGTGAGCAACATTTATCTGATTTTTCTATGTCCAAACCTTCAGGAAGCTTAGAGGATAAACCAAATGTTTTAGTTGGAAAGTGATAATACAGGAAAGTTGCTGCAGGAATGGAGGACATTCTACTAAAGCTTATTGTTGAGAGTTGTGAAACTGTGTTTTTGAGAACTGAAGGGTGTTACCCTGGATTTGAGGGGTGTGTACCCCAGAATGTGATCAAGCCAATTGCAACCATGTGATGTGCACTCATCCACTATGAATTAATTAAATAGAACACCATATCATTAATTGTTTAATTGGAAAGCAGTCTTTTAAATGGAAGGTCAAAATCTTGCTGTCAGTTTCTTCTAATCAGAATGGGATGAGTGGACAGACATGTAAATAAGTGAGAATGAAAGAAGATAAGGAGTGGAAAACCTTGAGTCTAGATGCTACTGATATTAAAAGTTTATTGAGAGTCAAGGAAAGTGATTATCCAGTAGACGTCACTATATCCTATGTATTTGTAGAAGTTATAATAGATTAGTGTAACGGGGTTGGGACTCACCACCCAGCGCCTCCTGCTGGTTGTCTCCGGGAATTAGCTCAGTCCAGTGGAGCGCCCTCTTCTGGTGGTGTCCCACCCGTTGTCTCGCCCTTGGTTGGCGTCTGAGCCCGCGTCGCTCTCCAGCTCGCACCGTCCTCTTCAGGACCACTGCCCTCCGGCAGTGCCCCTCAGTCCATCCACACCCCCTTCCTGGGGGGGGGGGGGGAGGTTGATCAGCAGTCTCTCTACACCCCAGCCACCATGTACAACCACACACCCCAAAGTCTAATCCCTCTTGTCAGGGATCTGGCGTAGTGTATAATAGCCGCTCCCTACGGCTGGGTGTACTGCAAGGTGTGAAGGGGGGGACCCAGGCCCACTCTACTCTGGGTCCTGGCCCAGGGACCCTCTGGCAGCAGCCTCGCTGTCCTCCTTCTCTCCCCTTGTCTGTCTGCTTCCCTGGGCCGCTTTCCCTACGGCCCCTTGCACGCGCCAGGCCCTTCCCTTCAGGGCCTGCAGCCTGACAGGCCTCGGGCTAGAGCTCCTTTCTGTTCCCCAAGCCTAGCCAGCATTGCGCTGTCCGCGGTGCTAGTCTCCCTGCCTGAAGACAGACCTTCCCCTGTCAAAGGCCTGGGACAGACTGCTTGCTGTCTTCCTGAGCAGCCTTTTATAGGGCTGAGCCTGGCCCTGATTGGCTCATAATAAGCCTTCCTCTAATTGGCTCCCAGTCTGCGCAGGCGCACTGGCCTGCCGCAGCTCACACTCTCAGGGAGTGGGGCAGTCTGCCCCACTACAATTAGCTAATAAAGTGTACTTAAGAGCATTCCTCTGAAACCATTTTGAAAAACATTTTCCTAACACCCTGTCTTTGTGGCGGGCAAGCAGTTGGCCACTGCGAATGTGCTCTTAATTGTTCAATATCATTCCAGATGTTAGGTAAATATCTGAGATGTTCTAAATCTATTACTTATGTCTGTGTGTGCTTAAATCTAATACACTGCAGTGTTAGACAAGACTTGCATTTAATCCCTGATCAGACACAATCTCTGTGTTCCTATTGATTTACTCCTGACATTGCCTGTAGTGAAATATTTAAGTTGTCCCTGCTGTGGTTTCTCAAATACCTGGCTAACAGACTCCAGTGTTAAGTTATTGGACTAGAAGGCGAAGTCGTACTTAAGTGCTTTGCACATTCGATTTTCGAGTCGCTTTCAACTGGAAATTTCAAAATACACACTAAATGTTCCTGTTTTTGAAGATGTCAAAAGTCGATGTTGAGATTGTATAGGTGACTGAATGCTTGCAGTACTAAGTCCTTCACCACCTAGAATCGCGAATATCTTATTTTTGCCATTGTTTTGTGGAGACCTTGGACAGTTGGAGAAGCAGTGGAGAGTTTTGCCTATGGTTCACTGGCTTCAATTCAGAACAACTAAGAAGAGCTCTTTAGTGTTGAAGGTCTCAAACACATGGATGCCACAAGGGTCAAAGACTTCAGTGAACTTGGCTTGTTTGCTCTGCTGTTGCTGTCACTACCTTTTAGGAACATGCATTTGAAAGATTATTTTTTATCAAGTTCACCTGGGAAAACAAACTGTGCAACAAGATGCAAGAGGAACTTTTAGAAAACATTCTTCATGTTAGGGAGTATATGCTACGACACAAAATGTGTTGTGAACAGTTTGCACCAATGAAGGAATAGATTGCACAGGTCATTCCGGATATTTTTGACCAATAGCAGAATCATTATACTTCTGAAGACAACAGAGAAGAAACTAATAGTAACAAATAATTCAACTCAAAATATGCACATTGACTACCATCATTGAATGCAATTAGAAATAAATAGTATAATAAAGTTTTTGTTTTTACACTACATACATTTTGGGCTCCTTTTGAGATATTTTTACACCATCATTCACCGTTTTTTGTTTGAAACACCTGCCAACACTCAATCGGAATAGAAGTACCAGTACTGGGGGGTTGATTTTGAATTTGGTTTTCATCTCATAGCTTTGTTGATAACATGGACGAACTCCTGCTGGGGTTAGTAGCTTTTTTTTTTAATCAAAGTTGTACTAGGCATCTAACAAATGCTTTCATTCGTTACTTTATGTATAGATTAATATATTAATAAAAATCCCTTTGTTTCAAGAAATAAATGGGGCTACTTTTAGGTTACTTTTCATTTACTTTTGGGCTATTAGGGCAGTAGAAATCTGGCAAACCGGAGGCAGCACCTCGAGCTGAGCGGGTGGCAGAGAAGAAATGCAAGGGTCTGACAAACTGCCAAAAAGGCAGAGTGGGCTGGAGGCAGAGCAGCGACTAGGAGAGCCAAAGTTGGGCTGGAGGCAGAACAGCAATGCTGAGGCAGACCTGGGGAGTTGCAGCTGGAGCAGACCAGAACCGGGAGGTGGGGCAGTACACAACTGTTTGTTTTATGGCAGGCCAGGGAGGAGAGCAGACCTGCTACCAGCAGCTCCAGGGGAGATGAGCTGAGGAAAGGCAGAATCTCCCCCTGAACAACTGCCCAAAGTTCCCTCCCTGAGGAAAGGGAGGGCCTGCTGCAGGGGCAGCCTGAGAGCGAAACATTCATCTCTCAAGTGTATGCTGGACTTCATTGATCCCCTTTATTTGCTGTTTGGACTATGCCAGCAGGGGAAAGCCCTTGGACTGAGCTGGCCCTTGAATTTTGGGCCACACCACAGGAAGAGGCAGTTGCTGTCTGAGAGGAAAGGAGACGGACCTTGCTACATGCAGCCATCAGAAGATGCCTTGGGGTGAGCAGACACCCTTCATGCTGCCTTACCCGTGATGGAGATTTTGGGACAATCACTGGGAGGTGGTAGGAAGTGGCCCAGGGTGGGCCACCTTACATAGGCAGCAGGTAGAATGAGGTAGTGGAGGCTAAACCTACCCTCTGGTACAGCTGCCAACGCACCACCTTTGAGAGAGAGGAAGCCTTGGCCATGGTGACCCCACCAGCACTCCACCACTTTCACCCCGTGGCCCCACCCATGGTCCACCTCTTTCTGTCCCTGCTACTACCCTCTGCTGAGGTCCCCACTACTTCTCACTGAATCCCCAGAGCCCACCACTAGCTGAGTCTCTCCCCTCTTCCACCTCTTGTGCCCCACCCAGTAGCCATGGTGTTTGCTGAGTCTCTCCTCTCCTCCTCCCCCATCCCCCATGGCTCATTCCCCACTGCCTGCTGAGTCCCTCCTCTCCTACACTCCTACCCTCCTGTCCGAGGATGCTACCATCTGCTCCTCACTAGTGAAAAACAGAACCACATTTAAAAGTGGGCCCTGGCCTCTTGCCACCCCCTCACCTCCCCCCCCCCCATGTTCCAGCCCCTTTAGCTGAGTTGCTCCAGCATCAGCAGGCAGAGCAGCAGAAGGAGTCCCACAGCTGGGCCAGGTAAAGGAGCCAGACATCAACCAAAGAGCAGAGGCATGCAAATGATGTAGGTAAGTAAGTGACGCCAAGTGGAAAGAAGGAAAGTGAACTAGGGACACTAGAATAAGCAAATTTGTGTCTCGGTCTCTCTCATTTACCTTGGAATATTCCAGGACATTGTTATTTTTCGAGTACAGTGAGCAGGCAGATGTAGTTTTCTGCTTTCCTTGCAGACAGTTTTCCAGTGGTTTAAGAGACCCCACATTCACAGAAAATGGAGTAAGAGACTCAAAAAATATAGAAATAATGTTCAGAAACGTATACAATCTGCCATACATAAGCAGTGTTTTGAAAGGTGCCATTTTTTTTTCAAACAGTCAAAAGCCGTGGGCTCAGTTTTGGGCATCTCCCTCACATCTTCTGCAGTGAAGACCGAGGCTAGGTCAGGGGGTTCTTGTGCTGACCTGCGTGTCAGCACACACACACACAAAATGACAGTCTGCTTAAGAGATACAGAAAATCTAGAAATAAAGGAACGATTCCTAGGATTTGTTGATTGGTCTGAGAGAGGGTGTGTGGGCACTGTAATGGGACGGGGACTCACCATTGCAGTGCTTCCTGCTGTTCTCTCTGGGAATTAGTTCTGTCAGTCAACAGGGCACCGTCCCTTGGTGGTGTCTTGCCTGTTGTTGATCTCGCTCCACCTCCAGGACCCACGTTACTCCCCGGCTTATGCTGTCCTCTTCAAGGCACGGCCGTGCCCATGACTCCATTCTCCCCGCTTCCAGCAGACCCGACAGTCCCCAGTCCAGTCCCACACCGCAGTCGAGAACTGCAGCCCCAAATCAAGCCCTTCCCACAGGGGCACACTCCAGTCCTTTAGCTGGCCACTCTTTCCAGCGGTCAGTGGGGCAAAGGGGGAGGGGACTCAGGCCCACCCACTACTCTGGGCCCTGACCCCGGGACCCTTGAACAGCAGCCTCTTACTGCCCTCGTGGGGGAGAGTTCGGAAGGAGGGACTTGCTGAACAGCAGGTGGTGGGCCACAGAGAAAGTGGGATGGAGGAGAAGAGAAGGTCAGGAAGCAGCAGGAGGGGGGGTGCTGGAGGAGGAGGAGGATGGAGGGATTCAGCTAGCAGTGGATGGGCAGGTCATGGGGAAGAGGAGTGGAGGAGAAGAGGGACTCAGAGAGTGGAGGGTGGTGGGGCGGACATGGGGGGAGCTGGGGGAAGGTGTATGGGGAGATTTTGACAAACCAGTAAAGTGCCTGAAACCACTAGTCAGCAGGCCGTAAAGTGGCCATGCAGCTTGACCAAGGCAGGAGGGGAGGGGGGTTTGGGTGCCACAGCAAGGGCAGCTTGACCCCGTGTCCTTCTGGATAAGAAGTGTTTTGAAGTTGCTGATACATGCATTTTAGAAGAGCAGGATGTGCCCAAGGAATGTCTATTAGGACCTCCCAGCTGCAAACTCTGGAAAAGCCCACACCTGGTTAATCAATAATCAGAAGGAACCTCTTGCTTGACCATGGAAACTGCTTACTTAACAAGTTTTCTTTAAGGGACATGTCATTCTATTACTAATGTATAAATAAGGGGGAAAAGTTTGAGGTAGTGGGACTCTTTTTGGACTTGCCCTCTGGATACATCTTGTGATCCCCAATGGCAGACAGAAGATTTGGCCACCGGAAGCCTGCCGCTGTGTCACTCAAGAGCCATACTCATTGGAGGATTGGGAGTGTTTTACTAACCTGTTGCGGACGTGTGTAAGTGCTTGAGACTAAGTAAAGTTTACCTTTAAGTGAAAGCACTCTTGTGTTGTCCTGTTTGTGCCAACCATCTATCGGTCGGACGGCCGTGTCTCCCCTGATTTATTTCCTGACACCACCTCGCACAGAGTAAAAGTTACCAAAAGCTTTGGGCTGAAAGAACCCCAGGTAACAATGATAAGTAATAGGCAACAATTCAGAGTTAATTAACAAAAGAAATGAAAAGAAAATATAACGCTATTAGACTGGGCAAGAACTAGATTAAGCAGTCTTTCTTACTCCACCGGATATTGCAGTCCTTAATATACAGGTTTAGCCCTTAAACCTGGGCCAATCTCTTCTGTTGGAATGGTCAGTCTTCTTCTGAGTGACTTTGTTACTGGCAGCAGGAGAAAGGCCCAGCATTGGGCCACTGTGTTCTGTTTTATACCCTCAGTCCCATGTGTTTGGAGAACACAAGTCCAGGCATGTCTCATGGGCATTGCTGAGTCCCTAGGCAAGGTTGAGCAATTCCCCTGGTGTGGCCTTAGGCAGGTGAGTCATTGACTTGTAACTCCTTTGCTGGCCAATGGCGGCTGTTGGCTGTTTGTCACTCCACCCAGGCACTGGCTACCTTCCTTGCTGTTGTCTCTGGGGAGCGAATATCTGGCTGAT
The DNA here is from genome assembly GCF_028017835.1 of Emys orbicularis. Classification (NCBI taxonomy): domain Eukaryota; kingdom Metazoa; phylum Chordata; order Testudines; family Emydidae; genus Emys; species Emys orbicularis. The sequence goes on from NC_088683.1 coordinate 367,753,693, forward strand.
TCCCCAATTTACAGTAATGACAACCATATGGCATAATCTCATAACTTCATATACACTGACGATATACATATTTAGTTAGAATAGTGGGTTTCAGCAATTCATAAACTCCCCCCCCCCCGATACCTCACATATCATGCTTTGTATGCAAGATCACAATTATATATCAATGAGGAACATGGGGGTTACAGGACCCTCTCCCAAGGTATAGAATTCCACACATTGCATGGTATAGTTTGGGATATGCCATGATCAATGACAGTGGGAAACACAGTCATCCAGACATGTGGTTTATCACAGACGGCCTAAAGACCATAACCTTATGGTCTCCCAGAGTGTATGAAACATTCCCACAGTTGGGGTGTGATAATACCAAGGGTAATCATAATGGTACCTCCATGGAGGACAATCACTTCACGTGCCGTGGTTATGTGCACATCACACTGGACACACTGGACTGGGACCCAGGGTATATGACAATTTAACCACTTTGCAGAATTTAACCCTACAGATGATATAAATCCTGATTTAAACTGGCGGCAGCCTGGAGCTGGAAATATTCCCTGAAGGGCGAAGGTGTGGGACCCTTTGTGGAAGTGGGTGCAATTAGTGCTCTTCAGTGTGTCCTTTCAATCCAATGCATAGGTGGTACACTGCAGAGAATGATGGCTGGACGGGGTACACCCCAAGTGCAGTACATACATAGAAGGGATTTGTCCCGGGGCAAGTTTTGTTCAACATCTTTTTTAATGATCTGGATGATGGGATGAATTGCATCCTCAGCAAGTTCGCAGATGATGCTAAAATGAGGGGAGAGGTAGATATGCTGGAGGGTAGGGATAGGGTCCAGAGTGACCTAGACAAATTGGAGGATTGGGCCAAAAGAAATCTGATGAGGTTCAACAAGGACAAGTGCAGAGTCCTGCACTTAGGAAGGAAGAATCACATGTAGTGCTACAGGCTGGGTGACCGACTGGCTAAGCAGCAGTTCTGCAGAAAAGGAACTGGGACTTACAGTGGACGAGAAGCTGGATATGAGTCAGCAGTGTGCCCTAGTTGCCAAGAAGGCCAACAGCATATTGGGCTATATTAGTAGGAGCATTGCCAGCAGATCGAGGGTGGTGATTATTCCCCTCTATTCGGCACTGGTGAGGCTACACCTGGAGTATTGTGTCCACTTTTGGTCCTCCCCCCCCCCCCCCAGAGAAGGGATGTGGACAAATTTGAGAGAGTCCAGTGGAGGCCAATGAAAATGATTAGGGGCCTGGGGCACATGACTTACGCGGAGATGACAGAATAAGAAGCAATGGTCTCAAGTTGCAGTGGGGGAGGTCTAGGTTGGATATTAGGAAACACTATTTCACTAGGAGGGTGAGGAAGCACTGGAATGTGTTACCTAGGGAGGTGGTGGAATCTCCATCCTTAGCAGTTTTTAAGGCCCGGCTTGACAAAGCCCTGGCTGGGATGATTTAGTTGGGAATTGGTCCTGCTTTGAGCAGTGGATTGGACTAGATGGGCTCCTGAGGTCTCTTCCAACCCTAATATTCTATGATTCTATGATTCTAAGGATTGAAGCATCAATGTAATTGGTGGGTGAGGTGACACATATGGAATTGTCACCGTAAACATATGGCAGCAGGGAATACAGGGTTGGGTGTATGGAATCTGGAGGACAGTTGGGTAACCAAGCAACTTGTTGGGATATGTAAGGTTAAGTAGAGACCTGGGAGAGCGCTGGTGTGCTGGTATGGTATTAGGGAGTAGAGTCACAGGCAGGCACCGTTTCTTCACTTGATAGATAAGTGTCATTCCTCGCCCTCCCCTTCAGCTTGTTGGGGATAAATAAATGTTGCAGCTTCATGAAAGATATTGTTGTCTAAAGAATACCCTTTGTGTAAAGAGCAACAAAGAGTCCTGTGGCACCTTCTAGACTAACAGATGTATTGGAGCATAAGCTTTCGTGGGTGAATACTCACTTTGTCAGATGCATGTAGTGGAAATTTCCAGAGGCAGGTATAAATATGCAGCCATGAATCAGTCTAGAGATAACGAGGTTAGTTCAATCAGGGAGGATGAGGCCCTCTTCTAGCAGTCGAGGTGTGAATACCAAGGGAGGAGAAACTTCTTTTGTATTTGGCTAGCCATTCACAGTCTTTGTTTAATCCTGAGTGGATGGTGTCAAATTTGCAAATGAACTGAAGCTCAGCAGTTTCTCTTTGAAGTCTGGTCCTGAAGTTTTTTTGCTGCAGGATGGCTACCTTTAAATCTGCTATTGTGTGTCCCGGGAGATTGAAGTGTTCTCCTACAGGTTTTTGTATATTGCCATTCCTAATATCTGACTTGCAAAACCTGGAGAAACAGTTTGATGGCACAGCCAACAATTGGACACATTTACAATATATTCTCCAGCATGGTGTTGAAAGAATTTTAACCCTGTCCAAGGAGGAGAAGCAGTGTTTCTGGTGGTGCCTCGGATGTTGGAATACGTTACAATGGTAAGGACTCGGTGTCACTGTGGATCATTATGGCTGTTGGCCTATTATTAAGTATACTAATTCTGCAATATATCACTCACTCACTCATGCCCGTCACCCCAGTCAGGGTATGGGCCGCCAACCACAGATCTCCAGAGTCCTTTATCCTGGGCCATTTGCTCTAGCTGGTTCCAGGTATAGCACATTTTTATGCTATCAGCCTGAAGGTCGCATCGCCAGGTGTTTCTTGGATGGCCTCTTTTCCGCCTAGTAAGGTCAAGTTGTTGCTCCTCATCTCTGCTGCGACCTGCGCCGTCTTTCTTGACTCGTACATGGTCCTCATGTTCCATGTACCGATGGTAATCCTCCTGGTTGCAAGAAGGGTAATCGGCTTAGTGGCTTCCTCACGACTTTCACCACCCAGCGTCATGCGTCTTCGAGTTGAAGACCCTTCTTTTTCCAGGCTAAAAGTCTCTGTTATCTCTATTGTTGGCATTTCTGTAGCAGGTTGATTTTTTACGGGGTGGAGTTGCTAGCCCCATGCCCAACCCTCCTCCTTTATCCTGACTTGGGACAGGCAGATGGCCCCAAAGGACCTCTCTGGTGGAGTTCTGCAATATATACTGCGGTGGTTAAGTGGGGTACAGAAACTCAAAACACAACCGCTGATTATAAGACATAAAGCTATGTAGGCCCTCCACCAAAGTGTAACAGATAACCCGGACCCAACCTTCTCAGGCCCATTGCTATGGGAAGTCTGGAACACTAATTGGAATCCTTGGCGTATACCTGTAAGAGGGAAGATGCAGGGCATCATACTGCACAGGGGGCAGTGGGGTAAATGGAGCATGGACACATTCCCTCTTGATACCTGGCCCTTTCAGGAAATGTGCTGCCATGTGCCCTATGCATTTCCCGGAACACTTTGGCAGGAGGGTCCCAGAAAAGAAAAAAGAGGTGAAGTGTTAGGAGTGCTAGTGACAATGTACGATTCAGGCCTGTATCTTCACCTGAGCTAGAATTTTGGGTCACACGTGCTGGGGAAACTAATTTGGGCTCCAGAGGGTATGAGTGGGACTGGGGTTCAGTCTGGGAGCCATGGGAACTGATGCGCCCCTCTAACCACCCAGCTGGGCTGACCCCTTTTCACACTGCTTTGCTGGTGATTGTGTCTCTCCACGACAGTAGATGGCGCCACACACCCAAATGGAAATACAGGAGAGCTTACCCAAGCAACCCAAGTACAAATGGAGGACATCAGTCAATTTCTGACCTCTCCAGGTTCACCCCGCCTACTGGAGTATGAACCCATAATATCGTGTTTCATTCTGGAGGGGTCTGTCCATTGTAAGCTCATTGGTACATTTCGCCCTCCGCTCGATGTGGGAAGGATATTCCACAAGCCTGTGTTAAACAAGCTGAGATTTTCCCCAGAAACTTCACTCAAAGGCATAGTGGTTTAGATAAATCAGAAAAGAAATTTAACTACAGAAATACATATTTGAAATGATTATATGTGATAGCAAAGAGATCAAAGCAGGCTACCTAGCAAATAAACAGAACTGCAAACAAAGCCTGATGTGTTAGATTCAGCAATTTCTCACCCTGGCTGGCGATACAAGAAGCACTCCATGAGGTTTCCATACACAGGTTAGAAATCCTTTTGGCCTGAGACCAGCACGTCCACCAGTTCAGTCTTTTTTCCTCAGATCTTTCCAGTTCTCTTGATGAGAGTGAGGAGTGAGACCACTAGATGCAGTCACACCCCACCTTATATAGATTTAACATATGGCAGGAATCCTTCATTCCAAAAACAGTTCCCAGGTCACTTTGTGGAAAAATACAGTGACTCAAAATGGAGTTCAGTGTCATGTGGTCTGGTCACATGCCCTCGAATGTGCTCCTGGGTCATAGCAGCCATTATCCAAAGACTGTCTGTAGTATTTTCTGGAAGACTCACCAGGTGGGAGATAAGCTTTTCCTATGGCCCCACCCATGGTCCATCACTTTCTGTCTTTTCTACTCCCCTCCACGGAGGTCCCTGCTGCTTCTCACTGAATCCTTCTTTTCCTCCCCCACGAGGCCCCCACAGCCCTCCACTCACCGAGTCTATCCCCTCCTCGACCCCTTGTGCCCCCTCAGCAACCATGGCATTCATTGAGTCTCGACTCCCTCTCCTATACCCCCTCTTCCATGGCACACCATACCAGTAGCTCGCTGAGTCCCTCCTCTCCTACACCCCAACCCTCCCGCCTGAGGCTGCTACCACCTGCTGCTCACCATTGAAAAACAGAACCACATTTAAAAGTGGGCCCTGGCCTCTTTCCCTGCTCCTCCTCCTATGGTCCATCCCCCTTAGCTGAGTGGCTCCAGCATCAGCAGTCTCAGCAGAACAAGGAGTCCCCACCTGGGCCAGGTAAAGGAGCCAGACATCAACCAACGAGCAGAGACATGCAAATGCCATAGGTGAGTAAATGGTGCCAGTTTGAAAGAAGGAAAGTGAACTAGGGGCAGAAGAATACACAAATTCTGTTCTGTCCAGGACACTGTCTCCTTACCAGGAGCCAGTCCTTCTCCCTTTATTGGTCAGGGAGAAACTGAGCTCCTGTCTGTTCTGCAGCCTTCTTATAGAGCCCAGCTTGGCCCTGATTGGCTGCTTCTGAGCCTTTCCTAGCTGGTTGATTTCCGGGAAGTCTCTCCCAGGGCTGCTATTAACCCCTTCCACAGGAGAGTGGGGCAACTGCCCCACTACATGGCACCATCTGTCGCAACATTAAGCATCAAGGACTGGAAACCTGCCGGTTGTAGCACAATATTATAATGGAGCCCTTGTAAAGGCAGATCATTGAAGTGGAGTACAGCAAAAATGCTGCAAGATCACCCCACGGCTGTATATATATATATATACACTGCATCACTCTAGAGGGCTTGTTTACCTTCTTTTCTCAGCCTGGCGCACACCAGGCTTAATTAGAGGTGCTAAAATTTTGTTCAGCGTTATGAACATTTCAGAGTTATGAACACTCTCCATTTCCAATGTAATAGAATTTCTGCAGCAAGAGGAATTTCTGTTTTGCCACACGAACAACAGGTGAAGAGAATTTTAAACTCTTAAATAATTTTGCCCAAGACACAGGCCTTGGCTGGGGACATTGTTTTGGAATTTGCAGCAATGGAGCACCGTCTATCCTAGGATGGCATGGCAGGCTTGTGACAATGGTACAAGAAGTCACTCCCTCAGCAATCTGGAATCATCATATGATCCACAGACAGGCATTGGCTGCTAAGAAGATGTCAGAGGAGCCCAGCAATATTCTTTCAGGTGCAGTAAATATTATAAACCAGTCTCTGGTTAATTCAAGGATTTTTACCATTTTATCTGAAAAGATGGGGGCAAACTTCACACCGTGGTTGTTACACTCAGAAGGACATTGGCTGTCAAGGGCTTAGATGATGGCAAGAGGTGAACTGCATGAGGAATTGCATATTTTTCTTGCCGATACTATGAATATGGCAGCCAGATATGAGAACAAGGACCGCTGTTCCCCCTTAACTCTCTCCAGCCTGGGCGGTATCGCACAATGCTTTGCTAGTGACAAGCAGCAAACCCCAGCAGGCCCTGTTATCACTTAGCACAACAGCATGTCATCTGACGAAATGGGCATTCACCCACGAAAGCTTGTGCTCCAATACATCTGTTAGTCTTAAAGGTGCCACAGGACTCTCTGTTGCTTTTTACAGATCCAGACTAACATGGCTACCCCCTGATACTTTCTTTCTTGGTGTGCTGTAGTTTTTTTCTGATTCACTCAATTTTTCCAATTCAGCAACTTTACTGCCCTTTTAGGAAGTCCAGCCAAAGCCTTTGCAGTGGGTATCTGTGTTACCAGAGGGTTCACCATGAGAATGAGTCACATACTCACCAGATTCTGCTCTCACATTCTGCCTTCAGTGGGTCAGTCCAAATTGACACTGGCCTCCCTGAGAGCAAAATCAGGACCCACGTGTTTTGGAATCCACATCTCAGAATGCCACATAAACTGGGGGAGGAGGGTGTGTGCCTTCAGACTCTTTCTGCGCCCTAACAGAATAGCACTCTTTGTAGCAGGACCAGTGTCTGTAATTTCCGCAGCTCAGAGCCAAAAGATAAACATGTTAAAGGGTGAAATTTTGGCCCATTGAGAGGACTCTAAATTCACACGTAGGGACTTAAACAAATGGTCTGATTTACAGCAACCAGGATCCTCCAGTGACTTCAACTGGAGGCGTCCTGTGGCCTCTAAGGACAGGTGAGCTCATTTGGACCAAAGAAGAACTGACAGGAGAGTTGCTCAAATCCCAAACCCACAGGCTTAGAGGTTCAGAACAATTAGAAGAACAATTCTTTCACGGGGGGAGAGGGGTCTGCTCTTTCCATACCCCTGCATCTCTGGGTCTGGAGAGAACGAGAAGAAGCAAAAGGTAGTAAAAAGAAAAGCATGTTTCTGGCTCAGAGGAAACCAGTCAGGGTTGGAAATCTCACCGGGGGAGATCCAGGTCTGTGTGTGCGTATGGGGGGGATGGGGATAGTATCCAGATCACAGTGTCACTGTAGCAGATTGTCTCTGACACCACCCCACATCTGGACCATCCTTCCTCCTTTAGAAACCCCACTAATGCCTCATAGTAACATCAGCAATTGCTAACGTGGAAAAGCAGCTTCAGGAAGGGGTGTCTGGGTTTCTAACCGGCTGCAATACGTTAATGCTTTGTGTCATTTTGAAGAGGAGTTGCTCACACTGGCTCCTTTTAATCTTCCTGTCCTCTCTCCCTCCCACTATGGCCATACCTCTCTCCTTCCCTGCACGGGCTGAGCTGCTGCTGGGGTTTCTTTTGCCCCAGAAAGGCTGTTGCAGCCGATCTCCCCCTTTTCCCCGGTGCAGGCAGACACTGAGTTTAACCTAAGCAGAGGAGATATTTCTGTGAGCTGTTGTGGGGTCTGACACCTGGTTTTGGTCTTGGGTGAGGGGTGTCACTGTGTGACAGGGCAGAAAGTTGTTGGGGTGGGGGGCCTACATGGACAAGTTGCCAGCACTGGGGGTTCTGGGGCATGGAGTCAGGGGTACATGGGCAGGCAGAGAGCACTGATGGTTATGGGGGCAAGGAGCAGAGTTTACATGGTCAGACAGGCAGTGCTGGGGTTTGTGGGGGCAGGGCAGGACATTTCTTTGTCTGGAGTGTGTTTTGGGGGTGGGTGTCAGAGTCTCTTTGTCTTGCCAAACCACAGAACTGCAGCCTGGGTGTCAGAAAGTTTACTCAGTTTTATCTCCGATGGTGGTTGTTGAATGTTAATTATGTAACTTCAATTCATGTTCCCTCCAGTGAAATGCCTGATATTTGCTCCTCGGTTGGCTCAATCTCCCATCATACTCTGACCCCCCTATCTGTACTCTCCTTCCTCATCCCAGATTGCCCTAATTCCAACAGCACGCTGGTCACCACTGTCTTCTCCATGCTCCCCAGTCATCCCTGCCCCCCCCCAACCTCTGAGCCACCCCATACTCCCCACAATTCTTCCCCTGCAGGGGGTGAGGTGCCTCCAAATACACCCGGTCCCTTGACTGAGGGTTATCAGTGACTGTGTTTCACTGGTGAGAAATCTCACGAGTGGTAAATTCCAAGGTAGGCACCTGTGGAGCTTCTCTTGTTACACCCACACTCACTGCAGGGTGCTTCAAGAACTGCTACAGAGGAACAACTTGCCATTTAAGAAGTATGCACATTACATAATGAAAGCGGAACTATGGGAAATGTGAGGGCCTAGATAAATACAACTACCATGTGCAGGAACCCCCACGTAGCTGACCGAAAGCATGCACCACTTGGACAGAGACGGTAAAGAAAGGATGCTCTGGGACCATTTGCCAACCACCCCTCTTAGTCATTAATAGCAAGGGTTGTACATTTATTCCACAATGCAGAGATTTCATGGCTCAAGTCATTATTTTTGTCACCTAAAACATTCATCCATACAGTGCTTCACGGGATCCCTCAGGCTCATGAAATACACAACCAGTGTAACCCTTCTAAGGCGTCACAGTCTCATGAGAATTTCTCCGCATGTGGCTATATTTAACATGGTCACAAATAGAAAAAATACCTTCAGTAATTTCAGGCACTAACTTGCAGGCAAAATGCCATCAGCTGACCCATAGGGACATGTTCATAGATTCCAAGGTGAGAAGGGACTTTTGTGATCTTCTTGTCTGTATAACACAGGCCTGAGAATTTCCCCAAAATTATTCTTAGAGCAGACCTTTTAGAGAAACATCCAAATTAGATTTAAACTTTCTCAGTGATGAAGAATCCTCTGAGACCCTTGGTAAATTGTTCCAGTGGTTAATTACTCTCACTGTTAATAAATGTGTGCCTTATTTCCAGTCAGAATTTCTTTAAGTTCAACTTCCAGCCATTGGATCGTGTTACACTACTGTATGTTAGGCTCAAAAGCCTATTATTAAATATTTTTTCCCGTCCTGGTACTTACAGACTGTTATCAAATCACCCCAAAACCATCTTTGTTGCACTAAATAGATTGAGATCTTTGAGTCTATCACTATAAGGCAGGTTTTCTAATCTTTTACTAATTCTTGCGATTCTTCTCTGAATCCTCTAGAGTATATCAACATCCATCATTAAAAGTGGATACCAGAACTGGACAGAGGGTTCCAGCAGCAGTCGCACCAGTGCCAAACACAGAGGTAAAATAACTTCTCTACCTCACCTTGATATCCCCCTGTTTATCATACCAGGATCATATTGGCTGTTTTGGCCACAGGGTCACACTGGGAGCTCATGTTTAGCTAATTATCCCTTCTCACACCAAAATCTTCTTCAGAATCATTGTTTCCCAAGAAAGTCCCCCATCATGTTAGTGTCACCTACATTCTTTGTTCCTAGATTTATATATCGACATAGCTATATTAGAACATGTATTGTTTGCTTCGATACAGTTTACAAACCAATCCAGATTGCTCTGAAACACTGAAATGTCCTCTTCGTTATTTACCATCCTCCAATTTTTTTGTCATCGTCAAATCTCATCAATATTCAGGCATGAGAAGGGTAAGCAGATGAAAGTCTCTGCTTACACCTGTCAGTTAACACCTGTAAATTATGTCTCAGGCGAAGCTGGGTGCCTGCAAGAAAGTGTCTTACCAAAAGTAACAGATGTGCAGACCTGTAGCCCTAAATACCAAGACCCTTGTGCTCTTCATGCCCATTCTGTTGAGCACAAGATCATAGCCTAGCATGCTAATGTCTGTTTCCATGGTTGATCCTTGGCTCCTCTCCAGCATAGAAATGGTCTTGTGAATCAGACCTATGGTCAATCAAGTCCAGTTTCTTCTCTCCGACAGTGACAGCCCCAGGTGCTGCAGAAGAAGGTGTAAAACACCCAGTAGTAGGTGGATGGGGTTGGATGACTTGACCATCAAGAGGATGTGACCTAAATGCCTAACAACTAAAGATTGGCTTGTGCTCTGAAACACATGTGTGTATAGGCTTTCCAAAATATTTATTTAGGTCTAACTATTGTCACTGGAAAGTCTCACTATCCATGGCATGTTGGCATATAGGCTTTCCAAAATATTTATTTAGCTATAAGTAATGGAACTGGATACTGACTATCCATGTAAATGTCCAAACTCTTCCTGATTCTTGCTTATCTCATGGCCTCAACTACCTCTCATGGTAAGGAGTTCCTCAGTCTGTTTAGGCATTGAGTGAAGAAAGCATTCTTTATTTAAAGATTTTGATTTTGCCACATTTCAGTTTAATTGAATGTCCACTTGATCTTGTTTTATGAGACAGGGAGAACACATTCTCGATCAGATCTCTATGGGTCAGTATTTTATAGAATTTTCTCATGTCTCCTCTTATTCATCTCCTTTGTAAGGCAACAATCCCAATCTTTACAACCTCTCTCCATATGACAGTTTCCCCTGGCACTTGATCATTCTCGTTGCCTTTCCCAGAACCCCCCTATTTCTGCAATATCCTGTGTGAGAAGGGTGCACAGTACGACACAGAGGAGTCCAGTGGAGGGTGAAACATGACTGGCTGATCTCATGGCATTGTGTTTTCTGTATGATTTCCCAACCCCACTCCTCCTGGATTCCAATGTTTTGCAGAGTTTCTCTCCAGGCTTGCACTGACAGCAGGGTTTCACAAGGCTTAGTTTGTTCCATCTGAGGACTTCTCTAGACTTTTGTATAACCAAAATAGTCTCGTGTCATCTATAAATGTTGGCCCCTCACTTCTCGCCCCCCTTTCTTGACTATTAATAACTATAAAATATTTACCCTACTATTTCTTATAAAGTGTGTAACTCCCCTCACTGTGCTTCTGTCTCTTCACAGGAAGTTTGAACATTTCTGAGCTCGATTGACACACTGAGTACTTCATGGCAGTTTTCAACCTCACCCCCTCTGATCCTTCAATATTCATCCTAATGGGCATCCCTGGCCTGGAAGCTGCCCAGGTCTGGATTTCCATCCCTTACACAATGTTTTACATTATTGGCCTGTTGGAAAATTTAATGCTTCTGTTTTTTGTAAGCAAAGAGCAGACCCTGCACAAGCCGATGTACCTGCTTCTCTGCATGCTAGGACTCACAGAGATCGCCACCTCTACTTCCTTTGTGCCAAAAGCACTGTGCATATTTTGGTTCAATTTGAAAACCATTACTGTGCGTGGCTGCCTCACCCAGTTGTTCTTCCTTCCCATGTTTACTGTTATGCACTCAACCATCCTCATGACAATGGCCTTCGATCGCTACGTTGCCATATGTAACCCTCTGAGATACGCCACCATCCTCACCAATGCACGAGTAGCTTTGCTAGGGCTTCTAGGTTTGATCAAAACCATTCTCTTCGTTCTGCCTCTGCCCTTGCTCCTGACCAGGCTGCCATTCTGTGCAAACCGCATTATCCCCCACACGCATTGCGAACCTGTGGCTGTGGCAAAGATCTCATGTGAGGACATCACAGTGAACAGCATATATGGCTTGGTGATACTGTTTCTAGTAACTGGTTTAGACCTGACACTCATTGCCCTGTCTTATGGTCTGATCATCAAGGCCGTCCTCAGAATCTCCTCCAACGAAGCCCACCAGAAAGCCCTCAACACTTGCACAGCCCACATCTGTGTGATGCTGATGTATTATGCTCCAGGCCTGTTTGTCAACCTAACACACTGTTTTCGTCAGGGCATCACTCCCCACGTTCAAATCCTCTTTTCTGACCTCCATCTCCTCATCGCCCCCATGCTCAACCCTATCATTTATGGGGTCAAAACCAGAGCTTCGTGAGAAATTGCGCAAATACACCTGCAGATGGTGATCGCCTGGGCCACTGATTTTAAATCATTGTGACAAGCGGGCAAACACTATCTCCTCAGTAATCAAGGGTGCTCTGCCCCAGTTTGGCTGAGCTCAGCATTGTGGAAGTTCAGTCTGAGAAGTTCCTCACACCTAACGTCTTATCACGCCATCATCAAGTGCTGCTTTTTTCCTTTGCTGAGTTCCCTCTCTCTGACCATCACCTGACTTCTTTCATTGTCAGCCATCAGCACCCAACCCCCACACACCCTGTCACTCGGCCTTTACATGGCTCTGACACTACCAGGTAGTTTTCCCTTAGTCCCTGTGAGAACAAGGTTCTTTATCAGTTTGATGAACAGAAGCTGCAATTTGAAGAGAAAAGTAGGAAACTGAAATGCTCAACTTCTTTATCAATTTTACAATTATCCGGTGAATGAAATGTACTTGATTTTCTTTACTTCTAATCCTTCAGGAAACCTGTAGGATAAACCAAATAAGGGTAACTGTAACAAACTAATTCAACACAAAATGTGGACATTGACTACCATCACTGAGTGGAATTAGAAATAAATAATATAATTATGCTATTGTTGTTTTTTCATTACAAATGATTTGGGCTACTTTTGGGCTATTTTTAACGCTGCCTTTTGCCATTTTTGGTTTGAATCACCTGCCATCCATCAATCGGGATGCAAGCACCAGTACTGGGGTTTTGATTTTGACTTAATTGTTATCTCATAGATGTGTTGCTAATGTGAACAAAATTCTGCTTAGGCTTGTAGTCAAATCTGTAGTAGGTGTGTAACAAAAGCTTTCATTTGTTATTTTATGTATAGAGAAATGTGTTAATAAAAATAACTTTGTTTCAAGAAATAGATCGGGCTACTTTCAGGTGAGTTTTTAAGTGACTTTGATCTACTACTGCAGTGGAAATCTGGCAATGCCAGCCAGATCCAGAAGGGCCAGAGAAGCAGCCCCTAAGGCAGAGCTGGGGTGCTGCAGCTGGAGCTGACCAGAACTGGAAGATGGGGCAGCACAGACCAGCTGTGCCAACAGGAGCCAGGACTGAGCTAGAGTGGGGAACGCCAGGGCCAGAGCCAGTATAGTGGATTCAAACTATGGCACAAGTAACTCTGCAGCCAAGCAAAATATACAGCTGGGGAGAGTAAGGTGAGGCAATGGAATGAGACCCCAGTACAGGGAGATGTCACCTGACAGGAGGGCCTTGAAGGATGGACATGGGGGGTGGGGACATGAACCCAAAGTGAGAATGGATGCTGGGAAGAAGGGCTCTGCCACCTAATGTCTGTGGGCTCTGATGCCTTTCTGTAGTGCTTAGGGGAGGGGGGTGCCAATTGCAGTATCTTGTGGATATCTTCATTATACAAACTCCCTCCCCCAGCCATCTTTACAAGTGGAATAGCTCACGAGGTCACTTTATCAAAGATCTTCCCTGGGCTACCATGGTAACACCCTGATAGGATGCACAGGGCACAGCAATTGTCTCAGGCTCCCTGCAAATGACTGAAGGCAAAAGGCAGAAATTATACAAACGGGGCTATGTGAGTTAAGTGCTCGGCAGTCAAGGTGCAAGGCTATACCTGTACTATTTGGCTCAGGATGGGGCAAGTTCCTTTGAAAATAGAAGCGCTAAAGACTTCAGAGGTTTTTCTTTTTTTAATTATAGCTGGGATTGTGGCGCATGTGATAGGAAGAGAGCCTGAAACAGAAGCCCCCTTGTAGATGAGGCCTGGGCTAAAATAATCAAAACTTTACAGCTATAAAGCAAACTGAAGTTGTGAGCAAGAGGCAGGCCTGGCTCACAGAATCTGGCAAAAAGAGGTTGATATTGCAGAAACACACACTCCTAAGTAGTGTTAGGTATAAGAATATAGACACAAACTCATTCCATAGAAGTGGTACTAGAACACCTCTACACGAAACACATTCCTCAATGAGAACAAGAACACTCTGTTCCATCTTGTGGATGATAAAAGAACTGTGTGATCTATTGACGGTAACAACATTTAGAACTGAAGGGTTGGTAGAGCAATTTCACAGAACTTTCATGGTGACATTAAAGAAGTTTGTAGCCTAAAATTTCAAATGCTAGGACCAACTCTCCCCCCACCTCTTTTTGCTATCAGTAAGGTGCTCTCTTTAAACTGCTTCCTGGGAATCAGCCTCAAGTCTTTCTAGACTTGCTTGGAGAAACATGGAAGAGCATAATGCAATACATGCTTCAAATAAGAAATGGCCTCAAGACTTTGTGGGAGTTTGCTAGAAGAATTTTGCTAAATGCACAACAGGTACAATAGAAGGCCTATAATAAAGTGGTCCAGCTGCAAGTGTTCAGACTAGGTGATTGAGTGTCATGGTTACTACCAAGTTTGCTGTTCATATGAATGGTTCAATGGCAGGGACCCTTGGAGGTAGCGAAGCATGTGGGCCCCGTTTACTATGAGGTCCGGCACACAGAAAAAAAAAAAAGGAAACTCAAATGATAACATAAGAACATCCATATTTCATTAGACCAATGGTCCATCTAGTTCAGTATCCCTGTTTTCTGACAGAGATCAATCCCAGGTGCTTCAGAGGGAAAGTACAGAACAGGGCCATTATAAAGGGATCCATTTCCTGTCATCCGGTACCTTCACATGGCAGTCAGAGGCTAGGGATACCAAAAACATGAGGTTGTGTCCCTGAACATTTTGGCTAAAACCGGCTGCTTATTAATTTCCTTGGGTGACCCCTGGTTCTTGAGTTAAGTGAAGGAGTAAACAAGACATCTGAATTTACTTTCTCTACACCAGTCATAATTTATAAGATCTCTATCATATCCCCTCTTTCCAAGTGGAATAGTTCCAGTCTTTTTAATCTCTCCTCAGCCGGCAGCAGTTCCATACCCCTATTTCTTTTTGTTGCCCGTCTCTGTACCTTTTCCATTTCAAATATGTCTTTTTTGAGATGGGGAGACCAGAACTGCATTCAGTATTTACCATATGGGATTTACATAGTGGCATTATTGTATGTTCTGTCTTCATATCTATCACTTTCCTAGTGGTACCCAGAATTCTATTAGGTTTTCTGACTGCTGTGGTACATTGAGCAGATATTTTCAGAGAACAATCTGTGATGACCCCTAGATCTCGTTCTTGAGTGTTAAGAGCTAATTTAGACCTCATCATTTGGTATGTATATTTGGAATCATGTTTTTGAATGTGGTTTACTGCTATCATTTGAATCCTTTAAAAAACCTATAAAGGGATCCTCCTCATACTCTCAATGTGACACTGAACCCCATATTCTTCATACTTGCATGATTATGAACCTAAAACCATAAGAACATAAGAGTGGCCATACTGGGTCAGACCGAAGGTCCATATAGCCCAGTATCCTGTCTTCTGACAGTGGCCAGTGCCAGGTGCGCCAGAGGGAATGAACAGACAGGTTATCATCAAGTGATCCATTTCCTGTTGCTCATTCCCAGCTTCTGGCAAACAGAGGCTAGGGACCCATCCTGGCTACTAGCCATTGATGCACCTCTCCTCCAGGAATTTATCTGGTTCTTTTTTGAACCCTGTTATAGTCTTGACCTTCACAACATCTGCTGGCAAGGAGTTCCACAGGTTTTATACCTGCCGCCTAATTTTATTTGGTGACACCTAGTTCTTGTGTTACGAGAAGTAGTAAATAACACTTCCTTATCTACTTTCTCTACACCAGGCGTGATTTTATAGACTTCAATCATATCTCCCCTTAGCCGTCCCTTTTCCAAGCTGAAAAGCCCCCGTCTTATTAATCTCTCCTCATTTTGTACAAGATATGTCTTGTCAGGTGTTATGTGAAAAGTTATGATTTGCTGAAAATGATTATCTTGTTTGTGTGCATGTGTCATTTTTATATGATGTGTTGAATATTGACTATGTGCCTGTATTTCAAATGTAGTTACATCTTAGTGACACGCATTAAGCAAAATGCTTCCAGTCTAGACAGCTGATGGTGAAGACCCTATTCAGGGTAATGCATCATTAGGGGAAACAATTGGCTGTAGGAAATCTTATCTCCCACCTTGTGAGTCTTCCTGAGAATACAGCAAACAGTCGTTGGATAATGGCTGCTTTGACCCAAGAGTGCATGCAAGGGCATGTGACCAGACCACATGACACCGAACTCCATTTTGTATACCTGTATTTTTCCACAAAGTGACTTGGGAGCTCTTTTTGGAATGAAGGATTCCTGCCATATGTCAATCTATATCAGATGGGGTGTGACTGCATCTAGTGGTCTCACTCCTCACACAAGAGAACTGGAAATATCCGAGGAACAAAGACTGAACTGGAGGAAATGCTGGTCCCAGGCCAAAAGGATTTCTAACTTGTGTATGGGAACCTCATGGAATGCTTCTTGTATCACCAGCCAGGGTGAGAATTTGCTGATTCATAGTCAATCTATCTAATACCTCAGGCTTAGTTGGCAGTTCTGTTTATTTGCTATGCAACCTGCTTTGAACTCTTTGCTGTCACTTATAATCATCTCAAATATATATTTCTGTAGTTAAATTTCCTTTTTGATTTATCTAAACCACTGTGACTTTGAGTGAAGTTTCTGGGGAAAATCTCAGCTTGTTTAACACAGGCTGTTGCATAGCCTTCTCATATCGAGCGAAGGGCAAAATCTACCAATTAGTTTATAATGTACAGACCCCTCCAGAGTGCAACACAGTATTATGGGTTCATACTCCAGTAGGCGGGGTGAACCTGGAGAGGTTAGAAATTGGCTGATTCATAGATTCATAGATTCTAGGACTGGAAGGGACCTCGAGAGGTCATCGAGTCCAGTCCCCTGCCCACATGGCAGGACCAAATACTATCTAGACCATCCCTGATAGACATTTATCTAACCTACTCTTAAATAACTCCAGAGATGGAGATTCCACAACCTCCCTAGGCAATTTATTCCAGTGTTTAACCACCCTGACAGTTAGGAATTTTTTCCTAATGTCCAACCTAAAACTCCCTTGCTGCAGTTTAAGCCCATTGCTTCTTGTTCTAGCCTTAGAGGCTAAGGTGAACAAGTTTTCTCCCTCCTCCTTATGACACCCTTTTAGATACCTGAAAACTGCTCTCATGTCCTCTCTCAGTCTTCTCTTTTCCAAACTGAACAAACCCAATTCTTTTAGCCTTACTTCACAGGTCCTGTTCTCAAGACCTTTAATCATTCTTTTTGCTCTTCTCTGGACCCTCTCCAATTTCTCCACATCTTTCTTGAAATGCGGTGCCCAGAACTGCACCTGCACAGGCGAGGGACTGTACCCTGAACAAAAGATCCAGATGTAGCAGTTGTTTGATTCTTTTACCACTGTGTTCTCTCCGCAGCAGGACACACCAACCTAAAATGCCACCATACTGAAATGGCTCTAGGACAACAGATCAGGGAAACTCCGTAGCTATTCCCTCATAAAATGTGGGATACTATGTGAGATGAACTCCATCTCATTTTGGCCCTGGAACTGGTGAAGGAATCACACAGTGAGTGGAGAAATCCCATTGTGTTAATTCTGACACAGGATAGCACGTTTCTGCATCGATTTCTGAAAGATCAACACAGTATTGAAATGTGATGCTTATCCGATGCAGAGAGTAGATGAACTATTTGAAGAGCTGGGACTTGCCAAATATATATCCACTTTAGATCTCACAATCGGATATTGGCAAGTACTTTTTATGCTAGATTCCTGGGTGAAGAAAGCTTTTTCCACACAGCGGGCTTGCATCAGTTCTGGATCAAGTCATTTGGCCTCCACAGTCTGAAAATGTACGATTCAGGCCTGTATCTTCACCTTGTTTACCCATTTGATTTTTGACACTCTTATGTCTATATATTCTTATATATGCGTGTGAACAAAGGACAAAGACACCGTGTGTGTTGTTTCTGCCTGGCCAGATGGTTTAGTTAGTTTAATGGAACAGATAAGATAATTAAGCCTGGTAAGGAGGGGGAATGTTGGGACACTGGGAAACAAGGCTCTGCAGCGTCAGAGCTGGGAGGCGGGTATGGGTAAAGGCTCTGCATCATCAGAGTTATGATACACATGCTTGCTGGAAACTAACCCCCCTGCACTTGGGACTTCTTGTTTTCTGCTTTCTGTCTGTGTGACAAGAATCAGGTGAGAGGGTGAGGGGAAAGCCCTCTAATGCCTGGTGTCTGCTGTTTGTACTTGGGTGGCTTAGGTAAGCTCCCAGGTAGCTGAGTTTGGATGTGTGGCACCATCTGCTGTCGTGTTGGATGATAACAGGGCCTGGAGAGGCTAAATCACCAGCAAAGCAGTGTGAAAAAGGGCCAGTCCAGCTGGATGGTTAGAGGGGTGCATCAGTTCCCACAGCTCCCAGAGTGCACCCTGGCATGACAACCCATTGCACTCACACTCTCTGGAGCCCAAATTAGGCCCCCAGGAACCTGTGACAAACTTGGGGGAGGGACTATAGCCCCCCCCCAAAATCTAGATGTAGCAGTTGGTTGTTTATTTTACCACTGTGTTCTCACCCCAGCAGGACACACATACCTAAAATACCACCATACTGAAATGGCCCCAGGGCAACAGATTAGGTAAACTGCATGGCTGTTCCCTCATAAAAATGGAGGATTTCATGGGAGATGAACTCCAGGTCATTTTGGCCCTGGGAGTGGTGAAGGAATCACACAGTGAGTGGAGAAGCCCCATGGTAGTAGTTCTGATGCAGGATAACACAACCCATGTCTGCACTGATTTCTGAAAGATCAAAACAGTATTGAAATGTGATGCTTACCTGATGCAGACAGTAGATGAACTATTATAACAGTTAGGAGCTGCCAGATATATATCCACTTTTGAGTTCACAAAGGGATACTGGCAAATACCTATGATGCCAGAATCCTGACAGAAGAAAGCATTTTCCATGCCTTTTGGCTTGTCAATTCAAGATCACGTCATTTGGTCTCCACAGGGTGGCAGTGAATTAGAGGCTAATGGACTGGATATTACAACTGCATGGGAAGAATGCAATGGCACGCTACTACCATCAATTGAAAATGGTTTTTGATCCCATATCTTGTGGCAACATTCTCAAACAGAGCAGATGGCAGTACATTACATACAGAAAAAAAAGCCATCATCAATTTCTAGGGTGAACAGTCTGCAAGACTCAGTTTGCCCTGACAATCTGAGCCCCTGGTTTTGGTGAATCATTTCTTCATTCCCGAGGGAGGTTCTCAGGCTAAAGTTCTCCAGGGTCCAATTTCTGCTCTTCTCTCTGCTCATGGATCTGAGGGAATTATCTGGGAGTCCTGCCCAACCTGAGAGTCTGCTGGGACTGTACAGGGAAATCATAAAGATCGCTCTCCAGGACGCCGAGTGTGAGACATGAGATTCATATACTGATTCTCAGGGCTCTGCTTTGCTGTCTCAGTAAAAAGATTTCCTCTCTCTGCTGAGTGGGATTTTGGTGAGTTGCCTTTTTCTGCATTAAAGTTAGTGCTAAGGGCTCAGGAATGGTTCCAGGGTTCAGCGAGGAAAGCAGGATCAGGCCCAGACAAGCAGGCAAGCAACTGATAAAGAGATCGGAAAACAGGTTGGGAGCCCTAAGGGGCAGAGTGGCAGGAGTAAGGGAAGCAGTAAGTACAGGCCTGGGGAATTCAGATCCCTGGAACAATACTTGGAATGCTAAAATCTGAGTAAATGAAGGTGTCAGTTTGGGAAATAAGCAAGTCATTAAAAAATAGTAAAAAGTTAACTCTGCAGAGCCTGGAGGGAATTAAGCAGTTAAAAGTTGTAAAAATGTTTTTAAAAGTGTTATAGAAGAAAATTCTTGGTTTCTTTGTAGCCATTCTAAAGAGAAAACACCAAACTTGCAGGAACAGCTTGATGGAGCAGTCAACAATTGGACACATTTACAATATATTCTCCAGAATGGTGTTAAAAGAATCTTAACCGGGTCCAAAGAGGAGAAGCAAAGCTTCTTGTGGTGGCCCAGATGATGGACAATTTTACAATTGTCAGGGCTCTCAGTGTGACTGTGGATTATTATGGCTATTGGCCTATTATTACGTAGACTAGTTCTGCAATGTGTACTGCGGTGATTAAGGAGGGCACAGATCCATAAAGCACAACTGCTAATTGTAACACAAAGGGATGTAGGTCCTCCAACACAGTATAACTGATAACCCAGATCCAACCTTCTCAGGCCCACTGCTATGGGAAGTCTGGAACTCTAATTTGGAAACTTGCAGTATGCCCGTATGAAGGACGGTGCAGAACATCATACTGCACAGGGGGTAGTGGGGCAAATGGAGCACCAACACATTCCACCTTGATACCTGCCCCTTTCAGGAAATGTGCCGCCATATGCCTTATGCTTTTCCCAGGACACCTGGGCAGGAGGGTCCCAGAAGAAAAGAGAAAAAAAAATCAGGTGGAGTGTTAGAAGTACTAGTGACTATGTAAGATTCAGGCTTGTATCTTCGCCTGAGATCAAATTTTGGGTCTTGTTTGCCCGTTTGATTTTTGATACTCTTATATCTATATATTCTTATATTTATGCCAATGCATGTGACAAAAGGACAAAGACACTGTGTGTGTTGTTTCTGCTTCGCCAGATGGATTTGTTAGTATAATGGAACAGATAAGATAATTATGCCTACCAAGGAGGGGGGAGGTCGGGACACTGGGAAACAAGGCTCTGTGACATCAGAGCTGAGAAGGGACACTGGGAAACAAGGTTCTGCAGTGTCAGATTTATGGTACATGTGCTTGCTGGACACTAACCTGAATACGCATCACATTGCCTGCACTTGGGACTTCTGGTCTTCTGCTTTCTGTCTGTGTGACAAGAATCAGGTGAGAGGGTGAAGGGAAAGCCCTCTAACGCCTGGTGTCTGCTGTTTGTACTTCGGTGGCTTAGGTAAGCTCTCAGGTAGCTCAATTTGGGTGTGTGGCACTATCTACTGTTGTTTTGGGTGATAACAGGGCCTGGAGAGGCTGAATCACCAGCAAAGTGGTGTGGAAAAGGGCCAGCTCTACTGGGTGATTAGATTCCCATGGCCCCCAGACTGCACCCCGGGGATGACAGCCCATCACACTCATATGCTCCAGAGCCCAAATTAGGCCCCCAGGCACCTGTTATACAAGCACCCGGGAGAGACTGTCAACCAAACAAAAGATGCAGATATAGCAGTTGTTTCTTTCCTTTACCACTGTGTTCTCACCCCAGCAGGGCATACCTATTTAAAATACCACCATACATAAATGGCTAAGTGCAATACATCAGACAAACTCCATGGCTGCATTCCCCATAAAATATGGGATACCTTGTGAGATGAACTCCAGGTCATTTTGTCCTTGGGAGTGAAGGAATCAAAGAGTGAGCGGAGAAACCCATGGCACTAGTTCTGATGCAGGATAGAAAAACCCATTTCTGCATTGATTTTGGAAAGATCAACACAGTATTGAAATGTCATGCTTATCGATGCAGAGAGTTGAAGACCTATTAGAACAGTTCAGAGCTGATTATATATATATATATATATATATATATATATATATATATATATATATATATATATATATATATATCCACTTTAGACCTCACAAAGTGATACTGGCAAGGACCTTTTATGTCAGAATCCTGAGAAAAGAAAGCCTTTTCCATGCCCTTCGACTTGCATCATTTCAATATCATGTCATTTGGCCTCCATCAGGTGACAATGAACTTCAGAGGCTAATGGATTTGATATTACAACTGCCTGGGCGCTATGCTGCTATGATCAATTGAAAATGGGTTTTAGAAATGTTTGCAAAACTCAGTTTGCCCTGAAAATGTGAGCCCCTTTTATTAGCGAATTATTTCTTCCATCCCATGTCATCCCATTCTTCCATGTCTAGTTGGCAGCCGGTATCAAGCGGAGTGTCGCAAGGGTCGGTCCTGGGGCTGGTTTTGTTCAATACCTTCATTAATGGTCTGGAGGATGGCGTGGACTGCACCCTGAGCAAGTATGCAGATGACACTAAACTGGGAGGAGTGGTAGATATGCTGGAGGGTAGGGATAGCATACAGAGGGACCTAGACAAATTAGAGGATTGGGCCAAAAGAAATCTGACGAGGTTCAACAAGGCAAAGTGCAGAATCCTGCACTTAGGACAGAAGAATCCCATGCACTGCTACAGATTAGGGACCGAATGGCTAGGCAGCAGTTCTGCAGAAAAGGACCTAGGGGTTACAGTGGATGAGAAGCTGGATATGACTCGACAGTGCGCCCTTGTTGCCAAGAAGACTAATGGCATTTTGGGCTGTATAAGTAGGGGCATTGCCAGCAGATGGAGGGACATGATCATTCCCCTCTATTCGACATTGGTGAGGCCTCATCTAGAGTACTGTGTCCAATTTTGGGCCCCACACTACAAGAAGGATGTGGAAAAATTGGAAAGAGTCCAGCGGAGGGCAACAAAAATGATTAGGGTGCTGGAGCACATGACTTATGAGGAGAGGCTGACGGGACTGGGATTGTTTAGTTTGCAGAAGAGAAGAATGAGGGGGGATTTGATAGGTGCTTTCAACTACCTGAAAGGGGGTTCCAAAGAGGATGGATCTAGACTGTTCTCAGTGGTAGCAGATGACAGAAGAAGGAGTAATGGTCTCAAGTTTCAGTGGGGGAGGTTTCGGTTGGATATTAGGAAAAACTTTTTCACTAGGAGGGTGGTGAAGCACTGGAATGGGTTAGCTAGGAAGTGGTGGAATCTCCATCCTTAGAGGTTTTTAAGGCCCGGCTTGACAAAGCCCTGGCTGGGATGATTTAGTTGGGGATTGGTCCTGCTTTGAGCAGGGGGTTGGACTGGATGACCTTCTAAGGTCCCTTCCAACCCTGATATTCTAGGATTCCAGCTGTAGTTCTCCGGTGTCTATTTTTCACTCTTCCCTGTGGCCAGGGAGCTGAGATAACTGTCTGGGAGTCCGGGTTAACCTGAGAGTCTGCAGGCAACGTAAAAGGGAATCATAAACCTTACTGTCCAGCACGGTGAGCAACAGACATGAGAAATGCATATACTGATTCGCAGCGCTCTGCCTTCCTGTCACCGTAAGGAGATTTCCTCTCTCTGCTGAGCAGGATTTCAGTGAGTTGCCTGTTTCTGCATTAAAGTTAGTGCTAACGGCTCAGGAAGGGTTCAAGGGTGCAATTAAATGAAGTGATTTTCCAAGTAAAATTGGAAGTGCAAATGAATTGGAAATAGTTTAGACTTTGTCCTTCTATCTGTCTCAGGACCTTCCTTTTTGGGTTTTTGTGGATTTTTCTCTGGTTCACTCAAGTTTTCCAATTCAGCAACTTCACTGCCCTGTGCAGCCAAGGCCTTTGCAGTGAGGATCTCTGTTATCAGAGGGTTCACAACAAGAATGGGCCACACAATGGCCAGATTCTGCTCTCACAATCTTTCTTTAGTGGGTCACTCCAAATTGACACTGGCCTCCCTGAAAGCAAAATCAGGGCCCACCTTTTTTGGAATCCCCATCTTTCATGGCAGGGCTCAGAATGCCCCAGAAACTGGGAATTTCCTTCAGACTTTCAGCATTTTAACAGAATAGGCCCTCTGTAGGAGGAACAGAAGCCGTAATTTTTGCAGCTCAGAGCCGAAAGTTAAACAGATTAAAGGGTGAAATATTGTCCCCAATGAGATCACCATAAATCCACATGTAAGGACTTAAATAAATGGCCTGAATTACACCAGCCATGAGCCTCCAGGTACTTCAACTTAAGTCATCCTGTGGCCTCTAACGATGGTTGAGCTCTGTAGTGAGTCGGTGTGGCTCCCCGTCGCCCCGGAGAGGGAAGAGCACATCTGGAGGCCGCAGTGGGCGGAGCCAGGGAGCACTGATCCCGCCCCTCAGAGGGTCAGGCGGTGACACGGAAGCATAAAGGCTGGCCCTCAGAACTCAGTCAGGCCCCAGCCGCCGAAGAGACCAGACGTCTCCAGCCCAGCTCGGGGCTGGGAAACCTCTGCAGCCCGGAGCGGCCGCCGGGAGCCGCCGGGCCTGCCCTGCGCCCGCTACCCAGAGGAGCCGCCGGGCCTGCCCTGCGCCCGCTGCCCAGAGGAGCCGCCGGGTCTGCCCTGCGCCCGCTACCCAGAGGAGCCGCCGGGCCCGCCCTGCGCCTACTATCCAGAGGAGCTGCCGAGCCTGCCCTGCGCCTACTATCCAGAGGAGCCGCCGGGCCTGCCCTGCGCCCGCTACCCAGAGGAGCCGCCGGGCCTGCCCTGCGCCCACTATCCAGAGGAGCCGCCGGGCCTGCCCTGCGCCCGCTATCCCGAGGAGCCGCCGGGCCTGCCCTGCGCCCGCTACCCCAAGGAGCCGCCGAGCCTGCCCTGCGCCCGCTACCCTGAGGAGCTGCCGGGCCTGCCCTGCGCCCGCTACCCCGAGGAGCCGCCGAGCCTGCCCTGCGCCCGCTACCCCGAGGAGCCGCCGAGCCTGCCCTGCGCCCGCTACCCCGAGGAGCCGCCGGGCCTGCCCTGCGCCCGCTACCCCGAGGAGCCGCCGGGCCTGCCCTGCGCCCGCTACCCCGAGGAGCCGCCGAGCCTGCCCTGCGCCTACTATCCAGAGGAGCCGCCGGGCTTGCCCTATGCCCACTACCCGGAGGAGTTGCCGGACTTGCCGAACGACGCCTGGCCGGACGAACCCATGGTCCAGGACCCCCCCGAGGCCGACATCAGCGCCCAGGTAGGCCCAGAGGGGGAGAGTGGAAGTAGCCCGGGGGCAGCTGACCCCAGTCTGGCTGCAGCATTACCAGAGCCTATGTCAGTGTGTTGCGGCCAGGATCCCCACTGACTAAGCAGAGGGCCTTCTGCCGCTGCTAGGGACCCGGGCTGGGACGCAGTGGAGTGGGAGGGCCTGCGTCCCCCCTGCCACCCAACCCGTGGGTGGCAGTCTCCCCCTCCCCAGGCCTGTTGAGACTTAGTTTATATTGGTGCTCAGCCCTGACTGAGGGCCTGAGCGCCTGCCCCGGCGTTTGTTGCCCCGCCCTGACCTAGGGCCTGGGCCTAAATACTTTATACTGTTGCTCAGCCCTGACCGAGGGTCTGAGCGCCTGCCCCAGCATTTCTTGCCCCTCCCTGACCTAGGGCCTGGGCCTAAGTACTTTATACTGTTGCTCAGCCCCGACTGAGGGTCTGAGCCCGAACATAACGTTAGTGTCCGCCCGAAGCTAGGGTCGGGCTTATCGTGCCTCTCAGGACAGCAAGGACCGCCGGGGAAAACCTGCCGCCAGACAGAGTGCCCAGCCCCGGTGGGTAGTGAGTCGGTGTGGCTCCCCATCGCCCCGGAGAGGGTCGAGCCCCAGCAAATTCATGTACAAGCTCATTTGACCCAAAGAAGAACTGACAGGAGAATTGCTGAAATCTCAAACCCACAGGCTTAGAGATTCAAAACAATTAGAATATCAATTCTTTTGTGGGGCGGGAGGAGGGATCTGCTCTCTCTGTTCCCTGGCATCTCTGGCTCTGGAGAGGATGAGAAGAACCAAAAGGCAGTAAAAAGAAAAGCATATTTCTGGTTTAGAGCAAACCAGTTGGGGTTGGAAATCTCACCGGGAGAGTTCCAGGAACGCACAGTGTGTGTGTGTGTGTGTGTGCTGCGGGGAGGGGGAGGGATGTGCAGTATCCAGATCACAGTGGCATGGAGTCCGGATGCTGGATGAAACAGAGAATGCACATCCCACCTAATGCACAGACCAGAGAGGTATAATGAGACCTCCTAGGGTAGGGGGTGTCTCAGACTGTAATGGCATGTGGACCACACTGTAGCAGATTGTCTCTGACACCATCCCACATCCCAACTATCCCTCCTCCCGTGAGCAACCCCACTACAGTGTCGAGGTGACATCAGCAATTGCCAAGATGGAAAAGCAGCTTCAGGAAGGGGTGTCTGGGTTTCAAAGGGGCTGCAATACCTTAAAGCTTTGTGTTGATTTGAGGAAGAGGTACTCATGCTGGCGCCTTTTAATCTCCACATCCTCTCTCCCTCCCACCAAGTCTGTCCCTCTCTCCTTCCCTGCACAGCCTGAGCTGTTGCTCGGGTTTCTTTTGCCCAAAGAAAGGCTGTTCAGGCTGATCTTCCCTTTTTCTCTGGGGCAGGCAGACACTGAGTTTAACCTAGTCTGAGGAGGTGTTTCTGTTGTTGTGGGGTCTGGCACCTGGTTTTGGTCCTGGGTGAGGGGTATCATGGTGTGGCAGGGTTGGAAGTTCGGGGGGGAACCTATATGGAGAAGTAGCCAGCACTGGGGTTCTGGGGTCTGGATCGGGGTGTACATGGGCAGGTGAGGAGCACTGAGGGATATGGAGGCAGGGAGGGACCTTCCTTGGCCCAGAGTGTGTTTGGGGTGGCAGGGTTGTCAGATTCTCTTTGTCCTGCCAAACCACAGAACTGCAGCCTGGGTGTCACAACCTTTACTCAATGTTGTTTCCAATGGTTGTTGTTGAATGTTCATTATGTAAATTCACCGGTGAAATGCCTGTTCTTTGCTCATCAGTTGATTCAATTCTGCATTATACTCTGATCCCCCTGTCCATAGTCTCCTTCCCCATCCCAGGCTACCCTGATTCCAACAGCACACTGGTCTCCACTATCTTCTCCATGGTCCCCAATCATCCCTGGCTCGCACAACCTCCAAGCCTCCTCACACTCCCCACAGCTCTTCCTCTGCAGGGGGTGAGGTACCTCCCATTACACCTGCTCCCTTGGCTGCAGGGTATCAGTGACTGTGTTTCACCCATGAGAAATCTCATGAGTGGTAAATGCCAAGGCCGGCACCTGGGCAGCTTCTCTTGTTACACCCATACACACCGCAGGGCGGTTCAAGGACTGCTACACAGGAACAACTTGGAAGCTGCGAAGCATGCCCATTCTATAATAAGAGCAGCAACTCTGGGAAATATGGGGTGTAGATAAGTACAGCTGTCATGTGCAGGAATCCCTGGTAGCAGACTGAAGGAGTGTGCCACTGGGACAGAGACGGTAAAGAACAGATGCTCTGGTACTATTTGCCAGCCGGCTCTGTCACTCAGTATTGGCAAGGATTGTACATTTATTCCTCAGTGCAGAGATTTTATGGCTCAAGTCATTATTTTTCTCACCTAAAATGTTCATCCATACAGTGCCTCACAGGACTCTCAGACTCGTGAAACACACACGTAGTGTAATGCTTCAAAGGCGCCACAGTCACATGAGAATTTCTCCCCTTGGGCCTAAATTCAAAATGGTCATGAATAGAAAAAAAAAGCCTCCAGCTGACTCCTGGAGACATGTTTGGAGATTTCAAGGCCAGACCATGTGATCATCTTGTCTGTATAACACAGGCTTGTAGAACATACCCCCAAAATTATTCCTAGGGCAGATCTTGTAGGGAAACATCCAACCTTGATTTAAACTTTCTCAGTGATGAAGAATCCTCCAAGACCCTTGGTAAATTGTTCTAGTGGTTAATTACTCTCACCCTTTAATAAATGTATACTTTATTTCGAGTCAGAATTTCTTTAACTTCAGCTTCCAGACGTTGGCTCATGTTACACCTCTGTATGCTAGGCTGAAAGGACTATTATTAAATATTTGTTCCCCATGCAGGTACTTACAGACTGTTATCAAGCCACCATTTGACAATCTTTGTTACACTAAATAGATTGAGATCTTTGAGTCTATCACTGTAAGGCAGGTTTTCTAATCTTTTACTAATTCTTCTGATTCTTCTCTGAATTCTCTTCAGTGGGGGGGAGGGATAGCTCAGTGGTTTGAGCATTGGCCTGCTAAACCCAGGGTTGTGAGTTCAATCCTTAAGGGGGCCACTTGGGGATCTGGGGCAAAATCAGTACTTGGTCCTGCTAGTGAAGGCAGGGGGCTGGACTCGATGACCTTTCAAGGTCCCTTCCAGTTCTAGGAGATGGGATATCTCCATTAATTATCCATCTTTAATCCTGGACACCAGAACTGGACACAGGATTCCAGCAGCAGTTGCACCAGTGCCAAATACAGAGGTAAAATAACTGTGCTGCCTCTCCTTGAGATTCCCCTGGTTAGCATCCCAGGATCTCATTGGCTGTTTTGGCCACAGGGTTGCACTGGGAGCTCACGTTTAGATTATTATCCCTTCACATCCCAAAATCTTCTTCAGAATCACTGTGCTTCCCACAATAGTCCCCCATCATGTAAGGATCACCTACATTCTTTGTTCCTAGTTGTATATATGGCCATATTAGAACATGTATTTTTTACTTTGACCCAGTTTACAAAACAATCCAGATTGCTCTGAATCAGTGACCTGTCCTCTTCATTATTTACGATTCCCCAATTTTTGTGTCATCAACAAACTTCATTGATATTCAGGCATGAGAAGGGTTAGCAGCTGAATTTCTCTTCTCAGTTAACAGTTAATTTTTGTCTGCAAGAAATTGTCTCACCAAAAGACACAGGAGAAGTAACAGAGCTGCAGCCTGTAGCCCTACAAACAAAGACCCTTGTGACCCTCATGCCCATTCCTTTGAGCACAAAGTCATAGCCTAGAACAATAACTGATTCCCTCTAGTTCTGCAATATCCTGTGACGGGGTGCCCAGTAGTACACAGAATAGTATAAATGATGGTGAAACATTGACTCAGTGACCTCATGGCATTGTATTTTCTGTAGGATTCTCAATCCCACTCCTCCTGTCTGTGCTTGCACTTTGGGTAGGGTTTCACAGAGCTGTGTACCATGATGTCCAGTTCCCTGTCCTGAGTTCATAGTTTAATTACAACCTTTTTATATGTATGAGGAGTAAATGTTGCCATGTCACTGCTCAATCCCCTTTCTGGATTTTAAATAACTATAAGATATTTATCGTACCTATTTGTTACAAAGTGTGTAACCCCCCTCTCTGTGCTTCTCTCCCTTCATAGGCACCTTGAGCATTTCTGATTCCTATCAACACATCGACCACGTCATGGCAGCTTTCAACCTCTCCCCCTTTGACCCTTCATCATTCTTCCTAACAGGCATCCCTGGCCTGGAAGCTGCCCATGTCTGGATTTCCATCCCTTTCTCTGTGTTCTACATTATCAGCCTATTGGGAAATTTCATGGTTCTGTTTGTTGTAAGCAAAGAGCAGACCCTGCACAAGCCAATGCACCTGCTTCTCTGCATGCTGGCGATCACAGACATTGGCATGTCTACCTCCGTTGTGCCAAAGGCACTGTGTATATTTTGGTTCAATTTGACCAGTATTACTGTGGGTGGCTGCCTCACGCAGATGTTCTTCCTTCATGCGATTTCTGCTATGCAGTCAGCCCTCCTTGTGACAATGGCCTTCGATCGCTACATTGCTATATGTAACCCTCTGAGATATGCCACCATCCTCACCAACTCACGGATAGCTAAACTAGGGCTAGTGGGTTTGATAAGAGCTGTTCTCGTTGTTCTGCCCCTGCCTCTGCTCCTGAGCAGGCAGCCATTCTGTGCCAACCGCATTATCCCAAACACATACTGCGATCACATAGCTGTTGCAAAGATTTCATGTGGGGACACCACAGTCAACGGGATGTACGCCTTGGTGGTAGGGCTTGTATGCACTGGGTTAGACCTGACACTCATTGCCCTGTCCTACATTCTGATAATCAGGGCCCTCTTCAGAATATCCTCAAAGAAAATCCACCAGAAAGCCCTCAACACCTGCACAGCCCACATTTTTGTGATGTTGATGTTTTATCCTCCCTTCATCTTCTCCTCTCTGACACATCGGTATGGTCAGGGCATTGCTCCCCACATTCACATCATGTTGGCCAACCTCTATTTTGTTGCCCCCCCCATGCTCAACCCTATCATTTATGGGGCCAAAACCAAAGAGCTTCGTGACAAAGTGTGCAAATACAGCTACAGAAGGTGATTGCCTGGGGCCACTGACTTTAAACATGCATGACAAAAGGGGGAAGACTACCTCCCAGTTAATCAAGGGTACTCTGTCCCAGTTCGGCTGAGCTTAGCATTGTGGAAGTTGAAAGTCTGAGAAGCTCCTCAAGTCTAACATCTTATCACTCCATCACCAAGCACAGCTCTCTCTGCTGCTCACTTTCCTCTCTCGGACCATCACCTGTTCTCTTTGAGTCACCATTTCCATGACTTCTAGACTACCAGAAGATATTGCAGCTTTCTGAAACAAGGTGGCGTTCGATTAGAGCCTGTGTGAACAGGGTTCTTAATGAGTTTGAGGAACTGAAGCTTTGTTTTCTGATAACCAAAGACAAAGAACACAACTACAATGGTAAACTTTTAAATCATATGTACAGTGATCTGGTGAACAAAATTTACCTGATATTTCTACATCCAATCCATCAGAAAGCCTGGAGGATAAACCAAATGTTTCTATTGGAAAGTGCTCATACAGGAAGACTGCTGCAGGAATTGAGGATATTCTACTAGAGATTATTGGTGAAAGTTGTGAAATTGTGTTTTTGAGAACTGGACTGTATTACTCTGGATTTGAGGGGTGTTTACCCCACATTGAGGTGAAGCCAATTGCAACAAGAGGGTATACACTCAACCACTATGAGTTAATACAATAGAACACCACATAGTTCAGGGTTACTTGGAAAGCAGCCTTTTAGATGCAAGGTTAAAATCTAACTGGCAGTTTCTGCTTATCAGAATGGGGGCAGTGGACAGACGAGTAAATAAGTGAGAATTGAAGAATATAAATGGATGAAAACCTTGAGTCTAGATGCCTGTGATATTAGAAGTTTATTGTAAATTAGGAATAGTGATGGTCCAGTGGTGTCACTATGGATTTTGTAAAAGTTATAAAAGATTAGCTAATACGGTGCACTTTGGAGCAGTCCTTTGAAGCCAGCTTGAGAAACCTTTTCCCTCACACACTTTCACCCCAGCAGCTGAGCAACTGGCCATTGCAAATCTGCTGTTAATTACTCTATACAGTTCCAGACTGTTCTAAACCAATTCCTTATGTCTGTGTGTGCTTCAGTCTAATGAACTGCGGTGTTAGACAAGACAAAATTGCTCTGTTCCTATTGATTGATTCCTGACACTGCCTGGAGTGAAATACTTAAGTTGACCATGCTGGGCTTTCTCAAAAATCTGTTCAAGGGACTGCTATGTTTAACTATAACATTGCCTGGGAGTCCAATAACTTATCACTTGGCACAATTGATTTTGGATTCGCTTTCAGCTGGAACTTTAAAAATACATACGAACCATTCCCATTGTCCAAGATGTGAATAGTAGGTGTCAACATTTCATTTTGCAGTTTGTGAAACAGATGATATAGAGATTGCCACCAAACATTCAGGTGATTGCCTCACTTTCACATCCTAGATTGGCTGATATCTCATTCCTGTCATTGTATTGTGGTGAAGAATTTTGCCTATGGCTCACTGTCCTCATACTCAGAACAGCCAAGTAGAGCAGTTTTGGGTTGAAGGTCTCGAACCCATGGATGCGGCTGGGGCCAAAGACTTTAGTGAACTTGGCTTCTTTGCTCTTTCATTGCTATTGCTAGTTTTTAGCAACACTGCAGGTGAAAGACTGTTTTCTCACAGGAACCTGATTAAAAAAAACCCTACGAACAAGATGCAAGAGGAACTTTTAGAAAACATTCCTCATGTTAGGGCTTACAGGCAATGACACAAAATCTGATGTGAAGAGTGCATCAATGGAGGAAATGTTTGCACTGCATGACAAGCAGCAGAAGCAGTCTAATTGTGACAAAAAACAGCAAGGATGAAAGGTTGTCTTTTAGCAAACTCGTTCAACACAAAATATGTTGACTTTCTACCATCACTGAATGCAATTAGAAATAAATAATATAATAATGTCATTGACGTTTTTACACTACATAAGTTTTGGGCTCATTTGGGGCTATTTTAACACTATTATTCACCATTTTTTCTCTTTGAAACACCTGCCAACCATCAACCAAGATACAATCAAGTACTAGGGCTTTGACTCTGAATTTGATTGTCATCTCATAGATTTGTTGCTAATGTGGACAAACTCTTGCTGGGGCTTGTATCTTTTTTTTAAAAAAATCAAATCTGTAGTAGGTATGTAATGAAAGCCTTTGTTTGTTTTTTGACGTATAGATGAATGTCTGAATTAAAAACAACAACAACAACTTTGTTTCAAGAAATAGATGGGGCGACACTTAGGTTACTTTTTACCTTATTTTGGGGCTATAAATGCAGTAGAATTCTAGCAAACCACCTCAAGATGAGCTGGAGGCAGAGCAGCAGCAGCCAGAAACACAAGGGCCAGAGAGAAGGAGCCTAGAAGGAGGGCTGGGCTTGAGGCAGAGTGGGGAGCTGCAGCTGCAACAGACCAGAACTGGGAGCTGGGTCTGCACAGACCTGCTGCACTAACGGGGAGCCAGGGATGAGCTACAGTGGGGAGCTGTGGGGCCAGAGCCAGGATAGTGGATGCCGGCCATGCCACAAGTAACATGGCAGCCGAGCACAATGAGAAGTGCGGAGAGCAAGGTGGGGCCATGGGCAGGGAGACGTCACCAGACAATAGGGCCTTGAAGGCTGGACTGAGAAGTTTGGATATGGGGAGGGCAGTTGCTGGGGAGAAGAGTCCTGTCACCTAGACCCTCAGGGCATGTGGCCACTGTTTGAACTAGTCTCACTGCAGCGCAGCCAGGGCCTGGGCAGGAGGCCTGGGATGTGTGAGGAACAGGCTGCGAACTTTTCTTACGTCCCAGGGACAGCTGTTTGTGATGTTTCCATGCGCACAGACCAGGGCTCCTCGTTACCTTGAACCTTTCCCATTTTTGTCTTACTATTTTACAGTTGCTGTTTAATAAAATATATTTGGTTTGAACTTAATGTTCCAGAGGTTGACAGTGCGTTGCATGAAAAATACTTTGTGTTTGTTTTAAACCTGCTACCTATTAATTTCGTTTGGTGGCCCCTTGTTCTTGTATTATGAGAAGGAGTAAATAACACTACCTTGTTTACTTTCTCTATACCACTCATGATTTTATAGACCTCTATGATATCCCCCGTTAGTCGCCTCTTTTCCAAGCTGAAAAGTCCCAGTTTTATTAATCTTTCCTCATACAGAAGCTCTTCTATACCCCTAATCATTTTTGTTGCCCTTTTCTGAACCTTTTGCATTTCCAATATATCTTTTTTGAGATGGGGCGACCACATCTGCAGGCAGTATTCAAGGTGGGGGCGTACCATGGATTTACATAGAGGCAATATTTTCTGTCTTATTATCTATCCCTTTTTTGGTGATTCCCAACATTCTGTTCACTTTTTTGACTGCCGCTGCACAGTGAGCGGATGATTTCAGAGAACATCCACAATGACTCCAAGGTCTCTTTCTTGAGTGGTAACAGCTAATTTAGACCCCTCCATTTTATATACACCTCTACCCCGATATAACATGACCCGACATAACATGAATTCGGATATAATGCGGTAAAGGAGCGCTCCGGGGGGCAGGGCTGCGCACTCCGGTGGATCAAAGCAAGTTCGATATAATGCGGTTTCACCTATAACGCGGTAAGATTTTTTGGCTCCCGAGGACAGCGTTATATTGGGGTAGAGGTGTATATATATTTGGGAATATGTTTTCTAATGTGCTTTACTTCTATCATTTGAATCTTCCAAAAGCCTAGGAGGGGATCCTCCTAATAAACTCATTGTGACCCTGCACCCCATATTCTTCAGAGTTATAGAATTATGACATAATTATGATACATTTTGTACCTGATATGTCTTGTCAGGTGTCATTGGAAAACTGAGGATTTGGTGAAAAGGATTATCCTATTTGTGCGCATGTATCATTTTTGTATCTGAAGTTACGAATATTGACTATGTATCTGTATTTCAAGTTCTGACCCCAGCAGAGAACACCTACCTAAAAGGCCACCATACTGAAATGGCCCCAGGACAATGCATCAGGGAAACTCCATGACTGTTCCCGTGTAAAATGTGGGATACCATGTGAGATGAACTCATTTTGGTCATTTTGGTCTGGGGACTGGTGAATGAATCACACAGTGAGTGGACAAATCCCATTGTCCTACTTGTGACGCAGAATAGCACAACCCTAATCTGCATCCATTTTTGAAATTTCACAGTATTCAAATTTGATGCTTCCCCGATGCAGAGAGTTGATGAACTTATTAGAACAGTTTGAGCTGCCACTTTAGACCTCACAAATGGAAACTGGCAAATACCTTTGATGCCAGAATGCTGGGAGAAGAAAGCACTTCGCATTGCATCAATTCAAGATCACATCATTTGGCCTCCACAGTGTGTCAGTGACTTTTCAAGGGCTAATGGACTGGATATTACAACTGCAGGGGGTGTGTGCATTATTACACTGCTCCGATTAACTGAAACGGGTTTCGGTCACGTAACTCGTGGTGGCATTCCCACACATAGTGCATTACACACAGAAAAGAAAGTCATGGCCAATTGCTAGGCTGCACAATCAGCAAGACTCGGTTTGCCCTGACAATCTGAGCTCCTGGTATTTGCGAATCATTTCTTCGCTCCCACGTGAGACTCTCAAGCTGCAGTTCTCCAGGGTCTATTTTCTGCTCTTCCTACTGCTCACGGATTCAAGGGAATTGTCTGGGAGTCCTGCCAACCGGAGAGTCCACAGGGACTGTACAGGGGAATCATAAAGGACACTGTCCAGCACGCTGAGTGTCAGACACGTGAGATTCATACGCTGATACTGCAACAGGAAAGCAGAGCCCTGGGTAAGGAGATTTCCTCTCTGCTGAGTGGTATTTTGGTGAGTGGCTTGTTTCTGCCCTAAAGTTAGTGATGAGGGCTGAGGCAGGGATCCAAGGTTCAAATCAAGAACCATCTGGGCAGGAATTCACCAGCACAGTGACTTGAACTGTTTTATTGTCAGAAACACCCAGAGATTTGCCTGGCATAATTGGAACGATAAATGTATTGGAAATAGATCAGACTTTTTTTTAAGATCAGTTCCTTGTGTCTTACTGTGTCCTTCTATCTGTCTCAGTAACTCTCTTTCTTTGGGTGGAATCATTTTTCCTCTTGATCGCTCAAGTTTTCCAATTCAGCAACTTCACTGTGCTGTGAGGTAGTGCAGCCAAAGCCTCTGCAGTGGGTCTCTTTGCTACCAGAGAGTTCACAACAAGAATTGCATACACAGGAGTTCTCAGATTCTGCTGTCACTGTCTGCCATCAGCGGATCTCTCCTTCAGACTCATTCAGCACCCTAACACAATGGTGCTCTCTGTAGCAGGACCTGAAGCCGGGATTATCACTGTCGAAAGTTAAATAGGTTAAAAGGTGAAATCTTGGCCCCATTGAGATCACCCTAAATCCACATCTAGGAACTTAAATAAATGACCTGTTTACACCAATCATGAGCCTTCAGTGACTTCAACTGGAGTCGTCCCATGGCTTCTAAGGATGAGTGAGCTCATTTGGACCAAAGAAGAACTGACATGAGAGGAGAGTTGCTAAAATCTCAAACTCACAGGCTTAGAGGTTCAAAACAATGAGTATAAACAATATTTTCAGGGATAGAGAGGGATCTGCTCTCTCTGTGCCCTTGCATCTCTGGTTCTGGAGAAGATGAGGAGAACCAATATGAATAAAAATAAAAGCATGTTTCTGGCTTAGAGGAAACAAGGCAGTGCTGGGAATCTCACCGAGGGAGGTCCAGGAATGCACAGTCTTTGTGTGTCTGTGTGTGTGTGTGCGCTTGAGGGAGTGGGGGGAGGAAGGCATGATAGCGGGATATGCTGTCTCTATATCAGTGGCCCAGAGCCCTGAAACCGGGCAAAATATCGAATTTGCATCCTTCCTAATGCACAAACCAAAGAGGCGTTGAGCTCTGTTGAGCACAAAGTCATAGCCCAGCAGGATCATGTCTGTTTCCATGGCGGACACTTGGCTTCTTTCCAACTAGGAATGGCCTCGGGGGGTCAAACCTATGGTACATCTAGTCCATTTTCCACTCTCCGACCGTGACAGCCACAGCTGCTGCAGAAGGTGTAAGAAACCCAGTAGCAGGTGGATGGGGACGGTGACTTGACCATCATGAGGCATCACCCTAACACCTAACCGCTAGAGATTGGCTTGTGCCCTGAAACACATGGGCGTATAGACTTTCCAAAATATTTATGTAGCTGTAAGTAATGTAACTGGATACTCACTATCCATGTAAATGTCCAAACCCTTCCTGATTCTTGCTTATCTCGTGACCTCAACTACCACTTGTGGTAAGGATTTCCTCAGTCTATTTAAGCATTGAGTGAAGCAAGCATTCTTTATTTATCTGTTTTGATTTTGCCATGTTTCAGTATAATTGAATGTCCACTTGATCTTGTGTTATGAGATATGGAGAACACAGTCTCAATCTGCCCTCTAACAGTGAGTATTTTATAGACTTTTCTTGTGTCCCCTCTTATTCATCTCCTTTGTAAAGGTAACAATCCCAGTCTTTTCAACCTCTCTCCATATCAGTTTCCCCAGGCCCTTGATCATTCTCATTGCCTTCCCTGAACCCCTCTAGGTCTACAATATCCTGTGTGAGAAGGATGCCCAATACTACCCATAGGAGACCACAGGAGGGTGAAACATTGACTGACTGATCTCATGATACTGTATTTTCTGTATGATTCCCCATCCCACTCCTCCTGGATCTCAGTGTTTTGCTTAGTTTCTGTCCATGCTTGCACTGTGAACAGGGTTTCACAGAGCTTTGTACCATTATGCCCAGATCCCTGTCATGAGCTCATACAGTTAAATTAGAATCTTGTAAAGTTTTAGGCATACACATTGGCATACACATTGCAGTTATTAACATGAAAGTTTATCTGCCATCATGTTGTCCATTGACCTGGCTTGGTTAGCTCCCTCTGAGGACTTCTCTGGACTTGACTATAACTGAAATAATCTCTATAAATGTTCCCATCTACTTCTTGCCCCCCATTTCTAGACGGTTAATATAGTAAATATTTTATATTTAACTTTATTATTTGCTATAAAGTGTGTAACGCCCCTTGCTGTGCTTCACTCTCTTCACAGGCACCTTGAACATTTCTGAGCTCGATCAACACATTGAGAACTTCATGGCAGCTTTCAACCTCACCCCCTCTGACCCTTCAACATTCATCCTAATGGGCATCCCTGGCCTGGAAGCTGCCCATATCTGGATTTCCATCCCTTTCGCTACATTCTACATTGTTGGCCTGTTGGAAAATGTTATGCTTCTGTTTGTTGTAGGCAAAGAGCAGACCCTGCACAAGCCAATGTACCTGCTACTCTGCATGCTGGCACTCACAGATATCGCCACATCTACCTCCGTCGTTCCAAAGGCACTGTGTATATTTTGGTTCAATTTGAAAGGCATTACTGTGGGTGGCTGCCTCACCCAGATGTTCTTCCTTCA
The DNA here is from genome assembly GCF_028017835.1 of Emys orbicularis. Lineage (NCBI taxonomy): Eukaryota > Metazoa > Chordata > Testudines > Emydidae > Emys > Emys orbicularis. Next base: position 367,790,973 of record NC_088683.1, read on the forward strand.
CACAGTTGCTGTTATAAACTCAACCGTCCTTGTGACAATGGCCTTCGATCGCTACATTGCCATATGTAACCCTCTGAGATATGCCACCATCCTCACCAAAGGACGAATAGCTAAGCTAGGGTTTCTAGGTTTGATCAAAGCTGTTCTCTTCATTCTGCCTATGCCCCTTCTCCTGAACACATTGCCATTCTGTTCCAACCGCGTTATCCCCCACACGCACTGCGAACCTATAGCTGTGGCAAAGATATCGTGTGGGGATATTACAGTCAACAGGATGTATGGCTTAGTGATAGTGTTTGTAGTTGTTGGGTTAGACCTGATGTTCATTGCCCTGTCCTATGGTCTAATCATCAGGGCCCTCCTCAGAATATCCTCCAAGAAAGCCTACCAGAAAGCCCTCAACACCTGCACAGCCCACATCTGTGTGATGATTACGTATTATACTTCCAGCTTCTTCTCCCCTCTCATGCACCGATTCGGTCAGGGCATCGCTCCCCATGTTCACATCCTATTGGCTGACCTCTATTTCCTCATCCCCCCCATGCTCAACCCTATTATTTATGGGGTCAAAACCAAAGAGCTTCGTGACAAAGTGGGCAAATACACCTGCAGAATGTGATTGCCTGGGACATTGAATTTAGCTTGTGTTACAAGAGGGGGAAAGGCTATCTCCTTGATAATCAAGGGTGCTCTGTCCCAGTTTGACTGAGCTCAGCATTGTGGAGGTTCACAGTCTGAGAAGTTCCTCACACCTAATCTCTCATCACTCCATCACGCAGCACTGCTCTCTCCATTGCTGAATTCCCTCTCTCTGACCATCGCCTGACTTCTTTGAGCATGACCCATCAGCCCCCACCCTCTATCCCCCTGTCACATGGCTTTTCTGTAACTCTTACATTACCAACTCTTAGCTGCTACTGCAGATTTCTGATGCAAGGTGGCTTTCCATTAGTTCCTGTGTAAACAGGGTTCTTTATCAGTTTGATCAACAGAAGTTGCAGTTTGAGATAGGCGACGACAAAATTAAGAAACTATCATTTGTACAGTGATACGATGAGTGAAATTTACCTGATTTTTTCTACTTCCAATCCTTAACGAAACCTGGAGGATAAACCAAATAAAGGCTAACTGTAGCAAACTGAATGCAATTAGAAAGAAATAGTATAATAATGCTATAGTTGTTTTTTCATTACAAATGTTTTGGGCTACGTTGGGGCTTTTTTTAATGCCATTTTTTGATTGAAACACCTGCCAACCCTTAGTCAAGATACAAGTACCAGTATTTTGAGTTTGATTGTCATCTCATAGGTGTGTTGCTAATGTGAACAAAATCCTGCTGGGGCTTGTAGCTTTTTTTTTTTTTAAATCAAATCTGTAGTAGGTGTGTAACGAAAGCTTTCATTTGTTATTTTATGTATAGACAAATGTGTTAATAAAAAAACCTTTCTTTGAAAAAAGTGATGGGGCTACTTCCAGGTGAGTTGTTCAATGACTTTGGGCTTCTAATGCAGTGGAAATCTGGCAAGATCCAGAAGGGCCAGAGAAGCAGCCCAGCAGGCAGAGCGGCAGTGCTGAGGCAGAGTGGGGAGCTGCAGCTGGAGCAGCAGACAAGAACGGGTACTGGGTCAGCACAGACCAGCAGCTCCAAAGGGAGCCAGGGATGAGCTACAGTGGGGAGCTGCGGGGCCAGAGCCAGGATAGAAGATGCCAGCTGTGGCACAAGTAACACAGTAGCTGAGATCAATGAGCAGCTGGGGAGAGCAAGGTGGGGCCATGGGATGAAGGCCCAGCAAAGGGAGATGTCTCCTGACAGGAGGGCCTTCAAGGTCCGACTCAGGGGTGGGGACGGGACTTGAACCCAATGTGAGGGCGGGTGTTGGGAAGAAGGGCCCTGCCACCTAAAATCTGTGGGCTCTGCTGACCTTCTGTACCAGTGAGTGCCACTCACAGTATCTTGTGGATATCTTCATTATACAAACTCCCTCCCGCTCCGCCATCTTGGTCACTGTTTCAATTATCTTTGCTGGGCTTCCGTGGTAACACCCTGATAGGACGTACGGGGGCACAGCAATTGTCCCAGGCTGTCTGCAAATGACTGAAGGCCAAAGGCAGAAATGATACAAATAGTGGAAAGTGTATTTGGTATGTGTGATAAGTGACTGGTCAGTCAAGGTATAATGCTACACCTGTTCCACTTAGCTCATGATGGGAGAAGTTCCTTTGCAAATAGAATCTCTAAAAACTTTACAAGTTTTTCTTTTTTTAAATGATAGCTGGCATGGTGGCGCCTTGTAACAGAGGCCTGGTGTGAGGCCTGAGCTAAAATAATCAAAACTTTGCAGCTATAAAGCAAAATTAAGTGTGAGCAAGAGGCAGGCTCACAGAATCCATCAAGAACAGGGCTGGTATTGCAGAAACACACACTTATAAGTAGTGTTAGGTATAAGAATATAGACAAACACATTCCAGAAAGGTGGTATTAGAACACCTCTACACAAAACACATTCCTCAATGAGAACAGGAACACACTGATCCATCTTAAGGATAATGTCAGGGATAACAGCATAATGGATGGAGATGTCCAAGGTAATGTGCAGTCCCTGGATACGTCAATGGTTGACACCCTAATATTTCAAAGGGTGGCATCCTGATACAGCAGGAGCAATATGTAACTTGTTCAGATTGGTGTATAAAAATGTGTCTCAGAGGACGTGTCCTTGTCTGGCCTAGGTGATAGTGGAAAGTCCCGCCACTAACTGAGCTAGTCCATTGCAACAGGCATACACGTGTTAGTGTATCTGTAACAATTGAGCAGGGCATTAGGACCACACTTCATTGTCAATAAACTTGACCAAATTCCTTCTCTATGAACTGAGTCTGTGGATTTATTGGGCAGATCAGTCGGAGCTGGCTGTATGGGCTATCTGGCCAGAGTCAGTACAGCACACAGAGAGAACATACACACACAGCCAGACATCTGTCAACAGTGCACAATATGTAACTACCAGAGAATTGGTCCTGCTCATTGAGGCACATCAAATGGGCCCAATTGGAGTTTTGGTCTTCAGCACTTGGAATCAGTGTCCAGGGTGAGCCTGGCTCAGAACCTCATCAAAGCATCAGAACCTCAACAAGACATCAAATCCCTCCCCAACTGCCACCTGTGCGATCAGGGGTCTTGCCCCAGCACTGGAAACCTAACAATAAACCCCAGCCAAACCCACAATTCCACACACAGCAGCTGCACACATGCTGAGCGGGCAGAGGAAACTGTTCCAACAGGGGCTGCGGCAGGCTGGAATTGGGGGAAGCGTCATTTCCACATTATACCTAAAACCCTGCTAGCAAGAAAGGTTTCATCTGTAGAATGGATGGGTCTGGAGTGGGTGCATGAAGGAGGCAGCCAGGCATGTCACTGATGAGCAGCACTGGCAATTCACCTTGTGCAGTTTAGGCAGAGCTGCTGTGGAGCGTGCCCAAATGTCTTGTCCATATTTTACTCCTCACAAGTAAAGAAACACACGTTAAAGCATCAGAGAGACTTGGAGAAGCACCAAAGGTCTCAGATTCTAAGCAGAGACTTTAAGCTTCTGAGGTGGATCCTGCATTGTAAGAACAGAGCTTGGTGATTTTTCATAACACTTGAACGATCCACATCCCATCTCAGGAGGACACTGTGACTACTGGACGGGGGATTCCGAGGCAATATTATGTATAACTCTTTTAGGCTCCCCCCATGTCCTGCACCTCAGCGTCTCTCTTTGCTGGAGTGCAGGCCAGTGCTCTGTCTTTCCAGGACTTTTCAGAAAACGTTTCACAGAGTGAAATCTTGGGGCTATTGTATGTAAAACCCTGACAAAGAGATGTTAATTGTTCCTAGTCAGTTTCAAGGAGAGAGGACCATACATCTGTTAATGGAGATTCTCTACATCCTAGGAAGGAAGGAAGGATGGATGATGGTAAAATACAAGTAGGATCTGATGAGAAACAGTCAAAGGGAAAAGATTCCCATAGTGAATGGTAATGAACATGGGGCATGTTCAGAAATTAAAATAGTGAAAGAACAAGTTAAAATTTACTTAGCAAGTTAGATATATTCAGTAAACCAGTGGTTTTCAAACTATTGTACTGGTGACCCCTTTCACATAGCAAGCCTCTGAGTGCGACCCCCCCTTATAAATTAAAAACACTTATTTATATATTTAACACCATTATAAATGCTGGAGGCAAAGTGGGGTTTGGGGTGGAGGCTTACAGCTCACGACCCCCCATGTAATAACCTTACGACCCCCTGCGGGGTCCCGACCCCCAGTTTGAGAACCCCTGCAGTAAACATATACAGTTCTTTGTCTGGTTTGCTATTTAGTTCCTCAACCTCAAAAGGGGGAACTGGTAGGCCATTTAGCTATGCTAAAGTTTCCAAACACTCATACTAACTTGCTCTAGCTAATCATACAGGACATAGACCTGTAGGTCCCTTGCATTATAGCCAACTATTACGAATAATTATTATAAATAGCATATATTGGAATTCAGCATCAACAAAAGCCAAGAAAATAATATAATCAATGAAACCAATTAAAAAAACAATAACAAAACTGATAGCAAGTTAGCAAACTGGCCTTATGGGCAAAGTTCCACACTAACTTTAGGCATTTGGGACAAAACTTCATATAAATTATAAAAGCTGAAACGTGTAGCTTTGGGGAATGCATTTTCTGTGTAAAGTGAATGTAACATCATTGCATAAGACGGCTTCCCACAGACTTGTATCCTATAAAATCTTTTTCCTGTACTATTTTATTATGGAATTATAGCAGTAAACTTGACATTGTTTCTTTGCCCTTTTGTATATATTTCATAACAAATGAAAGCTTGGTCAAGCAATTGACTACACAATTGATCAACAGCCAGTATGAATCACTCCTTCCTCTCAGATTCAGTATTTAGACACAATGAAGGGGGGCACCCACAGAAGGAGCACTTAAGGACAATAAGGCCATTGCGGAGAAACAAAATGAACTATTTGCATCGGGCTTCACAGCTGAGGATGTGAGGGAGATTCCTAAACCTGAGCCATTCCTTTTAGGTGACAGATCTGAGGAACTATCCCAGATTGAGGTATCATTAGAGGAGGTTTTAGAACAAATGTATAAATTAAACAGCAATAAGTCACCAGGACCAGATGATATTCATGCAAGAGTTCTGAAGGAACTCAAATGGGAAATTGCAGAACTACTAAATGTAGTCTGTAACCAACCATTTAAATCAGCTTCTGTACCAGATGACTGGAGGATAGCTAATGTGACGTCAATTCTTAAAAAGGGCTCCAGAGGTGATCCTGGCAATTACAGGTTTGTAAGCCTGACTTCAGTACCAGGCAACCTGGTTGACACTATAATAAAGAACAATATTGTCAGACGTATAGATGAACATAATTTGTTGAGAAAGAGTCAACATGGTTTTAGTAAAGGGAAATCATGCCTCACCAATCTATTAGAATTCTTTGAGGGGGGTCAACAAGCATGTGGACCAAGGGGATCCAGTGGATACAGTGTACTTAGATTTTCAGAAAGCCATTGACAAGATCCCTCACCAAGATCCCTTAACCAAAGTAAGTTGCCACAGGAGAAGAGGGAAGGTGCTCTCATGGATTGGTAAATGGTTAAAAGATAGGAAACAAGGAGTAGGAATAAATGGTCAGTTTTCAGAATGGAGAGAGGTAAATAGTGGTGTCCCCCAGGGGGTCTATTCTGGGACCAGTCCTATTCAACATATTCATAAATGATCTGGAAAAAGGGTAAACAGTGAGGTGGCAAAATTTGCAGATGATACGAAATTACTAAAAATAATTAAGATCCAGACAGACAGTGAAATTAGTAGGCAGCTGGTTTAAAACAAATAAAATGAAGTATTTCTTCACACAACACACTCTCAACCTGTGGAAATCCTTGCCCGAGGATGTTGTGAAGGCCGAGACCATAACAGGGTTCAAAAAAGAACTAGATAAATTCATGGAGGATAGGTCCATCAATGGCTATTAGCCAGGATGGAGAGGAATCATGTCCCTAGCCTCTGTTTGCCAGAAGCTGGGAATGAGTGACAGGGGATGGATCATTGATGATTACCTGTTCTGTTCATTCCCTCTGGGGCATCTGGCACTGGTCACTGTCGGAAGACAGGATACTGGTCTAGATGGACCTTTGATCTGACCCAGTAGGGCCATTCTTATGTTCTTACAAGTATGTTAGCAATGAGAAGAAGGTCATAGAAAGTGTGGGACCATTACTGAATAGGGAGGGAACTTAGTGATAGATGATGTGGAAAAAGCGGAACTGCTCAATGCTTTTTTTGCCTCAGTGTTCACAGACAAGGTGAGCTCCCAGACTGTTGCCCTGGGCGACACAGTATGGGGAGGAGGTGAGTAGCCCTCAGTCGTGAAAGAACAGGTTAAGGATTCTTTAGAAAAGTTGGACATGCATAAGTCAATGCGACCAGATGCAATGCATCTGAAGGTGCTTAGAGAGTTGTCTGATGTGATTGCAGAGCCATTGGCCATTATCTTTGAAAAATTGTGGCTATCAGGGGAGGTCCCAGATGATTGGAAAAAGGCAAATATAGTGACCATCTTTAAAAAAGGGAAGAAGGAGAATCCAGGTAACTACAGACCGGTCAGCCTCACCTCAGTCCCTGGAAAAATCACGGAGCAGGTCCTCAAGGTATCCATTATGAAACATTTGGAGGAGAAGACGGTGATCCAAAATAGTCAACATGGATTTACCTTTTGGTGCTTGCATGTTACAAGGCCTTCTCCCTTCTTCTAAGGCAGCAACTGCCTCTTCCTTTGGTATGGCCCAACCTTCAAGGACCTGCTTAGTCCAAGGGCTCTCCCCTACTCGGGTAGTCCAAACAGGAAATAAAGGGGATCAATCAAGTTCAGCATATATGTGAGAGATGAATGCTTCCTTCTCCGGCTGTCCCTGCAGCAGGCCCTCCCTTCCCTCAGGGAGGGACCTCTGGGCAGTTGTTCACGGGTTCTCATGGGGGACTTCAATCACCCTGACATCTGTTTGAAGAGCAATACATCAGTGCACAGGCAATCTAGGAGGTTTTTGAAGAGTGTTGGGGACAACTTCCTGATTCAAGTGCTGGAGGAATCAACAATGGGCCATGCTCCTCTTGACCTGTTGCTCACAAACAGGGAAGAATTGGTAGAGGAAGTAGAAGTAGGTGGCAACCTGGGCATCAGTGCCCATGAGATGGTGGAGTTCAGGATCCTGACAAAAGGAAGAAAGGAGAGCAGCAAAATACAGACCCTGTAGGTCAGTCAAGTTACACATTTCAACTTTCATTATTCATATGAAGTTTTGTCCCAGTTGACTAAAGTAAGTGGGGAACTGTCACCCTTGAGGCCAGTTTGCTAGTTTGCTATCTGTCATAATGTGTTTTTTTTTTCCCATTGGTTTGATAGATTATATTATTTTCTTGGGTTTTGCAGTACATGCTATTCATAATAGTGAGTCATATTAATTGGCTATAACACAAGGAACCTACAGGTCTGTGTCCAGTATGATTAGCTAGACCAAGTTAGTATGAGTATTTGTAACTTTTGGCATAGATAAATGGCCTACCAGTTCCCCCTTTTGAGTTTGGGAACCAAACAAAGAACTGAATATGTTTACTGAATATGTCTAAAGTTATATGTAATATTGCCTCAGAATCCCCCATCAGGTACAATCGCCCAGCACAGCATTCACCTGAGTTGGGATGTGGATTATCCAAGTGCTATGAAAGGTCACCAAGCTCTGTTCTAACAATGTGGGATCCACCTCAGAGGCTATAATCTCTGCTGAGAATCTGAGACCCTGTGGTGCTTCTCCAGGTTCCCTGATGCTTTAACAGGTTGTAACGGGGTTGACTCACCAAAACTGGCACCTCCCGCTGGTCACTCCAGAAAATAGCGCTGTCCAGGCATGTCCCACCCATTTTCTGTTCGCCTGTGTTGTAATCTTCACCACTGGGACCCAGGTCACTCTCTGGACTGCAGTGTTTTCTTCAGGACACTGCACTCCTGCAGTGCCCACTACTCCATTCTCCCCTCTTCTGGGGGTAGATCAGCAGTCCTGGTCCACACCTGCCTTCATGGCCACCTACCACCCCAAAGTCTAGTCCCTTGCCTCAAGGACAAGGTGCAGTCCATCGGTCACAGTCCCTCATGGCAAGGTGAGGTGTAAGGGGGGAGTTGGGATTCAGGCCAGCCTGCTACTCTGAGTCCCAACCCAGGGACCCTATAGCGGCTGCTTCTCACTGCCCCTCCTGCGCCTCCCTCTTCTCCCTATGCTCCCTGGCCCACTTCCCCTTGGCCCTTGCACCTTCTTGGCCCTTTCTAATAGGGACCGCAGCCTGGCTGGAGCTCACCCTCTGCTCCCCTGAGCCTGCCCAGCACCGCTCTGTCCATGGTGCTTCCTCCTTACCTCAGGAGCCAGTCCTTCTCCCTATGCAGGCCAGGGAGAGCCTGATCTCTCCTCTGTGCTGCAGCCTTTATATAGGGCTCAGCCTGGCCCTGATTGGCTCCCCACAGGCCCTTGCTGATTGGCTGCCAGTCTGCGCAGCTCCTCTGGCCTATTCTAACCCTTTTTCTCCTGGACTGAGGCAGCCACCCCACTACACACCCTCCGTCTTAAGAATGATCACGGGGTGGGGGGGAATCCCTATCTCCCCAGTATCAGAGGGGTAGCCGTGTTAGTCTGGATCTGTAAAAGCAGCAAAGAGTCCTGTGGCACCTTATAGACTAACAGACGTATTGGAGCATAAGCTTTCGTGGGTGAATACCCACTTCTTCGGATGCATGGATCCGATGAAGTGGGCATTCACCCACGAAAGCTTATGCTCCAATACGTCTGTTAGTCTGTAAGGTGCCACAGGACTCTTTGCTGCTATCTCCCCAGCGTGCCTCGCAGCTGAGCCCTCAGGGAATCCCACTCTTGCTGCAGGCTCTCCACTATCTGGAGCAGCCTGCTCCCTTCTCCCATGGTTTGGGTCCCCACTGTAGCCTTTTTTGCTCTTGTGGATGTTCCCCTATCGATTTGGGTTACCACTGTAGCCCTTCCGGCTCCCGAGTGGGTTCCATGGTTTATCTGGGCCTCTCGGCCCCAGATAACCTCTCCATCTTTGCCCCAATCTTTCCTGTCCCTCCACCCTCGGCAGGTGCAGACTGGGCCCAGTTCTCTGGCACCCTCTCTCTTGTCTCTGGGGGCAATGCTTTTTCAGGTGGCCCTTCTTATGGCAATGGAAGCACTTCATGTGCCTTCCCTTTTTCCATGGCCCTCCTACAGTCTGCTACTGGCGTATCCCTTTCCTCAGAGATAGCGTGGGCCCTACAAGTCCCCTGAGGACCCTCCCTCTTAATGTGCCTGGGTTTCCCACAGGCCTAACAAGTTCGGGGCTCCCCTGATACCCTCACAGGGGCGCTCCCTCAGTTCTCTCTTTTGCTGGATGGCGCCTCCATGCACCATCCTGGTAGGGGCACTCCCTCCTATGGTGTCCCCTTCACCCACAGGCAAAACAGTTCTTCAGCCTTGGCGCCGGCCTCTCACCCTTGGTGCTTGGCCTCTTATGAGGTCCACGTGCCCACACCCACAGCAGCTGGAACAGTCCCCATTGCTGCTCAGCGAGATGGGACGCACAGGCCTTCCAATAATAGTCCATATTTCCCCCTCAGTTTCTCCCAATCTCTCCCTGCGGCACAGTTCACCCAGTCCTCTCTCTAGTCCCCTTGAATCGGGGGGGACCGCGTATGCGCACATTCTCCACCACGTATAATGGGGTCAACTCACAGCCACTGGCACCTCCCACTGGTCACTCTGGAAATTAGCTCTATCCAGGCATGGTGTGCCCCCTGCAGGTGGTGTCCCACCCATTGTCTGCTCTGCTGTGCTATTGTCTCCACCACCGGGACACACATCGCTCTCTGGACCGCAGTGTCCTCTTCAGGACACTGCCATCTGGCAGTGCCCACTACTCCATTCTCCCCCCTTCCGGGGGTAGATCAGCTGTCCTAGTCCACGCCTGCCTTCATGGCCACCTGCCACCCCAAAGTCTAGTCCCTTGCCTCAGGGACAAGGCGCAGTCCATCGGCCACACTCCCTCAAAGCAAGGTGAGGTGTAAGCTGGGGGGACCCAGGCCCGCCCACTACTCAGGGTCCCGACCCAGGGACTCTCTAGCAGCAGCTTCTCACTGCCCCCCTGCACTCCCCTCTTCTCCCTATGCTCCCTGGGCCATGTCCCCCTGGCCCTTGCACCTTCTCGGCCCTTTCTATCAGGGACTGCAGCCTTTCAGGTAACAGGCTGGAGCTCATCCCCTGCTCCCCTGAGGCTGCCCAGCACTGCTCTGTCCAAGGTGCTACCACCTCACCTCAGGAGCCAGACCTTCTCCCGTTGCTGGCCAGGGAGAGACTGATCTCTCCTCCGTGCTGCAGCCTTTATATAGGTCTCAGCCTGGCCCTGATTGACTGCCTCTTTTTTGGCCTTGATTGGCTCCCCACAGGCCCTTGCTGATTGGCTGCCAGTCTGTGCAGCCTCTGTGGCCTGTTCTAACCCTTTTCCGCTCCACTACACAGATGTTCCTTTGCTTGTGAATGGAGCACGGCATTTGGGCACCATCCACAGTAGCTCTGTCTAAACTGCACAAGGTGAATTGCCAGTGCTGGTCACCAGTGACAGGCCTAGCTGCCTCCTTCATGCACTGACTCCAGACCCATCCATTCTACGGATAAAATCTTTGTTGCTAGCAGGGTTTTTGGTATAATGTGGAAATGATGCTCCCCCCAATTCTGGCCTGCAACAGCACCTCTTGGCACAATTTCCTCTGCCCGCTCAGCATGTGTGCGTCTGCTGTGTGAGAGATTGCGTGTTTGGCTGTGGTTTGTTTTGAGATTCCTAGTGCTGTGGACAAGACACATGGGCACAAAGGGGGCCGTTGGGGAGGGATTTGATGCCTTGTTGAGGTTCTGATGCTTTGACGTGGTTCTGAGCCATGTTCATCCCGGACACTGATTCCAAGTTCTGAAGACCAAAACTCCAATTGGGCCCATGTGATGTGCCTCAGTGAGCTGGACTGATCATCTAAAAGTTACATGTTGTGCGCTGTTGAAAGATGTTTGGCTGTGTGTGTATGTTCTCTCTGTGTGCTGTACTGACTCTGGCCAGGTAGCTCATACAGCCAGCTCCAATCGAACTGCCCAATAAATTCACAGACTCAGCTCGTAGAAAAGGAATTTGCTCAGCTTTATTGACAATGAAGTGTGGTCCGAATGCCCTGCTCAATTGTTGCAGGTACACAAACACATGTATGCCCGTTGCAATGGACTAGCTCAGTTAGTGACAGGACTTTCCATTATCCCTTGGACCAGACAAAGACACGTCCTCTGAGATACATTTTTATACACCAATACAAGCAAGTATTTGGTATGCCCCTAAAGTATTCCAAAAAGCCAAACAAGTCCTTGCTACTTGTAACATCTGTGCAAAATTCAATCCAAGGGGGGAACCTAAAGCCCCCCCCGAAGCCAGGTTATGGGCATACACAACCTTCAAGCAACTTCAAATTAACTACTCAGAAATGCCTAAATACCAAGGCTACAAGTACCTTCTTGTAATTGTATGCCAACTAACTAACTAAACCAAAGCATTCCCAACTAAATAAGCAACCGCCTTGGAAGTAGGAAAAACCTTATTGAACCATGTCATCCCTAGGTTTGGCCCTCCTAGGTCTATTAACTCTAATAAAAAAACTCATTTCACCGCCCAGGTTATTCAACACATTGTTAAGGCCCTAGGTATTACCTGGCTTCTACATACCCCTTAAAAACCACCATCTTCTAAACAAGTGGAAAGAATGAACGAAACTTTAAAGCTTAAGCTCTCCAAATTGTGTGCACAAACTGAGCTAAAGTGGCTTCAGGCTCTACCTTCGGCCCTCTTGGCAGTTCAAACTGCCCCTAGGGGGCCGGCTTGCTCTCTCACCTTTTAAACTTTTATTTGGCAAACCGTACACCAAATTTACTAACCCAAAACCTGTAACCAATTTAGCTGCTTGGGAAAACAAAAAGTTAACCAAATACATTGTTTCCCTCCAAACCACTCTCATGTCTCTTCACAGGTATGCAGCTCAGTTTCAGTCCCTACCTGCTAATGTACCTGCTCACCAAATCAAGCCAGGGGACTGGGTCTATGTAAAGAGGTAAAAACACAAGCCTCTCCAACCCCGGTGGGCGGGCCCTTCCAAGTCCTTCTTACCTCTCACATGGCCATTCAAGTAAAAAAGCAAAACACTTCAATACACCACACCCAAGTCAAGCTAGCCCCTAAAACGGGGCCAAAAGCAAACCACTTCAAACCTCAAAAAAGCACCGCCAGCTCTTCCCACCGCAACGCAAAAAAGCCAAAAGCAAACAATACCTAAAAAGCTAAACCTCTCAAAAAACTAAAGCTTCTGTTCCGGCAAACAAAGTCCTAAAACTTTATAACTACGGGTTCTCAGACGGTGCTGCAGTGGCTATTACTTTTGGGTCTGCCCCTTGCACAAGCTAACCCACACCCAGCCGCTAAACCTCTTCAGCAAATGGCCACGTTAAAACACTTGTCTAATTGTTGGCTGTGTCACAAAACCTGCTCTAAAAAAAAATAGGGTTGTGGGCTGTACCTGCAAATCTCTCTAAAGTACTCTCCTTACAGGTAGTACAAAAAACTAAATGGGCATGGGTTAAAAAATATCAATATAACAAATATAAAAAAAGGTCTAAAGTTTGGCATTATTACTGGGCAGCTAAGGGGGTCCCTCTTTTTAAAGTTCTTGGGATCGGGTATAACCTGCCCCTTTGTTTAAAAAATGCTAAAAAAAACAACAACAACAAAATGGGTTACCTCCCCATAAAAGCCTATAATCAAACCCTTCGGTTTAGTGTTAAAAATAAAACCTTTTACCCCTTAAAATTTTTTGTAAACACCACGCTAAACTCACGCCAAAGCCTCAACCTAAAAACCTATTCTCATAAGCTCTTCACCCCCTTAAAAAAAGCTCAAATTAAACAAGCCAAAAATCCCCTAGTAATCAGGCAAACAAAATTTCATACCTTTGTTCATGCATTTATCCCTGGGCTAAAAGTAGCAAAGTTAAAAAGGGCGGTAGTAAATATTTCTGCTAAGCTTAAAAAGGCAGCTAATGCCTCTTTAAATGCTTTCCAAAAGTTACAACAAAAAATCAATAAAATAGCAAAAATAATGCTGCAAAATAGGTGTGTGTTAAATGCCATAAATGCTAAATTAGGGGGGGCTTGTGCTCGCATAAAAAAAATGTTGTTTCTATGTTAATCATTCCGGCTTAATTAAGCAAAATTTACAAGCCATTAAAAATGCTGCTGTTGTTTTCCATGCTGTATCTCTTAATCACACCTTTAGTTTTAAAAACCTCCTCCCAAACCTTGGGTCATGGTTCACAAGGCTCTTCCAAAAAATTGTCAAATAAATTATTTTCCTTCTTTTCTTTCTATGTGTTATTTGGGTAATGTTTCAATGTGCAAAATGTTTGTGTAGTGCTGTTACTAAGGGCTCTGCCGCCCGTAAAAAAACACAGTATCTTTCCCTCCAGCTTAATCACAAATTGCGTAACCGGCCTGACAATTTGGGTTTGTCAGGCCCGAAAGGGGGACTGTGACAGTCAGCAGCAACCCCTCCCCCCCCGTTAGTAGCAAGCAGCCATTATGGCAGCCAGCGGCCATTAGGAAAAAGCAAACACCTCAAGTACACAGTAGCCTAAACTTTTCAACTGTCTTCCCTTTCAAGGCCTTAAGGTAATTGGAGCTGGTCCCAAACTGGTTTTCACTGACCAGATAGCAAAAGCACTGGTCTGGCAACCACCAATCAAGTGTTAACAAGGCAAGGGCCTTTGTCTACATGTGTATAAAAAATCTGTAAAATGTGTGTAAAACAAAGTTTTTGTACCAAGGTGCAAAGCTCTCCTTTCTTCTGCAAAATAAAGCAACCTTTTCCTTATCCCTGTCTGGCTGTTATTGGCTCTCAGCTAGGCAAATCCAACATTTCGGTAACACAAGTTACATATTGTTCCTGTGGTATCAGGATGCCACCATCTGAAGTATTAGGGTGCCACCCACTAACATAGCCAGGGATCGCATATTACCTTGCACATGTTGGTTTGATCAAAATATCTCTACCCCTAATGCTCTTATCCCTGACATTATCCTTAAGATGGATCAGCATGTTCCTGTTCTCATTGAGGAATATGTCTGGTGTAGAGGTGTTCTAGTACAGGCTGTACCTCCCTAGTCTGGCACCCTCAGGACCTGACCAGACCCAAACCAGGGAATTTGCCAGATCGGGGGGGTCAATGTCAGCCCCTCTGCTGCTGGCCATGGAGCCCCGCTCGGCAGCAGAGGGGCCGGCATTGACGGAGTGGGGTGGGGCGAGGAGCTGGGGGAAAGAGGCAGGGGGGCTGCAGAATCCCGCAACTGCGGCGGCATTGACTGAGATGGGATGGGGGGATGCTCAGGGAAAGAGACTGGGAGGCTGTGGATCCCACCGTGGGCCCTCACCATCCCCTCTCAGTCAATGCCGCTGTGGTGCGAGGTTGTGCAGCCACCCCGCCTCTTCCCCCCAGTACTCCTGAGGCCCTGTTTCTCCTCCTCCTTCCCCGAGCTTTAACTCCATGCTTCTGAAGCTCTGGGAAGGGGGGAGGAGTTTCTAAGCCCAGGGCCACCGGCTTTTCCCTGTTAGTGCCTCAGCTGGACCAGGGATTTTGCCAGACGAGGGAAGTCCAGATAAAGGAGGTACAACCTGTATCACCTTTCTGGAATGTGTTTGTGTCTATATTCTTGTGCCTAGCACTAGTTAGAAATGTGTGTTTTTGCAATATCAGCCCTGTTCTTGCCAGATTCTGTGAGCCAAGCCTGCCTCTTGCTCACACTTAACTTTGCTTTATAGCTGCAAAGTTTTGATTCTTTTAGTCCAGGCCTGAGACCTCACACCAGGCCTCTGCTAGAAGGACTTCTGTTTCAAGCCCTCTACCTACCACAGGAGCCACAATTCCAGCTAAAATTAAAACAAAACAAAGCTGTAAAGTCTTTATTGCTGCTATTTGCAAGGGAACTTGCCTCATTATGAGCCAAGTAGAACAGGTGCAGTGTTGTACCTTGACTGACCAGCACCTAACACACATACCACTGCTTGCATCATTTCTGCCTTTGTCCTTCAGCTATTTGCAGGGAGGCTGACACAATTCCTGTGCCGCTGTGCATCTTATCAGGAACCACGGAAACCCATCAAAGGTAATTGAAACAGTTACCTTGTGAGCTATTCCACTGGTAAAGATGCGGGGGGGGGGAGTTTGTATAAGAAAGATAGCCACAAGATACTGTGAGTTACACCCACTGTTACAGAAGGGCAGCAGATCCCACAGATTCTAGGTGGCAGGGCCCTTCTTCCCAGCCTCCACCCTTCCATTGGGTTCATGTTCCCGCTCTGAGTCCAACCTTCAAGGACCTCTTGTCAGTCAATGTCTCTCTCCCCATTGGTTCAGCTGGTCTCTGCCGACCCAGCTCCCAGATCTGGTTTGCTCCAGTTGCATCTCCCCAGCTCTGCCTCAGCACCGCTGCTCTGCCTCCAGCCCAGCTCTGGTTCACTGCTGCTGCTCTGTCTCCGGCCCAGCTTCGCCTTCTGGGCTGCTTCTCTGGCCTCTCTGGTTCTGGCTGGGGTTGCCAGATTTCCACTGAATTAATAGCCCGGAGTCACTTAAAAATTCACCTTAAAAGTAGCCCAATCTATTTTTGAAACAAAGTTTTTTTATTCACACATTCGTCTATAGACCAAATAACAAATGAAAGCTTTTGACAGATTTGATTAAAAAAAAAAAAGACAAGACCCAACACAAGTTTGTCCACATTACCAACACACCTATGAGATGACAATAAAATTCAAAATCGAAACCCGGTATTGGTACTTGCATCCCGATAGGGGGTTGGCAGGTAAGGACAGCTGTAAAAATAGCCTCAAAGGAGCCGAAAATGTTTGTAATGAAAAAAAATAATAGCATTATTATATTATTTATGTCTAATTGCATTCAGTGATGGTAGTAATTGTCCACATATTGTGTTGAATTAGTTTGCTACAGTTAGCCTTTATTTGATTTATACTCCAGTAAAAAAAAATCAGGTAAATTTAATTCACCGGATCACTGTAGAAATTATAAAGAAGTTCAGCATTGTAGTTTCTTACTTTTCTCTTCACCTGTCTCAGATTGCAGTTGCTGTTCATCAAACTGAAAATGAACCTTTTTCACACAGGGAGTAATGCATAGCCACATTGCATCAGAAAGCTGTAGTATCTTCTGGTAGTCTAAGAGTTATGGAAAGGCCGCATGATAGGGCGTGTGGGTTTGGGGGCTGACAGGTGATGCTGAAAGAGGTGAGGTGATGGCAAGAGAGGGATCTCAGCAACAGAGAGAGCACTGTTGGGTGATTCGGTGATAAGACATTAGGTGTGAGGAACTTCTCAGACTGTGAACCTCTACAATGCTGAGCTCAGCCAACTTGGCCAGAGCACCCAGGTGATCACATTTTGTATGAGTATTTGCCCAATTTGTCACGAAGCTCTTTGGATTTCACCCCATAAATTATAGGGTTGAGCATGGGGGGGATGAGGAGATAGAGGTTGGCCAAGATTATGTGAATGTGGGGAGCGATGCCCTGACCAAACCGGTGTGTTAGGTTGACGAACAGGCCTGGAGTAAAATACGTCAGCATCACACAGATGTGGGCTGTGCAGGTTTTCAGGCCTTTCTGGTGGGCTTCCTTGGAGGAGATTCTGAGGACGGCCCTGATGATCAAACCGTAGGACAGGGCAATGAGTGACAGGTCTAACACACTGACTACAAACACTATCACCAAGCTATATGTCCTGTGCAGTGTGATGTCCCCACATGATATCTGCGCCACAGCTATAGGTACACAGAACGTGTGGGGGATAATGTGGTTGGAACAGAATGGCAGCCTGTTCAGGAGCAGGGGCATAGGCAGAATGAAGAGAACAGCTTTGATCAAACATAGAAGCCCTAGCTTAGCTATTCGTCCTTTGGTGAGAAGGGTGGTGTATCTCAGAGGGTTACATATGGCAACATAGCGATCGAAGGCCATTGTCACAAGGACGGCTGAGTGCATAACAGAAACTGTGGGAAGGAAGAAAGTCTGGGTGAGGCAGCCACCCACAGTAATGCTTTTCAAATTGAACCAAAATATACACAGTGTCTTTGGCATGATGGTGGTAGTTGTGGCGATGTCTGTAAGTGCCAGCATGCAGAGCAGCAGGTACATTGGCTTGTGCAGGGTCTGCTCTTTGCTTACAACATACAGAAGCATGACATTTTCCAACAGGCCAATAATGTAGAAAGTAGCAAAAGGGATGGAAATCCAGATGTGAGCAGCTTCCAGGCCAGGGATGCCCATTAGGATGAATGTTGAAAGGTCAGAGGGGGTGAGGTTGAAAGCTGCCATGAAGTTCTCAGTGTGTCGATCGGGCTCCAAAATGTTCAAGCTGCCTGTGAAGGGAGAGAAGCACAGCAAAGGGGGTTACACACTTTATAACAAATAGTAGGGTAAATATTTTTATTACTCAAGTATCAGAGGGGTAGCCGTGTTAGTCTGGATCTGTAAAAAGCAACAGAGAGTCCTGTGGCACCTTTAAGACTAACAGATGTATTGGAGCATAAGCTTTCGTGGGTGAATACCCACTTCGTCTGATGAAGTGGGCATTCACCCACGAAAGCTTATGCTCCAATACTTCTGTTAGTCTTAAAGGTGCCACAGGACCCTCTGTTATTTTTATTACTGTTATTAACAGTCTACAAAGGGGAGGGAGAAGTGAGGTGGCAACATTTACAGATGACACAAGATGATTTTGGTTATAGTGAAGTCCAGAGATGTCCTCAGGTGGAGTTAACCAAGCCATGTGAAACCCTGCTCTCAGTGCAAGCATGGACGGAAACTCAGCAAAACTTTGGAATCCAGGAGAAGTGGGGTTGGAAATCATACAGAAAATACAATGCCATGAGATCAGTCCCTCAATGTTTCACCCTTCTGTGGACTCCTCTGTGTAGTATTGGGCACCCTTCTCACACAGAACTAGAGGAGTTCAGGGAATGATCAAGGACCCAGGGAAACTCTTATAAGGGGAGAGGTTGAAAAGGCTGGGTTTGTTACTTTACGAAGAAGATGAATAAGAGTGGGTACAAGAAAAATCTATAAAATGCTGACTGGTAGAGAGATGATCGAGAATGTGTTCTCTCTGTCTCATAAAACAACATCAAGTGGACATTCAATTATACAGAAATGTGGCAAAATGAAAATAGACAAATAAAGAATGCCTTTTCCACTGAATGCCTAAATAGACTGAGGAGCGCCTTACCCGAAGAGGTAGTTGAGGCCATGAGGTAAACAAGAATCAGGAAGAGTTTGGACATTTACATGGATAGTGAGGCTTTACCATTACAATAGTTAGAGCCAAATAAATATTTTGTAAAGCCTATACATCCACATGTTTCAGGTGACAAGCCAATATCTAGCTGTTAAGCATTAGGGTCACAGCCCCTTGCTGGTCAAGTCACCCCCCCCCCATCCACCTACAGTTGGGTTTATTACACCATCTTCTGCAGCACCTGAGGATGTCACTCTCAGAGAGAGGACACTGGACAGGATCAACCATAGGTCTATTTCACTAGGCCATTCCTATTTTGGAAAGGGGCCAAGTGTCCACCATGGAAACAGATGTTATCATGCTGGGCTATGACTTTGTGCTGAACAGAATGGGCAGGAAGGGCGCAAGGGTCTTTGTTATTTAGGACAACAGGCCTACATCTCTGTTACTTCCCCTATTTCTTTTGGTGAGACACATCCTTGTTGGCAAACAGCTTTGTCTGAGATACAAGTTGCAGGTGTTAACTTACAAGCGTAAGTCAGCAACTCAGCTACTAACCATTCTCATGCCTGAATATTGATGAAGTTTGCAGATGATGCAAAAATTGCGGGATGGTAAATAATGAAGAGGAAAGGTCACTCATTCAGAGCAATCTGGATTGGTTGGTAAACTGGGTTGAAGCAAACAATTTATGTTCTACTATGGCCATGTAGATATATACATCCAGAAACAAAGAATGTACGTGATGTTTACACGATGGAGACTCTCATGGGAAGCACAATGACGCTGAACAATATTTGGGGCATGAAGGGATAATTGGCTAAACATGAGCTCCCAGTATCAGAGGGGTAGCCATGTTAGTTTGTATCCACGAAAACAATGAGCAGTCCGGTGGCAACTTAAAGACTAACATTTATTTGGGCATAAGATTTAGTGGGCAAAAAGCCCCCTTCAAACATGGAAATTACAGATCCAGGCATGAATATACTGGCACATGAAAAGAAGGGAGTTACCTTACAAGTGGAGAACCAGTGTTGACAAGGCCAATTCAGTCAGGGTGTATGTGGCTCACTCCCAGTTCCTATTCAAGCCCAAATTAATGGTGTTAAGTTTGCAAAAGAGTTGCAGCTCTGCAGTTTCTCTTTTTTGAAGGATGTCTACTTTTAAATCTGCTACTGAGTGTCCAGGAAGATTGAAGTGTTCTCCAAGTGGCTTTTGTATGTTACCATTCCTGATGTTGGATTTGTGTCGATTTATTCTTTTATGTAGAGACTCTCCGGTTTGGCCAATGTACATGGCAGAGGGGCACTGCCGGTACAGGATGGCATATATCACATTAGTAGATGTGCAAGTGAATGAGCCCTGATGGTGTGGCTGATGTGGTTGGGTCCTATGATGGTGTCCCTATTGTAGATATGGGGACAGAGTTGGCAACAGGGTTTGTTGTAGGGATTGGGTTAATGTTTCTGTGGTGTGGTGTGTAGTTGCTGGTGAGTATATACTTCAGGTTGGGGGACTGTCTGTAAGGGAGGACTAGCCTTCCTCCCAAGATCTGTGAGAGTGAGGGATCATTTTCCAGGATAGGTTGTAGATCGTTGATGATGCGCTGGAGAGGTTTTAACTGGGGGCTGTTGGTAATAGCCAGTGGTGTTTTGTTCTTTTCCTTGTTGGGCCTGTCCTGTAGTAGGTGACTTCTGGGTACGTGTCTGGCACTGTCAATCTGTTTCCTCACTTCCCCAGGTGGGTATTGTAGTTTTAAAACTGCTTGATGGAGATCTTGTAGGTGTTTGTCTCTGTTGGAGGGATTGGAGCAAATGCGGTTGTATCTTAGGGTTTGGCTGTAGACAATGGATTGTGTGATGTGTCCTGGATGGAAGCTAGAGGCATGTAGGTAAGTATAGCGGTCAGTAGGTTTCTGGTATAGGGTAGTGATTATCTGACCATCTGTTATTTGCACTGTAATGTCTAGGAAGTGGATCTCTTATGTGGACTGGTCCAGGCTGAGGTTGATGATGGGGTGGAAATTATTGACATCCCGGTGGAATTCTTCAAGGGCCTCCTTCCTGTAGGTCCATATGATGAAGTTCTCATCAATGTACCGCAAATACAGGAGGGGTACTAGGGTACAAGAGCTGAGGAAGCATTGTTCTAGGTCAGGCATAAAAATGTTGGCATCCTGTGGGGCCATGCGGAAACCTAAAGCAGTGCTGCTGACTTAAAGGTATAAATTGTCCCTAAATGGGAAATGGTTGTGGGTTAGGACAAAGTCACGAAGCTCGGCCACCAGGTGTGCCATGGCCTCATCAGGGATACTGTTCCTGACAGCTTGTAGTCCATCCTCGTATGGAATATTGGTGTAGAGAGCTTCTACATCCATGGTGACCAGGATGGTGTTTTCAGACAGATCACCAATGCATTGTAGTTTCCACAGGAAGCCTGTGGTTTCTCGAAGGTATCTAGGAGTGCTGGTATAGTAAGGTCTGAGGAGAGAGTCCACATAGCCAGATAATCCTGGTGCAAGCATGCCAATGAATGAGATGATGGGGCGTCCAGGATTTCCAGGTTTATGGATCTTGGGTAGCAGATAGAATATCCCTGGTTGGGGCTCTAGGGGTGTGTGTATATAAATTTGTTCCCGTGGTATTTCAGGGAGTTTCTTGAGCAGATGGTGTAGTTTCTTTTGGAACTCCTCAGTGGGATCGGAGGATAGTGGCCTGTAGAATGTGGTTTGGAAGAGTTGCCTGCCAACCTCCTGTTCATAATCTGACCTGTTCATGATGAACTCCCTGTGTGACCCTGTGGCCAAAACAGCCAATGAGATCCTGGGAGGATAACCAGAGGAATCTCAAGGAGAGGTAAAAAAAGTTATTTTACCTCTGTATGTGGCACTGGCACAACTGCTGCTGTAAAACTGTGTCCAGTTCTGGTGTCCACATTTCAAGATGGATGTTGATACACTGAAAAAGTTTCAGAGAAGAGTCACAAGAATTACTGAAAATTAGAAAACCTGCCTTATAGTCATAGACTCAAAGAGCTCAATTTATTTTGTTTAACAAAGATGGTTAAGGGGTGACTTGATAGCAGTCTATAAATAACTGCACAGGTAACCAATATTTAATAATAGGCTTTTCAACCTTGCATACACAGGTGTAACATGATCCAATGGCTGGAGGTTGAAGTTAAAGAAATTTGGACTGGAAATAAGGAGTACCTTTTTTATCGGTGAGAGTAATTAACCATTGGAACAATTTACCAAGGGTCTTGGTGGATTCTTCCTCAATGAGAGTTTTTAAAACAAGGTTGGATGTTTCTCTAAAAGATCTGCTCTAGGAATAATTTTGGGGAAATTCTTAGGGCTATGTTTTACAGGCATGTTCTGTACAGACGAGATGATCACAATGGTGCCTGCAGGCTTATGCCTGAGCTTACTGAAGGCATTTTTTCTATTCATGACTGTGTTGAATTTTGTCGTATATGGAGAAAGTCTCATGTGACTGTGATGCCTTGGAAATGTCACACCAGGTGTGTATTTCACGAGTCTGAGGGGTCCCATGATGGATGAACATTTAGGTGAGAAAAATAATGATATGACTACATAATATCTCTGCACAGCAGAATGTATGTACAACCCTCCCAATAAATGACTAACAGAACTGGCTAGTAAGTGTTCACAGAACATCTTGGGTTTAACGTCTGTGCCCAAGTGACCTACTGTTTCAGTCAGCAACCAGTGGTTCCTGCACATGACAGCTGTATTTATCTAGGCCCTGGCATGTCCCACACTTGCCTGCGGGAGGGAGAGAGGATGTGTAGACTAAACTGAG
The DNA here is from genome assembly GCF_028017835.1 of Emys orbicularis. Classification (NCBI taxonomy): domain Eukaryota; kingdom Metazoa; phylum Chordata; order Testudines; family Emydidae; genus Emys; species Emys orbicularis. The sequence continues at coordinate 367,813,277 of NC_088683.1, forward strand.
CCAGCGTGAGTAACTCTTCCTCAAAATGACACAAAGCTTTAATGTATTGCAGCCCATTAGAAAACCAGACATACCTTTCAGAGGCTGCTTTTCATGCTGGCAATTGCTGATGTTTCCACAAAATTGTAGAGGGGCTGCTCACGGAGGAGGGATGGGAAAGGTGTCAGAATCAATCTGCAAGAGTGTGGCCCATGTTATGTTACAATCTGAGATACTCACATGCACCCTGACCCAGGAGGCCTCGTTATGCCTCTTTCATCTCCGCATTAGGCAAGATGTCCATTCCCTATTTCACAAAGTTCAGAACTGTGTGCAGTCAGAGCTGGATACTGCGTGTCACTCTCCCGTCCCTCTCCCCCCGCACGTGCACACACACACACACACACACACACACACACACAGTGCATTCCTTGAGCTATCCCAATGATATTTCCAACACTGCCTCTAAGACAGAAACATGCTTATATTTTCAATGCTTTTTCTGTGCTTTTCATCCTCTCCAGAACCAGAGATGTAGGGGCACAAAGAGAGCAGATCCCTCTTCCCCCCAATAAAAATATTATAATCCCAATTGTTTTCAAGCTTTAAGCCTGTGAGTTTGAGATTTCAGCAACTCTCCTGTCAGTTCTTCTTTGGTCCAAAAGAGCTCACTCGTCCTTAGATGCCCCAGGACAGCTCCAGTTGAAATCACTGGAGTCTCATGGCTGGTGTAAATCAGGCCCTTTATTTAAATCCCCACATGTGGATTTAAGGTGATATCCTGAACGTGTTAGAAGTTTTTCCCTTGAACTCAATGGGAAGAGCTTCACCCTTAGTGTTTAAATTTCAGCTTTGAGCTGTGAAAATCAGAGCTTTGGGTCCTGCTACAGAAAGCACTAGTCCATTAGGGTGCTGAAAGATTGTGAAGGAAACCCAAAGTACATGTGGCATTCTGAGAGCAGACATGGAAGATGGGGATTGTAAAACACATGGGCCCTGATTTAGCTCTCAGGGAGGTCAGCATCAATCTGGAGTGAGCTACTGAACGCAAAATGTACGAGCAGAATTTGGCCAGTGTGTGGCCCATTCTCGTTGTGAACACAGATAGCTGCAGAGGTTTGCCTGCACTTCCTAATAGTGCAATCAAGTTGCTGAACTGGAAGAGTTGAACGAACGAGAGGAAAAAACACACAACCCAAAAAAAGGAAGCTACTAACACAGACAGAAGGACACAGTAATGTTTGCCTAAACTATTTCCAAAACATTTGTCGTTCCATGTTTACCAGGAAAATCCTTGGTGATTCTGACAATACTAAACACTTCAAGTTGTTTGTGCTGGTGCATTCCTACCCAGATCGTTGTTGACTTGAACCCTGGAACCCTTCTTGTCCCCTTAATATAACTTGAATGCAGAAACAATCATGTCATCAAAATACTGCTCAGCAGAGACTGGAAATCTCCTTACCACAACAGGAACGCAGAGCCCTGGGAATCAGCATACGAATCTTGAATGTCTGAAACTGTCTCTGCTGGACAGCGACCTTTATGATTCCCCTGTACAGTCCCTGCGGACTCTCTGGTTGGCCAGGACTCCCAGACAATTCCCTCAGCTCCACGAGCCCTGGGAGGAGCAGAAAATAGACCCTGGAGAATTACAGCTTGAGAGCTTCCCCTGGGAGTGAAGAAATAATTTGCAGATACCAAGGGCTCAGTTTGTCAGGGCAAATTCCGTCTTGCAGACTGTTCAGTCTAGCAATTGATGCTGGCTTTTATTCTGACATGTAGTATACTGCCATCTGCACTATGTGTGGGAATGCTGCCACAAGACACGGAACCAAACATTATTTTCAATTAATTATAGCAATGCACCACTGCATATCACCCATGACGTTGTAATATCCAGTCCATCAGCCTCTGAAATTCATTGCATTTCATTGAAATTCATTGGAGGCCAAATGACTTGATCATGAACCGATGCAAGCCAACTGTGTGGAAAAGGCTTTCTTCATGAAGGAATCTGGCATCAAAGGTACTTGCTAATATCCCTTTGTGAGACCTAAAGTTGATATATATCTGGCAGCTCAAAACTATTCTAATATTTCATCTACTCTCTGAATTAGATAGGCATCAAATTTCAATACTGTGTTGATCATTCAGAAACGGATGCAGAAATGGGTTATGCTATCCTGGGTTAGAACTAACACAAAGGAACTTCTCCACTCACTGTGTGATTCCTTCACCAGTTCCAGGACCAAAAAGCCATGGATTTCATCTTACATGGTATCCCACATTTTATGAGAGAACAGCTATGGAGGTTCCCTGAACTTATGCCCTGGAGCCATTTCAGGATGGTGGTATTTTAGGTGGGTGAGAACACAGTGGTAAAGGAATCAAATAACTGGAACATGTGGATTTTTTGTTTAGGCTGCAGTTCCTCCCCCAAGCTTGTGTCACAGGTGCAGGGGGAACTAATTTGGGCTCCGGAGGGTATGAGAGCACCCCTGCAGTGCTGGGAGCCGTGGGAACTAATGCGCCCCTCTAACAACCCAGCTGGGCTGGCCTTTTTTCACACTGCTTTGCTGGCGATTGTATCTTTTCAGGCCCTGTTATCACCCGACACAATGATAGATGGCACTACACACCCAAATGGAGCTACTGGAGAGCTTACCTAAGCAACCCAAGAACAAACGGAGGACATCAGCCAATTTCTGGCCTCTCCAGGTTCACCCCGCCTACTGGAGTATAAACCCATAATACAGTGTTGCACTCTGGAGGGGTCTGTACATTGTAAACTAATTGGTAGATTTCGCCCTCCCCTCGATATGGGAAGGCTATTCAACAGCCTGTGTTAAACAAGCTGAGATTTTCCCCAGAAACTTCACTCAAAGTCACAGTGGTTTAGATAAATCAAAAAGGAAATTTAACTACGGAAATATATATTTGAGATGATTATAAGTGATAGCAAAGAGTTCAAAGCAGGTTGTATAGCAAATAAACAGAACTGCCAACTAAGCCTGAGGTATTAGATACATTGACTATGAAACAGCAAATTCTCACCCTGGCTGGTGATACAAGAAGCATTCCATGAGGTTCCCATACACAAGTTAGAAATCCTTTTGGCCTGGGACCAGCATTTCCTCCAGTTCAGTCTTTGTTCCTCGGATGTTTCCAGTTCTCTTGTGTGAGGAGTGAGACCACTAGATGCAGTCACACCCCATCTGATATAGATTTAACATATGGCAGGAATCCTTCATTCCAAAAAGAGTTCCCAGGTCACTTTGTGGGAAAATACAGGTATACAAAATGGAGTTCGGTGTCATGTGGTCTGGTCACATGCCCTTGCATGCACTCTTGGGTCAAAGCAGCCATTATCCAACGACTGTTTGGAGTATTCTCAGGAAGACTCAGGAGGTGGGAGATAAGCTTCTCCTGAGGCCTATTGTTTCCCCTAACGGTGCATTACCCTGAATAGGGTCTTCACCATCAGCTGTCTAGACTGGAAGCATTTTGCTTAATGCGTGTCACTAAGATGTAACTACATTTGAAATACAGGCACATAGTCAATATTCAACACATCATATAAAAATGACACATGCACACAAACAGGATAATCATTTTCAGCAAATCATAACTTTTCAGATAACACCTGACAAGATATATCTTGTACAAAATGAGGAGAGATTAATAAGACGGGGGCTTTTCAGCTTGGAAAAGGGACGGCTAAGGGGAGATATGATTGAAGTCTATAAAATCACGCCTGGTGTAGAGAAAGTAGATAAGGAAGTGTTATGTACTACTTCTCATAACACAAGAACTAGGGGTCACCAAATAAAATTAATAGGCAGCAGGTATAAAACCTGTGGAACTCCTTGCCAGCAGATGTTGTGAAGGTCAAGACTATAACAGGGTTCAAAAAAGAACCAGATAAATTCCTGGAGGAGAGGTGCATCAATGGCTAGTAGCCAGGATGGCTCCCTAGCCTCTGTTTGCCAGAAGCTGGGAATGAGCGACAGGAAATGGATCACTTGATGATAACCTGTCTATTCATTCCCTCTAGCGCACATGGCACTGGCCACTGTCGGAAGACAGGATACTGGGCTATATGGACCTTCGGTCTGACCCAGTATGGCCACTCTTATGTTCTTATGGTTTTAGGTTCATAATCATGCAAGTATGAAGAATACGGGGTTCAGTGTCACATTGAGAGTATGAGGAGGACCCCCTTATAGGTTTTTAAAAGATTCAAATGATAGCAGTAAACCACATTCGAAAACATGATTCCAAATATACATACCAAATGATGGGGTCTAAATTAGCTCTTAACACTCAAGAAAGAGATCTAGAAGTCATCACAGATTGTTCTCTGAAAATATCTGCTCAATGTACCACAGCAGTCAGAAAACCTAATAGAATTCTGGGAACCACTAGGAAAGTGATAGATATGAAGACAGAACATACAATAATGCCACTATGTAAATCCCATATGGTAAATACTGAATGCAGTTCTGGTCTCCCCATCTCAAAAAAGACATATTTGAAATGGAAAAAGGTACAGAGAAGGGCAACAAAAATGAATAGGAGTATGGAACTGCTGCCGTCTGAGGAGAGATTAAAAAGACTGGGACTATTCCACTTTCAAAGAGGGGATATGATAGAGATCTTATAAATTATGACTGGTGTGGAGAAAGTAAATTCAGAAGTCTTGTTTACTCCTTCACTTAACGCAAGAACCAGGGGTCACCCAAGGAAATTAATAAGCAGCCGGTTTTAGCCAAAATGTTCAGGGACACAACCTCATGTTTTTGGTATCCCTAGCCTCTGACTGCCATGTGAAGGTACCGGATGACAGGAAATGTATTCCTTTATAATGGCCCTGTTCTGTACTTTCCCTGTGAAGCACCTGGGATTGATCTCTGTCAGAAAACAGGGATACTGGACTAGATGGACCATTGGTCTAATGAAATATGGATATTCTTATGTTCTCATCTGAGTTTCCTTTTTTTTCTCTGTGTGCCGGACCTCATAGTAGACAGGGCCCACATGCTTCGCTACCTCCAAGGGTCCCTGCCATTGAACCATTCATATGAACAGCAAACTTGGTAGTAACCATGACACTCAATCACCTAGTCTGAACACTTGCAGCTGGGCCACTTTATTATAGGCCTTCTAGTGTACCTGTTGTGCATTTAGCAAAATTCTTCTAGCAAACTCCCACAAAGTCTTGAGGCCGTTTCTTATTTGAAGCATGTATTGCATTATGCTCTTCCACGTTTCTCCAAGCAAGTCTAGAAAGACTTGAGGCTGATTCCCAGGCAGCAGTTCAAAGAGAGCACCTTACTGATAGCAAAAATGAGGTGGGGGGAGAGCAGGTCCTAGCATTTGAAATTTTAGGCTACAAACTTCTTTAATGTCACCATGAAAGTTCTGTGAAATTGCTCTACCAACCCTTCAGTTCTAAATGTTGTTACTGTCAATAGACCACACAGTTCTTTCATAATCCACAAGATGGAACAGAATGTTCTTGTTCTCATTGAGGAATGTGTTTCATGTAGAGGTGTTCTAGTACCACTTCTATGGAATGTGTTTGTGTCTATATTCTTATACCTAACACTACTTAGGAGTGTGTGTTTCTGCAATATCAACCTCTTTTTGCCAGATACTGTGAGCCAGGCCTGCCTCTTGCTCACAACTTAACTTTGCTTTATAGCTGTAAAGTTTTGATTATTTTAGCCCAGGCCTCAGGCCTCACACCAGGCCTCTGCTACAAGGGGGCTTCTGTTTCAGGATCTCTTCCTATCACATGCACTACAATCCCAGCTATAATTAAAAAAGAGAAAAACCTCTGAAGTCTTTAGTGCTTCTATTTTCAAAGGAACTTGCCCCATCCTGAGCCAAATAGTACAGGTATAGGATTTGAGGGTGGGGTTGGGATAGCTCAGTGGTTTGAGCATTGCTCTGCTTCACCCCAGGGTTGTGAGTTCAATCCTTGAGAGGGCCATTTAAGGATCTGGGGCAAAAATCTCTCTGGGGATTAGTCCTGCTTTGAGCAGGGGTTGGACAAGATGATCTCTTGAGGTCATAGAATATCAGGGGTGGAAGGGACCTCAGGAGGTCATCTAGTCCAACCCCCTGCTCAAAGCAGGACCAATTCCCAACTAAATAATCCCAGCCAGGGCTTTGTCAAGCCGGGCCTTAAAAACCTCCAAAAAAGGAGACTCCACCACCTCCCTAGGTAACGCATTCCAGTGCTTCACCACCCTCCTAATGAAATAGTTTTTCCTAATATCCAACCTAGACCTCCCCCACTGCAACTTGAGACCATTGCTCCTTGTTCTGTCATCTGCCACCACTGAGAACAGCCGAGCTCCATCCTCTTTGGAACCCACCCCCCCCAGGTATTTGAAAGCAGCTATCAAATCCCCCCTCATTCTTCTCTTCTGGAGACTTAACAATCCCAGTTCCCTCAGCCTCTCCTCATAAGTCATGTGCTCCAGACCCCTAATCATTTTTGTTGCCCTCCCCTGGACTCTTTCCAATTTTTCCACATCCTTCTTTAGTGTGGGGCCCAAAACTGGACACAGTACTCCAGATGAGGCCTCACCAATGTCGAATAAAGGGGAACGATCACGTTCCTCTATCTGCTGGCAATGCCCCTACTTATACAGCCCAAAATGCCATTAGCCTTCTTGGCAACAAGAGCACACTGTTGACTCATATCCAGCTTCTCGTCCACTGTGACCCCTAGGTCCTTTTCTGCAGAACTGCTACCCAGCCATTCGGTCCCTAGTCTGTAGCAGTGCATGGGATTCTTCCGTCCTAAGTGCAGGACTCTGCACTTGTCCTTGTTGAACCTCATCCGGGACCTCCCCCGATCGCCATGAGTTTTCAAAAATAATGGCTAATGGCTAATGGCTCTGCAATCTCATCCGCCAACTCCTTTAGCACCCTCGGATGCAGCGCATCCGGCCCCATGGACTTGTCCACGTCCAGTTTTTCTAAGTAGTCCCAAACCACTTCTTTCTCCACAGAGGGCTGGTCACCTTCTCCCCATACTGTGCTGCTCAGTGCAGTAGTCTGGGAGCTGACCTTGTTCGTGAAGACAGAGGCAAAAAAATCATTGAGTACATTAGCTTTTTCCACATCCTCGGTCACTAGGTTGCCTCCCTCATTCAGTAAGGGGCCCACACTTTCCTTGACTTTCTTCTTGTTGCTAACATACCTGAAGAAACCCTTCTTGTTACTCTTAACATCTCTTGCTAGCTGCAACTCCAAGTGTGATTTGGCCTTCCTGATTTCACTCTTGCATGCCTGAGCAATATTTTTATACTCCTCCCTGGTCATTTGTCCAATCTTCCACTTCTTATAAGCTTCTTTTTAGCGTTTAAGATCAGCAAGGATTTCACTGTTTAGCCAAGCTGGTCGCCTGCCATATTTACTATTCTTTCTACACATCGGGATGGTTTGTTCCTGCAACCGCAATAAGGATTCTTTAAAATACAGCCAGCTCTCCCGGACCCCTTTGCCCTTCATGTTATTCTCCCAGGGGATCCTGCCCATCTGTTCCCTGAGGGAGTCAAAGTCTGCTTTTCTGAAGTCCAGGGTCCGTATTCTACTGCTCTCCTTTCTTCCTTGTGTCAGGATCCTGAACTCGACCATCTCATGGTCACTGCCTCCCAGGTTCCCATCCACTTTTGCTTCCCCTACTCAGGGCTGGCTCCAGGCACCAGCTTAACAAGCAGGTGCTTGGGGCGGCCAAGGGAGAGGGGCGGCACCTGCAGCAATTCGGGGGCAGCAGGTCCCTCACTCCCTCTAGGAGCGAAAGACCTGCCGCTGAACTGCCGCCGCCGATCGCGGCTTTTTTTTTTTTTTCAATTGCCTCCGCCGATCACGATCGCGGGGTTTTTTTTGTTTTTTTTTTTGCTTGCTTGGGGCTGCAGAAATGCTGGAGCCGGCCCTGCCCCTACTAATTCTTCCCTGTTTGTGAGCAGCAGGTCAAGAAAAGCTCTGCCCCTAGTTGGTTCCTCCAGCACTTGCACCAGGAAATTGTCCCCTACACTTTCCAAAAACTTCCTGGATTGTCTGTGCACCGCTGTATTGCTCTCCCAGCAGATATCAGGGTGATTAAAGTCTCCCATGAGAACCAGGGCCTGCGATCTAGCAACTTCTGCTAGTTGCCAGAAGAAAGCCTCGTCCACCTCATCCCCCTGGTCTGGTGGTCTATAGCAGACTCTGACCACGACATCACCCTTGTTGCTCACACTTCTCAACTTTATCCAGAGACTCTCAGGTTTTTCTGCAGTTTCATACTGGAGCTCTGAGCAGTCATACTCCTCTCTTACATACAACACAACTCCCCCACCTTTTCTGCCCTGCCTGTCCTTCCTGAACAGTTTATATCCATCCATGGCAGTACTCCAGTCATGTGAGTTATCCCACCAAGTCTCTGTTATTCCAATCGCATCATAGTTCCCTGACTGTGCCAGGACTTCCAGTTCTCCCTGCTTGTTTCCCAGGCTTCTTGCATTTGTGTATAGGCACTTAAGATAACTCATCGATCGTCCCTCTTTCTCTTTATGAGACAGGAGTCCTCCCCTCTTGCTCTCTCCTGCTTGTGCTTCCTCCCTGGATCCCATTTCCCCACTTACCTCAGGGTTTTGGTCTCCTTCCCCCGGTGAACCTAGTTTAAAGCCCTCCTCACTAGGTTGGCCAGCCTGCTGGCGAAGATGCTCTTCCCTCTCTTCGTTAGGTGGAGCCCGTCTCTGCCTAGCACTCCTCCTCCTTGGAACACCATCCCATGGTCGAAGAATCCAAAGCCTTCTCTCCGACACCACCTGCGTAGCCATTCGTTGACTTCCATGATTCGACGGTCTCTACCCAGGCCTTTTCCTTGCACAGGGAGGATGGACGAGAACACCACTTGCGCCTCAAACTCCTTTATCCTTCTTCCCAGAGCCACGTAGTCTGCAGTGATCCGCTCAAGGTCATTCTTGGCAGTATCATTGGTGCCCATGTGGAGAAGCAGGAAGTGGTAGCGATCCGAGGGCTTGATGAGTCTCGGCAGTCTCTCCGTCACATCGTGTATCCTAGCTCCTGGCAAGCAGCAAACCTCTCGGTTTTCCCGGTCGGGGCGGCAGATAGATGACTCAGTCCCCCTGAGGAGGGAGTCCCTGACCATCCTCCTCCTCTTGGGAATGGTGGTCGTGGAACCCCCATCCCTAGGACAGTGCATCTTTTGCCTTCCAATCGGTGGAGTCTCCTTCTGCTCCCTTCCCTCAGATGGGTCATCTAGTCCACTCTCTGCATTAGTACCTGTAGAGAGAACATGGAAACGATTGCTCACCTGTATCTCCATTGCTGGTACATGGACGCTCCTCTTTCTCCTTCTGGTGGTCACATGCTGCCAAACTTCTTCACCATCCTTCTGTCCCTGCTGCGCCTGCTCTGAATCTTCAGAACATTGTGGCCGTAGAAGCATCTCCTGACGTCTGTCCAGGAAATCTTCATTTTCCCTTATGCAACGCAGAGTCGATACTCGTTTCTCCAGACCTCGAACCTTCTCTTCCAATATGGAGACCAGCTTGCACTTTGTACAGACAAAGTTGCTTCTGTCCTGTGGAAAAAAGACAAACATGGCACAACCTGTGCAGGTTACAACAGCTGATCGCTCACCTTCCATATCACCTTCCTCTTAAGAGTTTCCTGAGCTGTTGCAGTACCTAGTCAGAGAAACCTGCAGCTGAAAGCCTCAGTGCGCTCTTCCCAGGCAAACTCCCTCTGTTAGCCTCTGCTGTTCGCCGCTCAGCTGGTTCGCTGCTGACTGCCCTTATATACCAGTCAGGCCCACTCAAGGCCCACCTGGAACAAAGCACTCCCAATTCACACTTTTCAAACAAACAAGCAAGCAATCAAGCACACGGTCAAACTGACAAACTGTCCCAGCAACAGACACTCAGATACTCACCAACACAGCCCCCCTAATGCAGCACTTAGCGTACCTCCTCTCAGACAGCTCCCAGGCAAACTCCCTCTGTTAGCCTGTGCTGTTCGCTGCGTCTCTGCCAACCCTGATATTCTATGATTGCACCTTGACTGCCAAGCACCTAACACACATAGCCCCATTTGTATCATTTCTGCCTTTTGCCTTCAGTCGTTTGTAGGGAGCCTGAGACAATTGCTGTGCCCCTGTGCATCCTATCAGGGTGTTACCATGGTAGCCCAGCGAAGATCTTTGATAACGTGATCTCCTGAGCTATTCCACTTGTAAAGATGGCTGGGGGAGGGAGTTTGTATAATGAAGACATCCACAAGATACTGCAATTGGCACCCCCCTCCCCTAAGCACTACAGCAAGGCATCAGAGTCCACAGACATTAGGTGGCAGATCCCTTCTTCCCAGCATCCGTCCTCACTTTGGGTTCATGTCCCCTCCCCCCATGTCCATCCTTCAAGGCCCTCCTGTCAGGTGACATCTCCCTGTACTGGGGTCTCATTCCATTGCCTCACCTTACTCTCCCCAGCTGTATATTTTGCTTGGCTGCAGAGTTACTTGTGCCATAGTTTGAATCCACTATACTGGCTCTGGCCCTGGCGTTCCCCACTCTAGCTCAGTCCTGGCTCCTGTTGGCACAGCTGGTCTGTGCTGCCCCATCTTCCAGTTCTGGTCAGTGCCAGCTGCAGCACCCCAGCTCTGCCTTAGGGGCTGCTTCTCTGGCCCTTCTGGATCTGGCTGGCATTGCCAGATTTCCACTGCAGTAGTAGATCAAAGTCACTTAAAAACTCACCTGAAAGTAGCCCGATCTATTTCTTGAAACAAAGTTATTTTTACTAACACATTTCTCTATACATAAAATAACAAATGAAAGCTTTTGTTACACACCTACTACAGATTTGACTACAAGCCTAAGCAGAATTTTGTTCACACTAGCAACACATCTATGAGATAACAATTAAGTCAAAATCAAAACCCCAGTACTGGTGCTTGCATCCCGATTGATGGATGGCAGGTGAGTCAAACCAAAAATGGCAAAAGGCAGCGTTAAAAATAGCCCAAAAGTAGCCCAAATCATTTGTAATGAAAAAACAACAATAGCATAATTATACTATTTATTTCTAATTCCATTCAGTGATGGTAGTCAATGTCCACATTTTGTGTTGAATTAGTTTGTTACAGTTACCCTTATTTGGTTTATCCTACAGGTTTCCTGAAGGATTAGAAGTAAAGAAAATCAGGTACATTTCATTCACTGGATAATTGTAAAATTGATAAAGAAGTTGAGCATTTTAGTTTCTTACTTTTCTCTTCAAATTGCAGCTTCTGTTCATCAAACTGATAAAGGACCTTGTTCACACAGGGACTAAGGGAAAACTACCTGGTAGTGTCAGAGCCATGTAAAGGCCGAGTGACAGGGTGTGTGGGGGTTGGGTGCCGATGGGTGACAATGAAAGAAGTCAGGTGATGGTCAGATAGAGGGAACTCAGCAAAGGAAAGAAAGCAGCACTTGATGATAGCGTGATAAGACGTTAGGTGTGAGGAACTTCTCAGACTGAACTTCCACAATGCTGAGCTCAGCCAAACTGGGGCAGTGCACCCCTGATCAACGAGGAGATAGCGTTTGCCGTCTTGTCACAATGGTTTAAAATCAGTGGCCCAGGCGATCACCATCTGCAGGTGTATTTGCGCAATTTCTCATGAAGCTCTTTGGTTTTGACCCCATAAATGATAGGGTTGAGCATGGGGGGGATGAGGAGATAGAGGTCAGAAAAGATGATGTGGACATGCAGAGGAATGTCCTGAACAAAACGTTGTGTTAGGTGGTTGAAGAGGCTGGGAATATAATACGTCAGCATCACACAGATGTGGGCTGTGCAGGTGTTGAGGGCTTTCTGGTGGGCTTTGTTGGAGGAGATTCTGAGGATGGCCTTGATGATCAGACCATAAGACAGGGCAATGAGCGTCAGGTCTAAACCGATGACTAGAAACAGTATCACCAAACCATATATGCTGTTCACTGTGATGTCCCCACATGAGATCTTTGCCACAGCTATAGGTTCGCAATGTGTGTGGGAGATAATGCGGTTTGCACAGAATGGCAGCCTGGTCAGGAGCAAGGGCAGAGGCAGAACGAAGAGAATGGATTTGATCAAACCTAAAAGCCCTAGCAAAGCTACTCGTGCATTGGTGAGGATGGTGGCATATCTCAGAGGGTTACATATGGCAACGTAGCGATCGAAGGCCATTGTCATGAGGATGGTTGAGTGCATAACAGTAAACATGGGAAGGAAGAACGACTGGGTGAGGCAGCCACGCACAGTAATGGTTTTCAAATTGAACCAAAATATGCACAGTGCTTTTGGCACAACGGAAGTAGAGCTGGTGATCTCTGTGAGTCCCAGCATGCAGAGCAGCAGGTACATCGGCTTGTGCAGGGTCTGCTCTTTGCTTACAACAAACAGAAGCATTAAATTTTCCAACAGGCCGATAATGTAGAACATTGCAAAAGGGATGGAAATCCAGACATGGGCAGCTTCCAGGCCAGGGATGCCCGTTAGGATGAATATTGAAGGGTCAGAGAGGGTGAGGTTGAAAGCTGCCATGAAGTTCTCAGTGTGTCGATCGAGCTCAGAAATGTTCAAACTTCCTGTGAAGAGAGAGAAGCAGAGCGGGGGGGGTTACACACTTTATAAGAAATAGTAGGGTAAATCTTTTATAGTTATTAACAGTCAAGAAAGGGTGGCGAGAAGTGAGGTGCCAACATTTATAGATGGCACAAGATTATTTTGGTTATACTTAAGTCTAGAGAAGTCCTCAGATGGAGCAAACTAAGCCTTGTGAAACCCTGCTCTCAGTGCAAGCATGGGGAGAAACTCAGCAAAGCGTTGGATCCAGGAGGAGTGGAATTGGGAAACCATATAGAAAATACAATGCCATGAGATCAGCCAGTCAAGTTTCACCCTCCTCTGGACTCCTCCTGGTCTACACTAGGGGGGGAGGATCGATCTAAGTTATGCAACTTCAGCTACCTGAGTAACGTAGCTGAAGTAGACATACTTAGATCGACTTACAGTGGTGTCTTCACTACGGTGAGTCAACTGCTGCCGCCTCCCCCGTTGACTCTGCCTGCGCCTCTCTCCAAGCTGGAGTACAGCAGTTGATGGAAGAGCGCTCGGGGAGCGATTGATTGCACCTAGACTAGATGTGATCAATCGATCCCCGCTGGATCTATCGCTGCCTGCCGATCCCTTAGTTTCAAGCACTTACATAGGTCAGCAACAGGTTAGTAAAACACCCCCAACCCTTGATAATTACCAAAGATGAGTGTGGCTCTCGAGTGACACAGTGGCAGGCTTCCGATGGTAGGGTGACCCGATGTCCCAATTTTATAGGGACAGTCCTGATTTTGGGGGCTTTTTCTTATATAGGCTCCTATTACCCCCCACCCCCTGTCCCAATTTTTCACACTTGCTGCCTAGTCACCCTATCCGGTGGCCAAATTTTCCGTCTGCCGGTGGGGACCGCAAGATGTATCCAGAGGGAGAGTCCAAACGAATCCAACTACCACAAACATTTTCCCCTTATTTATGCATTAGTAATAGAATGACATGTCCCTTAAAGAAAACTTGTTAAGTAAGCAGTTTCCATGGTCAAGCAAGAGCTTCCTTCTGATTATTGATTAACGAGGTGTGTCTTTTTCCAAAGTTTTCAGCCTTGAGGCCCCAATAGACATTCCTGGGGCACATCCTGCTCTTCTAAAATGCATGTATCAGCAACTTCAACACAATTCTTATCAGGAAGGACGTGGGGTCAAGCTGCCCTTTCTGTGGCACCCAAAACCTCCTCCCCTCCTGCCTTGGTCAAGCTGAGACTGCTGACTAGGCTGCTTTTAGCAATAAGCCATAGTGGTTTCAGGCACTTTACTGGTTTGCCAAAATCTCCCCGTACAGGACTGTGCATCCTTCTCACACAGGATATTGCAGAAATAGGGGGGTTCTGGGAAGGGCAACGAGAATGATCAAGGGCCAGGGGAAACTGTCCTATGGAGAGAGGTTGTAAAGATTGAGATTGTTGCCTTACGAAGGAGCGGAATAAGAGGGGACATGAGAAAAGTCTATAAAATACTGACCCATAGAGATCTGATCGAGACTGTGTTCTCCCTGTCTGATAAAACAAGATCAAGTGGACATTCAATTGAACTGAAATGTGGCAAAATCAAAGGATGCTTTCTTCACTCAATCCCTAAACAGTCTGAGGTAGTTGAGGCCATCAGATAAGCAAGAATCACGAAGAGTTTGGACATTTCCATGGATAGTGAGACTTTCCAGTGACAATAGTTAGACCTAAACAAATATTTTGGAAAGCCTATACACACATGTGTTTCAGAGCACAAGCCAATCTTTAGTTGTTAGGCATTTAGGTCACAGCCTCTTGATGGTCCAGTCATCCAACCCCATCTACCTACTACTGGGTGTTTTACACCTTCTTCTGCAGCACCTGGGGCTGTCACTGTCGGAGAGAAGAAACTGGACTTGACTGACCATAGGTCTGATTCACAAGACCATTTCTATGTTGGAGAGGAGCCAAGTTTCCACCATGGAAACAGACATTATCCTGCTGGGCTATGACCTCGTGCTCAACAGAATGGACATGAAGGGCACAAAGGTCTGGGTATTTAGGGCTACAGGTCTGCACACGTGTTACTTTCCTTGTGTCTTTTGGTGAGACACTTTCTTGCAGGCAACCAGCTTCACCTGAGACATAAGTTACAGGTGTTAACTGAGAAGTGTAAGCAGAGACTTTCATCTGCTTACCCTTCTCATGCCTGAATATTGATGAGATTTGACAATGACAAAAAAATTGGAGGATGGTAAGAAGCAAACAATACATGTTCTAATATAGCTATGTCGATATATAAATCTAGGAACAAAGAATGTAGGTGACACTAACACGATGGGGGACTATCTTGGGCAACACAACGATTCTGAAGAAAATTTTGGGGTGAGAACGGATAATTAGCTAAACATGAGCTCCCAGAGTGACCCTGTGGCCAAAACAGCCAATATGATCCTGGGATGGTAAACAGGGGGATATCAAGGTGAGGGACCAAATTTATTTTACCTCTCTCTTTGGCACTGGAATGACTGCTGCTGGAACCCTCCATACAGTTCTGGTGTCCACTTTTAATGATGGATGTTGATACATTCTAGAGGATTCAGGGAAGAATCACAAGAATTAGTAAAAGATTAGAAAATCTGCCTTATACTGATAGACTCAAAGATCTCAATCTATTTAGTGCAACAAAGATGGTTTTGGGGTGATTTGATAACAGTCTGCAAGTACCAGGACGGCTACAAATATTTAATAATAGGCTTTTCAGCCTAACATACAGAGGTGTAACACGATCCAATGGCTGCAAGTTGAACTTAAAGAAATTCTGACTGGAAATAAGGCACACCTTTATTAACAGTGAGAGTAATTAACCACTGGAACAATTTACCAAGGGTCTCAGAGGATTCTTCATCACTGAGAAAGTTTAAATCTAATTTGGATGTTTCTCTAAAAGGCCTGCTCTAAGAATAATTTTGGGGAAATTCTCAGGCCTGTGTTATACAGACAAGAAGATCACAATAGTCCCTTCTCACCTTGGAATCTACGAATGTGTCCCTATGGGTCAGCTGATGGCATTTTGCCTGCAAGTTAGTGCCTGAAATTACTGAAGGTATTTTTTCTATTTGTGACCATGTTAAATATAGCCACATGCGGAGAAATTCTCATGAGACTGTGACGCCTTGGAAGGGTTACACTGGTTGTGTATTTCATGAGCCTGAGGGATCCCGTGAAGCACTGTATGGATGAATGTTTTAGGTGACAAAAATAATGACTTGAGCCATGAAATCTCTGCATTGAGGAATAAATGTACAACCCTTGCTATTAATGACTAAGAGGGGTGGTTGGCAAATGGTCCCAGAGCATCCTTTCTTTACCGTCTCTGTCCAAGTGGTGCATGCTTTCGGTCAGCTACGTGGGGGTTCCTGCACATGGTAGTTGTATTTATCTAGGCCCTCACATTTTCCATAGTTCCACTCTCATTATGTAATATGCATACTTCTTAAATGGCAAGTTGTTCCTCTGTAGCAGTTCTTGAAGCACCCTGCAGTGAGTGTGAGTGTAACAAGAGAAGCTCCACAGGTGCCTACCTTGGAATTTACCACTCGTGAGATTTCTCACCAGTGAGACACAGTCACTGATAACCCTCAGTCAAGGGACTGGGTGTATTTGGAGGCACCTCACCCCCTGCAGGGGAAGAATTGTGGGGAGTATGGGGTGGCTCAGAGGTTGGGGGGCGGGGATGACTGGGGAGCATGGAGAAGACAGTGGTGACCAGCGTGCTGTTGGAATTAGGACAATCTGGGATGAGGAAGGAGAGTACAGATAGGAGGGTCAGAGTATGATGGGAGATTGAGCCAACTGAGGAGCATTTCACTGGAGGGAACATGAATTGAAGTTACGTAATTAACATTCAACAACCACCATTGGAGATAAAACTGAGTAAACTTTCTGACACCCAGGCTGCAGTTCTGTGGTTTGGCAAGACAAAAAGACTCTGACACCCACCCCCAAAACACACTCCAGACAAAGAAATGTCCTGCCCTGCCCCCACAAACCCCAGTGCTGCCTGCCTGACCATGTAAACTCTGCTCCTTGCCCCCATAACCATCAGTGCTCTCTGCCTGCCCATGTACCCCTGACTCCATGCCCCAGAACCCCCAGTGCTGGCCACTTGTCCATGTAGGCCCCCCACCCCCACAACTTTCTGCCCTGTCACACAGTGATACCCCTCACTCAAGACCAAAACCAGGTGTCAGACCCCACAACAGCTCACAGAAATATCTCCTCTGCTTAGGTTAAACTCAGTGTCTGCCTGCACCGGGGAAAAGGGGGAGATCGGCTGCAACAGCCTTTCTGGGGCAAAAGAAACCCCAGCAGCAGCTCAGCCCGTGCAGGGAAGGAGAGAGGTATGGCCATAGTGGGAGGGAGAGAGGACAGGAAGATTAAAAGGAGCCAGTGTGAGCAACTCCTCTTCAAAATGACACAAAGCATTAACGTATTGCAGCCAGTTAGAGACCCAGACACCCCTTCCTAAAGTTGCTTTTCCACGTCAGCAATTGCTGATGTTACTATGAGGCATTAGTGGGGTTTCTAACAGGAGGAAGGATGATCCAGATGTGGGGTGGTGTCAGAGACAATCTGCTACAGTGACACTGTGATCTGGATACTGCACATCCCCATCCCCCCCATACGCACACACAGACCTGGATCTCCCCCGGTGAGATTTCCAACCCTGACTGGTTTCCTCTGAGCCAGAAACATGCTTTTCTTTTTACTACCTTTTGCTTCTTCTCGTTCTCTCCAGAACCAGAGATGCAGGGGTAAGGAAAGAGCAGACCCCTCTCCCCCCCTGAAAGAATTGTTCTTCTAATTGTTCTGAACCTCTAAGCCTGTGGGTTTGGGATTTGAGCAACTCTCCTGTCAGTTCTTCTTTGGTCCAAATGAGCTCACCTGTCCTTAGAGGCCACAGGACGCCTCCAGTTGAAGTCAGTGGAGGATCCTGGTTGCTGTAAATCAGACCATTTGTTTAAGTCCCTACATGTGAATTTAGAGTCATCTCAATGGGCCAAAATTTCACCCTTTAACCTGTTTATCTTTTGGCTCTGAGCTGCGGAAATTACAGACACTGGTCCTGCTACAGAGAGTGCTATTCTGTTAGGGCGCTGAAAGAGTCTGAAGGCGCACACCCTCCTCCCCCAGTTTATGTGGCATTCTGAGATGTGGATTCCAAAACACGTGGGTCCTGATTTTGCTTTAAGGGAGGCCAGTGTCAATTTGGACTGACCCACTGAAGGCAGAATGTGAGAGCAGAATCTAGCCAGTGTGTGACCCATTCTTGTGGTGAACCCTCTGGTAACACAGATACCCACTGCAAAGGCTTTGGCTGAACTTCCTAAAAGGGCAGTAAAGTTGCTGAATTGGAAAACTTGAGCGAATCAGAAAAAAACTACAGCATCCGACGAAATGGGCATTCACCCACGAAAGCTTATGCTTATGCTCCAACACATCTGTTAGTCTTAAAGGTGCCACAGGACTCTCTGTTGCTTTTTCCAAGAAAGAAAACGACTAAAACAGCTAGAAGGACACAGTAAGAGACAAGAAACTGATCTTAAAAACAAATATTTGTCTAAACTATTTCCAATACATTTGTAGTTCCAATTTTACCAGGTAAATACCTTGGTGTTTCTCATAATACTAAACAGTTCAAGTCACTGTCCTGGTGAATTCCTGCCCAGATGGTTCTTAACTTGAATCCTTGAACACTTCCTGAGCCTTTACCACAAATTTTAATGCAGAAAGAGGCAACTCACCAAAATCCTGCTCAGCAGAGAGAGGAAATAAACGTACAGCGACAGGAAGGCAGAGCCCTGAGAATCAGTGTATGAAAGTCACATGTCTGACACTCAGCGTGCTGGGCAGCGACCTTTATCATTTCCCTGTACAGTCCCTGGAGATGCTCAGATTGGCCAGGACTCCCAAACAATTCCCTCAGCTCCATGAGCAGTGGGAAGGGTAAAAAAATAGACCTTGGAGAACTTCAGCCTGACAGCTTCCCCTGGGAGTGAAGAAATAATTTGCTGATAACAGGGGCTCACATGGTCAGGGCAAACTGAGTCTTGCAGACATTTCAGCCTAGCAATTATGATAGCTCCTTAATGTACTACCATTTGCACTATGTGTGGGAATGCTGCCACAAGATATTGGACCAAAGTCTGTTTTCAGTTGATCATAGCAGCGTACCACTGTATATCACCCAGGCAGTTGTAATATCCAGTCCATTAGCCTCTGAAATTCATTGCCAACCTCTAGAGGCCAAATGAGAAGATCTTGAATTGATGCAAGCCGAAGGGCATGGAAAAGGCTTTCTTCTCTCAGGAATCTGATATCAAAGGTGCTTCCCAGTATCCCTTTGTGAGGGCTAAAGAGGAGATATATCTATCAGCTCTGAACTGTTCTAACAGCTCATCTGCTCTCTGCATCAATAAGCATCACATTTCAATACCTTGTTGATCTTTCCAAAATCGATGCAAAAATGTTATCTTCTATCTTGCATCAGAAATGGTACCATGGCTTTTCTCCACTCACTCTATGATTCCCCACTCCCAGGGCCAAAATTACCTGGAGTTCATTTTATAAGGTATCCCACATTTTATGGGAGATACAGCCACAGAGTTTGCCTGATGTTTTGCCTTGCGGCCATTTGAGTGTGGTGCTATTTTCAGTAGGTATGCCCTGCTGGGTCGAGAACACAGTGGTAAAGGAATCAAACAACTGCTATATCTGGATCTTTTGTTCGGTCTACAGTTCCTCCCCCATGCTTGTGTAACAGGTGCCTGGGGGCCTAATTTGGGCTCTGGACAGTATGAGTTTGATGGGTTGTCACCCCCGGGGTGCAGTCTGGGAGCCGAGGGAATCGCTGCACCCCTCTAATTACCCAGCAGGGCTGGCCCTTGTTCACACCACTTTGCTGGTGATTCAGCCTCTCCAGGCCATGTTATCACCCAAAACAACAGCAGATGGTGCCACACACCCAAACTGAGCTACCTGAGGGCTTATCTAAGCCACCCAAGTACAAACAGCAGACATCGGGCGTTAGTGGGCTTTCCCTTCACCCTCTCACCTGATTCATAAATCTGACACTGCAGAACCTTGTTTCCCAGTGTCCCTTCTCAGCTCTGATGCCACAGAGCCTTTACCTGTATCCCCCCTTCCCAGCTTGATGCCATAGGGCCTTGTTTCACAGTGTCCCGACCTCCCCGCTCCTTGGTAGGCATAATTATCTTAATTGTTCCATTATATCAACAAATCCATCTGGCCAGGCAGAAACAACACACAAAGTGTCTTTGTCCTTTTTTCACATGCATTGGCATAAGATATAAGAAATGTGACAAAGTTCCTCCTCTATCTTGGTGGGTCCTGCGCTTATTGGGGGATTTTCTTGCCTCAGAGATTCACCATGTGGGTTGGGGAACAGCCCAGAGACCTTCCCCTCTGGGAAGAACCCACAGTCCAGGTCAATTGGGAGGTTTGGGGGGAACCTGGGCCCGCCCTCTACTCCGGGTTCCAGCCCCAGGCCCTGTGGACTGCAGCTGTCTATAGTGCCTCCTGTAACAGCTGCATGACAGCTACAACTCCCTGGGCTACTTCCCCATGGCCTCCTCCAAACACCTTCCTTATTCTCACCACAGGACCTTCCTCCTGGTGTCTGATAATGCTTGTGCTCCTCAGTCCTCCAGCAGCACACCCTCTCACTCTCAGCTCCTCACACTCACACCACAAACTGAAGTGAGCTCCTTTTTAAAACCCAGGTGCCCTGATTAGCCTGCCTTAATTGATTCTAGCAGCTTCTTCTTAATTGGCTCCAGGTGTCCTAATTAGCCTGCCTGCCTTAACTGGTTCTAGCAGGTTCCTGATTACTCTAGTGCAGCTCCTGCTCTGGTCACTCAGGGAACAGAAAACTACTCATCCAGTGACTAGTATATTTGCCCTCTACCAGACTCCTGTACCCCACTGGTCTGGGTCTGTCACAGAATATATAGATATAAGAGTATCAAAAATCAAACGGGCAAACAAGACCCAAAATTCGATCTCACACGAAGAAACAGGCCTGAATCTTACATAGTCACTAGCACTTCTAACACTCCACCTGATTTTTTTTCTCTTTTCTTTTGGGACCCTCCTGCCCAGGTGTCCAGGGAAAAGCATAGGGCATATGGTGGCACATTTCCTGAAAGGGCCAGGTATCAAGGTGGAATGTGATGGTGCTCCATTTGCCCCACGAGTCCCTGTGCAGTATGATGTCCTGCACCTTTCCTCATACAGGCATACTGCAAGTTTCCAAATTAGAGTTCCAGACTTCCCATATCTATGGGCCTGAGAAAGTTGGGTCTGGGTTAGCTGTTACACTGTGGTGGAGGGCCTACATCGCTTTATGTGTTACAATTAGCAGTTGTGTGTCATGGATCTATGCCCTCCTTAACCACTGCAGTACACATTGCAGAATTAGTATACGTAATAATAGGCCATTAGCCATAATAATCCACAGTCACACTGAGAGCCCTGACCATTGTAATATTATCCATCATATGGGCCACCACCAGAAGCATTGCTTCTCCTCTTTGGACAGGATTAAGATTCTTCTAACACCATTCTGGAGAACATATTGTAAATGTGTCCAATTGTTGGCTGTTCTATCACGCTGCTGCTGCAGGTTTTGCATGTTTTTGTTCATGTCATGAGTCCGTTGAATATCGATATAATATTATAATCACTTTAAATCTATCTTTTGTAGTCATTACATTTGTTTGACTGTTTATCTTAACCAGTCATTTTCCCTGAAGTGTGCGGTAAATCTGCTCAGGTTTACAAAAGCTGGTGTAAGTCCACTTTCCATTGATGAAGTGGTGAACCTATTAATAAATCTGCACTACTTGTTTTGAACATTCAAAGACAGTATATTCCTGAGGTACAGTGTTGGGAGCTGGGGGGATTTGGCTAGTGCCTTTTTCTGGGTGATTCATGAGTGGCTCTGGGAGCATTCATTCAATCTAGCTGGGTGTGGGGCTCCACGTGCTGTTGTGCTGAGTGATAACAGGGCCTGCTGGGGTTTGCTGCTTGTCACTAGCAAAGCATTGTGTGATACCGCCCAGGCTGGAGAGAGTTAAGGGGGAACAGCGGTCCTTGTTCTCATATCTGGCTGCAATATTCATAGTATCGGCAAGAAAAATATGCAATTCCTCATGCAGTTCACATCTTACCATCATCTACGCCCTTGACAGCCAATGTCCTTCTGAGTGTAACAACCACGGTGTGAAGTTTGCCCCCATATTTTCAGATAAAATGGTAAAAATCCTTGAATTAACCAGAGACTGGTTTATAATATTTACTGCACCTGAAAGAATGTTGCTGGGCTCCCTTGACATCTTCTTAGCAACCAATGCCTGACTATGGATCATATGATGATTCCAGATTGCTGAGGGAGCGACTTCTTGTACCATTGTCACAAGCCTGCCATGCCATCCTAGCATAGACGGTGCTCCATTGCTGCAAATTCCAAAACAATGTCCCCAGACAAGGCCTGTGTCTTGGGCAAAATTATTTAAGAGTTTAAAAATCTCTTCGCCAGTTGTTCGTGTGGCCAAACAGAAATTCCTCTTGCTGCAGAAATTCTATTACATTGGAAATGGAGAGTGTTCATAACTCTGAAATGTTCATAACTCTGAACAAAATTTTAGCACCTCTAATTAAGCCTGGTGTGCGCCAGGCTGAGAAAAGAAGGTAAACAAGCCCTCTAGAGTGATGCAGTGTATATATATATACAGCCGTGGGGTGAGCTTGCAGCATTTTTGCTGTACTCCACTTAAATGATCTGCCTTTACAAAGGCCCCATTATAAGATTGTGCTACAACCTGCAAGTTTCCAGTCCTTGATGCTTAATGTTGCGACAGATGGTGCCATGTAGTGGGGCAGTTGCCTCACTCTCCTGTGGAAGGGGTTAATAGCAGCCCTGGGAGAGACTGCCCAGAAATCAACCAGCTAGGAAAGGCTCAGAAGCAGCCAATCAGGGCCAAGCTGGGCTCTATAAGAAGGCTGCAGAACAGACAGGAGCTCAGTTTCTCCCTGACCAATAAAAGGAGAAGCACTGGCTCCTGGTAAGGAGACAGTGTCCTGGACAGAACACTGCTGGACAGGACAGAGGGAGCTCTGGCCAACCACTGCCAGACTGTGGGCCTTGATAGAATGGCTGAGTGGGTGCCAGGGCTATAGGGAAGTGGCCAAGGGAGGGCAGGCAGTAGAGGAGAGTGGAGGAGGGCAATAAGAGGCTTACGCTTGAGGGTCCCTGGGTCAGGACCGAGAGTGACGGATGGGCCTGGGTCTCCTTCCTGTTTGCCCCACTGACCACTGGAATGAATGGTCAGTGAAAGGACTGCAGTGCACTGTGGAAGGGGCTTGACGTGGGGCTGCGATGTGGGACTGGATGGGGAGCAACCTGGGTCTTGGAGGTGGAGCAAGAGCGACAACAGGTGAGACACCCCAGGGGAAGGGGGCCCTACTGATAGATCTAAATTCCCAGAGCAACCAGCAGGAGGCACCACGGTGGAGAGTCCCTGCCCCATTTCAGTGCCCACATCCCCTCTCTCAGACCAATCAACAAATCCTGGGAATTGTTCCTTCATTTCCAGATTTTCTGTGTCTCTTAAGCAGACTCATTTTTTTTTTCTTCTGGCCAACAGGCCAGCATAAGAACCCCCAACCTAGCATCAGTCTTCACTGCAGAGGATGTGAGGGAGATTCCCAAAACTGAGCTCATGTCTTTTGACTGTTTGAAAAAAATGCCCCCACCTTTCAGAACACTGCTCCTGTATGGCAGATTGTATATGTTTCTGAACCTTTTTTCTATATTTTTCAAGTCTCTTATTCCATTTTTGGTGAATGCAGAGTCTCTCAAACCACTGGAAAACTGTCTGCAAGGAAAGCAGAAAACTGCATCTGCCTGCTCACTGTACTCGAAAAATAACAATGCCTTGGAATATTCTGAAGTAAATGAGAGAGACTGAGACACAAATTTGCGTATTCTTGTGCCCCTAGTTCACTTTCCTTCTTTCAAACTGGCACCATTTACTCACCTACGGCATTTGCATGTCTCTGCTCGTTGGTTGATGTCTGGCTCCTTTACCTGGCCCAGGTGGGGACTCCTTGTTCTGCTGAGACTGCTGATGCTGGAGCCACTCAGCTAAGGGGGATGGACCATAGGAGGAGGAGCAGGGAAAGAGGCCAGGGCCCACTTTTAAATGTGGTTCTGTTTTTCAATGGTGAGCAGCAGGTGGTAGCAGCCTCAGGCGGGAGGGTTGGGGTGTAGGAGAGGAGGGACTCAGCGAGCTACTGGTATGGTGTGCCGTGGAGGAGGGGGTGTAGGAGAGGGAGTCGAGACTCAACGAATGCCATGGTTGCTGAGGGGGCACAAGGGGTCGAGGAGGGGATAGACTCGGTGAGTGGAGGGCTGTGGGGGCCTCGTGGGGGAGGAAAAGAAGGATTCAGTGAGAAGCAGCAGGGACCTCCGTGGAGGGGAGTAGAAAAGACAGAAAGTGATGGACCATGGGTGGGGCCATAGGAAAAGCTTATCTCCCACCTGGTGAGTCTTCCAGAAAATACTACAGACAGTAATTGTATAATGGCTGCTGTGACCCAGGAGCACATGCGAGGGCATGTGACCAGACCACATGACACTGAACTCCATTTTGAGTCACTGTATTTTTCCACAAAGTGACCTGGGAACTCTTTTTGGAATGAAGGATTCCTGCCATATGTTAAATCTATATAAGGTGGGGTGTGACTGCATCTAGTGGTCTCACTCCTCACTCTCCTCAAGAGAACTGGAAAGATCTGAGGAAAAAAGACTGAACTGGTGGACGTGCTGGTCTCAGGCCAAAAGGATTTCTAACCTGTGTATGGAAACCTCATGGAGTGCTTCTTGTATCACCAGCCAGGGTGAGAAATTGCTGAATCTAACACATCAGGCTTTGTTTGCAGTTCTGTTTATTTGCTAGGTAGCCTGCTTTGATCTCTTTGCTATCACATATAATCATTTTGTCTGTACAAAGTGCAAGCTGGTCTCCATATTGGAAGAGAAGGTTCGAGGGCTGGAGAAACGAGTATCAACACTGCGTTGCATAAGGGAAAATGAAGATTTCCTGGACAGACGTCAGGAGATGCTTCTACGGCCACAATGTTCTGAAGATTCAGAGCAGGCACAGCAGGGACAGAAGGATTGTGAAGAGGTTTGGCAGCATGTGACTTCCAGAAGGAGAAAGAGGAGCGTCCATGCACCAGCAATGGAGATACAGGTGAGCAATCGTTTCCATGTTCTCTCCACAGGTACTAATGCGGAGAGTGGACTAGATGACCCATCTGAGGGAAGGGAGCAGAAGGAGACTCCACCGATTGGAAGGCAAAAGATGCACTGTCCTAGGGATGGGGGTTCCACGACCACCACTCCCAAGAGGAGGAGGAGGGTGGTGGTGGTCGGGGACTCCCTCCTCAGGGGGACTGAGTCATCTATCTGCCGCCCCGACCGGGAAAACCGAGAGGTCTGCTGCTTGCCAGGAGCTAGGATACACGATGTGACAGAGAGACTGCCGAGACTCATCAAGCCCTCGGATCGCTACCCCTTCCTGCTTCTCCATGTGGGCACCAATGATACTGCCAAGAATGACCTTGAGCGGATCACTGCAGACTACGTGGCTCTGGGAAGAAGGATAAAGGAGTTTGAGGCGAAAGTGGTGTTCTCGTCCATCCTCCCTGTGCAAGGAAAAGGCCTGGGTAGAGACCGTCGAATCGTGGAAGTCAATGAATGGCTACGCAGGTGGTGTCGGAGAGAAGGCTTTGGATTCTTCGACCATGGGATGGTGTTCCAAGAAGGAGGAGTGCTGGGCAGAGACGGGCTCCACCTAACGAAGAGAGGGAAGAGCATCTTCGCCAGCAGGCTGGCTAACCTAGTGAGGAGGGCTTTAAACTAGGTTCACCGGGGGAAGGAGACCAAAGCCCTGAGGTAAGTGGGGAAATGGGATCCTGGGAGGAAGCACAAGCAGGAGAGCGCAAGAGGGGAGGACTCCTGTCTCATGCTGAGAAAGAGGGACGATCGATGAGTTATCTTAAGTGCCTATACACAAATGCAAGAAGCCTGGGAAACAAGCAGGGAGAACTGGAAGTCCTGGCACAATCAGGGAACTATGATGCGATTGGAATAACAGAGACTTGGTGGGATAACTCACATGACTGGAGTACTGTCATGGATGGATATAAACTGTTCAGGAAGGACAGGCAGGGCAGAAAAGGTGGGGGAGTTGCGTTGTATGTAAGAGAGGAGTATGACTGCTCAGAGCTCCGATATGAAACTGCAGAAAAACCTGAGAGTCTCTGGATAAAGTTGAGAAGTGTGAGCAACAAGGGTGATGTCGTGGTTGGAGTCTGCTATAGACCACCAGACCAGGGGGATGAGGTGGATGAGGCTTTCTTCTGGCAACTAGCAGAAGTTGCTAGATCGCAGGCCCTGGTTCTCATGGGAGACTTTAATCACCCTGATATCTGCTGGGAGAGCAATACAGCGGTGCACAGACAATCCAGGAAGTTTTTGGAAAGTGTAGGGGACAATTTCCTGGTGCAAGTGCTGGAGGAACCAACTAGGGGCAGAGCTTTTCTTGACCTGCTGCTCACAAACAGGGAAGAATTAGTAGGGGAAGCAAAAGTGGATGGGAACCTGGGAGGCAGTGACCATGAGATGGTCGAGTTCAGGATCCTGACACAAGGAAGAAAGGAGAGGAGGAGAATACGGACCCTGGACTTCAGAAAAGCAGACTTTGACTCCCTCAGGGAACAGATGGGCAGGATCCCCTGGGAGAATAACATGAAGGGCAAAGGGGTCCAGGAGAGCTGGCTGTATTTTAAAGAATCCTTATTGCGGTTGCAGGAAAAAAACATCCCGATGTGTAGAAAGAATAGTAAATATGGCAGGCGACCAGCTTGGCTAAACAGTGAAATCCTTGCTGAACTTAAACGCAAAAAAGAAGCTTACAAGAAGTGGAAGATTGGACAAATGACCAGGGAGGAGTATAAAACTATTGCTCAGGCATGCAGGAATGAAATCAGGAAGGCCAAATCACACTTGGAGTTGCAGCTAGCAAGAGATGTTAAGAGTAACAAGAAAGGTTTCTTCAGGTATGTTAGCAACAAGAAGAAAGTCAAGGAAAGTGTGGGCCCCTTACTGAATGTGGGAGGCAACCTAGTGACCGAGGATGTGGAAAAAGCTAATGTACTCAATGATTTTTTTGCCTCTGTCTTCACAAACAAGGTCAGCTCCCAGACTGCTGCACTGGGCAGCACAATATGGGGAGAAGGTGACCAGCCCTATGTGGAGAAAGAAGTGGTTCGGGACTATTTAGAAAAACTGGATGTGCACAAGTCCATGGGGCCGGATGCGCTGCATCCGAGGGTGCTAAAGGAGTTGGCGGATGAGATTGCAGAGCCATTAGCCATTATTTTTGAAAACTCATGGCGAACGGGGGAGGTCCCGGATGACTGGAAAAAGGCTAATGTAGTGCCCATCTTTAAAAAAGGGAAGAAGGAGGATCCGGGGAACTACAGGCCAGTCAGCCTCACCTCAGTCCCTGGAAAAATCATGGAACAGGTCCTCAAGGAATCAATTATGAAACACTTAGAGGAGAGGAAAGTGATCAGGAACAGTCAGCATGGATTCACCAAAGGGAAGTCGTGCCTGACTAACCTAATTGCCTTCTATGATGAGATAACTGGCTCTGTGGATGAGGGGAAAGCAGTGGATGTGTTATTCCTTGACTTTAGCAAAGCTTTTGATACAGTCTCCCACAGTATTCTTGCCGCCAAGTTAAAGAAATATGGGCTGGATGAATGGACTGTAAGGTGGATAGAAAGCTGGCTAGATCGTCGGGCTCAACGGGTAGTGATCAATGGCTCCATGTCTAGTTGGCAGCCGGTTTCAAGCGGAGTGCCCCAAGGGTCGGTCCTGGGGCCGGTTTTGTTTAATATCTTTATTAATGATCTGGAGGATGGTGTGGACTGCACTCTCAGCAAGTTTGCAGATGACACTAAACTAGGAGGCGTGGTAGATACACTAGAGGGTAGGGATCGGATACAGAGGGACCTAGACAAATTAGAGGATTGGGCCAAAAAAAACCTGATGAGGTTCAACAAGGATAAGTGCAGAGTCCTGCACTTAGGACGGAAGAATCCCATGCACTGCTACAGACTAGGGACCGAATGGCTAGGTAGCAGTTCTGCAGAAAAGGACCTAGGGGTCACAGTGGACGAGAAGCTGGATATGAGTCAACAGTGTGCTCTTGTTGCCAAGAAGGCTAACGGCATTTTGGGCTGTATAAGTAGGGGCATTGCCAGCAGATCGAGGAACGTGATCGTTCCCCTTTATTCGACATTGGTGAGGCCTCATCTGGAATACTGTGTCCAATTTTGGGCCCCACACTACAAGAAGGATGTGGAAAAATTGGAAAGAGTCCAGCGGAGGGCAACAAAAATGATTAGGGGTCTGGAGCACATGACTTATGAGGAGAGGCTGAGGGAACTGGGATTGTTTAGTCTCCAGAAGAGAAGAATGAGGGGGGATTTGATAGCAGCCTTCAACTACCTGAAGGGAGGTTCCAAAGAGGATGGAGCTCGGCTGTTCTCAGTGGTGGCAGATGACAGAACAAGGAGCAATGGTCTCAAGTTGCAGTGGGGGAGGTCCAGGTTGGATATTAGGAAACACTATTTCACTAGGAGGGTGGTGAAGCACTGGAATGCGTTACCTAGGGAGGTGGTGGAGTCTCCTTCCTTGGAGGTTTTTAAGGCCCGGCTTGACAAAGCCCTGGCTGGGATGATTTAGTTGGGAATTGGTCCTGCTTTGAGCAGGGGGTTGGACTAGATGACCTCTTGAGGTCCCTTCCAACCCTGATATTCTATGATTCTATGATTTCAAATATATATTTCTGTAGTTAAATTTCTTTTCTGATTTATCTAAACCACTGTGCCTTTGAGTGAAGTTTCTGGGGAAAATCTCAGCTTGTTTAACACAGGCTTGTGGAATATCCTTCCCACATCGAGCGGAGGGCGAAATGTACCAATGAGCTTACAATGGACAGACCTCTCCAGAGTGAAACACGATATTATGGGTTCATACTCCAGTAGGCGGAGTGAACCTGGAGAGGTCAGAAATTGACTGATGTCCTCCATTTGTACTTGGGTTGCTTGGGTAAGCTCTCCTGTAGCGCCATTTGGGTGTGTGGCGCCATCTACTGTCGTTGAGAGACACAATCACCAGCAAAGCAGTGTGAAAAGGGGCCAGCCCAGCTGGGTGGTTAGAGGGGTGCATCAGTTCCCATTGCTCCCAGACTGAACCCCAGTCACACTCATACCCTCTGGAGCCCAAATTAGTTTCCCCGGCACATGTGACACAAGCATGGGCGAGGGACTGTAGCCTGAACAAAAGACCAGATGTAGCAGTTGTTTGATTCTTTTACCACTGTGTTCTCTCCCCAGCAGGACACACCGACCTAAAATGCCACCATACTGAAATGGCTCTAGGGCAACAGATCAGGGAAACTCCGTAGCTATTCCCTCATAAACTGTGGGATACTATGTGAGATGAACTCCATGTCATTTTGGCCCTGGAACTGGTGAAGGAATCACACAGTGAGTGGAGAAATCCCATTGTGTTAGTGCTGACAACAGGATAGCACAACCCGTTTCTGCATCGATTTCTGAAAGATCAACACAGTATTGAAATTTGATGCTTATCCGATGCAGAGAGTAGATGAAGTATTTGAAGAGCTGGGACCTGCCAAATATATATCCACTTTAGATCTCACAAACGGATATTGGCAAGTACTTTTTATGCTAGATTCCTGGGTGAAGAAAGCCTTTTCCACACAGTGGGCTTGCATCAGTTCTGGATCAAATCATTTGGCCTCCACAGTCTGAAAATGAATTTCAGAGGCTAATGGACTGGATATTACAACGTCATGGGCGATATGCATGTTGGCATAACTTGGTGGGATAATACACATGATTGGAATGTTGGTGTGGATGGGTACAGCTTGCTCAGGAAGGATAGACAGGGGAAATGGGAGGAGGTGTTGCCTTATATATTAAAAATGTACACACTTGGACTGAGTTGGAGATGGACATAGGAGACGGAACTGTTGAGAGTCTCTGGGTTAGGCTAAAAGGGGTAAAAAACAAGGGTGATGTCATGCTAGGAGTCTACTACAGGCCACCTAACCAGGTGGAAGAGGTGGATGAGGCTTTTTTTAAACAACTAACAAAATCATCCAAAGCCCAAAATTTGGTGGTGATGGGGGACTTCAACTATCCGGATATATGTTGGGAAAATAACACAGCGGGGCACAGACTATCCAACAAATTCTTGGACTGCATTGCAGACAACTTTTTATTTCAGAAGGTTGAAAAAGCTACTGGGAGGAAGCTGTTCTAGACTTGATTTTAACAAATAGGGATGAACTCATTGAGAATTTGAAAGTAGAAGGCAGCTTGGGTGAAAGTGATCATGAAATCATAGAGTTTGCAATTCTAAGGAAGGGTAGAAGGGAGTACAGCAAAATAGAGACAATGGATTTCAGGAAGGCGGATTTTGGTAAGCTCAGAGAGCTGGTAGGTAAGGTCCCATGGGAATCAAGACTGAGGGGAAAAACAACTGAGGTGAGTTGGCAGTTTTTCAAAGGGACACTATTAAGGGCCCAAAAGCAAGCTATTCCGCTGGTTAGGAAAGATAGAAAATGTGGCAAAAGACCACCTTGGCTTAACCACGAGATCTTGCATTATCTAAAAAATAAAAAGGAGTCATATAAAAATGGAAACTAGGACAGATTACAAAGGATGAATATAGGCAAACAACACAGGAATGCAGGGGCAAGATTAGAAAGGCAAAGGCACAAAATGAGCTGAAACTAGCTACAGGAATAAAGGGAAACAAGAAGACTTTTTATCAATACATTAGAAGCAAGAGGAAGACCAAAGACAGGGTAGGCCCACTGCTCAGTGAAGAGGGAGAAACAGTAACAGGAAACATGGAAATGGCAGAGATGCTTAATGACTTATTTGTTTCGGTCTTCACCAAGAAGTCTGAAGGAATGCCTAACTTAGTGAATGCTAATGGGAAGGGGGTAGGTTTAGGAGATAAAATAAAAAAAGAACAAGTTAAAAATCACTTAGAAAAGTTAGATGCCTGCAAGTCACCAGGGCCTGATGAAATGCATCCTAGAATACTCAAGGAGCTAATAGAGGAGGTATCTGAGCCTCTAGCTATTATCTTTGGAAAATCATGGGAGACGGGAGAGATTCCAGAAGACTGGAAAAGGGCAAATATAGTGCCCATCTATAAAAAGGGAAATAAAAACAACCCAGGAAACTACAGACCAGTTAGTTTAACTTCTGTGCCAGGGAAGATAATGGAGCAAGTAATTAAGGAAATCATCTGCAAACACTTGGAAGTTTGTAAGGTGACAGGGAATAGCCAGCATGGATTTGTAAAGAACAAATCGTGTCGAACCAATCTGATAACTTTCTTTGATAGGGTAACAAGTCTTGTGGATAAGGGAGAAGCTGTGGATGTGGTATACCTAGACTTTAGTAAGGCATTTGATATGGTCTCGCATGATATTCTTATCGATAAACTAGGCAAATACAATTTAGATGGGGCTACTATAAGGTGGGTGCATAACTGGCTGGATAACTGTACTCAGAGAGTTGTTATTAATGGTTCCCAATCCTGCTGGAAAGGCATAAGAAGTGGGGTTCTGCAGTGGTCTGTTTTGAGGCCGGCTCTGTTCAATATCTTCATTAACGACTTAGATATTGGCATAGAAAGTATGCTTATTAAGTTTGCAGATGATACCAAACTGGGAGGGATTGCAACTGCTTCGGAGGACAGGGTCATAATTCAAAATGATCTGGACAAATTTGAGAAATGGTCTGAGGTAAACAGGATGAAGTTTAACAAAGACAAATGCAAAGTGCTCCACTTAGGAAGAAAAAATCAGTTTCACACATACAGAATGGGAAGAGACTGTCTAGGAAGGAGTACGACAGAAAGGGATCTAGGGGTTATAGTGGACCACAAGCTAAATATGAGTCAACAGTGTGATGCTGTTGCAAAAAAAGCAAACATGATTCTGGGATGTATTAACAGGTGTGTTGTGAGCAAGACACGAGAAGTCATTCTTCCGCTCTACTCTGCGCTGGTTAGGCCTCAACTGGAGTATTGTGTCCAGTTCTGGGCACCACATTTCAAGAAAGATGTGGAGAAATTGGAGAGGGTCCAGAGAAGAGCAACAAGAATGATTAAAGGTCTTGAGAACATGACCTATGAAGGAAGGCTGAAAGAATTGGGTTTGTTTAGTTTGGAAAAGAGAAGACTGAGAGGGGACATGATAGTAGTTTTCAGGTATCTAAAAGGGTGTCATAAGGAGGAGGGAGAAAACTTGTTCACCTTAGCCTCTAAGGATAGAACAAGAAGCAATGGGCTTAAACTGCAGCAAGGGAGGTTTAGGTTGGACATTAGGAAAAAGTTCCTAACTGTCAGGGTGGTTAAACACTGGAATAAATTGCCTAGGGAGGTTGTGGAATCTCCATCTCTGGAGATATTTAAGAGTAGGTTAGATAAATGTCTATCAGGGATGGTCTAGACAGTGTTTGGTCCTGCCATTAGGACAGGGGACTGGACTCGATGACCTCTCGAGGTCCCTTCCAATCCTAGAGTCTATGAATCTATGAATCTATGTAGTAGTACATTGCTATAATTAATTGAAAATGATGTTTGGTTCCATATCTTATGGCAGCATTCCCACACATAGTGCAGATTGCAGTACATTACACACAGAAAATATAGGCCATCATCAATTGCTAGGCTGATGAGTCTGCAAGACTGTGTTTGCCTGACAATCTGAGCCCTTGGTATCGGCAAATTATTTCTTCACTCCCAGGGGAAGCTCTCAAGCTGAGTTCTCCAGGGTCTATTTTCTGCTCCTCCCACTGCTCTGGGAATCCTGGCCAACCAAAGAGTCCACAGGGACTGTACAGGGGAATCATAAAGGTCACTGTCCAGCATAGACAGTTTCAGACATTCAAGATTCGTATGCTGATTCCCAGGGCTCTGCATTCCTGTCGCGGTAAGGAGATTTGCAGTCTCTGCTGAGCAGTATTTTGATGAATTGATTGTTTCTGCATTAAAGTTATAGTTAAGAGCACAGGAAGGGTTCCAGGGTTCAAGTCAACAACCATCTGGGTAGGAATTCACCAGCACAACAACTTGAAGTGTTTAGTATTGTCAGAAACACCAAGGGATTTACCTGGTAAAATTGGAACTACAAATGTTTTGGAAATGGTTTAGACAAATATTTGTTTTTAAGATCCTTGTCTCTTACTGTGTTTTTCTATCTGTCTCAGTAGCTTCCTTTTTTGGGCTGTGTGGTTTTTCCTCTGGTTTGCTCAAGTCTTCCAATTCAGCAACTTCACTGCACTATTAGGAAGTACAGCCAAGCCTCTGCAGCAGGTATCTATGTTACCAGAGGGTTCACAACAAGAATTGGCTGCACAATGGCCATATTCTGTGAGCTAAATCAGGGCCCCTGTGTGTTTTGAAATCCCCATCTTTCATTCCCGGTCTCAGAACACCACATGATCTGGGGGTTTCCTTCAGACTCTTTCAACAGCTAAATAGAATAGTGCTCTGTGTAGCAGGACCCCAAGACATGATTTTCACAGCTTGGAGTTGAAAGTTAAACACTAAAGGTGAATCTGGTTTTGTTGAGTTCAATGGAAAAACTCCCAACAGAGCCAGGAGCACACCCTAAATCCACATGTAGGGACTTAAATAAATGGCCTGATTTACTCTGACCATGAGCCTCCAGTGATTTCCTGTGGCCTCTAAGGATGGGTGAGCTCATTTGGACCAAAGAAGAACTGACAGGAGAGTTGCTGAAATCTCAAACTCACAGCCTTAAAGACTAGAACAATTAGGATTATGATTTTTTTTGCAGAGGTAGGATAAGAAGCACCAAAAAGCAATGAAAATAAAAGCATGTTTCTGTCTTAGAGGCAGTGTTGGAAATATCACCTGGGTAGCTCAAGCAATGCACAGTGTGTGGAGGGTCGGGAGGGAGTGGAGAGAGATGGGCAGTATCCAGATCACACTGGCACCGAGTTCTGAAGCTTTCTGAAATAGGGAATGCACATCCTGCCTAACACAGAGACAAAAGAAGCGTAATGAGGCCTTCTGGGTAGGGTGTGTGTGCATATCTCAGATTGTAACATAACATGGGCCACACTGCTCCAGATTGATTCTGACACTTTCCCCTATCCAGACCACCCGTCCTCCAGTGAGCAGTCTCACTACAATCTCGTGGACACATCACCAGTTGCCAGCACAGAAAAGCAGCCTCAAAAAGGTATGTCCGGGTTTCTAATGGGCTGCAGTATGTTAAAGCTTTGTATCTTTTTGAAGAAGAATCATAGACTCATAGAACTGAAAGGGACCTGGAGAGGTCATCTAGTCCAATCCCCTGCACTCATGTCAGGACCAGCAATATTTAGACCATCCCTGACAGGTCTTTGTCTAACCTGCTCTTAAAAATCTCCAATGATGGAGATTCCACAACCTAACTAGGCAATTTATTCCAGTGCCTAACCACCCTGACTGTTAGGAAGTTTTTCCTAATGTCCAACCTAAACCTCCCTCACTGCAATTTATGCCCATGGCTTCTTGTCCTATCATCAGAGGTTAAGGAGAATAATTCTTCTCCCTACTCCTTGTAACAACCTTTTAGGTATTTGAAAACTGTTAGCATGTCCCCTCTCGGTCTTCTCTTCTCCAGACTAAACAAACCCAGTTCTTTCAATCTTCCCTCAGAGGTCACATTTTCTATACCTTTAATAATTTTTGTTGCTCTTCTCTGGATGCTCTCCAATTTGTCCACATCTTTCCTGAAATGTGGCGCCCAGAACTGGACACAATACTCCAGGTGAGGCCTAATCATCATGGAGTAGAGCAGAAGGATGGCGTTACACTTTGACTCATATTTAGCTTGTGGTCCACTATGACCCCTAGATCCCTTTCCACAGTACTCCTTCCTAGGCAGTCATTTCCCATTCTGTATGTGTGTTCACACAATTATACACTGGCTCCTTTTAGTCTCAGCGTCCTCTCTCCCTTCCACCAAGTTTTTCCCTTTCTCATACACTGCACAGAATGAGCTGCTGCTGGGGTTCCCTTCACCCCTGGAGATGCAGTTCAGGCTGAGCTCCCCCTTTTCCTGGGTGCAGGCAGACACTGAGTTTAACCTCCTCTGAGGAGATATTTCTGTGAGCAGTTGCTGTGTGATCTGGCACCTGGTTTTCATCCTGGGTGAGGGGTCTCATTGTTTGGCAGGGCTGGAAGTTTTGAGAAGTGGGTACGTACATGGGCAAATGGCCAGCATTGGGGGTTGTGGGCCAGGGAGCAGGGTGTACACAGGCAGACAGGCAGTGCTGGGGCTGTGGAGGCAGGTACAGGTACATGGATAGGTGGGCAGTGCTACTGAAATTAAATTATTTGTTTTCATTGTTGGTCCAAGGCCAGCGCTGAGACCTTTCCTGGCACCGAGTGCATTTGGGAGGTCTCAGCGTGTCTTTACCCTGGAAAGCCACAGAACGGCAGCCTGGGTGTCACTAGCTTTACTCTGTTTTGTTTCCAATTGTTCTTATTGTTGTTGTTGTTATGTGATTTCAGGCATTTCACCAGTGGAAAGACAGGTCATTATCTGTATGCATGTATCATTTTTGTATCTGAAGTTATGAATCTTGACTATGTATTCATATTTCAAATGTATTTACACCCGGGTAACACCCATTAGGCAAGATCATTTAGTTTAGATAGCTGGTTGTGAAGGGTCTATTCAGGGCAATGAGACATTAGGGAAAATAAAACTTGTTTTATATTTTAATCTAAACCCAGGGTACCTTTAGGTGAAGTGTCTGGGGCCCAAAACTCAGCTTGGTTACCAAAAGTGTGCATTGTCCTCCCCACACTGAAGGAGGGGCGAACTGGGTAACAAATTCATACTGGTCAGAGTCTGGACCAGGGCATGACAGGACAGCTCTGGGGTTCTAGGCTAGGGAGCTGGTGGTTATTTGGCTGTAGTCTCTCTATTGTTGGTTCATGCAATGGCTGGTCAGGGAGCCTTCATACAATTGCAGCTGGGTATGTCCCTGCCTGTGGGAACGCTGGTGAAGGTGCAGGACTGGGAGGGTGTCTGCAACTTGTCCCAGCAACACAATGAGAGAGGGAGCCCCAGCTGGTGAGTCAGAGGGCTCAGTGGTACCCTGGTTCCAGGTGGCCCCTTGGGGGAAACACATCACACTTTGCTCCTCAGCTGCTTCATTCTACCGTCATATTCTGACCCCCTATTCATACTCTCATTCCCCAGCCTAGGCTGCCCCCATTCCAACTTGAGAGCTGCCATCATGCTGCCCATTCACCTGGCATGGTTTGCTCCCTCTAAGGATTTCTCTGGACTTGACTATGACCTAAATAATCTAGTGCTCTTTGTAACTCTTGCCATCTCATTGTTCAACCCCCTTTTTAGATTTTAATAACTATAAAATATTTACCATGCTATTGATTATTAATTGTGTAACCCCCTTCCTGTACTTCTTTCCCTTTAGCATGTCTAAGCCTGATCGACACCTCAACCATCTCATGGCAGTTTTCAACCTCACCTCCTTCAACATTCATCCTAATGGGCATCCCTGGCCTGGAACCTGCTCATGTCTGGATTTCCATCCCTTTCGCTACGTTCTACATTATCGGCCTGGTGGGAAATTTCATGCTTCTCTTTGTTGTAGGCAAAGAGCAGACCCTGCATAAGCCAATGTACCTGTTGCTCTGCATGCTGGCACTCATAGAAATCGGAACGTCTACCTCCGTTGTGCCAAAGGCACTGTGTATATTTTGGTTCAATTTGAAAGGCATTACTGTGGGTGGCTGCCTCACCCAGATGTTCTTCCTTCATGCAGGTTCTATGATGCACTCAGCTGTCCTCGTGACAATGGCCTTTGATTGCTACGTTGCCATATGTAACCCTCTGAGATACACCACCATCCTCATCAACACACGAATAGCTGAGCTAGGGCCAGTGGGTTTATTGAGATCTCTTTTCTTCATTATGCCCCTGCCCCTGCTCCTGAGTAGGCTGCCATTCTGTGCTGACCATGTTATCCCCCATACTTACTGTGACCATATGGCTGTGGCAAAGATGTCGTGTGGAGACATCACAGTCAACAGGACATACGGCTTGGTGACAGCATTTGTAGTCATGGGGTTAGACCTGATGCTCATTGCCCTGTCCTACAGTCTGATCATCAGGGCCGTCCCCAGAATCTCCTCCAAGACAGCCTACCAGAAAGCCCTGAACACATGCACAGCCCACCTCAGTGTGATGCTGATGTCTTATACTGCAGGCCTCTTCTCCACTCTGATACACCGGTTTGGTCAGGGCATCGCTCCCCACGTTCACATCATCTTGGCCAACCTCTATTTCCTCATCCCCCCCATGCTCAACCCAATCATTTATGGGGTCAAAAACAAAGAGCTTCGTGACAAAGTGGGCAAATACACCAGCAGAATGTGCTCACATTGGGCCACTGACTTTAAATCTGTGTGAAAAGAAGGGGAAAGATATCTCCTCGATAATCAATGGTGCTCTGTCCCAGTTTGGCTGAACTCAGCATTGTGGTAGTTCAGAGCCTAAGAAACTCCATCACCAAGAATTGTGCTCTCAGTTGCTGAATTCCCTCTCTGACCATCACCCAATCTCTTTCAATGTCACCTATAAGCCTCCACATCCAAACACTGTCACTCAGCCTTTCTGTCACTTCCAGACCACCAGAAGAAACTGAAGTTTACTTAAACAAGGTGGCTTTCCACAAGAACCTGCATAATCCTGGGCCCAGCTGTGTTGGGGTTACAATGACTCTACTATACGGGAGAGTGGAGGGGTGTCCTTGAGCTCAGGTGAACCTCTGGGTATTGGGACTGGGAGCAAGGACTCAGACCCTTTCACTAGCCGATTCCCCTGGGGTAATGTAGAAGCCAGGAGAGTTCCCCACAATAGTTCACCACTTACATTAGGGAAGGGGGACAAACTGAAGGGCTTAATTTCAATGATATGTAAAGAGAGGTGTAACTTGATATAAATGATAAAAGCTGATGTGTGTAACTTTGGGGAGTGCACTTTCTGCGTAAGGTGAATGTAACATCACTGCACAAGATGGCTTCCCAGAGACTGGTATTGTATAAAATCTTTTCCTGGTACTATTTTATTATGAGGCTGGAGGAGTAAATCTGACACTGTTCATTTGGTCTTTTGAACATATTTAATAACAAATGAAAGTGTGGTGAAGCAATTGAGGACACAATTGATTACCAACCAGTATGGATCACTCCTTCCTCTCAGATTATGGTATTTAAACACAAGGAAGGCACCCCTAGAAATAATTCTCCTGAGCAAAAATGCCGATAAAGTTTCAGAGCCTTCAGTATTAAAGAAATTAAAGTTTTTAGTTTTCTTTTTCTCATTGTGCTCCAAAGAAAGATTCTGGAAACGATAAATGCTGTTTCAAAAGGCTGGAATCCAAAGACCCAGACTCATACAAAACAGCAATATTACTTCCCAAAGCTGCTGAACTTGTAGCTACATTTCAAATTGAGTTCAAAGAAGTAAAATGCTCAGCAAGGAAATTATTGGGAAAACAGGGCAGACAAATCAAGTCTGAAGACAAGTGCTTCAGAAAGGCAAAAAGGCAGGGGAGAAGATCATTTTGTGGCAGACCAGGGAGGAGAGAAGACCTGCTATGGGGAGCTCCAGGGGAGATGAGCTGAGGAAAGGTAGAATCTCCCTCTGAACAACTGCCCAAAGGTCCCTCCCTGAGGGAAGGGAGAGCCTGCTGCAGAGACAGCCTGAGAGGGAAGCATTCATCTCTCATATGGACTTGACTGATGGTCATAACTATAAAGGGAAGGGTAACAGCCCTCCTGTGTACAATACTATAAAATCCCTCCTGGCCAGAGACTCCAAAATCCTTTTACCTGTAAAGGGTTAAGAAGCTCAGGTAACCTGGCGGACACCTGACCCAAAGGACCAATAAGGGGACATGATACTTTCAAATCTTGGTGTGGGGAAGGCTTTTGTTTGTGCTCTTTGTTTGGGGGAGTTCACTCTTGGGACTAAGAGGGACCAGACATCAATCCAGGCTCTCCAAATCTTTCTGAACAAGTCTCTCATATTTCAAACTTGTAAGTAAACAGCCAGGCAAGGTGTGTTAGTTTTATCTTTGTTTTCTCAACTTGTAAATGAATCATAGAATCATAGAATATCAGGGTTGGAAGGGACCTCAAGAGGTCATCTAGTCCAACCCCCTGCTCAAAGCAGGACCAATTCCCAACTAAATCATCCCAGCCAGGGCTTTGTCAAGCCGGGCCTTAAAAACCTCCAAGGAAGGAGACTCCACCACCTCCCTAGGTAACGCATCCCAGTGCTTCACCACCCTCCTAGTGAAATAGTGTTTCCTAATATCCAACCTGGACCTCCCCCACTGCAACTTGAGACCATTGCTCCTTGTTCTGTCATCTGCCACCACTGAGAACAGCCGAGCTCCATCCTCTTTGGAACCCCCCTTCAGGTAGTTGAAGGCTGCTATCAAATCCCCCCTCATTCTTCTCTTCTGGAGACTAAACAATCCCAGTTCCCTCAGCCTCTCCTCATAAGTCATGTGCTCCAGACCCCTAATCATTTTTGTTGCCCTCCGCTGGACTCTTTCCAATTTTTCCACATCCTTCTTGTAGTGTGGGGCCCAAAATTGGACACAGTATTCCAGATGAGGCCTCACCAATGTCGAATAAAGGGGAACGATCACGTTCCTCGATCTGCTGGCAATGCCCCTACTTATACAGCCCAAAATGCCGTTAGCCTTCTTGGCAACAAGAGCACACTGTTGACTCATATCCAGCTTCTCGTCCACTGTGACTCCTAGGTCCTTTTCTGCAGAACTGCTACCTAGCCATTCGGTCCCTAGTCTGTAGCAGTGCATGGGATTCTTCCGTCCTAAGTGCAGGACTCTGCACTTATCCTTGTTGAACCTCATCAGGTTTTTTTTGGCCCAATCCTCTAATTTGTCTAGGTCCCTCTGTATCCGATCCCTACCCTCTAGTGTATCTACCACGCCTCCTAGTTTAGTGTCATCTGCAAACTTGCTGAGAGTGCAGTCCACACCATCCTCCAGATCATTAATAAAGATATTAAACAAAACCGGCCCCAGGACCGACCCTTGGGGCACTCCGCTTGAAACCGGCTGCCAACTAGACATGGAGCCATTGATCACTACCCGTTGAGCCCGACGATCTAGCCAGCTTTCTATCCACCTTACAGTCCATTCATCCAGCCCATATTTCTTTAACTTGGCGGCAAGAATACTGTGGGAGACTGTATCAAAAGCTTTGCTAAAGTCAAGGAATAACACATCCACTGCTTTCCCCTCATCCACAGAGCCAGTTATCTCATCATAGAAGGCAATTAGGTTAGTCAGGCACGACTTCCCTTTGGTGAATCCATGCTGACTGTTCCTGATCACTTTCCTCTCCTCTAAGTGTTTCATAATTGATTCCTTGAGGACCTGTTCCATGATTTTTCCAGGGACTGAGGTGAGGCTGACTGGCCTGTAGTTCCCCGGATCCTCCTTCTTCCCTTTTTTAAAGATGGGCACTACATTAGCCTTTTTCCAGTCATCCGGGACCTCCCCCGATCGCCATGAGTTTTCAAAAATAATGGCTAATGGCTCTGCAATCTCATCCGCCAACTCCTTTAGCACCCTCGGATGCAGCGCATCCGGCCCCATGGACTTGTGCACATCCAGTTTTTCTAAATAGTCCCGAACCACTTCTTTCTCCACATAGGGCTGGTCACCTTCTCCCCATATTGTGCTGCCCAGTGCAGCAGTCTGGGAGCTGACCTTGTTCGTGAAGACAGAGGCAAAAAAATCATTGAGTACATTAGCTTTTTCCACATCCTCGGTCACTAGGTTGCCTCCCACATTCAGTAAGGGGCCCACACTTTCCTTGACTTTCTTCTTGTTGCTAACATACCTGAAGAAACCTTTCTTGTTACTCTTAACATCTCTTGCTAGCTGCAACTCCAAGTGTGATTTGGCCTTCCTGATTTCATTCCTGCATGCCTGAGCAATAGTTTTATACTCCTCCCTGGTCATTTGTCCAATCTTCCACTTCTTGTAAGCTTCTTTTTTGCGTTTAAGTTCAGCAAGGATTTCACTGTTTAGCCAAGCTGGTCGCCTGCCATATTTACTATTCTTTCTACACATTGGGATGGTTTGTTCCTGCAACCGCAATAAGGATTCTTTAAAATACAGCCAGTTCTCCTGGACCCCTTTGCCCTTCATGTTATTCTCCCAGGGGATCCTGCCCATCTGTTCCCTGAGGGAGTCAAAGTCTGCTTTTCTGAAGTCCAGGGTCCGTATTCTGCTGCTCTCCTTTCTTCCTTGTGTCAGGATCCTGAACTCGACCATCTCATGGTCACTGCCTCCCAGGTTCCCATCCACTTTTGCTTCCCCTACTAATTCTTCCCTGTTTGTGAGCAGCAGGTCAAGAAAAGCTCTGCCCCTAGTTGGTTCCTCCAGCACTTGCACCAGGAAATTGTCCCCTACACTTTCCAAAAACTTCCTGGATTGTCTGTGCACCGCTGTATTGCTCTCCCAGCAGATATCAGGGTGATTAAAGTCTCCCATGAGAACCAGGGCCTGCGATCTAGCAACTTCTGCTAGTTGCCAGAAGAAAGCCTCATCCACCTCATCCCCCTGGTCTGGTGGTCTATAGCAGACTCCAACCACGACATCACCCTTGTTGCTCACACTTCTCAACTTTATCCAGAGACTCTCAGGTTTTTCTGCAGTTTCATACCGGAGCTCTGAGCAGTCATACTCCTCTCTTACATACAACGCAACTCCCCCACCTTTTCTGCCCTGCCTGTCCTTCCTGAACAGTTTATATCCATCCATGACAGTACTCCAGTCATGTGAGTTATCCCACCAAGTCTCTGTTATTCCAATCGCATCATAGTTCCCTGATTGTGCCAGGACTTCCAGTTCTCCCTGCTTGTTTCCCAGGCTTCTTGCATTTGTGTATAGGCACTTAAGATAACTCATCGATCGTCCCTCTTTCTCAGCATGAGACAGGAGTCCTCCCCTCTTGCGCTCTCCTGCTTGTGCTTCCTCCCAGGATCCCATTTCCCCACTTACCTCAGGGCTTTGGTCTCCTTCCCCCGGTGAACCTAGTTTAAAGCCCTCCTCACTAGGTTAGCCAGCCTGCTGGCGAAGATGCTCTTCCCTCTCTTCGTTAGGTGGAGCCCGTCTCTGCCTAGCACTCCTCCTTCTTGGAACACCATCCCATGGTCGAAGAATCCAAAGCCTTCTCTCCGACACCACCTGCGTAGCCATTCGTTGACTTCCACGATTCGACGGTCTCTACCCAGGCCTTTTCCTTGCACAGGGAGGATGGACGAGAACACCACTTGCGCCTCAAACTCCTTTATCCTTCTTCCCAGAGCCACGTAGTCTGCAGTGATCCGCTCAAGGTCATTCTTGGCAGTATCATTGGTGCCCACATGGAGAAGCAGGAAGGGGTAGCGATCCGAGGGCTTGATGAGTCTCGGCAGTCTCTCCGTCACATCGTGTATCCTAGCTCCTGGCAAGCAGCAGACCTCTCGGTTTTCCCGGTCGGGGCGGCAGATAGATGACTCAGTCCCCCTGAGGAGGGAGTCCCCGACCACCACCACCCTCCTCCTCCTCTTGGGAGTGGTGGCCGTGGAACCCCCATCCCTAGGACAGTGCATCTTTTGCCTTCCAATCGGTGGAGTCTCCTTCTGCTCCCTTCCCTCAGATGGGTCATCTAGTCCACTCTCTGCATTAGTACCTGTGGAGAGAACATGGAAACGATTGCTCACCTGTATCTCCATTGCTGGTGCATGGACGCTCCTCTTTCTCCTTCTGGAAGTCACATGCTGCCAAACCTCTTCACAATCCTTCTGTCCCTGCTGTGCCTGCTCTGAATCTTCAGAACATTGTGGCCGTAGAAGCATCTCCTGACGTCTGTCCAGGAAATCTTCATTTTCCCTTATGCAACGCAGTGTTGATACTCGTTTCTCCAGCCCTCGAACCTTCTCTTCCAATATGGAGACCAGCTTGCACTTTGTACAGACAAAGTCGCTTCTGTCCTGTGGAAGAAAGACAAACATGGCACAACCTGTGCAGGTTACAACAGCTGATCGCTCACCTTCCATATCCCTGTCCTCTTAAGAGCTTCCTCAGCTGTTGCAGGAACTACTCAGAGAAACCTGCAGATGAAAGCCTCAGTGAGCTCTCTCCAGGCGAACTCCCTCTGTTAGCCTCTGCTGTTCGCCGCTCAGCTGGTTCGCTGCTGACTGCCCTTATATACCAGTCAGGCCCACTCAAGGCCCACCTGGAACAAAGCACTCCCAATTCACACTTTTCAAACACAAGCAAGCAAGCAATCAAGCACACGGTCAAACTGACCAACTGTCCCAGCAGCAGACACTCAGATACTCACCAACACAGCCCCCCTAATGCAGCACTTAGCGTACCTCCTCTCGGACAGCTCCCAGGCAAACTCCCTCTGTTAGCCTCTGCTGTTCGCCGCTCAGCTGGTTCGCTGCTGACTGCCCTTATATACCAGTCAGGCCCACTCAAGGCCCACCTGGAACAAAGCACTCCCAATTCACACTTTTCAAACAAACAAGCAAGCAATCAAGCACACGGTCAAACTGACCAACTGTCCCAGCAGCAGACACTCAGATACTCACCAACACAGCCCCCCTAATGCAGCACTTAGCGTACCTCCTCTCAGACAGCTCCCAGGCAAACTCCCTCTGTTAGCCTCTGCTGTTCGCCGCTCAGCTGTAAAATGTACCTTTTACTAGGGTGTTTACCTCTGTTTGCTGTAACTTTGAACCTAAGGCTAGAGGGGGGTCCTCTGGGCTCTTTAAGTTTGATTACCCTGTAAAGTTATTTCCCATCCCGATTTTACAGAGATGATTTTTACCTTTTTCTTTAATTAAAAGCCTTCTTTTTAAGAACCTGATTGATTTTTCTTTGTTTTTAGATCCAAGGGGGTTCGATCTTGATCCACCAGGAGTTGGTGGGAAAAAGGAGGGGGGATGGTTAATTTCTCCTTGTTTTAAGATCCAAGGGGTTTGGATCTGTATTCACCAGGGAATTGGTGAAGAGTCTCTCAAGGCTACCCAGGGAAGGGAATTAGCACATTGGGAGTGGTGGCAGCGGACCAGATCTAAGCTGGTAGTTAAGCTTAGAAGTTTCATGCAGGCCCCCACATTTGTACCCTAAAGTTCAGAGTGGGGAAGCAGCTGTGGAAGCAGAAAAAGAACTGTCAAAAAAAAACTGCAATGCATGACAGTTTGTTAGCAAGAGTCAGGCTAACTGTAGCCCTGATAACGCAAAATTTATAGAAGCAAGAATTGTGTGAGGCGGGTAAAAAAGTACTGTGTAAAAAGTTATTGTAACCTTGTATAAATAAGGTGTAAAAAACCTTGTGTAAATAAGGTATAGGAAATATTGTATGTTGGCAAAAATCAAAACAATTAAAAAATAAAATATCAAAATGGC
Source organism: Emys orbicularis (assembly GCF_028017835.1). Taxonomy (NCBI): domain Eukaryota; kingdom Metazoa; phylum Chordata; order Testudines; family Emydidae; genus Emys; species Emys orbicularis. Next base: position 367,857,641 of record NC_088683.1, read on the forward strand.
TTATGTATAACAAAATGCAGCTGTCCCTCATTATTTTCTGTAATGAAAGGTATAAATGCTTGTTGTAATTAGGTATCAGTGAGAGAGACCTGCTTGGCTCTCTCCCTCTGCACAATTGTGAAAGTTAATAAAGCTTCTGACTTGCTGTACCCAAACAAAAGAGTGAGAACTCAGTTTTTCTCCGATAATTTGGGGGCTCGTCCGGGATGGCAACGCCCTCAGAGGCACCAGCAGTTACTACAGATCGTTCCCCTTCGAACCCCATGGCGCCACAATAGAGGTAGGAGACCTTTTGAAATCTCTATTGGGGTGTCGGAGGAGGACTGTCCGTGGGGCCGTCTGTCCCTGTTGGGCTCACACCATCCGAACTTATTGACTGTGCAGCAAGGTCAGATGCTGAGCGGCTTAGGGGAATTGTTTGCTGCCCCTGTATGCATATGCGAGGTGCATAGGATTGCACCTGTGTTGAGGGGTTGTTACTGCCTCAGCAGGAGGGGTTTTTACCGCCTCATAGTCCGGACAGAGGGGTTGTTTACCGCCTCAAGAGGGGTTTTTACTGCCTCGAGTGATGCATCGAGGTACTTGGGAATAGTACCTGAGGTACTTGGGAATAGTACCTGAAGTAAGGCCTTGGTGTGTGTGTGTGTGTGTGTGTGTGTGTGTGTGTGTGTGTGTGTGTGTGTGTGTGTGTGTGTGTGTACACCAGTGTGAATTGAGTGTTACCGGAAGACGCCCAGAGTACTCTGCGAAGTCTTTTGGCTCGTGACCAGAACTACTCTAACGCAAGCCCGGTAACTAGAGGATCTTTTAGGAGATCCGACCCACGGTACGCTAACTCGGCCTGGCATCGTCCGGCGAGGAGGCTGCCTGGGTCTAGGAGTGTGTGAACCCATCTTCCCTCCCCTTTTCCTCTCCGTGTGAGCCACTGACAGTCTGACCATCTCACTGGATGCAACAGAGTAAGCGGCGCCGTCTCTCTGAAATTAGCCGACGCTCTTTGCTGAAGGGAGGTGTAGAAGGTCATGGCTATCCTCGTTAGTCTCTCCTGTGTGAATACCCTGAAGGGAAAGATCCTTAGTTTATATGCCGCTAGCGCGGACAGGGCATCCTCCTCCCTGTGTGTGTGATTGGAAAATGGGTGGGGGACAGTCTAAGCATTCCCTCTCACCCCCTAAGGGTACCCCAGCTTATTTTATGTACGTACATTATGGTCCATCAACCTGCAGGTATTTAGAGAATTAAAATCATTACACGCGTGAAAATTCATCTAAACAATGCCCACTAGAAGGTACCTTCAATCTAAATAAGATCATACATCTCAGAGGCTTTTTTTTTTTTGGTAATTAAAAGCTCCTCTGACACACAATGGAAGCAATTTGTCTATTGAAGAAAGGAACGGGTTAATTTGAAATTCAGCTTGGTCCAGAGATAAAGAGAAAGTTAATCTGCGTTCAAGGTCAAGAATCAATGCAGACCAGGCTAAGTACAAAAAAAAACTGCTTTCGGCCCCAGCTGACTGTAAAAAAATATAGACATAGTCAAACCAAAGGCAATACAAGTTACAGTGCTGAAATTACATTTGCAAAGCTTAACTGTCCAGTGAGATCCAACAGTCTGCCTTTGCGACCCTGGAGCCGGCGTGGTTTGGGGACGCTGAAGAAGCCACAGGCGGCCGGCCTGGACTGGAATCACTGAAAAGACGCCCCAGGAGACCTCAGGGTGTAAAAGAACTGCCCTCCCAAGAGAGGAAGCAAGTTGGAGATTGCACAGCACCTTCTCTCAACGTTATACACAGACGTGGCCAGTCTGGACATACGTGTGTGAGTATGAAAGTGTGCCTACTCTCAGCCGCAGTAAGTCTGAGAACCGGAGAGGGATTTAGCATTCCTCTCTCCACCCCGGTTGACCGGGAAGGGTGTCAGGTGGATCTACCCCAGTCGAAGCAGGACTTGGGCAATAAAGAAGTTGGAGTAATAGAAAGAGTTGTGTACTTAATAACTAGAATTGAGCAATTAAAAGCATAAATCATGAACCAGGCAGCAACTCAAACCTATGCCCAGGGCAAGTTGCAAGCCTTGAGACAGGACTTCCAGGCAGAAAAGGAAGCACTGGCTAAGCAAGTACCGGTACTTCAGGGACTTGTCAGAATTTAACCATTTGTGTTTGCATATGCTGTAACAGCAGTGTGTTTGCCACAAAAAAAAATTGAATAGTTAAACGCCAATGGGCCATGCGTTTTGCCCAAGTGGCAAGCCTCACAAGGAAGGACTCGGGTAGCCTTGTAAGTAAAAATGTTTAAAAAAAAAGACCAGGAAGGGTGGGGGCTAGTTAAGAAGCCCACCCTCCTATCTAAATTGGTAGGGAAAAAGCCGGTGCCCATGGAAGGGACGGTTCAGCAAGAAAAGCAGAATTGGGCCCAAGCGGGCAGGCAATAAATAAAGAGATTAAAAAACAGGTTGAAAACTTTAAGGGCATAGTAAAAAAAAAAGTAAGTAATTATAAGCATGGGAATTTCAAATCCCCAGGACAATAACTAAAATGGTAAAATCTAAGTTGATTGGGTGTCATTTTAAAAAACAAGCAAGTAATTTTATAAAAAAAAGTAAAAAGTTAACTCTGTAGTTGCTAAAGGGAATCAAGCAATAAAACTTGGTAGGAATGTCTGTAAGTAATTCAGGCAAGAAATTATTTAAGTAAAATTATTCGACTATGAATACGTTAGTCTAATTTGCTGAAAAACACTCCTGCTGTATACAATCTGTGTTTTATAAGTTTGAAATAAATTGGTATTGTTTTAACATTGCAAAACTAAAAATACTTTTGCCAAACACAGGAAACTAGTGTTGTTTAATATGGTGTTTAGCATTTAATCCTTAAGGTGACTTAATGCTTTACAAAATTTAAAATGTTTTAACTAAAGACCAAAGGTTGTGGCTGCAGCAGGGTAGTCAAAGCCAAAAAAATAAAAGATTTGAATTTGTTTTTGGGTAACAAAATAGCAAATAAAAAATCTGGTAAAAAAATAGAGAAGAACAGTGCCCCTGGCTCTGTGTGGTCGAGCTGTCACTTTACTAGGGGTGCATGAAGATTTTGTAAGCACAAAAGAAACAGTTACACCTTGTGTAGAAATGGATGTGGCTAGTGTTGTGGAAATTGAATTGTGGAGAAAATGTGCATTTTCCCCAGAACATGTGCAGTGTATATTGTAGCAGAGGTAAAAGAAATGCAAACCTACCAATATAGGTTGTGTTGTCTTTTTCAGATCACTGGGTGTTTGAAAGCAGGAGCTAGAAGTAAAAGGCAATCAAAAGTCTGGGAAAGTTAATTGTGTCCCTTTTAAAGTAAGAATCTTTAAGCTATGGATAGCTTTGGATCTGGAAGCAAGCCAGAAAGCATCTGTATTAATGCAATTTTCTAACTAATAAGGTAGAAGCCACTGAAACCTGGGCTGCCTATGAAACAAATACAAAAAAATATGGGGTAATTCCTCTGTTTTGTCTAAAATCAACAAAAGTATATGTATATAAAAAAAATATTTTAAGCAATGACTGACTGCCCAGAAGGGGTAGACCTCTGTTCTTTTGTCTTTCAGATCATCAAAGAAAACGGATGCCAGCTGAACAGCATTCAATGTACCATGCATTTACTGGTACAATAGGAATTATTTTTGTGTTCTTTGTCCTGTCTTGTGGTGTTTGTCTTGTGGCCAGAATTGTTGGGTTTAATAATTTCATAAAACAGTCTAGTTCAAAATTAAATAAAAGGGTTAAATCAAAAAGCAGATACTTGTTTTATTCAACTTAAAATACAAAAAGTGTTTGAATAAATCAAAAAAATGTAATATACTAAAGTCTAATACAGTTGCTTAAGTAAAAAAAAGAAACTTCATTGGCCAAATTTTTAATTAAAAAAATTGTTGTTAAAATTTGCATACCAACAGTCTTTGAAAGCAAAGACATGGAAGGTTAACCCACTCCCATATTGCCCATGGGATCCTTCTGGCTACCTCAGATTTCTAGCCAGAGGGCTGGGGAGGAAAAAAAGCTACTGGACACCTAAGGTTGTACTGAGTAAACTCCTCAAAGGTGGGTGTGCTTGTCCTGGTTTGTTGCTCCAAAGCTCTGTAATAAAGTTATTTTACTAAAAGGGTGTACATGGCATACATTAAATAATAAAACTAATGTACTGTATAATGGCAATATGTATGTGTTCATTATTAAAAAAAGGTGTATAAGTAAAAAGTAAAAGTTTCCTTTGTAGGTTAAAAAAAGCCAAAAAAAAAAAAAAAAAAAAAAAATAAGTTAACTAAAAAAAAAATAGCTAGCAAGCTCAGTCCAAAAATAAAACGTTGGCCCCATCCAAGGATACTACCCACAGCTAAGACTTGGCTGACAGCCAAAAAAAGGGGGGGCCCTAAATGTGCCCAAGCAACTATGATATCTGCAAAACACTGCCAGGCATTAATGAAATATGTTAGGTTTCTTTTCTCACAGATAAAAGAAGTGCTACCCAAAGACCCTAGCAGCCCTGCCATTCATTGAAACAAGGAGACTGAGTCTACGTAAAGTCCATCAATGAAAGACTGCTTTGGCTCCATGCTGGAAGGGCCCTTTCCAAGTCCTGTTAACCACCAACACCGCTGTAAAGTGCCAAGGACTGCCCACCTGGAACCATGCTTCTTACTACAAAAAGACCCCTCCACCTGGAGAGGATTCTCCAGCTGCTGATCAGCCTATTTCTCCTGCTAGCTCTGCTGTGCCTCCTGAACAGCAGGGAAGGAGGACAAGGTGAAGTGCTAGTAACCTCTCCCTTGTCCACTGACAAATCTACAATGCCTTTGAATTCTTTTACAGGAATCACACCAGTACAGGGTGAAGTGCTAGTAACCTCTCCCCTGCACTATGGTGAATCACAACTGCTTTAAAAAAAAAAAAAAAAAACACTCGCTCTGCTGAAACCACCAAAGTCCAGGAATTCCTGACTACAAAAGACATTAAGAACTGGCCCTGGTGAAAAAGACGGAGCATCGTTTATTGGCAAGGAGGGAACTGTGGGGACCGTTCCTGGGAATGCGGGGTACAGTGGTGGGGTGGATTCTTTCCAGGGGCAGGACTTTGTGCTTATGAACAGGTACCTTCAGGATGCACTGCCCTTCCTAATTGGCTTTCAAAAAATAAATATCAAAACCGCCTTGCCACCACTAGGACTACACCCACTAGTCCCTTGACCCCTGCCACCACCACTGTAACTTACCCAAATACAAACCGTACTGTATATTCCAATAAAACCCATTGGCCAAGGCTTTCACATCTTAGTAATTTACTGAAATTTTGTTCAAAAAAATTATTCTTTAAAGTTCAAAATAATGTATATAAGCAAACAATTAAATAAAAAACAAATAAATCAGTAAAAATAAAAATACATAATATCACTACCAGCGAACCCCAAAAATTAATAATTGCAATTAATGGGTTCTATAGTAAAGTAAATATGATGGTTGTTCCTAAAACTTGTACTGTGTTAAATAAAAAAGGCCCTTATTGTTATTTGGTCACCCAATTAGTAAATAATCAGACAAATACCCAAATTGTTCACAGGGGGCTGCCATTAAATTAGCACAACAGAGGGCTTGGGTTATTTCCTCTAAAAAAAAAAAAGACTTAACCGAATCCCTGTGGGATGGGGCCAATAGTGCAGCAGCAGTGTAAAATATTTTTAAGAACCAAAAACATAATAAAAAATTGGGCCAACTAAAGAAGGCCATTGGCCTTGTTTCTGGAGCACAACTAACCCAGGTACAGGCTGAAGTTGGTAAGTTACATGTTATTTCCGCCCTTAGTTCTATAACCCAGAAGTTGCTAAAAAAAATGGTACTAAATATCACTGAGGCTGAAAAGGCATTGCAGTCGAATCTAGCATGTTCAAAGACTCAGGATTTCCTAAATGACCAGCTGATGTCCATTCAAAATGATCTAGAACATCAGGCTTGGCCCACTGCCCTTACAGACACATCAGGAGTACCATCTGATCTGTGGCCATAAAGACTTACTTAAAAACTTTCTGAATGAAAGTGCGAACGTTCTCAGTGCTCCTTCCAAGCATATGGACCGGTAAAGGGGGTGTGGGCTCCCACATACCGTATCCTGCCGGGTCCATGGGGAGAATGCATGTGGGATTAAATAATTCACCAAAACATCTAAAAAATTAGACCACCTGATATGCCCAATCAATTTTAGTCAGTGCTCCTGGGATTACACCTCACATTTGAATGGAGTTAGAAAGTCAGTGGACATTTTGGCCATTAGAACCCCCACAGCTTCAGTGTAACCGTAAACTGAAGCCAGAAAAAGTTGTCACTGTTTATGACTACGTTTGCTAAAAGGGTAGGAAACAAGGAACTACCCTGACAGGACACTTACTTTTTCAAGCTAACAATAGCTGTGTGTATGTTAATGACACCACATTACAAAACATACATTTTAATCTCACTACCACTGCAGGCAATCATATTATTTACTGGCCTGCAGATAGAGCTTTCCAAGTAGCCCTTAGGTTCCAAATACCCTTTAATTGGACTAGTTTAGTACCTAATAGATTTCAAAATTTGTTTTCACTGTTACCAGAGATTCAGAAAATCTCTGAAGTACAAGGGCAAATTCACATGCTTCAAAACATATATCAAGTTAAAAAGTATGCCTTTCAAACTGCTTATAAAGTATCCACTTTATGTACTAAGTATAATGTATTGTGCTTTGTAACTAAGGCTGTACAACAACCCCATTATAGTTTTGCTATGGGAATGTTATTGCTTGTATTGTTATTAGTTAGCTTAAAATTATGTTATTGTTGTTGTAAAAAACATAATAATAGTAATACCTTTCATGTTCATGCTAATCATGCATTGTCATTACATCCAATCAAAACCGCTAAAATTAAAACATCTAATATAAAATCTAAAGTTCAGGACTTAATGCAAATAGACGTTTAAAAATGTTTGTTGTACTAAAAGTACAAAAGGGGGGGTTGTGGAAGCAGAAAAAGAACTGTCAAAAAAAAACTGCAATGCATGACAGTTTGTTAGCAAGAGTCAGGCTAACTGTAGCCCTGATAACGCAAGATTTATAGAAGCAAGAATTGTGTGAGGCGGGTAAAAAAGTACTGTGTAAAAAGTTATTGTAACCTTGTATAAATAAGGTGTAAAAAACCTTGTGTAAATAAGGTATAGGAAATATTGTATGTTGGCAAAAATCAAAACAATTAAAAAATAAAATATCAAAATGGCTTATGTATAACAAAATGCAGCTGTCCCTCATTATTTTCTGTAATGAAAGGTATAAATGCTTGTTGTAATTAGGTATCAGTGAGAGAGACCTGCTTGGCTCTCTCCCTCTGCACAATTGTAAAAGTTAATAAAGCTTCTGACTTGCTGTACCCAAACAAAAGAGTGAAAACTCAGTTTTTCTCCAATACAGCCTTGACACTGATCTCTTTTTTTTTTTTTTTTTTTTCTGTTTGGACTATCCCATGAGGGGAGAGCTCTTGGACTGAGCTGGCCCTCGGAGGTTGGGTCACACCCTAGAAGGAGGCAGTTGTTGCCCAAGAGGAAGGGAGAATGACCTCACTACATGCAGCCACCAGAAGGTGCCATGGAGGAAACAGCCTTCACACTACCTTTCCCCAGACAGAAAGATTGGGACATGCATTGGGAGGTGGTAGGAAGTGGCCCAGGGATGGCCACCTTTCATAGGCAGTGGGTATAATAAGCCAGGGGAGGCTAAACTTCCCTGCGGTGCAGCTGCCGATCCACTGCCATTGAGAGAGGGGAACCCATGACCCCAAACACGCTCCACCTATTCCTGTCCCTGATCGGCCCCTCCACTGAGGCCCCCACTGCTACTCAATGAATCATTCCTTTCCTCCCCCAGGAGGATCCCAAATCCCAGTACTTGCCGAGTCTCTCCCTCCTTCACCCCCCTGTTTCCCCAGTTGCCATTGCGTTCGCTGAATCTCGATTCCCTCCTCCTATTCTCTACCCCCTCTTATGTGCCACCCCCACAGATCACTGACTCTCTCCTCTTCTCTCCTCCACCCACTTCTCCACGGTCCCTCATTGAGTCCTTCCACTCCTCAACCTCCCTCCCTGCCGCTCGCTGTGTCCTTCCACCTCTCCACCTCCCTGCCTGCAGCTCTCTGAGTCCTTCCACTCCTCCACCTCCCTGCCTGCCACTCTCTGTGTCCTTCCACTCCTCCACGTCCCTGCCCGCCACACGCTGAGTCCTTCCACTCCTCCACCTCCCTGCCTGCCACTCTCTGTGTCCTTCCACTCCTCCATGTCCCTGCCCGCCACACGCTGAGTCCTTCCACTCCTCCACCTCCCTGCCCACCACTTGTTGAGTCCTTCCACTCCTCCACCTCCCTGCCAGACACTCGCTGAGTCCTTCCACTCCTGCACCTCCCTGCCCGCCACTCGCTGAGTCCTTCCACTCCTCACCCCCCTGGCCGCCACTCTCTGAGTCCTTCCACTCCTCCACCTCCCTGCCCGCAGCTCTCTGAATCCTTCCACTCCTCCACCTCCCTTCCTGCTGCTCGCTGTGTCCTTCCACCTCTCCACCTCCCTGCCCGCAGCTCTCTGAGTCCTTCCACTCCTCCACCTCCCTGCCTGCCATTCTCTGAGTCCTTCCACTCCTCCACCTCCCTGCCCGCCACTCGCTGAGTCCCTCCTATCCTCCACCCTCCTGTTCCTCCCCACCCACCATGGCACTCGGTGAGCCCAACACCTCTCTCCCCTCCACCCTCTCCTCTGTCATCTCCCCCCACCTTCTTCTCCCTGAGTCTGTACTTCCCTCCCCTCCCCCTCCCCATGTTCCTTGCCCACAACCTGCCAGTCCCTCCTCAGCTACACCCTGACCCCACCCGACACCTGAGTACTCTTCCACTGGCCACTAGCCAGTGAAATACAGAACCACATTTTACAGTGGGCCCTGGCCTCCTGTCTCCCATTCCAGCCCTCTTAGCTGAGTTGATCCAGAATGAGCAGGCACAGCAGCGGGAGGAGTTACACAGCTGGGCCAGGTATAGGAGCCAGACATCAACCAAAGAACAGAGGCATGCGAATGCCATACTTGATTAAGTGACACGAAGTCCAAAGAAGAAGAGAAAGAGAACTATGAACATTAGAATAAGCAAAGTTGTGTCTTGGTGTTTCTCATTTACATTGGAATATTACAAGACATTTTCATTTTTAGAGTACAGGAAGCAAGCAGATGCAGTTTTCTGTCTTCTTTGCAGACAGTTTTCCAGTGGTTTGAGAGACTCTGTATTCACCGAACATAGAGTTAGAGACTGGAAAATACAGGAAAAAAGCTTCAGAGATACATACAATCTGTCATACACAATCAATATTCTGAAAGGTGGAATTATTTTAAAATAATCTAAAGAATGGGCTCTGTAGTGGCACAGTTGTAAAATTCTCACAAGATGGTGTTACATGAAAACAGAGACTATGCTGCAAGAATCACCAAAGTACTGCTTTACCTGGCTAACCAAGGAATTGCACTGCAGGGGCAGGATAAGAGAGAAGTATCCGCAAACTGTGGAAACTTTCTGGAATTATGCAATTTGTTTTCATAATATGATGAATCATTAAAAGAAAACAGTAACAAAAACAAACAAACAAAACCGCAGAGTGGTTCTTTCAATCTCACAAGCCATTCAACTCAAAATGAGCTTTTACAAATTGCTGCCAATATTGTGAAAAGCAGACTCGTTCAAAAAGTTCAGGGGAATGGGTTTTGTAGTGTTCTTGTTGCCGAAGCACTCAATTTTAAAGATGAAGCAATGACAGCCTCTCTTCAGAAACTCAGAAACTCTGGAAAGAAAGGAACAATTTCTAGGATTTCTTGATTGTTCTGAGTGAGGGGATGCCGGTGACATCTATCATAATATTGAGCAGTTCTTACAAGAATCTGGGACTGCAAACTTGCCGGTCATAGCACAGTGTTATGATGGGGCGGCTTTCATGGCAGGTCATGTAAGTGGAATACAAAAAATGCTGCAAGATCACCCTTTAGAGGGCCAGAAGATGCTTGAAGTGAAACTGGAATTGTCTAGTTTAAGTGACAGAAGATGGGCATGCAGATGGAACAATGCATCTGCTGTAAAAAAAAAACTCCATGAGAGCACTTCTCAGCAGTTTGTTGGTACTGTAAGAGTGTCCTTTTATTGAAGCATTCGGTTTGTTGAAGAATGGGCAGAAAATAGATTTTTCTTCATGCTTGATGTGTTTTTACTATGTTTTTAGTATGAGTCACATAGCACACAAAACCTCTGCAGACATGAGACATGACACTTTCTCAGGACTGCAGTATACAGCAGGGAACTGTCACAGCATTAGAGAGTATTCAAACCAGCACTCAGTGAAATCTGGGAGGAAGCTGAAAAGTTCTATTAGCAGCAAGAAGAAGGTCAGGGAAAGTGTGAGACCCTTATTGAATGGGGGAGGCAACCTAGTGACAGATGATATGGAAAAAGCTGAAGTAATCAATGTTTGTTGCCTCCGTGATCACAGACAAGATCAGCTCCCAGACTGTTGCCTAGATTTAGAAAAGCTGGACTTGCACAAGTCCATCTGTCCAGATCTAAAGCATCTGAGGACGCTGAGGGAGTTGGCTCTCTGAGTCCTTCCACTCCTCCATCTCCCTGCCCGCCACTTGCTGAGTCCTTCCACTCCTTCACCGCCCTGCCCGCCACTCACTGATTCCCTCCACTCCTCCACCTCCCTGCCTGCCACTCTCTGAGTTCTTCCACTCTTCCACCATAAAAATTTGTTCAGAATTATGAACAACCTCCATTCCCGGGGTATTCATAAATTGGAGGTTCTACTGTATCTCAAATGTTGCCCATGTGATGGTATATATTCATTTTGCTACAGCAATAGAATTAAATGAGGAATTTATGTTTTGCCATCCACTATCAACACAAGCAAATGATGAAGAGCCTGGTAAACTATGAAATAATTTTGTTCAAGCACCGGCCTGGATTGGGGACATTGTTTTGGAATTTTCAGTGATGGAGCACAGTCTATGATAGGACAGCATAGCAGGCTTGTGACAAGAGTACAAGAACTGGCTCCCTCAGCAACTTGGAATCATCATAGTATGATCCACAGACAGGCATTGGCTGCTAAGAAGATGCCTGGACTTGTGCGCTACAAGCACATGGACTTAGGGTATAAAACCGAACAGAGCAGGCCCATTCTTCACCTTTCTCCTGCCCCCATCTGTACTGCAAGCAACAAAGACACTGAGAAGAATACTGAAGACTCAACAGAGGAGACTGGCCCAGATTTAAGGGGAAAATCTGTGCAATATCAAGGACTGCAATATCAAGTGGGGTGAGAAAAACTGCTTAGTCTAGGTGTTGCCCTTGAGAGTTTAGACTGTGTGCTTATATATTTATTTATTTTGGTACTTAACTCTGACTTTTTGCCTATCACTTATAGTCACTTAAAATCTATCTTTTGTAGTCAATACATTGGTTTAACTGTTTATCCTTACCAGTGTGTTTGTATGAAGTGTGTGGCGAAACTGCACGGGTTTGCAAAGTCTGGTGTATATTCACTTTGCATTGGTGATGTGGCGAAACAATTAATAAATGTGCATTGCTTATCTTGAGTGGTGCAAGACAGTATATCCCTGAGGTACAGTGCTGGGAGCTGGGGGGATTTGACCCTGGTGCATTTCTCTGTGTGATTCATGAGAGGCTCTGAGAGTATTCATGCCATCTCGCTGGGTGTGGGGGCTCCATGTGCTGTTGTGCTGAGTGATCACAGCTCCTGGAGGAGTTTGCTGCTGCTCACTGTCAAGGCATTGTGATAGACAGCCCCGAGAAGGGAGAGAGTTCAGGGGGCACAGCAGTCCCTCAGTTCCAGGCTGCACCCCATGGATTCCGTGACAATAAGGTCAGGATGACAGTATGTAACTTCTTTGTATCAGGGTATAAAGAGGTATCTCAAGAGTAGTACCTTTGGCCAGCCTAGGGGGATGTGGAAAGTCCCATCACTGACCAAGTTGCATCCTTTGTCATGGGCATACATTAGTATTCTCGTAGAGTCTACCAGGTGCTACTGTGCTTCGTCAGCAATAAACCTGGCTGGGTGGCTTCATATCTTAACAGATATTGTGGTCATTGGGTGGATCGCTCACGGTCTGCTCTGCCAACTGTTTGCAATGAGCTATTACAGCACACAGGGAGAACACATCATGACAAAAGTTCCTCCTCTGCCTTGGTGGGTCCTGCACTTTTTGGCAGATTTGCTCACCTCAGAGGTTCATGGCAGCCCTGAGTTTGGCCACTTTTGCTACTGGCTCAAACCTGCCGTTCACTCAGCTAACCACATCACTGGCCAGCATGGGGGAAAGGGAGGAGAACAATCCTTGTAGTCTCTGTTGTACCATGTGGTGGGTCGAAAACAGGCCAGAGACCTTCCTCTCTGATAAGACTCACAGTCCAGGTTTCAAATAGGGAGTTGGGGGGATGGGCGGAACTGGGCCCACAATCTACTCCGGGTTCCAACCAGGGCCCTGTGGATCGCAGCTGTCTACAATGTCTCCTGGAACAGCTTTGTGACAACTACAACTCCATGAGCCACTTCCCCATGAACTCCCCCCAGCATCTTCTTTATCCTCGGCGCAGGACCTTCTTCCTGATGCCTGATAACTCTTGTGCTCCTCAGTCCTCTAGCAGCACATTCTCTCACTCCCAGCTCCTTACAAACCCCCTCACTAAGTGAACTGAGGTCCTTTTAAAACCAGGCGCCCTGATAAGCCTCCCTGTCTTAATTGATTCTAGTAGTGTCTTAATTTCGCAAAAAATTCCTGTGCAAGCAGAGGCAAAAAATTAAAAAAAAAGAAAAAAGAAAAAAAAAGAAAAAAGAAAAATAAAAAAACAAAACAAAAACAATTAAATCACTAAAACAACAGGAAATAATTAAAAGGGGGAAATTCTCCATATAATAGCCCAATCTGGCCAATATTAAAAGCTTCAGAAAAATTAAAAAAAGAACAGGAGTACTTGTGGCTCCTTAGAGACTAACAAATTTATTAGAGCATAAGCTTTCGTGGGCTACAGCCCACTTCTTCGGATGCATAGAATGGAACATTTATTGAGTTGATATATACACACACATACAGAGAGCATGAATGGGTGGGAGTTGTCTTACCAACTCTGAGAGGCCAATTAAGTAAGAGAGAAAAAAAAACTTTTGAAGTGATAATCAAACAGACAGTTTTAAATTACTGGAAATATCCTATCTCCCAGAACTGGAAGGGATCTTGAAAGGTCATCGAATCCAGCCCCCTGCCTTCACTAGCAGGACCAAGTACTGCCCCAGATCCCTAAGTGGCCCCCTCAAGGATTGAACTCACAACCCTGGGTTTAGCAGGCCAATGCTCAAACCACTTAGCTATCCCTCCCCCCTCACTTGATAAGAAGTGTGAGAATATTTACAAAGGGAGATAGATTCAATGTTTGTAATGGCTCAGCCATTCCCAGTCCTTATTCAATCCTAAATTGATTGTATCTAGTTTGCATATCAATTCCAGCTCAGCAGTCTCTCATTGGAGTCTGTTTTTGAAGCTTTTCTGTTGTAAAATAGCCACCCGCAGGTCTGTCATTGAATGACCAGACAGGTTAAAGTGTTCTCCCACTGGTTTTTGAGTATTATGATTCCTGATGTCAGATTTGTGTCCATTAATTCTTTTGCGTAGAGGCTGTCCGGTTTGGCCAATGTACATGGCAGAGGGGCATTGCTGGCACATGATGGCATATATCACATTGGTAGATGTGCAGGTGAACAAGCCCCTGATGGTATGGCTGATGTGATTATGTCCTATGATGATGTCACTTGAATAGATATGTGGACAGAGTTGGCATCGGGCTTTGTTGCAAGGTTAGGTTCCTGGGTCAGTGTTTTTGTTCAGTGATGTGTGGTTGCTGGTGAGTATTTGCTTCCAGATGATGAAGATGTCATCAATGTAGCGCAAGTAGAGTAGGGGCGTTAGGGGATGAGAGCTAAGGAAGCGTTGTTCTAAGTCAGCCATAAAAATGTTGGCATACTGTGGGGCCATGAGGGTACCCATAGCAGTGCCGCTGACTTGAAGGTATATATTGTCCCCAAATGTGAAATAGTTGTGAGTGAGGACAAAGTCACAAAGTTCAGCCAAAAGGTTAGCTGTGACATTATCGGGGATACTGTTCCTGATAGCTTGTAGTCCATCTTTGTGTGGAAAATTTAAAATTGACAGTGAATTTTAAACAAATTAATAAAGCTACCCCTGCCTTGGCACCAATACTAGCAAATTTGCCTGAAGTAATATGCAGTAAATAAAATAACAAACAAACATAAAATAAAGTGGGTACTTAAAAAACTCCAAGGAGAAGAGATCATTAACCTGTGTCACTCTATGGCCCACCAAAAAAAATATACTCTTTTAAAGGCAAAACAAATTAAAATAGGGTTTAAGTTGCAAAAAAAATTTTTTTAAAATCGTTAAAAACTGCATAAGATGTGCAGCAAATAAAAATAAACCACCAAATTCAAAACCCTTGTTGCACCAAAAAATTGTAGGGCCATATAGTAAAATACAAGTTAATTATATTAATAAATTGCCTACCCCCACCCCCAAATCAGTATTTATTAGTAATAATAAATTCTTTTTCTAAATGGGTAAAGGCAATTCCAACCAGAAATCATACAGCGGAAACTACCGCTAACAAGTTGTGGGAAGTAGTGTTCAGTAAATATTAAACTCCAAAAGTAATTGATTCAGATAATGGACCACATTTTATATAAAAGAAAAACAGTTAAAAATTTATTAAAGCGTTAAAAGTAAGGCAACAACTACTTATCCCCTATCATCCTCAATCGTCAAAAACAGTAAATAAATAAACCAAACTATTAAAAAAGCCCTACGCAAAGTTGTTCAAAAATCTGGCAAAAATTAAAACATTATATGGAAACAAATAATATATTTGTTTGACCCATTTACACTTTAGGACATGATTTTTTTATGATAATTTTAAATACGTTATTTTTAATGTTTTATAATTTACTGTTTTGAGCTACACGAGAATGTATATAGGGGTTTTTTTTTTTTTGCTTTTTTAATGGCATTAGTTAGTTTAAACTTTATTTTTTTAAGTTTAATTGGTAATTTTTTTACCCATTGGGTAACTGGCACCTTTTTTGTGTGTGGGGGGAGGTATAATAAAGGGTTTTTCAGTTTTATAGGCCTTTTAAAGAGAATTTGATAAGGTTGGTAGCCAGTACCCAATTGATTACTATTTTGGATGGCTGCCAACACCTTGGGGAGTTTTAATGCTAGCCTTTACCGGCAAGTGGTAAGGTCTTTTGCGGGCCCCCACCTTCTGTACTCGAAGTGCCAGAGTGGGGAAACAGCCTTGACAACATCTATTACTATTTCTCCTCTGAATTTCATCAGTCTGGCTGGGATAATGTTAATACCTGTAGCCTTTCCATTCTTGAGTGATTTCACAGCTCTCTCCACTTCTTCACACAGTATTGGAAAGTCATCCTCCTTTGTTGAATCGGGCTATCAAGGACACTAGTATCTCCATTTGTCTGGTGGCTGAATATATTGGAGCAGTAGTTTGTTCACCTATTGATGATGTCCTTTGTAATTTTTCACAAGCTGGGCTAGGCACTGTTTTTGAAATGAAGGATTCCTGCCATACGTTAAAGCTGTATAAGATGGGGTGTGACATTATCTAATGTCCTCACTCCTCACAAAAGAGAGCTCCTGGATACAGTTGAAGAACAATGACTGA
Organism: Emys orbicularis; assembly: GCF_028017835.1. NCBI lineage: Eukaryota > Metazoa > Chordata > Testudines > Emydidae > Emys > Emys orbicularis. The sequence goes on from NC_088683.1 coordinate 367,873,487, forward strand.
TCTGGGGGAAGTGCTGGTCCCAGGTTAAACGGATTTCTAGCTGGTGTTTGGAAACCTTGTGGACTGCTTCTATCACCAACCATAGTGAGAAATTGCTTATTCGTATCCGATGTATCTTGTATATTAGGCTCAGTTTCCAGTTTTGTTACTTGCTAGGTTATCGGCTTTGATTTGTTTGCTATCATTTTTAGTTAAACTTATTTTTACTTTATCTAAATCAGTGTGCCTTTGAGTGAAGTGTCTGGGGAACATCTCAGCTTCGTTAACACAGGCTAGTGGCAAATCTTTCCAATATCAAGGGGCGGGCAAACTCTATGTACAGATCCCTGTGCAGTGCAAGACAGTATAATGTTGGGTTTATACTCCAGTGGAGGGTATGAGCCTAGGGAGGTAGGAAATTGACTGATGTCTGGTGTTTGTACTTTGATGGCATATGTAAGCCCTCAGATACCTCTGGTTGGGTGTTATAGGGCCTGAAGAGGCTGAATTAGCAGCAAAGCTTGCACACCCTGCAGCTTGCATAAATTCAGGATCATATCATTTTTCCTCCACATGGTGGCAGTGACTTTTCCGAGGCTAATGCAATGGACATTACAACCGCATGGGCGGTTGGACTGGGATGTTGCTACAATCAATTAAATATGTTATTTTTTTACCTGTATCTTGTAGCAGCATTCCCAAGCATAGTGCAGATGGCAGCACATTACACACAGAAAAGAAAGCCATCGTCAATTGCTAGGCTGAACAGTCTGCAAGACTCAGTTTGCCCTGACAATCTGAGCCCTTGTTATTCGCAAATCATTTATTCCCTCCCAGGGGAGGCTCTCACGCTAACGTTCTCCGGGTCTATTTTCTGCTCGACCCACTGCTCACGGAGCTGAGGGAATTGCCTGGGAGTCCTGGCCAATCTGAGAGCCCACAGGGACTGTACAGGGGAATCATAAATGTGGCTGTTCAGTAAGGTGAGTAGCAGACGTGAGATTCAAACGCTGATTCTCAGGACTCTGCTTTTCTGTTGCCATAAGGTGATTTCCTCTCTCTGATGAGCGGGATCGCGGTGAGTTGTCTGGTTCTACATTAAAGTTAGTGCTATGGGCTCCAGGGTCCAAGTCAAGAACGATCTGGGAAGGAATTCACTAGCACAGTGACTTGAACTGTTTAGTATCAGAGGGGTAGCCGGGTTAGTCTGGATCTGTCAAAGCAGCAAAGAGTCCTGTGGCACCTTATACAGTAACAGACATATTGGAGCATGAGCTTTTGTGGGTGCCACAGGACTCTTTGCTGCTCTGAACTGTTTAGTATTGTCAGAAACATCAATGGATTTACCTGGTAAAATTGGAACTACACATGTATTGGAAATAGCTTAGACAAATATTTGTTTTTAAGATCAGTTCCTTGTCTCATCCTGGGTCCTTCTATCTGTCTCAATAGCTTCCTTTTGGGGGCTGTGTGGTTTTTCCAATTCAGCAACATCACTGAGCTGTTAGGTAATACAGCCAAAGCCTCTTCAATGGGTATTTGTGTTACCAAAGAGTTCACAACAAGAAAGGGCCACACACTGGCAAGTTTCTGCTCTGATATTCTGCCTGCACAGGGTCACTGCAAATTGGCACTGGCTTCCCTGAGAGGAAAATCAGGCCTCATGTGTTTTGCAATCCCCATTTTTCATGCCTGGTCTCAGAACGCCAAGTAAACTGGGGGTTTCCTTCAGACTCTTTCAGCACCCTAACAGAATAGCAGCATCCGAAGCCATGATTTTCACAGCTTGGCGCCAAACGTTAAACACCAAGAGTGAATCTGGTCCCATTGAAATCAATGGCAAAAAGGTTCAAAACAATCAGGATAACAATTTTTTCAGGGAGGAGAGGGGTCTTCTCTCTCTGTCCCCCGGAATCTCTGGGTCTGGAGAGGACAAGAAGCGCCACAAGGCAGTACAAATAAAAACATGTTTCTGGTGTAGCGGAAACCAGGCAGTGTTGGAAATCTCACCAGGAGAAGTCCAGGAATGCACAGTGCTTTGTGTGTAAGTGGGGCGGGGAAGTAGTGGATGTGCAGTAGCCATATCACAGTGTCACAGCCCTAAAACCAGGTGAAATAGGGACTGGACATCCTGCATAATGCATAGACCAAAGAGGCGTAACGAGGCCTCCTGCGGTGGGGGTGTCTCAGACTGTAACGGAACATGGACCACACTGTAGCAGACTGTCTCTGACACCGGCCCCCATCCTGACCATCCCTCCTCATGTGGGCAACCCCACTACAGACTCGTGGCAACATCAGCAATGGCCAACATGGAAAAGCAGCCTCAGGAAGGGGTGTCTGAGTTTCTAACGGGCTGCAATACATTAAAGCTTTGTGTCATTTTGAGGCAGAGTTACTCATGCTGTCGTCTCTCCCTCCCGCTGGGTCTGTCCCTCTCTCCTTCCCTGCACAGGCTGTGCTGCTGCTGGGGTTCCCTTCACCCCAGAGAGGCTGTTCACGCTGATCTCTCCCTTTTCCCAGGTGCAGGCGGACACTGAGTTTAGCCTAGTCTGAGGAAATATTTCTGTGAGCTGTCGCTGTGGGATCTGGCACCTGTTTTTGGTCCTGGGTGAGGAGTATCACTGTGTGGTATGGCAGGAAGCTGTGGGGGTGGGAAACATACATGTGGCCATCACTGGGGATTCTGGGGCAGGGAGTGAGATGTACCTGGGCAGGCAGGCGGTAATGAGCATTACACGGGCAGGGAGCAGACTGTGCATAGAGAAGCTGGCAGTGCTGGGGATTGCTGCTTCAATCTCCCATCATAGGCTGACCCCCAGCCATACTCTCCTTCCCCATCCCAGAGTGCCCCAATTCCAAAAGCATGTTTGTTGCCAGTGTCTTCTACATGCTCCCCAGTCATCCCTGGCTCCCACAACCTCCAAGTCGCCCCACACTCCCCACAGCTCTTCCTCTGCAGGGGGTGAGGTGCCTCCAATCACACCTCCTCCACTGGCTGTGGGGTAATCAGTGACTGTGTCTCATGGGTGAGAAATCTCACAGAGTTGCAAATACCAACACACCTGTGTTACTGCTCTTGGTCCACCCATATACAAAGCGGGTGCCTTCGGGAACTGCAGATCAGGAACAACTCATAAGCTGAGAAGTTTGCACATTATATAATGAGAGCAGGAAACTCTGGGACATACGAGGGCCTAGATAAATACAGCTGCCACATACAGGAGCCACAGGCAGCTGCCCGAAACTGTGGGTCACTGAGACACACACGTTAAACCCAGGCTGTTCTGCGACCATTTGCTAGCCAGTCATTCACAGCCAGGGTTGTACATACATTCCACTGTACAGAGATTAAATTTGTCAAATCATTATTTTTCTCACCTAAAACGTTCATTCACGCAGTGCCTCATGGCATCCCTCAGACTCCTGAAACACACACCTAGTGTAACATTTTCAAGGCACCACAGTCACATGAGAATTTCTCTCCTTAGGGTAAGTTCAACAGAGTCATGAATAGTAAAAATGCTTTCTGTATGCTCAGGCACAAGCTTGCAGGCAAAATGTCTCGACTCCTGGGCAGAGGTCCGTACACTCCCAATGTCCTCTTGATCTTGTGTTAGGAGACACCAATTGGTATTTTATAGACTTTTCTCATGTCCCTTTTTATTCATATCCTTTGTAAAATAACAATCCCAGTCTCTCAATCTCTCTCCAATTGAGAGTTTCCCCAGGCCCTTGATCATTCTTGTTGCACACACCTGAACCCCTCTATTTCTGCAATATCCTGTGTGAAAAGGATCTCCTATACTACACAGAGGAGTTTAGAGGAGGGTGAAGCATAGACTGACTGATCTCATAGCATTGTATTTTCTGTATGATTCTCCATCCTACTCCTATTGGAATCCAATGTCTCTGCTTAGTTTCTGTCCATGTTTGCATTTTGAGAATGGTTTCATAGAGCTGTGTACCATGAAGCCCAGGTCCCTCTCACACAGTAAAATTAGAACCTTGTGAAGTATTTGAGAAGTTCAAGCTTTTCCCTCAAATGGGCATACACGTTGAATTATTGACATTAAAATTCATCTGCTATCCTGCTGCCCATTCACCTGGCTTGGGTATCTCCCTCTGGGAACTTCTCTGGATTTGATTATGACCTACATAATCTGGTGCCATCTGCAAATGTTGCCACCACACTGCTTATCCCCTTTCTAGAGAGTTAATAACTATAACACATTTACCATAACAATTGTTGTATAAAGTGTATAATCCCCTTCACTGTGCTTCTCTCCCTTCACAGGCATCTTGAGCATTTCTGAGCTAGATCGACACATTGACGACTTCATGGCAACTTTCAACTTCACCACATCTGACCCTTCAACATTCATCCTAATGGGTATCCCTGGCCTGGAAGCTGGACACGTCTGGATTTCCATCCCTTTCTCTATTTCCTTCATTATCAGCCTTTTGGGAAATATTACACTTCTTTTTGTTGTAGGGAAAGAGCAGACCCTGCACAAGCCGATGTACCTGCTACTCTGCCTGCTCGCGCTCACAGACATTGCCACATCTATCTTCATTGTGCCGAAGGCACTGTGTATATTTTGGTTAAATTTGAGGAGCATTACTGTGGGTGGCTGCCTCACCCAGATGTTCTTCCTTCACACGGTTTCTTTCATGCAGTCAGCCATTCTCGTGATAATGGCCTTTGATCGCTACGTTGCCATATGTAACCCTCTGAGATATGCCACCATCGTCACCAATACACGAATATCTAAGCTAGGGCTCATGGGTTTGATCAGATCTGTTATCTTGATGTTGCCTCTGCCCCTGCTCCTGAGCAGGCAGTCATTCTGTGACAACCGCTTTATCGCCCAAACACACTGTGAGCACATGGCTGTGGCAAAGATATCATGTGGGGACATCACAGTGAACAGGATGTACAGTTTTGTTATAGTGTTTGTAGTCATCGGGTTCGACCTGACACTCATTGCCCTGTCCTATGGTCTGATCATGAGGGCTGTCCTCAGAATCTCCTCCAAGAAATCCTATGAGAAAGCCCTCAACACCTGCACAGCCCACATCTGTGTGATGCTGACATCTTATGGTCCCGGCTTCCTAACCAGTCTGACTCACCGGTTTGGTCAGGGCATCGCTCCCCACGTTCACATCATCTTGGGCAACCTCTATTTCCTCATCCCCCCCATGCTCAACCCTATCATTTATGGGGTCAAAACCAAAGAGCTTCGTGACAAAGTGGGCAAATACACCTGCAGAAGGTGATCAGCTGGGGCCACTGACTTTAAACCCTGTGTGACAAGAGGGGGGAAGGACATCTCCTCATTAATCAAGGGTGCTGTGTCCCCGTTTGGCTGAGCTCAGCATTGTGGAAGTTCTGTAGCCCATTGGGCTAGTTTGCCTTTGTCATATTCACTGCTACTGTAGCCCAGCTCTATTATATTCACTGCTTTGCATTATATTTTGCTTTTCATTAGCTTTAGTAGTAATGCAAGAAACCTACAGACCTCTATTCTGTAAGATATTAGCTTTAGCAAGTTAACATAAGTCTTGAGGCCTATCATCTTTAAACAATAAGCTTTGTACAGACTAACAGCCCAATGGAAAACCCCAAATACTTGGGGAGCTGAAAATAGAGGTTAAGGGCCTCAGTACATCTGTAGGTGTAATGTGTTTGAGACAGACACTGTTTTATGTGGCCTATAGGGAGAGGACTTACTGAATTAATCATCATCATAATTCCCGGTGAGGCTGACCAAGTGGAAGACTCTGATGAAGAGGGTGACCTATGCTGGAAACAGCCAATTTTGCATGGTAACCAATCAAAAAGGTACCAGTATGGTCCCTTGGAGTGTCCTTTCATAGTCTCAAATTTGTTTTACTCCAAGGCAATCTACTTTGTTAGGGAATCATGTAATTTCCATTATTCCCTTTAAAAACATCATCATCCAGTTTAACGCAGCCTATCGGGATTTAACTATCCAAAGTACACCCACATTTCTTGTCTATATTCCCCTGCTAGGGTTACAATTAAAGTTATTGTTGGCTCTTAAGGAGACCCACCTCATAGAAATTACTAACAAGATGGATAAAGCCAAACAAGTTATTACCCAATTAATGAATAAAGGTAATAAGTCTTCAACAATTCCTAATGTAGATGTTGAAGTAAAAGGATGGGTTATTGTCCAAGAAATTACAATAGGAATTATTTTTGAATGCAACTAGTGTAAACTCAAAGAATATAAGCAAAACCCTCAAAGACCTAGATAGGTACCAAACACTGATGATGGTGCCTATATATATGGTGCACATCCCAAAAATGCACCAGGGTCGAGAATATCATTTTTATGATATTCTTCCTCCACTCTGAGAGGTGGAAAATAGCGACAAAACTATCCCCACAAATGCCTGACCCTCCATACCCGCACCTGTGTGATGGGGTTCATGTAGCCTATAGGGCTAACCTGCTTGCTCGACTATAGAGATATATTTTCTTCAAGATTTCTGATTTCTTTATGGTTTTGAATATATCTTTTATTATAGTATGCTATAATACATTTATATTAAAGTGGTTTGGCTGTAACTGAAGGAACTTACAGGCTACATCCTGTATGTTGAGCTAAGGCAAAGTTAGCATACACATGTCTTATTCCTTTCACCCAGATAGCAAAGTTGGCTCACATATGTTCGGGACCTTTCACCTAGATAGAAGGTGATGGGCTAAAGCATAAGGTCCGCATATGACGTGCTAAAACAGGTTGGCATAGGGGCTTTCCTAAGTTCATTCCTTTTTAACAGGTACACCACAACTTGTAAAAACCCAAAATATCCAGTTAAGACCAGACTAAGGCCTGGTCTACACTACCCGCCTGAATCGGCGGGTAGAAATCGACCTCTCGGGGATCGATTTATCGCGTCCCGTCAGGACGCGACAATCGATCCCCGAATCGACGCTCTTACTCCACCAGCGAAGGTGGGAGTAAGAGCCGTCGACGGGAAGCCGATTTTGCCGCCGTCCTCACAGCGGGGTAAGTCGGCTGCGATACGTCGAATTCAGCTACGCTATTCGCGTAGCTGAATTTGCGTATCTTAAATCGACCCCCCCCTGTAGTGTAGATGTAGCCTAAAATGACTGGTTAGGACAGAAATAACAAATGTGATACCTAACCAGAAAAGGGCCATGGTAACGAATTGACGTATTTGATAATAAGTAAAGATCAATGATATACTGACCTATAGGGAAAAAAAACCTTCAACATTAATAAGGTGAGGAAATACAAATAAGGAAAAGGGGGGGGGGAAATCCCCTACTGAATATGCATCAAATATAATGGTGTCAGTATAACATAGTATAAAAGTGGCATTCCAGCCTAGGGGCAGTAGGAGGAAAGGTGCTAGAATGATGGACACTGGTGATGATGGGGAAGGTGATGAGGAAGATGATGGATAACACTTCAGGTGGTTGTACAAGGGATGGTGTGAGGATATGGAAGTGCAGATGTATGTTCTCTATCTATCTTGTTAAATTGGGGTGTTTGTGACTGAGCTAAATGTATTAATAAACTATATTAAATATAAAGAGTTCCTACAGTGTGAGTGTTGTAACTGTGCAAATCAGGGTTCCCAACTATATAATCATTTAAATAAAACTGGAACTGATTTTGGGACAAGAAACCATCAATCTTTAAATTAATAAGTCCTTAAAGTGATAACTGGGGATTCTTAAGTAATATTAATACATAATCTAAAGATCAGGCAAAAGTGAGAAGTTCCTCACACCTAATGTCTTATCACTCCATCACCAGGCACTGCTCTCTCCATTGCTAAGTTCCCTCTCTGTCACTGTCATCTTACCTATTTCATTGTCAGCCTGTCACTTGGCCTCACCATAATTCCTACACTACCAGAAGAAACTGCAGATTTCTGATGCAAGGTGGCTTTCCATTAGTCCCCGGGTTCTTGATCAGTTCTTGATCAGTTTGTCAAACTGAGTTTCTTTTTTATTAAAGCTAATGTTTAAAAAATGTATATAGTACACAGGTTAAGAAAAATAGTTTCTGTACATCTGGGTGTCATGCTTGGATCATCTACAAACAAATGTTTTGTTTAAAAGTCATATGAAACATATATATGTTTTACCTCCCTTGTCCAGCACCCTCGGGACCTGACCAGTGCTGAACCAGGGAATATGCCGGACAAGGGGAGGTCAACACCAGCCGGCCCTTCTGAAGTGCCCGGGGTCCCAGCTGCCCTCCCCAGGTCCTGTCCGCTGGACCCTCTGCAACCACCAGCTTCCTTGCCGCAGGCTCCCTCCTGGCCCCGACCTTACCCCTGTCTACGCCCCTCACTGGCCCAGGCTGGAACCAGAGCTGGGGGCAGCTGCGGCGCCCCGGGTTGGGGCCAGGAGCGGAGCCCGGCGTCTGGGACCCTGGCAGCTGCAGAGGGGGCTGACAGGGACCTGGGGCCAGTGGCTGGGACCCTGGGTGTCTGCAGAGGGGCCGGCAGTGGGGAACAGGGGCCAGCATCTCAGACCCTGGGCGGAAGCTTCCGGCACGCTCCACATAGTCCTTTGCTTTTTCAATGGTGTCAGTCAGTTTAAATTCTGTTTTCTTAAGTTCTATTGGTAACTCCCTTACCTATTGAATAACTGACACCTCTTCTTCTTCTTCTTCTTCTGGATATAATAAAGGGTTCCACAATCTCATAGGCCTTCCAAAGAAAATTTGATAAGGGTGGTAACCAGTACCCAATCAATCACTACTTTGGATGGCTGCCAACAGCATTGGTAATTTATCGTCCCAATCTTTGCCAGTTTCTTACACTACTTCGCATAGAGCTTGTTTAATAGTTCAATTTGTCCTTTCTACCGTCCCTGATGATTGAGGATGATAGGGGACATGTAGTTGTTGTTTTATTCCTAAAGCTTGTAATAAATGTTTAATAACTTCTCCTATAAAATGTGGCTCATTATCTGATTCAATTATTTTTGGAGTCCTATATCTACTAAACACTACTTCCCACAACTTCTCGGCGATAGTGTCTGCAGTATGATTTCTGGTGGGAATCACCTCCCCCAATCCAGAAAAAGTATCTGCTATCACTAATAAATACTAAACCCCCTTTTGGATCTTAGGCAATGTATCAATATAATCAACCTGTATTGTTCTTAATGGCCCCACAATTCTTTGGTGCAACAAGGTCCCGAATTTGGTGGTCTATTCCACTTGCTGCACATCTTATGCACTTTTTACCAAAGTTTTCTACGTCCTCTTGCACCTTAGGCCATATTCCAAATTGTTTTGCGTTAAAGAGATTATTCTCTATCCCTTGAGGGAATGTGAAGTTTGTAATGTATCCCCTTATCTCTCCCAGGTTTAATCTCCGGTTTTTTGGCTTGAGCTCTAGTAACTACCATAACTCCCAAAGGTTCCTTTGCTGCTAATTTAGCTAAAGCAGCCGCTTTATCATTCCAATATTTTTCATTTCATTCTTGCTTTTTTTCCACACATCCCAAACTGCTGGTCTGTGGGTGTTAATCTTCTAGACTTGTATGCTACTGGTATCAAATTCCTGTCGGTTTCTTCCATTAATACTGCCTGTTGGATCACAGCCATCTTAATTACAAATGGCTTCTCTATCTCAGGGAGTTTCAGTGCTGGAGCCGGCATCAAGGCTTGTTCTAAATGACAGAAAGCTTCTTGTTCGGGCCCCCCCTCCCATTCTACTTTATTTTTTAATAAACACTACAAGGGTCCAACTGTGTTTCCTTAAATAGTTAAATCCCCCCAACATCACCCTCAATGCATAAGAATCCTCTGGCCTTGGTAAATTCATGAATGATTTCATCTTTTGTTGATCGACCTGAATTTCTTGTTCCCCTAGCATCACCCCCAAATAATTCACCCTTCTTTCCACTAATTAGGCTTTCTCTCTATTAGCCTTGAAACCCGCTTCCTGGCTGAGTCTCAACACTTTTTCAGTCTGTTCGGTCACTTCCTCTTCAGTGTCCCCTCACACTAATATGTCATCTACATATGAGGTGATATTCTCCCGATCCTCTTAGGATAATCCAGCATTTGCACTAGATGTTGGTGTGTAAAAGCCAGAGCACAATGCAGGCCCTGGGGAACTCTTTTAAATAAGTAGTGTTGTCCTTTAAAAGTAAATGTACAGAGGGCCCAATAATCAGGATGCAATGGAATGGAGAAAAAACAATTTGTCAAATCTCCTATAAAATGTGGCCCATTATCTGATTCTTCACTGCAAGGCCCGGGAACCAGTAGTGGCTCCCATCGACCCTAAGTGCGGCTCCCTACGTTCCCTGTAAGAGAGGGGGGCCCTTCCCTCAGAGCTCTGTGCTGCCTGCTGGAAGGGGGAGAGAAGAGGCCCCTTCCCTGGAGCTAACTGCTACTGGTAGGGAGAGGGCCATGGGGAGTCTTCTGGCCCCACCTCCAGTGCATCCTGCCCGCACCCCAAATTCCTCATCCCCAGCCCCACCCCTGAGCCCGTACCCCCAGAAACAGTACTATGACCGCCAGACATAAGAAGCCCCACTGACTCCTGCAGACAGGGTGCTAATGGCCAGGGAGAAGAAAGGGAGACAGAAATTGGGGGACAGGTGAGAACCAATTCCTTATATCATATTCAGAAGACAAGGGGACTTGTCTGTCTATGCTGTATAGCTGGAATCAGGAGGAGGGGAAGGGGTGATACACTATAACCAAATTACACCATGCATATTTCTACCTATTGGTGGAGATCTGCCCCCACGGTGGCCGCCATGGACCTGGTCACTGAAAACAGTTCCCAGGTCCAGAGGAGGTCCTGGTAGAAGACCGGCAGCTTGGAGAGGCCTCGCGGAAGACCTCTCGGATGGAGACAAAGGAGCTGCCGGTCATATCGGAGCCCTCGGAAGCGGCGCAGGAAGGCGTGCGCCAATACGCTCCATGCCGGACTACCTGCACCATAAAGGAGCCTCTGCAGGGCCTGGAGGCGGAAGACGTGGACCTGAGCATGCAGACACTTCAGGCCCTGCCCTCCCTCCTCCAGGGGTAGATGGAGAACCCCCGCAGTGACCCAGTGCAGTCCTGACCAAAAGAATTCCAGAATCAACGTCCGGAGGGTGGTCAGGAAGCCCGGGGCCGGGACCAGGGTGTTGAGCCGGTACCAGAGCATGGACAGGACTAGTTGATTGAGCACCAGTGCTCTCCCTCGAAGGGAGAGACACCGGAGCAGTCCTGTCCATTTCCGGAGCCGCTCCGACACCCTGCCCTCTAAACCTAGCTAGTTCTCCGGCGGAGACGGATGCGTGGCAGAAAGGTAAACGCCGAGATAGAGCAGCGGACCCGCGCTCCACCGGATGGCCTGAAGCGCGGGTGGGAGGGAGCTCGCCTGCCACCCGTCCCCTACCACCAGGCCAGAGCTCTTGACCCAGTTGACCCGGGCGGAGGAGGCCACCGAATAGATGGTCTGGCAAGCCTCCACCCGCACCAAGTCGCCCGGGTCCTGGACCACGAGGAGCACGTCGTCGGCGTACGCCGACAGGACCAGCCGCAGCTCCGGCTCCCGCAGCACCAACCCTGCCAACCTCCTACGGAGGAGACAGAGGAAGGGTTCGATCGCCAGAGCATACAGCTGGCCCAAGAGGGGGCACCCTTGATGTACTCCTTGCCCGAAGCTGACCGGTTCGGTCAGGGTCCAGTTGAGCCTGACCAAACACTCTGCGGAGGCGTACAGCACCTGGAGAAAACCCACAAACTGGGGCCCGAAGCCAAACGCTCGCAGAGTGCCCAGGAGATACCCATGGTCCACCCTGTCAAACGCCTTCTCCTGATCCAGGGACAGGAGGGCGAACGACAGACCATCCCTACACCCGAGTTCCAAGAGGTCCCGGACCAGATACAAGTTGTCGAAGATGGTGCGGCCCGGGACGGTGTAGGTCTGGTCTGGGTGGATCACGTCCGCCAGCATGGACCCTAGCCGCAGCGAGATGGCCTTTGCTACGATTTTATAGTCCATGCTGAGGAGCGAGATGGGACGCCAATTCCATAAATCGCGGAGGTCCCCCTTCTTCGGCAATAAGGTGAGCACGGCTCGCCTGCACAAAAGAGGGAGGACCCCGCCCTGCAAGGTCTCGGCCCAGACGGTGACAAGGTCTGGGCTGAGGACATCCCAAAACACGCGGTAGAACTCCACGGTCAGCCCGTCCATGCCTGGAGATTTATTGGTGGACATGCGATGGAGGGCTTCCGAGAACTCAGCCAGAGTGAGAGGTAGCTCCAGCCGGTCTCGGTCGCCCACGTTGACCATCGGGAGTTCATCCCAGAGCATTTTGCAAGCGTTAGGATCGGTCGGATCCGGGGAGAAAAGGCCTGCGTAGAAGGCCCTGGCCCTCCCGCACATTTCCGCCGGATCCGTGAGGGGGGTGCCGTCCTCTGCTAAAAGGCAGGTGACGTGCTTCTTGGCCCCCCTCTTTTTCTCCAGGGCGTAGAAGAAGCGGGAGCCGCGATCCATCTCCCGAAGGAGGCGGATGCGGGATCGAACAAAGGCACCTCGCGCCCGATGGTCCTCGAGGGTCCGGAGCTCTTCCCGCTTCTCCCGGCACGCTCCGCAGAGAGATGGATCACCGGGGCTGGCAGCCAGACGCCTCTCCAGCTCTAAGACCTCCCGTTCCAACTGCCGTATCGTCGCATCCCTCCGTCGGCTGGCGCCCCGGGTGTAGTCACGGCAGAAGAGCCGGGCGCGCACCTTCCCCAGGTCCCACCACCGCCGCGCCGAGGGAAAGGCATGCCGCTGCCCTCGCCAGGCCAGCCAGAACTCCCGGAAGGATGCCACAAAGCCCACATCCTCCAACAAGCTATTATTAAAATGCCAATAGGCCGGCCCCGGCCTCTCCGCGCAAAGAGAGGCTGTCACGGTGGCTAGATGGTGATCTGGAAAAGGGGCCGGCCGGACGCTGGAGGAGTGGGCCCAGGAAAGATGGAATCGTGACATATAGATGCGGTCCAACCGGGAGTGGTACGACCGATGGACCTCCACCCGGACAAAAGTGAATGTAGAAACGTCATCCGGGTGGTGGTCGCGCCAGACGTCCACCAGGGAGTGATGTTCGACGATCTCCCGGAGGACATCCGTGGCGGCCTGGTGCTGCTCGGTCCCCGAGCGGTCCCGTTCCTCAAGGGTGGCGTTAAAGTCCCCGCCCAGGACCAGGCACTCGCGAGGATCCAAGGTGCCGAGGAAGGCAGACGCCTGCTGCTAAAAACACAACCTCTCCGGGCCCAATGTCGGGGCGTAAACGTTGACGAGATTAAACACAAGCCCCTCCATGCGGACCCGGAGGTGTAGCAGGCGGCCTGGCACAGCCTCGGTGACCCCCAGCACCTTGGGCCGTAGGTCGGGGGAGAACAGGGTCGCCACTCCAGCCGTACGAACTGTGAGGTGGCTAAAATAGACCCTGTCCCCCCACTCCAGCTGCCAGCTAGCTTCAGCGGCCGGATCCATATGGGTCTCCTGCAGGAAAATCACAGAGTACCCCCCCTCCCGAAGGAAGGAGAGCACCTGGCTCCTGCGGAGACCCATCCTACAGCCCCGGGTGTTTAATGTTGCAAAGATGACCGGTGCCATAAGGAGGGCTGGGGGGGGGGGATCCTCGCCGGCAGAGACGCTCACGGCCTCCGTCGGGCCGCGCAACAATCCGTGACCTACCCCGTGGGCGATTAAGGAGTCACGGAAGAGGCGGACCCGTTGGTAGGCCGCAGCGGCCTGCCTCCCGGTCCTCTTACCCTCCCCCATGAGGGCCCTCGCGGCCCGGAGGATCTGATGAAAATCCCCCCATCGCTGGAGTGCAAGCTGTACCTTGTTGCGGGAGCCACGGACGTCCTCAAGGAACTCCCGTAGCTCCTCTCTCAGCGTATGGGGGGGTGGGGTCACTGATCTATGGCTTTCCCCCAGTGGGGCCCCTGTCACAGCCCCGTGGCCCACCGAGACGGGCAAGCAGGGGGCAGACCCTCAACGTGGCGTCCGATGGGCCGACGCCACATGGCCCGCCTCAGATCCTGGCTCAATGGGGGGCGGCGGAGGGAAAATAGCAGCCCATGGTGGGTCGAGACAGGTAAAAACAAAGGCCGCTCCTTGGGGGTCATCCTCTGGGATATAGAAGGAGACAGCCCCAGGGGCGGCAAAAGCATCACGGGAAGTGGAGGGGACAGGGACGGGGTCAGTGTCAGGGGTAGGGCGGGAATCAGGAATAGGTGAAGGGGCGATTTTGGGATCGGGGGTCCCAGCAGCCAGGCCACTGGGTGTGGGGGGGGTAACACCCCGCAAATGGGCTCAGGGATTTGCGGGGAGGGAGGTGGGCCCTCGGCGATGCCGGGCTCGTGCTCCAAGGCAGATGGTAAGGCCACGGCATCTGTAGGTGGAGAATCAACGATGGGGCCCCCACCCGGGAAGGAGGTTGGCTGCCCCTCAGCCACGAGGGAGTCCCCTGGCGACTCGGGTCCCGGCTGCGTGGCACTGGCCGTCGCCTCAAGAGGTTCGGCGGCTGCTAGCGGGGTGCCATCTGCGGCCTGGTTGGTGGAAGAGTCCAGGGGCTCCTCGGAGGCGGGAACGGAGGCAGTGGATAAGGGGACGGAACATGGGGAAAGGGGGGCTGAGGCGAGGTCGTTCAAATCGAGGCCCACTGGCAGAGGGTCGTCCTCCCCCTGGGTAACCGGGGTCAGACCCAGGGCCTCGATCTCCTCATAAATGGAGGGGAGATCACTTTCCACCACCCCAGGGTTCTCCCCGCCAGCACCCAAAGCGACGCTCGCCTTGGTGCTTGCAGGGGTTTCAGATTGTAAGGGGGTGAGAGGAGCCCAAGCAGGGGCTTCCATAGGAAGGGACTCCGGAGGAGGGGCGATATTACCTTCCAGTGCTGCCACGGCATCCCCAGCCGGCACCATTGAATTGGAATCAGCAGGGGGCAAAGCAGAAGGCTCGGCATCGGTGCCCCCCTTCCTGGTCTTCCAGGGGGCTACCGCATCAGGTGGGAGGGGGGGAGCTCGAGCCTTCCGCTTGCCCCGCTTTCCCTGTACTAAGGACCAGCCTTCCATGGCATCATCCGGGGGTTGGCTAACAGGGGTCGGGTCAGGGAGCAAGGGCGAAGGCTCAGGGACTCGGGGACGCAATGGTGGGGCAGCATGTAGGAGGGAGGAGCCACCCTGGGGCATGCCCTTTTCTATGCCCGGCGGTATCCCTACCTCACCCTCCTCCACAGGCCCCGCCTGATCGCAGGCGGCAGAGGCGAGGCCCTCCCGCTCGTCTGGGCACACTAGGGGAGATACCCGTTGGGCCCGAGCGGGAGCGTTGTTGGGCCGGAAAGGAGGAGGGGCGGCTTTGGGCGCCGGGCAGCCAGGGGCGCCGGCGATGACGGGGCCAGCGCCCTGCCGGGGCTCGGGGGTCCCGGATGCCCCTCCGTGCTGGGCCAAGGGGCAGTCCCTCCGGACGTGCCCCATCGCCCGGCAGAGGTAGCACCGGGCCTCCCCCGTTGAATAATGCACCCGGTAGCGGGCCCCCTGGTAGGGGACCAAGAAGGACCCCTCGAGCGCCTCACCGTCACGTGCCGCCGGCGGCAGTTGTAACTGTACCTGTCGGCGGAACGAGAGGACATGACGGAGGGCGGGGTCTTTGCAGCCCAACGGGAGAGGGCTGACCACGGAAATCGGCCTCCCCAGGGTAGAGAGGGCAGGTAACAGGGCGGCATTAGGAAGGAAGGGAGGGACAGAAGTCAGTACCAGTCGGGCGCCCAGGTCTTCTAGCGGCTCCAGGGGGACGAACACGCCCCCCACCGCCAGGCCCTTCTCCACCGCCTCCTGGGCGGTGGCCTCCGATGCTAGGAAGAAGACGACCTTTCCGTACATCTTGGAGGCCGTCACAATGGCCGTGGGCCCCACCACCCTCACCAACGCCCGCACGTAGGTCTCCACGTGGGGCGAGGCGGGTACCAGGAGGCAACGGACGCCGTGCTTCCTAGTCAAGGTGGGGAAGGGGCCCCGGCCACTATAGATGGTAGCAGAGGCGGTGGTTGATTGAGATGATGATGCAGCGGCAGGCGGGGGGGCCGCCGCTACCTGGGCATATGCCCTGGGGGCCGGGGGAGGGACACCTACAGAGCTGGTGGAGGGAACAGCGGGGAGGGATGCCGCGGCCGATGGCGGGGCCGTGGCAGTGGGGGCAGCCCCCGCCATGGAGGGCCTGGCCTTCTTGGCGGGGCCTTTACCTTTCTTTGTGCCCTGGCCCTTCCTGCTGGCTGGGGGGGCTCCCCCAGAGTCGGAGGGAGCGAGGGACGTGGCAGCAGCGGAGGTCACCTCGGTATCTGCCGCTGCCGGTGCTCCAGCAGGGGCGTTAGCAGTTGGCACGGCAGCGGCGGTTGAGGTAGAGGCTAGGGGGGACGATGGTGGGGTGGGTGGAGGAGGGGCAGCAGGGTCTGCCCGAGAGGTCCCACTCGCCTCGTCCCCTGCCATAATGAGGACGGGGGGAGATCAAACACTGGAGGGGGGGTAGGGAAGGGGGGAAGCAGGTCAACCACTCCTCCCCGCTAGGCTGTAGGCAGGGGAGGAGGGCGCCAAAAAAAGGGGGGGGTGGATGGGGGGCTATCAAGGGCTAGGGGTCAGTCACCGACTCAGGGAAGGTTTCCAGCTCCTCTTGTTGCACCAAGGAAGGGAGGATATAACAGCATTGGGGGGTGCAATGAGACAGAATCAAACTAAAACGGGGAGGGGTACAAGCGCATAGGAGGGGACATGGGCGCATGAGGGGAGGGTCTAATCAGGGCAAGGGGACCGCAGGGGGAAGGGAGCAACCAGGCGGGAAAAGGGGCAGAGGAACCACGGGGCTAGCTTCAGAGGCTCGGGCGGGTCAAACAAAGGCTGCAGAGGGAAAGGGCGGGGCAGGCAAATAAACTGGAGCTAGCGAGGGGCTGGGGCAAGGGGGAGGGGCAAAAGGCAGCAAGGGCAAAGCTGGGGGCTTGCTGCAGGGGGGAGGGAGTCAGTCCAAAATGGGGGGTACGTGCACCCACGTGCGCTTGTAACAAAAAGAAAGTCTTTGGAAGCTGGCTGCTGTATCAGGCCCAATGGTGGCAACAGGGCGTAGCAAGCCTAGGTGAGCAGCTGAAATCCCAGAGGCAGGAGCTCAAGGTAGATGGTGAGTAGCCAGTGGGGGTGGCGGAGGGGGCAACAATGATGGTGGTGGTGGGGATCGGGGGGGGGACACAGATGGACCAGGGGGCAGGCTCCACGCCACACCCCCTGTGTCCCCACAAACACAGTCTAGATCCCCACCACAAGAGCACAGTTCAAAAGTTACTCACTCCGGGAGGGCCCCCTCCACGGTGGTCTGTAGAATTCTATGCGCTCCCCCACTGGCAGATGGTCCTCTTCTTCTCCTCAGGGCTCCAGCAGCTCCCCAGCAGCAAACGCAGCAGCTCCAGGCGGCAGTCTGGTGGCCAGCAGGAAGGACCCTTCTCAGGTGGAGGTGGTGGTGGCCTCCCCAGCAGCAGGAGCAATGGCTGGGGTCTCTCCCTCCCCTCCTCTGGGGAGTGGGCCAGCAGGCCCCCCCCAAGGGGCTGTAGCTGGAGCAGCAGGAACCAAGGGTGTGGGTGGGTCTAGCAGCCAGCCAGCAAGCAGGTAGCAGAGAAAGAGGAGGAGCAGCCCCCTACCTCCCTCCCTCCCTCCCTCCAGACCAGAGGGCTACAGGAGAGTGATCAATTAGTCCCAGGTCAGACAGGGTTTCTGTTCCCTGAGTGACCAGACCTATTGGGATCCAGGAAGTGGGCGGGCGAAGCCCGCCCACTGCTAAAGGATCCCCCCCAGCCTAAGGGGGGGGTCCACAGGACCTGGAGACCAAAAATTACGGGGGACAACTAATAAAAGAACAGGGACAGGAGTGAGGTCAAAGGGTCAAAAGAAGCGAACCAGACGGGGACACCGAGCAGAGAACCCCGGACAGCGCCCACTGCTCCTCGAAGGCGTCAAGGGAGCCAGTGGACGTCGCCCAGAGGAACTCTGCCCGGATACGTGAAAGAACGGAGGACCTGAAATACGCCCCACAGTCACAGGAAACTCCATCGGCCAACCTCCTCACTCTGGTTTTATAGATGGCCAGTTTTGCTAAGGCCAGAAGGAGGTTGACCAGGAGGTCCCGCAACTTTGTGGGGCGACGGATAGGGAGTGCATAAATAAAAAGGTGTGGAGAAAAGTGCAACCAAAATCTTAACAAAATATCTGTGAGGAGCCGGAATAGGGGCTGCAGCCTGGTGCACTCTAGGTAAACATGCGCCAGGGTCTCCCTCACGCCGCAAAAGGGGCAGGTGTCTGGGATAGGGGTAAACCGCGCCAAGTACACGCCCGTGCTTACGGCTCCGTGAAGGAGCCGCCAACTGATGTCCCCGGTGGGCTTCGGGATCAGAGCAGAATAAAGGCTGGCCCACCGGGGCTCCTCACCCTCTAGAGGTGGCAGAAGGTCCCGCCACTTTGTATCGGGGCGGGACGCGAGGGTGAGGACATGAAGAACATGTAGCACGAGCGTGTATAGATGTTTCCTTGGCGCGGTCCGGAACAGAACCGGCTGCAAATGGTGCAGCCGGCTCATGGCGAATGGACGGGGAGGGGGCTGGTTGGGTCCACGGGGCAAGGGCCCGATGAAAAAGTCTGGAGGGCTCGGAGTGGAGGGTGGGCGGGGCGTGCCCTCTCGCAGGACCCGGTCGAGATAGTCCCGAGCAGCGGGCGGCAAAGCGGCCCTCACCTCCTGAAGCACGCGCCGGGGAGTACGAGGTCTGGAGAGTCCCATGCGCTGAGCGAGCGTCAGGGGATCCAGCCAGTCTCCTCGGTCGTAGTCCAGGAGGTCTCCGACTTTGGTGACTTCTGCTAGGACCAACCTCTGGCGCACCATGGGGGACTCCGCCACCTGCACACGAAGCTGGGGGTTGTGTAGCAGGGGCTCCGCGAGGAGATCTGCCCCCACGGTGGCCGCCACGGACCTGGTCACTGAAAACAGTTTCCAGGTCCGGAGGAGGTCCTGGTAGAAGACCGGCAGCTCGGAGAGGCCTCGCGGAAGACCTCTCGGATGGAGACAAAGGAGCTGCCGGTCATATCGGAGCCCTCGGAAGCGGCGCAGGAAGGCGTGCGCCAATACGCTCCATGCCGGACTACCTGCACCATAAAGGAGCCTCTGCAGGGCCTGGAGGCGGAAGACGTGGACCTGAGCATGCAGACACTTCAGGCCCTGCCCTCCCTCCTCCAGGGGTAGATGGAGAACCCCCGCAGAGACCCAGTGCAGTCCTGACCAAAAGAACTCCAGAATCAACGTCCGGAGGGTGGTCAGGAAGCCCGGGGCCGGGACCAGGGTGTTGAGCCGGTACCAGAGCATGGACAGGACTAGTTGATTGAGCACCAGTGCTCTCCCTCGAAGGGAGAGACACCGGAGCAGTCCTTTCCATTTCCGGAGCCGCTCCGACACCCTGCCCTCTAAACCGAGCCAGTTCTCCGGCGGAGACGGATGTGTGGCAGAAAGGTAAACGCCGAGATAGAGCAGCGGACCCGCGCTCCACCGGATGGCCTGAAGCGCGGGTGGGAGGGAGCTCGCCTGCCACCCGTCCCCTACCACCAGGCCAGAGCTCTTGACCCAGTTGACCCGGGCGGAGGAGGCCGCCGAATAGATGGTCTGGCAAGCCTCCACCCGCACCAAGTCGCCCGGGTCCTGGACCACGAGGAGCACGTCGTCGGCGTACGCCGACAGGACCAGCCGCAGCTCCGGCTCCCGCAGCACCAACCCTGCCAACCTCCTACGGAGGAGACAGAGGAAGGGCTCGATCGCCAGAGCATACAGCTGGCCCGAGAGGGGGCACCCTTGACGTATTCCTCGCCCGAAGCTGACCGGTTCGGTCAGGGTCCAGTTGAGCCTGACCAAACACTCTGCGGAGGCGTACAGCACCTGGAGAAAACTCACAAACTGGGGCCCGAAGCCAAACGCTCGCAGAGTGCCCAGGAGATACCCGTGGTCCACCCTGTCGAACGCCTTCTCTTGATCCAGGGACAGGAGGGCGAACGACAGACCATCCCTACACCCGAGTTCCAAGAGGTCCCGGACCAGATACAAGTTGTCGAAGATGGTGCGGCCCGGGACGGTGTAGGTCTGGTCTGGGTGGATCACGTCCACCAGCACGGACCCTAGCCGCAGCGAGATGGCCTTTGCTACGATTTTATAGTCCGTGCTGAGGAGCGAGATGGGACGCCAATTCCGTAAATCGCGGAGGTCCCCCTTCTTCGGCAATAAGGCGAGCACGGCTCGCCTGCACGAAAGAGGGAGGACCCCGCCCTGCAAGGACTCGGCCCAGACGGTGACAAGGTCTGGGCCGAGGACATCCCAAAACACGCGGTAGAACTCCACGGTCAGCCCGTCCATGCCTGGAGATTTATTGGTGGGCATGCGACGGAGGGCTTCCGAGAACTCGGCCAGAGTGAGAGGTAGCTCCAGCCAGTCTCGGTCGCCCGCGCTGACCGTCGGGAGTTCATCCCAGAGCATTCTGCAAGCGTTAGGATCGGTCGGATCCGGGGAGAAAAGGCCCGCGTAGAAGGCCCTGGCCCTCCCGCACATTTCCGCCGGATCCGTGAGGGGGGTGCCGTCCTCTGCTAAAAGGCAGGTGACGTGCTTCTTGGCCCCCCTCTTTTTCTCCAGGGCGTAGAAGAAGCGGGAGCCGCAATCCATCTCCCGAAGGAGGCGGATGCGGGATCGAACAAAGGCACCTCGGGCCCGATGGTCCTCGAGGGTCCGGAGCTCTTCCCGCTTCTCCCGGCACGCTCCGCAGAGGGATGGATCACCGGGGCTGGCAGCCAGACGCCTCTCCAGCTCTAAGACCTCCCGTTCCAACTGCCCTATCGTCGCATCCCTCCGTCGGCTGGCGCCCCGGGTGTAGTCACGGCAGAAGAGCCGGGCGCGCACCTTCCCCAGGTCCCACCACCGCCGCGCCGAGGGAAAGGCACGCCGCTGCCCTCGCCAGGCCAGCCAGAACTCCCGGAAGGACGCCACAAAGCCCACATCCTCCAACAAGCTATTATTAAAATGCCAATAGGCCGGCCCCGGCCTCTCCGCGCAAAGAGAGGCTGTCACGGTGGCTAGATGGTGATCTGAAAAAGGGGCCGGCCGGACGCTGGAGGAGTGGGCCCGGGAAAGATGGAAGCGTGACATATAGATGCGGTCCAACCGGGAGTGGTACGACCGATGGACCTCCACCCGGACAAAAGTGAATGTTGAAACGTCATCCGGGTGGTGGTCGCGCCAGACGTCCACCAGGGAGTGATGTTCGACGATCTCCCGGAGGACATCCGCGGCGGCCTGGTGCTGCTCGGTCCCCGAGCGGTCCCGTTCCTCAAGGGTGGCGTTAAAGTCCCCGCCCAGGACCAGGCACTCGCGAGGATCCAAGGTGCCGAGGAAGGCGGACGCCTGCTGATAAAAACACAACCTCTCCGGGCCCAATGTCGGGGCGTAAACGTTGACGAGATTAACCACAAGCCCCTCCATGCGGACCCGGAGGTGTAGCAGGCGGCCTGGCACAGCCTCGGCGACCCCCAGCACCTCGGGCCGTAGGTCGGGGGAGAACAGGGTCGCCACTCCAGCCGTACGAACTGTGAGGTGGCTAAAATAGACTCTGTCCCCCCACTCCAGCCGCCAGCTAGCTTCAGCGGCCGGATCCGTATGGGTCTCCTGCAGGAAAATCACAGAGTACCCCCCCTCCCGAAGAAAGGAGAGCACCTGGCTCCTGCGGAGACCCATCCTACAGCCCCGGGTGTTTAATGTTGCAAAGATGATCGGTGCCATGAGGAGGGCTGGGGGGGATCCTCGCCGGCAGAGACGCTCACGGCCTCCGTCGGGCCGCGCAACAATCCGTGACCTACCCCGTGGGCGATTAAGGAGTGACGGAAGAGGCGGACCCGTTGGTAGGCCGCAGCGGCCTGCCTCCCGGTCCTCTTACCCTCCCCCATGAGGGCCCTCGCGGCCCGGAGGATCTGATGAAAATCCCCCCATCGCTGGAGTGCAAGTTGTACCTTGTTGCGGGAGCCACGGACGTCCTCAAGGAACTCCCGTAGCTCCTCTCTCAGCGTATGGGGGGGTGGGGTTACTGATCTAAGGCTTTCCCCCAGTGGGGCCCCTGTCACAGCCCCTTGGCCCACCGAGACGGGCAAACAGGGGGCAGACCCTCGACGTGGCGTCCGATGGGCCGATGCCACGTGGCCTGCCTCAGATCCCGGCTCACTGGGGGGCGGCGGAGGGAAACTAGCAGCCCCTGGTGGGTCGGGACAGGGAAAAACAAAGGCCGCTCCTTGGGGGTCATCCTCTGGGATAAGGAAGGAGACAGTCCCAGGGGCGGCAAAAGCATCACGGGAAGTGGAGGGGACAGGGACAGGGTCGGTGTCAAGGGTAGGGCTGGAATCAGGAATAGGGACAGGGGAAGGGGTGATATTGGGATTGGGGGTCCCAGCAGCCAGGCCACTGGGTGGGGGGGGGTAACACCCCGCAAATGGGCTCAGGAATTTGCGGGGAGGGAGGTGGGCCCTCTGCGATGCCAGGCTCGTGCTCCAAGGCAGATGGTAAGGCCACGGCATCTGTAGGTGGAGAAACAACGGTGGGGCCCCCACCCGGAAAGGAGGTCGGCTGCCC
The DNA here is from genome assembly GCF_028017835.1 of Emys orbicularis. Lineage (NCBI taxonomy): Eukaryota > Metazoa > Chordata > Testudines > Emydidae > Emys > Emys orbicularis. The sequence goes on from NC_088683.1 coordinate 367,896,170, forward strand.
CTCAGCCATGAGGGAGTCCCCTTGTGACTCAGGTCCCGGTTGCATGGCACTGGCCGTCGCCTCAAGAGGCTCGGCGACCGCTAGCGGGGTGCCATCTGCAGCCGGGTTGGTGGAAGAGTCCAGGGGCTCCTCGGAGGCGGGAGCGGAAGCAGTGGGTAAGGGGACGGAACATGGGGAAAGGGGGGCTGAGGCGAGGTCGCTCAGATCGAGGCCCGCTGGCAGAGGGTCGTCCTCCCCCTGGGTAACCGGGGTCAGACCCAGGGCCTCGATCTCCTCATAAATGGAGGGGAGATCACCTTCCACCACCCCAGGGCTCTCCCCGTCTGTACCCAAAGCAACGCTCGCCTTGGTGCATACAGGGGCTACAGATTGTAAGGGGGCGAGAGGGGCTCCATCAGGGGCTTCCATAGGAAGGGACACCGGAGGAGGGGTAGTGCTTTCCTCCGATGCTGCCACGTCTTCCCTAGCCGGTAATGGTGGACAAAACCCACCCGGGAGCAAAGCGGAAGGCTCAGCATCGGTGCCCCCCTTCCTGGTCTTCCGGGGGGCTACCGCATCAGATGGGAGGAGCGGAGCTCGAGCCTTCCGCTTGCCCCGCTTCCCCTGTACTAAGGACCAGCCCTCCATGGCATCATCTGGGGGCTGGCTAACAGGTATTGGGTCAGGGAGCAAGGACGAAAGCTTAGGGACTCGGGGAGGTAATGGTGGGGTAACATGTAGGAGGGAGGATTCTCCCTGGGGCATGCCCTCTTCTATGCCCGGAGGTATCCCTACCTCACCCTCCTCTACAGGCCCTGCCAGAACGCAGGAGGCAGAGGCGTGGCCCTCCCGCTCGTCTAGGCGCACTGGGGGAGATACCCCTTGGGCCCGAGCGGGAGCTTTGGTGGGCCGGAAAGGAGGAGGGGCGGCTTCGGGCGCCGGGTAGCTAGGGGCACCGGCGATGACGGGGCCGGCGCCCTGCCGGGGCTCGGGGGTCTCGGATGTCCCTCCGTGCCGGGCCAAGGGGCAGTCCCTCTGGACGTGTCCCATCGCCCGGCAGAGGTAGCACCGGGCCTCCCCCGTTGAATAATGCACCCGGTAGCGGGCCCCCTGGTAGGGGACCAAGAAGGACCCCTCAAGCGCCGCTCCGTCACGTGCCGCCGGCGGCAGTTGTAACTGTACCTGCCGGCGGAATGAGAGGACATGACGGAGGGCGGGGTCTTTGCAGCCCAACGGGAGAGGGCTGACCACAGAGATCGGCCTTCCCAGGGTAGAGAGGGCGGGTAACAGGGCGGCATTTGGAAGGAATGGAGGGACAGAAGTCAGGACCAGTCGGGCGCCCAGGTCTTCTAGCGGCTCCAGGGGGACGTACACGCCCCCTACCGCCAGGCCCTTCTCCACTGCCTCCTGGGCGGCGGCCTCCGATGCTAGGAAGAAGACGACCTTTCCGTACATCTTGGAGGCCGCCACAATGGCCGTGGGCCCCACCACCCTTGCCAACGCCCGCACGTAGGTCTCCACGTGGGGCGAGGCGGGTACCAGGAGGCAACGGACGCCATGCTTCCTAGTCAAGGTGGGGAAGGGGCCCCGGCCGCTATAGATGGTAGCAGAGGCGGTGGATGGGGGAGATGACGTAGCGGCTGGCGGGGGGGCCGCCGCCACCTGGGCGTATGCCCTGGGGGTCGAGGGAGGGACACCCACAGAGCTGGTGGAAGGAACAGCAGGGAGGGACGCCGCGGCCGGTTGCGGGGCCGTGGCAGTGGGGGCACCCCCTGCCATGGAGGGCCTGGCTTTTTTAGCGGGGCCTTTACCCTTCTTTGTGCCCTGGCCCTTCCTGCCGGTTGGAAGGACTCCCCCAGAGTCAGAGGGGGCGAGGGACGTGGCAGCAGCGGAGGTCACCTCGTTACCCACCGCTGCCGGCACTCCAGCAGGGGTGGTAGTAGGTGGCTCGGCAGCGGCGGTTGAGGTAGAGGCTAGGGAGGACGATGGTGGGGTGGGTGGAGGAGGGGCAGCAGGGTCCGCCCAAGGGGTCTCACTCTCCTCGTCCCCTGCCATAATGAGGATGGGGGGAGAGCAAACACTGGAGGGGGGGTAAGGAAGGGGGAAGCAGGTCGACCACTCCTCCCCGCTAGGCTGTAGGTAGGGGAGGAGGGCGCCGAAAAAGGAGGGGGTGGATGGGGGTGGGCTATCAAGGGCTAGGGGTCAGTCACCGACCCAGGGAAGGTTTCCGGCTCCTCTTGTTGCACCAAGGAAGGGAGGATAGAACAGCATTGGGGGGTGCAGTGAGACAGAATCAAACTAAAACGGGGAGGGGTACAAGCGCAAGGGAGGGGACATGGGCGCACGAGGGGAGGGGCTAATCAGGGCAAGGGGACCGCAGGGGGAAGGGAGCAACCAGGCGGGAAATGGGGCAGAGGAACCACGGGGCTAGCTTTAGAGGCTGGGGCGGGTCAAACAGACAAAGGCTGCAGAGGGAAAGGGCGGGGCAGGCAAACAAACTGGAGCTAGCAAGGGGCTGGGGCAAGGGGGAGGGGCAAAAGGCAGCAAGGGGCAAATGGGTAGGCAGCAGGGGTAAAGCTGGGGGCTTGCTGCAGGGGGGAGGAGGTCAGTCCAAAAGGGGGGGGAACGTGCACCTACGTGCGCTTGTAACAAAAGAAAAAGCAGTTTAGGCTGGCTGCTGTATCAGGCCCAATGGTGGCAACAGGGCATGGCAAGCCTAGGTGAGCAGCTGAGTCCCAGAGGCAGGAGCTCGAGGCAGATGGTGAGTAGTTGGTGGGGGTGGTGGAGGGGGCAACGATGATGGTGGTGGTGGGGATCGGGGGGGGACACAGATGGACCAGGGGGCAGGCTCCACGCCACACCCCCTGTGTCCCCACAAACACAGTCTAGATCCCCACCACAAGAACACAGTTCAAAAGTTACTCAGTCCGGGAGGGCCCCCTCCACGGTGGTCTGTAGAATTCCTACGCGTTCCCCCACTGGCAGATGGTCCTCTTCTTCTCCTCAGGGCTCCAGCAGCTCCCCAGCAGCAAACGCAGCAGCTCCAGGCGGCAGTCTGGTGGCCAGCAGGAAAGACCCTTCTCAGGTGGTGGTCAATGATGGTGGCATGCCCAGCAGCAGGAGCAATGGCTGGGGTCTCTCCCTCCCCTCCTCTGGGGAGTGGGCCAGCAGGCCCCTCCCAAGGGGCTTTAGCTGGAGCAGCAGCAACCAAGGGTGTGGGTGGGTCTAGCAGTCAGCCAGCAAGCAGGTAGTAGAGAAAGAGGAGGAGGAGCAGCCCCCTATCTCTCTCCCTCCAGGCCAGAGGGCTACAGGAGAGTGATCTGTTAATCCCAGGTCAGACAGGGTTTCTGTTCCCTGAGTGACCAGAGCAGGGGCTGCACTAGAGTAATCAGGAACCTGCTACAACCAGTTAAGGCAGGCAGGCTAATTAGGACACCTGGAGCCAATTAAGAAGAAGCTGCTAGAATCAATTAAGGCAGGCTAATCAGGGCACCTGGGTTTTAAAAGGAGCTGACTTCAGTTTGTGGTGTGAGTGTGAGGAGCTGGGAGCAAGAGGCACAAGGAGCTGAGAGTGAGAGGGTGTGCTGCTGGAGGACTGAGGAGCACAAGCGTTATCAGACACCAGGAGGAAGGTCCTGTGGTGAGACTAAGGAAGGTGTTTGGAGGAGGCCATGGGGAAGTAGCCCAGGGAGTTGTAGCTGTCATGCAGCTGTTACAGGAGGCACTATAGACAGCTGCAGGCCACAGGGCCCTGGGCTGGAACCCAGAGTAGAGGGCTGGCCCGGGTTCCCCCCAAACCTCCCAATTGACCTGGACTGTGGGTTCTTCCAGAGGGGAAGGTCTCTGGGCTGTTCCCCAACCCACATGGTGAATCTCTGAGGCAAGAAAATCCGCCAATAAGCGCAGGACCCACCAAGATAGATGAGGAACTTTGTCACAATGGGTTGCCATTCACAGATTACAAATATTTTTTTTTCATTGTATCTGTACTTTTCTTCATTGTAATCATTACCTCAGCTTTTCGTTTCCTGTTCAGCACATCTGACATCTAGGTACTGGTGACATTTTGTTTCCTTTCAAGTTTACAGAAATACCAAATGCACCGGAAAAACCAATAAGTTGCAAGACATTTGTCACACTATGTCACATGTTTGTGTTTTAACAGCTTGAAAGCTTGAACTCTTTGAATCTCAAATTCTACTGTCATTAAAAAAATAATCTGCCCTCCCCCCAATACTTCCCACAACTGTGAACATGAAAAATTATACAAATACAAAAAAGCTAAAAGATAAACCCTCGATATTACCCATCAGTTATAAAAACTGAATTCTCCAAGCCTATTTATAAGCCACGAGAGCATCGGGGGGGGGGGGGGGGGGGGAAAGGGGCAGAGCCTATCCTCATTACAGTCACCTCCCAGTTTAAGGGCCTGAAATCTGCAAGTCACACTCACACATTGTCCTCACACTAACAGCAGAAACCCCATCGACTTCCAGAAGATAAAGGAGGTTTGCAGGATATGGGATTACATCAGAGATGGGAGTAAAATAAAAGTTTCTTTCTTTTTGATGCAATACAGACAGGTGCAGCACTTTGTCCAACTGGATTGCCAAGGCCTTGCCCCAGGAGTTTCAGTTAAGTTAAGAACAAGTTCTGTTAAGTACAACTGGTGGAAACAGAAACAGTTACAAACAGAAAGCCTGAGGGTGGGGATAGGCACTCCTCAAATGGGCATAGGGATCGAAAGAAATGGAGATGGGTTTTCCACAGGTTAACCGTGCATTGTAGGAAGAAATACTTCCTTTTGTTTGTTTTAAACTGCTGCCTATTAATTTCCTTTGGTGACCCCCTAGTTCTTGTGCTATGAGAGAGCATAAATAATACTTCCTTATTTACTTTCTCCACACCAGTCATGATTTTATAGACCCCTGCCATATCTCCCTTTAGTCTTCTCTTTTCCAACATGAAAAGTCCCAGTCTTATTAATCTCTCCTAATACGGAAGCTGTTCCATACCCCTAATCATTTATGTTACCCTTTTCTGAACCTTTTCCAATTCCAATATATCTTTTTTGAGATAAGCGACTGGATCAGTATGCAGTATTCAAGATGTGGGCATACAATGGGTTTACATAGAGGAAATATGATATTTTCTGTTTTATTATCTATCCCTTTCTTAATGATTCACAACATTCTGTTCGCTTTTATGACTGACGCTGCACATTGAGTGGATGTTTTCACATAACTATCTACAGTGACTCCAAAATCACTTTCTTGAGTGTTAACACCATATCTAGACCCCATAATTTTATATGTACAGTTGAGTTTATGTTTTCAAATGTGCATTACTTTGTATTTCTCAACACTGAATTTCATCTGCCACTTTATTGCCCTGTCACCCAGTTTTATGGGATCCCTTTGTAAATCTTTGCAGTTTGCTTTGGACTTAACTATCTTGAGTAGTTTTGTATCATCTCCAAACTTTGCCACCTCACAATTTTCCAGATCATTTATGAATATGTTGAATAGTATCCTTCCTAATATACTAACTGGTCTTGGCAATTTATTACTTTTTAATTTATGCATTTGCTCGAAAACCTCTTCTAATGACCCCTAATCTGGGACAGTTCCTGAGATTTTCACCTAAAAAGAAAGGTTCAAATTTGGGAATTTCCCTCTTATCCTCAGCCATGAAGACTGATGCAAAGAATTCATTTAGTTTCTCTGCCCAGGAAGTTATTGTCTTTAAGTGCTCCTTTATCATCTCAATCATGCAGTGGCTTCACTTCCTGTTTAGCAGGCTTCCTGCTTCAGATGTACTTGAAACAATATTTGCTGTTACTTTTGGAATCTTTGGCTAGCTGTTCTTCAAATTCTTTTTTTGGCCTTCCTAATTCTATTTTTACACTTTGTTTGCCAGAGTTTATGCTCTTTTCTATTTTTCTCAATGGTAATTAACTTCCACATTTTAAAACATCAGAGGGGTAGCCATGTTAGTCTGAATCTGTAAAAAGCAACAGAGGGTCCTGTGCCACAGGACCCTCTGTTGCATTTTAAAACATGCCTTTTTGCCTCTTCTTTTCCTTTGTTGTTTAGTCACAGTGGAAGAATATCCACAAGATACTGCGAGTGGCAACCAACTGCTACAGAGGGACAAGAGAACCCACAGACTCTAGTGGCAAGTCCCTTCTTCCCAGCATCCGCCCTCCCATTGGGTTCGTGTCCCCCCTCCGAGTCTGACCTTCAAGTGCCTCAGATCAGGTGACGTCTCCTGCACGGAGACTGCACTTTACTCTCCGCGGTTGTGCATCACACTTAGCTGCTGTGTTTCATGTGGCACGGCTGGCATCCACTATCCTGGCTATGTCCCCACAACACCGCACTGTATCTCAGCCCTGCCTCACCATTGTCACAGCTGGATTGTGCTGCCCCATCTCCTGGCTCTGGTCGGCTCCAGTTCCAGATCCACAACTCTGCCTCAGCACTGTTGCTCAGCCTCTGGCTGAGGACTGCATTAAGAGCCCAAATTCACTTAAAAACTAACCTAAATGTAGCCCAATCTACTTCCTGAAACATTTTTTCATTCATACATTGGCCTATACATCAAATAACAAATGAAAGCTTTCATTAGATACCTAGTACAGATTTTATATTTAAAAAAAAATAAAACCTACAAGTCCTCTCAGGAGTTTTTCCACATTAGCAACACACCTATAAGGTGACAATCAAATTCAAAATCAAAACACCAGTACAGATACTTGTAACGTAATTCAGGGCTGCAGGTGTTTCACACAAAAAATGACAAATGGTGGCATGAAATATAGCCCCAAATTACCCAAAACTTATATACTGAAAAACCAGCAATAACATTATCATATTAATTCTTTCTAACTGCATTCCATGATGCTAGTCAATGTCCACATTTTGTATTGAATTACTTTGTTACTGTTAGTCTTTGGAAAAAGAACAGGAGTAATTGTGGCACCTTAGAGACTAACAAATTTACGGATACAGAATAACACGGCTGCTACTCTGAAAGTTAGTCTTTGGTTTATTCTCTAGGCTTCCTGAAGTATTGGACATAGAGAAAACAGGTAAATTTTCCCACAACACTAAGCTCCGCCAAACTCAAACAGAGCACCCTTGATTAAGAAGGAGATATACTTTCTCCTTCTTGTCACACAGGTTTCAAGTCAGTGACCCATGGCAATCACTTTCTGCAGGTGTATTTGCCCACTTTGTCACGAAGCTCTTTGGATTTAACCCCATAAATGATTGGGTTGAGCATGGGAGGGATGAGGAGATAGAGGTCAGCCAAGATGATTTCAATGTGGGGAGCGATGCCCTGACCGAACCGGTTTGTCAGGATGGAAAAGAGGCTGGGAGTATAATACGTCAGCATCACACAGATGTGGGCTGTGCAGGTGTTGAGGGCTTTCTGGTGGGATTTCTTGGAGGAGAGTCTGAGAACAGCCTTGATGATCAGACCATAGGACAGGGCAATGAGCGTCAGGTCTGACATGTTGACTACAAAGAATAGCACCAAGCTGTATATCCTGTTCACCGTAATGTCCCCACACGACATCTTCACCACAGCACTGTACTCACATTGAGTGTGGGGGATAATGCGATTGGCACAGAATGGCTGCCGGCTCAGGAGCAGGAGCAGGGGAAGAATGAAGAGAACAGCTCGTATCAAACCCATGAACCCTAGCTTAGCTATTCGTTTGTTATTGAGGATGATGGTGTATCTCAGAGGCTTACAAATGGCAACGTAACGATCGAAGGCCATTGTCAAAAGGACGGCAGAGTGCATAAGAGAAACAGTGTGAAGGAAAAACATCTGGGTGAGGCAGCCACCCATAGTAATACCTTTCAAATTGAACCAAAATATACACAGTGCATTTGGCACGACGAAGGTAGGTGTGGCAATGTCTGTGAGTGCCAGCATGCAGAGCAGCAGGTACATTGGATTGTGGAGAGTCTGCTCTTTGCTTACAACAAACAAAACTGTGAAATTTCCCAACAGACTGATAATATAGAACATAGAGAAAGGGATGGAAATCAGGACATGGGCAGCTTCCAGGCCAGGGATGCCCATTAGGATGAATGTTGAAGGGTTAGAGTGGGTGATGTTGAAAACTGCCATGAGGTGGTCAATGCATCGATTGGGCTCAGAAATGCTCCAGGTGCCTGTAAAGGGAGAGAAGCACAGGGAAGGGGGGTTACACACTTTATAGAAAATAGTATGAGAAATATTTTATACTTATCAACAATCTAGAACTGGAGGTGATCAGTGAAGTGGCAACATTTACAAGTGGCACCAGATAATTTAGCTCAGAGTCAAGTCCAGAGAAGTCCTCTGAGGGAACTGAACAATCCAAGTGAATGGGGAGCAAGATGGCAGATGAATTTCGATGAGAATAAACTGTGATGTGTATGCCCATTCTAGGAAAAAGCTGAAACTCCTAAAACACTTTACAAGGTTCTGATTTAACTATATGAACTCAGGACAAGGACCTGGGTGTCACGGTACACAGCTCTGTGAAACCCTGCTCACATTGCAAGCATGGACAGAGACTAAGCAAAACATTGGGATCCAGGAGGAGTGGGATGGGAAAGCATACGGAAAATACAATGCCATGAGATCAGTCATTCAATGTTTCACCCTATCTGGTCTCCTCTGTGTCGTATTGTGCACCCTTCTCACACAGGATATTGCAGAACTAGAGGGGTTAAGTCCAGGGCAAGGAGAATGATCAAGGTCCTGGGGAAACTCTCATACAGCGAGAGGTTGAAAAGACTGGGATTGTTACGTTACAGAGGAGATGAATAAGAGGAGATATGAGAAAATACTCACTGGTAGAGTAGATGGAGAATATATTCTCCCTCTCTCATAACACAAGATCAAGAGGACATTCAGCTAAACTGAATTGTTGTAAATTCCAAACTGATAAAAATAAAATGCTTTCTTCCCTCAATGCCTAAATAGACTGAGGAACTCCATACCACAAGATGTATTTGAGGCCATGAGTTAAGCAAGAATGAGGAAGGGTTTGGACATGTACATGGATAGTGAGACTTTACACCTTCAGCCTCTCCCAACAAACCACAGTTCTGCCTGCTTCTCTGTATAGATCTCCCTACCTACCCCCACAACCCTCAGCACTGCCTGCTTGTCCATCTATACCCTTCTCCCCACCTCCATAACACTCAGCACTGCCCACCTGACTATATATCCCAGGCCCTGCCAGAAAACCTCCAGTGCTGGCCACTTGTCAATGTATGTTCCCCACCCCACAACTTCCAGCCCTGTAACACAGTGATACCCCTCAGCCAGGACCAAAACCACATGCCAGATCCCACAGCGACAGATCACAGAAATTCCTCCTCAGACTAGGTTAAACTCAGTGTCTGCCTGCACCCGGGAAAAGGAGCCTATTCAGTGAAGGGACCTATTCCAGTGAAGGGAACCCCAGCAGCAGCTCAGGCTGTGCAGGGGAGAGAGGGACAGACCCAGCAGGAAGGAGAGAGGAAGTGGACACTAAAAGGAGCCAGCGTGAGTAACTCTTCCTCAAAATGACACAAAGCTTTAACGTATTGCAGACCGTTAGAAATCCAGACACCCCTTCCTGAGGCTGCTTTTCTGTGTTGGTAATTGCTGACGTTCCCACAAGACTGTAGTGGGGCTGCTTACGGGAGGAGGGATGGTCCAGATGGGGGATTGGTCAGAGACAACCTACTACAGTGTGATCCACATTCCGTTACAGTCTGAGACACTCCCTATTCCAGGAGGCCTCATTACGCCTCTTTGCTCTGTCCATTAAGCAGGATGCCCATTCCCTATTTTGTCCAGTTTCAGGACTCTGTGCCACTGCGATGTGCACACTGCACACCCTCCCCCCACCGCCAGCACACATAAACATTGTGCATCCCTGATTTTCCCACAGTGAGATTTCCAACACCGCCTTGTTTCCTGTAAGCCAGAAACACGCTTTTATTTTTTTACTGCATTTTGATGCTTCTCATCCTCCCTAGACCCAGAGATGCTGGGCCAGAGAGAAAGCAGACCTGCCCTTCCGCCCTGAAAAAAAAATGTTATCCTAGTTGTTCATTTACAAAAATGATTAGGGGACCAGGGCACCTAACTTATGAGGAGATGCTAAAGGAATTGGACTTGTTTAGACTGCAGAAGAGGAGAGTGAGGGGGGATTTGAGAGCAATGGTCTCAAGTTGCAGTGGGGGAAGTCTAGATTGGATATTAGGAAACAATATTTCACTAAAAAGCAACAGAGGGTCCTGTGGCACCTTTAAGACTAACAGAAGTATTGGGAGCATAAGCTTTCGTGGGTAAGAACCTCACTTCTTCAGATGCAAGAGGACTAACACAGCTACCCCTCTGATACTTAATATTTCACTAGGAGGGTTATCTAGGGAGGTGGTGGAATCTCCATCCTTAGAGTTTTAAGGCCTGGCGTGACAAAGCCCCGGCTGGGATGATTTAGTTGGGGATTGGTCCTGCTTTGAGTAGGGGGTTGGACTAGATGACCTCCTGAGGTCTCTTCCAACCCTAATCTTCTATGAACCTCTAAGGATTTCAGCAACTCTCCTGTCAGCTCCTCTTTGGTTCAAATGAGCTCACACAATCTTTATCAGCAACAGGACAACACCAGTTGAATTCTGTGGAGGTTCATGGCCGATATGAAGCAGGACATTCATTTAAGTCCTTACTTGAGGATTTAGTGTGAACACTGGCCCGTGCTGAGAGTTCTGCCATTGAACTCAATGGTCCAATATTTCATCCCTAGTATTTAATTTCGGCTCCCAGCTGTGAAAATCACTCCCAGCTTCACATCCTGCTACAGAGAGCACTATTCTCTACGGTGATGAAAAAGTCTGAAGGAAACCCCCAATTTATGTGGCGTTCTGAGAGAAGGCGTTAAAGATGGGGATTCCAAAACACACAGAGGCCCTGATTTTGCTCTCAGGGTGGTCAGTGCAAATCTGGAGTGACCGACCGATGGCAGAATGTGAGAGTAGAATCTTTCCACTGTATGAAATCCTGTGTATCCCCTTCTTCTTGTGAAAAATCTGATAACACAGATACCCACTGCAGAGGGCATGGCTGCACTTCTTAAGATGCCAGTGAAGTTGCTGAATTGGAACACTTGAGTGAACCAGAGGAAAAAACACATGGACCAAAAAAAGGAAGCTACTGAGACAGATAGAAAGACATGGTAAGAGACAAGGAATTGATCTGAAAAACAAATATTTGTCTAAACTATTTCTAATCAATTTTTAGTTCCAATTATTCCAGGGAAATCCCTTGGTGTTTCTGACAATATTAAGCAGTTCAAGTTGTTTGTGCTAATGAATTCCTGCCCACGTGGTTCTTGGCATGAACTCTGGAACCCTCCCTGAGCCCTCAGCACTAACTTTATTGCAGAAACAGGCCACTCACCGAAATCCCACACTGCAGAGAGAGGGAATCTCCTTACTGCGACAGGAAGGCAGAGACTTGAGAATCAGTTTATGAGTCTCACATGTCTGACACTTGCTGTGCTGTACAGCGACCTTTATGATTCCCCTGTAGAGTCCCTGAGGACTCTCATGTTGGCCAGGACTCCCAGACAATTCCCTCAGCTCTGTGAGCAGTGGGAAGAGCAGAAAATAGACTCTGGAGAGCTTCAGCCTGTGAGCCTCAGGAATAAGAAGTGATTTGCTGTTAAGAGAGGCTCAAATTGTCAGGGCAAAAGGGAATATTAACATTTAGATGAATCTTGGGTGAAATAAGATCATTGTCTATATGTCTCTTTGAAGTTTGTGATGATAGTTTGCCTAATGGATAAATTGCCCTTTGTTGATCTGAGTAACTGATTACCGGTGGTGTTTAGAAAACAGAAGGTTACATCTAAAGCCTATTGTTTACCCAGGTCTGTATGGTCAAGTGGATGCTAGAAAACTGTATAAAAGGCCCTTGGGTCCTGATGCTTTTTATCTCAGACCTAATTGAGATTTCATGCAGGGGAAGCCTAAGCCACAAGGACTGAGACCCCAGTTCTGACTGTACTGCCCTGAAATATAAATTTTGGACTCTAACCTATGGACTATTTCTCAAAGAACTCTTTGCAACTGCAAAGCTCACCATCTCTACTATGTATCTGAACTTCAAGATTTGAATTCACGTCTGTATATATATTGATCTTTTAACCATACACTCCTTTTTCTTTTAATACATTTTAGTTTAGTTACTAACAATTGGCAGTAAGCATGTATTTGGATAAGATTTGGAAAACTCAATAACCTGGGAGGTAATGTCTCCAATCCTTTGGGATTGGTAGAACCTTTTCTTTTATATGATGGAATGAGATTTTCAGTAATCCTTATCACATTTGACTTGTGTGTCTAGATGGAGGCCTGAGGTGTGGTTATTTTAATGGAACTGTGTTGCTGGCTTCTGAGTAACCAGTGAGGTATAATAGAAGCTGTTTTGTGCTGGGTTTGTAAATCTAAGTATTGGAATATCCACCAGCTTGCTGGAGGATTGCCTGCTGCATTCTTTGCAGTTCACCATAACTGCGCGACCTAGGATGGCCTCCAATGGGACCCTGGTCACACCATGCCCGTCCCTTCAAGTAGGTTATCAACATGGAGGAGTGGGGTGAGAGGGGCTCTAGGTATTCTCCTAGGACTGGCCACTGCGATTGCAAGAGAGAGCCTGGAGCAGTGCAAGATCTGAGGCCTGGTGCAAGATTTGAGGACTGAACCAGAGGCGGTGAACCAAAGTCAGGCCATGTATGAAAGCAGATGCTCACAAGTCCACTGTTCATCACATGAAACTGGCAGAGTTGTTGCTAGTGTACTAGGCTCTAGATATTTACGTTAATATATTCCAGTTAGTGCAGATCCATCCTGTGACATGCTATACCTTGGGGAAACACCCTGTAACCCCCATATTCCTCATTTGTATATAATTGTGATATTACATCTAAAGCAGGCCATGTGAGGTATCTGGGGAAAGGTTACGATCTGCTGAACATCATTGTTCTATCTAAATGTGTATCATCAATACATATGAAATTATAAGAATGGAATTGTGTGGTTTTCTCTAAAACATTCTGTGGGTTTGGGAGGCACCCAGATACTGGCTCTACAGAAACAATGACAGGCGAGGTAACCAATACCTGGGTAGCTGCTGTTGAACAGAAATCACCAGCCATTGTCCAGCAAGAAAGTAACAATTTAATGACTCACCTGCATGCAGCTACACCAGGGGAATTGATCAGCCTGTCCTGGAGACTCAGTGAGACCCCCAGACATGCCTGGACTTGTTCTCTGTATAAAACAGAACTAAGTGGCTACATGCGGGGCATTTCTCCTGCCCCCAACTTTGCTGCAAGCAACAAGGACACCGAGGAGAAGACTGAAAACACCAACTATGGGGACTGACCCAGATTTCAAGGTTGAAACCAGTATACTATGGATTGCAATATCCAATGGGCACTGCGGGGATCTTTAGCTTAGGTATGAGGAGCATTGTTGCAGAGTGAATGGGGAAGCCAAAAACACCCATGAGGGGGAGAGAAAGAGAGAGAAGCAATCAGTTAACCATGAAAGTTATTTATTGCCAGCTAATGGGGGATCCAAACAAACAAAACAATTATAGTATTAGATATTTCTTAAATTGAATTACAAAAGTCAGGGTCAGAAGGCTAGAGAGAGAGAGAGAGAGATGGGTTCTCACCACTCCATGAAGCTTGATTTCATCGGGGTTCCCAGATGTTCCCAGGTGGTGGTTGGTGGTGGCTGACGGGCCAGAGTGCTGGGCCCCCAGCATGATCAGTCAGGAAAAGGTAAAATCCCAATGAAACTGGTGCAGATTTTGGATCCAGGCATCAGAACACTTACTTGAGTGTGGGTAGGAGTTGTTGTAGGGAAAGAACAATGGTTCAAGGGAGAACACTAGATTTGTTTGTGGGTAAACTGATCATTTAAGGGAGTATTCCAAAGTTGTTTTGATCAGGCTAGACAATAAGAACTGATCATTCCTGGCTATGGGTGGTGGTCCTTTGAGGAAGCTTACAATGCAGTTACGCAGCTTCAGTATTTTGGATACTAAGAGAGGATTTTTTACTACAATTGTTCTGACAATTACTGAAGTGGGTGTGTGCAGGCATGGTTCATTAACATCTGGAGCAGAGATTTCCCATCATTCAATGCTTCAGTGCTTTCCTGGTCCCAGAGTTTAGTGCAATTCTTGCCTTGGAATCTCTGTTCTCCATTCTGTATGCTAATGGAGATGCCTCCCTGTCCCATCCTTGATGCAAATGAAGCTAGGGGAGTTTCCTTAATCCTGACACCCTTGTCCGGAGGGGCTTAGATGTGTCTCCCACCCACTTTTCATTGCTCTTTGTAATTCTTTCTTCTGATCAGTTTTGGTTCGATAAGAGGCTGGCGGGGGGTGTCCTTCATGAGTCAGAAAGGCTGTATATGGCACGCTGGTTCCCCAAGAACACAGAGCTGATAGGTAACAGCTAGGCCTTCTACCCATGCAATTCCAAAGAGACAATCCTGGTCGGACCAACGTGTCCTCCAATTCTTGTCAGTCTAGCTGTTGATTCCTTTTCTGATGGTTCTAAGTATTTTTCCAGAACATAACAAGATTGTTTTTTGCACAAATAATTCTAATAGTTCTGGACCGTAAGTTCTTGCTTCAGTTACTAAGTCACAGCACAGATATTTATAATAAGCATGCGTCATTCATACCAGGCCTCAACAACCCATAACATATTACATGGATATATAAATCACAATGTATATTAATACATGTGTATATTTCAACACCAGTAAGGGGGTTTTGATTTCGAATTTGATTGTCATTTAATAGCTTTGTTGCTAATGTGGAAGAACTCCTGCTGGAGCGTGTAGCTTAAAAAAAAATCAAATCTGTACTAGGTATCTAATGATGTATAGACCAATATGTTAATGAAAAACTATTTGTTTCAAGAAATTGATTGGGCCACTTTTAGGTAACTTTTTAAGGGACTTTGGACTATTAATGCAGTAGAAATCTGGCAACCCCAGCCCGACCCAGAGGGTCCAGAGAAGCAGCCAAAAAGCCAGAGCCCATCCTGAGGAAGAGCAGCAGAACCAAGCCAGAAGAGCCAGAGATGGGCTGGAGGCAGAGCAGTAGTACTGAGGCAGAGATGGGGAGCTGCAGCTGGAGCAGAACAGAACCGGGAGATGGGGAAGCACAAACGAGATGCAGAGCCAGAGCCACTGCAGTGGATGCCGGCCGTGCCACAAGTAACACGGCAGCCAAGCATGATCTGCAGATGGGGAGAGCAAGCGGGGCCCATGGGCAGAGGGCCCAGTGCTGGGAGACATCCCCATAGAGGAGGGCCTTGAAGGCTGGTCTCAGAGGGCGGGACGTGAACCTGATGGGAGAGTAGATGCTGGGGAGAAGGGTCCTGTCAACTTGAGCCTGGGTGTGTGTGGCCACAGCAGGTATCTGACACCAGGTATCAGCACAGTGCAGCCAGGGCCTGGGCAGGAGGCCTGAGACATATCAAGAGCAGACTATGACGTTTTCTTACATCCCAGAGACAGCTCTTTGTGGTGTGCCTATCCCCCACAGACCGTTTTCCTTCATCTTTTCCATTTTTCCTACTGTTTTTCTTACAGTTACTGTTTAATAAATAGTATGTGGTCTGAACATCATGCAGTGATCAGCAGGTCAGGGAAGTGGCTGGTGCTGAACGAGAACCCAGAGGGAGGCCATCCTATCCTCCGTACTAAGTGTTCACCATGAGACTGGGGGTCAAACCCAGCACAGGCCTTTGACATGGGCATTCTGGGCGACTGCAAAGGGGGACATAATGAATGGGGTGTGATTTGTTACAGCCCATGTCACCTGACCTGCTGACCGAGAGCCAGTTGGCTTTACGGAGGCAGGCAGGCAGCCACCCAGGCGAGAGACACACATACAATCCACCATCCTAGGGTGGTGCCTCTCTTGAGAAAGGTGCTGCCTAAGAAAGAGAGTCATCTCTGAAAGCAAAGCTCCACTTACCTCAATCCATATCAGTAGGTCCCTGGATATAGTGTACCACAACTTTCTCACCCTGGAACCAACCCGGGGGAAATTGAGAATGTCCTTTTAATCACTGACTACTTCACTTGCTATGCTCAGGCATAGCCTACTCATGACCTGCGGGCATCTACTGTGGCCAAGGTGATGTGGAAACAGTTTATCTGCCATTATGGCATCCCTGAAAGGATACATACGGACCAGGGGAGACATTTTGAAAGTAATCTCCTGGTCCAGCTTTGCAAACTTTTGAGGACTTCAAAGAGGAGAACCACGCCCTATCATCCTCAAAGGAATGGGACTACTGAGCGGTTCAACTGAGTACTCATGAATATGCTGGGAATCCTGCATCCGGACCAAAAGGAGAACTGGAAGGATGCCTTATTGCCTCTTCTTTTCCTTTGTTGTTTAGTCACAGTGGAAGAATATCCACAAGATACTGCGAGTGGCAACCAACTGCTACAGAGGGACAAGAGAGCCTACAGACTCTAGTGGCAAGTCCCTTCTTCCCAGCATCCTCCCTCCCATTGGGTTCGTGTCCCCCCTCCGAGTCTGACCTTCAAGTGCCTCCGATTAGGTGACATCTCCTGCATGGAGACTGCACCTTACTCTCCGCGGTTGTGCATCACACTTAGCTGCTGTGTTTCATGTGGCACGGCTGGCATCCACTATCCTGGCTATGTCCCCACAACACCGCACTGTATCTCAGCCCTGCCTCACCATTGTCACAGCTGGATTGTGCTGCCCCATCTCCTGGCTCTGGTCGGCTCCAGTTCCAGATCCACAACTCTGCCTCAGCACTGTTGCTCAGCCTCTGGCTGAGGACTGCATTAAGAGCCCAAACTCACTTAAAAACTAACTTAAAAGTAGCCCAATCTACTTCCTGAAACATTTTTTCATTCAGACATTGGCCTATACATCAAATAACAAATGAAAGCTTTCATTAGATACCTAGTACAGATTTTATATTTAAAAAAAAAATAAAACCTACAAGTCCTCTCAGGAGTTTTTCCACATTAGCAACACACCTATAAGGTGACAATCAAATTCAAAATCAAAACACCAGTACAGATACTTGTATCCTAATTGAGGGTTGCAGGTGTTTCACACAAAAAATGACAAATGGTGGCATGAAATATAGCCCCAAATTACCCAAAACTTATATACTGAAAAACCAGCAATAACATTATCATATTAATTCTTTCTAATTGCATTCCATGATGCTAGTCAATGTCCACATTTTGTATTGAATTACTGTTAGTCTCTAAGGTGCCACAAGTACTCCTTTACTTTTTCCAAAGACTAACAAATTTACGGATACAGAATAACACGGCTGCTACTCTGAAAGTTAGTCTTTGGTTTATTCTCCAGGCTTCCTGAAGTATTGGACATAGAGAAAACAGGTAAATTTCCCCACTACACTAAGCTCCGCCAAACTCAAACAGAGCACCCTTGATTAAGAAGGAGATATACTTTCTCCTTCTTGTCACACAGGTTTCAAGTCAGTGACCCATGGCAATCACTTTCTGCAGGTGTATTTGCCCACTTTGTCACGAAGCTCTTTGGATTTAACCCCATAAATGATTGGGTTGAGCATGGGAGGGATGAGGAGATAGAGGTCAGCCAAGATGATTTCAATGTGGGGAGCGATGCCCTGACCGAACCGGTTTGTCAGGATGGAAAAGAGGCTGGGAGTATAATACGTCAACATCACACAGATGTGGGCTGTGCAGGTGTTGAGGGCTTTCTGGTGGGATTTCTTGGAGGAGAGTCTGAGAACAGCCTTGATGATCAGACCATAGGACAGGGCAATGAGCGTCAGGTCTGACATGTTGACTACAAAGAATAGCACCAAGCTGTATATCCTGTTCACCGTAATGTCCCCACATGACATCTTCACCACAGCTATGTGCTCGCATTGAGTGTGGGGGATAATGCGATTGGCACAGAATGGCTGCCGGCTCAGGAGCAGGAGCAGAGGAAGAATGAAGAGAACAGCTCTTATCAAACCCACGAACCCTAGCTTAGCTATTCGTGTGTTATTGAGGATGATGGTGTATCTCAGAGGCTTACAAATGGCAACGTAACGATCGAAGGCCATTGTCACAAGGACGGCAGAGTGCATAAGAGAAACAGTGTGAAGGAAAAACATCTGGGTGAGGCAGCCACCCATAGTAATACCTTTCAAATTGAACCAAAATATACACAGTGCATTTGGCACGACGAAGGTAGGTGTGGCAATGTCTGTGAGCGCCAGCATGCAGAGCAGCAGGTACATTGGATTGTGGAGAGTCTGCTCTTTGCCTACAACAAACAAAACTGTGAAATTTCCCAACAGACTGATAATGTAGAACATAGAGAAAGGGATGGAAATCAGGACATAGGCAGCTTCCAGGCCAGGGATGCCCATTAGGATGAATGTTGAAGGGTTAGAGTGGGTGATGTTGAAAACTGCCATGAGGTGATCAATGCATCGATTGGGCTCAGAAATGCTCCAGGTGCCTGTAAAGGGAGAGAAGCACAGCGAAGGGGGGTTACACACTTTATAGAAAATAGTATGAGAAATATTTTATACTTATCAACAATCTAGAACTGGAGGTGATCAGTGAAGTGGCAACATTTACAAGTGGCACCAGATTATTTAGCTCAGAGTCAAGTCCAGAGAAGTCCTGTAAGGGAACTGAACAATCCAAGTGAATGGGGAGCAAGATGGCAGATGAATTTCAATGTCAATAAACTGTGATGTGTATGCCCATTCTAGGAAAAAGCTGAAACTCCTAAAACACTTTACAAGGTTCTGATTTAACTATATGAACTCAGGACAAGGACCTGGGTGTCACGGTACACAGCTCTGTGAAACCCTGCTCACAGTGCAAGCATGGACAGAGACTAAGCAAAACATTGGGATCCAGGAGGAGTGGGATGGGAAATCATACGGAAAATACAATGCCATGAGATCAGTCATTCAATGTTTCACCCTATCTGGTCTCCTCTGTGTAGTATTGTGCACCCTTCTCACACAGGATATTGCAGAACTAGAGGGGTTAAGTCCAGGGCAAGGAGAATGATCAAGGTCCTGGGGAAACTCTCATACAGCGAGAGGTTGAAAAGACTGGGATTGTTACGTTACAGAGGAGATGAATAAGAGGAGATATGAGAAAATACTCACTGGTAGAGTAGATGGAGAATATATTCTCCCTCTCTCGTAACACAAGATCAAGAGGACATTCAACTAAACTGAATTGTTGTAAATTCCAAACTGATAAAAATAAAATGCTTTCTTCCCTCAATGCCTAAATAGACTGAGGAACTCCTTGCCACAAGATGTATTTGAGGCTATGAGCTAAGCAAGAATGAGGAAGGGTTTGGACATGTACATGGATAGTGAGACTTTACACCTTCAGCCTCTCCCAACAAACCACAGTTCTGCGTGCTTCTCTGTGTAGATCTCCCTACCTACCCCCACAAACCTCAGTACTGCCTGCTTGTCCATCTATACCCTTCTCCCCACCTCCATAACACTCAGCACTGCCCACCTGACTATATATCCCAGGCCCTGCCAGAAAACCTCCAGTGCTGGCCACTTGTCAATGTATGTCCCCCACCCCACAACTTCCAGCCCTGTAACACAGTGATACCCCTCAGCCAGGACCAAAACCACATGCCAGATCCCACAGCGACAGCTCACAGAAATACCGCCTCAGACTAGGTTAAACTCAGTGTCTGCCTGCACCGGGGAAAAGGAGCCTATTCAGTGAAGGGACCTATTCCAGTGAAGGGAACCCCAGCAGCAGCTCAGGCTGTGCAGGGGAGAGAGGGACAGACCCAGCAGGAAGGAGAGAGGAAGTGGACACTAGAAGGAGTCAGCATGAGTAACTCTTCCTCAAAATGACACAAAGCTTTAACATATTGCAGCCCACTAGAAATCCAGACACCCCTTCCTGAGGCTGCTTTTCTGTGTTGGTAATTGCTGACGTTCCCACAAGACTGTAGTGGGGCTG
Organism: Emys orbicularis; assembly: GCF_028017835.1. Taxonomy (NCBI): domain Eukaryota; kingdom Metazoa; phylum Chordata; order Testudines; family Emydidae; genus Emys; species Emys orbicularis. The sequence continues at coordinate 367,916,239 of NC_088683.1, forward strand.
CTTACGGGAGGAGGGATGGTCCAGATGGGGGATTGGTCAGAGACAACCTACTACAGTGTGATCCACATTCCGTTACAGTCTGAGACACTCCCTATTCCAGGAGGCCTCATTACGCCTCTTTGCTCTGTCCATTAAGCAGGATGCCCATTCCCTATTTTGTCCAGTTTCAGGACTCTGTGCCACTGCGATGTGCACACTGCACACCCTCCCCCCACCGCCAGCACACATAAACATTGTGCATCCCTGATTTTCCCACAGTGAGATTTCCAACACCGCCTTGTTTCCTGTAAGCCAGAAACACGCTTTTATTTTTTTACTGCATTTTGATGCTTCTCATCCTCCCTAGACCCAGAGATGCTGGGCCAGAGAGAAAGCAGACCCGCCCTTCCTCCCTGAAAAAAATGTTATCCTAATTGTTCATTTACAAAAATGATTAGGGGACCAGGGCACCTAATTTATGAGGAGAGGCTGAAGGAATTGGGCTTGTTTAGACTGCAGAAGAGGAGAGTGAGGGGGGATTTGAGAGCAATGATCTGAAGTTGCAGTGGGGGAAGTCTAGATTGGATATTAGGAAACATTATTTCACTAGGAGGGTTATCTAGGGAGGTGGTGGAATCTCCATCCTTAGAGTTTTAAGGCCTGGCTTGACAAAGCCCTGGCTGGGATGATTTAGTTGGGGATTGGTCCTGCTTTGAGTAGGGGGTTGGACTAGATGACTTCCTGAGGTCTCTTCCAACCCTAATCTTCCATGATTCTATGAACCTCTAAGGATTTCAGCAACTCTCCTGTCAGCTCCTCTTTGGTTCAAATGAGCTCACACAATCTTTATCAGCAACAGGACAACTCCAGCTGAATTCCGTGGAGGTTCATGGCCGGTATGAAGCAGGACATTCATTTAAGTCCTTACTTGAGGATTTAGTGTGAACTCTGGCCCGTGCTGAGAGTTCTGCCATTGAACTCAATGGTCCAATATTTCATCCCTAGTATTTAATTTCGGCTCCCAGCTGTGAAAATCACTCCCAGCTTCACATCCTGCTACAGAGAGCACTATTCTCTACGGTGATGAAAAAGTCTGAAGGAAACCCCCAATTTCTGTGGCGTTCTGAGAGAAGGCGTTAAAGATGGGGATTCCAAAACACACAGAGGCCCTGAATTTGCTCTCAGGGAGGTCAGTGCAAATATGGAGTGACCGACCGATGGCAGAATGTGAGAGTAGAATCTTTCCACTGTATGAAATCCTGTGTATCCCCTTCTTCTTGTGAAAAATCTGATAACACAGATACCCACTGCAGAGGCCTTGGCTGCACTTCTTAAGACACCAGTCAAGTTGCTGAATTGGAACACTTGAGTGAACCAGAGGAAAAACCACATAGACCAAAAAAAGGAAGCTACTGAGACAGATAGAAGGATATGGTAAGAGACAAGGAATTGATCTGAAAAACAAATATTTGTCTAAACTATTTCTAATCAATTTTTAGTTCCAATTATTCCAGGGAAATCCCTTAGTGTTTCTGACAATATTAAGCAGTTCAAGTTGTTTGTGCTGATGAATTCCTGCCCACGTGGTTCTTGGCATGAACTCTGGAACCCTCCCTGAGCCCTCAGCACTAACTTTATTGCAGAAACAGGCCACTCACCGAAATCCCACACTGCAGAGAGAGGGAATCTCCTTACTGCGACAGGAAGGCAGAGACTTGAGAATCAGTTTATGAGTCTCACATGTCTGACACTTGCTGTGCTGTACAGCGACCTTTATGATTCCCCTGTAGAGTCCCTGAGGACTCTCATGTTGGCCAGGACTCCCAGACAATTCCCTCAACTCTGTGAGCAGTGGGAAGAGCAGAAAATAGACTCTGGAGAGCTTCAGCCTGTGAGCCTCAGGAATAAGAAGTGATTTGCTGTTAAGAGAGGCTCAAATTGTCAGGGCAAAAGGGAATATTAACATTTAGATGAATCTTGGGTGAAATAAGATCATTGTCTATATGTCTCTTTGAAGTTTGTGATGATAGTTTGCCTAATGGATAAATTGCCCTTTGTTGATCTGTGTAACTGATTACCGGTGGTGTTTAGAAAACAGAAGGTTACATCTAAAGCCTATTGTTTACCCAGGACTGTATGGGCAGGTGGATGCTAGAAAACTGTATAAAAGGCCCTTGGGTCCTGATGCTGTTTATCTCAGACCTAATTGAGATTTCATGCAGGGGAAGCCTAAGCCACAAGGACTGAGACCCCAGTTCTGACTGTACTGCCCTGAAATATAAATTTTGGACTCTAACCTACGGACTATTTCTCAAAGAACTCTTTGCAACTGCAAAGCTCACCATCTCTACTATGTATCTGCACTTCAAGAATTGAATTCACGTCTGTATATATATTGATCTTTTAACCATACACTTTCTTTTTTTCTTTTGAGTAAATTTTTGGTTAGTTACTAACAATTGGCGGTAAGCATGTATTTGGATAAGATTTGGAAAACTCAATAACCTGGGAGGTAATATCTCCAATCCTTTGGGATTGGTAGAACCTTTTCTTTTATATGATGGAATGAGATTTTCAGTAATCCTTATCACATTTGACTTGTGTGTCTAGATGGAGGCCTGAGGTGTGGTTATTTTAATGGAACTGTGTTGCTGGCTTCTGAGTAACCAGTGAGGTATAATTCAATTATTGGAGATATCCCATCTCCTAGAACTGGAAGGGACCTTGAAAGGTCATCAACTCCAGCCCCCTGCCGTCACTAGCAGGACCAAGTACTGATTTTGCCCCAGATCCCTAGGTCACCCCCTCAAGGATTGAACTCACAACTCTGGGTTTAGCAGGCCAATGCTGAAACCACTGAGCTATCCCCCCTATAATAGAAGCTGTTTTGTGCTGGCTTTGTCAATATAAGTATTGGAATATCCACCAGCTTGCTGGAGGATATCCTGCTCCATTCTTTGCAGTTCACCCTAACTGAGTGACCTAAGCTGGCCCCCAATGGGCCCTGGTCACACCATGCCCATCCTTTCAACTAGGTTATCAACATGGAGGAGTGGGATGAGAGGGGCTTTAGCTATTCTCCTAGGAGTGGCCACTGTGATAGCAAGAGCAAGATCTGAGGCCTGGTGCAAGATTTGAGGACTGAACCAGAGGCGGTGAACCAAAGTCAGGCCATGTATGAAAGCAGATGCTCACAAGTCCACTGTTCATCACATGAAACTGGCAGAGTTGTTTCTAGTGTACTAGGCTCTAGATATTTACTTTAATATATTCCAGCTAGTGCAGATCCATCCTGTGATGTGCTATACCTTGGGGAAACACCCTGTAACCCCCATATTCCTCATTTGTATATAATTGTAATATTACATATAAAGCAGGCCATGTGAGGTATCTTGGGAAAGGTTATAATCTGCTGAACATCATTGTTCTATCTAAATGTGTATCATCAATACATAGGAAGTTATAAGAATGGAATTGTGTGGTTTTCTCTAAAACATTCTGTGGGTTTGGGAGGCACCCAGATACTGGCTCTACAGAGACAATGACAAGGGAGGTAACCAATACCTGGGTAGCTGCTGTTGAACAGAAATCACCAGCCATTGTCCAGCAAGAAAGTTACAATTCAATGACTCACCTGCATGCAGCTACACCAGGGGAATTGTTCAGCCTGGCCTGGAGATACAGCAAGGCCCCCAGACGTGCCTGGACTTGTGCTCTGTATAAAACAGAACTAAGTGGCTACATGTGGGGCATTTCTCCTGCCCCCAACTTTGCTGCAAGCAACAAGGACACTGAGGAGAAGACTGAAAACACCAACTAAGGGGACTGACCCAGATTTCAAGGTTGAAACCAGTATACTATGGATTGCAATATCTAATGGGCTGGGAAAAAATGCTTAATAGATGTTGCCCATTCTAATAAGTTTGAGAGTTTACACTTCATGCTTATATTTGATTTCTTTTGGTAACAAACTCTGACTTTTTGGCTATCACTTAATATCACTTAAAAGCCATCATTTGTAGTCAGTAAATTTGTTTTACTGTTCATCTTTACCAGTGAGTTTGTGTGAAGTGTGTGGCAAATCTACCCAAGTTTCACAAGGGCTGGTGTAGATCCACTTTCAATTGATGAAGTGGTGAACCAATTAATAAATCTGCATTGATCATCTTGAGCAGTGCAAGACAGTATATTCCTGAAGTCTAGTGCTGGGAGCTGGGCGGGGAAGGGGGAGGTGATTTGGCTCTGGTGCCTTTCTCTGTGTAATTCATGAGTTGCACTGGGACCATTCATGCAATCTAGCCTGGTGTGGGGGTCTCCACGTGTGGCTGTGCTGAGTGATAAGAGCACCCTGAGGCAGGGCCGTCTCCAGGCACCAGCGCAGGAAGCAGGTGCTTGGGGCAGCCAATGGAAAGGGGCGGCACATTCGGGTCTTCGGCGGCGGGTCCCTCGGTCCCTCTCGGAGGGAAGGACTGGCCGCCGAATTGCCACCGAAGATAGAAGTGGAGCGGTAGAGCAGCCGCCGAAGTACCGCCGATCTCTTTTTTTTCGCCCCTCCTCGCCGCTTGGGGCAGCAAAAAAGCTGGAGCCGGCCCTGCCTTGAGGGGTTGCTGCTGGTCAGTAGCAAGGCTTTGTGAGAGACAGCCCAGGCTGGAGAGAGTTGAGGGTGCACAGTCCCAGGTTGCACCCCCCGGATCCTGTAAGAAATCTTACTTTTGTACAAGATAAGATGGTTTGACAACAGAATGAATAGAAATGGTTTGTCTAGGAGGGGAAAGCAGAGACTCCTGCTGCTGACTGAGCCAGTCAGCACTCATATATTAGTGTACCTGAAACCATGGAGGGAGGGCGCAATGGCTTTGCTTTGAGGGCAATAAACTTGGTGGAGTGCCTTTGTCACCAAACTGTGCCTGTGGTCTTTCTTAATGAGTAACATCGAGGTCTGCTGAATGAGCAGGCTGCCTTGTCTGCTAATACTGATAACACTGGAGCTCCAAGGACAGAAACACTGAGCAGCTTGAACAGCATTACCAAGGCAACAACATTCCAGGCTTCGGCACTTAACAACATCAGCTGACACTCTGGGGAACAGGTACAACAGTCACTGACTTGCTCCAGACAGTAAAGTCATTCTCATCCAGGCTAAAAATGTGGCCACTGCCTCAGTTGCTGGGGTTCAATTACTACCCCATTCACCAAAACGATTTCCTCATAGACATGGCTAAGGATAAGATTATGTCATGGAGATCCCGGAATCCGTGACTTTCAGAGACTTCCATGACATTTTCCACTTTAGCCCTGGGGTGTCAGAGCCAGAGCTGTCAGCCACTGCTGGCTGCGGAGGCCCCAAAGAGCTGTCAGCCACAACGACAGCAGGTACTGAACTCAGGTTTTAGCCAGCAGTGTTCCATCAGTCTCTGGGGCACCCCTGGTGCCAGACCCCTGTTGATATTTCTCTTCATGAAAGCAACATCAGTGTGTCTTTTCATGACATCCATATAATCAAGGAGAGGTTTCAGAGTAGCAGCCATGTTAGTCTGTATCCGCAAAAAGAACAGGAGTACTTGTGGCACCTTAGAGACTAACAAATTTATTAGAGCATAAGCTTTCGTGGGCTACAACCCACTTCTTCGGATGCATATAGAGTGGAACATATATTGAGAAGATATATATACACACATACAGAGAGCATGAACAGGTGGGAGTTGTCTTACCAACTCTGAGAGGCCAATTAAGTAAGAGAGGGGAAAAAAACGTTTGAAGTGATAATCAAGATAGCTCAGTACAGACAGTTTGATAAGAAGTGTGAGAATACTTACAAGGGGAGATAGATTCCATGTTCGTAATGGCTCAGCCATTCCCAGTTCTTATTCAATCCTGAGTTGATTGTATCTAGTTTGCATATCAATTCCAGCTCAGCAGTCTCTCGTTGGAGTCTGTTTTTGAAGTTTTTCTGTTGTAAGATAGCCACCCGCAGGTCTATCATTGAATGGCCAGACAGGTTAAAGTGTTCTCCCACTGGTTTTTGAGTATTATGATTCCTGATGTCAGATTTGTGTCCATTAATTCTTTTGCGTAGAGACTGTCCGGTTTGGCCAATGTACATGGCAGAGGGGCATTGCTGGCACATGATGGCATATATCACATTGGTAGATGTGCAGGTGAACGAGCCCCTAATGGTATGGCTGATGTGATTAGGTCCTATGATGATGTCACTTGAATAGATATGTGGACAGAGTTGGCATCGGGCTTTGTTACAAGGATAGATCAATCCACACCTGTTCACGCTCTCTGTATGTGTGTATATATATATATATATATCTCCTCAATATATGTTCCACTCTATATGCATCCGAAGAAGTGGGTTGTAGCCCACGAAATCTTATGCTCTAATAAATTTGTTAGTCTCTAAGGTGCCACAAGTACTCCTGTTCTTTATAATCAAGGAGAGTTGCCTTCACTCTATGGTAATCAAGGCTGGTATTAGACTCCCTGGGGGCCAGGGGAAAAATTAAGGAGTGGCCCCATTGCGTGGGGCCAAAGACTGAGATTGTTCCCTGGGGCTGAAGCCCGAGCCACCTGGCATTGCCACTCACCGCCCCCGAACATTCCCCCATGCCCCCTAGCAGGGTACACTCCACAGTGTGAAAATGTTTTCCTTCCTTTGTTTATAAATGAACTCCCTGCTCCAAAGGAAAAGCCAGGAGCAGCAAAAGCTCTGCTGCATTTAAGAGCTCCATCTGCGGCTAGGGCTTGCACTTAAAGCAGACTTCAAGTATGAAAGTCTGGGAAGAGACTGTCTAGGAAGGAGTACGGCAGAAAGGGATCTAGGGGTTATAGTGGAGCACAAGCTAAATATGAGTCAACAGTGTGATGCTGTTGCAAAAAAAGCAAACATGATTCTGGGATGTATTAACAGGTGTGTTGTGAGCAAGACACGAGAAGTCATTCTTCCCCTCTACTCTGCTCTGGTTAGGCCTCAGCTGGAGTATTGTGTCCAGTTCTGGGCACCGCATTTCAAGAAAGATGTGGAGAAATTGGAAAGGGTCCAGAGAAGAGCAACAAGAATGATTAAAGGTCTTGAGAACATGACCTATGAAGGAAGGCTGAAAGAATTGGGTTTGTTTAGTTTGGAAAAGAGAAGACTGAGAGGGGACATGATAGCAGTTTTCAGGTATCTAAAAGGGTGTCATAAGGAGGAGGGAGAAAACTTGTTCACCTTAGCCTCTAAGGATAGAGCAAGAAGCAATGGGCTTAAACTGCAGCAAGGGAGGTCTAGGTTGGACATTAGGAAAAAGTTCCTAACTGTCAGGGTGGTTAAACACTGGAATAAATTGCCTAGGGAGGTTGTGGAATCTCCATCTCTGGAGATATTTAAGAGTAGGTTAGATAAATGTCTATCAGGGATGGTCTAGACAGTATTTGGTCCTGCCATGCAGGCAGGGGACTGGACTCGATGACCTCTCGAGGTCCCTTCCAGTCCTAGAATCTATGAATCTATGAAATTCAGGTGTTGCAGGGGTGGGGGGTAGAGCCCCCCCGCCCTACCTAAATGTTGCCCCTGATCCCTGTATTTGAATTCCCTCTTAACTTTGATGTTCAAGCACTGAGGATTGAGCAAGTAGCCAGTTGTCAAAAAAATTTAACCATTTTGCAAGATATTGTACCGACACATCATAAAATTTAATGAAGTCTTTCTGGAGACATTCAGCAGTGACCGACAGCTGAAAAAAATGAGACTAGGGTATTGCTCTTGTGAGTCTTGGTGTTTAGTTCATGATTTTTTTTTAATCAATATGATGCTTAACATTGGACTCACCGCCATGGTATTTGAAATTAATATTGAAAAATCATGTCCTGGAGTTTACAGACCATTTTCCATTATGAATAAAGTTTCACCTACTTTAGTGCAGATTAACAGGGGGAAAGGGAAAGTGGGTCCACACATCACAATTAAAGTTATGGCCTGAAGATTAAATAATGTTGTTTTCTTTTTCTTTTAGCTTATTTTACAGAGCAGAAGGAATGCCCAATTGCACCAGAGATTATCCGGTCCAGACCTTGGATTTGAAGGGTGCATATGGTGCTACAATTTTTGTAATTGGCTTACTGCTTATGCAAGGGCTTTGCATTCTTTGTTTAGCAGAAAGATTGTGTTGTGTGCATTCTATTTTAGGAAGCAAAATAAATACTGGAGCTGAAGCAAAGATAAAAGATGTTAGTGTAAGTATTTAGAATAATACATCTGGAAACATCAGACATTATTCCTACGGAATAATGGCCATAGCTTCAGTATTAAGGATCCTCGTAATTCAGGGGAAATGGAACAATCAATGGCATCCTGAAGGGTGAAAATATAGTTTTTGGCCTTTATGTTTTTTTGAATATTTGGGGAAATTTAGGGGTATGTGGATATACATATGCGAGTACCTCTAGGATGGAGGTATGGTTCAAAGAGGATAATACATTTGAGGACTCATGGGACAGGATGGGAAAAACAGGACCAAACAAAACCAGATGTGAATAGAAACCTTTTGAGATAAAATTTGAGATATGATGGGAAGGTGGCAAAAATGTGACATGGAAACATCTAAAACCAAAAAATTTGTAAGAGTAATGGAGATACTAGTATATACTAAGGGGGGATGGTCAACTAATGTTTAGATTTAGTTATGATGAGAACAATCTGAATATGAGTACTCTAAACAGTACCTTTTGGAGTTTTGGATTTGATGTAATCACCTTAGATGTAATTCAAGAACAAGAACTGGATAATATTCATGTGGGATGGTGTGACAGGGTTGGGACTCACCACCGCAGCGCCTCCTGCTGGTCGTCTCTGGGAATTAGCTCAGTCCAGTGGACCACCATCTCCCGGTGGTGTCCTGCCCGTTGTCTCGCCCTTGGTTGGTATCTGAACCCGCGTCGCTCTCCGGCTTGTGGCGCCCTCTTCCGGACCACTGCCCTCCAGCAGTGCCCCTCAGTTCATCCACACCCCCTTCCGGGGAGGGGGGTTGATCAGCAGTCTCTCTTCGCCCCAGCCACCATGTACAACCACACACTCCAAAGTCTAATCCCTCTTGTCAGGAATCTGGCGTAGTCTATAATGGCCACTCCCTACGGCTGATGGCTGGGTGTGCTGCAAGGGGGGAAGGGAAGGACCCAGGCCTGCCCTCTACTCTGGATCCCAGCCCAGGGACCCTCTGGTGGCAGCCTCACTGTCCTCCTTCTCTCCCCTCCATTTGTCCACGTCCCTGGGCCACTTCCCCTTTGGCCCCTTGCACCCGCTAGGCCCTTCCCTTCAGGGCCTGCAGCCTGGCAGGCTATGGGCTAGAGCTCCCTTTTGCTCCCAGAGCCTGGCCAGCACTGCGCTGTCCGCGGTGCTAGTCTCTCACCTCTGGAGACTGACCTTCCCCTCTCGAAGGCCTAGGACAGACTGCCTACTCCCTCTCTGAGCCGCCTTTTTATAGGGCTGAGCCTGGCCCTGATTGGCTGCCTCCAATCTGGGCCCTGATTGGCTCCCAATAAGTCCTTCTCTAATTGGCTGTCCGTCTGTGAAGGCGCACTGGCCTGCTGCAGCCCACTGGCCTGCTGCAGCCCACACTCTCAGGGAGTGGGGCAGTCCACCCCACTACACACCCTCCCCCTTAAGAATCTACCAGGGGAGAGAAGGTGATCCCTATCGCCGCAACTTCCTTCTCAGCTGGGCCCTCAGGGAATCCCTCTCTTCACGCAGGCCCTCCACAATCTGGAGCAACCTGCTTCCTACCTCTAGCGTCTGGATCCCCACTGTAGACCTCTCTGGTCCTACATGGGTTCCCACCTCTGTTTGGGTTCCCACATCAGCCCTCCCGGCCCCTATGTGGGTTCCCTTTTTTAGATGGGGCCTCTCTGCCCCAGCCCCCTTCTCCTTAGGGGCCTCGGTCTTCACCATCCGTTCCCTGGGGCTGGTCTCAGACCAAGCCTTTGTCTCAGGCACTCCCCCTTTCTGCCTCAGGGGGCAATGCCTCTTTATGTGGCCCTTGGTGTGGCAGTGGAAGCACCCTCGGTACCTTCCCCCTGCCATGGCCCTAGTCCTGCTTCTGTGAGCCCTAGCCCTTCCTTCTGGGCTGGCCCAGGCCTTGGGAGCCCTGTAGAGGCTCTCTCTCTGTAGGTGTCCCTGCTCCCCACAGACCCAATAAGCTGGGCCCCCCCCGTTACCCTCACAGGGGGCGCTTTCTCTGGGTGGGGCCTCTCTGCCCTCTCCCAGTAGGGACACTCCCACCTGAAGTGGCCCTTTCGCCCACAGGCATAACATTTCTTGAGCCCAGGCCCTGACCTCTCGCCCTTGGCACCTGGTCTCCTATACAGTCTGGGTACCCACCCCCGCAGCAGCCAGAGCACCTCTCTCTGCTGCTCGGCAAGCCGAACCACCCAGGCCTTCCAATAAAAGTCTTTCTTCTCCACCATCTTGTCTCAGTCTCTCAATGGGGCACAATCCACCTAGTCCTTTGCTCTGCCTCTAGTATCAGGGGCGGACGGCGATGCCCACATTCTCCACCACGTGTGACAGGGTTGGGACTCACCACCGCAGCACCCCCTGCTGGTCATCTCTGGTAATTAGCTCAGTCCAGTGGAGCACCATCTCCTGGTGGTGTCCCGCCCTTGGTTGGCGTCTGAACCCGCGTCACTCTCTGGCTTGCGGCGCCCTCTTCTGGACCACTGCCCTCCGGCAGTGCCCCTCAGTTCATCCACACCCCCTTCCGGGGAGGGGGGTTGATCAGCAGTCTCTCTGCACCCCAGACACCATGTACAACCACACACCCCAAAGTCTAATCCCTCTTGTCAGGGATCTGGCGTAGTCTATAATGGCTGCTCCCTACCACCGATGGCTGGGTGTACTGCAGGGGGGAGTGGGGGGGACTCAGGCCCGCCCTCTACTCTGGATCCCAGCCCAGGGACCCTCTGGCAGCAGCCTCGCTGTCCTCCTTTTCTCCCCTCCATCTGTCCATGTCCCTGGGCCACTTCCCCTTCAGCCCCTTGCACCCGCTAGGCCCTTCCCTTCAGGGCCTGCAGCCTGGCAGGCTATGGGCTAGAGCTCCCTTTTGTTCCAGAAGCCTGGCCAGCACTGCGCTGTCCGCGGTGCTAGTCTCTCACCTCTGGAGACTGTAAAAAGCAACAGAGAGTCCTGTGGCACCTTTAAGACTAACAGATGTATTGGAGCATGAACTTCCCCTCTTGAAGGCCTGGGACAGACTGCCTGCTCCCTCCCTGAGCAGCCTTTTTATAGGGCTGAGCCTGGCCCTGATTGGCTGCCTCCAATCTGGGCCCTGATTGGCTCCTAATAAGTCCTTCTCTAATTGGCTGCCCATCTGCGCAGGCGCACTGGCTTGCTGCAGCCCACACTCTCAGGGAGTGGGGCAGTCCGCCCCACTACAGATGGAATGAGTCAATGGCTCTCAAAATATGGGAATATAGTAAAATAGTGGATTCTTCTATAATGATAAGATTGAGTTGCTTTAGGAAAATTAATGGGGGGAGTAGATTTTCAGGGATATGGTCCATTTTTTATGTTTATCAATCAAATACCAGAAAAGAAGATTGAACCAAGAATAATGGCAGATGAACACCCATATAGAAAGGGAGAAGTAATTGAAGCCCCAACCATTGTGGACCAATCAGTCTGGTTGGAAGGAATGCAAATATACATAAGTACACAACATTCAGAGTGTGTACCATATACCTTACCTCTACTACAAGCATGGCAACAATGGGGAGATGGGACTATGTGAAATAAAATATTTTGTAGGTGGCATTGGTGCTGTAGCTGGATTTTTAAACTCATTTGATATTGAGACGCTACATGGGGACATGTCAGCCTTGGGTAAGATTTTAGAGCTGTACAGACACATGTGAAACAAAATTTTGGTGCATTCTCCAAGCAAGGAATAAGAAGTGTGGAGCTCCAGTTGACACAGGGCCAAGCCTTAAAAATGTCTCTAAATGTGAATTTATTTGGTGTGTCTGAAAGTAACAATAAAACTATACTAACAATACGATATGTACTGATGCAAACTTATGGGATACAATACAGAGACAGTATGGTCAATGTGTTCAGTAAGGGGCAAAGGCCTTTTGAATGGCTCTGGCCCCAAACTCCCCACTGTAGCTCAGCCCTGGCTCCCCACTGGCACAGCTGGTCTGTGCTGACCCAGCTGCCTGTTCTGGTCTGCTCCAGCTGCAGCCCGCCAGCTGTGTCTCAGCACCGCTGCTCAGGCTCGAGCCCAGATCCACCTTCTGGGCTGCTTCTCTGGCCCTTGTGTTTCTTACTCCTGCTGCTCTGCCTCTAGCTCAGCTTGAGGTGCTGCTCAAGTTTTCCAGAATTCTACTGCTTTAATAGCCCATAATCACTTAAAACTTAACCTAAAAGTAGTCCCATCTATTTCTTGAAACAAAGGGTTTTTTTTTTATTCACACATCAAATAACAAATGACAGGATTCTTTACATACCTACTACAGATTTGATTTTTTGTTTAAAAGGTACAAGTCCCAGCAGGAGTTCATCCACATTAGCAACAAATCTATGAGACAACAAAGAAATTCAAAATCAAAACCACAATACTGGTACTTGTATCCTGATTCAAGGTTGGCAGGGGTTTCAAACAAAAAACAGCAAATACCGGTGTCAAAAAAGACCCAAAGTAGTCCGAAATGTATGTAGTGTAAAAACAACAATAACATAATTATATTATTTATTTCTATTTGCATTCAGTGACAGTCGTGAATGTTCATATTTTGAGTTGAATTCGTTTGTTACTGTTAGTCCTGGTCTACACTAACCCCCAACTTCGAACTAAGGTACGCAACTTCAGCTACGTGAATAACGTAGCTGAAGTCGACATACCTTAGTTCGAACTTACCGCGGTTCAGACGCGGTCCACACGCGGCAGGCAGGCTCCCCGTCGACTCCACGGTACTCCTCTCGCCGAGCTGGAGTACCGCAGTCGACGGCGAGCGCTTCCGGGATCGATTTATCGCGTCCAGACCAGACGCTATAAATCGAACCCGGAACTTCGATTCCCAGCCGCCGAACTAGCGGCTGGGTGTAGACAAGGCCTCAGTCTCTAAAAGGCAACATTTCATCCTTGATGTCTTCGTCACAAGTAGAATGCTTCTGCTGCTGGTCATACATATCAGCAGTGACCAGTGCAATCATTTCTTTCCTTTCTGCAAACTGTTCACAATAGATTTTGTGTTGCTGCATGTATGTCCCAACATAAAGAAGGTTCTCTAAAACTTCCACTTGCATCTTGTTGAGCTGTTTAGTTTTTACCAAGTTCATCCAAATAACATCCAACTGCAGCCTTGCTAAAAGGTAGCGACACCAATGAAAGAGCAAACAAGCCAAGTTTGCTAAAGTCTTTGTCCTTAGCAGCATCCGTGTGTTCAAGGAATTCAGCCCAAAACTGCTAAACTTTGTTGTCCTGAGTATGAGGCCTCTGAACCATAGGCAAAAGTCTCCACTGCTGCTTCAACTCTCCAAGGTCTCCACAAAACAATGGCAAAAATGAAATATCAACCGTTCTAGGTCGAGAAGGTCTTAGTACTGCAAACGATTCAATCACCTGGACTTTTGGTGGCAATCTCAGTTTAATCCGTTTCACACACTCCAAGATGAAATCTCAACACCTACTTTTGACATCTTTGACAACGGGAATGGTTAGCGTGTATTTTGAAAGTTCCAGCTGAAAGCATCTCCTAAATCAACTGTGCAAAGTAGTAAGTTATTGGACCCCCAGGCGATGTCATAGTTTCTAGAATCCCCAGCAGGGGTAATTTAACTATTTCACTCCAGGCGTTCTCCGGAATAAATCAGTGGGAACCCAGCAATTCTGTCTGATCAGGAATCAAATGCAAATAATCATGCAATCGTCTAACTCTGCAGTTTATTAGATTTAAGCATACACAGACATAAGCAATAGGTTTAGAACATCCAGGCTATTTGACCTAACATCTGGAATGGTGTTGAATAATTAACAGCAGGTTCGCAGTGGCCAGTTGCTCACCTGCTGGGGAGAAACAGTGCCAGGAAAAAGTCTCTCAAGATAACTTCAGAGGACTGCTCTAAAGTACACTGTGTTAGCTAATCTTTAATAACTTTTACAACACAGATAGGATCATCACTTTTCCTAATTTTCGATAAACTTCTACTATAAGAGGTGTCCAGACTCAAGGTGTTCATGCATTTATCTTCCTTCATTCAGCATTGTAGCTGATTTCTTTGTCTTTGGCTATCTGAAAGTGTAGCTTCTGTTCTTCAAACTGATCAAGAACACTTTTTTCACAAAGGGATTAATGGAAAGACACCTTGCATCAGAAAGCTACAGTGTCTTCTGGTGATCTGGAAGTAACAGACAGGATGAGTGACAGGTTTTGGGGGGGGGATCAGTGCTAATGGGTGATGCTGAAAGTGCTCAGGTGATGGTGAGAGTGAGGGAAATCAGTAATCAATAGATCAGTGCTTGATGATGGAGTGATAAGACATTAGATGAGAAGAAGTTCTCAGACTGTGAAATTCCACAATGCTGAGTTCAGCCAAACTAGGAAACAGCACCCATGATTAACGAAGAGATATCCTTTCCCCCTCTTGTCACTCAGGTTTAAAGTCAGTGGCGTACCGGCAAGCATATTCTGGAGGTGTATTTGCCCACTTTGTCACGAAGCTCTTTGGTTTTGACCCCATAAATGATAGGGTTGAGCATGGGGGGGATGAGGAAGAAGAGGTTGGCCAAGATAATGTGAATGTGGGGAGCAAAGCCTTGACTGAACCGGTGTGTCAGACTGGAGAAGAGGAAGGGAGTATAAAATGTAAGCATCACACACATGTGGGCTGTGCAGGTATTGAGGGCTTTCTGGTGGGCTTTCTTGGAGGAGATTCTGAGGACAGCCCTGATAATCAGACCATAGGACAGGGCAATGAGTGTCAGGTCTAACCCAATGACTACAAAGGCCATCACCAAGCCATACGTCCTGTTTACTGTGATGTTCCCACACGACATCTTCACCACAGCTATGTGCTCGCAGTACGTATGGGGGATAATGCGGTTTGCACAGAATGGCTGCCTGATCAGGAGCAGGGGCAGGGGTAGAATGATGAGAACAGCTCTTATCAAACCCACTAGCCCTAGCTTAGCTATTCGTGTGTTGGTGAGGATGGTGGCGTATCTCAGAGGGCTACATATGGCAATGTAGCGATCGAAGGCCATTGTCACAAGAACAGCTGAATGCATAACAGAAACTGCATGAAGGAAGAACATCTGGGTGAGGCAGCTGCCCACAGTAATGCCTTTCAAATTGAACCAAAATATACACAGTGCTTTCGGTATGACAGAGGTAGATGTGCTGATGTCTGTGAGTGCCAGCATGCAGAGCAGCAGGTACATCGGCTTGTGCAGGGTCTGTTCTTTTCCTACAACAAACAGAACCATGACATTTCCCAACAGGCCGATAGTGTAGAACGTGGAGAAAGGGATGGAAATCCAGACATGGGCAGGTTCCAGGCCAGGGATTCCTGTAAGGATGAATGTTGAAGGGTCAGAGGGGGTCACGTTGAAAGCTGCCATGAGATGTTCAATGCATTGATCGGGCTCGGAAAAGCTTAAAGTGCCTGTGAAGGAAGAGAAGCACAACAAGGGGGATTACAGACTTTAGAACAAATAGCACAGTAAATATTTTATAGTTATTACAAATCTAGAAAAGGGGTGAACAATGACGTGGCAACATCTGCAGATGGCACCAGATTTCTTAGGTCACAACCAAGTGCAGAGAAGACCTCAGAGGGAGCTAACAAAGCCAAATGAAGTGTCAGTAACTGCAACTTGTATGCCCTTTGAAGGGAAAACTTGAACTCCTCAAACACCTTACCAAGTTCTGATTGAACAGTCTGTAGCCTGATTTAGGGTGTACTAAGAATATTAATTTAATTCATCAATTTAATTCTTATTAATTTAATTTAAATAATTAATATTAATAATACGTACTTGTTAATAATAATAGTATGGCTTTTAGGCTCACCAATCTGTTTGATCAGAAGATAAAAGTTCTTGTCCTGGATCAGGCTCCACAGAATTTACAAAGGACCCTTGGGCGTACAACAGGAAGCTCACACTGAGACATATATATCCTTAAAGACTTTTTATTAAAATCAATAATAGTAAGTAAATGGTAAAATACCCAGAGTTACAAAGTTACAATGGCATTACTGCTATTCAAAAGATACATATGATTATATAGTATTATATGCTACAAAGCTTTAGTTAATATACTCTCACCCTTCCTTGCTAATCTGGTGGTAAGAGACACCGGACCAGCCTTGTGGTTCAGGTTTCTCAATTCTTGAGTGAGGGATGCAGTGCTTAGGAGAAACTAATGCTAACAGCTCTTAAAGCAAATTTAGGGTTTACTTGACTAACTTAAACTTAAAGTCAAAACCTAATAAACAAACTAAGAATAAAAGCCTCGGGAAACCAAGCTTAGCCTAGTTCCCTTGAAACTTAGAAAGTTTAGGAAGAACAAGTACAGCCTACTAATAGTAGTAGGCATAGTAGATAGATAGAATAAAATAAAATAGAAAGAGTGAGTAAAAGTAAGTAAGATAGAGTAAAGTGGAGTGAGTAAGTGAGAATGGAGTACTCTAGCAAGGTGGGTCACCTCTTTTATAGGGCAGAAGTGCCAGAAATCCTTCCTCCTATATCCAAATTTCATTCCTCATCCAAAATATGTTAGGGTATGCTTACTCCATAGGCTAATATGTACGTGCGTATTGATGACATGTACATATGCACATATGTTTCCTTGTGGTGTACCTGTTAAGTCTCTGGGTACAAACTGAACCTCCCCCCCCCCATGCCATTCTTCAATTATCTATTGGTCTAGATAAAAGGTCCTAGACATATGCGTGAATACTTACCTATTTAGGTAACAAGATATATGTCAACTTTACTTTCCTAGGTAAAAGGTCTTAATATAGATATGCTAACTTTGCCTTAGCTTAACATACAGGTTTTGGCCTGTAGGTCTTTTGCATTACAGCCAAACTTACTTTAATGTAAATCTATAAACCTATTACAATAAACCAAATACTTAAACTATAAGAAAAGATATATATATATATATATATATATATATGCAAGCAAGTTAGTCCTATAGGCTCAAAACAAAAATCTGGGTGTCATGGTACACAGCTCTGTGAAACCCTTTTCACAGCGCAAGCACAGAAACAAACTAAGCAAAACATTGGGATCCAGGAGGAGTGGGATGGGGAATCATACAGAAAATATAATGCCATGAGATCAGTCAGTCAATGTTTCACCCTCCTTTGGACTCCTCTGTGTAGTACTGGGCACCCTTCTCACCCAGGATATTGCAGAACTAGAGGGGTTCAGGGAAGGGCAACGAGAATGATCAAAGGCCTGGGGAAACTCTCATACAGAGAGAGGTTGAAAAGCCTGGGATCGTTACCTTTACACACTAGGTGAATAAGAGGGGACATGAGAAAAGTCTAGAAAACACTGACTGGCACAGAGTAGATCAAGAATGTGTTCTCCCTGTCTCATAATACAAGATCAAAAGGACATTCAATTAAATTGAAATGTGGCAAATTCAAAAGAGATTAAAAAAGAATGGTTTCTTCAGTTAATGCCTAATGAGGATTTCGTTTCCAAAAGTAATTGTTGCTGTGAGCTACACAAGAATCAGGAAGCATTTGGACATTTACAGGGGTAGTGAGACTATCCAGTTACAATTCTTACAGATAAATAAACATTATGGAAAGCCTATATGCCCACATGTTTCAGGGCACATGTCAATCTCTAGTTGTTAGGCATTATGGTGACGCCATCAGGACTGTTAGGTCATCCCCCCCATCCACCTACTGCTGTTTTCTTAAACCTTCTTCTGCAGCTCCTGGGGATGTCACTGTCAGAGAGAGGACACTGGACTAGATAGAAAATAGGTCTGGTTCATGATGAAAATCCGATGTAAAGGAGCCAATTTTCCCCCGTGGAACGTTCCGCCAAGACTGTAACAGGGTTCAAAAAAGAACTAGATAAATTCATGGAGGATAGGTCCATCAAGGGCTATTAGCCAGGATGGGCAGGGATGGTGTCCCTAACCTCTGTTTGCCAGAAGCTGGGAAAGAGTGACAGGGGATGGATCACTTGATGATTACCTGTTCTGTTCATTCCCTCTGGGGCACCTGGCACTGGCCACTGTTAGAAGACAGGATACTGGGCTAGATGGACCTTTGGTCTGACCCAGTAGGGCCATTCTTGCATTCTTATGTTTTTTATGAAACAGACATTATCATGCTGGGCTATAACTTGGTGCTAAAAAATGGGCACTAGGGGCACAAGGGTCTTGGTATTTAGGGCTACAGGCCTGTACCTTTGTTACTTCCCTTTTTTCTTCTGGTGAAACACTTTCTTGCTGGCAACCGGCTTTGTCTCAGACGTAATTTACAGGTGTTAACTGACAAGTGTAAGCAGAGATATGTGTCTGCAACTGAGCTCCTAACCCTTCACATGCCTGAATATCAGTGAAGTTTTCAGATGACACAAAAAATGGGGAATTGTAAATAACGAAGAGGAAGGGTCACTGATTCAGAGCAATCTGGATTGGTTGATAAATTCGGTCAAAGCATACGACATATATTCTAATATAGCTATTCAGACATCTACATCTAGGAGCAAAGAATATAGCTGATGCATACATGCTGGGGTACTATTGTGGGAAGTGCAATGTCTCTTAACAAGATTTGGAGGCGTGAAAGGAGAATTAGTTTAACCTGACCTCCCAGTGTGACCATGTGGCCAAAAGAGCCAATGTGATCCTTGCATGATAACTGGGGAATCTCAAGGAGAGGTAGAGAAGATATTTTATCTCTGTCTTTGGTGCTGGTCACAAGAAGTATAAAAAAGATTAGAAAGCCTGTCTTATAGTGATAGACTCAAAAAATCTCAATCTTTTTAGCTTAACAAAGATTGTTATGTGTGACTTGAAAACAGTCTGTAAGGACCTATATGGAGTACCAGTATTTCATAACAGGCTTTTCAGCCTAGCATTCAGAGGTGTAACAAGATCCAAAGGCTGGAAGTTGAAATTAAAGAAATTCTGACTGGAAATAAGCCATACATTTTTTTAAAAGGTGAGAGTAATTAACCATTTTTTTTTCTTTTCATGACCATATTCAATGTAGCCCTATGGGGAGAATTTCTCATGTGACTGCAGCACCTTGGGAATATTTAAAAGGGTGTGTATAACACAAGGCTAAGGATCACGTGAGGCACTGCTTGGATGAACATTTTTGGTGAGAAAAATAATGATTTGAGCCCATAAAGTGTTTGTAATGAGGAATGAATGTGCAACCATCACCATGAATGAGTAACAGAACCAGCTAGCAAATGGTCCCAGAGAATCCTGGGTTTAACATTTGTGTGCCAGTGGCCCACTGTTTCAATCACCTACCAGTGGTTCCTGCACATGGCAGCCGTATTTATCTAGGCCATCACATGTCCCGGAGTTGCCCGCTCTCATTTTATAATGTGCATACTTCTCAGTTTGTGAGTTATTCCCGTGTAGCAGTCCTTGAAACACCACACAGGTGAAGCCAAACAGGTGCCTGCTTTGGCATCTGCCACTTGTGAGATTTCTCACTGGTGGGACACAGTCACTGATCTCCTCCCCCCACCCCCCACTGAGCTGAGGGAGCAGTCCTGATGGGAGGCACCTCACCCCCTGCAGGGGAAGAATTGTGGGCAGTGTGGGGTGGCTTGAAGGTTGTGGGTGCCAAGGATGACTTGGGAACATGGAGAAGACACTGGTGACCAGCTTGCTGTAGGAATCAAAGCAGCCTGGGATGGGGAAGGAGAGTATGGACAGGGGGTCAGAGTATGATGGGAGGGGAGATTGAAGCAGCTGAGGATCAAAGTGTGACGGGTTCCCCCCAGGGTGACACCTGGAACTTGGTTACCACTGAGCCCTCTGACTGACCAGCCTGGGATCCCTCTCTCAATGTGCTGCTGGGACAAGCTGCAGACCGACTCCTGGTCCTACACCTCCAGCAGCATTTACACAGGCAGGTACACACCCAACTGCAGTTATATGCAGGCTCTTTGACCACCCTCTGCATGAACCAACAATAGAGAGGCTACTGCAAAAATAGCCACCAGCTCCCTAGCCAAGAAGCCCAGAGCTGTACCATGCTGCCATGGTCCAAATCCAACCAGTATGAATTAGTTACCCAGTTCGCTCCTCCCTCAATGTGAGGAGCACAGTGTATACTTGTGGTAACCAAGCTGAGATTTTACCTCTAGACATTTCACTTAACAGCATACTGGGTTTAGATTAAATCATAAAACAAGTTTATTAACTAAAACAGATAGATTTTAAGTTATTATAAGGGATAGTGAACATATCAAAGCAGATTATGTAGCAAATAATCAATAAAACAAACTAAGCGTAACACAATAGTTAGATTGACTATGAATTAGCAGTGTATCGACCTGATTCATGATACAAGCAGTCTGGCAAATTCTCAAGGCACAAGCTGCATTTACTTTGCAGCTTGGGTTTCTCAGGTTTCCATACACAGGCTAGAAATTTCTTTAGCCTGGGTCAAGCACTTCTCCCAGTTCAGACTTTTGTCCTCAGGTGTATCCAGTAGTCCTCTTGGGTGGGGAGTAAGGAACCACAATGATGTCACTTCCTGCCTTATATAGCTTTAGCGTATGGCAGGAACCCTTTGTTTCAAAACTTGGTTCCTAGCCCAGTTTGTGGGAAAATACAGACTCCCCAAGATGTACATGCCACTCCCTAGCCCCACAAACTCAGCATCCCTGCCTGCCTCCACAAATCTTAGCACTGCCTGCTTCTCTGTGTACACCTCCCTCCCTACCCTCACAACACACAGCATTGCCCATCTGTCCATGCACACCCTGTTCCCAGACCCCATCACTCTCAGTGCTACCTGCCTGCCCATTTATATCCCACTCCATATCCCAGAATCCCCAATGCTGACCGCTTGTCCATGTAGGTTCCCCCAACCCCCAGAACCAAAACCAGGTGCCACATCCCACAGCACCTGGTCACAGGAAAACATCCTCAGAGGAGGTTAAACTCAGTGTCTTCCTGCACTGGGGAAAGGGGGAGATCAGCCTGAACTGCCTTTCTGGGGGGGAAGGGAACCCCAGCAGCAGCTCGGCCTGTTCAGGGAAGGAGAGAGGGACAGACCCGGTGGGAGGGAGAGGGGACATGGAGACTAAAAGGAGCCAGCGTGAGTAACTCTTTCTCAGAATGACACAAAGCTTTAACATATTGCAGCCCACTAGAAACCCAGACACCCCTTCCTGAGGCTGCTTTTCCATCTTGGCAATTGCCGACGTTACCACGAGCCTGTACTGGAGCTGCTCATGTGAGGAGGGATGTTCCAAATTAGAGATGGTGTCAGAGACAATCTGCTACAGTGTGGTCCACATTATGTTACAGTCTGAGACATCCCCCCACCGCTGTAAGCCTCATTACACCATTTTGGTCTGTGTATTAGGCAGGATGTCCATTCCCTGTTTTGCCCAGTTTCAGGGCTCCACGCCACTGTGATCTGGATGCTGCAGATTACACACACACACACACACACACACACACACACACACACACACACACACACACACACACACACACACACACACAGTGCATTCCTGGACTCCCCCCACTGAGATTTCCAACACTGTCTGGTTTCCTCTAAGCCATAAATATGCTGTTCTTTTTACTCTCTTCTGGGGCTACTCATTCTCTCCAGATGTAGAGATGCAGGGGCACAGGGAGACCAGACCCCTCTCCCTCCCTGAAAAAAAATTGTTATACTAACTGTTCTAAACGTCTAAACCTGTGAGTCTGATATTTCAGCAACTCTCCTGTCCATTTTTCTTTAGTGCAAACAAGCTCACCCATCCTTAGAGACCACATGACGACTCCAGTTGAAGTCCTTGGGGAGTCATGGCCGGTGTAAATCAGGCCATTTATTAACATCCCCTCATGTAGATTTAGGTTGTACTCCTGACTGTGTTGAGCTCTGAGCTGTGAAAATCACAGCTTCAGGTCCTGCTACAGAGAGTGCTACTCTGTTAGGATGCTGAAAGTGTCTGAAGTAAACCCTCAGTTTTTGTGACATTCTGAGACAGGGAATGAAAGATGTGGATTCCAAAACAGCCGGGCCCTGATTTTGCTCTCAGTCTCAATCTGGAGTGACCCAGTGAAGGCAGAACGTGAGAGCAGAATCTGGCCAGTGTGTGATTCATTCGTGTTGTGAACCCTCTGGTAACACAGATACCCACTGCAGAGGGTTTGGCTCCACTTACTAACAGAGCAGTGAATTTGCTGAATTGGAAAACTTGAGTGAACCCGAGGAAAATCCACATAAACTCAAAAAGGCAAGCTACTGAGACAGGTAGAAGGACACAATCAGAGACAAGGAACTGATCTTAAAAACAAATATTTGTCTAAACAATGTCTAGTACATTTGTAGATCCAATTTTATCACATAAATCCTTTGGTGTTTATGACAATACTAAACAGTTCAAGTCGCCGTGCTGGTGAATTCCTGCCAAAATGCTTCTTGACTTGAACCCTGGAACCCTTCCTGAGCCCTGAGCACTACCTTTAATGCAGAAACAGGCAACTCACCAAAATCCTGCTCAGCAGAGAGAGGAAATCTTCTTATTGTGACAGGAAGGCAGAGCCCTAAGAATCAGTGTATGAATCTCACATGTCTGACACTCCCCATACAGGACAGCGACCTTTATGATTCCCCTGAACAGTCCCTACAGACTCTTAGTTTGGCAGGACTCCCAGACAATTCCCTCAGCTCCATGAGCAGTGGGACAAGCAGAAAATAGACCCTGGAGCACTTCAGTTTGAGAGCCTCCCCGGTAGTGAAGAAATGTTTCACTGACACAAGGGGCTCAGATTGTCAGGGCAAACTGAGTCTTGCAGACTCTTCAGCCTAGCTATTGACGATGGTTTTCTTTTCTGTATGGTGACTGCTTTCTGCACTATGTGTGGGAATGCTGCCAGAAGATACAAGACAACAACCATTTTTAATTGCTTGTAGCAGCGCACCACTGCATATTATCCATTAGCCTCTGAAAAGTCATAGCCACCCTAAGTACTTGGAAAAGGCTTTCTTCACCCAGGATTGTGGCATCAAAGGTATTTGCCAGTATTTCTTTGTGAGGTCTAAAGTGGATATATATCTGGCAGCTCAAACTGTTCTAATAATTCATCCACTCTCTGCACCGAGAAAGCAGCAAATTTCAATAATGTGTTGATTTTTCAGAAATCTATGCAGAAACGGGTTGTGCTGTCCTGCATCGGAACTAGTACTATGGGAGTTCTCCTCTTACTGTGTGATTCCTTTACCTTTCCCAGAGCCAAAATGACCTGGAGTTCATCTCACATGGTATCCCACTTTTCACGAGGGAACAGCCACAGAATTTGGCTGATGTGTTGCTCTGTGACCATTTCAGTATGGTGGTATTTTTAGTAGGTGTGCCCTGCTGAGAACACAGGGGTAAAGGAATCAAACAATTGCTATATCTTCATCTTTTGTTCAGGCTACAGTCCCTCCCCCATGCTAATTTGAGCTCCAGAGAGTATGAGTGTGATGGATTGTCACCCCTGGGGTACAGTCTGGGAACCGTAGGAACTGTTGCGCCCCTCTAACCACCCTGCTGGGCTGGCCCTTTTTCACACTTAGGGTGACCAGAAGTCCTGATTTTATAGGGACAGTCCCGATTTTTGGGTCTTTTTTTCACATAGGCACCTATTACCCCCCACCTCCTGTCCCAATTTTTGACACTTGCTATCTGGTCAGCCTATCTTTGCTGGTGATTCAGCCTCTCCAGGCCCTGTTATGACCCAAGTACAAACAGCAGATATCAGCTAATTTCCCAGCTCCCCAGGCTCCCCACTCCCCACTGGAATATAAACCCGAAATTATACCTTCCTGCTCAGGGATCTGTACAATGTAAGCTCATTCATAGAGTTCACCCTCTCTCCGATGTGGAAAGGATATACAACAAGACTGTGTTAACCAAGAAACTAGTGAGGAAATGGCAAATGAAGTGTAAAAATGTAATTAGGAAGGCCAAAAAAGAATTTGAAGAACAGCTAGCCAAAGACTCAAAAAGTAATAGCACAAAAATTAAGTACATCAGAAGCAGGAAGCCTGATAAACAACCTGTGGGGCCACTGGATGATTGAGCTGCTAAAGGAGCACTCAGGGACGATAAGGCCATTGCGGAGAAATGAAATTACCTCAGTCTTCATGGCTGAGAGTCTGAGGGAGATTCCAAAACCTGAGCCATTCTTTTTAGGTGACAGTTCTGAGGTGGACTGTCCCATATTGAGGTATCATTAGTGGAGGTTTTGGAAAAAATTGATAAATTAAACAGTAATAAGTCACCAGGACCAGATGGTATTCACCATGAGTTCTGAAGGAAGTCAAATATGAAATTGCAGAACTACTAACTGTAATCCATAATTTATCATTTAAATCAGCTTTTGTACCAGATGACTGGAGGATAACTAATGTGACGCCAATTTTTAAAAAGGGCTCCAGAGTCTACACAGACTACTTCAGGAGTTTTAGAGAGAAAAAGGTAACCTGGGTTGATGGTAGGGGAATCTGGCTCCTTCTCTCTCTCTGCAAGTTGTTTCATCCCCATCTTCTCCATACTCTGAAACAAAAACTGAAGATGAGATGCAGGTTGATAATTGACAAGTGTCAAAATCAAGTGATAGTGCATATCTTAACTGTGGAAACCTATTTCTTTAAGAGCTCTCAGTATTCTGCCCTTCTTAAAGGTGGGTGATTTAATCTTAATCCAAGTAATTTTCTCTGAAAAAATAAACAGAAATCTGCTTTCAATAAGGTATAGTCAAATCAGCCCTTGTGAGAAGGCAAACTCCATTAAACAGTTTCTCTACCATATGGAATGCTGGTTCTTCTCAAGAGGTTGTAGATGCTTTGCCTTTCACACCACTATACCTCAAGACCTTAGGAAACATTTGTCCCAATAAATCATCTTTGACCCAGGATTTCTGCTATGAGCTCTTTAGTTGTCCTGCATCTTGCTTCATATCTCACAGATGCAAGCCTGATTTCAGTTCCTGGCAAACTGGTTGAAACTATAATAAAGAACAATATTATCAGACATATAGATGAACGTGATTTGTTGGGGAAGAGTCAACAGCGTTTTTGTAAAGGGAAATCATGCCTCACCAATCTATAAGAATTCTTTGAGGGGGATCAACAAATGTGGACAAACTGGATCCCATGGATATAGTATACTTAGATTTTCAGAAAACCTTTGACAAGTTCCCTCACCAAAGGCTCTTAAGCAAAGTAAGCTGTCACGGGATAAGGGGGAAGGTCCTCTCATGGATTTGTAAATGGTTAAAAGATAGGAAACAAAGGATAGGTATAAATGGTCAGTTTTCAGACTGGAGAGTGGTAAATATTGGTGTCCCCCAAGGGTCTGTACTGGGGCCAATCCTATTCAACATATTCATAAATGATCTGGAAAAAGGGATAAACAGTGAGGTGGCAAAATTTGCAGATGATACAAAATTACTAAAGATATTTAAGACCCAGGCAGCCTGCGAAGAGCTACTAAAGGATCTCTCCAAACTGGGTGACTGGACAACAAACTATCAGATGAAATTTAATGTTGATAAACACAAAGTAATGCACATTGGAAAACATAATCCTAACTATACATATACAACGATGGGGTCTAAATTAGCTGTTCCCACTCAAGAAAGAGATCCTGAAGTCTTTGTGGATAGTTCTCTGAAAACAGCCACTCAATGTGCAGTGGCAGTCAAAAAAGCAAACAGAATGTTGGGAATAATTAAGAAAGGGATAGATAATAGGACAGAAAATATCATATTGCTTCTGTATAAATCTGTGATACTCCCACATCTTGAATACTGCATGTAGATGTGGTCGCCCCATCTCAAAAAATATATATTGGAATTGGAAAAAGTTCAGAAAAGGACAACAAAAATGATTAGGGGTATGGAACGGCTTCCGTATGAGGAAAGAATAATAAAATTGGAACTTTTCAGCTTCAAAAAAGAGATGACTAAGGGGAGATATGATGTGTTTGCCTGAGTACTCTGTACTTAGCTCTACTTAGGAATGTGTTTTTCTCAAGTATGAGCCCTGTTCTTGCCAGATGCTGTGAGCAGGACCTGCCTCATACCAGGCCTTTGTTACAAGGGCTTATGTCTCAGGCTCTCTTCCTACTACACCAGTATACCATCTGGTCCTGGTGACTTATTACTGTTTAATTTGTCCATTTGTTCCAAAACCTTCTGTAACCACACCTCGATCTGGGATAGTTCCTCAGATTTGTCACCTACGAAGAATGGCTCAGATTTGGGACTCTCCCGCACACTGTCAGCTGTGAAGACCAATGCAAATAATTAATTTAGTTTCTCCGCAATGGCCTTATCATCCCTAAGTGCTCCATCATCCAATGGCCTCACTAGTTTTTTTAATTGGCTTCCTGTGTCTGATGTACTTAAAGCAATATTTGCTGTTATTTTTAATACAGGGCAACCTTTCATCCTGTCAGCCATGGGGACAAATAATTGTGTCAACTTACGGAGTAGCCTGGTTCTGTCAATGTAGAAAGCCAGAGCCCTCCGGATACTCAAGGCAGGTAGCCTATGCTCCTCCTCTGATTTATGCGGCTTAGGAAAGAAGACTAGTAAGTAAATGTCCTGACTTGAATGAAAATGAGAGACCACCTTGGGAGGAAATACTAGGTGCGGTCTGAGCTTGGATACTCAGCGGGATGACATCACTTGAACTAGGAATACGATCTTCCAAGAAAGGAGGAGGAGAGAGCAAGAAGCCAGAGGCTCAAAGGGGGAGCTGCAATGGAACCAGATTATTCTAGGATACAATTAATCAGGCCTGATGACTTAAAGACATCTAATTTCTCCAAGTAATGTTTAACTTGTTCTTTCCCTATTTTAGCCTCTTCTGATCCTACCTCATTTTCACTGGCATTCAGTATGTTAGACGTCCAGCCACCACAAACCTTCTTGGTGAAAAATGAAACAAAGAAGTCATTAAGTAACTCTGCATTTCCACATCTTCCTCTTGCTACTAATGTATAGATTATTTTCTTTCATGTCTCTAGCTAGTTTGATCTTGTTTTGAGCCTTGGCTGATTTTGTCCCTACATACTTGTGTTATTCGTTTATACTCATCCTTTGTAATTTTTTTAGCGCCGACAAATCCCGGTCGTCGGCAAGCAGGATCAAACCCAGGACCTGTGGAGCTTAGTGCATGAGACTCTACTGAATGAGCTAAAAGCCTCTTCGCTAAGGTTATAGAAAAGACTCATTTTATCTCTCTCTCTCTTAATAGTCTCAGTGCCACTAGATGGGACAGAACACCTCACCCAGGGGGTCTGTGTGTTTTGACCTAGTTTCCACTTTTGGTAGGACTCTTTTTTTTATTTTTAGATCATTGAAGATCTCCTGGTTAAGCCAGGTTGGTCTCTTGTCATATTTCCTATCTTTCCTATGCAGTGGGATAGTTTGGTCTTGTGTCCTTAATAATGTCTCTTTAAAAAACTGCAAACTGTCTTCTTTTCCTCCTTAGACTTGCTTCCCATGGGATCTTATCTACCAACTCCCTGAGTTTGCTCAAGTCTGCCTTCTTCAAATCCATTGCCTTTATTTTGCTGTTCTTCCTCCTACCATTGCTTAGAATCATGAGCACTATCATTTCATGATCACTTTCACCTAAGCTGCCTTCCACTTTCAAATTCTACACTAGTTCCCCCCATTTGTCAAAATCAAATCTAGAACAGCCTCTCGCCTAGTAGCTGTCTCCACCTTCTGAAATAAAAAAAAATGCCTCCAATACATTCAAAGAACTTGTTGGATAATCTGCACCCTGCTGGGTTATTTTCCCAACAGATCCCCGGGTAGTGGAAGTTCCCCATCAGCACAAAGCCGTGTGCTTTGGATGTTTTTGTTAGTTGTTTAAAAAAGCCTCATCCACCTCTTCTTCCTGGTTAGGTGGTCTGTAGTAGACCCCTACCATGACATCATTGTTTGTTTTTTTACCCCTTTATCTTACACAGAGACTTTTAACAAGTCTGTCTCCTATTTCTATCTTAACCTCAGTCCAAGTGTATACATTTTTAATATATAAGGCAACACCTCCTTCCTTTTCTCCCTGTCTGTCCTTCCAGAGCAAGCTGTACTCTTCTATACCAATGTTCCAGTCATGCATATTATCCCACTAAGTCTCCGTGATGCCAACTATGTCATAGTTGTGTTTATTTACTAGCATTTTGAGTTCTTCCTGCTTATTCCCCATACTTCTCGCATTAGTATACAGACATCTAAGATACTTACTTGATTCTTCCCCCCCGCCAGATCTGACTTGTCTCTCCCTTATTTCTGCTATAACAGCCCTTGCTCCCCCCAGATTCCAAGCCTTCTCCCAGGTCTCCATGTTTTTGACTTACCTGTGGGCTTTGGTCCCCTGCCCCCGTTAAACCTAGTTTAAAGCCCTCCTCACTAGATTAGCCAGTCTGTAGCCAAATATGCTCCTTCCCTTCCACGATACATGGACCTCAACTCTGCTTAGCAAATTCACCTCCAGGATGCATCTGTCTCCGCCTGGGTCCCTATGTTTGACCAGAAGGACTGAAGAGAACACCACTTGCACTACAAACTCCTTCATCTCTACTCCCAGAGACCTGCCATCACTTCCAATCTTCTCAGGGTCATAACTTGTAGTATCATTAGTGCCCATATGGATGAGTAGCATGGGGTAGTAGTCAGAGGGTCAAATGGTCCTCGACAGTCCCTCCATAATGTGTCAGATATGGGCCCCTGGCAGGCAGCATACCTAATTGGACTGGTACCTTCATCCCCCTCAGAAGAGAGTCACCAGCCACCATGACCCTACATTTCCTCCTGGGAGTGGTGGCTGTGATCCTCCGAGCCTTGGGGTTACAGGGCTTCTCCTCCTCCTCTTTTGGGGTAATTCTTCATTGCTCGATGCCAGGGAAGCATATCAGTTTTCCATCACCATGGTGAATGGTTTGGGAGCAGGGGTGGAGCACTGCCTGCTGCCAGAAGTAACCAGAAGCCAGTGTCCTCCCTGTGACAGAGCCATATTCTCCTCCTCCGGTGGTGTGACAGCAATCCTCTCTAGCTGGATGGCTCTATGTGAATACTCTTGAGGAATTCCTCAGGGGCACAGATGATCCTCAGCCCAGCCACCTCGTTCTGTAGCTCTCCCCCCTACTTCCTGAGAGATTCAACTAGCAGGTACCTTTTGCAGTAGATAGTCCCCCCAGGCTTGCTTTCTGAGAGTGGAAATTGCAGGCCACTATCCCTGCAAATCCACAACAGAATATGGGTAGAGTCATCCATGGTTAGGTTGTCTGTCTGGATACAGTCACAGGTGGAGGAGAGAGGAGCCGCGTTGGCAATGGTGATGCGGACCTTCCTAACCATAGTGATTCTATTATGTCTATCTCTTACAAACTCCCTCTCAAACTCCCCTGTTTGCGGTCCCCAGTTCCTTCAGCCTCGGCTCATATGGCTTGCATTCCATCCCTTTGGTCATGTTTGTCTCTTGTCTCTGGATCCTTTCCAGTTTCTCTACATCCTTCCTATACATGGGTGACTAAAATTGGACACAATATTCCAGCTGAGGCCTAACCCTGTTTGCAGTCCCCAGTTCACTAGTACCCCTTCGTCACATAGCCTTTTAAAGCTTTCTCTCCTAGGTTAGCCCTACCCACTCACTAATCACACCGAGGGAGGGTGATCACAAGGCTGATTCAGGCTGATTAAAAGATGATCAAGGATGATCCAGAGTACAAAGACTCATAGACTTCCCAGACCCACAATTCCAACTGACCTAGTAACTGAATTAACTGAAAATAACTATGTTTTTCTTTCTCTTTCAGGTTATTTCAAACAGCCAAACAAACTTACTCACCCCAAAGTTAGCAGTCACACCTTGCTTGTTAAGCAGGGTGATTTCCTTCTCTTCCTCTCAAACTCCTCTGTTTGCGGTCAATTGTACACTAGCTCCCTTGGTTGCTTAGCCTCTGGCTCTTAAGGCCTTCTTTGACAACGTGAACGGATTGTGTGTGTTTTTAAGTTCAAAGTGAAAAGCGATTGCACAAGGCAGTAAGTTATTTGACTCAAAGGTGATGTCATAGTTTAACACAGCTGTCCCGTTATCAAAAATACATGGTTTAATAACTGTCACCAATAAGCTCTTGGAGAATATCCTCAATTCCTGCCGCAGCTTTCCTCTATTAGCACTTTCTAATGGATTCCTGAAAAATTGGATGTAGAAAATCATGTACACTTTGTTCACTGGATCACTGCACATACAATAAAGAAGTAGATGCTTTCTTTGTCTTTGGCTACGTGAACACATAGCATTAGTTCATCGAACTGATCAAGACGTAAGTTCACAGAGTTTAATGGAAAGCCAACTTCTGTCAGAAGGCTGCAGCACCTTGTAGTGATCTGGAGGTCATGGAAAGGCTGAGTGACAGGGTGTGCGGGGGGTGGGGCTGGTGGGTGATGCTGAAAGAGATCAGGTGATGATCAGAGAGGAAAGGAGAGTGTAGTGCTTGGTGATGGAGTGATAAGTTGTTAAGTGTGAGGAGCGTCTCAGACTCAAACTTCCACAATGCTGAGCTCAACCAAACTGGGACAGAGCACCCTTGATTAAGAAGGAGATATCCTTTCCCCCTCTTGTCATGCACACTTAAAGTCAGTGGCCTCCTGACAAGCATATTCTGAAGGTGTATTTGCCCACTTTGTCACGAAGCTCTTTGGTTTTGACCCCATAAATGATAGGGTTGAGCATGGGGGGAACGAGGAAGTAGAGGTTGGCCAAGATTACGTGAATGTGCGGAGCAATACCCTGACCAAACCGGTGTGTCAGAGTGGAAAAGAAGAAGAGAGTACAAGACATCAGCATGACACAAATGTGGGCTGTGCAGGTGTTGAGGGCTTTGTGGTAGTCTGTCTTTGAGGAGATTCTGAGGACAGCCCTGATGATCAGACTGTAGGACAGGGCAATGAGCATCAGGTCTAACCCTAAGACTACAAATGCCATCACCAAGCCATATGCTCTGTTGACTGTGATGTCCCCACACGACATCTTTGCCACAGCCATGTGCTCGCAGTACATGTGGGGGATAGTGTGGTTGGCACAGAATGGCAGCCTGCTCAGGAGCAGGGGCAGGGGCAGCATGAAGAGAACAGCTCTTATCAAACCCACTAGCCCTAGCTTCGCTATTCGCGCATTGGTGAGGATGGTGGAGTATCTCAGGGGGTTACATATAGCGACATAGCGATCGAAGGCCATTGTCACAAGGACGGCTGACTGCATAACAGAAACTCCGTGAAGGAAGAATGTCTGGGTGAGGCAGCCAGCCACAGTAATGCCTTTCAAATTGAACCAAAATATACACAGTGCCTTCGGCATGACGGAGGTAGATATGCCAATGTCTGTGAGCGCCAGCATGCAGAGCAGCAGGAACATAGGCTTGTGCAGGGTCTGCTCTTTCCCTACAACAAACAGAACCATGAAATTTCCCAACAGGCCGATAATGTAGAACATAGAGAAAGGGATGGAAATCCAGCCGTGGGCAGCTTCCAGGCCAGGAATGCCCATTAGGAAAAATGTTGAAGGGCCAGAGGGGGTGAGGTTGGAAGCTGCCATGAGGTGGTGGATGCGTCAATCAGCCACAGAAATACTCAAGGTGCCTGTGAAGGGAAGGAAACAGAGATGCAGGTTACACACTAGATAACAGTACAGTAAATATGAGAAAGGAGGATAAGCAGTAATGTAGCAATGTTTACAGATGACACCAGATTATACAGGTCATTATCTAGTCCAGAGAAGTCCTCAGAGGGAGCTAACCGTGCCAGGTGAATGGGCAGCATGATGGCAGATGGATTTCGATGTCAATAAACTGCAACATGTATTCCCATTTTAGGGAATACTGGAACTCCTCAAACACCTAATACATTTCTAATTAAAGTGTATGAACTTAGAAAAGGGTCCTGGGCATCATGGTACACAGCTCTGTAAAACCCCGCTCACAGTGTAAGCATGGACAGAAACTAAGCAAAACATTGGTATCCAGGAGGAGGGGGAAGGGGAATCATACAGAAAATACAATGCCATGAGATCAGTCAAGTCAATATTTCACGCTCCTCTGGACTCCATTTCATGCTCCTCTGGACTCCTCTGTGTAGTACTGGATACCCTTCTCACACAAGATATTGCAGAACTAGAGGGATCCCAGGATCACATTGGCTATTTTGGCCACATGATCACACTGTGACCTCATGTTTTAGTGAATTATCCCTTCAGGCCCCCAAATCTAGTTCAGAGTCATTACATATCCCACTATAGTCCCCCATCGTGTAAGCATCACATGCATTCTTTGTTCCTAGATGTAGATATCTACATAGCTATATTAGAACACATATTGATTGCTTTGACCCAGTATACCAACCAATCTAGTTTGCTCTGAATCAGTGACCTGTCCTCTTCATTATTTACCATCCCCCAATTTTTGTGTCATCTGCAAACTTCATCAATATTCAGGCATGAGAAGGGTAAGTGGCTGAGTTGCTGACACATGTCTCTGCTTACACTTCTCAGTTAACACCTGCAACTTATGTCTCAGACAAAGATGAGTGCGTGCAAGAAAGTGTCTCACCAAAAGACACAAGGGAAGTAACAGAGGTGCAGACCTGTAATCCTAAATACCAAGACCATCTAGTCCAGTGTCCTCCCTCTGACAGTGACAGCCCAGCCCAGGTGCTGCAGAAGAAGATGAAAGAAACCAGCAGTGGGTGGATGGGGTGGGGATAACCTGAACAGTATGAGGGTCTCACCCTAATAACTTACAACTTGGTATTGGCTTGTGCCCTGAAACACATGGGTGTATAAACTTTCCAAAATATTTATTTAGCTGTAATTAAACAGTTTTACTGTCCGTGTAAATGCCCAAACCCTTCCTGATCCTTGCTTAGCTCATGGTCACAACTATCACTTTGCCGATTAGTTCCTCAGTCTCATTAAAAACAACAAGGAGTCCTTGTGGCACCTTAGAGACTAACAAATGTATTTGGGCATAAGCTTCTGTGGGCTAGAACCCACTTCATCAGATGCATAGAGTGGAAAATATAGTAGCAGGTATAAATACACAGCACATGAAAAGATGGGAGTTGACTTACCAAGTGGGAGGTCAGTCTAACGAGACAATTCAATTAACAGTAGAATACCAAGGGAGGAACAATCACTTTTGTAGTGGTAATGAGAGTGGCCCGTTTCAAACAGTTGTCTTATCATGGCAAACCTGGTGGCTGAACAACTTTGTGACTTTGTCCTCACCCATAGCTATTTCAGATTTGGGGACAATTTATACCTTCAAGTCAGCGGGACTGCTATGGGTATCTGCATGGCCCCACAGTATGCCAACAGTTTTATGGCTGACTTAGAACAAGGCTTCCTCAGCTCTCGTCCCCTAACGCCCCTCCTCTATTTGTGATTCATTGATGACATCTTCATCATCTGGACCCATGGGAAGGAGGCCCTTGAGGAATTCCACCAGGATTTCAACAATTTCCACCCCACCATCAACCTCAGCCTGGACCAGTCCACACAAGAGATCCACTTCCTGGACACTACAGTGCAAATAAGCGATGGTCACATAAACACCACCCTATACTGGAAACCTACTGACCACTATACTTACCTACATGCCTCCAGCTTTCATCCAGACCACACCACTCGATACATTGTCTTAAGCCAAGCTCTAAGATACAACTGCATTTGCTCTAATTCCTCAGACAGAGACAAAAACCTACAGGATCTCTATCAAGCATTCTTGAAACTACAATACCCACCTGGTGAAGTGAAGAAACAGATTGACAGAGCCAGAAGGGTACCCAGAAGTCACCTACTACAGGACAGGCCCAACCAAGAAAGTAACAGAACGCCACTAGCCGTCACCTACAGCCCCCAACTAAAACCTCTCCAGTGCATCATCAAGGATCTACAAGCTATCCTGAAGGATGATCCCTCACTCTCACAGACCTTGGGAGACAGGCCAGTCCTCACTTACAGACAGCCCGCAAACCTGAAGCAAATACTCACCAGCAACTACACACCACACAACAAAAACACCAACCCAGGAACCAAATCCTGCAACAAACCCCGGTGCCAACTCTGTCCTCATATCTATTCAAGGGATACCATCATAGGACCTAACCACATCAGCCACATCATCGGGGCTCGTTCACCTGCACATCTATCAAAGTGATATATGCCATCATGTGCCAGAAATGCCCCTCTGCCATGTACATTGGCCAAACCAGACAGTCGCTATGCAAAAGAATAAATGGACACAAATCTGACATCAGGAATTATAACATTCAAAAAGCAGTAGGAGAACACTTCAATCTCCCTGGTCACTAAATAACAGACCTAAAAGTGGCAATTCTTCAACAAAAAAACTTCAAAAACAGACTCCAACATGAAACTGCAGAACTGGAATTAATTTGCAAACTGGACACCATCAAATTATGCCTGAATAAAGACTGGGAGTGAGTGGTTGAGTCATTAAAAAACCTAAATCTATTTTCCCCCATACTAAGTTCACCTTACTGTTACTCACACCTTCTTGTCAACTGTTTGAAATAGGTCACTCTCATTACCACTACAAAAGTGATTTTTCCTCCCTTGGTATCGTACTGTTAATTGAATTGTCTCGTTAGACTGACCTCCCACTTGGTAAGGCAACTCCCATCTTTTCATGTGCTGTGTATTTATACCTGCTCCTGTATTTTCCACCCTATGCATCTGATGAAGTGGGTTCTAGCCCACGAAAGCTTATGCCCAAATAAATTTGTTAGTCTCAAATGTGCCACAAGGACTCCTCGTTGTTTTTGCTGATTCAGACTAACATGGCTACCACTCTGACCTCAGTCTCATTAGGCATTGAGTGAAGAAAGAATTCTTTTTTTATCTGTTTTGAATTTGCCACATTTCAGATTAATTGAACGTTATCTTGATCTCATTTTATGAGACAGGGAGAAGACAGTCTCCATCTACTCTCTATCAGTCAGTATTTTATGGACTTTCCTCATGTCCCCCCTTATTCATCGCCTTAGTAAGGTAAGAATCCCTGTCTTTTCAACTTCTCTCTGGTAAGAATGAAGGCCAGGGATTTCAAAACAAGACCGGGATTTTGCTCTGAGGGAACACAGTGTCAATGATCCACTGGAGGCAGAATGTGAGTGAAACACCATGCATCCCATTCTTGTTGTGAATCCTTTGGTAGGGGTCACAACAAGATACCCACTGCAGAGGCTTTGGCTGCACTTCTTAACAAGGCAGGAAAGTTGCTGAATTGGAAAACTTTAGTGAACCAGAGGAAAAACCACACCACCCAAAAAAGGAAGCTACTCAGACAGACAGCAGGACACAGTAAGAGTGAAAGAACTGATCATAAAAACCGAATATTTGTCTAAGGTATTTTCAATAATATTTGAGTTCCAATTTTAATAGGTAAATCCCTTGGTGTTTTTGACAATACTAAAAAGTTCAAGTTGCTGTGCCGGTGAATTCCTGCCCAGATGGTTTTTGGCTTGAACCCTTCCAGAGCCCTTAGCACTAACTCTAATGCAGAAACAGGCAACTCACCAAAATCCTGCTCAGCAGAAAGAGGAAAATCACCTTACAGTGACAGGAAGGCAGAGCCCTGAGAATCAGTGTATGAATCTCAAATGTCTGAGACTCAGCATGCCAAACAACGACCTTTATGATTCACCTGAACAGTCCCTGTGGACTTTCAGGTTCGCCAGGACTCCCAGACAATTCCCTGGGCTCCATAAGCAGCAGGAAGAGCAGAAAATAGACCCTGGAGAACATCAGCCTGAGAGCCTCCCCTGGGAGTGAAGAAATTATTCGCTGATAACAAAGGCTCAGAGTGTCAGGGCACACAGAGTCTTGCAGACTTGATACAGTTTTCCAGCATTACGATAACACCAGAGAGAAAAGGAAGAGCCAAAGTTAAACATACTCATTTATCTATCAGCATTTTCATGCTGCTGCCCACCGTCATAGAATCTGAGCATCTCCTCCTCCTGACTGAGAAGCCCTGCGCTGAATCCCTGAGAATACGACAAGCAATGGAAAGGCTCTGGAAAATCATTGTTTCAAACACAGAGTAATAGTCCCTCTCATCTGATAGCCTCTGTCTGACCGAGGGCAGCACGGATTGCTCCTGCTCAGTCATAAACTCCCCATAGGGCAATATCGTGCCATGGGCAGGAGCAGCTTCCTAAGTTCCGTCAGCGATCAACATGTGCCCTGAAGCCTGCAGACTGCTAGAGTAACTGCACAGGCTGTAATTAGGATAGAGAGGGTGGAGGGAGATGTTCAGAGGCACAGGTGTGAGATAAGTGTTAAATCTCCATCCACATTCAGTGGGACTTGGGTGGTTAAAGGCACAAAGGCAGTAGGCACCAATTATAGTCTTGGCCTCCACAACATCCTCTGGCAAAGAGTTCCACAGGATAGGTTCAAAGAGTCCCTCAATGGCTATTAGCCAGGCTGGGCAGGGATGGTGTCCCTAGACTCTGTTTGCCACAAGCCTGGAATCAGTGACAGGGGATGGATCCTTGATGATTACCTGTTCTGTTCAGTCCCTGTGAAGCACCTGTCATCTGCCAGTCTTTTAGAAAGGGCCAGATTCTCTGAGCAGGTCCTGCCTCTTGGTCACAGCTTGTCTTTGCCTGATATCAGTAAAGCTTTGTCTACTACTTTAGCCCAAGCCTCAGGCCTCTGATACAAGGGTTTATGTCTCAGGCCCCCTCCTACTACATTCCTCCACCATTTTTCTTTTTATGGGGAGGATGTATACCCATCTTCTTGGAAAAAGCATAATGCATGGACTGAAGATGACCCACTTGGCTAAACACTGTTATGTGGCCACCTTACTTTCCCATCCACACATTTATGCCCCATCTGTGCCTTAGTATGCACATTCCCGCATACGACCAATGGACAGATTATACTTTCCAATTGTTTTTAGTTACTTATCGTGGACCTGGGAATGTTAGACCTGGGACCATGACTGAGGAATGTAGTTTCATGATTGAGCCTTGGGGACACTTTTAGATAAATAATATGTATGGATAATATAGATATGGTGTATATATATTCATGCATCCGATGAAGTGGGTTGTAGCCCATGAAAGCTTATGCCCAAATAAATTTGTTAGTCTCTAAGGTGCCACAAGTACTCCTATATATTTGTATGTTACATATGGGTATGTGTGGGGTGTATGGGATGGCCAGGGAGGGGTAATACCTCTGATGGGGGGACTTGTCGTACCCTTTGGGGGTAGTCCATCCACTTTGGTCCCCACCTGTCACTCAGCTCTCACCTGTGGCTCCAAGTAGCTGCAGCATGCGCAGCGGCCACACCCGGGCAACGGCTTCGACAGGCCGGCCAAACCAGGTGAGTGCAACTGATGGGACTCAAACCCTCAGTGAATTAGGGATATGCCTACCCCGCATGCGACGTCAGCTCCGGCGGACTGGGCGAAAGAGATCACTAAGATCCAACGGCCAAGAAGGCGGTTCTGCAACGCTTTGTGGAAAGCGAAGGACTTGACGAGGCACGAAAGACATCAAGGCCATCCACTGCAACCAAAGAAGTTACGAGTTGTGACGATTTTTCGTACCATTGGTGTCTGGCTTCTAAGGTTGAGAGAGTGGGATTGCTCCCGTGCAACGGCTCTACCACTCAAAAGCTTTCACGCACAGGTCCTGTGCAAATCATCAGACATCATCGTCATCATACTACCCAAACTTACCATTGGTGTATGGAATGTTCGTACCCTCATGGATCGAGAAGCTGTTGCAAGACCTGAGAGAAGGACAGCCCTCATTGCTCGAGAACTAGTCCGTTATAACATCGATATAGCGGCATTAAGTGAAACAAGATTGCCTGGGGAAGGTTTCTTGAGTGAACCAGGAGGTGGTTACACCTTCTTCTGGAAGGGTAAGACTGAGACAGAGGACAGAATACATGGAGTTGGTCTGGCAATAAAAACCTTATTGATGCATCAACTCCCAGACCTTCCAGTAGGTATCAATGAAAGATTGCTGAAGCTACGCTTCCCACTAAATGCCAAACATCATGTCACCATCATCAGTGCATATGCACCCACTTTAACATGCTCTGACAACTCAAAGGAACAATTCTATGAAGATCTCGACAGACTGATCAAGGCCACACCTGTAACAGATAAACTACTCCTACTTGGAGATTTCAATGCCCGAGTCGGGGCTGACAGCGAGAACTGGAAAGGAGTAATCGGGCCACATGGTGTAGGCAAAATAAACAGGAATGGATGACTTCTTTTGAGTCTTTGTTCTGAAAATGACCTGAACATTACCAACACTCTGTTCCGACAAGCGGACAAATACAAAACGACGTGGATGCACCCTAGGTCCAAACAGTGGCATCTGATAGATTATGCCATTGTTAGAAGGCGAGACATCCAAGACGTACGGGTTACCAGAGTAATGCGAGGCGGAGAGTGCTGGACAGATCACAGATTAGTCAGGACGTCTCTTCAACTCTACATTGTTCCTTCTCGGCACAAACGCCCTAAGCATGTGCGACCTGCTTTCAATATAGCCAAACTGAAGGATGCTCAATGTTTCAACAAATTCCAGAAGAGTCTTGATGACAAACTGACATCCCACAGACAACTGATCGGTACTGTAACCGAAAAGTGGGACCAGTTCAAGCAGATAGTGACTGACACAGCAATCACATCTCTTGGACCAAAGAAAAGAACACATCAGGATTGGTTTGATGAGAACCAAGAAGAAATATGCTCAGCATTGGAAGTAAAGAGAAAAGCCTTTATCGAATGGCAGAATGACCCCTCCTCAGTCTCTAAGCGGGACCATTTCAAGTACCTTCAGAGCAAAACACAGAAAGACCTCCGTCAGATACAAGACAACTGGTGGGAGAGCAAAGCCAAAGAAATTGAGCACTATGCTGAGACCCACAACTTAAAGATGTTCTTTAGTGCTATTAAGACTGTCTATGGACCCTTTAAACCAAGGACCACCCCATTGCTCTCATTAGACAACACAATGCTGATTAAAGATAAAGAAGGCATCAACGAAAGATGGCGAGAATACTTTAGCAACCTTCTCAATAGACCATCAACCGTGAATAATAATGTCCTTAATGAAATTCCACAACAACCTGCTCTGACAGATCTTGACTTTCCGCCCACTATAGATGAGATTAAGAAAGCTGTTAGCCAGATGAGTTCAGGGAAAGCTCCTGGAAAAGATGGGATACCAGCAGAGATATATAAAGCAGCAGGTCCAGCAGCACTAGCAGCATTCCACAGCATGATCATCAACATCTGGGAGGATGAATACATACCACAGGACCTTCGCGATGCTACTATTGTCTCTCTTTTCCAGAACAAAGGCAGCAACGCAGAATGTGGAAACTATAGAGGCATATCCCTCCTCTCTGTTGGAGGGAAGATCATTGCCCGTGTCATCTTGAACTGCCTAATAGCCAGTATTTCCGAGGCAAATCTACCTGAAAGTCAATGTGGTTTTCGACCTGGCCGGAGCACAGTCGACATGGTGTTTGCTGTCAGACAAATAAAAGAGAAGTGCATTGAACAGAACATGCACCTGTATGCTGTCTTCATAGATCTGACTAAGGCATTTGATACCATCAACAGGGAAGCCCTTTGGACCATTCTAACACGTATTGGCTGCCCAAGAAAATTTGTCCAGATTATACGCCTTTTTCATGACAGCCTGACAGGCGAAGTATTGTCTGATGGAGCCACATAAGCCCCCTTTAACATCACCAACAGTGTGAAACAAGGATGTGTTCTCGCTCCTGTCCTATTTAACCTGTTCTTTGTATGTGTCCTTAACCATGCACTGAAAGATCTGGACCGAGGTATATACTTGAAATACCGGCACGATGGTTCACTTTTTGACCTCCGTCGCCTGAATGCAAAGACTAAGACAGTGCAGAAACTCCTTCTTGAGGCACTCTTTGCTGATGACTGTGCCCTCATGGCTCACACTGAAAATGATCTTCAGCACATTGTCAACAAGTTTGCTGAGGCCTCGCAACTTTTCGGACTAACTATCAGCCTCGGAAAGACAGAAGTTCTCCATCAACCTGCACCTGGATCAAATGCTTCTGTCCCAAGTATCTCCATCAACGGCACTCAGCTGAAAGTAGTGGAGAACTTTAAATATCTGGGTAGTGTCATATCCAGTGATGGATCACTGGATAATGAGATCAATGCACGAATATCCAAAGCAAGCCAGGCACTTGGCTGTCTGCGTGTCAAAGTTTTAAATCACCATAACATCCGGATGTCAACAAAACTGCTTGTGTACAGAGCTGTTGTTCTTTCATCTCTTTTGTATGGGTGCAAAACATGGACACTATATAGGCGTCACATCAAGCAGCTTGAAGCATTTCACATGCGCTTCCTCCGCAACATCATGAAGATCCGCTGGCAAGACAAAGTGCCCAATCTCGAGGTCCTCGAGAAAGCCCAGATGACAAGCATCGAAATGATGATCATGAAGTCACAGCTACGTTGGACCAGTCATGTCAGCTGCGTGGATGCCAACAGAATCCCCCGCCAGCTTCTGTATGGTGAGCTCTCCCAGGGCATCCGGCATATAGGGCGTCCACGGAAACATTACAAGGACACCATCAAAGCCAATCTGCACTACAGCAGTATCAAACCTAGGGACCTTGAGGATGCCGCCAGTGACAGAACACAGTGGCGTGCAACAGTCAGAAATACCTGCATCGCCTTTGAGGAAGACCGCTGCCGGCGTCTACAAGAGGCACGCGAACGATGTCACAGAGCATCAGCAGCGCACAATCCACTGATCGCGAACTTCCCATGCACCATCTGCAGCAAAATGTGCACCTCTAGAATTGGCTTGTACCGTCACCAGAGGGCACACCATGAGACCAACAACTGATGATCTGCACAGATTTGTCATCATCGGATTTGATGGACTACCAAGGTGGGTATGTATGCATAGAAAGCATGTGTATATATGACAGCACTTTATATCCAAGCATAACAATCCTTTTCCAGTCTGGATGGTGTAGTCTGGTCCTTGTGGCACTGCAGATAGCAACACACTCCTATTAGGGCAATTACAGTTACCACCTGGATTATTATTGGTACTAGGCTGAGTGTTCTGAAATACTGGGATAGACATTGTTATAGTGTGTCCAACAGTGCTATGTGTATGAGAAGTAAAACAGAAATGTGGATTAGACATTACAAATGAGACCTTTATATATAAATGTCTTGTAATTAGTTACTCCACAGTACTGTTCATTCCTGTTATAGGTTACCTATACTGCTGGTTGTCACCCTCTGATAAACTTTAATGGGCAGGAAACAGGAACAGCTTCTCTGATCCATTGGTTGCATTGCTCTGTGATACACCAGTAGCTGATGTAGATCCAGTTGCTTCTTGTGGATGCTGTGTTATGATGGGTCCACTGTCATGGCAGGTCATGTAAGTGGAATACAGCGAAAAATGCTATAAGTTCACCCCACTGTTTTATATATATATATATATATATATATATATATATATATATATATATATATATATATATATATATATATATATATATATATATATACACTGATTTTAGTTGAGGCCTGCAAAGTAAACCAAACAGCAACAGGATTTTTTTGCACTATAGAGGGCTTGTTTACTTTGTTTTCACAGCCTGGCAAACACCATAAGAACATAAGAACGGCCAAACTGGGTCAGACCAAAGGTCCATCCAGCCCAGTATCCTGTCTAACAACAGTGGCCAATGCCAGGTGCCCCAGAGGGAGTGAACCTAACAGGTAAGGCTCAAGTGATCTCTTTCCTGCCATCCATCTCCACCCTCTGACAAACAGAGACTAGGGACACCATTCCTTACCCATCCTGGCTAATAGCCATTAATGGACTTAACCTCCATGAATTTATCCAGTTCTCTTTTAAACCCTGTTATAGCCCTAGCCTTCACAACCTCCTCAGGCAAGGAGTTCCACAGCTTGACAGTGTGATGTGTGAAGAAGAACCATACTTACTTAGAGGCCCAGAAGATGCTTGGAGTGAAACTGAAATTGTCTAGTTTAAGTGACATGACATGGGAATGTAGATGGAAAAATGCATTTGTTGTAAAATGCTCCAAGTGAGCACATCTCAGCAGTGTGTTGGAACTGTCAGAGCGTCACTATCGAAGATTAATTGAAACATTCGGTTTGTTGAAGAATGGGCATAAAATATTGGGTGTGCTTGATGTTTTTTTACCATGTTCTTGGTATGATTCATGTAGCATACAAAGCTCTGCAGTGACAAGACACAACACTTCCTTAGGCCTGCCGTGTACGACAGGGAACAGTCAAAGTGTTAAGAGAGTATGCGAACAAGTGCTAAGTGGGATGGTGTTTGAGAGAAAGCCCTCAAGTTCTGTGAGGTGCATGATGTCCCTGTTACCCTGGCACACAGGGAGAGTATGCTTACAAATGATCTGTGGGGGAAAAACAGCCTTCCTTGACTGTTCAGATCTTACAAGCATACTGGGAAAACAAGAATATCAGCCTTGTAAAAATGAAAGCGCTAAAGGAAAATGGGGCAGAGAGCTGTATTTTCCTGCATTGGACACATGGTTAGGTGAATTGAATCGCAGGTTTAATCCCAGTCAACTGACATAATTAAAAGTGTAGATTTAGGACTAAGGGCACGTCTTCACTACCCGCCGGATCGGCAGGTA
The DNA here is from genome assembly GCF_028017835.1 of Emys orbicularis. Classification (NCBI taxonomy): domain Eukaryota; kingdom Metazoa; phylum Chordata; order Testudines; family Emydidae; genus Emys; species Emys orbicularis. The sequence goes on from NC_088683.1 coordinate 367,959,228, forward strand.
GCAATCGATCTATCGGGGATCGATTTATCGCCTCTAGTGAAGACGCGGTAAAATCGATCCCCGATCGCTCTGCCGTCGACTCCGGAACTCCACCGCAGCTAGAGGCAGAAGCGGAGTCGGCGGGGGAGCGGCAGCGGTCGACTCACCGCCATCCTCACAGCCAGGTAAGTTGACCTAAAATATGCAACTCCAGCTACGCTATTCGCGTAGCTGAAGTTGCGTATCTTAGGTTGAGATGGAGGGATTTGGTGGGCAGCGGGCATGGGAGAAGAGAGGAGGGCAGCATGAAGGGTGTCTATGTAACCCATGTGGCTAATAGGGAGATATCTCTTTAAGAGACCCACTGGGGGGAGGTAGGAATGAATTGTGTCTGGGTCATTGTTGCGTGGCAGATTAAGTACTCCACATCCAGAAGCTTCTGGAATTGGGTGTGGTAGTTTTGGGTCTGCTCCAATAGGTTCCCTGTTGCTGGAGTCAGATTCCATGAAGCCGAGCAGTCAGGGCAGTTGCTTTGCAGAAGGCCACGTGCCCTGTGGGAGTTGGGAGAAGCTAAGCCCAGGAGTAGGAAGCAGGCTGGTGTCCCTAGCTCTGAAGCATTTTGCAGCAGGTTAGTGATATTGTTAACCCTCTAATAGGGAAGCCTGGGCAATGCTAATTATAGCAAAGGGAAATCAGGAGGGAAAAATAACTTCTATTTGAATTGTGTGTTTTGAACGCTGTTTGATTTTAGCCAAACTGTTCTAGATAAATTGTCTCAACTAGTCTGAGTCACCAACTTTTCTTTAAATGTAGTAATGGGGAAAGAGTCATTTATATTTTGCTATTCTCAGTTTTGTAGTTTTGTGTAACAGGGTTTTCTTTAAATCTAAACACTTAACTGAGTGGTTGGTAAATCAGTCCGCTGACTGGCTAGCAGCGATTTCAGCAGAAGAAGAGTCTCCATGGATTCCAACTGAAGATTCCTACAAGCAAGTGGAGGGAAGATGCTGTCTTAAACTCAGCAGACTATAGATTTGGTGACCAAAGACTCTAACTGAGACTTAGGTGAACAAAACCTAAGCTTTTGGGAACTCTCAGTGTCTTCTCACTGTATTTCTGTGGGGACTGAACTGTTCAGATTTTAATTTGTTTTCTTTATTTGTGAGGTAATGTCTGTGGATTATAAAATAGCCATGTCATGCTGTAAAAAATTAGATTACTATTTGGTTCTTTATCATAAGATTTTATAAAGTTACTTAATTGAATTCATTTCTTTAGTTCCTTTCGGGACTTGAATGTGGGGAGGTTGACCCTGTGCAATCCTTGCTGAAAATCCTTAGAGACTGAACTCCGTGTCTTCAGCTACTTTCTAGTGCCTAGTACATTGGCAACAACATTGCCAAGTTAATGTACTGGACTGTGAACTTTTGAACATCTGCTTTAACACATGACCTGACTTTGGTTCACAGCCTCTTGTTCTGGCCTCAGATCTTGCACCATGCCCCGTGCTCCAGGCTCGCTCTCTCCACTACAATGGCCAGTCCTAGCAGCTTCTCTCATCCCATTCCCCCATGTTGATAACTCATTTGAAAGGATAGTCATGGACTTTGAGGGGCCCTAGAGAGGAGCGTCATGAGTATCAACATATCCTCTTTTTCCTTGACTGGGCAATGCATACCCCAAAGCCATCCCCTTGTGCTCCACCAATGCACCTGTAGAACAAGGTCCAAACTTCACTTCACAACTAATGAAAGAACTGTGAAATCTACTGAGGGTAATGACACTCAGCATGTCGATTTATCATCCCCAAACTGATGGTTTGGTAGAGTGATTTCATAGAACGTTGATGGTGACATTAAAAAAGTTTGTAGCCTCAGATCCCAAACACTGGGGCCAACTCTTCTCCCACCTCCTTTTTGCTGTCAGGGAGGTGCCTCAAGCCTCCAAGTTTTCTCCCTTTTAACTGCTGTCTGGGAAGCAGCCTTGAGGCTTTCCAGACCTGCTTGGAGAAACATGAGAAAGCAAAGACCCCAGGTGATGAACATAGTCCAATACATTCTTCAGTTAAGAAATCACCTCAAGACTTTGCGGACATTTGCTAGAAGAATTTGCTAAACACACAAGAGGAACAAGGAAAAGCGTATAAGAAAGGAGTCCAGCTGCAGGAGTTCAAACTGGGTGGTTGACTGTTAATGGTACTATTAAGCTTGCTGTTCAAATTACTGGTTCGATAGCAGGGAACATTTGAGGTATTGAGGCATGCGGGCCCCGTCGACTATGTCCAGCATCCAGAGAAGAAAAGGAAGACTCAGATAAGAACATAAAACTGGCCACATTGGATCAAATAAATGTTCCATTTAGTTCAGTATCTTGTCTTCTGACAGTGGCCAGGTGCTTCAGAGGGAAAGAATGGAATAGGGCAATTATGAAGGGATGCATCTCCTGTTAACCAGTCCCAGCATCTGGCAGTCAGAGGCTAGGGAACCCCAGAGCATGAGGTTGTGTCCCTGATCAAACTGGCTAATAGCCATTAATGGAACTATCCTCCATGAACTTATCTAATTCTTTTTTGAACCTTGCTACAGTCTTGGTCTTCACATCCTCCCCTGGCAAAGAATTCCACAGGTTTGCTGTTCATTGTGTGAAGAAATAATTCCTCTTGTTTTAAACCTGCTGCCTATTAATTTTCTTTGATGCCACATAGTTCTTTTATTATGTGAAGGAGTAAACAACACTGCTGTATTCATGTTCTCCCACACCATTCACAGTTTTATAGATCAATATCCTATCTCCTCTTAGTCATTAGAACATTATTCAGCCACACTGGGTCAGACCAAAGGTCCATTTAACCCAGTATCCTATGTTCCAACAGTGGCTAATGATAGGTGCTTCACAGGGACTGAACAGGATAGGTAATCATCAAGTGATCCATCCCCTGTCACACATTCCCAGCTTTTGTCAAACAGAGGCTAGGGACACCATCTGTGCCCATCCTGACTAATAGCCATTTATGGACCAATCCTGCAGGAACTCTTTGGACCTATCCTGTGGAGCTCTTTGCCAGAGGATGTTGTGAAGGCCAAGACTATAATTAGTGCCTACTGCCTTTGTGCCTTTAACCACCCGAGTCCCACTGAATGCAGATGAACATTGGGCACCTAACTCACATCTGTGCCTCTGAACATCTCCCTCTACCCTCCCTATTCTAATTACAGCCTGTGCAGTTACTCTAGCAGTCCTCAGGCTTCAGTGCCCAGGCTGATCACTGAAGGGGCTCTGGAAGCTGTTTCTGACCATGGCAAGATATTGTGCTATGGTGGTTTTATGACATAGCAGGGGCAATCTGTGCTGCCCGCCATCAGAAAGAGGCTATCAGATGGGAGGGGCTATTACTCTGTGTTTGAAACAAGGATTTTCCAGAGCCTTTCTATTGCTTGTCACATTCTCAGGGATTCAGTGCAGGGCTCCTCAGTCAGGAGGAGGAGCAGGAGATGGTCAGATTCTACAACGATGGGCAGCAGCACGGAAATGCTGATAGATAAATGAGTACGTATAGCCCTTGGCTCTTCCTTTTCTCTCCGGGCTTTCAGTATTGCTGGACAACGCTATCAACTCTGCAAGACTCTGTGTGCCCTGACAACCCGAGGCTTTGTTATTGATGAATCATTTCCCGGTGGATGCTCTCAGACTGTAGTTCTCTAGGGTCGATTTTCTGCTATTCCTACTGCCCACGGAGTTCTGGGAGTCCTGGCCAACCCGAGAGTCCGCAGGGACTGTACAGGGGAATCATAAAGGTGGCTGAGTGTCAGACATGTGAGATTCATACATTAATTTTCAGGGCTCTGCATTCCTGTTGCAGTAAGATTTCATCTCTCTGTTCAGCGGGATTTCGGTGAGTTGCCTGTTTCTGCATTAAAGTTAGTGCTAAGGGCTCAGGAAGGGTTCAGTTCTGAAAACATCTGGCAGGAATTCACCAGCATGGCAGCTTTTACTATTTAGTATTTTCAGAAACACCAGGGGATGTACCTGGTAAACTTGGATCCACAAAATTATTGATTTTAAGATCAGTTCCTTGTCTCTTACTGTGTCCTTCTATCTGTCTCAGTAGCTCTTTTGGGGGGAGAGGGGGGCTGTCTGTTTTTTGTCTGTTTCTTTCCAGTTTTTCAATTCAGCAACTTCACTGCCCTGTTAGGAAGCACAGCCAAAGCCTCTTCAGTGGGTATTGGTGTTACCAGAGGGCTCACAACAAGAATGGGTCACACACTGGCCAGATTCTGCTCTCACATTCTGCCTTCACTGGGTCACTCCAGATTGATGCTGACCTCCCTGAGAGAAAAATCAGGGTCGCCACGTAAACTGGGATTTCCGAACATAAGAATGGTTGTACTGGGTCAGACCAAAGGTTCATCAAGCCCAGGATCCTGTCCTCTGACATTGGACAATGCCAGGTGCCCCAGAGGGAATGAACAGACAGGTTATCATCAAGTGACACATGCCCTGTCACCCAATCCCAGCTTCTGGCAAACAGAGGCTAGGGACACCATTCCTGCCCATCCTGGCTAAAAGCCATTGATGGACCTATCTTCCATGAATCTATCTAGCTCCTTTTTGAACCCCGTTATAGTATTGGCCTTCACAACACCCTCGGGCAAGGAGTTCCAAAGGTTGACAGTGCGTTGTATGAAAAAAATACTTTCTTGTGTTTGCTTTAAACCTGCTACCTATTAATTTCATTTGGTGGCCCTTCAGACTCTTTCACCTCCCTAATAGACTAGCACTCCCTGTAGCAGGACTGGAAATCGTGATTTTTGTAGCTTGGAGCAGGACCCACTGAGTTCAATGGCAAAACTCCCAACACGGCCAGGAGTTCACCCTAAATCCACATGTAGGGACTTAAATAAATGGCCTGATTTACACCAGCCATGAACCTCCAGTGACTTCAACTGTAGTCTTCCTGTGGCCTCTATGGACAGGTGAGCTCGTTTGGACCACAGAGGAACTGACAGGATAATTGCTGAAATCTCACACTCAGAGGCTTAGAGGTTCAGAAATCAGAGACAGAGGTCATCTGCTCTCTCTGTGCCCTACATCTCTGGGTCTGCAGAGGACGAGAAGCCCCAAAAGGCAGTAAAAAGTAAAAGCAAGTATTTGGCTCCGAGGAACCCAGACAGTGTTGGACATCTCCCCAGAGGAGGCCCAGGAACAGAGTGTGTGTGTGTGTGTGTGTGTGTGTGTGTGTGTGTGTGTGTGTGTGTGTGTGTGTGGTGGGAGCTACAGTATCCATATCACAGTGGCACACAGTCCTGAAACTGTGCAAAATAGAGAATGCACATCCTGTCTAATGCACAGACCAAAGAGGCGTAATGAGGCCTCCTGGGGTGAGGGTGTCTCAGACTGTAACGGAATGTGGACCACATCATAGCAGACTGTCTCTGACACCATCCCCCATCCCAACCACCCCTCCTCCCATGATCTGCCCCACTACAGCCTTGTGGTAATGTCAGCAATTGCCAACACGGAAAAGCAGCCTCAGGAAGGGGTGTTTGGATTTCTAACGGGCTGCAATACGTTAAAGTTTTGTGTCATTTTGAGGAAGAGTTACTCACGCTGGCTCCTTTTAGTCTCCACGTCCTCTCTTCCTTCCGCTGGGTCTGTCCATCTCTCCTTCCCTGCACAGACTGAGCTCCTGCTGGGGTTCCCTTCATCCCCAGAAAGGCAGATCAGACTGATCTCCCCCTTTCCTGGGATGCAGGCAGACACTGAGTTTCACCTTATCTGAGGAGATATTTCTGTGGCTGTCGCTGTGGAATCTGACACCTGGTTTTGGTCCTGGGTGAGGGGTATCACTGTGGGGCAAGACTGGACATTTTGGGGGTGAAGAACTTACATGCATGGACAAGCGGCCAGCTCTGGGGTTAATGGGGGCATGGAGTAGGGTATACACAGACAGACTGGCAGCGCTGGGGGTTCTGCAGGTGGGGAGCGTCATGCACATGGACAGGCGTGCAGTGCCAGAGGTTGTGAGTCAGGCAGAGGGGTGGCCCCAGACATTTTAAAAACAAGTTCACATTATAATGAAAGAAATATGGACACCAAAGTCATTACATCTCTCTGAATATCAATACAAAACAGAATTATGCCAGTATTTTATAGTAATAAATGCACAAACAATCTAAAAATGTGTTGCGTCCATGTATTTAGTGGGGAGAGGGATAGCTCAGTGGTTTGAGCATTGGCCTGCTAAACCCAGGGTTGTGAGTTTAATCCTTGAGGGGGCCATTTAGGGATCTGGGCCAAAAATTGGGGATTGGTCCTGCTTTGAATAGGGGGTTAGACTAGATGACCTCTTGAGGTCCCTTCCAACCCTGATATTCTATGTTACTTTTAGGATAGGAAGAAAATAAGTCTATGCATTATCAGTTTTATATTCTGCCCCTTCTTTGCAAGGGTTGGACAGGAAGTGAAAGTAATATACTTACAATTTATGGAAAACAACAGTTTCAAACAGCATATAAAGTTATAAGGACAATTGAATCAAAGCTGGAAAGGGGAAAAACAAGAGGACTGGTTTGTGGAATGAGGATGGAGGAAGTGAACTTAATGTCTGTGAGGAAAAGGGAGGAAGGTGAAACTTACAAGAAAGAAGTATGTTCACAATTCAGTTATCCACTCCTGTCTCTTGTAGTGTCTCCCTCCATGCTCCCAGCTTTGCAAGACTTGACTGCCCACTCATGTGAGACTTCTGCAAATGTCATCTTGCTTTCTTCCACATAGACTCTTATGGATACATGGTCCTCTTTGAACTAATCTGTAAGGCTGCTACCCTCTTCTCCAAATGTCTTCCCAAGACCTGTTTCTATCTCATCTCCTAACACCAGCATTTAAATAATTAAGCTGAAGGCCATTTGGAAAAAGTCAATATGTACTAATGCAAATAAAGTAAAAACAAACGAACAACTCTCCTCTCCCCCCATTTTTTTGGTATGTTCTCCATCTTAGGCCGTAAGCTCTCTAGACCAGGCACCCTATCTACTTTTATTTCTGTAGCACACAATGTAACAGGACTGCAATACTGATCAGAATATCTGGCCACTACTCTAATACAAATGATACGTTGTATTCCCCCTTTTCTCTTATCAAACAATGTGTTCTTCAGCATAGGAACTGTTTCCTCTGATTAGGAAACACTTACTATTCTTTCGGTGCTACCATAATCTTAAATAATAATAAGGAATGGAAACCTATCTCCTTAAAAGATGAGTTAGAGAAGAATTTTGAGTGTTTTATGAGAACTAAAATGTTGTTGTTGTAATAAAAATAATCTTGAACAATAACCCCCCATCAGGAGCCATGTCTCCATATGTGCTTCCAGGATATTTGTGACTTCATATTTAAGGTTATAAATTCCGACTCTCATAGCTTTCCAAAAACCCTGGATTATTTTTCTGGGAGGAAAAAAAACCCCAGCAACTTCTGCTAGAACTGTCACAGGCTGAGTATAGGGATGTTGGGGATTTTTTTCTTTTTTAAGTTTGAGATAAATTGAACTGAGATTCTGAATGTTCTTTTCATTTTAAAAATAGTTTCCTTTTATTATTCAATAATAATTTAAGTGACATGATGTAAAAACTTCTGTATTGCTGAAATCTTAAATGAGAACTGCTTTCTATAGCTTATGTTATTGTAGTAATAGGTAGCAGGTTTAAAACAAATAAAAGGAAGTACTTCTTCACACAAAACACAGTCAATCTTTGAAACTCCTTGCCAGAGGATGTTGTGAAGGCCAAGACTATATAACAGGGTTCAAAAAAGAACTAGATAAATTCAAGGAGAACAGGTCCATCAATGGCTACTAACGAGGATGGTCAGGGATGGTGTCTCTAGCCTCTGTTTGCCAGAAGCCAGGAATGGGCGACAGGGGATGGATCACTTAGTGATTAGCTCTTAGTTCATATTTGATCACATATTGTTTGCTTCAGCCCAGTTTACCAAACATTCCAGATTGCTCTGAATCCATGACCTGTCCTCTTCATTATTTATAATCCCCTAATTTATGTGTCATCTGTAAACTACATTAATATTTAGGCATGAGATGGGTTAGCAGCTCAGTTGGTGACATGTGTCTCTGCTTACACTTGTCAGTTAACACCTTTAAAATATGTCACTGACAAAGCTGGGTGCTGCAAGAAAGTGTCTCACCAAAAGAAACAGGAGAAGTAACAGAGATACAGGCCCGTAGCCCTAACTAGCAAGACCCTTCTGCCCTTCATACCCATTCTATTGAGCATAGACATAACACAGCATGATTATGTCAGTTTCCATGGGGGAAACTTGCCTCTGTTCCAACATAGGCATTAGGGTGACACCCTCTTGATGGTTAATTCACACATACCCCATCCTCCTACTGCTGGGTTTCTTACACCTTCTTCTGCAACACCTCGGGCTGTCACTGGCAAAGAAGGAAACGGGACTTCATGGACCATAGGTCTGATCCATGACACACTTCCTAACAGCTAGACGTTGGCTTGTGTCCTGAAACATGTGGGCATAGAGCAGGGGTCCCCAACGCAGTGCCCGCAGGCTCCATGGTGGCCGCTGGGGCGTCTAACTGCACACACGTACTGGCCGGCGGACGAGCAGCTGCCGAAATGCCGCTGGTGGCGACGCCTCTGGATGACGCTGCTTGTCGGTGGCATTTCGGCGGTGACGCCTATTGACGTCGCCATTTGTCGGCGGCATTTCAGCGGATGCCCGTCCGCCACCACGGTCCTCCGTGGCTCGTCGGTTGGTGCCTGCCAGACGAAAAAGGTTGGGGACCACTGGCATAGAGGCTTTCCAAAATATTTATTTTGCTGTCACTGTTGTAACTGTATAGTCTCACTATCCATGTAAATGTCCAAACCCTTCCTGATACTTAGTCATCTCATGGACTCAACTACCTCTTGTGGCAATGAGTTCCTCAGTCTAATTAGGCACTGAGTGAAGAAAGCATCTTTTTTTCCTGTTTTGAATTTGCCAAGTTTCAGTTCAACTGAATGTCCTCTTGATCCTTAGTAGGCAAGGAGAACACATTCTGGATCTGCGCTGTACAAGTCTGTATATTATTTTACAGTATTTCATATCCCCATATATTAATCGCCTTACTGAGGTAACTTTCCCAGTCTTTAAACCTTTCTCTGTATGAGAGTTGGAATCATACAATCAGAGCAGGACCAACCCCGCTCCGCTTCATACCGGCTGTTTTGCTGGGCCCTTGATCATTCTCATTGCCCTTCCCTGAACCCCTCTTGCTCTGCAATACCCTGAGTAAGAAGGGTGCCCAGAGGAGGGTGAAACATTGACTGACTGATCTCATGGCATTGCATTTTCTGTATTTTTTGAATGATTTTCCATCCCACTCCTCCTACATCCAAGTGTTTTGCTTAGTATCTTCCCATGCTTGCATTGTGAGCAGGGTTTCACAGAGCTGTGTACTATGATACCCGCGTCCCTGTCCTGAGTTCATACAAGTAAAATTAGAACCTAGTAAGGTGTTTGAGAAGTTCAAGCTTTTCACTCCAATAGCATAAATGTTGCTATTTTTGACATCAAAGTTCATCTGCTATCATGCTGCCCATTCACCTGGCTTGGTTATCTCCCTCTAAGGACGTCTCTAGACTTGACAATGACCTAAATAATCTGGCAACATCTGTAAATGTTGCCACATCACCACTCACCCTCCTTTCTCGTATTTACTGTACTGTTATCAAGTGTGTAACTCCCCCCCCATTCCGTTCTCTCCCTTCGCAGGCACCTTCAGCGGATGCTTCAACTACCTCATGGCATCTTTCAACCTCTCCCTATCTGACCCATCAGCATTCATCCTAACAGGCATCCCTGGCCTTCAAGCTGCTCACATCTGGATTTCCATCCCTTTCTCTATGTTCTACATTATCATCCTCTTGGGAAATTTCACGGTTCTGTTTGTTGTAGGCAAAGAGCAGACCCTGCACAAGCCGATGTACCTCCTGCTCTGCATGCTGGCACTCACAGACATCAGCACGTCTAGCTCTGTCATACCAAAGGCACTGTGCATATTTTGGTTCAATTTGAAAAGCATTACTGTAGGTGGCTGCCTCATGCAGATGTTCTTCCTTCATGCAGCTTCTGTGATGCACTCAGCCGTCCTCGTCACAATGGCCTTCGATCGCTATGTTGCCATATGTAACCCTCTGAGTTATGCCACCATCCTCACCAACACACGAATAGCTAAGCTAGGGCTAGTGGGTTTGATAAGAGCTGTTGTCTTCATTCTGCCCCTGCCCCTTCTCCTGAGCAGGCAGCCATTCTGTGCCAACCGCATTATCCCACATACTTACTGCGACCACATGGCTGTGGTGAAGATGTCGTGTGGGGACACCACAGTCAGCAGATTGTACGGCTTGGTGATAGCGGTTGTAGTCAACGGATTAGACCTGATGCTCATTGCCTTGTCATATGGTCTGATCATCAGGGCTGCCCTCAGAATCTCCTCGAAGAGAGCCCACCAGAAAGCCCTCAACACCTGCACAGCCCACATCTGTGTGATACTGACATCTTATACTCCCTCGCTCTTCTCCTCTCTGACACACCGGTTTGGTCAGGGCATTGCTCCACATGTTCACATCATCTTGGCCAACCTCTATTTCCTCATCCCGCCCATGCTCAACCCTATCATTTATGGGGTCAAAACCAAAGAGCTTCGTGACAAAGTGGGCAAATACATCTGCAGAAAGTGATCACGTGGGGCCACTGACTTTAAACCTGTGTGACAAGAGGGGCAAGGATATTTCCTTGTTAATCAAGGGTTCTCTGTCCCCATTTGGCTCAACTCAGCATTGTGGAATTTCACAGTCTGAGAAGTTCCTCACATCTAATGTCTTATCACACCATCACCAAGTATTGCTTTCTCTGTTGCTGAGTTCCCTGTTCCTGAACATCACCTGATACCTTTTAGTGTCACCCACCAGTTCCCACTCCTATCCCGTTGTCACTTGGCCTGTCCATGCCTTCCAGACCATCAGAAGATAGTGCAGCTTTCTGATGCTAGGTGGCTTTCCATTAGTTCCTGTGTGAATAGGATTCTTTCAGATAGGCAAAGACAAGGAAAGTAACTAAAGTGCTGAACTTCTTTATCATATGCACAGTGATCCAGTGAGGAAAATTTACCTGATTTTAGTACGTCCAATCCTTCAGGAATCCTGGAGGATAAACCAAAGTTTTCCGTTGAAAAGTGCTAATACAGGAAACCTGCTGCAGGAATTGAGGACTTGGTGAGAGTTGTGAAACCGTGTGTTTTTGAGAACCGGACTTTGCTGTGTTAAACTATGATGTTACCTTGGTGTCAAATTACTTGCTGCTTTGTGAAGTTGATTTTGGTATTGCTTTTAAGCTGGACCTTACAAAATATACACCAGCCTTTCCGATGATGGAAGATGGAAGACAGGGTTAGTCTCTAAGGTGCCACAAGTACTCCTGTTATTTTTTAGGGGAGGAGGGATAGCTCAGTGGTTTGAGCATTGGCCTGCTAAACCTAGAGTTGTGAGTTCAATCCTTGAGGGGGCCACTTAGGGATCTGGGGAAAAATCAGTACTTGGTCCTGCTAGTGAAGGCAGGGGGCTGGACTTGATGACCTTTCAAGGTCCCTTCCAGTTCTAGGAGATAGGATATCTCCATTAATTTAATTTAAAGATGTCAAAAGTCGGTATTGAGATTTCATGTTGAAATGTGTAAAGCAGAGATTGCCACCAAACGTCCAGGTGAATGAATCACTTGCAGTACTAAATCCTTCTACTGTGCATTACCCTGCATGACCTCTATTGGCTGATATTTCATTTTTGCCATTGTTTTCTGGAGACTTTGGACAGTTGGAGCATCACTGGAGAGTTTTGCCTATGATGCCTCATACTCATGACAACCAAGTTGAGAAATTGAAGGTCTCAAATACACAGATGCCGCTGGAGACAAAGACTATAGGGAACATGGCCTATTTGCTCTGTTGTTGCTGTCACTACCTTTTATCAATGTGCAGTTGAAAGATTGTTTTCCCAGATGAATTTGATTTAAAAAAGTGTAACAAGATGCAAGGTGGTGTTACGGCATACAGACAATAACACAAAATCTGTTGTGAGCATTTTGCACCGGTGAAAGAAATGATTGCACTGGTCACTGCTGCTATGTATGACCAGCAACAGAAGCATTCCACTTCTGATGAAGACAGCAAGGATGAAATGTTGCCTTTAGAGACTAACGATAACAAACTAATTCAAATCAAAATATAGATATTGACTACAATTATTTAATGGAATTTGAAATAAATATAAAAAATGTTCTTGTTGCTTTTACACTATCATAAATTCATACAAGATTAAGGTTGGAAGAGACCGCAGGAGGTCATTCAGTCCAACCCCCTGCTCAAAGCAGGATCAGAATCAACTAAATCATCGCATCCAGGGCTTTGTCAAGCCAGGCCTTAAAAACCTCTAAGGATGGAGATTCCACCACTTCCCTAGTTATCCCATTCCAATGCTTCACCTCTCTCCCACTGAAATAATTTTTCATAATATTCAACATAGACCTCCCCCATCCCAACTTGAGACCGTGCTCTTTGTTCTGTCATCTGCCACCACTGAGAACAGCTGAGCTCCATCCTCTTTGGAACCCCCCTTCAGGTAGTGGAAGGCTGCTATCAAATCCCCCCTCCCTCTTCTCTTCTGCGGACTAAATAAGCCGAGTTCCCTCAGCCTCTCCTCATAAGTCATGTGTCCCAGGCCCTAATCATTTTTGTTGCCCTCCATTGGACTCTTTCCAATTTGTCCACATCCTTTCTGTAGTGGGGTACTCAAAACTGGACACAATACTCCAGATGTAGCCTCAACAGTGCCAAATAGAGGGGCATAATTGCTTTCCTAAAGCAGTTGGCAAGCTTCTACTAATGCAGCCCAATATGCAAATATGCCAGGGTGCACTGTTGACTGATATCCAGCATCTCATCCACTATAATCCCCAGGTCGTTTTTTGCATAACTGCCCCTTAGCCAGTTGGTCCCCAGCATGTAGCAATGCCTGGGATTCTTCTGTCCTAAGTGCAAGACTCTGCACTTGTCTTTGTTGAACCTCAGATTTCATTTGGTCCAATCCTCCAATTTGTCTAGGGGAGTTGCGTTGTATGTAAGAGAGGAGTATGACTGCTCAGAGCTCCGGTATGAAACTGCAGAAAAACCTGAGAGTCTCTGGATAAAGTTGAGAAGTGTGAGCAACAAAGGTGATGTCGTGGTCGGAGTCTGCTATAGACCACCAGACGAGGGGGATGAGGTGGACGAGGCTTTCTTCTGGCAACTAACAGAAGTTGCTAGATCGCAGGCCCTGGTTGTCATGGGAGACTTTAATCACCCTGATATCTGCTGGGAGAGCAATACAGCGGTGCACAGACAATCCAGGAAGTTTTTGGAAAGTGTAGGGGACAATTTCCTGGTGCAAGTGCTGGAGGAACCAACTAGGGGCAGAGCTTTTCTTGACCTGCTGCTCACAAACAGGGAAGAATTAGTAGGGGAAGCAAAAGTGGATGGGAACCTGGGAGGCAGTGATCATGAGATGGTCGAGTTCAGGATCCTGACACAAGGAAGAAAGAAGAGCAGCAGAATACGGACCCTGGACTTCAGAAAAGCAGACTTTGACTCCCTCAGGGAACAGATGGGCAGGATCCTCTGGGAGAATAACATGAAGGACAAAGGGGTCCAGGAGAGCTGGCTGTATTTTAAAGAATCCTTATTGCAGTTGCAGGAACAAAGCATCCCGATGTGTAGAAAGAATAGTAAATATGGCAGGTGACCAGCTTGGCTTAATAGTGAAATCCTTGCTGACCTTAAACGCAAAAAAGAAGCTTACAAGAAGTGGAAGATTGGACAAATGACCAGGGAGGAGTATAGAAATATTGCTCAGGCATGCAAGAGTGAAATCAGGAAAGCCAAATAGAACTTGGAATTGCAGGTAGCAAGAGATGTTAAGAGTAACAAGAAGGGTTTCTTCAGGTATCTTAGCAACAAGAAGAAAGTCAAGGAAAGTGTGGGCCCCTTACTGAATGAGGGAGGCAACCTAGTGACAGAGGATGTGGAAAAAGCTAATGTACTCAATGATTTTTTTGCCTCTGTCTTCACAAACAAGGTCAGCTCCCAGACTGCTGGACTGGGCAGCACAGTATGGGGAGGAGGTGACCAGCCCTCCGTGGAGAAAGAAGTGGTTCGGGACTATTTAGAAAAACTGGATGAGCACAAATCCATGGGGCCGGATGCGCTGCAGCCGAGGGTGCTAAAGGAGTTGGCGGATGTGATTGCGGAGCCATTGGCCATCATCTTTGAAAACTCATGGTGATCGGGGGAGGTCCCGGATGACTGGAAAAAGGATAATGTAGTGCCCATCTTTAAAAAAGGGAAGAAGGAGGATCCGGGGAACTACAGGCCAGTCAGCCTCACCTCAGTCCCTGGAAAAATCATGGAGTGGGTCCTCAAGGAATCAATTATGAACCACTTAGAGAAGAGGAATGTCATCAGGAACAGTCAGCATGGATTCACCAAGGGGAAGTCGTGCCTGACTAACCTAATTGCCTTCTATGATGAGATAACTGGCTCTGTAGATGAGGGGAAAGCAGTGGATGTGTTATTCCTTGACTTTAGCAAAGCTTTTGATACGGTCTCCCACAGTATTCTTGCTGCCAAGTTAAAGAAGTATGGGCTGGATGAATGGACTGTAAGGTGGATAGAAAGCTGGCTAGATCGTCGGGCTCAACGGGTAGTGATCAATGGCTCCATGTCTAGTTGGCAGCCGGTTTCAAGCGGAGTGCCCCAAGGGTCGGTCCTGGGGCCGGTTTTGTTTAATATTTTTATTAATGATCTGGAGGATGGTGTGGACTGCACTCTCAGCAAGTTTGCAGATGACACTAAACTAGGAGGCGTGGTAGATACACTAGAGGGTAGGGATCGGATACAGAGGGACCTAGGCAAATTAGAGGATTGGGCCAAAAAAAACCTGATGAGGTTCAACAAGGACAAGTGCAGAGTCCTGCACTTAGGGCAGAAGAATCCTATGCACTGCTACAGACTAGGGACCGAATGGCTAGGTAGCAGTTCTGCAGAAAAGGACCTAGGGGTCACAGTGGACGAGAAACTGGATATGAGTCAACAGTGTGCTCTTGTTGCCAAGAAGGCTAACGGCATTTTGGGCTGTATAAGTAGGGGCATTGCCAGCAGATCGAGGAACGTGATCGTTCCCCTTTATTCGACATTGGTGAGACCTCATCTGGAGTACTGTGTCCAGTTTTGGGCCCCACACTACAAGAAGGATGTGGAAAAATTGGAAAGAATCCAGGGGAGGGCAACAAAAATGATTAGGGGTCTGGAGCACATGACTTATGAGGAGAGGCTGAGGGAACTGGGATTGTTTAGTCTGCAGAAGAGAAGAATGAGGGGGGATTTGATAGCTGCTTTCAACTACCTGAAGGGGGGTTCCAAAGAGGATGGAGCTCGGCTGTTCTCAGTGGTGGCAGATGACAGAACAAGGAGCAATGGTCTCAAGTTGCAGTGGGGGAGGTCTAGGTTGGATATTAGGAAACACTATTTCACTAGGATGGTGGTGAAGCACTGGAATGCGTTACCTAGGGAGGTGGTGGAATCTCCTTCCTTAGAGGTTTTTAAGGCCCGGCTTGACAAAGCCCTGGCTGGGATGATTTAGTTGGGAATTGGTCCTGCTTTGAGCAGGGGGTTGGACTAGATGACCTCCTGAGGTCCCTTCCCACCCTGATATTCTATGATTCTATGATTACTCTGGACCCTGTCCCTACCCTCCAGCGTATCTACCTCAGTCCCCCAGATTAATGTCATCCACGAACATCCCATCCCATCATCCCGATCTTTAATGAAGATGTTGAAGAAAACCGGCCCTAGGACCGACCCCTGGGGCACTCCGCTTGATTCCAGCTGCCAACTAGACATCAGTCCATTGAACACTACCAGTTGAGCCCAACAATCTAGCCAGCTTTCTATCCACCTTATAATCCATTCATCCAATCCATATTTTTTATCTTGCTGGCAAGAATACTGTGGGAGACCGTATCAAAAGCTTTACTAAAGTCAAGATATATCACATCTACCACTTTCCCCATACCCACAGAGCCAATTATCTCATCATAGAAGACAATCAGGTTGGTGAATATATGTTGACTGTTCCTTATCAACTTCCTCTGCTACATGTGCTTTAAAGTAGATTATGTGAGGACCTGCTCCATGATTTTTCCAGGGACTGATGTGAGGCTGACTGGTCTGTAGTTCTCTGGGTACACTTTCTTCCCTCTTTTAAAGATGGGCACTACATTTGCCTTTATCCATTCCTCTGGGACCTTTCCCATTCGCCACGAGTTTTCAAAGATAATGGCCAATGGCTCTGCAATCACATCAGCCAACTCCATCAGCACCCTCGGAGGCATTGCATCCGGCCCCATGGACTTGTGCATGTCCAGCTTTTCTAAATAGTCCTTAACCTGTTTTTTTCATCACTGAGGGCTGCTCACCACTTCCACATACTGTGCTGCCCAATACAGTAGTCTGGGAGCTGACTTTGTGAGTACTTTAGCTTTTTCCACATCATCTGTCACTAGGTAGCCTCCCCCATTCAACAGGGGCCCCACACCTTCCCTGACATTCTTGTTGCTAACATACCTATAGAAACCCTTCTTGTTACCCTTCACATCCCTTGCTAGCTGCAACTTCAATTGTGCTTCCCCCCCCCCCCGATTACACCCTAGCATGCTACAACAATTTTTAATAATCTCCCTAGTCATCTATCCAAGTTTCCACTTCTTGTAAGCTTCCTTTTTGTGTTTAAGCTCACCTAAGATTTCACCCTTAAGCCAAGCTGGTGGCCTGCCATATTTGCTATTCTTTCTGAACATCAGAAAGGTTTGTTCCTCTCAATAAGGCTTCTTTAAAATACAGTCAGCTCTCCTGGACTCCTTTCCCCCTCATATTAGCTTCCCAGGGGATCCTACCCATCAGTTCCCTGAGGGCGTCAAAGTCTGCTTTTCTGAAGTCCAGGGTCTGTATTTTTCTACTCGCCTTTCTTCCTTTTGTCAGAATCCTGAATTCAACCATCGCATGCTCGCTGCTGCCCAGGTTGCCATCCACTTCTACTTCCCTACCAATTCTTCCCTGTTGTTGAGCAGCAGGTCAAGAGAAGCATGGCCCCTAATTGTTTCTTCCAGCACTTGCACCAGAAAGTTGTCCGCAACACTCTACAAAAACTTACTGGATTGTCTGTGCATTGCTGTATTGCTCTCCCAGCAGATGTCAGGGAGACGGAAGTCTCCCATTAGAACCAGGGCCTGTGATCTCGAAACTTCAGTTAGTTGTCCAAAGAAAGCCTCATCCTCCTGGTCCGGTGGTCTATAGGAGACACCCATCACGACATCAACCTTGTGCTCTAGCCTCTAAACTTAACCCAAAGACTCTCAACATGTTTTTCTCCAGTTTTATACTAGAGCTCTGAGCAATTATAGTGCTCTCTTACATACAGTGCAACTCCTCCACCTCTTCTCCCACGCTGGTTCTTCCTGAACAGTTTATACCCATCTATTACAGAGCTCCAGTCATGTGAGTTACCCCACCAAGTCTATGTTATTCCAATCACATTATAGTTCCTTGACTATGCCAGGACTTCTAATTCTTCCTGCTTGTTTCCCAGGCTTCTTGTGTTTGTGTACATGCACCTAAGAGAACTATCCAATTGCCTACTTTCTCAGTATGAATCAGGAGGCCTCCCCTGTTGCACCCTCCTCTTTGTGTATTCCCACTTCCTCATTTACCTCAGGACTTGATGTGGTAAATATTTAGCCAATGCTTATGAATGTATTATTGTAGGATATAACACATAAGTGTATATCTGCTTGTAATTGTATTTGGATGTAATCAACACCAAGTTCCCTTTGGACTAATAAAGCAATTCTTGTGTGGAAACTTAGTTGTGCTAAAACTTAATAAACATATTAGGGAAATTATTTCCAATAATTGGCCTTTCTGGTCATATTGGGGAGGGACTGAAGCCACTTTGGTGAAGTCCTGAAGGAATGGTGGGAACGGCTGACTTACAAGATGGAGCCGGACACCCCAGTAAGTGTAGAACTGGCAGATTTGGTAGGAATCAGGGAGGAAAAGATGATGCCGTGGAAGACACTTCCAGCCAGGTCAGTGAGTGTGCAATGACCCCAGCCCTTGACAGCATCCAGAATGCATTCACCCAGGGAGTGGCTATCCGGGCCCGTGATACAATTTTGTACAGGAACAAAGGGCAGACCAGATGATCAGCCATGCCTAAGGTTAAGATTTTGTCAGTTATTTTTAGTACAAATCCTGGACAGATCACGGGCAATAGTCAAAAATTCACTGAAGGTCCCACCTGCCCACCCGCTACCCACAGTGGCTGAGAACTGTTGGGTCCTTGGCCCAGCTGAGAACCCGGGGGCCCTCACCGACTGACATCTCTGGCTCCAACACCCCGGGCTGAAGGGGGAAATGTCAGAGGTCTCTGAAAGTCACAGAATCTATGACTTCCATGATAGAATCTTGTCCTTAGCCATGCCTCTGAACAACTTGCTGTGGTGAATGAGGAAGTGGTGGAAGCCCAGCGACTGAGGCAGTGGCCACACTTTGGGCAGGAGGTACTACAGCCAATAAGTTGCTCTAGACAGTACAGTTGTTCACCCCTGGGCTCAGAGTGTCAACTGGCTGTTGTTAAGTGCTGAAGGCTGGAATGTTGTTGCCTCAGGAATACTGTTCAGGCTGTTCAATGCTTCTGTCCTTGGAGCTCCAGTGTTATCACTGTTAACAGATAAGGCAACTTGCTAATTCATCAGACCGAAATGTTACTTATAAAGAAAGACCACAGGCATGGGTTGGTGACAAAGTCACCCTGCCAGATTAGTTTCCCTGAAGCCATAGTCCTAGCATCCTGGCTATGAGCCAAATGAGCAAATAAGTTTATGAAATTCCTTTTGTGGGTGGTAATAGCCCAAGAAATCCTTCCTAATTGAGGACCTAACTTCACTTTACCCTCAGAAGATGACACAGTTCTTTGATTTCTTGTAAAGAGATTAAGAACATAGATCTACCATCCACAAACTGATGGGTTGGTAGATGGATTTCAGAGAACTTTTCTGGCAACATTAAAGAAATTTGTAACTTTGTATCCAAAACATTGGAATAGCAAAGACACCAGGAAATGAACACAGTCCAATACATTCTTCAATTCAGAAATTGACTCAAGACTTTGTGGGTGTTTGCTAGAAGAATTTTATTAAATGCACAACAGGTACAGAGACGGCCTATAAAAAAGTGGTGCAGCGATGAGTGTTCAAACGGGGTGATTGAGTGTTATTGTTACTACTAAGCTTGCAGTCCAAATTACTGGTTCAATGGCAGGTATCTTTTTGAGGTAGTGAGGCATGTGGGCCCCATCAACTATGAGGTCCAGCAGCCAGAGAAGAAACAGGCGACTGAGATAAGAACATAAGAATGGGCTTATCCCGCACCTGGTGAGCATTCCTGAGAATGCTCCAGACAGCCTATGGATAATGGCTGCTATGACTCAGCAGGGCATGCAAGGGCATGTGACCAGATCACATGACACTGAACTCCATTTTGGGTACCTGTATATTTCCACAAACTGGATTGGGAACTGTTTTTGGAACAAAGGATTCCCACCATATGTTCATGTTATATAAGTTTGGGTGGGACATCATCTATTTGTCTCACTCACACCCCACATAAGATTGCTCCTGGAAACGCCTGAGTAACAAAGACTGAACTGGCGGAAGAGTTGGTCCCAGGTAAAATGATTTCTAGGCTGTGTAAAGAAACATGGCGGCCAACTTGTATCATAAGTTAGGGTGAGAAATTGTTCATTCTTATCCAGTCTATCTAGGATCTTATGCTTAGTTTATTTGCTAGGTACTCTGCTTTGATCTGTTTGCTAACACTTATAACCACTTAAAATATATCTTTTTGTAGTTAAATAGTTTTGGTGTGGTTTTTTTGGCTTTACCTAAACCAGTGTGTCTTTGAGTGAAGTGTGCCTTTGAGCTAGAGAAAATCTCAGCTTGGTTAGCACTGGTTTGTTGCATATCCTACCCAAATTGAGGGAAGGGCAAACTCTACTAATGAGCTTACATTGGACAGATCCCTGTCCAGTGCAAGACAGTATAATTTGGGGATTACATTCCTGTGTGAGAGAGAAAACCTGGGGAGCTGGGAAATTGGCTGGTGAATGCAGTTTGTTTTTGGGTGTCTTGGGTAGGCCCTCAAGTAGCTCCATTTGGGTTTGTAGCACCATGTGCTGTCATGTTGGGTGATAACAGGGCCTGGTAAGGCTGTCTGTTTCTCCAGAAAAGCAGCATGAGCAGGGCCAGTCCAGTTGGGTAGTTAGAGGGATGCAGCAGTTCCCACGGCTCCCAGACAGTACCCCAGGGGTGACAACCCATCACACTCATACCCTCCAGAGCCCAAATTAGGTCCCCGAGCACCTGTGCTGCAAGAATGGTGGAGGGAATGTAGTCCAAACAAAAGATCCAGATGTAGCTGTTGTGTTCTCTCTTTACCACTGTGTTCTCAGGGCACACCTACCTAAAATACCACCATACTCAAATAACCCCCAGGCAACAAATCTGGGAAACTCCATGGCTGTTTCCTCATAAAATGTGGGATGACATGTGAGATGACTTCCACATCATTTGGTCCTGGGAGTAGTGAAAGAATCGCACACTGAGTGGAGAAGTCCCATGGTACTAGTGCTGACGCAGGATAATAGAACCTGTTTCTGCATCAATTTCAGAAAGATCAACTCCTGATGCAGAGAGCAGATGAATTATTAGAACAGTTGGGAGCTGAGAGATATACATTCAACTTTAGATCTCACAAAAGGATAATGGCAAATACTTTTGATGCCAGAATGCTGGGAGAAGAAAGCCTTTCCCACATGCTTTGGCTTGCATCAATTCAGTATCACATCAGTGGCAGCGTGGCAGTGACTTTTCAGAGGTACCATATCTTGTGGAAACATTCCCACACATAGTGCAGATGGCAGTACATTACACACAGAAAAAATAGCCATGGCCAATTGCTATACTGAAGTGTCTGCATCACTCAGTTTGCCCTAAAAATATGAGCCCCTGTTATAGGTGAATCATTTCTTCACTCCTGGGAAAGGCTCTCAGGCTGAAGTTCTCCAGGGTCTATTTTCTTCTCTTCTCACTACTCACAGAGCACAGGAAATTATCCAGGAGCCCTGGCCAACCTGAGAGTCCGCAGGGAATATACAGGAGAATGATATAGGTTGCTGCCCAGCACGGCGACTATCAGACAAGTGAGATTCATACACTCATTCTCAGGGCTCTGTCTTCCTGTCACCGTAAGGAGATTTCTTCTCTATGCTGAGTGGATTTCGGTGAGTTGCCCATTTCTTAATGAAAGTTATTGCTGACTGATAAGAAAGGGTTCCAGGGCCCAAACCAAGAACTATCTTGGCAGGAATTCACCAGCACAGTGACTTGAACTGTTTATAGAATCATAGAATCATAGAATATCAGGGTTGGAAGGGACCTCAGGAGGTCATCTAGTCCAACCTCCTGCTCAAAGCAGGACCAATTCCCAACTAAATCATCCCAGCCAGGGCTTTGTCAAGCCTGACCTTAAAAACCTCTAAGGAAGGAGATTCCACCACCTCCCTAGGTAACCCATTCCAGTGCTTCACCGCCCTCCTAGTGAAAAAGTTTTTCCTAATATCCAACCTAAACCTCCCCCACTGCAACTTGAGACCATTGCTCCTTGTTCTGTCATCAGGTACCACTGAGAACAGTCTAGACCCATCTTCTTTGGAACCCCCTTTCAGGTAGTCGAAAGCAGCTATCAAATTCCCCCTCATTCTTCTCTTCTGCAGACTAAACAATCCCAGTTCCCTCAGCCTCTCCTCATAAGTCATGTGCTCCAGACCCCTAATCATTTTTGTTGCCCTCCGCTGGACTCTTTCCAATTTTTCCACATCCTTCTTGTAGTGTGGGGCCCAAAACTGGACACAGTACTCCAGATGAGGCCTCACCAATGTCGAATAGAGGGGAACGATCACGTCCCTCGATCTGCTGGCAATGCCCCTACTTATACAGACCAGAATGCCGTTAGCCTTCTTGGCAAAAAGGGCACACTATTGACTCATATCCAGCTTCTCGTCCACTGTAACCCATAGGTCCTTTTCTGCAGAACTGCTTCCTAGCCATTCGGTCCCTAGTCTGTAACAGTACATGGGATTCTTCCGTACTAAGTGCAGGACTCTGCACTTGTCTTTATTGAACCTCATCAGGTTTCTTTTGGCCCAATCCTGTAATTTGTCTAGGTCCCTCTGTATCCTGTCCCTACCCTCCAGCGTATCTACCACTCCTCCCAATTTAGTGTCATCTGCAAACTTGGTGAGAGTGCAGTCCCACGCCATCCTCCAGATCATTAATGAAGATATTAAACAAAACCGGCCCTAGGACCGACCCCTGGGGCACTCCACTTGAAACCGGCTGCCAACTAGACATGGAGCCATTGATCACTACCCGTTGAGCCCGACGATCTAGCCAGCTTTCTATTCACCTTATACTCCATTCATCCAGCCCATACTTCTTTAACTTGCTGGCAAGAATACTGTGGGAGACTGTACCAAAAGCTTTGCTAAAGTCAAGGAATAACACATCCACTGCTTTCCCCTCATCCACAGACCCAGTTATCTCCTCATAGAAGGCAATTAGGTTAGTCAGGAATGACTTGCCCTTGGTGAATCCATGCTGACTGTTCCTGATCACTTTCCTCTCCTCTAAGTGCTTCAGAATTGATTCCTTGAGGACCTGCTCTATGATTTTTCCAGGGACTGAGGTGAGGCTGACTAGCCTGTAGTTCCCCGGATCCTCCTTCTTCCCTTTTTTAAAGATGGGCACTACATTAGCCTTTTTCCAGTCATCCGGGACCTCCCCTGATCGCCATGAGTTTTCAAAGATAATGGCCAATGGCTCTGCAATCACATCCGCCAACTCCTTTAGCACCCTCGGATGCAGCGCATCCGGCCCCATCGACTTGTGCTCATCCAGTTTTTCTAAATAGTCCTGAACCACTTCTTTCTCCACAGAGGGCTGGTCACCTTCTCCCCATACTGTGCTGCCCAGTGCAGCAGTCTGGGAGCTGACCTTGTTCGTGAAGACAGAGGCAAAAAAATCATTGAGTACATTAGCTTTTTCCACATCCTCGGTCACTAGGTTGCCTCCCTCATTCAGTAAGGGGCCCACACTTTCCTTGACTTTCTTCCTGTTGCTAACATCCCTGAAGAAACCCTTCTTGTTACTCTTAACATGTCTTGCTAGCTGCAACTCCAAGTGTGATTTGGCCTTCCTGATTTCACTCCTGCATGCCTGAGCAATATTTTTATACTCCTCCCTGGTCATTTGTCCAATCTTCCACTTCTTGTAAGCTTCTTTTTTGCGTTTAAGGTCAGCAAGGATTTCACTGTTAAGCCAAGCTGGTCGCCTGCCATATTTACTGTTCTTTCTACACATTGGGATGGTTTTTTCCTGCAACCTCAATAAGGATTCTTTAAAATACAGCCAGCTCTCCTCGACTCCTTTCCCCCTCATGTTATTCTCCCAGGGGATCCTGCCCATCTGTTCCCTGAGGGAGTCAAAGTCTGCTTTTCTGAAGTCCAGGGTCTGTATTCTGCTGCTCTCCTTTCTTCCTTTAATATTATCAGAAACACCAAGGAATTTACGTGATAACATTGGAACTACTAATGTATTGGAAATAGCTAGACAAATATTTGTTTTTAAGATCAGTTCCTTGTCTCTTACTGTGTCTTTCTATCTATCTCAGTAGCTTCCTTATTTTTGGCCTGTCTGGTTTTCTGGTTATCTCCAGTTTTCCAGTTCATCAACTTCACTGCCCTGTTAGGTAGTGCAGCCAAAGCCCCTGCAGCAGCTATCTGTTACCAGAGGGTTCATAACAAGAATGGGTCACACACTGTCCAGATTCTGCTCTCAGATTCTGCCTTTATTTGGTCATTGCAGATTGACACTGGCCCTACTGAGAGCAAAATCGGGGCCAACATGTTTTGAAATCCTCATCTTCCATGCCCAGTCTCAGTCTGAAGGAAACCCCCAGTTTATGTGGTGTTCTTTTTCAGCACCCTAATAGAATAGCACTCTCTGAAGCAGGACCTTAATTTTTGCATTTTGGAGCCAAAAGTTAAACTCTAAGGGTGAATCTGGTCCCATTGAGTTCAATGACAAAACTCCCAACACGTCCAGGGGGGGAGTTAAATAAATGGCCCGATTTACACGAACCATGAGCCTCCAGTGACTTAAACTAGAGTCATCCCACGGCCTCTAATTATGGGTAAGCTCGTAATTTTGCTGGTGGGAGAGGGTTCTATTCCCTCTGTCCCCTGGTAGCTCTGGTTCTATAGTGGATGAGAAGCACTAGAATGCAGTGAAAATAAAAGCATGTTTATGGTTTACAGGATACCAGGTTGGTTGGAAATTTCACTGGTGGAGGTCCAGGAATGCAGTGTTCAGGGGAGATGGGGAACATGCAGTATCCAGATCACAGTGGTGCGGAGTCCTGAAACCGAGTGAAATAGGGAATGGACATCCAGCCTAATGCACAGACCATTATGCACAGGCGTAAGGAGGCCTCCTGGGGTGGGGGGTGTCATAGACTGTAACGTAAGGTGAGCCACACGGTAGCCGACTGTTCTTGACACAGTCCCCCATCTGGACCATTCCTCCTCACGTGGCAACATCAGCCACTGCCAACAAGGAAAAGCAGCCTCAGGAAGGGGTGTCTGGGTTTCTAACAGGCTGTAATACATTCAAGCTTTATGTCAATTTGAGGAACATTTACTCACGCTGGCTCCTTTTAGTCTCCACACCCTCTCTCCCTCCTGCTGGGTCTGTCCCTCTCCTTTCCTGCACAGGCTGAGGTACTGCTGGAGTTCTTTGCCCCCAGAAAGGCAATTCAGGCTGATCTCCTTTTCCCCAGTGCAGGCAAACACGGAGTTTCACCTAGTCTGAGGAGATATTGCTGTGAGTTGTCTCTGTGGGGTCTGGCACCTGGTTTTAGTCCTGGGTGACGGGTATCACTGTGTGGCAGGGCTGGAAGTAGTGAGGGTGGGTGACATACTGGACAGGCAGGCAGCACGTTAGGTTGTGGAGGCAGGCAGGGGGTGTACACAGAGAAGTGGACAGCACTGGCGGTTGTGGAGGCAGAAAGCAGGGAGTTCACGGACAGGTGAGTAAAGCTGCTGAAATTCAATTTTTCTTCGTGATGGCTGGCATGTCACCAGTGAAAAGAACCATTGATCTTTGCTCCTCAGTTGTTTCAAACTCCCATCATATTTTGACCCTGTGTCCTTACTCTCCTTCCCCATTCCAGGCTGCTCTGATTCCAACAGCATGCTGGTCGCCAGTGTCTCCTCCATGCTCCCTAGTCATCCCTGGCTCCTACACTTTCCACGTTGCCCCACATTCCACACAGCTATTCCTCTGCAGTGGGTGAGGTGCCTCCCGTTACACCTTCTCCATTGGCTGGAGGGAGATCAGTGACTGTGTCTCACCAGTGAGGAATCCCACACATGGAGTGACAAATGCAAAGGCATCTGTGCGGCTGCTCTTGGTGCGCCCATACACAATGTGTATGGCTTCGGGGATTGCTGCACAGGAACAACTCGCAAGATTGGGCAACTCTGGGACATATCAGGGCCTATATAAACACCACTCATATTCATGAGCCACTGGCAACTGCCAGAAGCAATGGGCCATTGGAACACAGAAGTTAAACTCAGGATGCTCTGGGACCATTTGTTATCCAGCTCTGTTAGTCATTAATAGCAAGGGTTTCATGTGGTCAAGTCAATATTTTTCTCAACAAAAACATTCATCCATGCAGTGCCTCAAAGGATCTCTCATCCTCATGAAACATATACCTAGTGTAGATTTCCCAGGTGCCGTAGTCATGAAAATAAAAAATGCCTTCCGTAATCTCAAGCACAACCTTGCAGGCAAAATGACTCCAGCCGACTCCTGGGGACATGTTAATAGATTCCCATGCCAAAAAGGATGATTGTGATAATCTGGTCTGTTTAACACAGGCCTGAGAATTTCCGCAACATTATTCCTAGAGCAAATATTTTAGAGAAACACCCAACCTTGATTTAAACTTTCTCAGTGATGAGGAATCCTCCAAAACGCTTGGTAAATTGTTCCAGTGGTTAATTACGGTCACCATTTTAAAATGTACACCTTATTTCCAGGCAGAATTTCTTTAACTTCAACTTCCAGCCATTGGATCATGTTACACCTCTGTATACTAGGCTGAAAAGCCTATTATTAAATATTTGTTCCCCGTGTAGGTACTTACAGACTGAGATTTTTTAGTCTATTTAGTTTACCAAAGATGGTTAAGGGCTGACTTGTTAACAATCTATCACTATAAGGAAGGTTTTCTAATCTTCTAGTAATACTTGACCTCCTCAGTGTATCAGCATCCATGTTTAATTTTAGGCACCAGAACTGGACACAGGATTCCAGAAGCAGTCACACCAGTGAAAATACAGAGGTAAAATAACTTCTCTACCTCTCGTTGAGATTCCCCTGGTTATCATCCCAGGATCACATTGGCTCTTTTGGCCACAGGGTCACACAGTGGGCTCATGTTTAGCAAATTATCCCTTCATGCCCCCAAATCTTGTTCAGAGTCACTGCACTTCCCATTAGAGTCCCCCATCATGTAAGCATCATCTACATGTTCCTAGATGTAGGTATCTATCTATATGTCTATATTAGAAAACATATTGTTTGCTTCAACCCAGTTTACCAATCAATCCAGATAGCTTTGAATCACGGAACTGTCCTCTTAATTATTTACCATCCCTGAATTTTTGAGTCATCTACAAACTTCATTAATATTCAGGCATGAGAAGGGTAAGCACGTGATTTGCTGACATGTGTCTCTGTTTACAAATTGTCAGTTTACACCTTAAACTTATGTCTCAGACAAAGCTGGGTGCCAGCAAGACACTGTCTCACCAAAAGACACAAGGGAAGTAACAGAGGTGCAGGCCGGTAGCCCTAAATACCAAGACCCTTGTGCCATCCGTGCCCATTCTGTTGAGCACAAAGTCATATCCCAGCATGATAATGTCTGTTTCCATGGTAGAAACTTGTCTCCTTTCCAACATAGGAATTGCATCATGGAGCACACCTATGGTCCATCTAGTCAAGTGTCCTCTCCCTGACAGTAACAGCCCCAGGTGCTGGAGGAAAAGGTGTAAGAAACCCAGCAGTGGGTGGATGGGGGCGGGTGATCTGTCCATCATGAGGCTGTCACCCGAATAACTCACAGCTTAAGACTCGCTCAGGCCCTGAAACATGTGTGCGTAGATGCTTTCCAAAATATTTATTTAGCTGTAACTATTCTAACTGGATAATGTCACTATCCATGTAAATGTCCAAACCCTTCCTGATTCTTGCTTAGCTTATGGCCTCAACTACCTCTTGTGGAAATGAGTTTCTCAGTCTAATTAGGCATTTAGTGAAGAAAGCATTCCTTTTTATCTGTTTTGAATTTGCCACTTTTCAGTTTAACTGACTGTCCTCTTAATCTTGTGTTAGGAGATAAGGAGGACACATTCAGGATCTACTCTCTACCAGTCAGTATTTTCTATTATAGTATTTCATATCCCCTCCTTTTCATCTCCATTGTAAGGTAACAATCCCAGTCTTTTATATCTCTATCTGTATAACAGTTAGAATCATAGAAGATTAGGGTTGAAAGATACCTCCGGAGGTCATCTAGTCCAACCCCCTGCTCAAAGCATGACAAACCCCAATTAAATCATCCCAGCCAAGGCTTTGTCAAGCTGGGCCTCAAAAACCTCTAAGGATGGAGATTCCACCACCTCCTTAGGTAACCCATTCCAGTGCTTCACCACCCTCCTAGTGAAATAGTGTTTCCTAATATCCAACCTAGACCTCCCTCACTGAAACTTTAGACGATTGCTCCTTGTTCTGTCATCTGCCGCCACTGAGAACAGCCTAGCTCAATCCTCATTAGAACCCCCCCTTCAGGTAGTTGAAGGCTGCTATCAAATCCCCCCTCACTCTTCTCTTCTGCAGACTAAATAAGCCCAGTTCCCTCAGCCTCTCCTCGTAAATCATGTGCCCCAACCCCCTTATCATTTTCATTGCCCTCCACTGGACTCTCTGCAATTTGTCCACATCCTTTCTGTACTGGGCCCCCCAAAACTGGATGCAATACTCCAGGTGTGGCCTCACCAATGC
This sequence comes from Emys orbicularis, assembly GCF_028017835.1. Classification (NCBI taxonomy): domain Eukaryota; kingdom Metazoa; phylum Chordata; order Testudines; family Emydidae; genus Emys; species Emys orbicularis. The sequence goes on from NC_088683.1 coordinate 367,987,620, forward strand.
CGAATAGAAGGGAATAATCCCTTCCCTTGATCTGCTAGCAATGCTCCTCCTACTACAGCTCAATATGCCATTGGCCTTCTTGGCAACCAAGGCACACTGCTGATGCATATCCAGCTTCTCATCCACTGTAATCCCCAGGTCCTTTTCTGCAGAAATGCTGCTTAGCCAGTCACTCTCCGGCCTGTAGCAGTGCATGGGATTCTTCCATCCTAAGTGCAGGACTCTGCACTTGTCCTTGTTGAACCTCATCAGATTTATTTTGGCCAAATCCTCCAATTTCTCTAGGACCCTATACCTACCTTCCAGCGTATCTACCTCTCCCCCCAGCTTAGAGTCATCTGTGAACTTACTGAGGGTGCAATTCATTCCATCGTCCACATCATTAATGAAGTTGTTGAAGAAAACTGGCCCCAGGACCGACCCCTGGGGCATTCCGTTTGATACCGGCTGTTTTCATGGGCCCTTGATCATTCTCATTGCCTGTGCCTGAACCTCTCTAGTTCTGCAATATCCTGTGTGAAAAGGGTGCCCAATACTACACAAAAGAGACCAGAGGAGGGTGAAATATTAACTGGCTGATCTCATGGCATTGTATTTTCTGTATGATTCCCCATCCCATTCCTCCTGGATACCAATGTTTTGCTTAGTTTCTGTCCATGCTTGCACTGTGAGCAGGGTTTCACAGAGCTTTGTACTATGTCCTATCCTGAGTTCATACTGTTAAAATAGAACCTAGTAAGGTGTTTGAGGAGTTCAAGTTTTTCCCTCCAATGGGCAAACATGTTGCAATTTTTGACATTGAAGTTCATCTGCCATCATGTTGCCCATTCACCTGACTTGGTTAGCTCCCTCTGAGGAGTCTCTGGACTTGACTATAACCATAATACTCTGGTGCTATCTATCAATGTTGCCAACTCACTGCTCACCCCCACTTTCTAGTATTCACCATACTATTTGTTATCAAGTGTGTAACCCCTCTCACTGTGCTTCCCTCCCATCACAGGCACCTTGAGCATTTCTGAGTCCGATCGATGCTTCGAGAACCTCATGGCATCTTTCAACCTCACCCCCTCTGACCCATCAACATTCATCCTAATGGGCATCCCTGGCCTGGAAGCTGCCCACTTCCTGATTTCCATCCCTTTCTTTTTGTTCTACATTATGGGCCTGTTGGGAAATTTCACACTGTTGTTTGTTGTATGGAAAGAGCAGACCCTGCACAAGCCGATGTACCTGCTGCTCTGCATGCTGGTGCTTACAGACATTGGCATGCCTACCTCTGTCGTTCCGAAGGCACTGTGTATATTTTGGTTCAATTTGAAAGGCATTACTGTGGGTGGCTGCCTCACCCAGATGTTCTTTATTCACGCGGCTTCTGTGATGCACTCAGCTGTCCTTGTGACAATGGCCTTTGATCGCTACGTTGCCATATGTAACCCTCTGAGATACACCACCGTCCTCACCAATGCACGAATAGCTAAGCTAGGGCTAGTGGGTTTGATAAGAGCTGTTCTCTTCATTCTGCCCCTCCCCCTGCTCCTGGGCAGGCATCCATTCTGTGCCAACCGCATTATCCCCCATACGTACTGCGACCACATGGCTGTGGTAAAGATGTCATGTGGGGATATCACATTCAGCAGATTGTACGGCTTGGTGATAGCGGTTGTAGTCAACGGATTAGACCTGATGCTCATTGCCATGTCCTACAGTCTGATCATCAGGGCTGTCCTCAGAATGTCCTCCAAGAAGGCCCACCAGAAAGCCCTCAACACCTGCACAGCTCACATCTGTGTGATATTGATTTCTTATACTCCCTCGCTCTTCTCCTCTCTGACACACCGGTTCGGTCAGGGCATCACGCCGCACGTTCACATCATCTTGGCCAACCTCTATTTCCTCCTTGCCTCCATGCTCAACCCTATCATTTATGGAGTCAAAACGAAAGAGCTTCGTGGCAAAGTGAGCAAATACACCTGCAGAAGGTGATCACCTGGGGCCATTGACTTTAAATCTCCATGATAAGAGGGGGAAAGGAGATCTTCTCATTAATCACGAATGCTCTGTCCCAGTTTGGCTTAGCTCAGAATTGTGGAAGTTCACAGTCTGAGAAGTTCCTCACACCTAACATCTTATCACTCGATGACCAAGCACTGCTCTCTCCGTTGCTGAGTTCCCTCTCTCTGACCATCACCTGATCTCTTTCAGAGTCACCTGTCAGCCCCCACATTCTGTCACTCGGACTTTCAGTGACTTCCAGACCACCAGAAAATGCTGCAGATTTCTGATACAAGGTGGCTTTCCATTGGACCCTGTGTGAACAGGATTCTTGATCAGTTTGACAAACTGAAGCTACGCTTTCAGATATCCAAAGACAAAGAAAACAACTACAATGCTGAAGTTCTTTAGCATATGTGAAGTGATCTGGTGAACAAAATTTATCTGATTTGTCTACGTCCAATCCTTCAGGAGGCCTGGAGGATAAACCAAAGGTTTCAGATGGAAAATGAAAATACAGGAAAGCTCCTGCAGGATTTGAGGACATTCTACTAGAGCTTGTTGGTTAGAGTTGTGAAACCCTGCGTTTTTGAGAACTGGACTGCTGTGTTAAACTATGACATCATCTTTAAGTCAAATTAGTTACTGCTTGGACCTTTCAAAATACACAGCAACCATTCCTGTTGTCGAAGATATCAAAAGTTGGTGTTGAGATTTCATGCTGGAGTTTGTGAAGCAGGGATTGCCACCAAACGTCCAGGTGATTGAATCGCTTGCAGTACTAAGTCCTTCTACTGTGCTCAGCCCTGCACGACCTATATAGTACCAGCATTGGGGTTTTGAATGTGAATATGATTTTCATCTCGCTTTGTTGTTAATGTGTATGAACTCCTGCTGGGACTTGTACATTTTTCTAAAAATCCAGTTTGTACTTAGTTATCTAAAAAAAGCTTTCATCTGTTGCTTCATGTAGAAACCAATCTGTTAATAAAAAAAAAAAACCTTTGTCTCAAAAGATAGATTGGGCTACTTTTGGGTTAGTTTTTAAGTAATTTGGGGCTATTAATGCTGTAGAAATCTGGAAGACGCAGTAAGGAGTCAGAGTTGGGCTACAGGCAGAGGAGCAGTGCTGAGACAGAGCTGTGGGGGGCTGAGCAGACTGGAGCCAAAAGTTGGAACTGTGGAGGGGAGGTGGTGATAGTGGGGCTGGTTGCAGCTCCCCACTGCCAGTGGAAATGCCCAGAAACTCCCCCCTACTCTGGGAGGGGAGGGGTTAGAGAGCACGTTGCAGGGAAGGGGCAGTTGTGGGGCAAGTCCAGGTGCAATGGGGGAGCTAGCGGTGACTTTATGGGGGTTGGGGCTTAGGAGAAGCGGGGTGTGAAGGTGGGGGTTGGGTGTGGGGCAGAGGGAGGGAGGGGAGTGTGGATTGAAGATGAGGTTGAAGATGAGGTGGAGTTGGCTCTGTGGGGGGGGACAAAGGGAGAACAGAAAGCCATTCAATGGGTCTTTGGTCTTATGTCTGAAAATGTGCAATTAGTCCCGCTAAAAGAACCTGAAATATCTGTATAGGGACTGACTATAAACAGTCGAGAACATGTTTGTGAACCCCAGCAAGAATCCAAAACACACCCTATTTTTAAAGCAACCCCAATTGAACAGGTGATTGGGAAAACGATTTGGTTTGTGGACAGTAGTTCTTATTATACCGGAGGAAAGCGAGTTCCTGGTTTTGCAGGGATATGTTTAACTGGAGACCTGCAGACAGTTAACTCTTTCCAGTACAAATTGACTAAAGGAGGAACACGGTCTGCAGAAGGGTCAGCAGTTTTAGAAGTCTTAGCCAGAATGAAAGAGAAACAAACAGAAATAATAATAGGAACCGATTCAGATTATGTTTACAAGGGAACCACTATTTATTTGCCATGGTGGAATAGTATAGGTTTTACAGGAACCGATGGATCTGAAATTATACACAAACTTTTGTGGCAGCAAATGGAAAAATTGGCAGGGCAGTATCAGAGGATCCGGATGGTTAAAATAAAAGTCCATAGAGGAAACGGTCCCTTACAGTGGGGAAATGAACAAGCAGATAAATTGTCTAAAGAAGCAGCCCTTATTGGAACATTGTGGGAGCCGACTCCCGTAGCAGTAACCACGCGGGCACAGGCAAAGCAAAAACAAGAAATTGAGGGAAACAACCAGAAAGAGCTTCAGCTTTTACAGGATCTGCAGGCAAAAGATGACATGATACAGCAATGGATAAGGGAATGTCCCTCACAGTGGCAGGGTGTCCCGTTAAGAAAGGAGGGAGATTTGATTCTGGCAAAACCAGAAAATGAATGGGTTTTAGTAATCCCTCAGCAAATGCAGTACCTCCTTTTAGGATGGGTACATGGTTCAACTGTGGGAGGTCACCCGAAACAGGAAGAGGCATTGGAAAAACTTAAAAAATTAGGATGGTGGCCAGTAATGAAAGAGGATTTAAACTTGCATATTCATGGCTGTTTGATATGTACTAAGCAAGACCCTGCTAGAAGGAAAAGACGTGGAGAGTTAATGCACCAAGCGTTAAAGGGACCCCTTCAATGCTTACAGGTAGACTTTGTAGGGCCCTTGCCTATCACCCCTAGAAAAAACAGATTCTTGTTTGTGATTGTGGATAGCTTCAGTAAGTGGGTGGAAGCATTTCCGACTAGAAAAGAGACCAGATGGCTGCAGCAAAAATATTAATAACTGAAATTTTTCCAAGATAGGGATTGCCACATAGCATTGATTCTGATAATGGCCCCGCTTTTATTGGACAGGTGTACTGAAGTATGGGTACCTGGGCCGGTATTCCCCTACCGCTACTGTAATAACTATAAAGGGAAGGGTAACAGCTCTCCTGTGTACAGTACTAAAATCCCTCCTGGCCAGAGACTCCAAAATCCTTTTACCTGTAAAGGGTTAAGAAGCTCGGGTAACCTGGCTGACACCTGACCCAAAGGGCCAATAAGGGAACAAAATACTTTCAAATCTTGGGGGGGGGGGAAAGGCTTTTGTGTGTGCTCTTTGTTTTAAGGGGTTGTTCACTCTTGGGACTGAGAGGGACCAGACATCAATCCACGTTCTCCCCATCTTTCTAAACAAGTCTCTCTTATTTTCAAAATTGTAAGTAAAAGCCAGGCAAGGCGTCTTAGATTTACTTTGTTTTCTCAACTTGTAAATCTACCTTTTACTAGAGTGTTTATCTTTGTTTGCTATACTTTGAACCTAAGACAGAGGGGGGTCCTTTGAGCTCTTTAAGTTTGATTACCCTGTAAAGTTATTTTCCATACTGATTTTACAGAGATGATTTTTACCTTTTTCTTTAATTAAAAGCCTTCTTTTTAAGAACCTGATTGATTTCTCCTTGTTTTAAGATCCAAGGGGGTTTGGATCTGTATTCACCAGGAGTTGGTGAAAGGAAGGAGGGGGGAAGGGTCAATTTCTCCTTGTTTAAGATCCAAGGGGGTTTGGATCTGTATTCACCAGGGAATTGGTGAGAGAGTTTCTAAAAGCTTCCCAGGGTAGGGAATGGTGGCAGCGGACCAGAACTAAGCTGGTAGTTAAGCTTAGAAGTCCTCATGCAGGCCCCTACATTTCTACCCTAAAGTTCAAAGTGGGGATACAGCCTTGACATGGTGGCACAGCGGTGGAGATCGTTTTAAACCCAAAAGCCAGTAAGAGATTTTTTTTTCCTTCTAGCTGCTTGGAAAGCAGAGCTGAAGGTAGATGCATATCTTATCTCTCCTTGCCTGAAGGCAGAGGTGTTAAGTTTTTTTAACAAGGTCCTTTGTTAAGAGAAGTGTTCAAATAAGCAAACAAACTTTGACTGGTAAAGGCAATTTACAAGCTGAATTGTTTTTTTCTTTTCTTTTTACATCCTCAGGAGTAGCTTGTTAAAAAGTCTCTGTTAACTCAGCAGCAGCCAGAGCTAAGTACATCCCAGTTTCAGTCAACTGCAGAGGGGTGTGACCCAGCACAAGAAAACAGGAAAATGACTACCAAAGAAGTAGCTAACAAAATAGAACTGGCCAAACTAGAAGCAGAAGAAAATGAAAGAGAAGAGAAAGCCAAAGAGGAGGCCCATAAAAGAGAAGAAAAAGCCAAAGAGGAGGCCCACAAGAGAGAGATGGAGCTGGAAAAAGCCAAAGAGGAGGCGAGAGAAAAAGAAAGGAAGCATGAACCGGAAGCAGCAAGGGCTAAGCAGGAGGCATCAGACCATCCTAGCAACTCCTCTCCAGGTACCACTTCCCATCCCAGAAAATTCCCCACCTACAAGGCAGGCGATGATACTGAGGCCTTCTTAGAAAATTTTGAAAGGGCCTGCCTTGGATACAGCATCGCTGCAAACCAGTACATGGTAGAGCTGAGGCCGCAGCTCAGTGGACCCTTAGCAGAGGTGGCGGCTGAAATGCCTAAGGAACACATGAACAGTTATGAACTTTTTAAAAACAAGGCCAGACTCAGAATGGGGCTAACACCCGAGCATGCCCGTCGGCGGTTCAGAGCCCTAAGGTGGAAACCAGATGTGTCATTTACCCGGCATGCCTACCACATTGACAAAAATTGTGATGCCTGGGTATCAGGAGCAAATGTTAAATCTCTGGAAGATCTGCTTTCCCTAGTAAAAATGGAGCAGTTTTTAGAGGGTGTTCCTGAGGAAATAGAAAGGTACATCCTAGATAGGAAGCCCAAAACTGTAACCGAGGCGGGGGAGATTGGAGCCAAATGGGTGGAGGTGACAGAAAAGAAAAAAGCTAGTAGCAGTTGGAGCGAATATCAGAAGGGGCAAGCCGAAACAACACCTTATCACCGGGGACAACCCAAGGCCCCACCCACATCCCAAGGGAAACCCCAGACGCCTTCTCACCCCACCACACCAGTCTCCATCAACCAACATCGCCCCGGTGATACCTTAGCAGGGCGATGTTTTAAATGTAATGAACTGGGACATATAAAGGCTCACTGCCCCAAGAACTCCAACCGATTACAGTTCATTACACCCCAATCACACCAAAGATCCCCAGACCCAGATGCCTCTCTCATACCCTCGGAGCGAAGGGAAACCTTGAGAGTGGGCGGAAAGAAGGTTATCGCTTGGAGGGACACTGGGGCACAAGTGTCAACTATCCACCAATCCCTAGTGGACCCCAAACTCATCAACCCGGAGGCTACAGTGACAATTCAACCCTTTGTGTCACAGTCTGTAACCTTGCCTACAGCCAAGTTGCATGGCCAGTACAAGGGCTGGTCAGGAATGTGGACTTTTGCAGTCTATGACAATTATCCCATCCCCATGCTGCTGGGGGAAGACTTGGCCAAGCATGTGAAGCTAGCCAAGAGGGTGGGAATAGTCACCCGCAGCCAGACTAAGCAAGCTTCCACCCCCATCCCTGTTCCTGAGCCGTCCACCAGGGCCCCGTCTGTGTTACCAGAGACCCAAACGAAGGTGGTGGAACCGGATCCCCTGCCAACGACTGCAACAGCCGTAGTGGATCCAATCCCAGAGGCCCAGCCAAAGCCAGTCCCAGAACCAGAACTGGCAACGCAGCCAGCACCAGAACCATTGCCAGCACTGAGTCCAGCGCTTGCAAACCCGTCTACAACTCCAATGCCAGAGGGCACCAGCGAGTCTGAACTGGTGGAAGCAGCAGATAACCCTACCCAAGAGGCTCAGCCAGAGCCTGAAATACCACATAGTGCACCAGCGGACAGCGGTTCACAGTCAATGGAAACAGCCCCAGCACCTGCATCGCTTCCAGAGGGACCAAGCCCCAGTCCACAGTCCAAGGAGGAACTGATGTCTCCAGCATCAAGGGAACAGTTCCAGGCCGAGCAGGAAGCAGATGACAGCCTTCAGAAAGCTTGGGCGGCGGCACGAAGCACCCCACCGCCTCTCAGCTCTTCTAACCAATCCCGGTTTGTTGTAGAACAAGGACTTTTATACAAGGAGACTCTTTCTGGTGGGCACCAGGAAGACTGGCATCCTCAAAGACAGTTGGTAGTTCCCACTAAGTATCGGGTAAAGCTCTTGAGCTTAGCCCATGATCATCCCAGTGGCCATTCTGGGGTGAACAGAACCAAAGACCGGTTGGGGAAGTCCTTCCACTGGGAGGGAATGGGCAAGGACGTTGCTAATTATGTCCGGTCTTGTGAGGTGTGCCAACGAGTGGGAAAGCCCCAAGACCAGGTTAAAGCCCCTCTCCAGCCACTACCCATAATTGAGGTCCCATTTCAGCGAGTAGCTGTGGATATTCTGGGTCCTTTCCCAAAGAAGACACCCAGAGGAAAGCAGTACGTACTGACTTTCATGGACTTTGCTACCCGATGGCCGGAAGCTGTACCCTTAAGCAACACCAGGGCTAACAGTGTGTGCCAGGCATTAGCAGACATTTTTGCCAGGGTAGGTTGGCCCTCCGACATACTTACAGATTCGGGAACTAATTTCCTGGCAGGGAACATGAAAAACCTGTGGGAAGCTCATGGGGTGAATCACTTGGTTGCCACCCCTCATCACCATCAAACCAATGGTCTGGTGGAGAGGTTTAATGGAACTTTGGGGGCCATGATACGTAAATTCGTAAATGAACACTCCAATAATTGGGACCTAGTGTTGCAGCAGTTGCTTTTTGCCTACAGGGCTGTACCACATCCCAGTTTAGGGTTTTCACCATTTGAACTTGTGTATGGCCGCGAGGTTAAGGGGCCATTACAGTTGGTGAAGCAACAATGGGAGGGGTTTACGCCTTCTCCAGGAACTAACATTCTAGACTTTGTAAGCAACCTACAAAGCACCCTCCGACACTCTTTAGCCCTTGCTAAAGAAAACCTAAAGGATGCTCAGGAAGAGCAAAAGGCCTGGTATAATAAACATTCCAAAGAACGGTCCTTCAAAGTAGGAGACCAAGTTATGGTCTTAAAGGCGCTCCGGGCCCATACAATGGAAGCGTCGTGGAAAGGACCATTCATGGTCCAGGAGCACCTAGGAGCTGTTAACTATCTCATAGCCTCCCCCACCTCCAACATAAAGCCTAAGGTATACCATGTTAATTCTCTTAAGCCCTTTTATTCCAGAGAATTAAACGTTTGCCAGTTTACAGCCCAGGAAACAGATGACGCGGAGTGGCCTGCAGGTGTCTACTACGAAGGAAAAAGGAATGGTGGCGTGGAAGAGGTGAACCTCTCCATGACCCTGGGACGTCTGCAGCGACAGCAGATCAAGGAGCTGTGCACAAGCTTTGCACCGATTTTCTCAGCCACTCCAGGACGGACCGAATGGGCATACCACTCCATTGACACAGGTAATGCTCACCCAATTAGAACCCCACCCTACCGGGAGTCACCTCATGCCCAAGCTGCTATACAAAGGGAGATCCAGGACATGCTACAGATGGGTATAATCCGCCCCTCTAGCAGTGCATGGGCATCTCCAGTGGTTCTAGTTCCCAAACCAGATGGGGAAATACGCTTTTGCGTGGACTACCGTAAGCTAAATGCTGTAACTCGTCCTGACAACTATCCAATGCCACGCACAGATGAGCTATTGGAGAAATTGGGACATGCCCAATTCATCTCTACTTTAGACTTAACCAAGGGGTACTGGCAAGTACCACTAGATGAACCCGCTAAGGAAAGGTCCGCCTTCGTCACCCGGGCAGGGGTGTATAAATTCAATGTACTCCCTTTCGGGTTGCAAAATGCACCCGCCACCTTCCAAAGACTTGTAGATGGTCTCCTAGCAGGATTGGGAGAATCTGCAGTTGCCTACCTCGATAATGTGGCCATTTTTTCTAATTCATGGACAGAACACCTGGAGCACCTGGAAAAAGTCTTCGAGCGCATCCGGCAGGCAGGACTAACTGTTAAGGCTAAAAAGTGTCAAATAGGTCAAAACAGAGTAACGTACCTGGGGCACCAGGTGGGTCAAGGAACTATAAATCCCCTACAGGCCAAAGTGGATGCTATCCAAAAGTGGCCGGTTCCAAAGTCAAAAAAACAGGTCCAATCCTTCTTAGGCTTGGCCGGATATTATAGGCGATTTGTACCACACTACAGCCAAATCGCCGCCCCGCTGACAAACCTAACCAGAAAGAAACAGCCAAATGCAGTTCAGTGGACTGATGAGTGTCAAAAGGCCTTTAACCAGCTTAAGGCAACACTCATGTCTGACCCTGTGCTAAGGGCCCCAGACTTTAACAAACCGTTCCTAGTAACCACAGATGCGTCCGAGCGAGGCGTGGGAGCAGTTTTAATGCAGGAAGGACCGGATCAAGAATTCCATCCTGTCGTGTTTCTCAGCAAGAAACTGTCTAAGAGGGAAAGCCACTGGTCAATCAGCGAAAAGGAATGCTACGCCATTGTGTACGCGCTGAAAAAGCTACGCCCATATGTTTGGGGACGGCGTTTCCAACTACAAACAGACCATGCTGCGCTACAGTGGCTTCATACCGCCAAGGGAAATAACAAAAAAACTTCTTCGGTGGAGTTTAGCTCTCCAAAATTTTGATTTTGAAATACAACACATTTTGGGAGCTTCTAACAAAGTGGCTGATGCACTCTCCCGGGAAAGTTTCCCAGAGTTAACTGATTAACAATTGTTCTTGGAATGAAACATATTGTTAGTTTTTATATAATCAGTAGTATGTCTAAAGGTACATGTGTCTTGTTAACTCTGTTTTCTCCTAAAACTCCAGGAAGAAATCACAGCCAGTGTGGAACCGAACGTCCAACACTATCTGTGATTTGGGGGGCGTGTCATAACTATAAAGGGAAGGGTAACAGCTCTCCTGTGTACAGTACTAAAATCCCTCCTGGCCAGAGACTCCAAAATCCTTTTACCTGTAAAGGGTTAAGAAGCTCGGGTAACCTGGCTGACACCTGACCCAAAGGGCCAATAAGGGGACAAAATACTTTCAAATCTTGGGGGGGGGGAAGGCTTTTGTGTGTTCTCTTTGTTTTAAGGGTTTGTTCGCTCTTGGGACTGAGAGGGACCAGACATCAATCCACGTTCTCCCCATCTTTCTAAACAAGTCTCTCTTATTTTCAAAATTGTAAGTAAAAGCCAGGCAAGGCGTCTTAGATTTACTTTGTTTTCTCAACTTGTAAATCTACCTTTTACTAGAGTGTTTATCTTTGTTTGCTATACTTTGAACCTAAGACAGAGGGGGGTCCTTTGAGCTCTTTAAGTTTGATTACCCTGTAAAGTTATTTTCCATACTGATTTTACAGAGATGATTTTTACCTTTTTCTTTAATTAAAAGCCTTCTTTTTAAGAACCTGATTGATTTCTCCTTGTTTTAAGATCCAAGGGGGTTTGGATCTGTATTCACCAGGAGTTGGTGAAAGGAAGGAGGGGGGAAGGGTCAATTTCTCCTTATTTAAGATCCAAGGAGTTTGGATCTGTATTCACCAGGGAATTGGTGAGAGAGTTTCTAAAAGCTTCCCAGGGTAGGGAATGGTGGCAGCGGACCAGAACTAAGCTGGTAGTTAAGCTTAGAAGTCCTCATGCAGGCCCCTACATTTCTACCCTAAAGTTCAAAGTGGGGATACAGCCTTGACAGCTACACATCCCCTACCACCCTCAAGCTGGGGGACAGGTGGAAAGGGTGAATAAATCTCTAAAGATTGAACTGTCTAAAGTGTGTAATGAATTAGGAACAAATTGGGACATGGTACTGTTCTGATGAGGATCCAAAGCCGACCAAATCGCATGACTGGATTTAGCCCTTATGAAACACTATTTGGTAGACCTATGCCCGGTTGGGAAAACTTGCTGTACCCCCCAGATTGGGAGACACTTACAGCATTGGCAACCACCACCTGGATGAATAGCTTTAAATACTGGCTGGGCACAGTTCAGGGAGCAGCCACAGCACAACAAGCTGCAGAACAGCAAAAAATAAATCAGGCATTTGACGAAAACAGTGATATCGAACAGTGGCAAATTGGAAGCCATGTTATGGTTAAAGTTGAACCGGCACCCAAGAAAAAAATTCCTAAAGTAGAATGGTCAGGCCCTTGGCCTATTTTGGATAAATTAGGGCCCTCTCTATATTTGGTGGAAATAGAGGAACAGCCTAGATGGAAACATGCCACGCAGTTGAAGGAATAGAAGGGTTAAACATGCATATTACATGTCTGTGCTTATTTTACAGAAAAATACACAGGATAAACAATTAAGGTAAGCACAATCGAAACCTTCCAGATGAATAATGGAAATTTTATAAGCTTTAATCTTCGGACCCCTTCTGCACCCCATTTATTACTGTATTATACCTGGGGTCAGTTAAAGCGATTTGAAATGTCTAGGCCTTACCCTGTCAGACAGTTGAGGGCAAAAGGACAATTTACATGGGGTATTGGAAATGTGATCACCATTTGGTGGAATGACAAAGATACTTCCGTGTGGATACTGGAACAGATTGGAAAACAGCCTTTGTGGATGCTGGGACCAGGAATCTCCTGGGACAATAACACACACACCATTCCTTTGGGAACGAGATTTCTGTTTATAGTCCCCCAAAGTGATCAAATGATACTGCAAATATTGAACCAGGATTACATTGCTGGGGAGCAGTCCAATAGGAAACCACAGTGGGATGAATAAAGATATACTGCAGTCCTACAACCATGCTATTCTAAGATTGTTGCTGCTACTTATATGCCTGCTGCTTTAAAAAAAAATAACTACACATTTACCCATAGGGGTGAGAGGTGAGTGTGGCTTTATATTTCTGCAGGTTATGATGCCAATTTGGACAAGGCTCTTGTTGAGTGTCCTGGTGGTGACCCATAGCGCGAAGGGATTGATTGACGTTACAGAGATCAACTAAACACATTTGGTGACCAGAACCTCTTGGACAGAAACTGTTAACAACGCCACAAGATGGGATGCAGTAAAGCAGGAGCACCCTACCGGAACTGTTTTAAAAGTAGTATGTGAGACTGAAGGAAGGCGCCGAAAGGAAAACATCCTCAGGGTGTCACCCTTTGAGATTTTCATGACTTGGGGGTGGACTGTTGGAAACTGCAGTGAGACTCAATGTGTTCCTGTCCCAACGACGGATTGAAAAAGAACTATGTCTGAGTAAAGAGACAGAGGGGGAATCTGTATGCTGTTGGAAGGTGGATAGTATTGTTAATTATAATCAGGCTATCGTTATCACTGCACTTCCTCACCCAGGTTCCATTAATACTCTTAACCATAGCTCATCACATAAACATGTGCACATACAAAGTAAGAAAAAGAAACGAGCCACTCCAGAGATGGAGCATGCTCTAGTGGCACCAAGGCGAATACTGGAGCAATATCTCACAGGAATGGTGGGATAGGATCTGACTCTGGGGTGTGTTGTCCAAACACATCAACTCGAAACTGACACAATAGACTTGGACTGGTTTCAAGAAGCAGACAACGTTATTAGTTATATAGAGGGAAATGTAACAACATATGGAGATTGGACTGACAGGGTGGAATTTGTTGACTTGCAGAATAAGTGGAGTGCGTCTATTTGCATTCGTAACATTCAAGTAAAAGATACAGGAACATATACTGGGACTTGGTCTATAACCCCAAGCACCAGTAAATGTAACTATCATGTGCAAGTCTATGAAGAGGCCTGTCTAACACCAATCCCAACATCACCTCCTCCCATCCCTCCACACACTGACCCTACTCAGAGGAGTGGATGTCCCACCATGCAGCCATGGCCTAGCTCATGTATCTTCCTACACCCTACTGCAGAATATATGGTAGAAAATGTAGGATGGGTTTATGTGCCACTGACACTTAATTTTGGCAGTATGACCATGCCAAGGCAGTGCCCCAAACCTTATAAAGATTGGTTTAATTCGGAAGTAGAAAGGCAGTTACAATTTTGGAAGGGCACTCAAATGTCCCCACAACATGATAGGGAGAAAAGAGACTTATTAGGAACAGCATTGGGAGGCTCCAGCCTTGGCATGTCCATATGGAATTCTGCAGATATTGAGAATCTTAACTTAAAAATAAATACTTTGGTGAGTGGAACAGGCAAAGCAGTGAAGACAGGGGGAGGTATTAGCGGTCTATTACTAGACCAGCATGCAATCACTATTGATAATATGCATTTGATTGCTCAAGGATTTAGCCACTTGAATGCTACCATTCTGTCTCTTATTAACAGCATACAAAATAATGATGTTTCATTGGCAGTTGCTTGTACGGCTTATGGCAGCAGAATAATTGAAATAGTACAACAAAGTTTGTCGCAATTACAGCTTCAGAATTGGCCACGAATATTAGACCACACAGCCATATTAAACCAAATACAACAACAAGGCATTAATCATATCAAACCAATATCTTTACAATTTGCTAAATTTGATAGAGTTCCACAATGAGACCAAGAGGACAGCAAAAGCGTGTACCTCATGATGGCAGTCCGTCGATGGCTGCAAGAGCCAGTTAAGGTATATTACGCAAATAGTGTGGGAACATTTGTAAATAAGACATACGTACAGAATTATCCTTCCATGCGCTTAGTCACTGAAACTGGCTCAGAAATCAATCAAGCCTGTTGCACTAAACATAATGGATGGTGGCTGTGTGAGTGCTATGCCACAATTGACATTAATTCTACAGGGAAATGTTGGGCTCGATTAGTACAAAAGGAACTGGTTAAGGAGGTGATACGCATCCAGGACTTGGCCTGTGCTATAGGCTATCATAATTTTTCTATTAATGGAAACATTTGCCCTACAAGTGATGCTGGGTTCTGTGTGCCTGTCACCAGCACTATCCAAATAGGAACCCATGCCTTCTGGCCAACAAGCAAAGGTAATACTGTCATAGAAACAATCACTCCACATGAATATTTGCAAGATTTATTGATTGACTTATTCCCCCCAGTGAAACTCTTGCAGTTGGATGTACACGAGTTGGTAGCAAGAACTAAAGAATCATTGATACCAATAACTCAGTTGATCCAGCAGCAATTGACTGAAAGAGAAAACGTAGAAAAAGAGGTAGAAACACCATGGTGGGCAATTCCAGAGGATGTGACCTTACATCCAGTGGTCCGAACCCTTAGCGTAATCTTGATGGGAATCCAGGCACTAACAGTTGTTGCCCTCATGGGAATGTGCTGTTACATGGTACATCAAACTAAGAAATCTAAGCTACAGCGTCGAATGAAGAAAGGGATGGAAATGGGTTAATACTGCTCTGGTATGACCAAATAATTATTTTAAGGAGTAAGGAGTTAAGGTAGTATGTTATGTAACACACAACATATCTATCCATGAATAATCATAGCAGTTATTCACATATATATCCATATATATTCATGTACTCATATACTCGTCCAGTATTAACCTTTATATATTCTCATTTACCAACAAACATATATATTGATATATAGCCATGTAATCATATCCATAGACTTAGATATTTGTATGCTTTAAATATTTATCCTATCCTCACAAAGCCCTCAGGTGACCAACAGGCCATTGAATGTCTTTTAACAACGCTGACACATACACAAACCCCGCACATCGATATCAGGTCCCGGGCCTAACATTCCCAGGCCCACGATAAGGGACTAAAATTAATTGGATGATAAAATCTGTCTATCAGTCGTACGAAGGAATGTGCAGACTGAACGACGGATGGGGCATGAGTGTATGGATGGTAAAATGGGATAACCACATAACAGTGTTTAGCCCACTGGGTTGTCCTCAATCCATACATTATGCTTTTCCGGGACGATGGGTAAACATCCTCCCCTTAAAAAGACAAAAAGTGGGGGAATGTAGTAAGATGAGGCCCTGAAACATAAGCTCTTGTGTCAGAGGCCCAGTCTGAGGCCTGAAGCCTGAACCAAAGTACTTCCAGGCACTGCTAAGCAAAAGCTGGGCTGTGAGCCAGAGGCAGGCCCCGCTCACAGAAGTTGGCAAGAAGAGGGTTGTTAGAAGCAGGTGCTTAACATATAAGTGCTAATAAGAGGAGCTTGTGCCAAGATGGCACCTGGACAGTCTGATACAAGGACACTCCATAGACATAACAAGGAACAGGCAGGTGTATCTTAAAGACAGGGTCAAAAGTACAGCATGATGGATAGATCTGTTTGTCTGAAACAACATGATCAAAGGGGGAGACAGCACCCTAATGAGCCAAGAGGCTGTACCTCAATATGTCAGTAGGGATGAGTAATCTGTCCTGTAACTGTATAAAAGTAGGTCCCGGAGTGCGCATCTTTGTCTGGCCTAGGGGGCAGTGGAAAGTCCCACCACTGACTGAGCCGGTCCATTGCCAGGGGGCACAAATTCATAGTATGTCTTGTAGAGTCTACGGGAAACTATTACTGTGCTTCGTTTGACAATAACCTGTCTCGGGTTCCTTCGTACCTTACTAGAGTCTGTGGTCATTGGGGGTTCTCTCGGGGTCTGCTGTGTCAGCTATCTCCCCAGAGCCGGGACAGCACACAGAGGGAACACGCATGCTGCCGACTGTTATCATCATCGAACAAGAGCAGAGCACCACACTGGTAGCTACTGACAACACCACCCACCCACACAAATACACTAAATTCAAAAGTATTTTGTGTATATTGATGCTAGCCCAGTTTGTTATCTATGTGCTGAGTGCAAGTCTCAATCAATTGTGGCTTCAAATATGTTATTTTTTCTTTTCCTTTTGAATAAAGGTTTTCATCCCCATCCCACCAGTACTGAGTTTAGTATGGAACCAATAGTGCCATCGCACTGAGCCCACACTGGAAGGGGCCCACAATGACTAAATGGGGGCCCATAAATATGTTTGGCGCCAGGCCCACAAAAGGTTAATCCAGCCCTGATGGGGAACCAGGGCTGAGCTACAGCAGGGTGCAGCAAGGCCATAGCCAGGGGAGTGGACGCTGACCGTGCCACAAGTAACATGGCAGCCAAGAATAATGAGTTGCTGCGGAGAGCAAGGTGGGGCCATGGGCAGAGGGCCCAGCACAGGGAGACATTGCTAGACAGGAGGGCTTTGAAGGCTGGACTCAGAAGGGGAACATGAACCCAATGGGAGGGAAGATGCTGGGAAGAAGGGTCCTGCCTTTGCACACCAAGGCAAACCAAACCAGCCAAACAGTGAAGGCTTCAGTCTCACCCCACTGGCTAACCATAAGTCACACAAGCAATTCCCTTAGACACTCCAGTTTCCCACTATCACCACCAGTGCCACTCGTTATGGGGACGAATGGTTATGAAAACCAATACCCCAGTAAACGAAAAAGGTTCTCCTGGTCCCAAAGGACCTAACCCCAGAGCCAGGTCAATATACAAATCAGATCTTACCCACAAATCACGCTGTTGCCAATCCTTTAGAATCTAAAATCTAAAGGTTTATTCATAAAAGGAAAAAGATAGAGATGAGAGTTAGAATTGGTTAAGTGGAGTCAATAACATACAGTAATGGCAAAGTTCTTGGTTCAGGCTTGTAGCAGTGAGGGAATAAACTGCAGGTTCAAATCAAGTCTCTGGAATACATCCCCCGCTGGGATGGGTCATTCACTCCTTTGTTCAGAGCTTCAGTGTGTAGCAAAGTCCCTCCAGGGGCAAGAAGCAGGATTGAAGACAAGATGGAGATGAGGCAGCTGCCTTTTATAGTCTTTTCCAGGTGTAAGGACACCTCTTTGTCCTTACTGTGGAAAATTACAACAACATGGAGTTTGGAGTCACATGGGCCAGTCACATGTCCATGCATAATTCAGTTCTTTACAGGAGGCAGCCATTGCTCACATGCTATCTTAAACATTCTCAGGAAGACTTCTTATGTGGACTGGAGTCTTCCAAGGTTCATTGTCAGTTAAGTGTTTCTTGACTGGGCACTTAATTTGCACATTCCTTTCTCAAGAAGCTGACCAAATGCTTTTCTAAGGCTACTTCAGAATCAAAACACATTGAGATACATGCACATAGCCAATATTCATAACTTCAACTACAAAATGATACACACATACAGATAGTATAATCATAATCAGCAAACCAGAACCTTTCCATAGATGACAACATTTGTACAATATTTGTTTCAAATATATAACAGTGATATGCACCAATGATCTATATGGTCACAGGTTATATTAATAACGTCCCAGGGGTTTGTTCTGCTTTGAGCAAGGGTTGGACTAGATGACCTCCTGAGGTCTCTTTCAACCCTAATCTTCTATGATTCTATGATTCAATAAGCAACAGCACA
This sequence comes from Emys orbicularis, assembly GCF_028017835.1. Taxonomy (NCBI): domain Eukaryota; kingdom Metazoa; phylum Chordata; order Testudines; family Emydidae; genus Emys; species Emys orbicularis. The sequence goes on from NC_088683.1 coordinate 368,005,858, forward strand.
AAGCTTACTGAGGGCAGGGAGGGCCTGTGGCAGGGACAGCCTGAGAAGGAAGCATTCATCTCTCATATGAAGGCTGGGCTTCATTGATCCCTCTTATTTGCTGTTTGGACTGCCCCAGCAGGGGAGAGCCCTTGGACTGAGCTGGCTCTGGGAGGCTGGGCCAAACCACAGGAAGAAGCAGTTGCTGCATAAAAAAATATATTAAGACCTTGCTGTCTGCAGCCACCAGAAGGTATCTCTAAGGGTGCGCAGACACCCTTCACGTTACCTTACCGCATACGGAGAGCTTGGGACATTCGCAGGGAGGTGGTAGGAAGGGCCACCTTACATAGGCAGTGGGTATAATAGGCCAAGGGAGTCCCTCCTCTCCTCCACCAGCCACCCACTGCTCTCGGAGTCCATCCTCTCCTCCACCCAAATCCCTCATTCCCCAAAGCTTCTATTGCCTGCGGAATCTCTCCTGGCCTCCCGTGTTCAAGCCCCCTAAGCTAAGTTGCTCCAGTATCAGCAGGCACGGCAGCAGGAGGAGACGTGCAGCTGGGGGAAGTGTAGGAGCCAGACATCAAACAAAGAACAGAGGCATGAAAATGCCATAGGTGATTAAGGGTATGTCTGCACTAAAAAATGAGGTCAATGTTATTTAAGTCGATCCTCAGCCTCTGATTTAAGTACGTTGGTTTTTTATGTCCCTACTATGCTCATTGTGTCGGCTGAGTGCCTCCTCACTTGCAGGGCTTGCATCGATGCATGGAGCGCTGCACTGTGGGGCTCTATCCCACAGTGCATTTAGTTGAGTGGAATTTTTGGTTGGGCTTGAAATGCCTCATGTGACCAAAACATTTGTGTTAGTGGTTATAGGAACATGGCATTAGTCTCCCATGATGCACTTATTTCTCTCTCTTAATGGGCAGCAGGGTTAAAACTAATAAAAGGAAGTTCTTCTTCACACAGCACACAGTCAACTTGTGGAACTCCTTGCCTGAGGAGGTTGTGAAGGCTAGGACAATAACAGGATTTAAAAGAGAATGGATACATTCATGGAGGTTAAGTCCATCAATAGCTATTATCCAGGATGGGTAAGGAATGGTATCCCTAGTCTCTGTTTGTCAGAGGGTGGAGATGGATGGCAGGAGAGAGATCACTTGATCATTACCTGTTAGGTTCACTCCCTCTGGGGCACCTGGCATTGGCCACTGTCAGTAGACAGGATACTGGGCTGGATGGACCTTTGGTCTGACCCGCTACGGCCGTTCTTATGTTCTCCCTGAAATCAATGGCAAACAAGCCTGGCTTATCTGCACAGATGCCATAGCACGGCAAGCATGGATCACGCGCAGGGGTACACTTTTGTTGTGAGCATTACAAACACCTTATGCTTTATCCTGCAATATTTGCTCAGCCGAAGCAGGAGCTGCCACACAGAACAATGTGATGCCATGCAAGCAACCCTGACAGGCTCTCCATCTTAATCAAACAGGAAATGAAAATTCATAAGTCCCCTGGGCTTTAACAGGAGTGCCGCTGCTTCCTATGTACCTGGCTGATGTGCAGTGGAGTTGGAGGTGCTCTCCAGAGTGGTCACAGCAGAGCACTGTGGACACCCCCTGGAAGCCAATTCATTCAAATCACACAGTGCAGTGTCTACACTATCCGCATGTCGACCCATCGATGTCAAATAAAGTATTTACTTGACTTAACACAGCATCTGTTGACATAACTTGGTAGTGTACCCAGCCCTGAGTGGCACAAAGTCCAAATGTAAGCGGAGGAATGGTCCCGCTATTGTGGGGAACTTTCCTGGTTTCTGCACTACCCTGGGAAAGTGGGCTAGCGAAAGGATCTGGGCCCTCGCTACCACTTCCTTTACCCAGAGGCCTCCCTGCCCTCGAGGACTCCCCTTCCACTCTCCTGTCTGGCAGAGTCCTCATAACCCCAACAAGGCTGGGCCCAGGATTCCTGGGGGCTCAACCCCCAATCCTGCTGTGGTCACCCAGGGCAGGGGCTAGGGTATCCCCACTCTTACATAGGCAGTAAGAGTACCATCTCTGCACTGGGCACCTCCCTGACCCACTGATCATTTCATACAATTTAAAGCAAATACAAGTTGTTTAATTAATAATTTAAAAAAAGAATAAGGAAAAATGGGAAAGGTTAAAGGAAAACACATCACCCTGCTCTGTGGCAGGGAACATCACAAACAGTGTCTCTGGACATCAGGGCACTTCACAGTCTGTTCCTTATAGGTCCCAGGTCTCCTTCTCAGGCCCTGGCTGTGCGGCAGGTATGCTGCGGGTTAGACATTTCCAATGGTGGTGTCCACACACCTCCAGGCTTTGGGTGGTGGAACCCTTCTTCCCAGCATCAGCCCTCCCATCGGGTTAAGATCCCCCTCCCAGTCTGGCCATCTCCCTGGGCTGTCTCTGGTTCCCAGCACAGGATCTGCTCTCTCCCAGCACAGCTTGGGCCCCTGCTTTCTCCTTAGCTCAGCCCCACTTTGTCTGACCAAGGCAATTCCAGCTCACAGGGAGGACGGGACCCCCTTGGCCTCCTGACTCCCTGATTAGCCAGCCCGCCCTGTCAATCAGGCTCAGAGGCTGAGGCTGACTAGGATCATTGGCCTCTCCCCAGTGCTGGGAGCTGGCCAACCAAAACACCCCCACTGAATGTTAGTAAGGGGGCAACACTCCCCTTACACAAAGAAGAACAGAAAGTGAACTAGGCAATAATTAAAGTGCTGTGTCTCCGTCTTTCTCATTTAGATTGGAATATTACAAGACATTTTCATTTTTAGAGTACCGAGAGTAGGCACAGGCTGTTTTCTGTGTTCCTTGCAGACACTTTTCCAGTGGCTTGAGAGACTCTGCATTCACTGAAAACTAAGAAAGAGTCTAGAAAAGCATAGGAAAAAAGCTTCAGAAACATGTACCATCTGCCATACAAACACAGTGCTCTGAAAAGTGGCATTTTTTCAAACAGCCAAAGAAGTGGGCTGTATAGTAGCACAGTTGTCAAATTCTCACAAGAAGGCAAAAGAAGAAAACAGAGTCTATGCTGCAAGAATCACCAATGTACTACTTTCCCTGGCTAAGCAAGGAGGAGCACTGCAGGGGCAAGATGAGAGAGAAGAATCAGCAAACCGTGGAAACTTGCTGGAATTATGGAATTTGTTCCACAATATGATGAAGCCTTCAGAAAATAAATAAACAAATCAATTAAAATTAAAATTAAAGCTGATGCATTACATTTGCTTTTAGTTGAGGCCTTCCAAATAAACTGGACAGCAACAGTATTTTTTCACACACCAGAGGGCTTGTTTACCTTCTTTTCACAGCCTGGCACACACCATGCTCACATAGAGGGTGAGAAGACCCTTTCAGTGAAACTGGGATTCTCTAGTTTAAATTACACGAGATGGACATGCAGAGCTGTAAAAACTCCATGAGAGCACTTATCAGGAGTTTGTTGGGACTGTCAGACCCTCCCGAATGAAGATTTATTGAAGCGTTCAGTTTGTTGAAGAATGGGCAGAAAAGAGATTTTTGTGTTATTGAGGGGAGGAAGAACTCTATTAATGGGCTTACATTTTACAGATCCCTGAGCAGGGAAAGACAGTATAATTTTGGTTTTATACTCCAGTGTGGGGCTGAGTCTGGGAAGCTGGAAAGTTGGCTGATCTTTTTGTTTTTTTGTACTTGGGTGGCTCTCAGGTAGCTCAGCTTGGGTGTGTGGTGCCATCTGGATTTGTGTTGGGTGATAACTGGGTTTCGAGATGATGATCACCAGCAATGCAGTGTGAAAAAAGGCCAGCCCAGCTGCGTGATTGGAAGGGTGCGGCAGTTCCCACGGCTACCAGTGTGAACCTATCACACTCATACCCTCCAGAGCCCAAATTAGGCCCCCAGGCACTTGTGGGAGAAGCATGGGGGAGGGAATGTACCCTGAACAAAAGATCCAGATATAGCAGTTGTTTGATTCCTTTACCACTGGTTTCTCACCCCAGCAGGGCACGCCTGACTAGAATACCACCAGAGTGAAATGGCCCCAGGGCAACACATCAGACAAACTCCGTGTCTGTTCCCTCATAGAATGTGGAACACCATGTGAGATGAACTGCAGGTCATTTTGGCCCTGGGAGTGGTGAAGGAATCTCACAATGAGTGGAGAATTCCCAATGCACTACTTCTGACCCAGGATAGCACAACCCATTTCTGCATCAATTTCTGAAAAAGCAACACAGTATTGACATTTGATGCTTCAACATAGAATCATAGAATATCAGGACTGGAAGGGACCTCAGGAGGTCATCTAATCCAACCCCCTGCTCAAAGCAGGACTAGTTCCCTACTAAATCATCCCAGCCAGGGCTTTGTCGAGCCTGACTTTAAAAACCTCTAAGGAAGGAGATTCCACCACCTCTTTAGGTAACCCATTCCAGTGCTTCACCACCCTCCTAGTGAAATAGTGTTTCCTAATATCCAACCTAGACCTCTCCCACTGCAACTTGAGACTATTGCTCCTTGTTCTGTCACCTGCTACCACTGAGAACAGTCTAGATCCATCCTCTTTGGAACCCCCTTTCAGGTAGTTGATAGATCACGTCATTTGACCTATACAGAGTGGCACTGACTTTTCAGAGACTAATGGATGGGATATTACAATTGCATGGACAGTATGCAGCGTGTGCACTGAAACAATCTATTAAAAATAGGTTTTGGTCCCATATCTTCTGGGAGCATTGCCACACACAGTGCAGTTGGCAGTACATTGCACAGTTTCAATACACAGGTTCCCCTAACAATCTGAGCCCTTATTATCGGCCAATCATTCTCCACTCCCGTGGGAGGCTCTCAAGCTGAAGTTCTCCAGGGTCTATTTTCTGCTCTTCTCACTGCTCACAGAGCCAAGGGAATTGTCCGGGAGTCCTGGCCAATCTGAGAGTCTGCAGGGACTGTTCAGTTGAATCATAAAAGTTGCTGTCTGACATGCCGAGTGTCAGGCATGTGAGATTCATGCACTGATTAGCACCCTCTGTTGAACAGGATTTTGGTAAGTTTCTTGTTTCTGCATTAAAATTAGTGTTAAGGGCTCAGGAAAAGTTCCAGGTTCAAGTCAGGGACCATCTGGGCAGGAATTTATGTGCACGGTGACTTGAAATGTTTTGTAGTGTCAGAAACATGAGTAGATTTGTCTGGTAAAATTGGACCTACAGATGTATTGGAAATAGTGCCCATCTTTAAAAAAGGGAAGAAGGAGGATCCGGGGAACTACAGGCCAGTCAGCCTCACCTCAGTCCCTGGAAAAATCATGGAGCAGGTCCTCAAGGAATCAATTATGAAACACTTAGAGGAGAGGAAAGTGATCAGGAACAGTCAGCATGGATTCACCAAGGGGAAGTCGTGCCTGACTAACCTAATTGCCTTCTATGAGGAGATAACTGGCTCTGTGGATGAGGGGAAAGCAGTGGATGTGTTATTCCTTGACTTTAGCAAAGCTTTTGATACGGTCTCCCACAGTATTCTTGCCGCCAAGTTAAAGAAGTATGGGCTCGATGAATGGACTGTAAGGTGGATAGAAAGCTGGCTAGATCGTCGGGCTCAACGGGTAGTGATCAATGGCTCCATGTCTAGTTGGCAGCCGGTTTCAAGCGGAGTGCCCCAAGGGTCGGTCCTGGGGCCGGTTTTGTTTAATATCTTTATTAATGATCTGGAGGATGGTGTGGACTGCACTCTCAGCAAGTTTGCAGATGACACTAAACTGGGAGGCGTGGTAGATACACTAGAGGGTAGGGATCGGATACAGAGGGACCTAGACAAATTAGAGGATTGGGAAAAAAAAAACCTGATGAGGTTCAACAAGGACAAGTGCAGAGTCCTGCACTTAGGACGGAAGAATCCCATGCACTGCTACAGACTAGGGACCGAATGGCTAGGTAGCAGTTCTGCAGAAAAGGACCTAGGGGTCACAGTGGACGAGAAGCTGGATATGAGTCAACAGTGTGCTCTTGTTGCCAAGAAGGCTAACGGCATTTTGGCCTGTATAAGTAGGGGCATTGCCAGCAGATCGAGGAACGTGATCGTTCCCCTTTATTCGACATTGGTGAGGCCTCATCTGGAGTACTGTGTCCAGTTTTGGGCCCCACACTACAAGAAGGATGTGGAAAAATTGGAAAGAGTCCAGCGGAGGGCAACAAAAATGATTAGGGGTCTGGAGCACATGACTTATGAGGAGAGGCTGAGGGAACTGGGATTGTTTAGTCTCCAGAAGAGAAGAATGAGGGGGGATTTGATAGCTGCACAGTGTGTGGAGAGGAGTGGGGACGTGCAGTCTCTATATCCAGATCACAGTGGCACGGAGTCCTGAATCCAGGTGAAATTGGGAATGAACATCCTGCCTAATGCACAGACCAAAGAGGCATCAGAAGTCCTCCTAGGACCTGGGGAGGGGGGGAGGGGTGTCTCAGACTGTAACGTAGCGTAGACCACATTGTGCCAGATAGTGTCTGACACCATCCCCCACCTCGACCATCCCTCCTCCCGTGAGGAGCCCCACTACAGCCTCGTGGTAATGTCAGCAATTGCCAACATGGAAAAGCAGCCTCAGGAAGGGGTGTCTGGGTTTCTAGCAGGCTGAAATACGTTAAAGCTTTTTGTCTTTTTGAGGAAGATTTACTGACACTGCCTATTTTTAGTATCCACGTCCTCTCTCCCTCCCACCGGGTCTGTCCCTCTCTCCTTCCCTGCTCAAGCTAAGCAGCTGCTGGGGTTCCCTTCGCTCCTGGAAAGGCTGTTCTGGCTGATCTCTCCCTTTACCCGAGTGCAGGCAGGCACTGAGTTTAACCTCGTCTGAGGAGGTGTTTCTGTGAGCTATTGCCGTGGTATCTGGCAGCTGGGTGAGGGGTATCGCTGTGTGGCAGGGCTGGAAGTTCTTTGGATGGGGTGCCTACATGGACAAAGAGCCAGTACTTGGGGTTATGGAGGCAGGAAGTGGGGTGTACATGGACAGGTGGGCAGCACTGGGGGTTTTGGAGCAGGCAGGCATTGTACACCGATAAGTAGGCAGTGCTGGGGCTTCTGGGGGCAGGCATGGGGTGTACATGGACTGGCAGATAAACGCTGGGGGGTTGGGGGGCAGGGAGCAGCATGTACACGGACAGGAAATCAGTACTGGGGGTTGTGGGGAAGGCAGGGAGGTGTACACAGAGAAGCAGGCAGTGCTGGAGGTTGTGGGGATAGGGAGGGAGGTGTACACTGAGAAGCAGGCAGAATTGAGGGTTGTGGGGATAAACAGGGGGTCTACAGGGACAGGTAATGTTCCCCTTTTCCCCTATGCAGGCAGACACTGAGTTTAACCTCGTCTGAGGAGATATTTCTGTGAGCTGCCTCTGCGTGGTCTTCCTCCTGTTTTTGGTTTGGGGTGAATGGCAGCACTGTGTGCCACAGCTGGAAGTTGTGTGTGTGTGGGAGGGGTGGGGGGTTGGAGACCTACATTGACAAGTAGCCAGCACTCGGAGTTATGGAGGAAGGAAGCAGGGTGTACATGGGCAGTTGGGCAGAGTTAGGATATAGATATTTAGGCCTGTTTGCAAAGGCCTATACTTTAAGAATGTAGGTGTATTTTTATTTCTTAGCTAGTTATAGAGGTATAAAAGAAAAAAAGAAAATTACTGTTTGTCTGTGTAAGGGCCTTTTTTTACTGTAACGGTCTGAGGCCCTGGCTTTAGGCTAAGGCCTTTGGCTAAGCAGCAGAGGCAGCCATAAGCTGGAAAGTGTACAGTTACATTTTTACATTCCAAACTAGTCACATTGAAATAAGGTGCTATTGGGCTGTTAGGAATACAATTCTGTTCTAATATTTTTATTACCTTCAGAGAAAGGGAAAAGCCTAGAAGATGTAAAAGAAAACTTAGTTTAATAGCATCCTGTCTGGAAAAAACTCATTTATCAATAGCTGGAATGTAAAACCCTCATTTCTGTATTGTTCTATCACTGTAGTCTCCACTTCCTTATTGTTTGTCTGTATAATCTCTTCCTGGTTCTGTGATTGTTTCTGTCTGCTGTATCGTTATTTTGTTGGGTGTAAACCAATTAAGGTGGTGGGATATAATTGGTTAAATAACTATGTTACAATGTGTTAGGATTGGTTAGTTAAATTTCAGTAAAATAATTGGTTAAGGTATAGCTAAGCAGAACTCAAGTTTTACTATATAGTCTGCAGTCAATCAGGAAGTAAGGGGGGGAATGGGAGCAGGAACTGGGAACAGGGACACAGGCAAGGCTCTGTTATATCAGAGCTGGGAAGGGGGACACTGAGGAAGGAAACTGGAATCATGCTTGCTAAAAGTTCACCCCCAAAAAATCGAATTGTTTGCACCTTCCGACTTCGCGTATTGTTGCTCTTTGTTCATGCGAGAAGGACCAGGGAAGTGAGAGGGTGAAGGAATAAGCCCCCTAACATCTTGGTGCCATTGACTCAGATGCATCGCATCGGATAGGTGAGTGGCAGCCTGTAAGTCCCCCTCTACAACAGTCCACGCAGCTGCTTGGAGGGGGTATAGCGAACTCTCGTGATGGTAGTTGTGGGTTTTGGCAAGCCAGGGTAAAGGATTTTTTGGATAAATGGATAAGGAAGAACCAGGGCCCATACCAGGTGCAGGGGTCAGCCTGGGATGAGAATAAAAAGGAAATGGGGGCAGTGTTAGGGGACCCAGTGGGATGGGGGCGGCTAAGGAGCCCACCCTCCTTTGGTATATAGGTAGTGAAAGAAGGTCCCTGCCCATTGAAACTAAATGCTTTCCAGGGAAAGGAGGCACTTCAGTCCACTTGTGAGAGGTTTGAAGGAAGGGCAGCATTATGGGAAGCTGCCAGTAATCTTTCAAGTTTGGTGCTGCTTCAGCAAGGGCTGCTGAAGGGTTGTAAATAAATTAGGGGAGGTTAAAAATAATCTGGCACAACAGGGATTAGAGTCAGAAGCAGAGTTAACAGACCACCTTTAGAGACAGGAGCTGGGACTTGGTCGTGGGGGAGTGGAGGAAATAAGAAAAGGTTTCAAAGTGAAAAATGGCAGGGTTTGCAGGAGCAGGTAACAACCCCCACTCTTTTCCCAGAGCCAGGCTGAGAACCTGGGGGTGAGGGTCCCCAACTCTTTCAACCCGGGAAGCCTACTCTTGGTGCAAAGTTAGCTATATCCTTTTCTTCTTTTCCTTCTTCTCTCTCAGTTTACTTAATTTGCTGCCCGTAGCCTGTACTTTAAACTGACCTCACATGCTTAATTGGTTTATTTCTACCTCTTCCCCCTCTGCTCCCTCCGCCTTTCCACACTTCTGTTTTTCTACAGTTTTAATGGAGGGGACTTTGAATACTTATGTGAAATCTTTTTGTTTTTTTGTTTAGTTTTGTATAAAGGGCTGCTGTAGTCCCCTGGAATTTTTGGAGTAACAGATCCATGGGCAACCATGAAAACAAATTTTTTACTGCCTTTTAAACAGTCTCAAGGTAAAGACAGCACAGGTTAAGGCAGCTGTGTGGCAATAATTGTACTTGGTGGCTACGTTGTTACAAACAAATTGCACTGCCTTAAAAAACTAAATGTAGGAGTGAGTAATTTAAAAAAGTAAGTAAAAAGTTACAAATACCTTTTGCATGAATTAATAATACAAAGTTTGGAGTAAAGTAAACATTTGGGAGTTATGCAAATGGTACAGGTAACAGTTGTGGTGTTACAAGAAGCAAGTTTTCGGTTTAATAATAAAACCCAATTATATAAATGTAACTGTATGTGCAACTCTGTGCAGTCACATTGAATGGAAGCTGAGGGTAAGCAGGGTGTGTACACAGAATCGGAAAGAACTGAGGGTTGTGGGGACAGCCAGTTGGTATATACATGCCAGGTGAGAAGTACTGCTGAAATTAAAGTTTTCTTTCTAATTGTTGGTCCAAGGCCAGTGTTGGGAACTTTCCTGGCCCTGAGTGCATTTGTGCTGGTCTATGGGTCTCCTTGCCCTGGCAAGCCACAGAACTGCAGCCTGGGTGTCACAACGTTTACTCAGTTTTATTTCCAACTGTTGTTGATGCTGTGTAACTTCAGGCATTACACCGGTAGAAAGAACAATTGATTGTTGTGTGACACTGCAGCCCCTATGTTTCATAATGATATTATTATGATGTGATTATAGCATATTTATGAAAATTTTCATGTAAGATGTGTCTTGTAAGATGTCATTGGAAAAGTTATGATGTTCTGAATATGATTATCCTATTTGTATGCATGTATCGTTTGTGTACCTGAAGTCATGAATATTGACTACGTATCTGTTTTTCAATTGTAATTACACCTTTGTAATGCCCACTAGAAAAGTTGGTTTCAGTCTAGACAGGTGGTTGGGAGGGGTCTATTCAGGGAAATGTGCCAATAGGGAAGACAATAGGCCTTAGGAAGCTTCCTGACAATGCTCCAGACAGCTTATAAGTAATAGATGCTATGACTCTACAAGGGCATGTGACTAGGCCACATAGTTCTGCACTCTGTTTTGCAGAGTTGCTTCCCAGAGCAGTTTGTGGGAAAGGTACCAAGTTTTGAAAGAAAGGGTTCCCGCTATATGCTAAAGCTAAAATCAGGGATTGACATCATCGCTGGTTCTTCACTCTCCACACAAGAGGATGGGAAACACCTGAGGAAATAAGCCTGACTGAGGGGAAGTGCTGGACCCCGGCCAAAGGGATTTCTAACCTGTATGGAAAACTGAGAAACCACAGGTGTAATTGACAAATTTGTTTGATGTTTTAATCTAAACTCAGGATGCCGTTAAGTGAAGTGTCTGAGGAGGGTGGTGGAATATCAGGTTGGTTAGCAAAAGTGTGCACTGTGCTCCCCACATTCAGGGAGGGACAAACCAGGAAAGAAATTCATACTGGTTGGAGTCTGGACCAGGTCAAGCCGGTACAGCTCTGGAGTCCTAGGCTGGGAGCTGGTGGTTATTTTGGCTGTAACCATTCTGTTGTTGGTCCATGCAGAGGCTGGTCAGAGAGCCTGTATGTAACTGCAGCTGGGTATGTCCCTGCCTGTGGCAACGCTGGTGGAGGTGTAGGACTGGGAGTGGATCTTTAGCAGGTCACAACAGCACATTGAGAGAGGGAGCTCAGGCTGATGAGTCAGAGGGCTCGGTGGAACCCCAGCTCCAGGTGGCACTAGGGATAAACCTGTCACAGTTTTCTCCTCACCTTTTCAAATTTCCCATTATACTCTGACCCCCCTCTGCATACTCTCCTTCCACATCCCAGGCTGCCCCAATTCCAACAGCACGCTGGTCACCAGTGTCTGCCCTGTGCTCCCCACTAATACTTGGATCCGTCAATCTCAGGTACATCCCACACTCCCCAGAACTCTTCCTCTGCAGGGGGTGAGGTGCCTCCTGTCACACCTGCTCCCTTGGCTGAGGTGTAATCATTGAATGTGTCTCACCAGTCGGTGAGATATATCACACACGAGTGGCAAATGCCAAGGCAGGCAGCTATATGGCTTCTCTTGTTACATACATAGAAACCATGTGACAAACACAGATTCTGCAGAAGAAGGTTTAAGACACCAAGCAGTAGACTGATGGGGGCGGGAGGGTGACTTGACCACGATGATGCTGTCACCCTAATGCCTAACACCTAGAGATTGGCTTGTGCCCTGAAACACATGGGCATATGGGCTTTCCAAAATATTTATTTAGCTGTAAGAATTATGACTGGATAGTATCACTATGCATGTTAATGTCCAAATTCTTCCTGATTCTTGCTTAAATCATGGCCTCAACTACTTATCAGCCAGTCAGTATTTCAGATTGTGAATTTCCCATATTTTACTGTAATTGAATACCCTCTTGGTCTTGTGTTATAAGACAGGGGAACACATTCTCAATATAATCTGTACCAGTCAGTATTTTACAGACTTTTCTCATGTCGCCTCTAATTCATGTGCTTTGTAAGGTAACATTCCCAGTGTTTTCAAACTCTCTCTATGAGAGTTTCCAAGGGCCCTTGAACATTCTCCTTGCCCTTGCCTCAACGCCTCTAGCACTGCAATATACTGTGTGAGAAGGGTGCCCAGTACTACACAGAGGAGTCCAGAGGAGCGTGAAATATTGACTTGATTGATCTCATGGCATTGTAATTTCTGCACTATTTCCCACCCCACTGCTCCAGGATACCAGTGATTTTCTTAGTATTTTTTTCTGTGCTTGTACTGTGGTTAGAGTTTCCCAGAGCTGTGTACCATGACACCTAGATCCCTGTCCTGGGCTCGTACATTTAAATTAGAACCTTGTTAGGTGTTTCAGGAATTCAAGCGTTTCCCTCCAATGGACAAACACATTGCAGTTAGTGACACCAAAGTTCATCTGCCAGCATTTTGCCCATTCACTGATTTGGTTAGCTCCCTCTAAGGACTTTTCTGCAGTTGACTATGGCCAAAATAATGTGGTGCCATCTGTAAATCTTCCACCTCGCTGGTTAACCCCCTTTCTAGATTTTTTATAACTATGTGTTATAAACTGTGCAACCCCCCTCACTGTGCTTCTCTCCCTTCACAGGAACCTTAAGTATTTTTGAGACTGATTGACGCATCAGCTACCTCATGGCAGATTTCAACTTCACCCCCTACGACTCTTCAATATTAATCCTAACTGGCATCCCTAACCTGGAAGATGCCCACATCTGGATTTCCATCCCTTTCTTTATGGTCTACATTATGGCCCTGTTGGGAAATATCACAGTTCTGTTTGTTGTAGGCAAAGAGCAGACCCTGCACAAGCCGATGTATCTGCTGCTCTGCATGCTGGCACTCGCAGACATTGGCACATCTACCTCCTTCGTGCCAAAGGCACTGTGTATATTTTGGTTTAATTTGACAAGCATTACTGTGAAGGGTTGCCTCACCCAGATGTTCTTCTTTCATGCATTTTCTACAATGCACTCAGCTGTCCTAGTGACAATGGCCTTTGATCGCTACGTTGCCATATGTAACCCTCTGAGATATACCACCATCCTCACCAACGCACGAATAGCTAAGCTAGGGCTACTTGGTATGATAAGAGCTGTTCTCTTCATCCTGCCTATGCCCTTGCTTGTGAGCAGGCAGCCATTGTGTGCCAACCGCATTATCCCCCACACATACTGTGACCACATAGCTGTGGCAAAGATTTTGTGTGGGGACATCACAGGCAGCAGAATGTATGGCTTGGTGTTGGCGTTTTTAATCATTGGGTTCGACGTGACGCTCATTGGCTTGTCCTATGGTCTGATCATCAGGACTGTCCTCAGACTCTCCTCCCAGGAAGCCAACCAGAAAGCCCTCAACACCTGCACAGCCCACATCTGTGCGCTACTGATGGCTTATCCTGTTGGACTCTTCTCCACACTGGCACACCGGTTTGGTCAGGACATGGCTCTGCATGTTCACATAATCTTGTCCAACCTCCATTACCTCATTCCCCCCATGCTCAACCCTATCATTTATGGGGTCAAAACCAAAGAGCTTCGTGACAAAGTGGTCAAAAACATTTGCAGAATGCACTCACCACATGCTACTGACTTTAAACCTGAGTGACAAGAGAGGGTTTTGGAAATGCAGTATGTTACCCTTTTTTGAGGGGTGTTTACCCCAAATGTGATCAAACAAATCACAACCATATGATGTTCACTGTCCACAACGTATTAATAAAATAGAACACCACATAGTTAAGGGTTGATTAGAAAGCAGGCTTTTAGATGCAAGGTGAAAATCTAGCAGGCAGTTTATGCTAATTGCAATGGGAGGAGTGCACAGACAAGGAAATAAGTGAGAAAGAGAGAAGGTAAATGGATGAAAACCTTAAGTCTGGACACCTCTGATACTAGACGTTAATAGAAAGTAAGTAAAAGCGATGACCCAGTGGGGGTCATTATGACCTCTGTGTTTTGTAGAAGTTATAAAAGATTAAGAACATAAAAATTGCCTGTCTGGGTGAGACCAAAGGTTCATTTAGCCCAGAGGCAATGAACAGAAGAGGTAAACATCAAGTGATTCATCTCCTGTTGCTCATTCTCAGCTTTGGGCAAACAGAGGCTAGGGACTCCATTCGTGCCCATTCTGGCTAATAGGCATTGATGGACCTATCCTCCATGAACTTATCTATTTCTTTTTGAACCCTGTTTTATTCTTGGCCTTCATAAGATCCTATGGCAAGGAGGTCTGCAGGTTGACTGTGAGTTGTGTGAGGAAATACTTCCTTTTATTTATTTTAAACCTGCTGCCTATTAATTTCATTTGGTGACCCTTAGTTCTAATGTTATGAGAAGTAATAAACACTTTCTTATCTACTTTCTCTACACCTGTCATGATTTTATAGACCTCAATCATATCTCCCCTTAGACATCTCTTTTCCAAGCTGAAAAGTCCCAGTCTTATTAATCTCTCCTCATACGGAAGCCTTTCCATACTCCTAATCATTTTTGTTGCCTTTTCTGAAACTTTTCCAATTCCAATATAGCTTTTTGAGATGGGGTGACCACATCTGCACACGATATTCAAGATAGATTTATATAGTGGCAACACGATATTTTCTGTCCTATTATCTATCCCTTTCTTAATTATTCCCAGCATTCTGTTAGATTTTTTGACTGCTGCTGCAAACTGAGTGGATGTTTTCAGAGAACTATCCACAGTGACTCCAAGATCTCTTTCTTGAGTGGTAACAGTTAATTTAGACCCCATCATTTTATAGGTATTGTTGGGATTATGCTTTCCAGTGTGCATTACTTTGCATTTATCAGCATTAAATTTCATCTGCCATTTTGTTACCCAGTCACCCAGTTTTGAGAGATCCCTTTGTAGCTCTTTGCAGGCTGCATGGGTCTTAAGTATCTTTAGTAGTTTTGTATCATCTGCAAATTTTGCCACCTCACTGTTTACCCTTTTCCCAGATCCTTTATGAATACGTTTAATAGGACCAGTCCCAGAATAGACCCCTGGGAGACACCACTAATTACCTCTCTACATTCTGAAAACCAACCATTTAAACCTACCCTTTGTTTCCTATCTTTTAACTAGTTACCAATCCATGAGAACACCTTCCCTCTTATCGCGTAGCAGCTTACTTTGCGTAAGAGCCTTTGGTGAGGGACTATGTCAAAGGCTTTCTGAAAATCTAAGTACACTATATCCACTGGTGTCAAGTATCCAGCTTCCTTTTACAGACTAATATCAGACTGTTTCCCTAGCCAATTGCTCTGGCATAGTTCAGAAGCCAGGAAAGTTCCCCACAATAGCTCCCCATTATATTAGGGACCTGGGACAAACTGATGGGTTTAATTCTACTGACATGTAAAGAGACATGTAACTTGAGAGATCTTCATATAAATGATAAAAGCTGAAATGTGTAATATTGAGGAGCACACTTTCTGCCTAAGGCGAATGTAACATCACTGCATGAGATGGCTTCCCAGAGACTAGTATCCTATAAAACCTTCTTCCAGTGCTATTTTATTATGGGTGTTGAGTAGTAAACCTGACATTGTTTATTTTGCCTTTTGAACATATTTCTTAATAAATGGTCAAGGAATTGACTACACATTTTATCAACCACCAGTATGAATTACTTCTTCCTGTCTGAGGGCTTTTCCCTTCACCCTCTCCCCTGGTTCTTGTCACACAGACAGAGAGCAGACCAGACGTCCAGAATGCAGACAATATGATGCTTATTGGGGTTAGTTTCCAAGCCAGCATATTCCAAAGCCCTTCACACCAGTCGGGCTTATCTCTATACACCGATAGAGTCTGTTCCCCAAGGTTCCATTCCCAGCTCTGATGATGCAGAGCCTTTACCCCCTGTCTCCCTTCCCACTTCTGACACGACAGAGCCTTTACCCTGTGTCCCCGTTCCCCATTTCCCATTTCCCTGTTCCTTACTCCCAATTCCTATTCCGCAGTCTCATTTCCCATTCCTGCCTCCTCCTCCTTTGCAGGCCCAAATACACATGCACTGCACACCCCTAGTCACAACCCTTACAACTTATGATCCTGTTCCATTCTGGAGATTCATGATATGGGGTCTTTGTCCCACCTCTTATATACTCCATGGGAGGTGTAAGGAGTGAGGTTGTGTTCTGGCCAAGGCCAAGCTTTTCTTTGGCATTTAGTGTTTCTTATCCCTCCCCACCCCCAGCCCTCCTTCCTCTCCTAACTGGCTGCTTGACCTTGCCTTGAGAGTTCAGGGAGTCTTCGAGTGTGCGCTTCTATATGACAGTCCCACCATTCCCAGTAACACTTTATTTCCCTCTCTTATGTCTTCTCACCCAATCTGCTTGTGGGCAGATGTAAAACACAGTCTCTTTCTCCTATGTTTACACCTATTGCTATAAGATTTAAGAGTATCCAGAGTATCAAAAATTTGGACCCACAATTTTATCTCAGGCTAACATTTCCTCTCAGGTTAGTTTTGTTTTTCGCATTGTGCTCCAAAGAAAGATTCTGGAAACGGTAAATTTGGTTTGAAAACTGCAAAAACCCAGAGACAAAGACCTATTCAAAGCAGCAGTATTACTTCCAAAAGCCACTGAACTTGTAGCTACATTTCAAATGGGGTTCAAAGAAGCCAAAGATTTAGCAAGTAATTTATCAGGAAAATGGGGCAGTCTGAAGAGAAGTGCTTGAGAAAGGCAAAAAGGCAGTGGAGCAGCTCCTTTTGTGGCAGACCAGGGAGGAGAGCAGATCTGCTACCGGCAGCTCCAGGGGAGATGAGCTGAGGGAAGGTAGAATCTCCCCCTTGGTTACCTAGGGAAATGGTGGAATCTCCATCCTAACAGGTTTTGTTCCAGCCCGGCTTGACAAAGCGCTGGCTGGGATGATTTAGTTAAGGTTGGTCCTGCTTTGAGCAGGCAGTTGGACTAGATGACCGCCTGAGGTCTCTTTCAACCCTAATCTTCTATGATTCTATGACTTAATGAACAACAGCCCAAAGATCACTTACTGAGGGCAGGGAGGTCCTGTAGCAGGGACAGCTTGAGAAGGAAGCATTCATCTCTCATATGCATGTTGGGCTTAATTGATGCCTCTTATTTGCAGTTTGGACTACCACAGGAAGAGGCAGTTGCTGAACAAAAAAAGAGAGAAAGAGCTTGCTGTCTGCAGCAACCAGAAGGTGTCTCTTAGGGTGATCAGACACCCTTCCTGTTACCTTACCGCAAGACGGAGATCATTGGTAGGGAGGTGGTAAGAAGTGGCCGCGGAAGGGCCACCTTACAAAGGCACTGGGTATAATAGGACAAGGGAGTCTAAACTTCCATTTTGGTGCTGACCCAAATGCCACATTTGAAAGTGTGGACGCCTCGACTGTCATGGCCACACATTCTCTACGCCCCTGATGCACCTCCCCTCTTTTCATCCATGGCTCCACCTCTGCTCCACCTCTTTCTGTCCCTGCTATGCCTGGTCACCATGGCCTTTGCTGAATCCCGACTTCCTCCTCTCCTCCAACCCCTCCTCCGTGAGCCCCCTCTCTGTCACTCACTGAATCCCTCCTCTCTTTCACTCACCTACCCTGTGCCCCCCGCCACATGCTGAGTCTCTCCTCTCCTCCACCTGAATCCCTCATCCCCCAAAGCCTCTACTGCCTGTGGCATCTCTGTTTAATAGAGAACCACATTTAATAGTGACCCATTGTGATGGGTTGGATCACAGAAACCCCCTTGAAAACTGACAACTGATGTGCCAAGATTACTTCTCCCCCTGCTTTCCCTGCCAGCTTGGGACTCCAGCACCCTTTCTTGTTGAGCCAGGCACGCCAGTCCACTTCAGCACGGACCCAGGGTCTGAACCACATGCCCAAAGCTGCAGACTTAACTGAAAGCAACTTAAATACAAGTTCCTGTATTTAACACTCAGTTGCCCAACTCCCATTGGGGTCTAACCCCCCCCCCCAAATCCATTTTACCCTGTATAAAACTTATACAGGGTAAACTCATAAATTGTTTGCCCTCTATAACACTGAGAGAGAGAGAGAGAGAGATGCACAGCTGTTTGCCCCCCACACCCCAGGTATTAATATATACTCTGTGTTAATTAATAGGATTTAAATCGTTCCAAGTAGTAGCAGACAGAACAAAGTGGATTACCAAGCAAAATAAAATAGAACATGCAAGTCTATGTCTAAAAAAACTCAATACAGATAAAAACCTCACCCAGTAAGCTTCCTTTTACAGACTAGTCTCCTTCTAGTCTGCGTCCAGCAATCACTCACACCCCCTGTAGTTATTGTCCTTTGTTCCAGGTTCTTTCAGGTATCCTTGGGGGTGGAGAAGTTATCTCTTAAGCCAGCTGAAGACAAAATGGAGGGGGCTCCTCGGGGTTTAAATAGACTTTATCCTGTGGGTGGACACCTCTCCCTCCCCCTGTGTAGAATCCCAACTACAATATGGAGTTTTGGAGTCACATAGGCTAGTCACATTTCGATGCATGACTCAGAACTTACAGATAGCAGCTATGGTTCACATGCTACTTTGAACATCCCCAAGTAGACTTCTTATGTGGATTGGAGCCTTCCAAGATCCATTGTTTGTTAAGTGATTCTTGACTGGACATTAATTTGCACATTTCTGTCTCAAGAAACTGATGTGACAGACCCAGACCAGTGGGGTACAGGAGTCTGGTAGAGGGCAAATATACTGGTCACTGGATGAGTAGTTTTCTGTTCCCTGAGTGATCAGAGCAGGGGCTGCACTAGTGTAATCAGGAACCTGCTAGAACCAGTTAAGACAGGCAGGATAATTAAGACACTTGGAGCCAATTAAGAAACTACTAGAATCAATTAGGACAGGCTAGCTAATCAGGGCACCTGAGTTTAAAAAGGACCTCACTTCAGTTTGTGATGTGCATGTGAGGAGCTGGGAGCAAGAGGCACAAGGAGCTGAGAGTGATATTGCTGCAAGACTGAGGAGTACAAGCATTATCAAACACCAGGAGAAAGGTCCTGTGGTGAGGATAAGGAGGGTGTTGGGAGCAGGCCATGGGGAAGTAGCCCAGGGAGTTGTAGCTCATAGACTCATAGACTTTAAGGTCAGAGGGGACCATTATGATCATCTAGTCTGACCTCCCGCATGATGCAGGCCACAAAAGCTGGCCCACCCACTCCTGGAATAATTCTCTCCCTTGACTCAGATGTTGAAGTCCCCAAATCGTGATTTAAAGACTTCAAGTCACAGAGAATCCTCCAGCCAGCGACCCCTGCCCCATGCTGCGGAGGAAGGCGAAAAACCTCCAGGGCCTCTGCCAATCTACCCTGGAGGAAAATTCCTTCCCGACCCCAAATATGGCGATCAGCTTAACCCCAAGCATGCGGGCAAGATTCTCCAGCCAGTCCCTCCGGAAAAAGTTCACTGTAGTAACTTTTAATATCCCATCATTGACCATTGTTACTAATTACCAGCTATGGCACGTTATTGATCTATTGACTAAAATCATGTTATCCCATCAAACCATCCCCTCCATAAACTTATCAAGCTTAATCTTAAAGCCAGAGAGGTCTTTCGCCCCCACTATTTCCCTCGGAAGGCTGTTCCAGAACTTCACCCCTCTGATGGTTAGAAACCTTCATCTAATTTCAAGCCTAAACTTCCCGACGGCCAGTTTATATCCATTTGTTTTCGTGTCCACATTAGTACTGAGCTGAAATAATTCCTCTCCCTCCCTGGTATTTATCCCTCTGATATACTTAAAGAGAGCAATCATATCCCCCCTCAGCCTTCTTTTGGTTAAGGTAAACAAACCGAGCTCCTCGAGTCTCCTTTCATACGACAGGTTTTCCATTCCTCGGATCATCCTAGTGGCCCTTCTCTGTACCCGTTCCAGTTTGAGTTCATCCTTTTTAAACATGGGAGACCAGAACTGCACGCAGTACTCCAAATGTGGTCTTACCAGTGCCTTGTACAACGGAACCAGCACCTCCTTATCCCTACTAGAAATACCTCGCCTAATGCATCCCAAGACCGCATTAGCTTTTTTCACGGCCACGTCACATTGCCGACTCATAGTCATCCTGCGGTCAACCAAGACTCCGAGGTCCTTCTCCTCTTCCGTTACTTCCAACCAATGCGTCCCCAGCTTATAACTAAAATTCTTGTTACTCATCCCTAAATGCATCACCTTTCACTTCTCACTATTAAATTTCATCCTATTACTATTACTCCAGTTTACAAGGTCATCCAAATCTCCCTGCAGAATATCTCGATCCTTTTCCAAATTTGCAGTACCTCCCAACTTTGTGTCATCCGCAAACTTTATCAGCCCACTCTTACATTTTGTTCCGAGGTCAGTAATAAATAGATTAAATAAAATCGGACCCAAAACCGAACCTTGAGGAACTCCGCTGGTAACTCCCCTCCAACCTGACAGTTCACCTTTCAGTATGACCCGCTGCAGTCTCCCCTTTAACCAGTTCTTTATCCACCTCTGCATTTTTATATCGATCCCCATCTTTTCCAATTTAACCAATAATTCCTCATGCGGTACCGTATCCAACGCTTTACTGAAATCGACGTATATTAGATCCACCGCATTTCCTTTATCTAAAAAATCTGTTACTTTCTCAAAGAAGGAGATCAGGTTGGTTTGGCACGATCTACATTTCGTAAAACCGTGTTGTGATTTGTCCCAATTGCCATTGACCTCAAGGTCCTTAACTACTTTCTCCTTCAAGATTTTTTCCAATACCTTGCATATTACAGATGTTAAACTAACAGGCCTGTAGTTACCCGGTTCACTTTTTTTCCCCTTCTTGAAAATAGGAACCACATTAGCTATTCTCCAGTCAAACGGTACCACCCCCGATTTTACAGATTCATTAAAAATTATCGCTAACGGGCTTGCAATTTCTTGCGCCAGTTCCTTTAATATTCTCAGATGAAGATCATCCGGTCCACCCAATTTAGTCCCGTTAAGCGGTTCGAGTTTGGCTTCTACCTCAGATACGGTAATGTCAATCCCCCGTCCTATATTCCCATCCGTCACGCTGCCACTATCCCTAAGCCCTTCATTAGCCTCATTAAAGACCGATGCAAAGTATTCGTTTAGATATTGTGCCATGCCTAGATTATCCTTAATCTCCACTCCATCTACAGTCTTCAGCGGTCCCACTTCTTCTTTCTTTATTTTCTTCCTATTTATATGGCTATAAAACCTCTTACTATTGGTTTTAATTCCCCTCGCAAGGTCCAACTCTACACGGCTTTTGGCCTTTCTCACTCCATCTCTACATGCTCTGACCTCAGTAAGGTAGGTTTCTTTGCTGATCCCTCCCATCTTCCACTCCTTGTACGCTCTCTGTTTTTTCTTAATCACCCCTCTGAGACGCTCGCTCATCCAGCTCGGTCTGAATCTCCTGCCTACGAACCATTTTCCCTTTCTCGGGATACAGGCCTCCGACAGCTCCTGCAACTTCAACTTGAAATAATCCCAGGCGCCTTCCACCTTTAGATCTGTAAATATGTTAGTCCAATCCACTTCCCTAACTAGTTGCCTTAATTTATTAAAGTTAGCCCTTTTGAAATCGTAAACCCTAGTCTCTGATTTAATTCTGATAATCCTTCCATTTAGTTTAAACCGAATTAGCTCATGATCACTCGAGCCAAGGTTGTCCCCTACAACCATTTCCTCAACGAGGTCCTCACTGCTCACCAAAACCAAATCTAAAATGGTATTCCCCCTCATGGCTCAGCTGCCCTCCCAGCACACTGCCCCTACAGGCAGCTGTTGTGCAGCTGTACCAGGAGGCACTCTAGACAGCTGCAGTCCACAGGACCCTGGGCTGGAACCCGGAGTAGAGGGTGGGCCCGGGTTCCCCCCAAACCTCCCAACTCCTGATCAGACACAAGAGGAATTTTCCTGGACTGTGGCTTCTACCAGAGGGGAAGGTTCTCTGGGCTGCTACCCGACCCACATGGTGAATCTGTGAGGCGAGCAAATCCGCCAATAAGCGCAGGACCCACCAAGGTAGAGGAGGAACTTTGTCACACTGACAAAATGCTTTACTAAGACTACTTAAAAATCAAGCAAGTACACAGCCAACATGCATAACTTTGAATACAAAAATAATACATGCATACAAATAGGATGAATAGTTTCAGTAGATCATAACCTTTACAAAGATATGTTACATGGCATATATAGCATAAAACATATTCCAGTTATGTCATATATATATATATATATATACACACATTCATAAGCATATTCCCATAAAGTCTATGGGGTGCACCATCACCCCCTCCTCCTAAACTTACTGACAGAGTCTTGGACACTATCCACGGAGGAGGCAGTACATGTAAAATCTCTGTTTGTCTTTGGTCACAATCCCTTTCAGTATCTTTAAACCATATGATGTCATTCATAAGTGTTCTAGCAAGTTTGGGGGTTCCTGGTCTCCGGGTGCCTGAAAACAGGTTGGGGTATTGTATCGCTAACAGAATGCAGACAGTAATATCTGTTAAAGTGTCGGTGTCTTGGCATTTAGCCACCAATGCCATGAGGTGGTGTGCCTCAGTTTCCCCTTCTACACAGCATCATGGGCCTGTTATGCTTTTGCTGCTGTGCCAAGCTTCCAGCCTGTTTCCAGGTATAAGCTGCAGGGTAACATGCTTGTGGGACTGTCTTGTCACCATCCCTAGCATGTACAACAGTTTCTTCCACAAATCAGGTATGTCCCACATCTTTAAAGTGTTTACCACTAGTATTAACTCCTTTGTTTTAACCCATAAATGAATTAGCAAAAGACACAAGATTAACTGCAAATCCACGGTGGACATGCTTTGATCACACGATTTAGCTTGTTTAGTGTCTATTGCATTTTCCCATTTCTTTGTGCACCCTGGTAGTCACTCTGATGCAGATTCTTCTGCCTCTTTGGAGAGAGCTTTTAATTCAGGCATGTGTTTGAGGCTTTGGCCAGGAAAGGGTGAAGTGCAACCATGCCTGTCCTCAGCTCCTCCCTCTAGAATTTCTCTGGGCTGGACCCCACACACTTGTGAAGCTTCACCCATGCAGAGATTTTTTTCCTTCCTGCCTTAAATAGACAGTTTTATCTCTTACAAGCATAGCAAGAACAACATCTTTCAATGGGGTGCTTTGGATTGGTAAGATCCCTTTGGACACCCCACTTTCTGTTCCCAAAAGGTTCCTGAGATATTTACCTAACATCTGGAAAGGAATTGAGTACCAAACAGCAGGTTTGCAGTGGCCAGTTGGTTACCCACTGAGGAGAAAGGGTGTCAGGAAAAAGGTCTCTCAAGATGGCTTCAGAGTACTGCGCCAAAGTGCAATATATTAGCTAATTAGTAAGAGAACCAAAAAAGAACCACCGTGGCTAAATAACAAAGTTAATGAAGCAGTGAGAGGCAAAAAGGCATCTTTTAAGAAATGGCAGTTAAATCCTAGTGAGGAAAATAGAAAGGAGTATAAACATTGGCAAATAAAGTGGAAATATACAATTAGGAAGGCCAAAAAAGAATTTGAGGAACAGTTAGTCAAAGACTCAAAAAGTAAACTTTTTTTTTTAAAGTACATCAGAAGCAGGAAGCCTGCTAAACAATCAGTGAGGCCACTGGATGATTGAGGTTCTAAAGGAGAATTCAAGGACGATATGGCCATTGAGGAGAAATGAAATGAATTCTTATCATTGGTCTTCACTGCTGAGGATCTGAGGGAGATTCCGAAACCTGAGCCATACATTTTAGGTGACAGATCTGAGGAACTGTCCCAGATTGAGGTGTCATTAGAGGAGGTTTTGGAGCGAATTGTTGAATTAAACAGCAATAAGTCACCAGGGCCAGATGGTATTCACCCAAGAGTTCTAAAGGAACTCAAATATGAAATTGCAGAACTATTAACTGTAGTCTGTAAACTATCATTTAAATCAGCTTGTGTACCAAATGACTTGAGGATAGCTAATGTGATGCCAATATTTAAAAGGGGTCCAGTGGATATAGCATAATGTTTAAAAAGGGGTCTAGTGGATATAGCGTACTTACAGGTTTCAGAGTAGCAGCCGTGTTAGTCTGTATCCGCAAAAATAACAGGAGTACTTGTGGCACCTTAGAGACTAACAAATTTATTAGAGCATAAGCTTTCGTGGGCTACAACCCACTTCTTCGGATGCATATAGAGTGAATCATATATTGAGGAGATATATATACACACACATACAAAGCCTTTCACATAGTCCCTCACCAAAGGCTCTTACGCAAAGTAAGCTGCCATGGGATAAGAGGGGAGGTGCTCCATGGATTGGTAACTGGTTAAAATATAGGAAACAAAGGGTAGGTATAAATGGTCGGTTTTCAGAATGGAGAGACGTAATTAGTGGTGTCCCCCAGGGGTTTATTCTGGGACCAGTCCTATTCAACATATTCATAAAGGTTCTGGGGAAAGGGGTAAACAGCGAGGTGGCAAAATTTGCAGATGATACAAAATTACTAAAGATAGTTAAGACCCAGGCAGACTGTGATGAGCTACAAAAGGATCTCACAAACTGGGTTACTGGGTAACAAAATGGCAGATGAAATTTAATGCTGATAAATGCAAAGTAATGCACATTGGAAAGCATAATCCCAACTATACACATAAAATGATGGGGTCTAAATTAGCTGTTACCACTCAAAGAGATCTTGGAGACATCGCGGATAGTTCTCTGAAAACATCCACTCAGTTTGCAGCAGCAGTCAAAAAAGCTAAAAGAATGCAGGGAATAATTAAGAAAGGGGTAGATAATAGGATAGAAAATATCACGTTGACTCTATATAAAACCATGATATGCCCACATCTTGAATACTGTGTGCAGATGTGGTCGCCCCATCTCAAAAATGATATATTGGAATTGGAAAAGTTTCAGAAAAGGGCAACAAAAATGATTAGAAGTATGGAAAGGCATCCGTATGAGGAGAGATTAATAAGACTGGGACTTTTCAGTTTGGAAAAGAGATGGCTAAGGGGAGATATGATTAAGGTCTATAAAATCATGACTGGTGTAGAGAAAGTAGATAAGGAAGTGTTGTTTACTACTTCTCATAACCTAAGAACTGGGGGTCACCAAATGAAATTAATAGGCAGCAGGTTTAAAATAAACAAAAGGAAGTATTTCTTCTCACAACTCAGTCAACCTACAGAACTCCTTGCCAGAGGATCTTGTGAAGGCCAAGAACAAAACAGGGTTCAAAAAAGAACTAGGTACATTCATGGAGGATAGGTCCATCAATGGCTATTAGCCAGGATGGGCAGGAACGGAGTCCCTAGCCTCTATTTGCCCAAAGATGAGAATGAGCAACAGGAGATGAATCACTTGATGATTACCTCTTCTGTTCATTCCCTCTGGGGCACCTGGCACTGGTCACTGTCGGAAGACAGGATACTGGGTTAGATGGACCTTTGGTCTTACAACTTCTACAAAACACAGAGGTCATAGTGACTCCCACTATATCATCACTTTTACAAACTTTCTATAAACTTCTAATATCAGAGGTGTCCAGACACAAGGTTTTAATACAGTTATCTTCTCTCATTCTCACTTATTTCCTTGTCTGTCCACTCCTCCCATTGTGATTAGCAGAAACTGCCTGCTAGATTTTCACCTTGCATCTAAAAGCCTGTTTTCTAATCAACCCTTAACTATGCAGTGTTCTATTTTATTAATACATTGTGGACAGTGAACATCATATGGTTGTGATTAGCTTGATCACATTGTGGGGTAAACACCCCTCAAATAAAGGGTAACATTTCCAAAACCCTCTCTTGTCACTCAGGTTTAAAGTCAGTAGCATGAGGTGAGTGCATTCTGCAGATGTTTGTGACCAGTTTGTCACTAAGCTCTTTGGTTTTGACCCCATGAATGAGAGGGTTGAGCATGGCAGGAATGAGTAAATGGAGGTTGGACAAGATGATGTGAACGTGCAGGAGGGATGCCCTTGCCAAACCCGTGTGACAGAGTGGAGAAGAGTCCAACAGGATAAGCCATCAGTAGCGCTCAGATGTGGGCTGTGCAGGTGTTGAGGGCTTTCTGGTTGGTTTCCTGGGAGGATATTCTGAGGACAGTCCTGATGATCACACCATAAGTCAAGGCAATGAGCCTCACGTCGAACCCAATAATTACAAATGCCAACACCAAGCCGTAAGCTCTGCTGACTGTGATGTCCCCACATGACATCTTTGCCACTGCCATGTGGTCACAGTACGTGTGGGGGATAATGCGGCTGGCACAGAATGGCTGCCTGCTCACAAGCAGGGGCATAGGCAGAATGAAGAGTACAGCTCTGATCATATCCAGTAGTCCTAACATTGGTGAGGATGGTAGCGTATCTCAGAGGGTTACATATGGCAACGTAGCGATCAAAGGCCATTCTCACTAGGATGGCTGAGTGAATAGTAGAAAGTGCATGAAAGAAGAACATCTGGGTGAGACAGCCCTTCACAGTAATGCTTTTCAAATTGAACCAAAATATACACAATGACTTTGGCATGAACAGGTCGATAAGGTGATGTCTGTGAGCGCCAACATGCAGAGCAGCAGGTACATCGGCTTGTGCAGGGGCTGCTCTTTGCCTACAACAAACAGAACTGTGAAATTTCCCAACAGGCCGATAATGTAGACCATAGAGAAAGGGATGGAAATCCAGATGTGGGCAGCTTCCAGGGCAGGGATGCCAGTTAGGATGAATATTGAAGAGTCAGAGGGGTGAGGTTGAAAGCTGCCATGAGGTGGCTGATGCATCACTCAGGCTCAGAAATGCTCCAGGTGCCTGTGAAGGGAGAGAAGCACAGCAAGGGGGGGTTACACACTTTATAACAAATAGTATAGTAACTATTTTATAGTTATTAAAAATCTAGAATGGGGGTTAACCAGTGAGGTGGAAGATTTACAGATGGCACCACATTATTTTGGCCATAGTCAACTCCAGAAAAGTCCTTAGTGGGAGCTAACCAAATCAGGTGAATGTACAGCATGCTAGCAGATGAACTTTGATGTCATTAACTGCAATGTGTTTGCCCATTGGAGGGAAAAGCTTGAACTCCTCAAAATCCTAACAAGATTCTGATTTTAATCTATGAGCCCAGGACAGGGATCTGGGTGTCATAGTACACAGCTCTGGGAAACCCTAAGCACAGTGAAGCACAGAAATAAACTAAGCAAAGCATTGGGATCCAGGAGAAGTGGGGTGGAAAATTGTGCAGAAAATATAATGCCATGAGATCAGTCAAGTCAATATTACATGCTCCTCTGGACTCCTCTGTGTAGTACAGGGCACCCTTCTCACACAGGATATTGCAGAGCTAGAGGGATTGAGGCAAGGGCAAGGAGAATGGTCAAGGACCCTGGGAAACTCTCATACAGAGACAACAAGGAGTCTGGTGGCACCTTAAAGACTAACGGATTTATTTGGGCATAAGCTTTCGTTGGTAAAAACCTCACTTCTTCAGATGCATAGAGTGAAAGTTACAGATGCAGGCATTATATACTGACACATGGAGAGCAGGGAGTTACTTCGCAAGTGGAGAGCCAGTGTTGACAAGGCCAATTCGATCAGGGTGGATGTAGTCCACTCCCAATAATAGATGAGAAGGTGTCAATTCCAGGAGAGGCAAAGCTGCTTCTGTAATGAGCCAGCCACTCCCAGCCCCTATTCAATCCCAGATTAATGGTGTTAAATTTGCAAATGAATTTTAGTTCTGCTGTTTCTCTTTGAAGTCTGTTTCTGAAGTTTTTTTTGTTCAATGATAGTGACTTTTAAATCTGTAATAGAATGACCAGGGAGATTGAAGTGTTGACTTACTGGCTTTTGTATGTTACCATTCCTGATGTCCGATTTGTGTCCATTTATTCTTTTGCGGAGGGACAACCCAGGAACCAATCCCTGTAGCAAACCTCGTTGCCTACTCTGTCCCCATATCTACTCTGGTGACACCATCAGAGGACCCCACCACATCAGCCACACCATCAAGGGCTCATTCACCTGCACATCTACTAAGGTTATATGTGCCAGCAATGCCCCTCTGCCATGTACATTGGCCAAACCGGACAGTCCCTCCACAAACTTTTTGGCCTGAGGGCTACATCGGGTTTCGTAAATTGTATGGAGGGCCGGTTAGGGAAGGGGGTCGTGGTCTGCCCCCCCCCCGGACTCTTTGCCCGCCCAGGACGCCTGCCCCATCCAACCCCCCCATTCCCTGACAGCCCCCCGGAACCCCTGCCCCACCCACACACCCCGCTCTATGTCCCCTGACCACCCCTGGACTCCTGCTGCCCCATCCTACCCCTCCTCTCATTCTTGACAGTCCCCCCCGGGAACCCTGCCCCCTGCTGCCCCCCCAACCACCCCAACCCCTATCCACATCCCCGCCCCCTAACCACTACCCCGAACTCCCCTGTCCTCTATCCAACCCCCCCCCGTTCCATGCCCCCTTACCGCACTGCCTGGAGCACCAGTGTCTGGTGGCACTACAGCTGCACTGCCTGCCTGGAGCCGGGCCACGCCGCTGCCGCCACCACACAGCACAGAACACCGGGTCTGGCCAGGTTCTGCAGCTGCGCTGCCCCAGGAGCTTGCTGCCCCGCCGCCCACAGCATTGCGCCGGCAGCGGAGGAAGCGAGCTGAGGCTGCAGGGGAGGGGGGACAGCCGGGGAGGGGCCGGGGGCTAGCCTCCTGGGTCAGGAGCTTAGGTGCCGGACAGGACAGTCCTGCAGTCCAGATGTGGCCCGCGGGCCGTAGTTTGTCCATCCCTGCATTAGGGTGACAGCATCATCGTGGTCAAGGCCCCCCATACACACACATCAGCTGGGTTTCTTACACCTTCTTCTGCAGCACCTGCGGCTGTCACTGTCAGGGAGAGGACACTGGACTAGATGGACCATAGGTCTGATCCACAAGGCCATTCCTATATTGGAAATGAGCCATGCTTCACCTATGGAAACAGATATTAATATGCTGGGTTATAACTTTGTGCTCAGCAGAATGGGCATAAAGGGAACAAGGGTACTGTTATTTAAGGCTACAGGTTTGAGCCTCTGTTACTTCCCCTGTTTCTTTTGGTGAGACCCTTTCTGCAGGCATTCAGCTTTGTGTGAGACAGAAGTTACAGGTGTTAACTGACAAGTGTAAGCAGAGACACGTGCCAGCAACTCAGATGATACCATTTCTGATGCCTGATTATGAATGACGATTGCAGATGATACAAAAAGAAGAATCCCTGCAGTGATGAATGAGTGTACAACCCTCCCCATTATGGGGGGAGGGGTAGCTCAGTGGTTTGAGCATTGGCCTGGTAAACCCTGGGTTGCAAATTTAATCCTTGAGGGGGCCATTTAGGGATCTGGGGCAAAAATCTGTCTGGCATTTGGTCCTGCTTTGAGCAGCGGGTTGGACTACATGATCTCCTGAGGTCCCTTCCAACCCTGATATTCTATGACTAATAGAGCTGGCTAGGAAATGGAACCAGAGTATGCTGGGTTTAATTTCTGTGTATCTGTGGCCAGCTGTTTCACTCAGCTACCAATGATTCCTGCACATGCCAGCTGTATTTATCTAGGCTATCATATCTCCTACAGTTGGCCACTCTCATTATATAATGTGCATACTTCTCAGCTTGTGTAGTTGTTCCTGTGTAGCAGTCCTTGAAGCTCGACATGGTATCTATGGTGTTACCAGATTTGCCCATTACTTTGGGGTATGCTCATTTATTCGGGTTACTCTTCACGGGGTGGGGATTCTGTAATTCTATCAATGTGCTGCTTGTGTCACTTCTGTTTTCATATGAAGCTCTACTTCTCCCTGCTGCAAGTCCCCTCCCAATGGAGCTATCCTGCAGGACCTAGGTTCCCTAGGGCTGGGTTCCTCCAGCCCCAGAACCGGATGAACACACACACACACACACACACACACACACACACACACACACACACACACACACACACACATTAACAGAGCAAGTCTGAGCAGACTGGGTCAATCAGCACTGTCAAGCTGACCCCTTATATGTCTCTGGACTCACTGGGCTGGATGAAGCAGCACTTTCAAGCGGTTACCCTTATGAGTCCCAGATTCAGCACGTCCCTATCCTCACTCTCACATCACAATTGTACTGGCAGTAACCTACTTGATAAGCAAACTCCACAGTATTTTGGGCACTGCAGGGATTTTTAGCTTAGGTAAAAGAAGCGTTGCTGTAGAGTGAATGCGGGAAGCTAAAAACACAAGAGTAAAGTTCAGCAAGAGAGAGAGAGAAGCAACCAACTTAACCATAAAAGTTATTTATTGAATAATAGCGTTAACTACACAAGGAGAGCCTAAACCAACATACCATACGTTACTAAAGGTTAATACCTTAGGTAGAAAGGAAAACAGAGAGAGAAAGAGGGAGGGATCTCACCCACTCCATGAGGCTTGAACTGGTTGGGGTTCCCAGGTGATGGTGGTAGCTCAGGGTCCTGAGTGCATGAGACAGGCAGAGCCCCCAGCACGGTCAGTCAGGAGAAGATGGAGTCCCAGTGGAACTGATGCATTGTTTGGATCTAAGCATCAGACACTGACTGGAGGGTGAGTAGGGATTTTTGTAGAGAAAATACAATGGTTCAAGGGAGAACACTAGATTTGTTTATAGGTAAGCTGATGACTCAAGGGTTTTCTTTAGGCTAGACAATAGGAGCTGATCACTCTTGGCTATGGGTGGTGTTTTCTTCCAGGGAGCTCACAATACAACTAGGCTGCTTCAGTATTTGGATATCAATCAAGGATTCATTACTAGAATTGGTCTGATAATTGCTGAGCTGGGTGTGTGCAGGCATAGGTTCATTAGCATCTGGAGCAGAGATTTCCAGGATGCAGTGCTTCCCTGATTTGTCTGGTCCCAGAGTTCAGTGTGGTTCTCTGTTCTCCATTCTGTATGCAAATTGAGATGTCTCCCTGTTCCATCTTTCATGCAGATGAGGCTAGGGGAGTTGTCTCTGTTCTTCATTCTGTATGCTAATGGAGATGGCTTAATCTTGTCACCCTTGCCAGGAGGGGTCTAGGTGTGTCTCCCAACGCCCTTCACTGCTCCCTGCAAGTTTTTTTTCTTCCTCTGATGGGCTTTGGTTTAAGCAGAGGCAGGGGGGGCGTGTCTTTCATGAGTTAAGCTGGATAAGGCACCCTGGTTCCCGAAGAACACAGAGCTGACTGGAATCATTGGCCTTCCTGTCCTGTCAATCAGGCTGACTGTGAGCATTGGCCTCTATCCATTGTCCCTGGGGCCTGTCTGTCTCAGGGGCCTGGTTTCCCATTGACCCTTCCCCTTCCTTTTGGTACTGGAAAAGGGCCAATAAAAAATCCTCACTAACTTTTAGTGAGGGTCCAACAGCCCCCTTACATTCCAACTTGCTAAAATTCTGCCACAGCCAGGATAGTCACACCAGCACATATTGGCCCCATATTAAAAATATTTACCATAATCATAAATTATCTGGAAAAAGGGGTAAACAGTGAGGTTGCAAAATTTGCAGATAATACAAAACTACTCAAGATATTTAAGTCCCAGGAAGAATGTGAAGAGCTACAAAAGGATCTCTCAAAACTGGATGACTGGGCAACAAAATTGCAAATGAAATTCAGTGTTGATGAATGTAAAGTAATGCACATTGGAAAACATAATCCCCATTATACACATAAAATGATGGGTCTAAATTAGCTGTTCACACTCAAGAAAGAGATGTTGCAGTCATTGTGGATAGGTCTCTGAAAACATCCACTCAATGTGCAGCAGCAGTCAAATAAGCGAACAGAATATTGGGCAATATTAAGAAAGGGATAGATCGTAAGACAGTAATGCGTTTCAGATTGAACCAAATACATACAGTGCCTTCGGCACTATGGACTAGACATGCCGATGTCTGTGAGTGCCAGTATTCAGAGCAGCAGGTATTTGGGCTTGTGCAGGGTCTGCTCTTTGCCTACAACAAAGAGAACCATGACATTTCCCAACAGGCTGATAATGTAGAATGTAGAGAAAGGGACTGAAATCCAGACATGGGCAGCTTCCAGGGCAGTGATGCCCGTTAGGATGAATGTTGAAGGGTCAATGGGGGTGAGCTTGAAAGCTTCCATGAAGTCGTCAATGCATCAGTTGGGGTCATAAATGCTCAAGTTGCCTGTGAAGGGAGAGAAGCACACCGAGGGGGGTTACACACTTTTATAACAAATAGTATGGTAAATATTTTATAGTTATTACCAATCTAGAAAGGGGGGCGATTAGTGAGGTGGAAACATTTTGCTTCAAGGTATGACCCTCAGCAAATCAGAAGTGACTACAGGGCTCTGGGAGTAAGGGTGAGGGAGTTGGGAGTGCAGGGGGTGTTCTCTTTGATCCGTCCAGTCAAGGGTAGGGGGCCAGGCAGAGACAGATGCATCCTGGAGATGAATGCCTGATTGTGAAGATGGTGTCACCAGGAGGGCTTCAGCTTCCTTGACCACAGGATGCTGTTCCAGGAAGGACTGCTAAGCAGAGATGGGGTCCACCTATCGAGGAAGGGGAAGAGCATATTTGGTACAGAAAGGCTAACCTAGTGAGGAGGGCTTTAAACTAAGGTTCAAAGGGGGTAGGTGACCTAAGCCAAAAGGTAAGTCAAGAACATGGAGACCTGGGAGAAGGTTCGGAATTTGGAGGCGGGGGGGGGACATGGGCGGTTATAGCAGGGATAAAGGAGAGACAAGACAGAACTGGGAGGGGAAATCAGTATCTTAGATGTCTATATACTAATGCAAGAAGTATGGGAAATAAGCAGGAAGAAGTCGAAATACTAGTAAATAAACACAACTATGACATAGTTGGCATCATAGACCTGGTGGGAAAATATGCATGACTGCAATATTGGTATAGAAGGGTACAGCTTGCTCAGGAAGGACAGACAGGAAAAAAAGGAAGGAGGTGTTGCCTTACATATTAAAAATGTACACACTTGGACTGAGGTTGAGATGGAAATAGGAGACAGACTTGTTAAAAATCTCTGGGTAAGGATAAAAGGGGTAAAAAACAAGAGTGATGTCATGGTAAGGGTCTACTAAAGACCACCTGACCAGGAAGAAGAGGAGGATGAAGCTTTTTTTAAACAACTAACAAAATAATCCAAAGCACAGTGGTTGGTGGGAAAATAACACAGCAGGGCACAGATTATCCAATAAATTCTTGGAATGTTTTGGAGACAATTTTTTATTTCAGAAAGTGGAGAATGCTACTAGTGGAAAGGCTGTTCTAGATTTGATTTTGACAAATGGGGGGAACTGGTTGAGAATTTGAAAGTGGAAGGCGGTTTGGGAGAAAGATCATGAAATGATAGAGTTCATGATTCTAAGGAATGGTAGGAGGGAGAACAGCAAAATATAGACAATGGATTTCAAAAAGGCAGACTTTAGCAAACTCAGGGAGTTGATAGGTAAGATCCCTTGGGAAGCAAGTGTAAGGGGAAAACCAATTGAAGACAATTGGCAGTTTTCCAAAGAGACATAGTTAAGGGTGCAAGAGCAAATTATCCCATTGCATAGGAAAGATAGGAAGTATGGCAAGAGACCACCCTGGCTTAACCAGGAGATCTTCAGTGATCTAAAAATAAAAAAATAAAAAAGTCCTACAAAAAGTGGAAACTTGGTCAAATTACAATGTTTGAATATTAACAAATAACAGAATCATAGACTTGATGATCAGAATGGTCCCTTCTGACCTTATAGTCCAACCTCCTGCACAACACAGGCCACAGAATCTCACCCACTCACTCCTGAAACAAACCCCTAACCTATATCTGAGCCGTTGAAGTCCTCAAATCATGGTTTAAAGATTTCAAGGTGCAGAGAATCCTCCAGCAAGTGATAAGTATGTAGGGACAAAATTAGAAAGGCCAAGACACAAAATGAGATCAAATTAGCTAGAGACATAAAGGGTAACAAGAAAACATTCTACAAATACATTAAAGCAAGAGGAAGACCAAGGACAGGGTGGGCCCATTACTCAATGGGGTGGGGTGGGGGAGAATAATAGAAAATGTGGAAATAGCAGACGTGCTTAATGACTTTTTTGTTTTGGTTTTCACCAAGAAGGTTGGTGGTGATTGGACATCTAACATACTGAATGCAAGTGAAAATGAGGTAGGATAAGAAGAGGCTAAAATAGGGAAAGAACAAGTTAAAAATTACTTAGACAAATTAGATGTCTTCAAGTCACCATGGCCTGATGAAATGCTTCCTAGAATACTCAAGGAGCTGAATGAGGATATATCTGAGCCATTAGCAATTATCTTTTAAAAGTCATGGAAGACAGGAGAGATTCCAGAAGACTGGAAAAGGGCAAATATAGTGCCAATCTATAAAAAGGGAAATAAGGAAACCCAGGGAATTACAGACCAGTCAGCTTATCTTCTGTACCTGGAAAGATAATGGAGCAAATAATTAAGCAATTAATTTGCAAACATCTAGAAGATAATAAGGTGATAAGTAATAGCATGGATGTGTTAAGAACAAATTGTGTCAAACCAACCTGATAGCTTTCCTTCGCAGGGTAACAAACCTTGTGGATAGGGTGGAAGAGGTTGACATGGTATATCTTGACTTTAGTGAAGCTTTTGATACTGTCTCGCATGACCCTCCCATAAACAAACTAGGGAAATACAACTTAGATGGAGCTGCTATAAGGTGGGTGCAAAACTGGTTGGAAAACCGTTCCTAGAGAATAGTTATCAGTGGCTCGCAGTCATGCTGGAAGGACATAACAAACGGGGTCCCGCATAGATCAGTTCTGGGTCTGGTTCTGTTCAATACCTTCATCAGTGATTTATAAAATGGCATAGGGAATACACTTACAAAGTTTGTGGACGATACCAAGCTGGGAGGGGTTGCAAGTACTTTGGAGGATAGGATTGAAATTCAAAATGATCTGAACAACCTGGAGAAATGGTCTGAAGTAAATACGATAAAATTGAATAGGGACAAATGCAAAGTACTCCACTGAGGAAGGACAAATCAGTTTGCACACTTACAAAATGGGAAATGACTGCCTAGGAAGGAGTGCTGTGGAAAGGGATTTGGGGGTGATAGTGGACCACAAGCTAAATATGAGTCAACAGTATAACGCTGTTGCAAAAAAAGTGAACATCATTCTGGGATGTATTAGCAGGAGTGTTGTAAGCAAGATACATACAAAGTCAGGTCTGGGGCAGAGGGTTGGGGTGAGGGGGTGAGGGCTGCGGGGTGGGGCCAGGAATGAGGGGTTCAGGGTGTGGGAGGGGGCTCTGGGCTGGGGTAGGGGGTAGCGGTGCAGGGGGTGTAAGGCTCTGGGCTGGGGGTGCAGGCTCTGGGCTGGGGCTGGGGATGAGGGCTTTGGGGTGCAGGAAGGGGTTCTGGGTTGGGGGGTCAGGTCTGGGCCAGACGGTTGGGGTGAGAGGGTGAGGGCTGCAGAGTGGGGCCAGGAATGAGGGGTTCAGGGTGTGGGAGGGGGCTCTGGGCTGGGGTAGGGGGTAGCGGTGCAGGGGGTGTAAGGCTCTGGGCTGGGGGTGCAGGCTCTGGGCTGGGGCTGGGGATGAGGGCTTTGGGGTGCAGGAAGGGGTTCTGGGTTGGGGGGTCAGGTCTGGGCCAGACGGTTGGGGTGAGGGGGTGAGGGCTGCAGAGTGGGGCCAGGAATGAGGGGTTCAGGGTGTGGGAGGGGGCTCTGGGCTGGGGTAGGGGGTAGCGGTGCAGGAGAGGGTAAGGCTCTGGGCTGGAGGTGCAGACTCTGGGGTGGGGCTGGGGATGAGAGCTTTGGGGTTCTAGGAAGGGTTCTGGGTTTGGGGGGGCTCAGGGCTGGGGCACGGACTTACCTCCGGTGGCTCCCGGTCAGCAGCGCAGCTGGGGTGCAGAGGCAGGCTTTCCGCCTCTCCTAGCACTGCGGACCTTCCTGTGCCTGAAGTGACCAGCAGCAGGTACGGATCCTAGGCAGCCAATAGGAGTGTGGAGCCGGTGCTCGGAACAGGGGCATCATGTGGAGCCCCATCGCCCCCTGCCTAGAAGCCACACCCACTGCTGGCCACTTCCGGGGCGCAGCGCGGTGTCAGAGCAGGTAGGCACTAGCTTGCCTTAGCTGGGCAGCACCACCGACGGGACTTTTAACATCCCAGTCGGCGATGCTGACCACAGCACCCCAGTGTCTGATATGCCACGGCCCAGTACTGGGTCACGACCCGAACTTTGAAAAATGCTGCTCTACAAAAAGTCAGACGAGAAGATCACAATGGTCCCTTCTGGCCTGGGAATCTATGAACATGTCCCCAGGGGTCAGCTGGAGGCATGTTGCCTGCAAACTTGTGCATGAGCTTACTGAAGGCATTTTTCCTGTTCATGACCATGGTAAATGTAGCCCTATGGGGAGCAATTTTCATGTGACCGTGGTGCCTTGAAAATATGACACTAGGTGTGTATTTCACGAGGCTGAGGGGTCCAGTAGCACACTGCATGGATTGGCGTTTTAGGTGAGAGAAAAAAATGACTTGACCCCATAAAATCTCTGCACTGAGGAATGAATGTACAGGTGTCACCGTGAATGGCTAACAAATGATCGCAGAGAGTCCTGGGTTTAACGTCTGGGTCCCAGTATCCCACTGTTTCAGGCAGCTGCCTGTGGGATTGTGGGAAGCAGGCATGAATGGGGAGCATGGAGCAGACACTGGCGACCAGCATGCTGCTGGAATCGCAGCATCCTGGGATCAGGAAGGAGAGTACGACGAGGGGAGTCAGAATATGATGGGAGATTGAACCAACTGAGGAGCAAAGATCAGTGGTTCTTTTCACCGGTGAAATGCCAATAATCATAAACAAAAATTTAATTCAGCAGATCTTCCCACCTGTCAGTTTCCACCCTACTCCAGGGCTGCCCACTTCTCTGTGTACACAACCCTGCCTGCCCCCACAACCTCCAGCGCTGCCCCCTTCTCTGTGTAAACCCCTCTGCCTGCCCCCACTACCCTCATTACTGCCTGCTTCTTTCTGTACACCACCTGTCTGCTTCCACAACGTTCACTGCTCCCTGATTGTCCAAGTACACACCCTGTGTGCTCCCTCAACCTCCAGAGCTGCTCACCTGTACATGTATGTTCCCTGATCGCACAGCCCCCACCCCTGCCACACAGTGATATCCCTCACCCAGGATCAAAACCAGGTGCAAGACCCTACAGCAAGAGCTCACAGAAAAATCTCCTCAGAAATAGGTTGAACTCAGTGTCTGCCTGCACCGGGGAAAAGGGGGAGATCAGCCTGAACTTCCTTTCTGCGGGCAAAGAGAACCCCAGCAGCAGCTCAGCCCGTGCAGGAAGGAGAGAGGGACAGAACCCAGCAGGAGGGAGAGAGGATGTGGAGGCTAAAAGGAGCCAGTGTGAGTAACTTTGCCTCAAAATGATACAAAGCTTTAACATATTGCAGCCCTCTAGAAACCCAGACACCCCTTCCTGAGGCTGCTTTTCTGTGTTGGCAATTGCTGACTGTGCCACAAGGCTGTAGTGAGGTTGCTCACAGGAGGGGGGATGGTCTGGATGGGGGATGGTGTCAAAGATGTTACATTAGAGTCTGAGACATCCCCTCCTCCCCCCGGACCCAGGAGGGCTCGTTACGCCTCTTTGGTCTGTGCATTAGGCAGGATGTCCATTCCCTATTTCGCCCCCATCATTTTATAAGTATAGTTGGGATTATGCTTTCCAATGTGCATTACTTTGCATTTATCAACACTGAACTTCATCTGCCATTTTGTTGCACAGTCAGCCACTTTTGTGAGCTCCTTTCGTAGCTCTTCACAGTCTGCTTGGGACTTCAGAATCTTAAGTGGTTTTGTATCACCTGCAAATTTTCCACCAAACTGTTTACTCCTTTTTCCAGATCATTTATGAATATGTTGAATAAGACTGGTCCCAGTACAGACCCCTGGGGGACACCACTATTTACCTCTCTTCATTCTGAAAACTGACCATTTATTCCTACCCTTTGTTTCCTATCTTTTAACAAGTTACCAGTCTATGAGATGACCTTCCTTCTTATCCCGGGACAGATTACTTTGCTTAAGAGACTTTGGTGAGTGACCTTGTCAAAGGCTTTCTGAAAATCTAAATACACTATATCCACTGGATCCCCCTTGTGCACATGCTCGTTGACCCCCCTCAAAGAATTCTAGTAGATTGGTGAGGTATGATTTCCCTTTACAGGAACCATGTTGACTCTTCCCCAAAAAATGATGTTCATATATTTGTCTGACAATTTTGTTCTTTATTATAGTTTCAAGCAGTTTGCACGGTACTGAATCACGTTCATCGGCCTGTAATTACCAGTATCATCTCTGGAGCCCTTTTTAAAAATTGGTGTCACATTAGCTATCCTCCAGGCATTTGGGAAAGAAGCTGATTTAAATGATAGGTTACAAACCACAGTTAGTAGTTCTGCAATTTCACATTTGAGTTTCTTCACAACTCTTGGGTGAATCCCATCTGGTCCTGGTGACTTATTGCTATTTAATTTATCAATTTGTTCCAAAACCTCCTCTAATGACACCTCAGTCTGGGTGTTCCTCAGTTTTGTCACCTAAAATGAATGACTCAGGTTTGGGAATCTCCCTGACATCTTCAGTCATGAAGACCAATTAAAAGAATTCATTTAGTTTCTCCGCAAAGGCTTTTTCTTCCTTGAGTGCTCCTTTAGCATCTCGATCATCCAGTGGCCCCACTGGTTGTTTAGCAGTCTTCCTGCTTCTGATGTACTGAAAAAAAATTGCTATTACTTTTGGAGTCTTTGGCTAGCAGTTCTTCAAATTCTTTTTTTTCCTTTCCTAATTATATTTTACACTTCATTTGCCAGAATTTACACTCCTTTCCATTTTTCTCACTAGGATTTAACTTCCACTTTTTAAAGGATACCTTTTTGACTCTCACTGCTTCTTTTTCTTTCTTGTTTAGCCATGGTGTCACTTTTTTTGGTTCTTTTACTATGTTTCTTTTTTTTTATTATTATTATTTGGGGTATACATTTGAGATGAACTTCTATTATGGTGTCTAAAAAATTTCTATGCAGGTTGCAGGGATTTAACTTTTGCCACTTTACCTTTTAATTTCTGTTTAACTAACTTCCTCATTTTTGCGCAGTCCCCTTTTCTGAAATTAAATGCTACAGAGTTGTGCTACTGTGGTATTTTCCTCATCACAGCGATGTTAAATTTAATTACATTATGGTCACTATT
The DNA here is from genome assembly GCF_028017835.1 of Emys orbicularis. Classification (NCBI taxonomy): domain Eukaryota; kingdom Metazoa; phylum Chordata; order Testudines; family Emydidae; genus Emys; species Emys orbicularis. The sequence goes on from NC_088683.1 coordinate 368,045,113, forward strand.
ATCAAGCAGTTCAGCTATATTCACCTCTTGGACCAGATCCTGTGCTTCACTAAGGACTAAATCAAGAATTTCCTCTCCTCTTGTGAGTTCGAGGAGTAGCTGCTCAAAGAAGCAATCAGTTAAGGTGTCAAGAAACTTTCTCTCTGCATCCGTCCTGAAGTGTACCCAGTCAATGTGTGGATTGTTGAAATTTCCCATTATTTTTGAGGGGTTTTTTATAGCTTCTCTAACCTCCCTGAGCATTTCACAGTCACTATCACCATCCTGGTCAGATGGTCAGTAGAGTCTTCTTACTGTTATCATTCTTATTATTCGAGCATGGAATTACTATCCATAGAGATTCTATAGTCCAGTTTGGTTCATTGAAGATTTTTACTTCATTTGATTCTACGCTTTCCTTCACATATAGTTCCACTCCCCCACCAGCACGAGATGTTCTGTCCTTCTTTTCTCCAAACGAGCTCACCCACCCTTGGAGGCTCATGGCCGGTGAAAATCAGGCCCTTAAATTAAGTCCCTAAATGTGGGTTTAGGTTGAACTCGTGAACAAGTTGGGAGTTTTGCATTGATCTCAATGGGACCAGATTCACCCTTAGTGTTTAACTTTCTGCTCCCGGCTATGAAAAACATGGCTTTGGGTCCTGCTACAGAGATACCTATTCTGTTAGGGTGCTGAAAGAGTCTGAAGGAAACCCTCAGTTTATGTGGCATTCTGAGACCGAGCATAAATCACGGGATTTCAAAACACATGGGCCCTGATTTTGCCCTCAGGGAGGCCATTGTCAATCTGGAGTGACCCACTGAAGGCAGAATGTGAGAGCAGAATCTGACCAGTGTTGGGCCCATTCTTGTTATGAACCCTCTGGTAACACACATACCCACTGCAGAGGCTTTGGCTCCATTTCTTAACAAGGGAGTGAAGTTGCTCTATTGGAAAACTTGAGCGAACTATAGAAAAACCACACCTCCCAAAGAAAGGAAAAAGGAAGCTACTGAGACAGATAAAAGGACACAGTAAGAGACAAGGAACTGGTCTTAAAAACAAATATTTCTCTAAACTATTCCCTATACATTTGTAGTTCCAATTTAATCAGGTAGACCTGCTCGTTTATCTGCATTCAGCACCCCAGGCCTCCCTCCCATGCCCTGGCTGCGCTGTGCTGATACCTGGAGTCAGAAACCTGGTATGGTGGTGGCCACACACCCCCAAGATCTAGTTGGCAGGACCCTTCTCCCCAGCATCTGCCCTCCCATCGGGTTCACATCCTGCCTTCAAGGCCCTCCCCTATGGTGTCTCCCAGCATTGCCCATGGCCCCACATTGCTCTTCACAGCTGCTCAAAATGCTTGGCTGCCATTGCAAATGAGAGTGTTAAAAAAATAGCCCCAAATAGGCCAAACCATATGTAGTGTAAAAACAACAATAACTTTATTATATTACTTATTTCTAAGTGCATTCAATGATGGTAGTCAATGTCCACATTTTGTGTTGAATTATTTTGTTACTGCTAGTCTTTATCTGGTTTATCCTCCAGGTTTCCTGAAGGATTGGACATAAAAAATCAGGTAAATTTTGCTCCCCAGATCACTGTACATATGATAAAAAAGTTCAGCATTGTAGTTTCTTACTTTTCTCTTTGGCTATCTGAAAGCATAGCTTCTGTTCATCAAACTGATCAAGAACCCGGTTCTCAAAGGGAGTAATGCAAAGCCCCTTACTTCAAAAAGCTGCAGTATCTTCTCGTAGGCTGGAAGTCATGGAAAGGCCGAGTGACAGGGGGTTTTGCCCTGGGGGCTGACCGGTGACAATGAAAGAGATCAGGTGATGATCAAAGGGAGGGAACTCCGCAATGGAGCGGGAAGTGCTTGGTGACGGAATGATAAGACATTAGGTGTGAGGAAGTTCTCAGACTCTGAACTTTCACAATGCTGAGCTCAGCCAAACTTGGACAGAGCACACTTGGTTAATGAGGAGAAATCCTTTCCCCCTCTTGTCACAAAGTATTAAAGTCAGTGGCCCCAAGAGCACATTCTGCTGGTGTATTTGCCCACTTTGTCACGAAGCTCTTTGGTTTTGACTCCATAAATGATAGGGTTGAGCATGGGGGGGATGAGGAAAGTAAGGTTGGACAAGATGATGTGAACATGGGGAGCGATGCCCTGACCGAACCGGTGTGTCAGGCTGGTGAAGAGCCCAGGAGTATAAGTTGTAAGCATCACACAGATGTGGGCTGTGCAGGTGTTGAGGGCTTTCTGGTGGGCTTTCTTTGAGGACATTTTTAGGATGGCCCTGATAATCAGACCATAGGAGAGGGCAATGAGCATCAGGTCTATCCCGCTGACTACAAATGCCATAACCAAGCTGTACATCCTGCTGACTGTGATGTCCCCACACGATATCTTCGCCACAGCCATGTGCTCGCAGTGCGTTTGGTGGATAATGTGATTGGCACAGAATGGCAACCTACTCAAGATCAGGGGTAGAGGCAGGATGAAGAGAGCAGACCTTATCAAACCTACAAGCCCTAACTTAGTGACTCGTGCGTTGGTGAGGATTGTGGTGTATCTCAGAGGGTTACATATGGCAACGTAGCGATCGAAGGCCATTGTCACGAGGATGGCTGACTGCGTAAAAGAAACCATGTGAAGGAAGAACATCTGGGTGAGACACCCACCCACAGTAATGCTTTTCAAATTGAACCAAAATATACACAGTGCCTTTGGCACAACCAAGGTACATGTGGCGATGTCTGTGAGCGCCAGCATGCTGAGCAGCAGGTACATTGGCTTGTGCAGTGTCTGTTCTTTGCCTACAATAAACAGAAGCATGAAATTTCCCAACAGGCTGATAATGTAGGACATAGAGACAGGAATGGAAATCCAGTCGTGGGCAGCTTCCAGGCCAAGGATCCCCGATAGGCTAAATGTTGAAGGGTTAGAGGGGGTGAGGTTGAAAGTTGCCATGATAGGGTGCTCAATGTGTCAATCAGGCTCAGAAGTGCTTAAGGTGCCTGTGAAGAGAGAGAAGTACAGCAAGGGGGGTTACACGCTTTATACAATAAATAGTATCATAAATATTTTATACTTATTAACAATCTAGAAAGGGGAGGAAGCAGTGAGGTGGCAACATTTACAGATGGCACCAGATTATTTAACTCATAGTCAAGTCCAGAGAAGTCCTCAAAGGGAGCTAACCAAGCAAGGTGAATGGGCAGTATGATGGCAGATGAACTAAGGTGTCAATAACTTCAATGTGTATGCCCACTGGTGGGAAAAGCTTGAACTCCTTAAGGTTCTAATTTAACTGTATGAACTCCAGACAGGGACCTGGGCATCATGGTACACAGCTCTGTGAAACCCTGTTCGAAGTGAAAGCATGGACAGAAACTGAGCAAAGCATTGGGTTCCAGTAGGAGAGAGATGGGGAATCATAGAGAAAATACAATGCCATGAGATCAGTCAGTCAATGATTCACCCTCCTCTGGACTCCTCTGTGACCGGTTTTGGGACCAATCTTATTTAATCTTTTTATTACTGACCTTGGCACAAAAAGTGGGAATGTGCTAATAAAGTTTGCGGATGACACAAAGCTGGGAGGTATTGCCAACACAGAGAAGGACCGGGATATCATACAGGAAGATCTGGATGACCTTGTAAACTGGAGTAATAGTAATAGGATGAAATTTAATAGTGAAAAGTGCAAGGTCATGCATTTAGGGATTAATAACAAGAACTATTGTTATGAGCTGGGGAGGCATCAGTTGGAAGATCTGATGTTACCTAAATGTTACAGTAGGTATGTATTTCACTAGACTCACAGATCTTGTGTGACACTGCATGGATAAACGTTTTACGTGAGGAAAATAATGACCTGAGCCCATGTAACCTCCACACTGAGGAATGAATGTACAACCCTCACCATTAATGACTATGAGAGACGGCTAGCAACTGCTCCCAGAACATCCTGGGTTTAATGTCTGTGTCCCAGTAGTCCCCTGATTCAGTCAGGTGCCAGTGGTTCCTGCACATGGCAGCTGGGTTTATCTAGGCCAGGGGTTCTCAAACTGGGGGTCGTGACCCCTCAGGGGGTTGCAAGGTTATTAGACGGGGGTGGGGTCAGGAGCTGTCCGCCTCTACCCCAAACCCCTCTTTGCCTCCAACAATTATAACAGTGTTAAATATATAAACTGGTGTTTTTAATATATATTAGTATTTAATATATATCAGAGGCTAGCTATATGAAAGGGATCACCAGTACAAAAGTTTGAGAACTACTGATCTAGGCCCTCACCTGCCCCAGAGTTGCCCACTCTCATTGTATCGTGTGCATACTTCTCAGCTTGTGTGCTGTTCATGTATAGCAGTTCCCGAAGCTCCACATGGTTTATATATGTGCACCAAGATCAGTAGCACAGGTGACTTGGTATTTGCAACTCTGTGTGAGATTTCTCACAAGTGAGACACAGTCACTGATATGCCCCCGGCCAAGGGAGCAGGTGTGATGGGAGGCACCTCGCCCCCTGCAGAGGAAGGGGGAGCATGGGGCAGCTTGAAGGTTGAGGGAGCCAAGGATGAATGGGGAGCATGGAGAAGCCACTGGCAACCAGCATGCTGTTGGAATCAGTGCAGCCTGGAATGGGGAAGGAGAGTGCGGACAGGGTGTCAGAATATGATGGGAGATTGAACCAACTGAGGAGCAAAGATGAATGATTCTTTTCACTGGTGAAATGCCAACAATAGCGAAGAAAAATGGCCTCACAGTGATACCCCTCACCCAGGAGCAAAACCAATTGCCAGACCCCACAGTGACAGCTCACAGAAAAATCTTCTCAGACTAGGTTAAACTCAGTGTCTGCCTGCACCAGGAAAAAGGGGGAAATCAGCCTGAACTGCCTTTCTGGGGGTGAAGGGAACCTCAGCAGCAGCTCAGCCCGTGCTGGAAAGGAGAGAGGGACAGACCCGGCAGGAGGAAGAGAGGAAGTGGAAACTAAAAGGAGCCAGTGTGAGTCACTCTTCCTCAAAACGACACAAAGCTTAACATTTTGCAGCACATTAGAAACCCGCACATACCTTCCAGACACTACTTTTCTGAGTTGGCAATTGCTCATGTTCCCACAAGGCTGTCATGAGGTTGCTCACAGAAAGAGGGATAGTCCGGATGGGGGAAGCTGCCAGAGACAAACTACTACTGTGCAGTCCACGTTAATTTACAGTCTGAGACACCAACCCCCACGCCCAGGAGGGTTCCGCCCAGAGCCTCATTACGCCTCTTTGGTCTGTGCATTAGGCAGGATGTCTAGTTCCTATTTTGCCCAGTTTCAGGACTCCGTGCCACTGTGATCTGGATACTGCACGTCCCATCATCCCACCTTCTCCTCCCTCCCGCCGCCGCCACAGACTTTGCATTCTTGGACCTCCCCCGGTGAGATTTCCAGCACTGCCTGGATACGTCTAAGCCAGGAACATGCTTTTATTTTTACTTCATTTTGGCACTTCTCATTCTCTCCAGACCCAGAGATGCAGGGGCACAGAGAGCAGACCCCTCTCCCCCATGAAATAAATTGTTATCCTAATTGCTTTGAACCTTTTTTGCCACTCATCTCCATGGGACCAGATTTAGGCTTAGTGTTTAACGTTCGACTCCCAGCTGTTAAAATCATGGCTTTGGGTCCTGCTACAGAGAGCGCTATTCTGTCACGGTGCTGAAATAGTCTGAAGGAAACCCCCAGTTTATGTGGCGTTCAGAGACCAGGCATGAAAGATGAGGATTTCAAAACATGTGGGCCTTGATTTTCCTCTCAGGGAAGCCAGTGTCAATCTGAAGTGACTCACTGATGGCGGAATGTGAGAGCAGAATCTGGACAGTGTGTGACCCATTCTTGTTGGGAACCCTCTGGTAACACAGATACCCACTGCAGAGGCTTTGGCTTTACTAAGTAAGAGCACAGTGGAGTTGATGAATTGGAAAAACCACACGGCCCAAAAAAAGGAAGCCACTGAGACAGTTAGAAGGACAGTAAGAGACAACAAGGAACTGCGCTGCATCCAAGGGTGCTAAAGGAGTTGGCGGAAGAGATTGCAGAACCATTAGCCATTATTTTTGAAAACTCATGGCGATCGGGGGAGGTCCCGGATGACTGGAAAAAGGCTAATGTAGTGCCCATCTTTAAAAAAGGGAAGAAGGAGGATCCGGGGAACTACAGGCCAGTCAGCCTCACCTCAGTCCCTGGAAAAATCATGGAGCAGGTCCTCAAGGAATCAATTATGAAACACTTAGAGGAGAGGGAAGTGATCAGGAACAGACAGCATGGATTCACCAAGGGGAAGTCGTGCCTGACTAACCTAATTGCCTTCTATGATGAGATAACTGGCTCTGTGGATGAGGGGAAAGCAGTGGATGTGTTATTCCTTGACTTTAGCAAAGCTTTTGATACGGTCTTCCACAGTATTCTTGCCAGCAAGTTAAAGACGTATGGGCTGGATGAATGGACTGTAAGGTGGATAGAAAGCTGGCTAGATCATCGGGCTCAACGGGTAGTGATCAATGGCTCCATGTCTAGTTGGCAGCCGGTTTCAAGCGGAGTGCCCCAAGGGTCAGTCCTGGGGCCGGTTTTGTTTAATATCTTTATTAATGATCTGGAGGATGGTGTGGACTGCACTCTCAGCAAGTTTGCAGATGACACTAAACTGGGAGGCATGGTAGATACACTAGAGGGTAGGGATCGGATACAGAGGGACCTAGACAAATTAGAGGATTGGGCCAAAAAAAAGTCTAATGAGGTTCAACAAGGACAAGTGCAGAGTCCTGCACTTAGGATGGAATAATCCCATGCACAGCTACAGACTAGGGACCGAATGGCTAGGCAGCAGTGCTGCAGAAAAGGACCTAGGGGTCACAGTGGACGAGAAGTTGGATATGAGTCAACAGTGTGCTCTTGTTGCCAAGATGGCTAATCGCATTTTGGGCTGTATAAGTAGGGGCATTGCCAGCAGATCGAGGGACGTGATTGTTCCCCTTTATTCGACATTGGTGAGGCCTCATCTGGAGTACTGTGTCCAGTTTTGGGCCCCACACTACAAGAAGGATGTGGAAAAATTGGAAAGAGTCCAGCGGAGGGCAACAAAAATGATTAGGGGTCTGGAGCACATGACTTATGAGGAGAGGCTGAGGGATCTGGGATTGTTTAGTCTCCAGAAGAGAAGAATGAGGGGGGATTTGATAGCTGCTTTCAACTACCTGAGGGGGGGTTCCAAAGAGGATGGAGCTCGGCTGTTCTCAGTGGTGGCAGATGACAGAACAAGGAGCAATGGTCTCAAGTTGCAGTGGGGGAGGTCTAGGTTGGATATTAGGAAACACTATTTCACTAGGAGGGTGGTGAAGCACTGGAATGCTTTACCTAGGGAGGTGGTGGAGTCTCCTTCCTTGGAGGTTTTTAAGGCCCGGCTTGACAAAGCCCTGGCTGGGCTGTGATGATTTAGTTGGGAATTGGTCCTGCTTTGAGCAGGGGGTTGGACTAGATGACCTCCTGAGATCCCTTCCAACCCTGATATTCTATGATTCTATGAACAAGGAACTGATCTTAAAAACAAATATCTGTCTAAACTATTTCCAATACATTTGCAGTTCCAATTTTACCAGGTAAATCCATTGGTGCTTCTGACAATACTAAATAGTTCAACCCTGGAGCCCTTCCTGAGCCCTCAGCACTAACATTAATGCAGAAAAGGGCAACTCACCGTAATACTGCTCAGCGGCGAGAGGGAATCTCCTTACTGCAACAGGAAGGCAGAGCCCTGAGAATCACTGTATGAATCTCACATGTCTGACACTCGCTGTGCTGGACAGCAACTTTTATGATTCCCTTGTACAGTCCCTGGGGACTCTCTGATTGGCCAGGACTCCCAGACAATTCCCAGGGCTCTGTGAGCAGCGGGAAGAGCAGAAAATAGACCCTGGAGATCTCCAGCTTGAGAGCCTCCCCCAGAGTGAAGAAATGATTTGCCTATACCAGGGGCGAGATTGTCAGGGCAAACTGAGTCTTGCAGACTGTTCAGCCTAGCAACTGACGATGGCTTTCTTTTCTGTGTGTAATGTACTGCCATCTTCACTATGTGTGGGAATGCTGCCATAAAATAGGGGACCAAAAACCATTTTCAATTGCTCGTAGCAGCATAGCGCTCTTTACTGACCATGTAGTTGCAATATCCAGTCCATTAGCCTCTTAAAAGTCACCGGCACCCTGTGGAGGAAAAATTATGTGATCCTGGACTGATGCAAGCAGAAGGGTATGGGAAAGGCTTTCATCTCCCTGAATTCTGGCATCAAAGGTATTTGCCAGTATCCCTTTGTGAGGTCTAAAGTGGATAAATATCTTGCAGCTCAAACTGTTCAAATAGTTCATTCACTCTCTGCATTGGGTCAGCATAAAATTTCAATACTGTGTTGATCTTTCAGAAATTGATGCACAAACGGGTTGTATTATCCTGCCTCAGAACTTGTACCATGGGACTTCTCCACTCACTGTGTGATACCATCACCCCTCCCATAGCAAAAATGACCTGGAGTTCATCTCACATGGTATCCCAGAATTTATGAGCGGAGAGCCACAGAGTTTCCCATGCCTGATGCCCTGGGACCATTTCAGTGTGGTGGTATTTTCGGTAGCTGCGCCCTGCTGGGATGAGAACACAGTGGGAAAGAATCAAACAACTGCTACATCAGGATCTTTTCTTCGAGCTACAGTCCCTCCCCCATGCTTGTGTCATAGGAGCCTGGGGGCCTAATTTGAGCTCCACAGGGTATGAGTGTGATGGGCTGTCACCCCCGGGGTGCAGTCTGGGAGCTGTGGGAACTGCTGTGCCCCTCTTACCACCCAGATGGGCTGGTCCTTTTTCAAAATGCTTTGCTGGCGATTCAGCCTTTCCAGGCCCTGTTATCACCAAACACGACAGTCTACGGCACCACACACCCAAACAGAGCTACCCGAGGGATTACTTAACCAACCAAGCACAAACGACAGACATCAGCCAATTTCCCACCTCCCCAGGCTCACACCCTCCACTGGAGAGTAAACCCAAAATTATAATGTCTTGCACTGCACAGGGATCTGTACAATGTAAGCTGATTAAAAGGGTTCATCCTCCCCTCGATGTGGGAAGGGTATGCCACAAACCTGTGTTAACGAAGCTGACATTTTCCTCTGACACTTCACTCAAAGGCACACTGATTTAGATAATGCAAAAAACAAGTTCAACTAAAAAAAGATTTTAAGTGATTATAACTGATAGCAAACAAATCAAAACAGATTACCTAGCAAATAAACAAAACCAGAAACTAGGCCTAATATATGAGCTATATTTGAAATTAATTAGCAATTTCTCACTAGGGCTGGTGATAGAAGCAGTCCACCAGGTTTCCCTACACAGACTAGAAATCGTTTTAGCCTGGGATCAACACTTCCCCCAGTTCAGTCTTTGTTCCTCAGGTGTTTCCAGGGGTTCTCTTGTGTGGGGAGTGAGACCACTAGATGATGTCACACCCCACCTTATATAGCTTTAACTTATGGTCGGAATCATTTGTTCCAAAAACAGTTCCCAATCCAGTTTGCAGAAAAGTACAGGTACCCAAAATGGAGTTCAGTGTCATGTGGTCTGGTCACATACCCTTGCATGCCCTGCTCAGTCATGGCAGCCATTATCCATAGATTGTCCTGTACATTCTCAGGAAAGCTCACCAGGTGGGGAATAAGCTTCTCCTAAGGCCTATTGTTTCCCCTAATGGCCCATTACCCTGAATAGGCCTTTCATAACCAGCTGTCTAGCCTGGAAGCATTTTGCCTAGTGGGTGTCACCCAGGTGTAACTACATTTGAAATACAGATACATAGTCAATATTCATAACTTCACCACTCAAGAAAGAGATCATTGGGTTATTACAGAGAGTTCTCTGAACACATCTGCTCAATGTGCAGCAGCAGTCAAAAATGATAAAAGAATATTAGGAACCTTTTGAGAAGTATAAATAAGAGGACAGACAATATAATAATGCCACTATTTAAATCCCATGCCATGGATACTGTAATTATGGTCACCTCATTTCAAAAATGATGTATTAGAAATGGAAAAAAATTAAGGTACAGAGAAGGGCAACAAAAATGATTAGGGGTATGGAATAGATTCCAAATGAGGAGAGATTAAAAAGACTGGGAATTTTCAGCTTGGAAAAGAGACGACTAAGAGGGGATATGATAGAGGTCTATAAAATCATGAATGATGTGGAGAAAGTGAATGTGGAAATCTTGTTTACTCCTTCATATAACACAGCAACCAGGGAAAATAATAGGCAGCAGGTTTACAACAAAGAAAAGGAAGTACTACACACAACACACAGTCAACCTGTTGAATGCATTGCCAGGGGATGTTGTGAAGGCCAAAAGGATAATGGGGTTCAAAAAGAACATGGAGGATAGGTCCATCAATGGCTGTTAGCCAAGATGTTCAGGGATGCTGCCCCATGTTTTCAGTGTCCCTAGCCTCTGACTGCCAGATGATGGGACTGGATGACAGGAGATGGATCCCTGTATAATAGCCATGTTCCGTTCCTTCCCTCTGAAGCACCTGGCATTGGCCCCTGTCAAAAGACAGGATAATGGACTAGATGGACCATTAATCTGACCCAGTATGGCCATTCTTATATTCTTATCTGAGTCTCCTTTTTCTTCTCTGGGTGCTGGACCTCATAGTCGATGGGTCACACATGCCTCACTACCTCAAACGGTCCCTGCCACTGAACCAGTAATTTGAAGAGCAAACTTGGTACTAACAATAACATTCTATCAACCAGTTTGAACAATCACAGCTGGACCCCTTTGGTATAGGCCTTCTATTGTGTCTGTTGTGCATTTATCAAAATTCTTCTAGCAAAAGCCTACAAAGTCTTGAGGCCATTTCTTAATTGAAGAATGTATTAACCTATGTCCATTGCCTGGGGTCTTTGTTCTTCCATGTTTCCCCAAGCAGCTCTGGAAAGCCAAAAGGTTGCTTCCCAGACAGCAATTCAAAGGGAGAAAACTTGGAGGCTTGAGGCACCTTTCTGATAGCAAAACAGGAGTTTGGGGAAGAGTTGGTCCCAGTGTCTGCAATCTGAGGCTACAAACTTCTTTAATGTCACCATCAAGGTTCTGTGAAATTCCTCTACTATCCCATCAGTTTGGAAATGATAGACTGAAGTTCTTAATGTCTTTACCTTCAGTAGATCACACAGTTCATTCATTAGTAGTAAAGTGAAGTTCATTACTTGTAAAGTGAAGTTAGGATTTTGTGAGGCATTCCCACAGGGGAGAGGAATTTCATAAGCTCATTTGGTTCATCGCCAGGGTGCTAGTACTATGTCTAGAGGGCAATAAACCTGGCTGGGTGCCTTTGTCACCGAACCGTGCCTGTGGTCTTTCTTTGTGAGTAACATCAAGGTCTGCTGAATTAGCAGTTTGCCTTATCTGTTAATACTCATAACAATGGAGCACCACGGACAGAAGTACTGATCAGCCTGATCAGCGTTACCGAGGCAACAACATTCCAGCCTTCAGCACTTGACAACAGCCAGCTGACCCCAGAGGTGAACAAGTCTACTCTCTGGAGCAAGTCAGCAACTGTCGTGCCTCCTGGGCAAAGTATTGCAGCTGCCTCAGTCGCTGTGATTCACCCCATTCCCCATTCCCCACTGCGAGTTGTTCATAAGCATGGCTAAGGATAAGATTATGTCACAGACTCCAAGCTATAAAGAGACCTCCGTGACATTGTTCACTTCAACCCCGGGGCAGTAGAGCCCGAGCTCTCAGCTGGCAGGGGCCCCTGAGCTCGTAGGTGCCATGGGTGGCCAAGGACCCAGCAGCTGTCAGCCAGCATAGGTGATGGGGAACCCAGAGCTCTGAGCTACCGCGGGAGGACCCAGAGCTCTGAGTTACCATGGGTGGCGGGGGTCTCCATAGCTCCGTGATGCTGGGGCTGTGACATGGGCTTCAGAGCACTGAGCACTGTCAGCTGCGGAAGCAGCAGGTTCTCGACCTCCCAAAGCAGGGCTTGGGCTCTCATCCTCCTGATCGGGCTTTAATCATCACCCTGTCTGTTCCCATTCCCATTATTTTTTGGTAAAAGTTAAAGACAGGTCATGGGATTCCTTGAATATTTTTTTTTATTGCCCACGACCTGTCTGTGACTTTTACTAAAAATAACTGTGACAAAATCTTAACCTTAACCATGAATGATCAGTTGGTCTGCCCCTAGTTCCTGAATAATATTGTGTCTCAGGCCAGGATATCCACTCCCCAGGTGAACGCATTCTGGATGCTGTTCAAGGCTGTGGTCGTTGCAGGCCCACTGACCTGGCCGGAAGTGCCCCCCGCATCATCTTTTTCCTCCCCTATTCCTACCAACTCTCTCATTTCTACACATACACTCACCGGGGTGTCAGCCTCCATCTTCTCAGTCAGCCATTCCCACCCATTCCTTCAGGATTTCACAAAAGTGGTTCTAGTCCCTCCCCAATATGATAAGAAAGGCCAGATATTTGAAATAATTTCCCTAATAAGTTTAGCACAAACAAGTTTCCACACAAGAAATCCTTTATTAGTCCAAAGGGAACTTGGTGTTGATTACATCCAAAATACAATTACGAACAGATACACACTTACGTGTTACATCCAAGCAACCCTACAGTTATATGCATTAGCTAAATATTCACAACAGGATCAGGCTTGGGAAATAACTTCTTATCATGGCATGACTCCAGAGGGGTAAGGAAAATGTCTGACAAAGAAACCTCTAAAAATTTGCTCTTTATAAGAACGACCATTCTGGGTCAGACCAGTGGTCAGTCTAGCCCAGTATCTTGTCTTCCGACAGTGGCCAATGTCAGATGCTTCAGAGGGAATGAACAGAACAGGTAATCATCAAGTGATCCATCCCCTGTCAATCCTCTCCAGCTGTGACATTGCACTCTATATGATTTTATGAAAATATGCTAATGAGTGTGAATATAATGTAACTGGAATATGCTTCATGCAAAAGGTCTCTTGTAAGGTATCATTAGAAAGCTTATAATCCATTGAGTGTGGTCATCCTATTTGTATGTATGTATCATTCTTGTATCTGAAACTAGAAATAAGAAATATAACTCTGAGGGCCTATTGTAGTTGTGCAAAGTGTGGGCCATTAATGGTGGTTTGGAATCTTGATGGCTCCCATCAACCAGGACAATTGACTGTGGATGGCTCTGTTTGCTGGCAGGCCTTCCTGTGAGTCAGGCTGGGAGGAATAAGGGCTTGGGGTCTTACAGTGACATGTGATCATGTCACCTGAACTGGAATTCACCTTTAACTTGCTGCTTTTCCAGTTAGAAGGAGGGGTGGGAACTCACAGAGAGACAAAGGATTCCCGCCTTGTGCAAAAGATATATAAGGGGGTGGCACAGAACAAACGGGGCTGCAATCATAAGAAATCCTTTAGCTACCACCTGAGCTGGAACAAGGGCTGAACCAGGGGAAAGGATTGTGCCCAGACTAGGAAGGCATCCAGTCTGTGATAGAAGCATATTGAAACATCTGAGGGTGAGATTTTAACTGTATTCAGTTTTCTTACTGTAATAGGCTTAGACTTGCATGTTTTATTTTATTTTGCTTGGTAATTCACTTTGTTCTGTCTGTTATTACTTGGAACCACTTAAATCCTCCTTTTTGCATTTAATAAAATCACTTTTTACTGATTAATTAACCCAGACTATGTATCAAGTATCAGGGGGTAGCCGTGTTAGTCTGTATCTACAAAAACAACAAGGAGTCTGGTGGCACCTTAAAGACTAACAGATTTATTTGGGCATAAGCTTTCATGGGTAAAAACCTCACTTCTTCGGATGCATAGAGTGAAAGTTACAGATGCAGGCATTATATACTGACACATGGAGAGCAGGGAGTTACTTCGCAAGTGGAGAACCAGTGTTGACAGGGCCAATTGAATCAGGGTGGATGTAGTCCACTCCCAATAATAGATGAGGAGGTGTCAATTCCAGGAGAGGAAAAGCTGCTTCTGTAATGAGCCAGCCACTCCCAGTCCCTATTCAAGCCCAGATTAATGGTGTTAAATTTGCAAATGAATTTTAGTTCTGCTGTTTCTCTTTGAAGTCTGTAAGCGAGGACTGGCCTGCCTCCCAAGGTCTGTGAGAGTGAAGGATCATTTTCCAGGATAGGTTGTAGATCGTGGATAATGCGCTGGAGAGGTTTTAGCTGGGGGCTGTATGTGATGGCCAGTGGTGTTCTGTTATTGTCCTTGTTGGGCCTGTCCTGTAGTAGGTGATTTCTGGGTACCCGTCTTGCTCTGTCAATCTGTTTCCTCACTTCCCCAGGTGGGTATTGTAGTTTTACGAATGCTTGATAAAGATCTTGTAGGTGTTTGTCTCTGTCTGAGGGGTTGGAGCAAATTCGGTTGTATCTTAGGGCTTGGCTGTAGACAATGGATCGTGTGATGTGTCTTGGATGGAAGCTGGAGGCATGTAGGTACGTATAGCGGTCAGTAGGTTTCCGGTATAGGGTGGTGTTTATGTGACCATCGCTTACAGACAACCAGTCCTCGCTTACAGACAACCCCCCAACCTGAAGCAAATACTCACCAGCAACTACACACCACACCACAGAAACACACCACACCACAGAAACTCCAACCCAGGAACCAATCCCTGTAGCAAACCTTGTTGCCTACTCTGTCCCCATATCTACTCTGGCAACACCATCAGAGGACCCAACCACATCAGCCACACCATCAAGGGCTCATTCAGTTGCACATCCACTAATGTTATATATGCCATCATGTGCCAGCAATGCCCCTCTGCCATGTACATTGGCCAAACCGGACAGTCCCTCCGCAAAAGAATAAATGGACACAAATCGGACATCAGGAATGGTAACCTACAAAAGCCAGTAAGTGAACACTTCAATCTCCCTGGTCATTCTATTACAGATTTAAAAGTCACTATCATTGAACAAAAAATCTTCAGAAACAGACTTCAAAGAGAAACAGCAGAACTAAAATTCATTTGCAAATTTAACACCATTAATCTGGGCTTGAATAGGGGCTGGGAGTGGCTGGCTCATTACAGAAGCAGCTTTTCCTCTCCTGGAATTGACACCTCCTCATCTATTATTGGGAGTGGACTACATCCACCCTGATTGAATTGGCCCTGTCCACACTGGTTCTCCACTTGCGAAGTAACTCCCTGCTCTCCATGTGTCAGTATATAATGCCTGCATCTGTAACTTTCACTCTATGCATCCGAAGAAGTGAGGTTTTTACCCATGAAAGCTTATGCCCAAATAAATCTGTTAGTCTTTAAGGTGCCACCAGACTCCAGACTATGTATTAATACCTGGGGGTGGGGGGTGGGGGGTGGCAAGCAGTTGTTCATATCTCTCTATCAGTGTTATAAAGGGTGAACAATTTATGAGTTTACCCTGTATAAGCTTTATACAGGGTAAAATGTGTTTATTTGGGGTTTGGACCCCACTGGGAGTTGGGTATCTGAGTGCTGGAGACAGGAGCACTTCTTAAGCTGTTTTCAATTAAGCCTGCAGCTTTTGGGGGACGTAGTTCAGACCTGGGTCTGTGTTTGTAGCAGGCTAATGTGTCTGGCACAACCAGGCAGGGCACTGAAGTCCCAAGACCTCTGTCATATCCCCGCTTAGTCATCTCTTTTCCAAGCTGAAAAGGCCCAGTCTTATTAATCTTTCCTCATATGGAAGCTGTCCCATACCCTAATCATTTCTCTTGCCCTTCTCTGTACTTTTTTCCAACTACGATATATATTTTTGAGATGGGGCAACCAGATCTGCACGCAGTGTTCAAGATGTGGGCATATCATATTTTCTCTCTTATTATCTATCCTTTTCTTAATTATTCCCAACATTCTGATAGCTTTTTTGACTGCCCCTGCACATTGAGTGATGTTTTCAGAGAACTATCCACGATTTGGAGTGGAGTGTTACCATCTTGAGTGGTAACAGCTAATTTATACACCATCATTTTATATGTATAGTTGGGATTATGTTTACCAATGTGCATTACTTTGCATTTCTCAACATTGAATTTCATCTGCCATTTTGTTATCCAGTCACCCAGTTTTGTGGGGTCCCATTGTAACACTTTCCAGTCTATTTTGGACTTAACTACCTTGAGTACTTTTGTATCATCTGCAAACTTTGCCACCTCACTGTTTATTCCTTTATCCAGATCATTTTTGAATACGTTGAACAGTAGTGGTCATAGTTGTGGTCAGATGTTGGGCTGTGTGTCCATGTTCTCCCTGTGTGCTGTCCCAGCTCTGCACAGACAGCCGGCACAGCAGACCTCGAGTGAACCACCCAATGACCACAATATCCATTAAAGGACGAAGGCACCCAGCCAGGTTTATGGTCGACAAAGCACGGTAATAGCACGTGGTAGACTCTACGAGGATACTAAGACATGTAGGCCCGTGACAATGGATGCAGCTCAGTCTGTGGCGGTACTTTCCACTGCCCCCTAGGCTGGCCAAAGATACTCCCTCTGAGATACATCTTTACACCCTGATACAAACAAGTTACATACTGCCATCCTGACTTTATCTTTTAGGTGGGGTCAGGGTGTTACTGTTATCTGTGGGGAATGTTTTTGTACCATCCTTGATATTGGGATGTTCTGGTACCACTGAATACTGGGATGTGTTTGCGTGAGTACTCTGTAATTAGCACTTCTTAGGAATGTATATTTCTGCAATATCAGTACTTTTTTGCCAAATTCTGTGAGGAGGTCCTTCCTCATACCAAGCCTCTGATACAAGGGCTTATGTCTCATGGCCTCTTTCTACTACACCAGTATACCATCTGGTCCTGGTGACTTATTACTGTTTAATTGATCAATTTGTTCCAAAACCTCATCTAATGACACCTCAATTTGGGGCAGTTCCTCAGATTTGTCACCTAAAAAGAATGGCTCAGGTTTAGGATTCTCTCCCAACTCCTAAGTCGTGAAGACTGATGCAAAGAATACATTTGGTTTCTCCACAATGGCCTTATCGTCCTTGAGTGCTCCTTTAGCACCTCGATCGTCCAGTGGCCTTACTAGTTCTTTAGAAGGCCTCCAGCTGATGATGTACTTAAAACAATTTTTGCTGTTACTTTTTGAGTCTTTGACTAATTGTTCTTCAAATTCCTTTTTGTTCTTCCTAATTATATTTTTACAGTTCATTTACTAGAGTTTATGCTCCTTTCTATTTTCCTCAATAGAATTTAACTTCCACCTTTTTGCCTCTAACTGCTTCTTTTAGTTTGTTGTTTAGCCACAGTAGCACTTTTTTCATTTTCTTATTATGTTTGTTTTCTTTTTAATTTGGGGTATATATTTAAAGTGAGCCTCTGTTATGATGTCTTTAAAAAGTTTCCAAGCAGCTTGCAGGGATTTCACTTTTGACACTGTACATTTTAATTTCTGAAATTAAATGCTACCATGGTGGGCTGCTGTGGTGTTCCCCCCCAAGCCACCCCCACAACAGGGATGTTACATTTTATTATGTTATGGTCACTATTACCAATCAGTTCTGCTATATTCTCCTCTTGGACCAGATCCTGTGCTCCACTTAGGACTAAATCAAGAATTTCCTCTCCTCTTGTGGGTTCCAGGACTAGCTGCTCCAAGAAGCAGTTGTTTAAAGTGTCAAGAAACTTTGTCTCTGCATCCCGTCCTGAGGTGACATGTAGCCAGTCAATATAGGGAGCGTTGAAATCCATATTATTATAGAATGTTTTATTTTTATAGCTTCTCTAATCTCCCTGTGCTTTTCACAGTCACTATCACCATCTGGGTCAGGTAATGTCCCTACTGTTACATTCTTATTATTGAAGCATGGAATTACTATCCATAGAGATTCTATAGTCCAGTTTGTTTCATTTTAAATGTCATTTGACTCTACATTTTCTTTTAAATATAGGGCTACTCCCCCACTAGCACGATCTGTTCTCTCTTTCTGATAGATTTTGTTCCCTGGTATTACTGTGTCCGATTGATTGTCCTCATTCCACCAAATTTCTGTGATGCCTGTTATATCAATAACCTAATTTAATACAAGGTTCTCAAGTTCACCCATCTTATTATATAGACTTCTAGCATTTGTATATAAGCACTTTAAAATGGTTAGTCTTTAGATGTCTGCTATTATGTGATGTAACTGAATGGGACTCTTTTTCATTTGACTGCTTCTCCTCAGATGCTACCCGTATTTTATCATCTTCCATCCTCTCCTCCTTACTAGGATATAGAGAATCTCCATGAATAGATGTACTGTACTCTCTCCTTGAAACTGACTGGGAACTATTAACATCTATGTGTCAGGGTTTTACATACAATAGTCCCAAGGTTTCATTCTGTGAAATGCTTTCTGAAAAGTCCTGAAAAGACAGAGCTCTGTCCTGGGCTCCAGCAAAGAGCGAAGCTGAGGTGCAGGACACAGGGGAGCATAAGAGAGTTAGACATAATATTGCCTCAGAATCCCCCAACCAGTACAGTCACCCAGCACAGCATCCACCCGAGAAGAGAACTGGATGGTCCAAGTGCTATGAAAACTCATCAAGCTCTGTTCTAACAATGCAGGCTCTGCCTCACAGCTCAAAGCCTCTGCTGAGGGTCCAGTTTTGGGTGTTCTTGTGCTGGCCTACTGGAATGTGTTTACACGTTCAGTGTGTTTTATCAAATCTAGCAATACCGGCACCAAGTTCGTGTACTGGACACTGACTTACAGGGAAGCATCTGCTTTTGACCTGGTCCCGGTTGTTGCTCATAACATAACTTTTGCTGAATTTGGTTCAGCCCTCAGGCCTTGCACCAGATCCCTGCTTTAGCATGTTGAGGTCCTCTGCCATCTTTTTTTAATCCTAGCATTTGATATACAGTAGAACGTCAGAGTTATGAACACCTTGGGAATAGACCCTGAAATTTTCATAACTATGGAACAAAACTTTATTGTTATTCTTTCAAAAATTCACAACTGAACATTGACTTAATACAGCTTTGAAACTCTACTACGCAGAAGAAAAAATCCTACTTTCCCTTTATTTTTTAGTATTTTATTTTTAGCACAGGACTGTACTGTATTTCCTTTTTTATGTAGTCTCTGCTGCTACCTGATTCCGTACTTCCTTTTCCAAATGAGGTGTGTGGTTAAATGGTCAGTTCATAACTCAGGTGTTCATAACTCTGAGGTTCTACTGTATTGGTAGACTCATCTCTCTGAATGGAATAATATGGGCTCTGATGAACACTTTCTAGGAACTGTTCTTTTTCATCAGTGGCCATCTCCACAATATGGCATGCAACTGTCATTAGCAAGTGGGCTCACGCCTAGCTGTGATGCTGCTTTCTCTCCTTTCATCACCAGCATGTATACTTTGCAGCTGGAAGTAGTAGTTTCTCACCTATCTGGAAATTAATAGGCAGCGGGTTTAAAAAAAGTAAAGGAAGTACTACATACAACACACAGTCAACCTGTGGAACGCATTGCCAGGTGACGTTGTGAAGGCCAAAACTATAATGGGGTTCAAAAAGAACAATGCAATGCACAAAGCCACACAGTAAGAAGCCTCAGTAGCTTTCATGTTAACAGTTCTGTACACTTCAACATCTTTTTTTTTTGTCCTGTTAACTCATTGACTATCCTCTGAAAAAACTTGACAGATTTGAACTCAGCTTCATCGTATTTTCAGCTTCTGTGTTTTGCTGGAACCTCCATTGCTGCCCTCACTTCAGTTTGTGTTGCACACTTTTCTCCCTTTGTCACAAAACGATCCATTTCTCAGGGAAGCTGTTCCTCACTGTAAGCACGCTGCTGGTAATGGTTTTACATTTGTTTTTAAGTACTTGGGGCCCGCTCAGCTCAGCGCTGCTGTTGTGAGCATTGTAAATACCTCGCACATTATCCTGCAGTATGTGCAGAGCCTGGCTAGGAGCCACCAGCCCGAGGACAATTGTGAGGAGGACATGGACACAGACGTTCCTGAAAGCATGTTATGTGGTAATTGGGACATCATAGTGTCAGTGGGGCAGGTTGATATAGTATAACATCGATTCTGGGCCCGGCAAACAAGCACAGACTGCTGGAACCACATAGTGTTGCAGGAATGGGATGATACCCAGTGGCTGCAAAACTTTCGCATGAGTAAGGCCACTTTCATGGAACTTTGTGAGTTGTTTTCCCGCACTTTGAAGCACAGGAGTACCAAGATGAGACCTGCCCTGACAGTTGAGAAGCGAGTGGCGATAGCCCTGTGGAATCCTGCAATGCCTGACTGCTACCGGTCAGTTGGGAATCTATTCGGAGTGGGCAAATCTACCGTGGGGACTGCTGTGATTCATGTAGCCAAGGCAATCAGTGACCTTCTGCTAACAAGGGTAGTGACTCTGGGAAACGTGCAGGTCATAGTGGATGGCTTTGCTGCAATGGGGTTCCCTAGCTGTGGTGGGGTGATGGAATGTATATCACTATCTTGGCACCGGACCACCTTGTCAACCAGTACATAAACCGCAAGGGGTACTTCTCAATGGTACTGCAAGCACTGGGGGATCACAAGGGATGTTTCACCGACATCAACGTGGGATGGTTCGGAAAGGTGCATGACGCTCGCATCTTTAGGAACTCCGGGCTATTTGAAAAGCTGCAAGAACGGACTTTCTTCCCAGACCAGAAAATTACCGTTAGGGATGTTGAAATGCCAATAGGTATCCTTGGGGACCCAGCCAATCCCTTGTTCCCATGGCTCATGAAGCCATACACAGGCAGCCTGGACAGTAGTAAGGAGCAGTTCAACTATAGGCTGAGCAAATGCAGAATGGTGGAAGAATTTGCTTTTGGATGTTTAAAATCTTCCCAGCCAGTGCTTTATCAAGCCGGTCTGGAACAAAACCTGTAAGGCTGGAGATTCAACCATCTCCCTAGGAAACAAAGCGGGAGATTCTGCCTTCCCTCAGCTCATCTCCCCTGGAATGGCCGGTAGCAGGTCTGCTCTCCTCCCTGGTCTGCCACAAAAGGAGCTGCTCCCCGGCCTTTTTGCCTTTCCCAAGCACTTCTCTTCAGACTGCACCATTTTCCTTATAATTTAATTGCTAAATGTTTGGCTTCATTGAACCCCATTTGAAATGTAGCTACAAGTTCAGTGGCTCTGGGAAGTAATACTGCTGCTTTGTATAGGTCTGTGTCTCTAGGTTGTAGTAGTTTTGAAACAGAATTTACCGTTTCCAGAATCTTTCTTTTGAGCACAATGAGAAAAACAAAACTAACCTGAGAGGAAGTGTGAGCACGTTGACCTGTTTGTCAGCCTGAGATAAAATTGTGGGTTTGAATTTTTGATACTCTTATATCTTATTCTAATAGATGTAAAACGGTGTCTTTCTCCTAGGTTTACATCTTCCCACAAGCAGACTGGGTGAGAAGACAAAAGAGAGGGAAATAAAGTGTTACTGGGAATGGTGGGAATGTCATATAGAAGCGCACACTCGAAGACTCTCTGAACTCTCCAGACAAGGTCAAGCAACCAGTTAGGAGGAGCAAGGAAGACTGGGGGTGGGGAGCGATAAGAAACACTAAATGCCAAAGAAAAGCTTGGCCTTGGCCAGAACACAACCTTACTCCTTACACCTCCCATGGGGTACAAAAGAGGTGGTACGAAGACCACATATCATGAATCTCCAGAACGGAACAGGATCATAAGTTGTAAAGGGTGTGACTAGGGGTGTGCAGTACACGTATATTTGGGCCTGCAAAGGAGGAGGAGGCAGGAATGGGGAATGGGAAAGGAGACTGTGGAATAGGAATTGGGAGTTGGGAACAGAGAAATGGGCAACAGGGACACGGGGTCAAGGCTCTCTGGTGTCAGCATTGGGAAGGGGGACACAGGGTAAAGGCTCTGCAGCATCAGAGCTGGGAAGGGAACCCTGGGGAACAGACTCTATCGGTGCATAGAGATAAGCCCGACTGGTGTGAAGGGCTTTGGAATATGCTGTCTTGGAAACTAACCCCAATAAGCATCGTATTGTCTGCATTCCGGACGTCTGGTCTGCTCTCGTTCTGTGTGACAAGAACCAGAGAAGAGGGTGTTCATTAAAAAGGAACTGTAAGAAAAATAAGGAAAACATGGGAAAGGTTCAAGGAAACAAGGAACCTCGCTCAGTGGGCACAAACAGCTGTCTCTGGGATGTAAGCAAAGCTCACTGTCATTTCCTCATATGTCCCAAGCCTCCTGCCAGACCCTGGTTGTGCTGCGGTGATCGCATGGGTCAGACACCTACTATCACAGTTGCCACACAGCTTCAGGCTGTAGGTGGCAGTACCCTGCTCCCCAGCATCCGCCCTCCCATCAGATTCATGTCCCCCCTTCTGAGTCCAGTCTTCAAGGCCTTCTTCTCTGGTGATGTCACCCTGTGCTGGGTCCTCTGCCCATGGCCCCACCTTACACTTCCCAGCTGCTCATTGTATTCGGTTGCCATGTTACTTTTGGCACAGCCGGCATCCACTATCCTGTATCTGGCCCCACACCTCCCTGGTGTAGCTCAGCCCTCTCTCCCCGTTGGAGCAGCTGGTCAGCACCAACCCAGCTCCCGGTTCTAGTTTGCTACAGCTGAAGGTTGCTAGCTCTGCCTGAGCACTGCTGCTCTGCTCTGCCTTCTGGGCTGCTTCTCTGGCCCTTGTGTTTCTGGCTGCTGCTGCTTTACCTCTACCTCAGCCTGAGCTGGGCAGATTAGCCAGATTTCTTTTCAATTAATAGCCCCAAGTCACTTATATAGCAACCCCAAAGTAGCCCATCTACTTCTTGAAACAAAGGGTTTCTTTTATTAACATATTGGTCTGTACATCAAATAACAAAGGAAAGCTTTCATTAGATACCAAGTAAAGGTTTGATTTAAAAAGAAAGATGCAAGACCAAGATGTTGCCCAAAACAAAGCAGTGACCAGTGCAATCATTTTTTACATTGGTGCAAACTCTTTACAGATTTGGCATCGTTTCATCTACATGCTAACAGGAGCAGTGTATCATAAAAGTTCCTCTTGCATCTTGCTGCACAGTTTTGTTTTTATCAAGTTCATCTCAGAAAACAGTCTGTCAACTGTAGCATTGCCAAAAGGTAGCAGCAGCAATGCAGGAGCAAATAAACCAAGTTCACTAAAATCTTTGTCCTCTGTGACATCCATGTGTTTGAGACCTTCAACCTAAAAGTGATCTACTTTTTGTTCAGAGTGTGAGCCCAGGAACCCTAGTCAAAACTCTCCACTGCTGATCCAATTGTCCAAGGTCTCCACAAAGCAATGGCAAAAGTGAGATATCAGTCAATTTATGTCATTAAGGATTTAATATTTCAAGCAATTTAATCACCTGGACATTTCATGGGAATCCCTGTTTCATGTCGACACCTACATTTGATGTTTTTAACAACGGAAATAGTTAGTGTGTATTTTGAAATTTCCAGCTGAGAGCGTTAAGTTTTTGACTCTAAGGTGATGTTGTACTTTAACACAGCAGTCTGCAACCTGGGGTTTTCAGAACTTCCAACAGGGGAAACGTAACGATTTTACTACTTTGTCTGATCATGGATTAAATGCAACTAAACATACTATTGTCTAACACTGCAGTTTATTAGATTGAGGCACACACAGACATAAGCAATAGGTCTAGAACACCCCAGGTATTTAGCTAACATCTGGAACAGAATTGAGTAATAAACGGCAGGTTCACAGTGGCCAGTTGGTCACCCACTGGGGCAAAAGGGTGTCAAGAAAAGGATCTCTCAAGCTGGCTTCAGAGGACTGCTGCAAAGTGCAATATATTAGCTAATCTTTTATAACTTCTACAAAACACAGAGGTCATAGTAACCACACCTGGATCATCACTTTTACTAACTTCAATAAACTTCTAATATCAGAGGAGTCTAGACTCAAGGTTTTCATCCATTTAGCTTCTCTCATTCTCACTAATTTAATTGTCTGTCCACTCTTCCTATTGCAAGTAGCAGAAACTGCCTGCTAGATTTTGACCTTGCATCTAAAAGCCTGCTTTCTAATCAACCCTTAACTATGTGGTGTTCTATTTTATTAATTCATTGTGGCCAGTAAATAAAGGATAACATAGTGCATTTCCAAAACCCTCTCTTGTCATGCAGGTTTAAATTCAGTAGTATGAGGTGAGTGAATTCTGCAGATGTTTTTGGCCACTTTGTCACAAAGCTCTTTGATTTTGACCCCATAAATGATAGGGTTGAGCATGGGGGGAATGAGGTAAGTGACATTTGACAAGATGACATGAACGTGCGGCGCAATGCCCTGACCAAATCTGTCTGTCAGACTGGAGAAGAGTCGAAGAGGATAAGACATCAGTATCAACCAGATATGGGCTGAGCAGGTGTTAAGGGCTTTGTTGTTGGCTTTCTTGGAGGAGATTCTGAGGACGGCCCTGATGATCAGACCATAGGACAGGCCAATGAGCGTCACGTCGCACACAATGAATATAAAGGCTATCACCAAACCGTACACTCTACTGACTGTAATGTCCCCACATGACATATTTGCCACAGCATTGTGGTCACAGTACTTATGGGGGATAATGCGGTTGGCACAGAATGGCTGCCTGCTCAGGAGTAGGGGCAGGGGCAGAAGGAAGAAAACAGCTATTACTAAACACACTAGCCCTAGCTTAGCTATTCGTGCATTGCTGAGGATGGTGGCATATCTCAGAGGGTTACATATGGCAACGTAGCGATCAAAGGCCATTGTCACAAGGATGGCTGAGTGCACATTAGAAAGTGCATGAAAGAGGAACATCTGGGTGAGGCAGCCCTTCACAGTAATGCTTTTCAAATTGAACCAAAATATACACAGTGCCTTTGGCATGAAGGAGGTAGATGTGGTGATGTCTGTGAGTGCCAGCATGCAGAGCAACAGGTACATCGGCTTGTGCAGGGACTTCTCTTTGCCTACAACAAACAGAACTGTGAAATTTCCCAACAGGGCCATAATGTAGACTGTACAGAAAGGGATGGAAATCCAGATGTGAGCAGTTTCCAAGCCAGGGATGCCGGTTAGGATGAATATTGAAGAGTCAGAGGGGATGAAGTTGAAATCTGCCATGAGGTGGCCGATGCGTCACTCAGGCTCAGAAATGCTCCCGGTTCCTGTGAAGGGAGAGAAGCACAGTGGGGGGAGTTAAACAGTTTAAACAAATAGTATGGTGACTATTTTATAGTTATTAACAATCTAGAAAAGTGGTTAACCAGTGAGGTGGCAAGATTTACAGATGGCACCATATTATTTGGCCATAGTCAACTCCAGAAAAGTCCTTAGAGGGAGCTAACCAAATCAGATGAATGGGCAGCATGCTGGCAGATGAACTTTGATGTCATTAACTGCAATGTGTTTGCCCACTGGAAGGAAGAGCTTGAACTCCTCAAACAGCTAACAAGGTTCTAATTTAAATGTATGAGCCCAGTACAGGGATCTGAGCATCATGGTACACAGCTCTGGGAAATCCTAAGCACAGCGCAAACACAGATGGAAACTAAGCAAAACACCGGGATCCAGGAGCAGTGGGGTGAGAAATTGTGCAGAAAATACAATGCCATGAGATCAGTCAAGTCAATATTACATGCTCCTCTGGACTCCTCTGTGTAGTACTGGGCACCCTTCTCACACAGTATATTGCAGTGCTAGAGGCGTTGAGGCAAGGGCAAGGAGAATGTCTAAGGGCCCTGGGAAACTCTCATACAGAGAGAGTTTGAAAACACTGGGATTGTTACCTTACAAAGGATATAAATTAAAAGGGACATTAGAAAATTCTGTAACATACTGACTGGTACAGATTACTTCGACAATGTGTTCCCCCTGTCTTATAATACAACATCAAGAGGGCATTCAATCACACTGAAATATGGGAAATTCAAACTCTAAAATACTGACTGGGAGATAAGTAGTTGAGGCCATGAGTTAAGCCAGAATCAGGAAGAAATTGGACATTGACATGGATTGTAAGACTATCCAGTTATAATTCTTACAGCTAAATAAATATTTTGGAAAGCCTATACCCCCACGTGTTTCAGAGCAGAATCAATCTCTAGCTGTTAGGCATTAGGGTGACAGCATCATCCCGTTCAAGTCATCCCCCCCCATCAGTCTCGTGCTTGATTTCTTCCACGTTCTTCTGCAGCACCTGTGGCTGTCACCTGGTGTCTATGGATGTAACAAGAGAAGCCGTACAGGTGCCTGCCTTGGCATTTGCCACGCGTGTATATATATCTCACCGGTGAGATACATTCACTGATTACCCCTCAGCCAAAGGAGCAGGTGTGACAGGAGGCACCTCACCCCCTGCAGAGGAAGAATTGTGGGGAGCGTGGGGTGGCTCTGAGATTGTTGGATTCAAGTATTACTGGGGAACACGGAGCAGACACTGCCGACCAGCGTGCTGTTGGAATTGGGGCAGCCTGAGATGAGGAAGGAGAGTATGGAGAGGGGAGTCAGAGTATAATGGGAGATTGAAAAAGGTGAGGCGCAAACTGTGATGGGTTTGTCCCGGGTGCCATCTGGAACTGGGGTTCCACCAAGCCCTCTGACTCATCAGCCTCAGCTCCCTCACTCAATGTGCTGTTGGGACCCACTAAAGACCCACTCCCAATCCTGCACCTCCACCAGCGTTGCCACAGGCAGGGACACACCCAGCTCTATTTACATGCAGGCTCTCTGGCCAACCTCTGCATGAACCAACAACAGAATGGTTACAGCCAAAATAACCACCAGCTCCCTAGCCTAGGACCCCAGAGCTGTAACGGCTTGACCTTGTCCAAACTCCAACCAGTATGAATTTCTTTCCTGGTTTGCCCCTCCCTCAATGTGGGGAGCACAGTGCACTCTTTTGGTAACCAAGTGTCCCCCCCCCCCCCCCCCCGAGACACTTTACTTAATGGCATCCTGGGTTTAGATTAAAACATTAAACAAGTTTATCAATTTCACCTTGGGTTTTTCAGGTTTCCATACACAGGTTAGAAATCCCTTTGGCCGGGGTCTAGAACTTCCCCTCATTCAGGCTTATTTCCTCAGGTGTTTCCCGTCCTCTTGTGTGGAGAGTGGAGAACCAGTGATGATGTCAATCCCTGATTTTAGCTTTAGCATATAGCGGGAACCCTTTCTTTCAAAACTTTGTACTTTTCCCACAACTGCTCTGGGAAGTAACTCACCCAAAATGGAGTGCAGAACTATGTGGCCTAGTCACATGCCTTTACAGAATCACAGCATCTATTACTTATAGGCTGTCTGGAGCATTCTCAGGAAGCTTCCTAAGACCTATTGTCTTCCCTATTGGCTCATTTCCCTGAATAGGCCCTTCCCAACCAGCTCCCTAAACTGAAGGCATCTTGCCTACTGGGCGTTACCCAGTTGTAACTACAATTGAAAAACAGATACGTAGTCAATATTCATGACTTCAGGTACACAAACAATACTTGCATACAAATAGGATAATCATATTCAGAACATCATACCTTTTCCAATGAATCTTACAAGACACATCTTACATGAAATGTGACATAAATATGCTATAATCACATCATAATAATATCACTATGAGAAATAGGGGTGCAGTGTCACACAAAGATCAATTGTTCTTTCTACCGGTGTAATGCCTGAAGTTACATAACAACAACAACAACAGTTGGAAATAAAACTGAATAAACATTGTGAGACCCAGGCTGCAGTTCTGTGGCTTGCCAGGGCAAGGAGACCCATAGACCAGCACAAATGCACTCAGGGCCAGGAGAGTTCCCAGCGCTGGCCTTGGACCAACAATTACAAAGAAAAATTGAATTTCATCAGCACTGTCCACCTGGCATGTATATACCGCTCCCTGTCCCCAACACACCCAGCTCTGCCTCTCTGTCCCTGTGTATCCGCTGCCTGTCCCCACAACCCTCAGTGCTTCCCGATTCTCTGTGTGCACACCCTGCTTTCCTCTACTACCCTCAGCACTGCCCACCTGCCCACGCAAACCCCGCTTCCTTCATCCATATCTCTGAGTACTGGCTACTTGTTCATGTAGGTCTCCAACCCCCAACAACTTCCCGCCCTGCTACACAGTGCTGCCCCTCACCCAAAACCAGACCCCACAGAGGCAGCTCACAGAAATATCTCCTCAGATTAGGTTAAACTCAGTGTCTGCCTGCACCGGGGAAAAGGGAAAGATCAGCCTGAACTGCCTTTCTGGAGGCAAAGGGAACGCCAGCAGCAGCTCAGCCTGTGTAGGGAAGCAGAAAGGGACAGACCCGGTGGGAGGGAGAGCAGACGTGGAAACTAAAAGTAACCAGTGTCAGTAACTCGTCCTCAAAATGACACAAAGCTTCAACTTATCGCAGCCCCTTAGGAAACCAGACACCCCTTCCTGAGGCTGCTTTTCCATATTGGCAATTGCTGATGTTACCACGAGGCTGTAGTGGGGCTACTCACGGGAGGAGGGATGGTTGAGATGGGCAAAAGTGTCAGATACAACCAGGCAGAATGTGGTCTACGATATGTTACTGTCTAATACCCCCCCACACACGGATCCTAGTAGAACTTGTGATGCCTCTCTGGTCTGTGCACTAGGCAGGATGTTCATTCCCAATCTGGATACTGCACGTCCCTACTCCTCTCCACACACTGTGCATTCCTGGACCTCCCAAGGGTTAAATTTCTAACACCACCTGGTTTCCTCTAAGGCAGAAACATGTTTTTATATTTACTGACTTTTGGGGCTTCTCAAACCAGAGATGCAGGGGAACAGAGAGAGCAGACCCCTCTCCTGCCCTAAAAAAATTGTTATCCTGATTGAGCTGAACCCCTAAAGCTCTGAGTGAGATTTCGGGACATGAATAAACATTTCTAAGTCGATCTAAGATACGTCAACTTCAGCTACGCTATTCTTGTAGCTGAAGTTGCGTATCTTAGATCGACCCCCCCCCCCCAGTGTAGACGGTATGAATGCTGGGCTTCATTGATCCCTCTTATTTGCTGTTTGGACTACCCCAGCAGGGGAGAGCTCTTGGACTGAGCTGGCCCTGGGAGGCTGGGCCATACCACAGGAAGAAGCAGTTGCTGCACAAAAAAAGATATTAAGACCTTGCTGTCCGCAGCCACCAGAAGATATCTCTAAGGGTGAGCAGATACCCTTCCCATTACCTTACCGCATACGGAGAGCTTGGGACATTTGCAGGGATGTGGTAGGAAGTGGCCTAGGAAGGACCACCTTAAATAGTGTCACACCTCAACAGCCCCCTCCCTCCCGTAGATCCCCTGGGGAAGCAGATTAGCATTGTATGTTGCTAACGCTGTTGCAAGCATCACAAGGCATTTTGGGGAAGGGCTAAAGGTGTGAGTGTGGAATGGAAGATTCCTTTGCAGACTGCAGAGGCCAGAGGGGGAAGGAGGAAGAAAGCAGAGAACAGGTTAGTAATAATAATATAGAGAGATATACCTATCTCATAGAACTGGAAGGGACCCCAGAAAGTTATTGAGTCTAGCCCCCTGCCTTCACCAGCAGGACCAAGTACTGATTTTGCCCCAAATCCTTAAGTGTCTCCCTCAAGGATTGACCTCACAACCCTGGGTTTAGCAGGCCAATGCTCAAACCACTGAGCTATCCCTCCACCCTGTTAACTCATCGCTCCAGCTCGCTCCATTAGAAGATAAGGCACCAACTCCAGCCCAAGGCCGCAGCTCCAAGCCAACGCTTGGCTGCCTGCCGAGAAAGACGGGGGCCTGGAATCCACCGACCAGCCATGAGAAAGGAAGATGCAGCTGAACAGACCTGCAGAGGCAGCTCATAACGAGTGAGACAAGCGAAGTCCAGAACTTGGTGTGTTTCGTCATCTCCTCCATCTGTCACAATAGGCAGTGGGTATAACAGGCCAAGGGAGGCTAAACCTCCCCTGTGGTGATGACTCACCCACCACATTTGAAAGCGTGGCTGCCTGGGCCATGGTGGCCACCTGCTCTCTGCCCCTGATGCCCCACCCCACTTTTCTTCCATGGCTCCACCTATGCTCCACCTCTTCCTGTCCCTGCTATGCCTGGTCACCATGGCCTTTCCTGCGTCCAGACTCCCTCCTCTCCTCCAACCCTTCCTCCATGAGCCCCCTCTCTACCACTCACTGAGTACCTCCTCTGCTTTACTCACCTACCCCGTGGCCCCGCACCTGCCACATGCTGACTCCCTCCTAAGATCCACCCCCACCCACTGCTCTCTGAGTCCCTCCTGTCCTCAACCCGAATCCCTCATCCCCCAAATCCTCTATTCCCTTTGGCATCTCTGTGTAATAGAGAACCAAATTTCAAAGTGGTCCTGGCCTCCTGACCTCCCATGTTCAAGCCCCCTTAGCTGAGTTGCACAGCAGCAGGAGGAGTCCCACAGCTGGGCCAAGTGTAGGAGACAGACATCAACCAATTTGTCCTGAACTGACACTCTCAATTGGGTTCCACCAAAGCCAGCATCATTACAGTGGTGTAGTCATGCTAGGATCCACAGAACCAGGTCAAGCTATCCAAATTAAGCTTTGAGTCAGAACCACTCGCTATCCAAATTTGAATTTTGGTAGTGAGAGTTTGGTTGGTTAAAGAGCAGTTGCAATGGGTGAACAAAGGGCATATAAGGGCCTTGACAAAAAACTCTGGAAGATTTGTGCTCAGAAAAGGGGATAAGCTTTAAAAAGAAAGCTACAAATCTAGAACTGAGAGATCTGTTAATGTTAAGTGCCTGTGTCTGTGAGTTCAATACAAGATGACCCCATAAATTGTGCCAATGCTATATATGGGAATGGGAATGGAAAATTCATAGAGTGTGGAAAAGTCAATGGTAAAAGCTGTTTAGGGCAAATTATAGCTTCTAAAGTCACTCTGTTAAAGCAGATCTTGTCAAAGAGGAAGATTACTTACCAAATCAGAGTGTGAACATCGTAGTCCATTGCTCCAAAGTGCAATATATTAGCTAATCTGTTATAACTTCTACAAAACACAGAGGTCATAGTGACCCCACCTGGATCATCACTTTTACTAACTGTCAATAAACTTCTAATATCAGAGGTTTCTAGGCTTAAGGTTTTCATCCATTTATCTTCTCTCATTCTCATTAATTTACTTGTCTGTCCATTCTTTCCTGGGTGTCTGGCTGGTGAGTCTTGCCCACATGCTCAGGGTTTAGCTGATCACCATATTTGGGGGTGGGAAGGAATTTTCCTCCAGGGCAGATTGGCAGAGGCCCTGGGTTTTTTTGCCTTCCTCTGCAGCATGGGGCACGGCTCACTTAATGGAGGATTCTCTGCACCTTGAAGTCTTTAAACCACAATTTGAGGACTTCAATAGCTCAGACATAGGTTAGGGGGTTGTTACAGGAGTGGGTAGGTGAGATTCTCTGGCCTGCATTGTGCAGGAGGTCAGACTAGATGATCATAATGGTCCCTTCTGACCTTAAAGTCTATGATTCTATTATTTGAACCTGTCTCTATTATGGGCAATGATTTGCCTGGGGAGGGATTCTATAAATGTTTGTCTGAAGAAAAGAGAAGTTTCTCTGGGAATTAAATTTCTGATTGTCTGTCTAATGTCTCAGAAGTGAATCTGGAATTAGATAAAGCACAGAAATATCTCATTGGTCAGGAAAATGTTTCTCAGGAGCAGATTAAAGTGGTTGGTCAGATTAAAGCCCTATCTGAGGAAGACAAGGGTAGATTTTTGATGGGTAAAGGATTGTTGGCTAGTACAGTTTATAAAAGGGAACCTAAAAAGGGTAACTGTGATTTGCTGGAGTAGCTCAGTGTAGTGAGAAGAGCAGCAGTGTATCTGTTGGGAGTGGCAATGTGCCTGGTAAGGAAAGTTTGGATGAGCCTAGGCAGCCTTGTGAGCTGATGGCTTTCTCTAGTCAGCAATTTGGGAAGGCAGGGAGAGTGGAAGATGAGTGTCCCTATACCTTACCTGTTTCCTGTGTGGAGAATTGTCAGTGAAGGAAATGTGCCTGTGTCTGTCAGGGGTATTGACTTGCCTATGGAGGGAGATACCCCCATCTCCAAGCAGCTATCTGTGAACAGCCCTGTGTGCTGGGACAAGGGAAATGAGATCCCAAGCAGTGAGTCTGGTAAAGGAGAATGTGTCTCTGGCTCTTCTTTGTCTGTGGAGCAGACAGAAGGTGCCTTTCAGCCTGTGATGGTTGAGAATAGTGCAGTTGTTTCAGAGTTGGTTCTGAATTCAACTAAATCCCAGGAAGGAAATGGTCCTAAGTTTGTGTCTGCTAGGGAGAATGGCACTGTAACTAGGTTGCATCCAGTTAGTGTCCTATCAAAATCCCAGAGCCCAGACAATTCTGGTGCTTGTATTTTGCCTCTTGCAAATGTGTGGCTGGAAAAGGGTGTATCAGTTCTGTCTGATCAGGGTGATATCCTAGCCAGGGCACAAGGAGAGCATAAAAGTAATTTGGTTGTGTTACCTACTGACAGTTTGGAAATTTGTAGCAAGAAGGAAAAGATTCTTGAGCTTGTGTGTGGCGAAGGCAAGGATAATGCTTCTGACCTTTTGACTATGAAATCTAGCAGTTTGCCAGAAAGGGGATTGTGTAGGAATCCGACTGATAAGACCAAGGTGATCCTGAATGTAAGTGAGACCCAGAAAGAGTCTGTTGCTACTCAGGAAAGTGTTCCTTTAGAGCAAGCCCTAGGTGAAGAGGGTAAGGGCAGAATTCTGTGCCCTTCTGTGAGGGGTGAATTGTTGCTTAGAGAAGCTCCTAGGGAAAGGAATCCCCATGGTAATCTGTCCTTTAGATTTCAGATTCTAAAGGATTGGCAACAGCGTGATTTGTGGGTAAGATCTAATTTGAATATTGACCTGGGTCTGGGGCTTGGTCCTTTGGGATATTGGGAAACTGGAGTGTCTTAGAGAATTGCTTGTGTGACTTATGGTTAGCAAGTGGGGTAAACCAAACTCTTCTCTGTTTGGCTGGTTTGGTTTGCCTTGCTGTGCAAAGGAACCCCAGCTTTGGATTGAAATTTCCCTGCTTAAAGCAATTTGTACAGATTTGACACTCTCAGAGGTGTCCCACCAAAGCCAGCATCATTACAACCCCAATTAAATCATCCCAGCCAGGGATCTGTCATGCTGGGATAGAACAAAACCTGTAAGGATGGAGATTCCACCATCTCCCTAGGTAACTAAGGGGGAGATTCTACCTTCCCTCAGCTCATCTCCCCTGGAATGGCCGGTAGCAGGTCTGCTCTCCTCCCTGGTCTGCCCTAAAAGGAGCTGCTCCCCAGCCTTTTTGCCTTTCCCAAGAACTTCTCTGCAGACTGCCCCATTTTCCTGATAATTTAATTGCTAAATGTTTGACCTATTTGAACCCCATTTGAAATGTAGCTACAAGTTCAGTGGCTTTGGGAAGTAATACTGCTGCTTTGTACAGTTCTGCGTCTCTGGGTGGTAGCAGTTTTGAAACAGAATTTACCATTTCCAGAATTTTCTTTGGATTACAACGAGAAAAAGAAAACTAACCTGAGAGGAAGTGTTAGCAGATTAACCTGTTTGTGAGCCTGAGAAAAAAAAATTGGGTTTGACTTTTTGATACTCTTATATCTTATTCTAATAGGTGTAAACATAGGAGAAAGACACTGTGTTTTACATCTTCCCACAAGCAGACTGGGTGAGAAGACAGAAGAGAGGGAAATAAAGTGTTACTGGGAATGGTGGGAATGTCATATAGAAGCACACACTCGAAGACTCTCTGAACTCTCCAGGCAAGATAGAGCAACCAGTTAAGAGGACTGGGGGTGGGGAGGGATAAGAAACACTAAACACCTAAGAAAAGCTTGGTCTTGGCCAGAACACAACCTTACTCCTTACACGTCCCATGGGGTACAAAAGAGGTGGGACAAAGACCCCATATCATGAATCTCCAGAATGGAACATGACCATAAGTTGTAAGGGGTGTGACTAGGATGTGCAGTGCATGTATATTTGGGCCTGCTAAGGAGGAGGAAGCAGGAATGGGGAATGGGAATGGAGACTGCGGGATAGGAATTGGGAGTTGGGAACAGGGAAATGGGGAACGGGGACATGGGGTCAAGGCTCTCTGGTGTCAGAGCTGGGAAGGGGGGCACAGGGTAAAGGCTCTGTCGTGTCAGAGGTAGGAAGGGAGACATGGGGTAAAAGTTCTGCAGCATCAGAGCTGGGAACGGAACAATGAGGAACAGACTCTATCGGTCCTGTTGGTATCCAGGACCGCCCGCCCACTGCTAAAAGACCTCCCCCAAGCCTAAGGGGAGGATCCACAGGTCCGTGATACCAAATAATTGCGGGGGACAACTATTGAAATAACAGGGACAGGAGTGAGGTCAGAGGACTAAACGAAGGGAAACTGACGGGGACACCGAGCAGAGAACCCCAAACATCACCAACTGCTCCTAGAAGGTGACAAGGGAGCCAGCGGACGCCGCCCAGAGGAACTCTGCCCAGATGCGTGAATGGACAGAGGAGCAGAAATAGGCCACACAGTGGCAGGAAACCCAGTCGGCCAACCTCCTCTCCCTGGTTTTGTAGATGGCCATTTTGGCCAGGGCTAGGAGGAGGTTGACAGGGAGGTCTCGTGACTTTGTGAGGCCACAGATGGGGAGTGCGTAGATGAACAGGTGAGGGGAAAAGTACAACCAAAAAAAGTAATAATATATCCAAGAGGAGCCGGAATAGGGGCTGCAACCTGGTGCATTCCAGATATATGTGTGCCAGGGTCTCCCTCATGCTGCAAAAGGGGCAGGTGTCCGGGAGGGGAGTGAACCGTGCCAAGTACATGCCGTGCTCACAGCTCCGTGAAGGATCCCCCAGTTGACATCCCCGGTGGGTCTCAGGAGCAGGGTGAAATATAGGCTGGCCCACCGGGGCTCCTCACCCTCCAGAGGTGGCAGAAAGTCCCACCACTGGAGGGCAGGGACAGGACTCAAGGGTGAGGACATGAAGGGTGTGGAGCATTAGCTTGTACAAATGTTTTCGTGGTGCGATCTGGAACCGGACCGGCTGCAACTCATGCAGCTGGCTCATGGTAAAGCGGTGGGGTGGCCTGGTAGGTCCATGGGGCACTAGCCAGATGAAAAGGTCAGGAGAGCCTGCAGTGGAGGGTGGGTGGGGCATGCCCTCTCGCAGGACCCAGTGGAGGAAGACCCGAGCAGTGGACGGTAAAGCGGCCCTCACCTCCTGAAGTACCCGCCGGTACAGACTCTATCGGTGCATAGAGATAAGCCCGACTCATGTGAAGGGATTTGGAATATGCTGGCTTGGAAACTAACCCCAATAAGCATCATATTGTCTGCATTGCGGACATCTGGTCTGCTCTCTGTCTGTGTGACAAGAACCAGGGAGAAGGTGTTCATTAAAAAGCAACTGTAAGAAAAATAAGGGGAAAAAATGTGAAAGGTTCAAGGAAACAAGGAACCTCGCTCGGTGGGCACGGGGATATCACAAACAGACATCTCTGGGATATAAGGAAAGCTCGCTGTCAGTTCCTCATATGTCCCAGACCTCCTGCCCAGACCCTGGCTCTGCTGCGGTGATAGCATGGATCAGACACCTGCTCTCACCGTGGCCACACAGCCATAGGCTTTAGGTGGCAAGAGCCTAATCCCCAGCATCTGCCCTCCCATCACATTCATGTCCCACCTTCTGAGTCCACTCTTCAAGGCCTTCTTGTCCCTTGACGTCTTCCTGTGCTGGGCCTGCTGCCCCTGGCCCCACCTTGCTCTTTCCAGCTACTCCTGTGCTCAGCTGCCATGTTACTTTTGGCACGGCCCGCATCCACTATCCTGTATCTGGCCCCACAGCTCCCCGCTGTAGCTCAGCCCTCTCTCCCTGTAAGCACAGCTGGTCTGCGCCGACCCAGCTCCTGGTTCTACTCTGCTCCAGCTGCAGATCGCTAGCTCTGCCTCAGCACTGCTGCTCTGCTCTGCCTTCTGGGCTGCTTCTCTGGCCCTTGTGTTTCTGGCTGCTGCTGCTTTACCTCTACCTCAGCCTGAGCTGGGCAGATTAGCCAGATTTCTAGTCAATTAATAGCCCCAAGTCACTTATATACCAACCCAAAAGTAGCCCATCTACTTCTTGAAACAAAGGGGTCTTTTTATTAACACATTGGTCTGTACATCAAAGAACAAATGGACACTTTCTTTAGATACCTAGTAAAGAGTTGATTTGAAAAAAAAAGCTTCACGACCCAGTAGGTGTTTGTCCACATTAGCAACAAAGCTATGAGATGACAATTAAATTCAAAATCAAAACCCCAGTACTGGTACTTGTATCCCGATTGAGGGTTGGCAGGTATTTCAAACAAAAAATGGTAAATAGTGGTGTTAAAAATAGGTCAGAAGTCGCCCAAAACAATCAGTGCAATCATTTCTTACATTGGTGCAACTCTTCACAACAGATTTGGCGTCGTTGCATCTATGCGCTAACAGGAACAGTGTATTCTAAAAGTTCCTCTTCCATCTTGCTGCACAGTTTTGTTTTTATCAGGTTCATCTGAGAAAACAGACTGTCAACTGTAGCATTGTGAAAAGGTAGCAACCACAATGCAAGACCAAACAAAACAAGTTCACTGAAAGCTTTGCCCACTGTGGCATCCGTGTGTTTGAGACCTTCAACCTAAAAGTGCTCTACTTTTTATTCAGCGTGTGAGACCAGGAACCATAGGCAAAACTCTCCACCACTGCTCCAACTGTCCAATGTCTCAAAGCAGTGGCAATAGTGAGATATCAGACAATCTAGATGGTGAAGGATTTAGTATTGCAAGCAATTTAATCACCTGGATACTTCATGGCAATCTCTGTTTCATGTGTTTCACAAACTCCAAGATGAAATCTTGACACCTACTTTTGATATTTTTGACAAGGGGAATGGTTAGTGTGTGTTTGGAAACTTCCAGCTGAAAGCGGTAAGCTATTTGACTCCAAGGTGATGGTGTAGTTTAGCACAGCAGTCTATAACCCAGGGGTTTCAGAACTTCCAGCAGCAGCAATGTAAGTATTCTACTACGGGTAGGAGTAATAAACAGCAGATTCGCAGTGCCCAGTTGGTCATGCACTGGGAAGAAAGGGTGTCAGGAAAAAGGTATCTCAAGATGAATTCAGAGGACTGCTGTGAAGTGCAATATATTAGCTAATCTTTTATAACTTCTACAAAACACAGAGGTCATAGTGACCCCACCTGGATCGTCACTTTTACTAACTGTCAATAAACTTCTAATATCAGAGGTTTCCAGGCTCAAGATTTTCATCCATTTATCTTCTCTCATTCTCACTAATTTACTTGTCTGTCCACTCTTCCCATTGCAATTACCAGAAACTGCCTGCTAGATTTTGACCTTGCATCTAAAAGCCTGCTTTCTAATCAACCCTTAACTATGTGGTGTTCTATTTTATTAATTCATTGTGGCCAGTGCACATCATATGGTTGTAATTAGCTTGATCACATTCTGTGGTAACCACCCCTCAAATCCAGGGTAACATAGTGCAGTTCCAAAACCCTCTCTTGTCATGTGGGTTTAAAGTCAGTAGCATGAGGTGAGTGAATTCTGCAGATGTATTTGACCACTTTGTCACGAAGCTCTTTGGTTTTCACCCCATAAATGATAGGGTTGAGCATGGGTGGAATGAGGTAAGTGACATTCGACAAGATGACGTGAACGTGAGGAGGGATGCCCTGACCAAACCTGTGTGTCAGACTGGAAAAGAGTCCAAGAGGATAAGCAATGAGGATCACACAGATGTGGGCTGAGCAGGTGTTGAGGGCTTTGTGGTTGGCTTTCTTGGAGGAGATTCTGAGGATGGCCCTGATAATCAGACCATAGGACAGGCCAATGAGCGTCACGTCTAATCCAATGAGTATAAACACCATCCCCAAGCCGTACAGTCTGCTGACTGTGATGTCCCCACATGACATCTTAGCCACAGCCATATGGTCGCAGTATGTGTGGGGGATAATGCGGTTGGCACAGAATGGCTGCCTTATCAGAAGCAGGGGCATAGGCAGAATGAAGAGAGCAGCTCTTATCAAACCCACTAGCCCTAGCTTAGCTATTCGTGCATTGGTGAGGATGGTGGCATATCTCAAAGGGTTACATATGGCAACGTAGCGATCAAAGGCCATTGTCACTAGGATGGCTGAGTGCACATTAGAAAGTGCATGAAAGAAGAACATCTGGGTGAGGCAGCCCTTCAGAGTAATGCTTTTCAAATTGAACCAAAATATACACAGTGCCTTTGGCATGAAGGAGGTAGATGTGATGATGTCTGTGAGTGCCAGCATGCAGAGCAACAGGTACATCGGCTTGTGCAGGGACTTCTCTTTGCCTACAACAAACAGTACTGTGAAATTTCCCAACAGGGCCATAAAGTAGACTGTAGAGAAAGGGATGGAAATCCAGATGTGGTCAGATTCCAGGTCAGGGATGCCGGTTAGGCTGAACATTGAAGAGTCAGAGGGGGTGAAGTTGAAATCTGCCATGAGGTGGCCGATGTGTCGATCAGGTTCAAAAATTTTCCAGGTTCCTGTGAAGGGAGAGAAGCACAGTGAGGGGGTTACACAGTTTATAACAAATAGTATGGTAACTATTTTATAGTTATTAACAATCTAGAAAGGGGGTTAACCAGTGAGGTGAAAAGATTTACAGATGGCACCATATTACATTGGCCACAGTCAACTCCAGAAAATTCCTTAGTGTGAGCTAATCAGGTGAATGGGCAGCATGCTGGCAGATGAACTTTGGTGTCACTAACTGCAATGTGTTTGCCCATTGGAGGGCAAAGCTTGAACTCCTCAAATAGCTAACAATGTTCTAATTTAAATGTATGAGCCCAGGAGAGGGATCTGGGTGTCATGGTACACAGCTCTGGGAAACCCTAACCATAGTGCAAGCACAGTCAGAAACTAAGCAAAACACTGGGATTGAGGAGGAGTGGGATGGGAAATTGTGCAGAAAATACAATGCCATGAGATCAGTCAAGCCAATATTTCACGCTCCTCTAGACTCCTCTGTGCAGTACTGGGCACTCTTCTCACACAGGATATTGCAGAGCTAGAGGGGTTGAGGCAAGGTCTACATGCATCCTTAAGGGCCCTGGGAAACTCTCATACAGAGAGAGTTTTAAAACACTGGGATTGTTACCCTACAAAGGAGATGAATTAAAGGGGACATGAGGAAAGTCTGTAAAATATACTGACTGGTACAGATTACATCAAGAATTTGATCCTCCTGTCTTACAACAAAAGATCAAGAGGGCATTCAGCTATACTAAAATGTGGCAAATTC
This sequence comes from Emys orbicularis, assembly GCF_028017835.1. Taxonomy (NCBI): domain Eukaryota; kingdom Metazoa; phylum Chordata; order Testudines; family Emydidae; genus Emys; species Emys orbicularis. The sequence continues at coordinate 368,084,509 of NC_088683.1, forward strand.
AAACTTTAAAATGCGGACTGGCAGATAAGTAGTTGAGGCCATGAGTTAAGGAAGAATCAGGAAGAATTTGGACATTGACATGGCTAGTGAGACTATACAGTTATAATACTTACAGCTAAATAAATATTTTGGAAAGCCTATACCCCCATGTGTGTCAGGGCACAAACCAATCTCTGGGTGATAGGCATCAGGGTGACAGTATCATCGCGGTCATGTCACTCCCCACCCCACATCAGTCTCCTGCTTGGTTTCTTCTGCAGCACCTGTGGCTGTCACCTGGTGTCTATGGATGTAACAAGAGAAGCCGTACTATTGCCTGCCTTGGCATTTGCCACTCGTGTGTGATATATCTCACCGGTGAGACACATTCACTGATTACCCCTCAGCCCAGGGTGCAGCTGTTACAGCAGGCACCTCACCCCCTGTGACATTATTGACATAATCTCTAAACCTATAGATCACTGTTACAACTGATTAACCCCTTACAGGTAAACTGATTCTGTACCTCTGTCTATACCTCTGGCCAGGAGGGATTATATGTTACTGCATACATAAAGGTCGTTACCTTTCCCATTATATTTATGACAGCCCAGCTGGAGAAAGAAGCTAAGGAAAGGAGTGCTGAATTGGAAAAAGAAGCTGCTAAAAGAGAAGAAAGAGCTCATAGGGGGCGTCTAGAGCTCCTGGCTGCTGAGGAGAAAGCTCGACAGATGCAACAGGAGACTCAGAAGATGGAACAGGAGATGGCCAGTCTTCAGCTCCAAGTGAAAAAAACAAGGGAAGAACAGCTGGAATTGTATCCTCTTGAAAGTCCAGTTTCTAACAATGTTGGTATGTTGTATAACTCGGAGCAGTTGTCTGGGTATAACCAAATTTACCCCAACACTACCACCTTTTAAGTAAATGCTGTTACTGTGAGTTCAGTAGAAGGTGACTCCATATATTGTGCCAATGCTATATATGGGAGTGGTAATGAAAAATTCATAGAGAGTGTAAAAGTCAATGGTAAAAGTGGTTTAGGGCAAATTATGGCTTCTAACGTCACTCTTGTTAAAGCAGATTTTGTCAAAGAGGAAGATCACTTACCAAATCAGGGTGTGAATGTTCTAGTCCTCTATGAGTTCACTGTAAGTGTGCCTTTAGCCAGAATCCACCAGTTATAGCTGGTGTAAGAAAGTTATTGCCTAAGGATCTTTTGATTGGGGAAAATATTAAAGCTTTGTTCAGTCCAGGTAACCAGTCACAGGAAAGGAATGATCTTAAACCTGTGTCGATTATGGGCAATGATTTGCTTGGGGAGGGTTTCTCCAAATGTTTGTCTAAGGAAAAGAGCTGTTTGTCTATAAATGAAGTTTCTGATTGTCTGTCTAATGTCTCAGAAGTGAATCTGGTATTAGGTAAAGAGCAGAAAGATCTCATTGGTCAGGAAAATGTTTCTCAGGAACAGATTAAAGTGGATGGTCAGGTTAAATCCCTAACTAAGGGGGGGGAAGGCTAGATTTTTGAAGGGTGAAATATTGTTGGCTAGTACAGCTTATAAAAGTGAACCTGAAAAGGGTAACTGTGATTTGCTGGAAGTAGCTCAGTGTAGTGAGAAGAGCACCACTTTGTCTGTTGGGAATGGCAATGTTCCTGTTAAGGAAAGTTTGGATAAGCCTAGGCAGCCTGGTGAGCTGATTGGTTTGTCTAATCAGCAGTTTGGGAAGACAAGGATAGTGGAAGATGAGTGTCCCTATACCTTGCCTGTATCCTGTGTGGAGAATTGTGACAGTAAAGGAAATGTACTTGTGTCTGTTGGGGGTAATGACTTGCCTATGGAAGGAGCTACCCCAATCTCCAAACGGTAGTCTGTGAACAGCCCTGTGTATATCTAGGTTGCATCCAGTCTTAGCAAAATCCCAAAGCCCAGTCAATTCTGGTGCTTGTATTTTGCCTGTTGCTAGTGTGTTGTTGGAAAAGGGTGTAGCAATTCTGTCTAATCAGGGTGATACCCTAGCCGGGGAATAAGGAGAGCATAAAGGTGATTTAATTGTGTTACCTACTGACAGTTTGATAACTTGTAGCAAGAAGGAAAAGATTCCTGAACGTGTGTGTGGCAAAGGGAAGGAGAAAGCTTCTAACCTTTTATCTAGTGAGTCTATGAGTTTGCCTGAAAGGGGATTGCATAGAAATCTCCCTGATGGGCCAAAGGTGATCATGGGTGTGAATAAGACCCAGAAAGAGTCTGTTGTTGCTCAGGAAAGTGTTCATTTACAGCAAGCCCTAGGTGAAGAGGGGATGGACAAAATTTCTGTGAGGGGTGAATTGTTGCTTACAGAAGTTCCTGGAGAAAGAAATCCTCATGGTAATCTGTGCAAGCAGTTTGCTGTAGCTGAACCAAGGAAGTTTTGGTTCCTAACAGACAGAAATGTTCTGTGGTGAATAGTTACACTGACTTTCCTTTTGAAAGATCCAGTGTGGATAGCTTCAAAAAGGTCGCAGATGAAGTAAAAGCTGTTAAAAACGTTGAACAGCCTTATAGCCAAGTATCTGTGTTTGGCCAGCTTGTTGGGGAGACAAGGTTGTTGAGAGAGGAATATTTCCATGCTGATTCTTTGCGTGAACAGTCTGTGTCTCAGGTTCAGAGGGAAGACTGGGTAGCTGGGTCTGCAGAGCAGAACTGCTTGGTAGTTAATCTCTTGAGAATGCAGGGGAGGGCAGGTATATTCTCACCTCTAGGCACTTTGGATATAACTTGTAGTCTCGCAGTGGACTTAACATCTGATTCCATGTGGAAGCAAAGGTTGGTGAGGGAAGGACCACAGCACTTTGAATCTACCTTGTTACTGAAAATGAATGGTATCTCGTTAAAACAAAGTCCAGCCTTGGAATTGGTAGCAGTTAAGAATCTGAAAACTGGTGAACTGGCTCCTGTCTGTGTTGATGCAATTTACCTGGCTGGTGGGGAGAAGAAAGACTTGCCAATAGCTGTTAGCAAAGAAAGCACAGCCAACAGCCAGTGAATTCTGTTAAGCAAGAGAAATCAGAGTTTGATCCTTCAGGAAAAGGAGGAATATGAGAACTTAGATTTGCAAAGGGAAGCCACAGGTTAACCCTAAAATGCCCAAACCCCAATGGTATTGAGCCAAAGATGTGGCATGACAAAAACGATTGTAAATGGACACATGCAATGAATTTGTTATTGCTAATGGTAATTTTTGTATATAATGTCTTGCTGTTACCAAGAACTGTAAAAATGTACAATATGCCTAATCTTTTGCAAAATCCCTTGAACACGTTGAAAGTGATACATAAAAACAAAAGTACTGTAAATATCTGTAAACAGTCTTGGAACTTTTCACAGAAAAATACACATTCCAAAACAAACGTGCTGTATGAAAAGAGAAACTAAGCACACTACCATATTACTTTCTCGGCTAAATGCCGAGATTCCTGTACTTTGAACAACATTAATATCTACATTGACTTCCTGTTAATTTGGTTTGAAACATTTGCCAGAGCTAGTATGGATAAAGTAGCTATGTTCTTGGCAAGATCACATGAAACATACAGGAACAGTACTGCAAGAGCAGATCCAATCCACTATTGTAGTAACCAAGTTTTACCTTGAATTTGTAAAGAGATTCAATCATGTTATTGAAAATGACTTTGATAAATGATTTCTGTTATACACTGGTACGGCTTCTAACCCAATACTAGTTGTAGTAAGACAGAACCAAGGGTGGGGAGCTTTTGGGATGCCAGACCCCACAGCGACAGCTCACAGAAATACCTCCTGAGACTAGGTTAAACTCAGTGTTTGCCTGCACCTGGGAAAAGGGGGAGATCAGCGTGAACAGCCTCTCTGGGGTGAAGGGAACCCCAGCAGCAGCTCAGCCTGTGCAGGGAAGGAGAGAGGGACAGGACTGGTGGGAGAACATAAGAACATAAGAAAGGCCGTACCGGGTCAGACCAAAGGTCCATCTAGCCCAGTATCTGTCTACCGACAGTGGCCAATGCCAGGTGCCCCAGAGGGAGTGAACCTAATAGGCAATGATCAAGTGATCTCTCTCCTGCCATCCATCTCCACCCTCTGACGAACAGAGGCTAGGGACACCATTCTTACCCATCCTGGCTAATAGCCATTTATGGACTTAGCCACCATGAATTTATCCAGTCCCCTTTTAAACATTGTTATAGTCCTAGCCTTCACAACCTCCTCAGGTAAGGAGTTCCACAAGTTGACTGTGCGCTGCGTGAAGAAGAACTTCCTTTTATTTGTTTTAAACCTGCTGCCTATTAATTTCTTTTGGTGACCCCTAGTTCTTGTATTATGGGAATAAGTAAATAACTTTTCCTTATCCACTTTCTCAACATCACTCATGATTTTATATACCTCTATCATGTCCCCCCTTAGTCTTCTCTTTTCCAAACTGAAGAGTCCTAGCCTCTTTAATCTTTCCTCATATGGGACCCTCTCTAAACCCTTAATCATTTTAGTTGCTCTTTTCTGAACCTTTTCTAGTGCCAGTATATCTTTTTTGAGGTGAGGAGACCACATCTGTACGCAGTATTCGAGATGAGGGCGAACCATGGATTTATATAAGGGCAATAATATATTCTCAGTCTTATTCTCTATCCCCTTTTTAATGATTCCTAACATCCTGTTTGCTTTTTTGACCGCCTCTGCACACTGCGTGGACATCTTTAGAGAACTATCCACGATGGGACAGCAGATGTGGAGACAAAAAATAACCATTCTCAGTAACTCTTCCTCAAAACAGCACAAACGTATTGCAGCCCCTTAGAAAACCCTTCCTGAGGCTGCTTTTCTGTGTTGGCCATTGCTGACGTTACCACGAGGCTGTAGTGGGGTTACTCAGAGGAGGAGGGATGGTTGAGATGGGTGATGGTGTCAGACAGAATTTGGTCTGCATTATGTTACAGTCTGAGACCCACCCCCCCACTGATCCTACGAGAACTTGTGATGCCTCTCTGGTCTGTGCACTAGGCAAGATATTCATTCCCAATCTGGATACTGCAAGTCCCTACTCCTCTCCACACACTGTGCGTTCCTGGACCTCCCAAGGGTTAGATTTCTTCTAAGGCAGAAACATACTTTTATTTTGACTGTTTACAGAGATGCAGGGGCACAGAGAGAGCAGACCCCTCTCCTGCCTTTAAAAAAGTGTTATCCTGATTGACCTGACCCTCTAAACCTCTGAGTGAGATTTCAGGACATGAATAAACATGTCAAGTCACTGCAAGTGAATTCCTGCCCAGATGGTCCCTGAACCCTTAACACTAAATTTAATGCAGAAAGAAGCAATTTACCAAACATGCTTTTATATTTACTGCCTTTTGGGGCTTCTCGAACCAGAGATGCAGGGACACAGAGAGATCAGACTCATCTCCCGCCCTAAAAATAATATTATCCTCATTGATCTGAACCTATACGCCTCTGAGTTTGAGATTTCAGGAACTCTGCTGTCAGTTCTTCTTTGGTCTAAATGAGCTCACCCATCCTTAGAGGCCACAGGACGACTCCAGTTGAAGTCACTGGAGGCTCATGGCCAGTGTAAATCAGGCCATTTTTTTAAGTCCCCACAGGTGGATTTAGAGTGAACTCCAGGCCATGTTGGGAGTTTTGCCGTTGATCTCAAAGAGATCAAGTTTACCACAGTTAGTGATTAACTTTTGGCTCCCAGCTGTGAAAATCAAAGCTTTGGTTCCTGCTACAGAGAGCGCTATTTTATTAGGGTGCTGAAAGAGCCAGCCATGTTAATGTTTCATTGTTGTTTATTTCTCCAGAAGGCAGGTGTCAATCTGGAGTGACCCCGTGAGTGCAAAATTTTAGAGCAGAATTTGTCCAGTGTGCGGCCCATTCTTGCTGTGAACCCTCTGGTAACACAGAAACCCACTGGAGAGACTTTGTCTGCAGTTCCCAATAGGGCAGTGAAGTTACTGAATTGGAAAACTTTAGTGAATCAGAGAATAATCCACATAAATTAAAAAAAAAAAAAAAGGAAGCTACACAAGGAACTGTCCTTAAAAGAAATATTTGACTAAACTATTTCCAATACATCTGTAGATCCAATTTTACCAGATAAATCCACTGATACTTCTGACACTACTAAACATTTAAAGTCACTGTGCAGGTGAATTCCTGCCCAGATGGTCCCTGACTTGAACCTGGAACTTTTCCTGAGCCCTTAACATTAATTTTAATGCAGAAACAAGCAACTTACCAAAATCCTGTTCAACAGAGGGTGCCAATCACTATACGAACGTCACATCCCTGACACTCGGCGTGGCAGACAGCGACCTTTATGCTTCAACTGAACAGTCCCTGCAGACTCTCCAGTTGCCCAGGACTCATGGACAATTCCCTCAGCTCTATGAGCAGTTGGAAGAGCAGAAAATAGACCCTGGAGAACTTCAGCCTGAGAGCCTCCCCTGGGAGTGGACAATGATTGGCCAATAATAAGGGCTCAGATTGTTAAGGGAACTTGAAACTGTGTAATGTACTACCAACTGCACTATGTGTGGCAATGCTGCCACTGGACCAAAACCTATGTTTAATAGATTGTATCAGCGTACAGGCTGCATACCGCCTATGCAATTGTAATATCCCATCCATTAGTCTCTGAAAAGTCAATGCCACTCTGTACAGGCCAAATGACGTGATCCTGAATTGATGAAAGACAAAGGGTGTGAAAAACTTTCTTCTCCCAGGATTCTGGCATCAAAGGTATTTGCCGTATCCCTTTGTGAGGTCTAAAGTGGATATATATTTGGCAGCTGAAACTCTTCTAAGTGTTCATCTATTGTCAGGGAAACATCAAATGTCAATACTGTGTTTCAGAAATTGATGCAGAAACGGGTTGTGCTATCCTGGGTCAGAGGTAGTACACTTGGAATTCTCCACTCATTGTGAGATTCCTTCACCACTCCCAGGGCCAATATGACCTGCAGTTCATCTCACATGGTATCCCACATTCTATGAGGGAACAGACAAGGAGTTTGTCTGATGTGTTGCCCTGGGGCCATTTCACTATGGTTGTATTCTAGTCAGGTGTGCCCTGCTGGGGTGAGAAACCAGTGGTAAAGGAATCAAACAACTGCTATATTGCGATGTTTTGTTCGGGCTACAGTCCCTCCCTCATGTTTCTCCCACAGGTGCCTGGGAGCCCAATTTGGGCTCTGGAGTGTACGAGTGTGATGGGTTGTCAGCCGCGGGGTTCACTCTGGGAGCCATGGGAACTGCTGCAGCCTTCTAATCACCCAGCTGGGCTGGCTTTCTTTCACACTGCATTGCTGGGGATTCATCATCTTGTGACCCCGTTATCACCCAACACAACCCCAGATGGCACTACACACCCAAGCTTAGATACCCAAGAGCTTACCTAAGCCACCCAAGAACAAACAACAGAGATCAGCCAATTTCCCAGCTCCCCAGACTCGGACCCCACACTGGAGTATAAACCCAAAATTATACTGTCTTGCCCTGCACAGGGATCTGTAGATTGTAAGCCCATTAATAGAGTTCTCCCTCCACTCGATCACACAAAAATCTATGTTTTGCCCATTCTTCAACAAACTGAACGCTTTAATAAATCTTCATTAGGGAGGCTATGACAGTCCCAACAAACTGCTGAGAAGTGCTCTCATGGAGTTTTTACAGCAGCTGCATCTGTATGCCCATCTTGTGTCACTTAAACTAGACAATTCCAGGTTCATTCCAAGGGTCCTCTGACCCTCTAAGTGAGCATGGTTTGTGCCAGGCTGTGAAAAGAAGGTAAACAAGCCCTCTATTGTGTGAAGAAATACTGTTGCTGTCGAGTTTATTTGGAAGGCCTCAACTTCAATCACATATAATGTATCAGCTTTAAATTTAATTTTAATTTTAATGTAATTGGTTTTTGTGTGTTTGTTTGTTTTGAATGTATCATCATTTTGAAGAACAAATTCCATAATTCCAGCAAGTTTCCACGGTTTGCTGATTCTTCTCTCTCATCCTACCCCTGCAGTGCTACTCCTTGCTTAGCCAGGGAAAGCAGTACATTGGTGATTCTTGCAGCATAGACTAATGCCCTCTTGTTTGAATTTGACAACCGTGCTACTATAGTACAGCCCACATCTTTGGATGTTTGAAAAAATGCCACCTCTCAGAGCAGTGCTTTTGTATGGCAAATGGTATATGTTTCTGAAGCTTTTTTCCTATGTTTTTCTAGTCTCTTAGTTTTCAGTGAATGCAGTCTCTCAAACTACTAGAAAACTTTTTGCAAGGAACAGAGAAAACAGCCTCTGACTGCTCACTGTACTCTAAAAAGGAAAAGGTCTTGTAATATTCCAATGTAAATGAGAAAGACTGAGATACAACTCTTTGATTATTCCCTAGTTCACTTTCTCTTCTTCTTTGGACTTTGTGCCACTCAGGGCTGGGCGTAATATTTTATTTGACATCGATGGGTCGACATGCGGATAGTGTAGACACTGCACTGTGTGATTCAAATTAATTGGCTTCCAGGGGATATCCCACAGTGCTCTGCTGTGACCGCTCTGGAGAGCACTTCCAACTCCACTGCACATCTGCCAGGTTATAACGATGCTGGTTCTGGCGGGATCCAACTGAGAGTGCCAATTCAGGACAAATTGCTTAGAGCAGGGCAGTTACAGCCCAAGGCTGGGGTTTCTTTACAACTAAGGCACACCAAACCAGGCAAAGAGAGAGGAATTTGGTTTTACCCCACTGGCTAACCATAAGTTCCCTTAGACACTCCAGTGTCCCAGTATCACCAACAGTGCCACTCATTATGGGGATGAATGGTTATAAAAACCAATATCCCAATAAAGGAAAAAAAGGTTCTTTCAATCCAAAATGACGAAGCCCCTGACCCAGGTCAATATACAAGTTAGATCTTACCCACAAATCACGCTGTTTCCAGTCCTTTAGAACCTAAAATCTAAAGGTTTATTCATAAAAAGAAAAAGATACAGATGAGAGTTAGAATTGGTTAAATGGAATCAATTACATACAGTAATGCAAAGTTCTTGGTTCAGGCTTGTGGCAGTGATGGAATAAGCTGCAGGTTCAAATCAAGTCTCTGGAGTACATCCACAGCTGGGATGGGTCATTCAGTCCTTTGTTTAGAGCTTCAGTTTGTAGGAAAGTCCCTCCAGAGGTAAGAAGCAGGATTGAAGACAAGATGGAGGAGCTGCATAGGTCTTTTATAGTCTTTTGTCATGTGGCCTCTCTTTTTTCTTCCAAAGACAAGCATTGGGACACATGCCAAGAAAAAACCTTAGACTTCTGTCCATAAGAATGTCCCTGCATATCTTGCTGAATCACAAGGTGTAACTGCCTTCTTTCAATGTGTCAATTGTATAGCTGATGGTCCTTTATGGGCCATCAAGCTGGCTAGGAAGAGCTGACACCAACTTGTCTGGGGTGTCTCCCAGAAGCATAGCACAAGTTTGAACTACAGACAGTATAGAGCCAATACTTATAACTTTAAATACAAAATGATACATGCATACAGATAGCATAATCATAGCCAGCAAATTATAACCTTGTCTTAGAAACCTTATTTGACCATCATTATACAAGATTTGGTGCCACTACAGGACCTTGGTTGCAACAATGATTTGTACAGTCCCAGTTCTTGTCAATAACATCAAACAGGAATATAGGAAACAGCTGCAGTCCTGTCAAAGCCATTTCCTGTTTGATTAACATGGAGAGTTTATCAGGGTTGCTTGCATGGCCTCACATTTTTCTGTGTGGTGACTCTTGCTTTGGCTGAGCAAATACTACAATATAGGCGGAAGGTGTTTGTAATGCCCACAACAACAGTGTACAACTGAGTGGGGTCTATGCTTGCCATGCTATGGCGTCTGCGCAGGTAAGCCATGCTTTGGAAAAAAGGTGCAAAAAAGGCTCTTTTTTTTGCCATTGCTTTCAAGAAAGGAGGTAGATATGGAGATATGGGAGGCTAATGCCATGTTCCTGTAACCACTAGCACAAATGTTTTGGTCGCATGAGGCATTGCAAGCCCAACCCAACGTTCCACTCGGCTCCATGCACTGTGGGATAGAGCCCCACAGTGCAGCGCTCCGTGCGTCCATGCAAGCCCTGCTAGTGAGCACAATGAGCACAGTGGGGACATGCAAAATTGACTTGCTTAAATCGGAGACTGAGGATCGACTTAAATAACATTGGCCTAATTTTGTAGTGTCGACATACCCTCAATCACCTATGGCATTTGCTTGCCTCTGCTCTTTGGTTAATGTCTGGTTCCTACACTTGGCCCAGTTGTGGGACTCCTCCTGCTCCTGTGGCTGCTGATCCTGGAAAACGTAGCTCAGGGGGCTGGAACACAGGAGGCCAGCAGGCCACTTTTAAATGTGGTTCTCTATTACACGGAGATGCCACTGGGAATAGAAGTTTTGCAGGATGAGGGATTTGGGTGGAGGAGAGGAGGGACTCAGAGCACAGTGGGTTGGGGGTGGATCACAGGAGGGAGTCAGCATGTGGCAGGTGGGGGACCACGGGGTAGGTGAGTGGAGGAGAGGGGGCTCATGGAGGAGGGGTTGGAGGAGAGGAGGGAGTCGGGAATCAGCAAAGGCCATGGTGACCAGGCATAGCAGGGTCAGGAAGAGGTGGAGCATAAATGGAGCCTTGGAAGAAAAGAGGGGAGGGGCATCAGGTGCAGAGAACTTGTGTTGCCACCATGGCCCAGGTGTCCACACTTTCAAATGTGGTGGGTTGGTCAGCACAACAGGGGAGGTTTAGCCTCCCTTGGCCTATTATACCCACTGCCTAAGTAAGTTGGCCCTTTCTGGGCCACTTCCTACCACCTCCCTGTGAATGTCCCAAGGTCTGCGTCTGCGGTAAGATAACGTGAAGGGTGTCTGCTCACCCTAAGAGACACCTTCTGGTGGCTGCGGACAGCAAGGTCTTCCTCTCTTTTTTTGTACAGCAACTGCCTCTTCCTGTGGTTTGGCCCAGCCTCCCAGGGCCAGCTCAGTCCAAGGGCTCTCCCCTGCTGGGATAGTCCAAACAGCATATAAGAGGGATCAATGAATCTCAGCTTTCATATGAGAGATGAATGCTTCCTTCTCAGGCTGTCCCTGCCACAGGTGCCAACTTTCCCGGGCACTGGTGGGTGGTCGCACCCCCCTGCACCCGCCCCTTCCCCAACTCCACCCTTCCCCACCCTTGCCCCTCCTCTTCCCCGAGCATGCCCTGTTCCCCCTCCTCCCCTCTCCCTCCCAGGACTTGCCGCGCAAAACAGCTGGCACTGGGATCAAGGGGGAGAAGCAGAGACCGGTGTGCTCAGGGGTGGAGAAGAGGTGGAGGTGAGCTGGAGTGGGACAGGGATCTGCCGGTGGGTGTAGAGCACCCACCAATTTTTCCCTGTGAGTGATCCAGCCCCAGAGCACCCACGGAGTCGGAGCCTATGGTCCCTGCTACAGGCCCTCCCTGCCCTCAGTAAGTGACCTTTGGGCTGTTGTTCATTGAATCATAGATTCGTGGAAGTCAACGAATGGCTACGCAGGTGGTGTCGGAGAGAAGGCTTTGGATTCTTCGACCATGGGATGGTGTTCCAAGAAGGAGGAGTGCTAGGCAGAGACGGGCTCCACCTAACGAAGAGAGGGAAGAGCATCTTGGCCAGCAGGCTGGCTAACCTAGTGACGAGGGCTTTAAACTAGGTTCACCGGGGGAAGGAGACCAAACCCCTGAGGTAAGTGGGGAAATGGGATCCTGGGAGAAAGCACAAGCAGGAGAGCACAAGAGGGGAGGACTACTGTCTCATACTAAGAAAGAGGGAGGATTGATGAGTTATCTTAAGTGCCTATACACAAATGCAAGAAGCCTGGGAAACAAGCAGGGAGAACTGGAAGTCCTGGCACAGTCAGGGAACTATGATGCAATTGGAATAACAGAGACCTGGTGGGATAACTCACATGACTGGAGTACTGTCATGGACGGAAATAAAATGTTCAGGAAGGACAGGCAGGGCAGAAAAGGTGGGGGAGTTGCGTTGTATGTAAGAGAGGAGTATGACTGCTCAGAGCTACAGTATGAAACTGCAGAAAAACCTGAGAGTCTCTGGATAAAGTTGAGAAGTGTGAGCAACAAGGGTGATGTCGTGGTCGGAGTCTGCTATAGACCACCAGACCAGGGGGATGAGGTGGACGAGGCTTTCTTCTGGCAACTAGCAGAAGTTGCTAGATCGCAGGCCCTGGTTCTCATGGGAGACTTTAATCACCCTGATATCTGCTGGGAGAGCAATACAGCGGTGCACAGACAATCCAGGAAGTTTTTGGAAAGTGTAGGGGACAATTTCCTGGTGCAAGTGCTGGAGGAACCAACTAGGGGCAGAGCTTTTCTTGACCTGCTGCTCACAAACAGGGAAGAATTAGTAGGGGAAGCAAAAGTGGATGGGAACCTGGGAGGCAGTGACCATGAGATGGTCGAGTTCAGGATCCTGACACAAGGAAGAAAGGAGAGCAGCAGAATACGGACCCTGGACTTCAGAAAAGCAGACTTTGACTCCCTCAGGGAACAGATGGGCAGGATCCCCTGGGAGAATAACATGAAGGGCAAAGGGGTCCAGGAGAGCTGGCTGTATTTTAAAGAATCCTTATTGCGGTTGCAGGAACAAACCATCCCGATGTGTAGAAAGAATAGTAAATATGGCAGGCGACCAGCTTGGCTAAACAGTGAAATCCTTGCTGATCTTAAACACAAAAAAGAAGCTTACAAGAAGTGGAAGATTGGACAAATGAATCATAGAATCATAGAATCATAGAATATCAGGGTTGGAAGGGACCTCAAGAGGTCATCTAGTCCAACCCCCTGCTCAAAGCAGGACCAATTCCCAACTAAATCATCCCAGCCAGGGCTTTGTCAAGCCGGGCCTTAAAAACCTCCAAGGAAGGAGACTCCACCACCTCCCTAGGTAACGCATTCCAGTGCTTCACCACCCTCCTAGTGAAATAGTGTTTCCTAATATCCAACCTGGACCTCCCCCACTGCAACTTGAGACCATTGCTCCTTGTTCTGTCATCTGCCACCACTGAGAACAGCCGAGCTCCATCCTCTTTGGAACCTCCCTTCAGGTAGTTGAAGGCTGCTATCAAATCCCCCCTCATTCTTCTCTTCTGGAGACTAAACAATCCCAGTTCCCTCAGCCTCTCCTCATAAGTCATGTGCTCCAGACCCCTAATCATTTTTGTTGCCCTCCGCTGGACTCTTTCCAATTTTTCCACATCCTTCTTGTAGTGTGGGGCCCAAAATTGGACACAGTATTCCAGATGAGGCCTCACCAATGTCGAATAAAGGGGAACGATCACGTTCCTCGATCTGCTGGCAATGCCCCTACTTATACAGCCCAAAATGCCGTTAGCCTTCTTGGCAACAAGAGCACACTGTTGACTCATATCCAGCTTCTCGTCCACTGTGACCCCTAGGTCCTTTTCTGCAGAACTGCTACCTAGCCATTCGGTCCCTAGTCTGTAGCAGTGCATGGGATTCTTCCGTCCTAAGTGCAGGACTCTGCACTTGTCCTTGTTGAACCTCATCAGGTTTTTTTTGGCCCAATCCTCTAATTTGTCTAGGTCCCTCTGTATCCGATCCCTACCCTCTAGTGTATCTACCACGCCTCCTAGTTTAGTGTCATCTGCAAACTTGCTGAGAGTGCAGTCCACACCATCCTCCAGATCATTAATAAAGATATTAAACAAAACCGGCCCCAGGACCGACCCTTGGGGCACTCCGCTTGAAACCGGCTGCCAACTAGACATGGAGCCATTGATCACTACCCGTTGAGCCCGACGATCTAGCCAGCTTTCTATCCACCTTACAGTCCATTCATCCACCCCATATTTCTTTAACTTGGCGGCAAGAATACTGTGGGAGACTGTATCAAAAGCTTTGCTAAAGTCAAGGAATAACACATCCACTGCTTTCCCCTCATCCACAGAGCCAGTTATCTCATCATAGAAGGCAATTAGGTTAGTCAGGCACGACTTCCCTTTGGTGAATCCATGCTGACTGTTCCTGATCACTTTCCTCTCCTCTAAGTGTTTCATAATTGATTCCTTGAGGACCTGTTCCATGATTTTTCCAGGGACTGAGGTGAGGCTGACTGGCCTGTAGTTGCCCGGATCCTCCTTCTTCCCTTTTTTAAAGATGGGCACAACATTAGCCTTTTTCCAGTCATCCGGGACCTCCCCCCATCGCCATGAGTTTTCAAAAATAATGGCTAATGGCTCTGCAATCTCATCCGCCAACTCCTTTAGCACCCTCGGATGCAGCGCATCCGGCCCCATGGACTTGTGCACATCCAGTTTTTCTAAATAGTCCCGAACCACTTCTTTCTCCACATAGGGCTGGTCACCTTCTCCCCATATTGTGCTGCCCAGTGCAGCAGTCTGGGAGCTGACCTTGTTTGTGAAGACAGAGGCAAAAAAATCATTGAGTACATTAGCTTTTTCCACATCCTCGGTCACTAGGTTGCCTCCCACATTCAGTAAGGGGCCCACACTTTCCTTGACTTTCTTCTTGTTGCTAACATACCTGAAGAAACCTTTCTTGTTACTCTTAACATCTCTTGCTAGCTGCAACTCCAAGTGTGATTTGGCCTTCCTGATTTCATTCCTGCATGCCTGAGCAATAGTTTTATACTCCTCCCTGGTCATTTGTCCAATCTTCCACTTCTTGTAAGCTTCTTTTTTGCGTTTAAGTTCAGCAAGGATTTCACTGTTTAGCCAAGCTGGTCGCCTGCCATATTTACTATTCTTTCTACACATCGGGATGTTTTTTTCCTGCAACCGCAATAAGGATTCTTTAAAATACAGCCAGCTCTCCTGGACCCCTTTGCCCTTCATGTTATTCTCCCAGGGGATCCTGCCCATCTGTTCCCTGAGGGAGTCAAAGTCTGCTTTTCTGAAGTCCAGGGTCCGTATTCTGCTGCTCTCCTTTCTTCCTTGTGTCAGGATCCTGAACTCGACCATCTCATGGTCACTGCCTCCCAGGTTCCCATCCACTTTTGCTTCCCCTACTAATTCTTCCCTGTTTGTGAGCAGCAGGTCAAGAAAAGCTCTGCCCCTAGTTGGTTCCTCCAGCACTTGCACCAGGAAATTGTCCCCTACACTTTCCAAAAACTTCCTGGATTGTCTGTGCACCGCTGTATTGCTCTCCCAGCAGATATCAGGGTGATTAAAGTCTCCCATGAGAACCAGGGCCTGCGATCTAGCAACTTCTGCTAGTTGCCAGAAGAAAGCCTCATCCACCTCATCCCACTGGTCTGGTGGTCTATAGCAGACTCCAACCACGACATCACCCTTGTTGCTCACACTTCTCAACTTTATCCAGAGACTCTCAGGTTTTTCTGCAGTTTCATACTGTAGCTCTGAGCAGTCATACTCCTCTCTTACATACAACGCAACTCCCCCACCTTTTCTGCCCTGCCTGTCCTTCCTGAACATTTTATTTCCGTCCATGACAGTACTCCAGTCATGTGAGTTATCCCACCAAGTCTCTGTTATTCCAATCGCATCATAGTTCCCTGATTGTGCCAGGACTTCCAGTTCTCCCTGCTTGTTTCCCAGGCTTCTTGCATTTGTGTATAGGCACTTAAGATAACTCATCGATCGTCCCTCTTTCTCAGCATGAGACAGGAGTCCTCCCCTCTTGCGCTCTCCTGCTTGTGCTTCCTCCCAGGATCCCATTTCCCCACTTACCTCAGGGGTTTGGTCTCCTTCCCCCGGTGAACCTAGTTTAAAGCCCTCGTCACTAGGTTAGCCAGCCTGCTGGCGAAGATGCTCTTCCCTCTCTTCGTTAGGTGGAGCCCGTCTCTGCCCAGCACTCCTCCTTCTTGGAACACCATCCCATGGTCGAAGAATCCAAAGCCTTCTCTCCGACACCACCTGCGTAGCCATTCATTGACTTCCACGATTCGATGGTCTCTACCCAGGCCTTTTCCTTGCACAGGGAGGATGGACGAGAACACCACTTGCGCCTCAAACTCCTTTATCCTTCTTCCCAGAGCCACGTAGTCTGCAGTGATCCGCTCAAGGTCATTCTTGGCAGTATCATTGGTGCCCACATGGAGAAGCAGGAAGGGGTAGCGATCCAAGGGCTTGATGAGTCTCGGCAGTCTCTCTGTCACATCGTGTATCCTAGCTCCTGGCAAGCAGCAGACCTCTCGGTTTTCCCGGTCGGGGCGGCAGATAGATGACTCAGTCCCCCTGAGGAGGGAGTCCCCGACCACCACCACCCTCCTCCTCCTCTTGGGAGTGGTGGTCGTGGAACCCAGGGAGGAGTATACAAATATTGCTCAGGAATGCAGGAGTGAAATCAGGAAGGCCAAATCACACTTGGAGCTGCAGCTAGCAAGAGATGTTAAGAGTAACAAGAAGGGTTTCTTCAGGTATGTTAACAACAAGAAGAAAATCAAGGAAAGTGTGGGTCCCTTACTGAATGAGGGAGGCAACCTAGTGACCGAGGATGTGGAAAAAGCTAATGTACTCAATGATTTTTTTGCCTCTGTCTTCACGAACAAGGTCAGCTCCCAGACTGCTGCACTGAGCAGAGCAATATGGGGAGAAGGTGACCAGCCCTCTGTGGAGAAAGAAGTGGTTCGGGACTATTTAGAAAAAATGGACGTGCACAAGTCCATGGGGCCGGATGCACTGCATCCGAGGGTGCTAAAGGAGTTGGCGGATGAGATTGCAGAGCCATTAGCCATTATTTTTGAAAACTCATGGCGATCGGGGGAGGTCCCAGATGACTGGAAAAAGGCTAATGTAGTGCCCATCTTTAAAAAAAGGGAAGGAGGAGGATCCAGGGAACTACAGGCCAGTCAGCCTCACCTCGGTCCCTGGAAAAATCATGGAGCAGGTCCTCAAGGAATCAATTATGAAACACTTAGAGGAGAGGAAAGTGTTCAGGAACAGTCAGCATGGATTCACCAAGGGGAAGTCGTGCCTGACTAACCTAATTGCCTTCTATGATGAGATAACTGGCTCTGTGGATGAGGGGAAAGCAGTGGATGTGTTATTCCTTGACTTTAGCAAAGCTTTTGATACGGTCTCCCACAGTATTCTTGCCACCAAGTTAAAGAAGTATGGGCTGGATGAATGGACTGTAAGGTGGATAGAAAGCTGGCTAGATCTTCGGGCTCAATGGGTAGTTATCAATGGCTCCATGTCTAGTTGGCAGCCGGTTTCAAGCGGAGTGCCCCAAGGGTCGGTCCTGGGGCCGGTTTTGTTTAATATCTTTATTAATGATCTGGAGGATAGTGTGGACTGCACACTCAGCAAGTTTGCAGATGACACTAAACTGGGAGGCGTGGTAGATACACTAGAGGGTAGGGATCGGATACAGAGGGACCTAGACAAATTAGAGGATTGGGCCAAAAAAAACCTGATGAGGTTCAACAAGGACAAGTGCAGAGTCCTGCACTTAGGACGGAAGAATCCCATGCACTGCTACAGACTAGGGACCGAATGGCTAGGTAGCAGTTCTGCAGAAAAGGACCTAGGGGTCACAGTGGACGAGAAGCTGGATATGAGTCAACAGTGTGCTCTTGTTGCCAAGAAGGCTAACGGCATTTTGGCCTGTATAAGTAGGGGCATTGCCAGCAGATCGAGGAACGTGATCGTTCCCCTTTATTCGACATTGGTGAGGCCTCATCTGGAGTACTGTGTCCAGTTTTGGGTCCCACACTACAAGAAGGATGTGGAAAAATTGGAAAGAGTCCAGCGGAGGGCAACAAAAATGATTAGGGGTCTGGAGCACATGACTTATGAGGAGAGGCTGAGGGAACTGGGATTGTTTAGTCTCCAGAAGCGAATAATGAGTGGGGATTTGATAGCTGCTTTCAACTACCTGAGGGGGGGTTCCAAAGAGGATGGAGCTCAGCTGTTCTCAGTGGTGGCAGATGACAGAACAAGGAGCAATGGTCTCAAGTTGCAGTGGGGGAGGTCTAGGTTGGATATTAGGAAACACTATTTCACTAGGAGGGTGGTGAAGCACTGGAATGCGTTACCTAGGGAGGTGGTGGAGTCTCCTTCCTTGGAGGTTTTTAAGGTCAGGCTTGACAAAGCCCTGGCTGGGATGATTTAGTTGGGAATTGGTCCTGCTTTGAGCAGGGGGTTGGACTAGATGACCTTCTGAGGTCCCTTCCAACCCTGATATTCTATGATTCTATGATAGAAGATTAGGGTTGAAAGAGACCTCAGGAGGTCATCTAGTCCAATGCCTGCTCAAAGCAGAAGAAACCCCTGTGATGTTATTAATATAACCTGAGACCATATAACCACTGTTATATATTTGCAGCAAATATTGTACAAATGTTGTCGTCTATGGAAAGGTTCTGATTTGCTGATTATTATTATACTATCTGTATGGGTGTATCATTTTGTAGTTGAAGTTATGAATATTGGCTATGTACATGTATATCAATGTGTTTTGATTCTGAGGTAGCCTTATTAAAAGGCAGCTGCCTCATCTCCATCTTGTCTTCTATCCTGCTTCTTACCTCTGGAGGGACTTTGCTAGAAACTGAAGCTGTAAACAAAGGAATGATTGACCAATCCCAGGTGTGGATGTACTCTAGAGACTTGATTTGAACCGGCAGCTTATTACATCACTGCTATAAGCATGAACCAAGAACTTTGAATTACTGTATGTAATTGATTCCATTTAACCAATTATTACTCTCATCTGCATCTTTTCCTTTTATGAATATATCTTTAGATTTTAGATTCTAAAGGGCTGGCAACAGTGTGATTTGTGGGTAAGAGCTGATTTGTATATTAACCTGGGTCCTTTGGGATCAGGAGAACCTTTTTTCTTTTACTGGGGTATTGGTTTTCATAACCATTCGTCCCCATAACGAGTGGCCCTGGTGGTGATATTGGGAAACTGGAGTGTCTTAGAGAATTGCTTGTGTGACTTATGGTTAGGAAGAGGGGTAAACCAAACTCTTCTCTGTTTGGCTGGTTTGGTTTGCCTTGGTGTGCAAAGGAACCCCAGCTTTGGATTGAATTTCCCTGCTTAAAGCAATTTGTACAGATTTGACACTCTCAGAGGTGTCCCACCAAAGCCAGCATCCTTACAACCCCAACTAAATCATCCCAGCCAGGGCTCTGTCAAGCTGGTCTGGAACAAAACCTGTAAGGATGGAGATTCCACCATCTCCCTAGGTAAGAAAGGGGGAGATTCTGCCTTCCCTCCGCTCATCTCCCCTGGAATGGCCGGTAGCAGGTCTGCTCTCCTCCCTGGTTTACCACAAAAGGAGCTGCTCCCCGGCCTTTTTGCCATTCTCAAGAACTTCTCTGCAGACTGCCCCATTTTCCTGATAATTTAATTGCTAAATGTTTGGCTTCGTTGAACCCCATTTAAAATGTAGCTACAAGTTCAGTGGCTCTGGGAAGTAATACTGCTGCTTTGTATAGGTCTGTGTCTCTGAGCTGTAGTAGTTTTGAAACAGAATTTACCGTCTCCAGAATCTTTCTTTGGATCACAATGAGAAAAACAAAACTAACCTAAGAGGAAGTGTTAGCACATTAACCTGTTTGTGTACCTGAGATAAAATTGTGGGTTTGACTTTTTGATACTTTTATATCTTATTCTAATAGATGTAAACATAGGAGAAAGAGACTGTGTTTTACATCTTCCCACAAGCAGACTGGGTGAGAAGACAGAAGAGAAGGAAATAAAGTGTTACTGGAAATGTCATATAGAAGCGCACACTCGAAGTCTCGCTGAACTCTAAAGGCAAGGTCAAGCAACCAGGTAGGAGGAGCAAGGAGGACTGGGAGTGGGGAGGGATAAGAAACACTAAATGCCAAAAAAAAGCGTGGACTTGGCCAGAACACAACCTTACTCCTTACACATCCCATGGTGTACAAAAGAGGTGGGACAAAGACCCCATATCATGAATCTCCAGAATGGAACATGACCATAAGTTGTAAGGGATGTGCAGTGCATGCATATTTGGGCCTGCAAATGAGAAGGAGGCAGGAATGTGGAATGGGAAATGAGACTGCAAAATAGGAATTGGGAGTTGGGAACAGGGAAATGGGGAACAGGGACACGGGGTTAAGGATCTCTGGTATCAGAGCTGGGAATGGAACACTGGGAAACAGACTCTGTCGGTACATAGAGATAAGCCCGACTGATGTGAAGGGCTTTGGAATATACTGACTTGGAAACTAACCCCAATAAGCATCGTATTGTCTGCATTCTGGACGTCTGGTCTGCTCTCTGTCTGTGTGACAAGAACCAGGGGAGAGGGTGTTCATTAAAAAGCAACTGTAAGAAAAATAAGGAAAACATGGGAAAGGTTCAAGGAAACAAGGCACCTCGCTCTGTGGGCACAGGGACATCATAAACAACTGTCTCTGCGATGTAAGGAAAGCTCACTGTCAGTTTCTCATCTGTCCCAGGCCTCCTGCCCAGACCCTGTCTGTGCTGCGGTGATAGCATGGGTCAGACACCTCAAAGTTGCCACACAGCCATACGCTCTAGGTGGCAGGACCCTTGTCCCCAGCAGCTGCTCTCCCAACAGTTTCATGTCTCTCATTCTGAGTCCAGTCTTGAAGGCCTTCTTCTCTGGTGACGTCACTCTGTACTGGGCCCTCTGCCCATGGCCCCACCTTGCTCTTCCCAGCTGCTCCTTGTGCTCGGCTGCCATGTTACTTTTGGCACGGCCGGCATCCACTATCCTGTATCTGGCCCCACAGCTCCCCGCTGTAGCTCAGCTCTCTCTCCCTGTAAGCACAGCTGGTCTGCGCCGACCCAGCTCCTGGTTCTACTCTGCTCCAGCTGCAGATCGCTAGCTCTGCCTCAGCACTGCTGCTCTGCTCTGCCTTCTGGGCTGCTTCTCAGGTCCTTTTGTTTCTGGCTGCTGCTGCTCTAAATTTACCTCAGCCTGAGCTGGGCAGGTTAGCCAGATTTCTATTCAATTAATAGCCCCAAATCACTTATATACCAACCCAAAAGTAGCTCATCTACTTCTTCAAACAAAGGGGTCTTTTTATTAACACATTGGTATGTACATCAAATAACAAAGGAAAGCTTTCATTAGATACCAAGTAAAGGTTTGATTTAAAAAGAAAGCTGGAAGACCCAGTAGGTGTTTGTACACATTAGCAACAAAGCTATGAGATGACAATTAAATTCAAAATCAAAACCCCAGTACTGGTACTTGTATCCCGATTGAGGGTTGGCAGGCATTTCAAACAAAAATGGTGAATAGCGGTGTTAAAAATTGGCCAGAAGTCACCCAAAACAATCAGTGCAATCATTTCTTACATTGGTGCAACTCTTCACAGATTTGGCGTCGTTGCATCTACATGCTAACAGGAGCAGTGTATTCTAAAAGTTCTTCTTCCATCTTGCTGCACAGATTTGTTTTTATCAAGTTCATCTGAGAAAACAGACTGTCAACTGTAGCATTGCCAAAAGGTAGCAACTGCAATGCAGGAGCAAACAAACCAAGTTCTCTAAAATCTTTTGCCTCTGCAACATCCATGTGTTTGAGACTTTCAACCTAAAAGTGATCTACTTTTTGTTCAGAGTTTCCCAAACTCCAAGATGAAATCTCGACACCTACTTTTGATATTTTTGACAATGGGAATGGTTAGTGTGTGTCTTTGACAATGGAATAGTTAGTGCGTGTTTTGAAACGTCCAGCTAAAAGCCACTCCAAAATTGACTGCACAAAGCGGTAAGTTATTTGACTCCAAGCCGATGTTGTAGTTTAACACAGCAGTCTGTAACCCAGGGTTTTCAGAACTTCCAGCAGAGGTAACGTAACTATTTTACTCCAGGTCAGAATAAATCAATGAGAACACAGAAATTCTGTCTGATCAAGGATTAAATGCAAGTCAGCATGCTCTTGTCTAACACTTCAGTTTATTAGATTGAAGCACACACAGACAGAAGTAATATGTCTAGAACATCCCAGATATTTACTTAACATCTGGAAAGGAATTGAGTGGCCAGTTGGTCAACCGCTGGGGGGAAAGGGTGTCAGGAAAAAGGTCTCTCAAGATGGCTTCAGAGGACTGCTGTGAAGTGCAATATATTAGCTAATCTTTTATAACTTCTACAAAACACAGAGGTCATAGTGACCACACCTGGATCATCACTTTTACTAACTTTCAATAAACTTCTAACATCAGAGGAGTCTAGACTCAAGGTTTTCATCCATTTATCTTCTCTCATTCTCACTAATTTACTTGTCCGTCCACTTCTCCCATTGCAATTAGCAGAAATTGCCTGCTAGATTTTGACCTTGCATCTAAAAGCCTGCTTTCTAATCAACCCTTAACTATGTGGTGTTCTATTTTATTAATTCATTGTGGCCAGTGCACATCATATGGTTGTAATTAGCTTGATCAAATTCTGGGGTAAACACCCCTCAAATAAAGGGCAACATAGTGCAGTTCCAAAACTCTTTCTTGTCATGCGGGTTTAAAGTCAGTAGCATGAGGTGAGTGAATTCTGCAGATGTATTTGACCACTTTGTCACGAAGCTCTTTGGTTTTCACCCCATAAATGATAGGGTTAAGCATGGGGGGAATGAGGTAAGTGACGTTCGACAAGATGACCTGAACGTGTGGAGCGACGCCATTACCAAACCTGTGTGACAGACTGGAGAAGAGTCCAAGAGGATAAGCCATCAGTATCACACAGATGTGGGCTGAGCAGGTGTTGAGGGCTTTGTGGTTGGCTTTCTTGGAGGAGATTCTGCGGATGGCCCTGATGATCAGACCATAGGACAGGCCAATGAGCGTCACATCTAACCCAATGAGTATAAACGCTATCACCAAGCCGTACACTCTGCTGACTGTGATGTCCCCACATGACATCTTTGCCACAGCATTATGGTCACAGTACGTGTGGGGGATAATGCGGTTGGCACAGAAAGGCTGCCTGCTCAGAAGCAGGGGCAGGGGCAGAAGGAAGAGAACAGCTCTTATCAAACCCACCAGCACTAGCTTAGCTATTCGTGCATTGGTGAGGATGGTAGCATATCTTAGAGGGTTACATATGGCAACATAGCGATCAAAAGCCATTGTCACTAGGATGGCTGAGTGCACATTAGAAAGTGCATGAAAGAAGAACATCTGGGTGAGGCATCCCTTCACAGTAATGCTTTTCAAATTGAACCAAAATATACACAGTGCCTTTGGCATGAAGGAGGTAGATGTGGTGATGTCTGTGAGTGCCAGCATGCAGAGCAACAGGTACATCGGCTTGTGCAGGGACTGCTCTTTGCCTACAACAAACAGAACTGTGAAATTTGCCAACAGGGCCATAATGTAGACCATAGAGAAAGGGATGGAAATCCAGATGTGGGCAGCTTCCAGGCCAGGTATGCCAGTTAGGATGAATATTGAAGAATCAGAAGGGGTGAAGTTGAAATCTGCCATGAGGTGGCCGATGCGTCGATCAGGCTCAGAAATGCTCCAGGTTCCTGTGAATGGAGACAAGCACAGCGAGGGGGTTACACAGTTTATAACAAATAGTATGGTAACTATTTATAATTATTAACAATATAGAAAAGGGGTTAACCAGTGAGGTGGCAAGATTTACCATATTATTTTCATCATAGTCAACTTCAGAAAATTCCTTAGAGGGAGCTAACCAAATCCCGTGAATGGGCAGCATGCTGGCAGATGAACTTTGGTGTCATTAACTGAAATGTGTTTGCCCATTCGAGGGAAAAGCTTGAATTCCTCAAACACCTAAGAAGATTCTAATTTAAATGTATGAGCCCAGGACAGGGATCTGGGCGTCATGGTACACAGCTCTGGGAAACCCTAACCGTAGTGCAAGCACAAACAGAAACTAAGCAAAACACTGGGATCCAGGAGCAGTGGGGTGGGAAATTGTGCAGAAAATATAATGCCATGAGATGAGTCAAGTCAATATTACATGCTCTTCTGGACTCCTCTGTGTAGTACTGGGCACTCTTCTCACACAGGATATTGCAGAGCTAGAGGGATTGAGGCAAGGTCAAGGAGAATGCTTTAGGGCCCTGGGAAACTCTGATACAGAGGGAGTTTGAAAACACGGGGATTGTTACCTTACAAAGGAGATGAATTAGAGGGGACATGGGAAAAGTCGGTAAAATACAGACTGGTACAGATTACATCGAGAATGTGATCCCCCTGTCTTACAACAAAAGTTCAAGTGGGCTTTGAGTGACACTAAAATGTGGCAAATTCAAACTCTAAAATACTGATATACAGGTAATTACTAGTTGAGGCCATGAGTTAAGGAAGAATCAGGAAGAATTTGGACATTGACATGCATTGTGAGACTATCCAGTTATAATTCTTACAGCTAAATAAAGATTTTGGAAAGCCTATACCCCCATGTGTTTCAGGGCACAAGCCAATCTCTAGCTGTTAGGCATTAGGGTGACAGCATCATCACAGTCATGTCACTCCCCACCCCTATCAGTCTACTGGTTGCTTTCTTACACATTCTTCTGCAGCACCTGTGGCTGTCACATGGTGTCTATGGATGGGTCTGGGGCTTGTTCCTTTGGGATCGAGATAACCTTTTTTCTTTTACTGGGGTATTGGTTTTCATAACCTTTCGTCCTCATAACGAGCGGCACTGGTGGTCATACTGGGAAACTGCAGTGTCTTAGGGAATTGCTTGTGTGACTTGTGGTTAGCCGGTGGGGTAAAACCTAAGTCTTCTCTGTTGGCTGGTTTGGTTTTCCTTGTGTGCAAAGAAACCCGAGCCTTGGGCTGTAACTGCCCTGCTTTAAGTAATTTCTCCTGAACTGGCATTCTCAGTTGCGTCCCGCCAGAACCAGCATCATTACGGAGGCATAGTTCTGCTTGGATCCACAGAACCAGGTCAATTAAGCTTTTGGACATAATCCCATGCTATCCAAATTTGAATTTTGGTATTGCTTAAAGAGCAGTTGCAATGGGTGAGAAAAGAGCATATGAGGGCCTTGACAAAAAAACACTCGAAGGTTTGTGTTCAGAAAAGGTAATAAGCTTTAGAAAGAAAGCTACAAATCAAGAATTGAGGGATCTGTTGATGGTCAGGGATAAGAAGGCAGGAGCAGAGGCCTTATCTGATACTAGAGAAGCAGGAGAAGCAATGAAACTGCAAGCCATGAGTGACAGCCTGCAGTTTGAACATGGACAAAAACTGGCAGAAATGCGAATGAAAAAGAAGCAAGCCTTGGCCAATGTCAGGGTTCCCTCCCCACTCTGAACTCTGGTCTACAGAGGTGGGGACCCACATGAAAGACTCCCTAAGCTTATTTCTACCAGCTTAGGATAAAAACTTCCCTAAGGCACAAATCCTTTCCTTGTCCTTGGACAGTATTACTGCCA
This sequence comes from Emys orbicularis, assembly GCF_028017835.1. Lineage (NCBI taxonomy): Eukaryota > Metazoa > Chordata > Testudines > Emydidae > Emys > Emys orbicularis. The sequence goes on from NC_088683.1 coordinate 368,109,883, forward strand.
CCACCAAGTGATTTAGACAAAGATTCAGGAGAAAGACCACTTGAAGCCAGTATTTCCCCAAAATATTGCCCTAAGCCCTTTAACCCCCTTTCCTGGGGAGGCTTGAGAATAATATACTAACCAATAGGTTAACGAAGTGAGCACAGACCAAACCCTTTGGGTTTTAGGACACTAAAAATCAATCAGGTTCTTAAAAGAAGAACTTTATTATAAAGAAAAAAGTAAAAGAATCACACCTGCAAAATCAGGATGGAAGGTAACTTTACAGGGTATTAAAAGATGTAAAACAGAGAGGATTACCGTCTAGGCTCAACTTTAAAGTTACAAAAACAGGAATAAACCTCCCTCCTAGCATAGGGAAAATTCACAAGCTAAAGCAAAAGATAATCTAATGCATTTCCTTGCTATTACTTATAATTTCTGTAATTTTAGATGTATCATTTCAGGATCTTTTTAGGAGCTGGTTTTCCTGCTTGGTCTCTCTCTCAATCTGTCCCCAGAGGGAACTAACAAAGAACACAAACTAAACCTCCCCCTCCCCCAGATTTGAAATTATCTTTTTTTTCCCATTTGTCCTTCTGATCAGGTGCTAACTAGGTTAACTGAACTGATAAACCCCTTAAAAGTAAAATGATTCTGTACCTCTGTCTGTACCTCTGGCCAGGAGGGATTATATGTTACTGCATACATAAAAGTCGTTACCCTTCCCATTATATTTATGACAGCCTATCTGGAGAAAAAAGTTAAGAAAAGGAGCGCTGAATTGGAAAAAGAAGCTGCTAAAAGAGAAGAAAGAGCTCATAGGGGGTGTCTGGAGCTCCAGGCTGCTTAGGAGAAAGCTCGACATATGCAACAGAAGACTCACAGGATGAAACAGGAGATGGCCAGACTTCAGCTTCAAGTGAAAAAACAAAGGGAAGAACAGCTGAAATTGTATCCTCTTAAAAGTCCAGTTTCTAACAATGTTGGTATGTTGTATATCTCTGAGCAGTTGTCTGGGTATAACCAAATTTACCCCAACACTACCGCCTTTTAAGTAAATGCTGTTACTGTGAGTTCAGTAGAAGGTGACTCCATAAATTGTGCGAATGCTATGTATGGGAGTGGTAATGAAAAATTCATAGAGAGTGTAAAAGTTAATGGTAAAAGCTGTTTAGGGCAAATAATAGCTTCTAACATCATTCTTGTTAAAGCAGATCTCGTCAAAGAGGAAGATTACTTACCAAATCAGGGTGTGAATGTTGTAGTCCTCCATGAGTTCACTGTAAGCATGCCTTTAGCCAGAATCCACCTTGAATGGAATGGTACTAAGCATGAAGTTATATCTGGTGTAAGAAAGTTATTGCCTAAGGATCTTTTGATTGTGGAAAATATTAAAGCTTTGTTCAGTCCAGGTAACCAGTCACAGGAAAGGAATGATCTTAAACCTGTGTCTATTATGAGCAATCATTTAATTGGGGAGGGTTTCTCCAAATGTTTGTCTAAGGAAAGGAGCTGTTTGTCTATAAATGAAGTTTCTGAATGTCTGTCTAATGTCTCAGAAGTAAATCTGGAATTAAATAAAGAGCAGAAAGATCTCATTGATCAGTAAAATATTCCTCAGGAGCAGATTAAAGTGGATGATCAGGTTAACGCCCTAGCTGAGGAAGGAAAGGGTAGATTTTTGAAGGGTGAAATATTGTTGGCTAGTACAGCTTATAAAAGTGAACCTGAAAAGGGTAATTGTGATTTGCTGGAAGTAGCTCAGTGTAGTGAGAAGAGCAGCAGTTTATCTCTTGGGAGTGGCAATGTGCCTGGTATGAAAAGTTTGGATGAGTCTAGGCAGCCTTGTGAGCTGATGGCTTTGTCTAATCAGTAGTTTGGGAAGGCAGGGATAGTGGAAGATGATTGTCCTTCTATCTTGCCTGTTTCCTGTGTGGAGAGCTGTGACAGTAAAGGAAATGTACCTGTGTCTGTTGGGGGTAATGACTTGCCTATGGAGAGAGCTACCCCAATCTCCAAGCAGTTGTCTCCAAGCTGCACTCCTGTTTGCTGGGACAAGGGAAATGAGATCCCAAGCTGTGTTCCTGGTTAAGGAGAATGTGTCTCCAGCTCTTCTTTGTCTGTGGAGCAGACAGAAGGTGCCTTTCAGCCTGTGATGGTTGAGAATAGTGCAGTTGTCTCAAAGTTGGTTCTGGGTTCAACTAAAGCGCAGGAAGGGAATGGTCCTAAGTTTGTGTCTGCTGGGGAGAATGGCACTGTAACTGGGTTTCATCCAGTTAGTGTCTTAGCAAAATCCCAGAGCCCTGACAATTCTGGTCCTTGTATTTTTGCCTGTTGCTACTGTGTTGTTGGGAAAGGGTGTAGCAACTCTGTCTAATCAGGGTGATACCCTAGCCAGGGCACAAGGAGAGCATAAAGGTAATTTAATTGTGTTATCTTCTGACAGTTTGACAACTTGTAGCAAGAGGGAAAAGATTCCTGAACTGGTGTGTTTGCTGTAGCTGAAGGGTGTGAAAGTTATATAATCAAGGACGTTTCAGTTCCTAACAGACAGAAATGTTCTGTTGTGAATGGATCCACTGACTTTCCTTTTGAAAGGTCCAGTGTGGATAGCTTTGAAAAGGGCACAGATGAAGTAAAAGCTGTTAAAAATGTTGAAAAGCCCTATAACCAAGTGTCTGGGTTTGGCCGGCTTGCTGGGGAGACAAGGTTGTTGAGAGAGGAATATCTCCATGCTGATTCTTTGAGTGAACAGTCTGTGTCTCAGGTTCAGAGGGAAGACTGGGTAGCTGGGTCTGCAGATCAGAACAGCAGGGCAGTTAATCTCCTGAGAATGCAGGGGAGGGCAGGTATACTCTCACCTCTAGGCACTTTGGATATAACTTGTAGTCTCGCAGTGGACTTAACATCTGATTCCATGTGGAAGCAAAGGTTGGTGAGGGAAGGACCACAGCACTTTGAATCTACCTTGTTAGTGAAAATGAATGGTATCTTGTTAAAACAAAGTCCAGCCTTAGAATTGGTAGCAGTGAAGAATCTGAAAACTGGTGAAGTGGCTCCTGTCTGTGTTGATGCAAATTACCTGGCTGGCAGGGAGAAGAAAGACTTGCCAATAGCTGTTAGCAAAAAGAGCACAGCCAATCAGCCAGTGAATTCTGTTAAGCAAGAGAAATCAGAGTTTGATCCTTCAGGAAAAGGAGGAATATGAGAACTTAGGTTTGCAAAGGGAAGCCACAGGTTAACCCTAAAATGCCCAAACCCCAATGGTATTGAGCCAAAGGTGTGGCATGACAAAAATGATTGTAAAAGTACACTTGCAATGGATTTGTTATTGCTAATGGTAATTTTTGTAAGAAATGTGTTGCTGTCACCAAAAACTGTAAAAATGTACAATGTGCGTAATCTTTTGGAAAATCCCTTCAACATGTTGAAAATGATACATAAAAACAAACCTTATCTTAGAAGGACTTGTAATACTAAGGTTGTACTGTTAATGCCTGTAAACAGTCTTGGAACTTTTCACTGGAAAAAAGACATTACAAACCAAAAGTGCTGTATGAAAAGGGAAACTAAGGCACACTACCATATTGCTTTTATGACTAAATGCCAAGATTCCTGTATTAAAAACAACATTAATATCTACATTGACTTGATGTTAATTGGGTTCCAACCGTTTGCCAGAGCTTGTATGGATAAAGTAGCTCTGTTCTTTAGCTCTTGGCAAGATCACATGAGACATACAGGAATCCTGCTGCAAGAGTAGATCCAATCCACTATTGTTCTAACCAAGTTTTACCTTGAGTTTCTAAAGAGATTCAATCATGTTATTGAACGTGACTTTGGTAAACCATTTCTGTTATACACTGGTACCGCTTCTAACCCAATACTAGCTGTAGTAAGACAGAATCAAGGATGGGGAGCTCTTGGGATGCAGTCAGTGATGTTTGTATCATCCTTTCCTGCATCAATTTTGTGTTGGGGGTGTGACGTTATTGACATCATCTCTAACCGTATAGATCATTGTTGCAATCACTGTTATATATTTGCAGCAAATATTGTAAAAAGGTTGTTGTGTGAGGTGTCTCTGGGAAGATTATGATTTGCTGGTTATAATTATGCTATCAGTATAAGTGTATCATTTTTGTAGTTGAAGTTATGAATATTGGCTCTATACTGTCTGTATTTCAAACTTATGCTATGCTTCTGTGTGACATCCCAGACAAGTTGGTGTCAGCTCTGCCTAGCCTACTTGATGGCCCATTAAGGACAATCAGCTATACAACTAACCCATTGAGAGAAGGCAGATGTGCAAGGTATACAGGGACCTGCCTCTGGACAGAACTCTAAGGTTTTTCTGAGCCATGTGTTGGAAAGCATGTGCTTGGGACAAAAAAAGCAAAGACCACATGGCAAGAGACTATAAAAGGCTGATGACTAATCTCCATCTTGTCTTCAATCCTGCTTCATACCTCTGGAGGGACTTTGCTACAAACAGAATCTCTAAACAAAGGACTGATGACCCATCCCAGCTGTGGATGTACTCCAGAGAGTTGATTTGAACCTGCAGTTTATTCTATCACTGCTACAAGCCTGAACCAAGAACTGTGCCGTTACTGTATGTAATTGATTCCATTTAACCAATTCTAGCTCTCATCTCTGTCTTTTTCCTTTTATGAATAAACCTTTAGATTTTAGATTCTAAAGGATTGGCACCAGCGTGATTTGTGGGTAAGCTCTGATTTGTATATTGACCTGGGTCTGGGACCTTGTTCCTTTGGGATCGAGAGAACTTTTTTTCTTTTACTGGGGTATTGGTTTTCATAACCATTCATCCCCATAATGAGTGGCCCTGGTGGTGATACTGGGAAATTGGAGTGTCTAAGGGAATTGCTTGTGTGACTTGTGGTTAGCCAGTGGGGTGAAACCGAAATCTTCACTGTTTGGATGGATTGGTTTGCCTTGGTATGCATAGAAACCCCAGCCTTGGGCTGTAACTTCCCTGCTTTAAGCAATTTGTCCTGATTTGGCATTCTCAGCTGGGTCCCATCAGAATCACATCGTTACACCCCTTGCAGAGGAAGAGTTGTGGGGAGCGTGGCATGGCTCTGAGATTGTCAGATCCAGGGATGACTAGGGAGGATGGAGCAGACTCTGCCGACCAGCGTGCTGTTGGAATTGGGGCAGCCTGAGATGAGGAAGGAGAGTATGGAGAGGGGGGTCAGAGTATAATGGGAGATTGAAAAAGGTGAGAAGCAAACTGTGACGGCTTTGTCCCGGGTGACACCTGGAGCTGGGATTCCACCAAGCCCTCTGACTCATCAGCCTGAGCTCCCTCTCTCAATGTGCTGTTGGGACCCGCTAAAGACCCACTCCCAGTCCTGCACCTCCACCAGCGTTGCCACAGGCAGGGGCACACCCAGCTGCAGTTACATGCAGGCTCTCTGGCCAACCTCTGCGTGAACCAATAATAGAATGGTTACAGCCAAAATAACCAATAGCTCCCTTGCCTAAGACCCCAGACCTGTACCAGCTTGACCTTGTCCAAACTCCAACCAGTATGAATTTCTTTCCTGGTTTGCCCCTCCCTCAGTGTGGGGAGCACAGTGCACACTTTTGCTAACCAAGATGATATCCCCCCCCCCCCCCCCCGAGACACTTTACTTAATGGCATCCTGGGTTTAGATTAAAACATTAAACAAGTCTGTCAATTTCACCTTGGGTTTCTCAGGTTTCCATACACAGGTTAGAAATCCCTTTAGCCGGGGTCCAGCACTTCCCCTCATTCAGGCTTATTTCCTCAGGTGTTTCCCGTCCTCTTGTGTGGAGAGTGGAGAACCAGTGATGATGTCAATCCCTGATTTTAGCTTTAGCATATAGCGGGAACCCTTTATTTCAAAACTTTGTACTTTTCCCACAAATTGGTCTGGGAAGCAACTCCCCAAAACAGAGTGCAGAACTATGTGGCCTAGTCACATGCCCTTACAGAGTCACAGCATCTATTACTTATAAGCTGTCTGGAGCATTCTCAGGAAGCTTCCTAAGGCCTATTGTCTTCCCTATTGGCTCATTTCCCTGAATAGGCCCTTCCCAACCAGCTACCTAGACTGAAGGCATCTTGCCTAGTGGGCTTAACCCAGGAGTAACTACAATTGAAAAACAGATACATAATCAATATTCATGACTTCAGGTACACAAATGATACATGCGTACAAATAGGATAATCATATTCAGAACATCATAACTTTTCCAATGACATCTTACATGACACATCTTACATGAAGTGTATCATAAATATGCTATAATCACATCATAATAATATCACTATGAGAAATAGGGGTGCAGTGTCACACAAAGATCAATTGTTCTTTCTACCGGTGTAATGCCTGAAGTTACATAACAACAACAACAACAGTTGGAAATAAAACTGAGTAAACATTGTGAGACCCAGGCTGCAGTTCTGTGGCTTGCCAGGGCAAGGAGACCCATAGACCAGCACAAATGCACTGAGGGCCAGGAGAGTTCCCAGCGCTGGCCTTGGACCAACAATTACAAAGAAAAATTGAATTTCATCAGCACTGTCCACCTGGCATGTATATACCGCTCCCTGTCCCCAACACACCCAGCTCTGCCTCTCTGTCCCTGTATACCCGCTACCTGTCCCCACAACCCTCAGTGCTTCCCGATTCTCTGTGTGCACACCCTGCTTTCCTCTACTACCCTCAGCACTGCCCACCTGCCCATGTACACCCAGCTTCCTTCATCCATAACTCCTGGTGCTGGCTACTTGTTCATGTAGGTCTCCAATCCCCAACAACTTCCAGGCCTGGCACACAGTGCTGTCCCTCACCCAAAACCAAAAACAGGAGCAAGATCCCACAGAGGCAGCTCACAGAAATATCTCCTCAGATGAGGTTAAATTCAGTGTCTGCCTGCACCCAGGAAAAGGGGGAGATCAGGCTGAACTGACTTTCCCGGAGCGAAGAGAACCCCAGCAGGTGCTCAGACTGTTCAGGGACGGAGAAAGGGATAGACCCGGTGAGAGAAAGAGAGGCCCTGGATACTAAATATAGCCAGTGTGAGTAACTCTTCCTCAAAATGACACAAACCTTTAACATATTGCAGCCTGCTAGAAACCCAGACATCCCTTACTGAGGCTACTTTTCCGTGCTGGCAATTGCTGATGTTACCACGAGGCTGTAGTGGGGTTACTCAGAGGAGGAGGGATGGTTGAGATGGGTGATGGTGTGAGACACAATCTGGCACAATGTGGTCTACGTTATGTTACAGTCTGAGACACACACGCACACACCCCCCCCACCGGTCCTAGGAGGACTTGTGATGCCTCTTTGGTCTGTGCATTAGACAGGATGTTCATTCACGATTTCACCCGGTTTCAGGACTCCGTGCCACTGTGATCTGGATATTGCTCGTCCCCACTCTCCTGGACATCCCCAGGGGTAGACGTCTAACACTGCCTGTTTCCTCTAAAGCAGAAGCATGCTTTTATTTTTACTGCCTTTTGGGGCTTCTTGAACCAGAGATGCAGGAGCACAGAGAGATCAGACTCATCTCCCGCCCTATTAAAATTGTTATCCTCATTGATCTGAACCTATACGCCTCAAAGTTTGAGATTTCAGGAACTCTGCTGTCAGTTCTTCTTTGGTCTAAATGAGCTCACCCGTCCTTAGAGGCCACAGGATGACTCCAGTTGAAGTCACTGGAGGCTGATGGCCAGTATAAATCAGATCATTTTTAAAGTCCTTACGGTGGATTTAGAGTGAACTCCAGGCCATGTTGGGAGTTTTGCCGTTGATCTCAAAGAGATCAAGATTGCCACAGTCAGTGATTAACTTTCGGCTCCCAGCTGTGAAAATCAAAGCTTTGGGTCCCACTACAGAGAGCGCTATTTTATTAGGGTGCTGAAAGAGCCCCCTATGTTAATTTTTTGTTCCTATTTTTTTCTAAAAAGGCCAGTGTCAATCTGGAGTGACCCAGTGAGGGCAGAATGTTAGAGAAGAATTTGGCCAGTGTGCGGCCCATTCTTGTTGTGAACCCCCTGGTAACACAGAAACCCACTACATAGACTTTGTCTGCAGTTCCCAATAGGGCAGTGAAGTTACTGAATTGGGAAACTTTAGTGAATCAGAAGAAAATCCACATAAACTAAAAAAAAAAAAAAAGGAAGGTTCAGCGACAGATAGAGGGACACAGTAAGACACAAGGAACTGTCTTTAAAAACAAATATTTCTCTAAACTATTTCCAATACATCTGTAGTTCCAATTTTACCAGATAAATCCACTGATGTTTCTGACACCACTAACCATTAAAAGTCACTGTGCAGGTGAATTCCTGCCCAGATGGTCCCTGACTTGAACCTGGAACTTTTCCTGAGCCCTTAACACTAATTTTAATGCAGAAACAAGCAACTTACCAAAATCCTGTTCCACAGAGGGTGCTAATCAGTATGCGACTCTCACATGCCTGACACTCGGCGTGCCAGACAGCAACCTTTATGATTTTACTGAAGAGTCCCTGTGGACTCTCCAGTTGCCCAGGACTCCCTGACAATTCCCTTGGCTCTGGGAGCAGTGGGAAGAGCAGAAAATAGATCCTGGAGAACTTCAGCCTGAGAGCCTCCCCCAGGAGTGGACAATGATTGGCCGATAATAAAGGCTTAGATTGTTAAGGGAACCTGAGTATTGTAACTGTGAAAAGTACTGCCAACTATGTGTGGCAATGCTACCACGGGACCAAAACCTATTTTTAATAGTTTGTATCAGCGTACACACTGAATACCACCCATGCAATTGTAATATCCCATCCATTAGTCTCTGAAAAGTCAGTGCCACTCCATATAGGCCAAATGACGTGATCCTAAATTGTTGAAAGCCAAAGGGTGTGAAAAGCTTTCTTCTCCCAGGATTCTGCCATTAAAGGTATTTGCCTGTATCCCTTTGTGAGGTCTAAAGTGCATATATATTTGGCAGCTGAAACTCCTCTAAGTGTTCATCTATTCTCTGCATCAGGGAAGCATCAAATGTCAATACTGTGTTGATCTTTCAGAAATTGATGCAGAAACGGGTTGTGCTATCCTGGGTCAGAAGTAGTACACTGGGAAATCTCCACTCATTGTGAGATTCCTTCAGCACTCCCAGGGCCAAAATGACCTGCAATTCATCTCACATGGTATCCCACATCTATGAAGGAACAGACACGGAGTTTGACTGATGTGTCGCCCTGGGGCCATTTCACTCTGGTGGTATTCTAGTCAGGCGTGCCCTGCTGGGGTGAGAACATAGTGGTAAAGGAATCAAACAACTGCTATATCTGGATTTTTTCTTCGGGGTACATTCCCTCCCCAATGCTTCTCCCACAGCTGCCTGGGGGCCTAATTTCTGCTCTGGAGGGTATGACTGTGATGGGTTGTCAGCCGCGGGGTTCACTCTGGCAGCCATGGGAACTGCTGCACCCCTCTAATCACCCAGCTGGGCTGGCCTTTTTTCACACTGCATTGCTGGGGATTCATCATCTCAAAACCCCGTTATCACCCAACACAACCCCAGATGGCACTACACACCCAAGATGAGCTACCCGAGAGCTTACCTAAGCCACCCAAGTACAAAAAACAGAGAGAAGGTGGATAGAAAGCTGGCTAGATCATCGGGCTCAATGGGAAGTGATCAATGGCTCCATGGCTAGTTGTCAGCTGGTATCAAATGGAGTCCACCAAGGGTCGGCCCTGGCTCTGGTTTTGTTCAATATCTTCATTAACGATCTGGAGAATGGTGTGGATTCAACCCTCAGCAAGTTTGAAGATGACACTAAACTGGGATGAGTGGTACATACGCTGGATGGTAGTGATAGGATACAGAGGGGCCTAGACAAATTAGAGGATTGGGCCAAAAGAAATCTGATGAGGTTAAATAAGGAGAAGCGCAGATTCCTGCCCTTAGGACGGAAAAATCCCAGGCACTGCTACAGTCTATGTACTGGGTGGCTAGGCAGCAGTTCTGCAGAAAAGGACCTAGTGTTACCCGGTATTCTTTCAATGGAATGCTCTTGGTAACTTTTACTCTGTGCGAGGTGGTGTCAGGAAATAAATCAGGGGAGACAGGGCCCTCCAACCGATTAATGGCTGACACAAACAGACAACACAAGAGTGCTTCCACTTAAAGTTAAACTTTACTTAGTCTGAAGCACTTACACATGTCCGCAACAGGTTAGAAAAACACCCCCAATCTTTGATAAGTGTGGCTCTCGAGTGAGACAGCCGCAGGCTTCCGGTGGCCAAATCTTCGGTCTGCCGCTGGGGACCGCAAGATGTATCCAGAGGGAGAGTCCAAACGAGTCCAACTACTTCAAACTTTTCCCCCTTATTTATACATTAGTAATAGAATGACAAGTCCCTTAAAGAAAACTTGTTAAGTAAGCAGTTTCAAAGGTCAAACAAGAGGTTCCTTCTGATTATTGATTAACCAGGTGTGGGTTTTTCCAGGATTTGCAGACTTGAGGCCCCAATAGACATTCCTGGGGCACTTCCTGCTCTTCTAAAATGCATGTATAACCCTTCTGCCAGGCCGAGTTGATAGCAGCAAGGGCCGGGTTCAGTACATAGGGGTCCCCTTCCAACAACGCAACGCAAAACCATCTCGAGCCCCCACCCAGTGACCTGGGAAAATCTTACACACACCCCTGGGTGCCTCAAAGAGGCAATACTTCCCCTCTTGCAAGCACAGAGTCTCAGTATAGCAGAAAATCTTTAATAACATGAGGTAAACGACATCAGCATTAAATTGGGAAAACACCACAACTAGGGTTCATAGACCAAACCATGAGCAAAGACCCACCCCAGCAAACTGGGCCATGTCCTTTCCCTTTGGTTCTTGAGTCAAGCAACCCAAGAATCACCGAAAGTCCCAAAAGTCCAAAAACCCAAAAGTCTCTGTCCCTGGACAGTTCAGTCCCAGAGTTCAAAAGTTTATCTACAGAGATTTACCTCCCAGCCTGTGTGGAAATGGGGGGAGGGGTGTTAAGGGGCACCTTACATGGTCTGAGGCCAACTGTCCCGCCTCTCCATGGGGTTCTGCTGCAGCCTTCACCGTGAGCCAGTCCGCCAGTTGCTCCGCTCAACCAGCCATACCATGAGCCTCTCCAGCCATCCCGCGAACTGCTCCGCTCCGCCAGCCACTCTGCTCCACTCCACCAGCTGTCCCATGAGCCGCTCCAGCCACCCCACAAACTGCTCTTCTCCACCAGCCGCCCAGCAATATATCATCAGCTCCCCCCCCCCCACTACTTAACACAGCACTCAGTGATTTCAGCTCTTAGTAATTTTAGCTCTTTAGCAATTTCAACTTGTAGTAGGGCAGCCCCGGTGTATCATTAGCTCAAAGTGAATTCAGCTCAGCAGCCTGTAACTAGACTCCTAATGGAATCAAATGTAGCTCTGACATTTCACAGTGTGTGTGTGTGTGTGGGGGGGTGCAGTTGGTGTTTCATACCCTCAAAGGGGGCCTACAGCACCCAGTACAAATGCCTGTCCCCAGCCTCTCTGAATTCACTGGGTTTTGGAACCCATGTCCCTTGTCTAGTGAGTGCTACTTAGTTGATGGTGAGTCCCTCTGTCATAAACACTTCCACTGGCCTTGATTCACATAATCAGGGTAACAACACTTTATTCTTCCTGCCCCAATGACAGAGAAACTGGGGATCCCACAAAGTGACCATTTGGGCTGCTTTGGGCTCATGCTAGGCAGGGTGGGTGTGCCTATGCAAACAATATCAGACCCTGAAGTTCTTTTGAACAACTCACCACAATTCACCACCAGATGTCAGGGTAGAGCTCATCCTGACTCTGCTTACACATGTATCAGCAACTTCAACACAATTCTTATCAGGAAGGATGCGGGGTCAAGCTCCCCTTTCTGTGGCACCCAAAACCTCCTCCCCTCCTGCCTTGGTCAAGCTGCCTGGCCTCTTTACAGCCTGCTGACTAGGCTGCTTTTAGCAATAAGCCATAGTGGTTTCAGGCACTTTACTGGTTTGCCAAATTCTCCCTGTACACTAGGGGTTACAGTGGTCCAGAAGCTGGATATGAGTCAACAGTGTGCGCTTGTTGCCAAGAAGGCAAATGGTATTTTGGGCTGTATAAGTAGGAGCATTGCCAGCAGATTGAGGGACATGATCATCCCCATCTATTCGGCATTGGTGAGGCCTCATCTGGAGTACTGTGTCCAGTTTTGGGCCCCAAACTACAAGGAGGATGTGGAAAAATTGGAAAGAGTCCAGAGCAGTGCAACAAAAATAGATAGATAGATAGATAGATAGATAGATAGATAGATAGATAGATAGATAGATAGATAGATCACCACAGTGCAGTGTCTGTGCATTGATTCAAGCCCTGCTAGTGAGGATGGGCTCAGCTGACACAATGAGCATACTGGGGTCATACAAAATTGACTTGCTTAAATCGGAGGCTGAGGATCGACTTAAATAACATAGGCCTAATTTTGTAGTGTTGACATACCCTCAATCACCTATGGCATTTGCTTGCCTCTGCTCTTTGGTTAATGTCTGGCTCCTATACCTGGCCCAGCTGTGGGACTCCTCCTGCTGCTGTGGCTGTTGATCCTGGAGCAACTCAGCTCAGGGGGCTTGAGCATGGGAGGTCAGGAGGCCAGGGGCCACTTTGAAATGTGGTTCTCTATTACACAGAGATGCCACAGGGAATAGAAGCTTTGGGGGATGAGGGATTCAGGTGGAGGAGAGGAGGGACTCAGAGAGCAGTGGGTTGGGGGTGAAACAGAAGAGGGAGTCAGTATGTGGTAGCTGGGGGCCATGGGGTAGATGAGTGGAGGAGAGGAGGGACTCAGCGAGTGACAGAGAGGGGGGTCACTGAGCAAGGGTTGGAGGAGAGGAGAGAGTCGGGACTCAGAAAAGGCCAGGGTGACCAGGTGTAGCAGGGACATTAGCCTCCTATGGTGCGCTTATCTCCCTCCCTCCCTGAAATAAATGACAAACAAAATGAGTCTTTTTTGTGCCTTTTTTCCAAAGCCTGGCTTACCTGAGCAGGTGCCATAGCATGGCAAGCATGGACCCCGCTCAGCTGTACACTGCTGTATCATTTTTGTACCTGAAGTCATGAATATTGACTACATATCTGTTTTTCAATTGTAGTTACACCTGGGTAACGCCCACTAGGCAAGATGCCTTCAGTCTAGGTAGCTGGTTGGGAAGGGCCTATTCAGGGAAATGCGCCAACAGGGAAGATAATAGGCCAGTGAGATATATCACACACGAGTGGCAAATGCCAAGACAGGCACCTGTACAGCCTGTGATGGTTGCGGGTAATGCAGTTGTCTCAGAGTTGGTTCTGGATACAACTAAAGCCCAGGAAGGGAATGGTCCTAAATTTGTGTCTGCTAGGAAGAATGACACCGTGACTGGGTCGCATCCCATTAGTTTCATGACAAAATCTCAGAGACCAAACATTCTGGTGCTTTTATTTTGCCTGTTGCTGGTGTGTTGCTGGGAACGGGTGTATCAGCTCGGTGTGATCAGATTGGTAACCTAGCCAGGGCACAAAGAGAGCATGAAGGTGATTTGACTATGTTGCCCACTGACAGTGTGCAAACTTGTAAGAAGGAGGAAATGATTCCTAAGCCTATTGAGCCTGACAACTTGCATGTTCCCAGTGATTGTGAGGATAGTTGCAGAGGGAAAGAGAGAACCTCGAGCCTTTTATCTAGTGAGTCTATGAGCTTGCCTGAAAGGAGTGTAAAAATCGTCCTGGTGGAAGAGAAATTATTTTGAATGTAAGTGAGACCTGGAAAGAGTCTGTTGTTGCTGAGGAACATGTTCCTTTAGAGCAAGCCCCAGGTGAAGAGGGTAAGGGCAGAATTTCTGTAAGGGGTGAATTGTTGCTTAGAGAAGCTCCAAGGAAAAGGAATCCTCCTGGTAATCTGTGCAAGCAGTTTGCTGTAGCTGAAGGGTGTGCAAGTGATTTAATCCAGGAAGTTTCAGTTCCAATAGCCAGAAAATTTCTGCTAAGAATCAATTCATTAACTTTGCTTTGAAAAGATCCAGTGTGGATAGCTCCGAGAAGGCTTCATATAAAATGAAAATTGTTAGGGAATTTGGACAGCCCTATAACCAAGTGGCTGTGCTTGACCAGTTTGTTGGGATGACAATGTTGTTGGGACAGGAATATCTCCATGTAGTTTCTGTGAGTGAACAGTCTGTGTCTCAGGTTCAGAGGGAAGTCTGCAGAGCAGAAGAGCTGTGTAGTTAATCTCTGGAGAATGCAGAGGATGGCAGTTGTGCTCTCATCTGTAGACCAGGGGTGGCCAACCTGTGGCTCTGGAGCCGCATACGACTCTTCAGAAGTTAATGCGTGGCTTCTTGTATAGGTGCTGACTGCGGGGCTGGAGCTACAGGTTCCAACTTTCCACTGCTCAACCCCAGGCCCTGCTCCCACTCCACCCCTTACCCCAAAGCCCCCACCCCTTCCTGCCCCCTCCCCTCAGCCTGCTTCACCCTTGCTCCTCCTCCCTCCATCCCAGAGCCTCCTGTACACTGTGATACAGCTGATCGCAGTGGGCAGGAGGCATGGGGAGGGAGGGGAAGGGGATGATCGGCAGGGCTGCCAGCGGGCAGGAGGTGCTGGGGGGGTGGGGCAGGGGGTCTGATAGGGGCTCCTGATGTATTACTGTGGCTCTTTGGCAATGTACATTGGTAAATTCTGGTTTCAGAGTATTACCATCATATGCCAGCAATGCCCCTCTGCCATGTACATTGGCCAAACCAGACATTGTCTATGTAAAAGAATAAATGGACACAAATCAGACGTCAAGAATTATAACATTCAAAAACCAGTTGGAGAACACTTCAATCGCCTTGGTCACTCAATTACAGACCTAAAAGTCGCAATATTACAGCAAAAAAACTTCAAAAACAGACTCCAGCGAGAGACTGCTGAATTGGAATTAATTTGCAAATTGGACACCATTAAATTAGGTTTGAATAAAGACTGGGAGTGGATGGGCCATTACACAAAGTAAAACTATTTCCCCATGTTTATTCCCTCCCCCCCACAGTTCCTCACATCTTCTTGTCAACTGCTGGAAATGGGCCATTTTGATTACCACTGCAAACAGTTTTTTTTTTCTCTCCTGCTGGTAATAGCTCACCTTAACTAATCACTCTAGTGTGTATGGTAACACCCATTGTTTCATGTTCTTTGTGTGTATATATATCTTCCTACTGTATTTTCCAGTGCATGCATCCGATGAAGTGGGTTTTAGCCCATGAAAGCTTATGCGCAAATAAATTTGTTAGTCTCTAAGGTGCCACAAGTACTACTGTTCTTTTTATTGGTAAATTCTGGCTCCTTCTCAGGCTCAGGTTGGCAACCCCTGCTCTAGACACTTTGGATATGAATTGTAGTCTCTCAGTGGACTTAATATCTGATTCCATGTGTAAGCAGAGTTTGGTAATGAAGGGACAACAGAACCTTGCATCTAACATGCGAGTAAAAATGGATGGTATCTCTTTAAGACAGAGTCCAGAACCCAGGATGTGGAGCTCTTGGGATGCATTCAGCGATGTTTGTGTCATCCCTTCCACATCATTTTTGCATTGGCGGTGTGGTGTTATGACTGTAATATAATATCTCATTGAAAGGTGACACAGGGCCAGAAAAAGTTAATTAACTCACAGACTGACATGACCCATGGCCGAATTTTAAAGAGTTGTTAGGAAGGTATGTAAATGAATAGAGCTTTGAAATGCAAGTCTGCATTGTTTGTGATAGAAGGGCAGATGTTTGCTCAGGTCTTGTGATGTAAGCAAACAATTCTTTTATTGTCTTTTATTGTTTATTACTATGGCTTTGATTCAAAGATCAAAAAAGGAGTATTAACATTTAGGAAGACACTTGAATGAAAAAGTATTATTTTCTATATGTCTCTTTGAAGGTTACGGTAACATGTATCTGAACCATTTCATGGATAAATTACCTTATGCTAATTGCCCTGCTGTTTGGGAGACAGAAAGTTAAGCCTATTGTTTTCTCAGGCCAAGAGGCTGCTGGAAATGTATAAAAACCCTGGGTCACAATCCTTCTTCATTTCAGATCTGCTTTGGGTTTCAAGAAGGAAAAACCCTAAGCCATAAGAATTGAGATCCCCAGTCACTGAGGGTATGTCTACACTACGAGAGTAGTTCGATTTTACTTAAATAGAATATGTGGAATCGATATTACAAAGTCGAAAGTGTGTATCCACACTAAGGACAGTAATTCGACTTTGTGAGTCCACACTAACAGGGCAAGCGGTGCACTGTGGGCAGCTATCCCACAGTTCCCGCAGTCCCCGCTGCGCATTGGAATTCTGGGATGAGCCCCCAATGCCTTCTGGTGAAAAAAATGTGTCGAGGGTGGTTTTGGGTAACTGTCATCATCCAACCGTCACTCCCGCCCTCCCTCCCTGAAAGCGCCGGCGGGCAATCAGTTCACGCGCTTTTCTGGTCAGTGACAGCGCGGACGCCACAGCACTGCGAGCATGGAGCCCACTGCGACCATCGCTGCAGTTATGGCTGTTGTCAACACCTCGCACCTTATCATCCACCTTTCCCAGAGGCAGATGCTGAGAAATCGGGCGAGGAGGCTACGGCAGCGTGGTGAGGACCTGAAGTCTGAGAGTGGCACAGACCTGTCACAAAGCACGGGACCCCGTGCCGTGGACATCATGGTGGCAATGGGTCATGTTGATGCTGTGGAATGGCAATTCTGGGCCCAGGAAACAAGCACAGACTGGTGGGACCGCATAATGCTGCAGGTCTGGGATGAATCACAGTGGCTGCAAAACTTTCACATGCGGAAGGGAACTTTCCTGGAACTTTGTGAGTTGCTGTCCCCTGCCCTGAAGCGCAAGGACACCCGGATGCGAGCAGCCCTGAGTGTCCAGAAGCGAGTGGCCATAGCCCTCTGGAAGCTTGCAACGCCAGACAGCTACCGGTCAGTCGCGAACCACTTTGGCATGGGCAAATCTACCGTGGGGGTTGCTGTGATGCAAGTAGCCAACGCAATCGTTGAGGTACTGCTGTCAAAGGTAGTGACCCTGGGAAACGTGGAGGTCATCATAGATGGCTTCGCCACGATGGGATTCCCAAACTGAGGTGGGGCTAGAGATGGAACTCACATCCCTATCCTGGGACCGGACCACCAGGCCAGCCAGTACATTAACGGAAAGGGCTACTTTTCAATGGTGCTGCAAGCACTGGTGGACCATAGGGGACGTTTCACAAACATCAACGTCGGATGGCCGGGCAAGGTTCATGACGCTCGTGTTTTCAGGAACTCTGGTCTGTTTAGACGGCTGCAGGAAGGTATTTACTTCCCGGAGCACAAAATAACTGTTGGGGATGTGGAGATGCCTATAGTGATCCTCGGGGACCCAGCCTACCCGCTAATGCCCTGGCTCATGAAGCCCTATAAAGGCGCCCTGGACAGTGAAAAAGAACTCTTCAACTACCGGCTGAGCAAGTGCAGAATGGTGGTGGAGTGTGCTTTTGGACGTCTCAAGGGGAGATGGAGAAGCTTACTGACTCGCTCTGATCTCAGTGAAACCAATATCCCCATTGTTATTGCAGCTTGCTGTGTGCTACACAATCTCTGTGAGAGCAAGGATATAGATTCATAGATTTATAGATTCATAGATTCATAGATTCTAGGACTGGAAGGGACCTCGAGAGGTCATCGAGTCCAGTCCCCTGCCCGCATGGCAGGACCAAATACTGTCTAGACCATCCCTGATAGACATTTATCTAACCCACTCTTAAATAGCTCCAGAGATGGAGATTCCACAACCTCCCTAGGCAATTTATTCCAGTGTTTAACCACCCTGACAGTTAGGAACTTTTTCCTAATGTCCAACCTAGACCTCCCTTGCTGCAGTTTAAGCCCATTGCTTCTTGTTCTATCCTTAGAGGCTAAGGTGGACAAGTTTTCTCCCTCCTCCTTATGACACCCTTTTAGATACCTGAAAACTGCTATCATGTCCCCTCTCAGTCTTCTCTTTTCCAAACTAAACAAACCCAATTCTTTCAGTCTTCCTTCATAGGTCATGTTCTCAAGACCTTTAATCATTCTTGTTGCTCTTCTCTGGACCCTTTCCAATTTCTCCACATCTTTCTTGAAATGCGGTGCCCAAAACTGGACACAATACTCCAGCTGAGGCCTAACCAGAGCAGAGTAGAGCAGAAGAATGACTTCTCGTGTCTTGCTCACAACACACCTGTTAATACATCCCAGAATCATGTTTGCTTTTTTTGCAACAGCATCACACTGTTGACTCATATTTAGCTTGTGGTCCACTATAACCCCTAGATCCCTTTCTGCCGTACTCCTTCCTAGACAGTCTCTTCCCATTCTGTATGTGTGAAACTGATTTTTTCTTCCTAAGTGGAGCACTTTGCATTTGTCTTTGTTAAACTTCATCCTGTTTAACTCAGACCATTTCTCCAATTTGTCCAGATCATTTTGAATTATGACCCTGTCCTTCAAAGTAGTTGCAATCCCTCCCAGTTTGGTATCATCCACAAACTTAATAAGCGTACTTTCTATGCCAATATCTAAGTCGTTAATGAAGATATTGAACAGAGCCGGTTCCAAAACAGACCCCTGCGGAACCCCACTCATTAGGCCTTTCCAGCAGGATTGGGAACCATTAATAACAACTCTCTGAGTACGGTTATCCAGCCAGTTATGCACCCACCTTATAGTAGCCCCATCTAAATTGTATTTGCCTAGTGTATCGATAAGAATATCATGCGAGACCGTTTCAAATGCCTTACTAAAGTCTAGGCATACCACATCCACAGCTTCTCCCTTATCCACAAGACTCGTTATCCTATCGAAGAAAGCTATCAGATTGGTTTGAGATGATTTGTTCTTTACAAATCCATGCTGGCTGTTCCCTATCACCTTACCACCTTCCAAGTGTTTGCAGATGATTTCCTTAATTACTTGCTCCATTATCTTCCCTGGCACAGAAGTTAAACTAACTGGTGTGTAGTTTCCTGGGTTGTTTTTATTTCCCTTTTTATAGATGGGCAATATATTTGCCCTTTTCCAGTCTTCTGGAATCTCTCCCGTCTCCCATGATTTTCCAAAGATAATAGCTAGAGGCTCAGATACCTCCTCTATTAGCTCCTTGAGTATTCTAGGATGCATTTCATCAGGCCCTGGTGTCTTGCAGGCATCTAACATTTCTAAGTGATTTTTAACTTGTTCTTTTTTTATTTTATCTGCTAAACCTACCCCCTTCCCATTAGCATTCACTATGTTAGGCATTCCTTCAGACTTCGCGGTGAAGACCGAAACGAAGAAGTCATTAAGCATCTCTGCCATTTCCAAGTTTCCTGTTACTGTTTCTCCCTCTTCACTAAGCAGTGGGCCTACCCTGTCTTTGGTCTTCCTCTTGCTTCTAATGTATTGATAAAAAGTCTTCTTGTTTCCCTTTATTCCCATAGCTAGTTTGAGCTAATTTTGTGCCTTTGCCTTTCTAATCTTGCCCCTGCATTCCTGTGTTGTTTGCCTATATTCATCCTTTGTAATCTGTCCTAGTTTCCATTTTTTATATGACTCCTTTTTATTTTTTAGATCATGCAAGATCTCGTGGTTAAGCCAAGGTGGTCTTTTGCCACATTTTCTATCTTTCCTAACCAGCGGAATAGCTTGCTTTTGGGCCCTTAATATTGTCCCTTTGAAAAACTGCCAACTCTCCTCAGTTGTTTTTCCCCTCAGTCTTGATTCCCATGGGACCTTACCTATCAGCTCTCTGAGCTTACCAAAATCCGCCTTCCTGAAATCCATTGTCTCTATTTTGCTGTTCTCCCTTCTACCCTTCCTTAGAATTGCAAACTCTATGATTTCATGATCACTTTCACCCAAGCTGCCTTCTACTTTCAAATTCTCAACGAGTTCCTCCCTATTTGTTAAAATCAAGTCTAGAACAGCTTCCCCCCTAGTAGCTTTTTCAACCTTCTGAAATAAAAAGTTGTCTGCAATGCAGTCCAAGAATTTGTTGGATTGTCTGTGCCCCGCTGTGTTATTTTCCCAACATATATCCGGATAGTTGAAGTCCCCCATCACCACCAAATCTTGGGCTTTGGATGATTTTGTTAGTTGTTTAAAAAAAGCCTCATCCACCTCTTCCACCTGGTTAGGTGGCCTGTAGTAGACTCCTAGCATGACATCACCCTTGTTTTTTACCCCTTTTAGACTAACCCAGAGACTCTCAACACTTCCATCTCCTATGTCCATCTCTACCTCCGTCCAAGTGTGTACATTTTTAATATATAAGGCAACACCTCCTCCCTTTTTCCCCTGTCTATCCTTCCTGAGCAAGCTGTACCCATCCACACCAACATTCCAATCATGTGTATTATCCCACCAAGTTTCAGTGATGCCAACAATGTCATAGTTGTATTTATTTATTAGCACTTCCAGTTCTTCCTGCTTATTACCCATACTTCTCGCATTTGTATATAGGCATCTAAGATACTGGTTTGATCTTTCCTCCCAGTTTTGTCCTGACCCTCCTTTCTCTCTGCCAATATAGCCCACACTCCCTCTCGTTTCCGACCCATCTCCCAGGTCTCCATGTTCCCCACTTACCTGCGGGCTTTGCTCACTATGGCGGGGTGGGAGGTTGAGGCAAATAGCCTGGCTGCTGATTACGCCCAGCCAGACAGCCGGGCGATTAGAAGAGCCCAGCGGGACGCGCTGTGCATCTGGGAGGCTTTGAAAGCTAGGTTCCTGAGTGAGCAGGGTAACCTGTGACTATTAAGTTTGTTTACAGAGAAGCTGAACCTGTCCCCGTTTCTTTACCCAGTGAATGTTCACTATCCTCTCCAGTTACATACCCCGTTCACCCCCTTCCAACAGACATTTAAAAATAAAATCACTGGAAATTTGTTAATGAACACCGTTTTCTTTATTACTGTTTTCGCGGAAAATTGTTGAAACTGGGACGCAGACTGTGGTGGGGAGTGGGTGTAGTGTAGTGATGCAAAGGACGCTTCTAAACTCGAGGAATGACAGGCTCCTGCTCCTAGAGCGGTCCGCACTGGTGCACTGGTTGTTTCAACGGAGCCTGCCACCCCTCCTGTTCGGGACTCTGTGTGTGGGGGCTATGTGAGTTTGTGGCAGGGGGAGGACGGTTACAGATCCCCTGCTGCGTGGCTCTGTGATCCAGGATAAGGACCACTGCATAAGATCTCTAACCGCCCTCCTCCGCCACAAACTCACATAGCCCCCACACACACAGAACATGAAAACCACCTCCCAGACTGACCAGGGTGCCTAGTGACTGCAATGTGTGTGTGACCTGCTGCTGAACCTGCCCCCGCGTCTGTACCCTGGTAAAGGTGACTGTCCTGTCCAATTACCAACCCCCTTCCCCCCTTCAAACAGACTCTCCTCTAAAAGAACATGATGGAAACAGTAATTAACAGAAACGTATTTTTTATTAGCAACTACACACTTAGGGGATGAAACTGGGACGGGAGCTTGGGTGAGGCGGGAAGGAAAGGACTTATCAAATTTTAGGGAATGACAGCCTTCTGTTACTTGAGCAGTCTGCAGGGGTGGAGTGAGAGTTTTCACGGACTCTGCCGCCCCTCCTTCTTGGGACTTTGGGTGAGGGGGGTATGGGACTTTGTGGCGGGGGAGGGCGGTTACAGATAGACTGCAGCGGGGCTCTGTCCTCCTGCCTCCGGTCCTGCAGAACATCCACAAGGTGCCGGAGCATGTCCGTTTGCTCCCTCATTAGTCCAAGCAGCGTTTGAGTCGCCTGCTGGTCTTCCTGCCGCCACCTCTCCTCCCGTTCAATGTATGATCGATGGATTTGGGACAAGTTCTCCCTCCACTGGGTCAGTTGGGCTGCCTGGGCTTGGGAGCAGACCATAAGTTCCGATAACATGTCGTCCCGTGTCCTCTTCTTCCTACGCCTAATCTGCGCTAGCCTCTGGGAGTGTGATGCCAGGGTAGGTCGGGAGACAGTCGCAGCTGTGGGATGGGAAAATGGGAGTGAATTCCTCAGAAAGATAAATTTAGTTGTGAACAAAGAACATAGTCTTTCTCTGTGAACAAGACCATGCACAGCACCTATCACATACGCACTCAGGACAAGGTCGAATTTTCGGCCTTCTCATTCAGTGCCTGGGGTCTTGCAGTGCAGATCAGACAAGCGGGGCAGAACAGCGGAATTCGGGTAGCAGGCTGACATGGTAAGCCGTAGACTTGTGGCTGCTTAAAACTTTAATAATAGCACTGGCCTCCTTTCACGTTCAAAGCAATGCCGGTTCCTGCTGCCAGCAATCCGGCAATCATGAACTCTGCCCCTGTCCCACCCCCTCGCGGCTGTCCCAGGGAAAGATCCCTGTATGCTGCCCCTCTCCCGCCTCCACCGCGTGGCTGTAAACCGCAGGTTACAGTTCTGTAAAGGAACAGGCAAGCAGTCCCAATACTAACATTCCCCTACCTAATTCAAAGCAGGTCACCAAGAGCGACATCACTCTGATGAGGATTTCAGAGACCTAGAAAGAAAGGATGCTTCAGGAAAGCCTGCAAAGACCAGTGCCGTATGCCGCCATGCTCTGCAAGGCAATGATCCCCGAGTACTTGCTGATCTCCTGGCACGGAAACGTTTCCTACTACGGAGGACACAATAAGGCCGCTCTCCCAAGGAACCTCATGCAAAGGATTTCCCATTACCTCCAGGACAGCTTCATGGAGATGTCCCATGAGGATTTCAGCTCTATCCCCGGACATATAGACCAAATTTTACTGTAGCTGCACTGGCAAGGACTAAACAGTAGAGCGCCTAGGGCAAACCAATCATGATAAACCAGACATTGTTAGATTTTTTTGCAGTAGTTGCACTGCCAAGGACTGAAACGTTAAGTGCCTAGGGCAAACTAATCATGAAAAACCCATTGTTAATATTGTTAATATTCCTGTTCTGTTCAAAATAAATGTTTACATGTTTAAAACACTTACCGACTGATCCTTCCCCTGATTCTGGGTCCGGGTTAATGCCTGGGGACGGTTGGTAGGGGATCTCTGTAAGGGTGATGAAGAGATCCTGTCTGTCGGGGAAATCAGCGTTGTAAGCGCTGTCGACTGCCTTGTCCTCCTCATCTCCTTCCTCATCTTCCCCATCCGCTAACATCTCCGAGGAACCGGCCGTCAACAATAGCCCATCCTCAGAGTCCACGGTCAGTGGTGGGGTAGTGGTGGCGGCCGCACCTAGGATGGAATGCAGTGCCTCGTAGAAACGGGATGTCTGGGGCTGGGATCTGGAGCGTCCGTTTGCCTCTTTGGTCTTCTGGTAGCCTTGTCTCTGCTCCTTTATTTTCACGCGGCACTGCGTTGCATCCCGGCTGTATCCTCTCTCTGTCATGGCTTTGGAGATCTTCTCATAGATCTTTGCATTCCGTCTTTTCGATCGCAGCTCCGAAAGCACAGACTCATCACCCCACACAGCGATCAGATCCAAGACTTCCCGATCAGTCCATGCTGGGGCCCTCTTTCTATTCTGAGATTGCATGGCCATCTCTGCTGGAGAGCTCTGCATCGTTGCCAGTGCTGCTGAGCTCGCCATGATGTCCAAACAGGAAGTGAGATTCAAACTGGCCAGACAGGAAAAGGAATTCAAATTTACCCGGGGCTTTTCCTGTGTGGCTGGTCAGAGCATCCGAGCTCGGACTGCTGTCCAGAGCGTCAACAGAGTGGTGCACTGTGGGATAGCTCCCGGAGCTATTACCGTCGATTTCCATCCACACCTAGCCTAATTCGACATGGCCATGTCGAATTTAACGCTACTCCCCTCGTTGGGGAGGAGTACAGAAGTCGAATTTAAGAGACCTCTATGTCGAACTAAATAGCTTCGTTGTGTGGACGGGTGCGGAGTTAATTCGATTTAACGCTGCTAAATTCAACATAAACTCCTAGTGTAGACCAGGCCTCACTGGTGTCACCGTGAATATGGAGTCCAGTGTTTTCCTAAGGAATTGAAATTAGGTGGGTGTTCGGATTCACAGGGGGATGGGTTCAGGGCCGATGAGGGGTGAGACCCTGAGCATGAAGCTGCGCTGCATGGCACTAGAGTAAAAACTGAAAAATGTTTCATCACCATTTTATTAGATTTAACTCATGTTTTAAAATCATCACACAAATTAAAGTTGGCTACTCAAGCCTTCTATGAAGCATTACACCAACATCCTTCTTGGTTTCTAGTTATAATTTTGCACAACACTGTTAATGAATTTCTTGAATGCAATGCGTTCATCTTTGGGGGCTTCTCGTGTGTCCGGTACTTCCATTCCTTCAATTGATATGCTCATTAGTTCATTCACATGATCAGGCAGAAGGCGACTTCTTTCAGAACACAAAATTCTATTCAATGAGGAAAAAGAACGCTCAACTGTAGCTGTTGTGCCACTAGTAATAATAAAAAAGATGTTGAAGTCAAATCTTCATTCATTCATCATATGATATTCCACTCTGTGTTCAAATTCTCTATTCTGTCCTGAGCACATGGCAGCCCCATTGCTGGTAGTGCCCCACTCCAGTCAACTGTCGGTGTTTTATAGGACAGGGATCTGTAAAAGCTATGTAGAGGTTGAGTAGAATCTAGAAGTCGCTGTTGTAGATTTTTAAGAATCAAGTCTGTACTTTTTCAGTTGTCTTAACAAACACATCTTGTCCTCTTTACTTAAGGATTCAATATAAATGCCTTCATTAGTCAACTTCTGGACTGAAGTCTTTGCTTCTTCCAGTACTTTTTCAATGGATAGCTCTCTGATTAATCCAAATGTAGCTTCTATTGCTGGGCTAAGATCTACTACTGTTGTAGCAGATGCCTGGATGGCATTGTTTAATGACCCAAGTTATTTCAACAGTAGACTTAACAAGAGAGAGAATGGCAATAACAAGTGCTTGGAGCAAGGGGTTGGACTAGATGACCTCCTGAGGTCCCTTCCAACCCTGATATTCTATGATTCTATGATTCTCTGAATGTAGCAACAAAAGTAATCCACCAGCCTTACTACTTAGATCCATCCCATCTTTGTAGATACTTTCCAAAGGCAGTAATAATGGCTGGAGTAATTTTAAGACAACAGCCAAAAATCACTCATGAGAAAGCCAGCGGGTTTTCCCAGGTTGGACTAATTTGAACTTCAGACCCGGTGTAACTTCTATATTTTCCAAGATATTCAGTCTTTTTGGACTCTTGCTGAAAAAAGAATATAATGAAGACATTAAATTTATAAGTTTTTAAATGTCTTTTGAAGAGTCTGCAGCTCATACTAGCGCTAGTTGGAGTTGATGGCCTCTGCAGTGTGTATACATTACATTACACTTTTCTCTGAGCAAAGCATGTACTCCACCATGCAGCGCCGTATTATTGCCTAGGCCGACAAGGCCTAGGCCTAGGGTGGCAAATTTGCAGGGGCGGAAGCTCCCCTCCGCGCCCCGCCCCCCTGCTCCAGCTCACCTCTGCCTCCTCTGCAAGCGCGTTGCCGCATCCGGTTTCTCTCCCCTCCCAGCTGTTTCGCGGGGCAGGGAGGGAGGGGGGAGGAGGGGGAACGCCGCGCGCTGGGGGAAGAGGCGGGGCCGAGGGTGGGGATTTGGGGAAGGGATCCAATAGGGGAAGGGAGGGGCGGAGTTGGGGCGGGGACTTTGGGGAGGGGGTTGGAATGGGGGCAGGAAAAGGGCGGAGTCGGGGCGGGGCCAGGGCGGCAATTATTTCCTGGCCTAGGGGCGACAAAATTATTAATCCGCCACTGCCACCATGTCTTCCAGAAAAGTTTGCAGTTCCATCAAATGCACAAGCAGCCATCTGTTTGGGGTCCAGCTGACAAGCATTTATCTCTTCTAAGATGTGGGTTGTCACAGATACAACCGACGTGTCCTCTATAACTTGAACATCTAGAAATGCATCTACTGGCCTACCACTGACATCAAGATAACGTACACAATGACTTAATACTTGATGCCCATTTGCATCAGTGCATTCATCTTCCATGTATGTAAATTTTTTGAATGTGGTCAGAGACTGCTTCACTTTTTCAACTGTTGAGTCTTTCACTGTTGCACCGCATGCTTCTAGCCAGTCAGCTGAGTTTCTTGCAGAAAGATAGTGAGCATTTGCTGGTCTTGTTCGGAATCAGTGTTCAACTTCAGGATGAACAAGTGACAATGCACTTAACATTGGCCTCCAGTTGTAGTGTGTGGTATCTCTTGCTTAAATAGAAAGTATGATGCCACAGCCATGTTTGTTCGCATGAACTGAGTTGTGTCTCCAGCATTCTTAACAACCTCATTAAGTACTTCTGAAATTGGTTTTGAAATTGGGCTTATAAGGCTTTCTGCATGTTGATGCACTCCAGAGATGTGTTTTGCAGCCTTTTCACTTAGTTTTTCAGCATTGGCTTGGCTGATCGGTTTGACAAAACAAGCTCCTTCACTTTTACCAATTATAACATTGGAAAACTTTCCGTCTTTGTAAGCTTTTTTTTGCAAGAGGTGCACCAGTAGCCATCTTTTGTAACTTCAATAAATGGGAACACGTTGACTGACAAACATCGGGAACTGCCTTTAGGTTTTGGAGACACTGTTTCTTCAGTAGGTAGCTGTATTTTTGCTTTGGGCTGGTCGGATGTAGATACACCACTTGTACCTTCAGATGATATGTTGATATATTCTTGGTTCTTGATGTGTTCTTCACCTTGGTTGATTTTTGAGGCCTTTGAGTGGAAAAATTGTTGCATTGTTTTTTGTCTTTTCATTTTCACTTTGACCTGCAACATATAAAAGAGATATGAATAAATTAAATGTTTTGTTAGGATAATGCAAATTTAACATAAGGATAATGTAAATTACAACATGTGATGGAGTAGAGAGTGGGGAGGATTGACCTGAGAATGGTGCGTGGGAGTTTTACTGGTACTGTCTGCACTGGTGATGGGATATCAGGGTGTGACTTCACTTGAGAGATGATACCTGAGCACGTAACCTGTGTGGGGAGGGGGTTAGGGCGAGGTGACACCTTCTGCCCGGGAAACTGGACAAGGCTGGAGGACGAGCCGGGCTGTGTGGCTGGAGGAGACTGCTGGAGGGGGGTTCAGTTTGGAACTGGATGGGGAAACGGAGGGAGACCCAGGGCCGGGGTCTAGGCTCCCTGGCTCCCAAAGATGGACCTAATGAGGGGGTCCTGTTGTCTGTACCTACAAGCTCTGTTTTGGACTGTATTCCGGTCATCTAATAAATCTTCTGTTTTACTGGCTGGTTGAGAGTCACGGTGAATCACAGGAAGTGGGGAGTGCAGGGCCATGACTCCCAAATGCTCTGTGACAACCAGTCATTCCCGTAAGAAGCGGTGCTGGTGGCGATACTGGGAAACTGGAGTGTCTAAGGGAATTGTTTGTGTGACTTACGGTTAGACAGTGGGGTAAAACCAAAGTCCTCTCTGTTTGGGTGGTTTGGCATGCCTTAATAATAAAGCACACCCAGCCTTGGGCTCTGACTGCCCCGCTCTAATAAATTTGTCCTGAATTGATACTCTCAGTTGTGTCCTGCCAGAGGCAGTATCATTACACCTGGATCCTATAATCTCAGAGCCACCTCACGCTCTCCACAGCTCTTCCTCTGCAGTGGGGGAGGTGGCTCCTGTCACACCTGCTCCCTTAGCTGAGGGGGAATCAGTGAATGTGTTTCACCGGTGAGATATATCACACACGAGAGGCAAATTCCAAGACACTCATCTGTACAGCTTGTCTTGTTACATCCATAGACACCATGCGGTGCTTGACGGATTGCTACACAGATACAACTACACAAGCTGAGAAGAATGCACAATATATAAAGAGAGTGGGCAACTGTAGGACATGTGATAGCCTAGATAATTACAGCTGTCACGTGCAGGAACCATTGGTAGCTGAGTGAAACACTGGGCCACTGAGACACAGAGGTTAAACCCAGCATACTCTGGTTCCATTTCCTAGCCAGCTCTGTTGGTCATTAATGGGGAGCGTTGTACACTCATTCCTCCCTACAGAGATTGTTCTTTTTGTATCATCTGAAAATGGCATCAATATTCAGACATGAGAAGGGTTAGCAGCTGAGTTGCTGGCACATGTCTCTGCTTACACTTGTCATCTAACACCTGTAACTTCTGTCTCAGACAAAGCTGGGCGCCTGCAGAAAGTGCCTCACCAAAAAAAACCAGGGGAAGTAACAGAGTTTCAAACCTGTAGGCCTAAATATCAGGACCCTTGTGCCCTTCATGCCCATTTTGCTGAGCACAAAGTTAAACCCAGCATGATAATGTCTGTTTCCATGGGGGAAACTTGGTCATTTCCAGTGTAGGAATGGCCTTGTGGATCAGATGTTTGGTTCATCTAGTCCAGTGTCCTCTCTCTGACAGTGACAGCCGCAGATGCTGCATAAGAAGGTGTGTGTGACTTGACCGCAATGATACTGTCACCCTAATGCCTGACACCTAGAAATTGGCTTGTGCCCTGAAACACATGGGTGTATAGGCTTTCCAAAATATTTAATTAGCTGTAAGAATTGTAACCACATAGTCTCACTATGTCCTAATTCTTTCTGATTCTTCCTTAACTCATGGCCTCAACTACTAATTATCTGCATATCAGTATTTTAGAGTTTGAATGTGCCACATTTTAGTGTAATTGAATGCCCTCTTGGTCTTGTGTTATAAGACAGGGGGAACACATTCTCGATGTAATATGTACCTGTCAGTATTTTACAGATTTTTCTCATGTACCCTCTAAACCATGTCCTTTGTAAGATAACAATCCCAGTGTTTTCAGATTTCAGAGTAGCAGCCGTGTTAGTCTGTATCCGCAAAAATAACAGGAGTACTTGTGGCACCTTAGAGACTAACAAATTTGTTAGTCTCTAAGGTGCCACAAGTACTCCTATTAGTGTTTTCAGACTCTCTCTGTTTAATAGTTACCCAGGGTCCTTGAGCATTCTCCTTGCCCTTGCCTCAACCACTCTAGCTCTGCAATATCCTGTGTGAGAAGGGTGCCCAATACTACACAGAGGAGTCCAGAGGAGCATTAAATATTGACTTGACTGATCTCATGGCACTGTATTTACTGCACAATTTCCTACCCCACTCCTCCTGGACTTGAATGTTTCGTTACTTTCTGTCCATGTTTGCACTGTGGTTAGGTTTTCCCAGAGCTGTGTACCATGACACCCAGATGCCTGTCGTGGGCTCATACATTTAAATTAGAACCTTTTTAGGTGTTTGAGGAGTTCAAGCTTTTCCCTTCAATGGGCATAAAAATTGCAGTTAATGACACAAAAGTTCATTGGCCAGCATGCTGCCCATTCACTTGATTTGGTTAGCTCCCTCTATGGACTTTTCTGGAGTTCACTATGGCCAAAATAATGTAGTGCCATCTGTAAATCTTGCCAACTCACTGGTTAATCCCCTTTCCAGATAAACTGTGTAACCCCCCTTGCTGTACTTCTCTCCCTTCACAGGAACCTGGAGCATTTCTGAACCTGATCGATGCATAGGCCCCCTCATGGCAGATTTCAACTTCACCACCTCTGACTCTTCAATATTCATCCTACCCGGAATCCCTGGCCTGGAAGCTGCCCACATCTGGATTTCCATCCCTTTCTCTATGTTCTACATTATGGGCCTGTTGGGAAATTTCACAGTTCTGTTTGTTGTAGGCAAAGAGAAGTCCCTGCACAAGCCGATGTACCTGTTGCTCTGCATGCTGGCGCTCACAGACATCACCACATTTACCTCCTTCATGCCAAAGGCACTGTGTATATTTTGGTTCAATTTGAAAAGCATTACTTTGAAGGGCTGCCTCACCCAGATGTTCTTCTTTCACGCACTTTCCACAATGCACTCAGCCATCCTAGTGACAACAGGCCACTGCAAACCTGCTGTTTATTATTCAGTTCTGTTCCTTTTGTTAGGTAAATAGCTGGGATGTTCTAGACCTATTGCTTATGTCTGTGTGTGCCTCAATCAAATAAACTGCAATGTTAGACAAGAGCATGCTGACTTGCATTTAATCCTTGATCGGACAGAAGTGCTGTGTTCCCATTGATTTATTCCTGCCTGGAGTAAAATAGTTATGTTGCCCCTGCTGGAAGTTCTGAAAACCCTGGGTTACAGACTGCTGGGTTAAACTATACCATTGCCTTCGAGTTAACTAAGTTACCGCTTTGGAGTCACTTTCAGCTGGAAGTATCAAAACACACACTACCTATCCCAGTGTCAAAGACATCAAAATTAGGTGTCAAAAATTTCATCTTGGAGTTTGTAAAACACATGAAGCAGAGATTGCCATGAAATGGCCAGGTGATTAAATTGCTTGCAATACTAAATCCTTCACGACCTAGATTGGCTGAAATATCACTATAGCCATTGCTTTGTGGAGACCTTGGACAGCTGGAGCAGCAGTGGAGAGTTTTGCCTGTGGTTTCTGGCCTCACACTATGAACAAAAAGTAAAGCACTTCAAGGTTGAAGGTCTCAAACACATGGATGCCGCAGAGGACAAAGATTTTAGTGAACTTGGTTTGTTTTCTCTTGCATTCCTGTTTCTACCTTTTGGCAATGCTACAGTTGACAGACTGGTTTCTCAGATGAACTTGATAAACTTGATTAAAACAAAACTGTGCAGCAAGATGCAAGAGGAACTTTTAAAATACACTGTTCCTTTTAGCGCGTAGATGGAATGACGCCAAATCTGTGAAGCGTTTCCGCCAATGTAAGAAATGATTGCACTGGTCACTGCTTTGTTTTCTGCTATTTTTCATCTATTTTTTACACCATTATTCACTGCATTTTGTTTGAAACACCTGCCAATCCTGAGTCGGGATACAAATGCCAGAAAAGGGGGGGTTGACTTTGAATTTAATTGTCATCTCATAGCTATGTTGTTAACGTGTTAAATCAAACCTTTATTAGGTATCTAAAGAAATCTTTCATTTGTTCTTTGATGTACAAACCAATGTGTTAATAGAAAAACCCTTTGTTTCAAGAAGTAGATGGGCTACTTTGGGGTTGCTATACAAGTGATTTGGGGATATTAATTGACTAGAAATCTGGCTAACCTGCCCAGCTCAGGCTGAGGTAGAGGTAGAGCAGCAGCAGCCAGAAACACAAGGGCCAGAGAAGCAGCTCAGAAGGCAGAGCAGAGCAGCAGTGCTGAGGCAGAGCTAGCGACCTTCAGCTGAAATAGACTAGAACCGCGAGCTGGGTCAGCCCAGACCAGCTACCGATCTGCAGCTGGAGCAGAGTAGAACCAGGAGCTGGGTCGGCGCAGACCAGCTGTGCTTACAGGGAGAGAGGGCTGAGCTACAGCGGGGAGCTGTGGGGCCAGATACAGGATAGTGGATGCCGGCCGTGCCAAAAGTAACATGGCAGCCGAGCACAAGGAGAAGCTGGGAAGAGCGAGGTGGGGCCATGGGCAGAGAGCCCAGCACAGGGTGACGTCACCAGAGAAGAAGGCCTTGAAGACTGGACTCAGAAGGGGAGACATGAATCTGATGGGAGGGCACCTAGAGCCTGAAGCTGTGTGGCAACTGTGAGAGGAGGTGTCTGACCCATGGTATCACCGCAGCACAGCCAGGGTCTGGGCAGGAGGCCTGGGACATATGAGGAACTGACAGTGAGCTTTCCTTACATCCCAGAAACAGCTGTTTGTGTTGTCCTTGTGCCCACAGAGAGAGGTTCCTTGTTTCCTTGAACCTTTCTCATTTTTTCCTTATTGTTCTTACAGTTGCTTTTTAATGAGCACCCTCTCCCCTGGTTCTTGTCAGGCAGACAGAGAGCAGACCAGACGTCTGGAATGCAGACAATATGATGCTTATTGGGGTTAGTTTCCAAGCCAGCTTATTCCAAAGCCCTTCACACCAGTCAGGCTTATCTCTATGCACCGATAGAGTCTGTTCCCCAGGGTTCCCTTCCCACCTCTGATGCTGCAGAGCCTTTACCCTGTGTCCCCCTTCCCAGTGCTGACACCAGAGAGCCTTTAACCTGTGCCCCCCTTCCCAGTGCTGACACCAGAGAGCCTTGACCCCGTGTCCCCGTTCACCATTTCCCTGTTCCCAACTTCCATTTCCTATTCCGTGTTCTCATTTCCCATTCCCACCTCCTCCTCCTTGGCTGGCCCAAATATACATATACTTCACACCACCAGTCACACCCCTTACAACTTATGGTCATGTTCCCTTCTGGAGATTCATGACTTGCATCTGAAGAAGTGAGGTTCTTACCCACGAAAGTTTATGCTCCCAATACTTCTGTTAGTCTTAAAGGTGCCACAGGACCCTCTGTTGCTTTTTACAGATTCAGACTAACACGGCTACCCCTCTGATACATGATATGGGGTCTTCGTCCCACCTCTTTTGTACCCCTGGGGAGGTGTGAGGCAAGTGGTTGTGTTCTGTCCAAGGCCAAGCTTTTCTTTGGCGTTTAGTATTGCTTATCCCTCCCCAACCCCAGTCCTCCTTGCTCCTCCTACCTGGTTGCTTGACCTTGCCTGGAGAGTTCAGGGAGTCTTCGAGTGTGCGCTTCTATATGACATTCCCACCATTCCCAGTAACACTTTATTTCCCTCTTTTCTGTTTTCTCACCCAGTCTGCTTGTGGGCAGATGTAAAACAGTGTCTTTCTCCTATGTTTCCACCTGTCAGAATAAGACTTAAGCGTATTAAAAAGTCAAACCCATAATTTTATGTGCTAACACTTCCTCTCAGGTTAGGTTTGTTTTTCTCATTGTGCCAAAAAGAAAGATTCTGGAAACGGAAAATTTTGTTTCAAAACTGCTACAGTGCAGAGACACAGACCTATACAAAGCAGCAGTATGACTTCCCAAAGCCACTGAACTTGTAGCTACATTTCAAATGGGGTTCAACAAAGCCAAACATTTAATAAGTAAATTATCAGGAAAATGGGGCAGTCACCATGGCCTTTGCTGAGTCCTGACTCCGTCCTCTCCTCCAACCTCTCCTCCGTGAGCCCCGTCTCCACCACTCACTGAGTCCCTCCTCTCCTCCACTCACCTACCCCGTGGCCCCGCACCTGACACATGCTGACTCCCTCCTCTGATCCACCCCCAACCCACTGCGCTCTGAGTCCCTCTGCTCCTCCACCCGAATCCCTCATCCCCCAAATCCTCTATTGCCTGTGGCATCTCTATGTAATAGAGAACCACATTTCAAAGTGGCCCCTGGCCTCCCGTGTTCAAGCCCTCTTAGCTAAGTTGCTCCAGTATCACAGCCACAGCAGCAGGAGGGGTCCCACAGCAGGGCCAAGTGTAGGAGCCAGATGTCAACCATAGAGCAGAGGCAAGCAAATGCCGTAGGTGATTAAGGGTATGACTACACTGCAAAATTAGGTCAATGTTATTTATGTTGATACTGAGCCTCCGATTTAAGCAAGTTGATTTTGCATGTCCCCACTATGCTCATTGTGTCGGCTAAGCCCATACTCACTAGCAGGGCCTGCATGGACGCACGGAGCGCTGCACTGTGGGGCTCTATCCCACAGTGCATGGAGCCGAGTGGAATGTTGGGTTGGGCTTGCAATGCCTCATGCGACCAAAACATTTGTGCTAGTGGTTATAGGAACATGGAATTAGCCTCCCATTATGCACCTATCTCCCTCCCTCCCTGAAATCAATGGCATTACATCATGTGCCAGCCTGGCTTAACTGCGCAGACGCCATAGCACGGCAAGCATAGACACCGCTCAGCTGCACACTGTTGTTGTGAGCATTACAAACACCTTGCAACTTATCCTGCAGTATTAGCTCAGCCGAAGCAGGAGCCGCCACAAAGAACAATGTGATGCAATGCAAGAAGCCCTGACAAGCTCTCCATGTTAATCAAACAGGAAATGAAAATTCACAAGTTCCCTGGGCTTTAACAGGAGTGCGGCTGTTTCCTATGTACCTGGCCAATGTGCATTGGAGTTGGAAGTGCTCTCCAGAGCGGTCACAGCAGAGCAATGTGGGACACCCCCTGGAAGCCAATTCATTCAAATCATACAGTGCAGTGTCTACACTATCCCCATGTCAACACATCGATGTCAAATAAAGTATTAACTCGACTTAACACAGCATCTGTTGACCTAACTTTATAGTGTAGACCAGCCCTGAGTGGCACAAAGTCGAAAGAAGAAGAGAAAGGGAATTAGGGAATAATCAAAGAGTTGTGTCTCCGTCTTTCTCATTTACATCGGAATATTACAAAGCATTTTCATTTTTAGAGTATAGTGAGCAGTTAAAGGCTGTTTTCTGTGTAACTTGCAGATAGTTTTCCAGTGGTTGAAGAGACTCTGCATTCACCGAAAACAAAGAAAGAGACTAGAAAAACATAGGAAAAAAGCTTCAGAAACATGTACCATTTGCCATACAATAGCACTGCTCTGAAAGGCGGCATTTTTTTTTCAAACAGCCAAAGAAGTGGGCTGTACAGTAGCAAAGTTGTCAAATTCTCACAAGAGGGTGTTAGATGAAAACAGAGTCTATAGTGCAAGAATCACCAATGTACTGCTTTACCTGGCTAAGCAAGGATTAACACTGCAGGGGCAGGATGAGAGAGAAGAATCAGCAAACTGTGGAAACATGCTGGAATTATGGAATTTGTTCCACAATATGATGAAGCCTTCACAAAAAAAAACCCTAATTAAATTAAAATGAAATTAAAAGCTGTTACCTTAAATTTGGTTTTAGTTGAGGCCTTCCAAATAAACTGGACAGCAACAGTATTTTTTCACACACCAGAGGGCTTTTTTTACTTTCTTTTCACAGCCTGGCACACACCATGCTCACATAGAGGGTGAGAAGACATTTTCAGTGAAACTGGGATTCTCTAGTTTAAAGTACATGAGATAGGCATACAGATGGGAAAACGCATCTGCTGTGAAAACTCCATGGGAGTACTTCTCAGGAGTTTGTTGGGGCTGTCGGAGCCTCTGTAATGAAGGTTTATTGAAGTGTTCAGCTTGTTGAAGAATGGGCAGAAAATAGATTTTTGAGTGATCGAGGGGAGGGAGAGTTCTTTTAATGGGCTTACATTCTACAGATCCCTGTGCAGGGCAAGACAGTATAATTTTGGGTTTATACTCCAGTGTGGGGTCTGTGTCTGGGGAGCTGGGAAATTGGTTGATCTCTGTTGTTTGTACTTGGGTGTCTTAGTTAAGCTGCCAGGTAGCTCAGCTTGGGTGTGTGGTGCCATCTAGGGTTGTTTTGGGTGAAAACAGGGTCTCGAGATGATGAATCACCAGCAATGCAGAGTGAAAAAAGGCCAGCCCAGCTGGGTGATTAGAGGGCTACACCAGTTCCCATGGCTCCCAGAGTAAACACCGTGGCTGACAACCCGTCGCACTCATGCCAGAGCCCAAATTAGGCCCCCAGGCAGCTGTGGGAGAAGCATGGGGGAGGGAATGTACCCTGAACAAAAGATCCAGATATAGCAGTTGTTTGATTCCTTTACCACTGTGTTCTCACCCCAGCAGGGCACGTCTGACTAGAATACCACCAAAGCGAAATGGCCCCAGGGCAACACATCAGACAAACTCCGAGTCTGTTCCCTCATAGATGTGGGATACCATGTGAGATGAACTGCAGGTCATTTTGGCCCTGGGAGTGGTGAAGGAATCTCACAATGAGCGGAGAATTCCCAGTGTACTACTTCTGACCCAGGATAGCACAACCCGTTTCTGCATCAATTTCTGAAAGATCAACACAGTATTGACATTTGATGCTTCCTTGATGCAGAGAATAGATGAACAATTAGAAGAGTTTCAGCTGCCAAATATATATCCACTTTAGACCTCATAAAGGGATACGGGCAAATACCTTTGATGCCAGAATCCTGGGAGAAGAAAGCTTTTCACACTCTTTTGCTTTCATCAATTCAGTATCACGTCATTTGGCCTATGTGGAGTGGCACTGACTTTTCAGAGACTAATGGATGAGATATTACAATTGTATGGGCGGTATGCAGCGTGTACGTGGCTACAATCAATTGAAAATAGGTTTTGGTCCCGTATCTTCTGGCAGCATTGCCACACACAGTGCAGTTGGCAGTACATTGCACAGTTTCAATACTCAGGTTGCCTTAACAATCTGAGCCCTTATTATTGGCCAATAGTTCTCCACTCCTGGGGGAGGCTTTCAAGCTGAAGTTATCCAGGGTCTATTTTCTGCTCTTCCCGCTGCTCATAGAACCGAGGGAATTGTCCGGGAGTCCTGGGCAAATGGAAAGTCTGCAGGGACTGTTCAGTTGAAGCATAAAGGTCGCTGTCTGGGACGCCGAGTGTCAGGCATGTGAGGTTTGTATACTGATTAGCACCCTCTGTTGAACAGGATTTTGGTAAGTTGCTTGTTTCTGCATTAACATTAGTGTTAAGGACTCAGGAAAAGTTCCAGTTTCAAGGGACCATCTGGGCAGGAATTCACCTGCACAGTGACTTTTAATGTTTAGTGGTGTCAGAAACATGAGTGGATTTATCTGGTAAAATTGGAACTACAGATGTATTAGAAATAGTTTAGACAAATATTGTTTTTAAGGACAGTTCCTTGTGTCTTAGTGTCCTTCTATCTGTTGCAGTAGATTCCTCTTTTTTTTTTTTTTTTTAGTTTATGTCGGTTATGCTCTGATTCATTTAAGATTTCCAGTTCAGTAACCCACTGCCCTGTTGGGAACTTCAGGAGAAGTCTATGCAGTGGGTATCTGTGTTACCATAGAGTTCACAAGAAGAATGGGCCACACACTGGCAAAATTCTGCTCTGACATTCTGCCTTCACTGGCTCACTCCTGATTGACACTGGCCTTCCTGAGAACAAAATAAGAATGTAATATCAACATAGGGGGCTCTTTCAGCACCCTAACAAAATAGAGCTCTCTGGAGCAGTACCCAAAGCTGTGATTTTCACAGCTGGGAGCCTATAATTAAACACTAACTGGGAAATCTTGATATCATTGAGATCAACGGCAAAACTCCCAACATGGGCAGGAGTTCACCCTAAATCCACCTGTAGGGACTTACATAAATGGCCTGATTTACGCTGGCCATGAGCCTCCAATGACTTCAAATGGAATCGTCCTGTGGCCTCTAAGGATGGGTGAGCTTATTTGGACCAAAGAAGAACTAACATCAGAGTTCCTGAAATCTCACGTAGAGATTTAGAGGTTCAGATCAAGCAGGATAAAAAAAATTTTAGGGCAGGAGAGGGGTCTCCTCTCTCTGTGACCCCGCATCTCCGGTTCGATAAGCACCAAGGCAGTAAAAAAAAAAAAGCATGTTTCTGCCTTACAGGAAAGCAGGCGGTGTTAGAAATCTAACCCTGGGGAGGTCCAGGAACACAGACTGTGTGGAGATGAATGGCGATGTGCACTATCCAGATCACAGTGGCTCGGAGTCCTGAACTGCGTGAAATCAGGAATGAATGTCCTGCCTAATGCACAGACCAAAGAGGCATCACAAGTCCTCCTAGAACCGGTGTGTGTGTGTTGGGGTGTCTCAGATTGTAACATAACGTAGACCACATTGTGCCAGATTGCATCTGCCACCATCCCCCATCTCGACCGTCCCTCTGCAGCCTCGTGGTAATGCCAGCAATTGCCAACATGGAAAAGCAGCCTCAGGAAGGGGTGTCTGGGTTTCTAATGGGCTGCAATATGTTAAAGCTTTGTGTTGTTTTGAGGAAGAGTTACTCACGCTGGCTATTTTTAGTCTCCACGTCCTCTCTCCCTCCCGCCGGGTCTGTCCCTCTCTCCTTCCCTACACAGGCTGAGCTGCTGCTGGAGTTCCCTTCACCTCCAGAAAGGCAGGTCAGACTGATCCTCCCCTTTTACCTGGTGCAGGCAGACACTGAGTTTAACCTCGTCTGAGGAGATATTTCTGTGAGCTGCCTCTGTGAGGTCTTGCTCCTGTTTTTGGTTTTGGGTGAATGGCAGCACTGTGTAGCAGGGCTGGAAGTTGTGGGGGGTTGGAGACCTACATGGACAAGTAGCCAGTACTCAGAGATATGGATGAAGGAAGCGGGGTTTGCGTGGGCAGGTGGGCAGTGCTGAGGGTAGTAGAGGAAAGCAGGGTGTGCACGCAGAGAATCGGGAAGCACTGAGGGTTGTGGGGACAGCCAGCGGGTATACAGGAATAGAGAGGCAGAGCTGGGTGTGTTGGGGACAGGAAGCGGTATATACATGTCAGGTGGACAGTGCTGCTGAAATTATTTTTTTCTTTGAAATTGTTGGTCCAAGGCCAGCGCTGGGAACTCTCCTGGCCCTGAGTGCATTTGTGCTGGTCTATGGGTCTCCTTGCCCTGGCAAGCCACAGAACTGCAGCCTGGGTGTCACAACGTTTACTCAGTCTCATTTCCAACTGTTGTTGTTGCTGTGTAACTTCAGGCATTTCACTGGTAGAAAGAACAACTGATCTTTGTGTGACACTGCACCACCTATTTCTCATTAGGCAAGATGCCTTCAGTCTAGGTAGCTGGTTGGGAAGGGCCTATTCAGGGAAATGAGCCAATAGGGAAGAAAATAGACCTTAGGAAGCTTCCTGAGAATGGTGCATACAGCCTATAAGTAATAGTTGCTATGACTCTACAAGGGCATGTGACTAGGCCACATAGTTCTGCACTCTGTTTTGCGGAGTTGCTTCCCAGACCAATTTGTGGGAAAAGTACAAAGTTTTGAAAGAAAGGGTTCCCACTATATACAAAAGTTATATAAATCTGGGAGTGACATCATCGCTGGTTCTTCATTCTCCACACAAGAGGACTGGAAACACCTGAGGAAATAAGCCTGAATGAGGGGAAGTGCTGGACCCCGGCTAAAGGGACTTCTAACCTGCGTGTGGAAACCTGAGAAACTCAAGGTGTCATTCATAAACTTGTTTGGTGTTTTAATCTAAACCCAGGATGCCGTTAAGTGAAGTGTCTGGGAAGGTGGTGGTGGTGGGTGGGAGGGAAACTTTTGGTAAAAGTGTGCACTGTGCTCCCCCACATTGAGGGAGGGGCACACCAGGAAAGAAATTTACACTGATTGGAGTGTAACAATGTTGGTTCTGGCGGGGCCCAACTGAGAGTGCCAATTCAGGACAAATTGCTTAGAGCAGAGCAGTTACAGCCCATGGCTGGGGATTTTCCACCTCTAAGGAAAACCTAACCAGCCAGACAGAGAGGACTTTGGTCTCACCCCACTGGCTAACCACAAGTCACACAAGCAATTCCCTTAGACACTCCAGTTTCCCAGTATCACCACCAGTGCCATTCATTATGGGGACAAATGGTTATAAAAACCAACACCCCAGTAAAAGAAAAAAAATTCTCTCGATCCCAAAGGACCAAGCCCCAGACCCATGTCAATATACAAATCAGATCTTACCCACAAATCACACTGTTGCCAATCCTTTAGAATCTAAAATCTAAAGGTTTATTCATAAAAGGAAAATGATATAGATGAGAGTTAGAATTGGTTAAATGGAATCAATTACATACAGTAATGGCAAAGTTCTTGGTTCAGGCTTGTAACAGTGATAGAATAAACTGCAGGTTCAAATCAAGTCTCTGGAGTACATCCCCAACTGGGATGGGTCCTTCAGTTCTTGGGTCAAAGCTTCAGTGTAGCAAAATTCCGCCAGAGGTATGAAGCAGGACTGAAGACAAGATGGAGATGAGGCATCAGCCTTTCATAGTTTTTTTTTCCAGGTGTAAGAACACCTATTTGTTCTTACTGTGGAAAATTACAGCAAAATGGAGTTTGGAGTCACATGGTGTGACGTTATTGATATAATCGGGGACCATATAGATCATTGTTGCAACCAAGGTCCGGTAGTGGCACGCAAATCTTGTATAAAGGGAGTCAAATGGGGTGTCTAAGACAAGGTTAGGGTTTACTGGTTATGATTAGGCTGTCTATATGTGTGTATCAATTTTGTAGTTGAAGTTATGAATATTGGCTCTATACTGTCTGTATTTCAAACTTATGCTACGCTGCTGGGTGACATCCCAGACAAACTGGTGTTAGCTCTGCCTAGCCTGCTTGATGGCCCATTAAGGACCATCAGCTATACAATGGACCCATTGAGAGAAGGCAAATATGCCTTGAGACTCAGCAAAGTATGCAGGAACTTGCCCATGTGACTCCAGACTCCATTTTGCTGTAATTTTCCACAGTAAGAACAAAGAGGTGTTCTTACACCTGGAAAAGACTATATAAGGCTGATGCCTCATCTCCATCTTGTCTTCAATCCTGCTTCTTATCTCTGGAGGAACTTTGCTACAAGCTGAAGCTTTGAACAAAGGACTGAGGACCCATCCCAGCGGGGGACGTATTCCAGAGACTTGATTTGAACCTGCAGTTTATTCTATCGCTGCTGCAAGCCTGAACCAAGAATTTTGCCATTACTGTATGTAATTGATTCCATTTAACCAATTCTAACTCTCATCTCTATCTTTTTCCTTTTATGAATAAACCTTTAGATTTTAGATTCTAAAGGATTGGCAACAGCGTGATTTGTGGGTAAGATCTGATTTGTATATTGACCTGGGTCTGGGGCTTGGTCCTTTGGGATCAGGAGAACCTTTTTCTTTTACTGGGGTCTCGGTTTTCATAACCATTTGTCCCCATAACGAGTGGCACTGGTGGTAATACTGGGAAACTGGAGTATCTAAGGAGATTGCTTGTGAGACTTGCGGTTAGCCAGTGGGGTGAGACCGAAGTCCTCTTAGTCTGGCTGGTTTGGTTTGCCTTAGAGGTGGAAAAAGCCCCAGCCTTGGGCTGTAACTGCCCTATTTGAGCAATTTGTCCTGAGTTGGCAGTCTCAGTTGGGTTCCGCCAGAACCGCATTGTCACAGTGACGTAGTCGTGCTTGGATCCACAGAACCAGGTCAATTAAGCTTTGGGTCAGAACCCCACGCTATCCACATTTGAATTTTGGGATTGAGAGTTTTGTTGGTTAAAGAACAGTTGCAATGGCTGAGCAAAGAGCATATGAGGGACTTGGCAAAAAAGCCCTGGAAAATTTGTGTTCAGAAAAGAGGATAAGCTTTAGAAAGAAAGCTACAAATCAAGAACTGAGAAATCTGTTAATAGCCAGTGATCAGGGGGCAAGAGCTCAGCCCTTACCTGAGGCTACGGAAGATGCAGAAAAAATTAGGATGCAAAAGGTGACAAGTAAACTGCAATTTGAGCATGAACAGAAGCTAGCAGATCTTCGATTGCTGGAGAAGCAAAAAATAGCAGAAATAGAAAGAGAGAGAGAGAAGGAGGCTGCTGAGAGAGAGAAGGAGGCTGCTGAGAGAGAGAAAGAGGCTGCTGAGAGAGAGAAAGAAGCCGATCAAAGAAAGAAGGAGGCTGATGAGAGAGAAGAGAGAGCTCGTAAGGGGCGTCTAGAGCTGCTCGCTGCTGAACAGGAGACTCACAAGATGGAACAGGAGACGTCCAGACTTCAGCTCCAAGTAATGGAAGAGCGGAGAAAGTCATCCCCACCTGGTACTCCACTTCCCCCCCGCCATGAGAAAAACTGGGAAAGGATGTGTCCCATTTACAACGATACTGAGGATATAGAGAAGTTTTTATCTACCTTTGAACGCCTCTGCAATCTGTACCAGATCCCCGAGGGTCAGCGAATGCCTGTCCTGCTGACCAGACTGACTGGAAAAGCCAGGGAGGTATTTAATGACTTGGGGGAACAAGAAGCCTTAGATTATGAGCGGTTTAAGGATTCTGTG
The DNA here is from genome assembly GCF_028017835.1 of Emys orbicularis. Taxonomy (NCBI): domain Eukaryota; kingdom Metazoa; phylum Chordata; order Testudines; family Emydidae; genus Emys; species Emys orbicularis. Next base: position 368,151,687 of record NC_088683.1, read on the forward strand.
TTAAGGCGGTTCAAGGTTACTCCTGAATCTTACAGAGTTAAGTTTAGAGAGTTTAAAATGTCTAAGGATTGTACTTTTGTAGAATGTGCTCATAAGCTGATGGGTTTTGTTAAAAAGTGGGTTGTGGGAGCCAAGGCGCATGGGAGTTTTGAAAAACTGTTGGATTTAATAACTTTGGAACAGTTCTTAAACATTGTGCCTGACAATGTGAGAGCAGCTGTGTGTGATAGGGACCCTGAGTCAGTCCTACGGGCAGCAGAGATTGCGGATGCCCATACCCAAAACAGGGCTCGAGAAGGGTGTAAAACCCCGGGGAAAACTAATCACCATTCTCCCCAGTTCAAGAGGAGGGAAGGATTTAAAAGTAAACCTGACTCTTCTAAAGGAGTTCAAGGGGGCCCGGAGGGTAGGAACTCACATCCCAGGACGGAACAGGTTACATGCTATCACTGTGGTATGCTGGGCCACATGAGACCAGACTGCCCAACACTGAAGGGCAGCCCAAAACCAGCAACCCCAAATGCCACGGCAAATGCTAACCCTGTTGTTATAAACTCACAGACAAGCTACACAGAGCCCAGCATTGGTGCCCTGTGTGCAAATGCTGTTTCTGTGGTCTCTGAAGAATTTGACCTTAAAACTCACATTAAAGCTAAATATGGGGGAAATAATGCAGAGTTTATTAGCAGTGCAGAAGTGAATGGAGTAAGGTGTATGGCACGGAGGGACACCGCAGCAGATATCACTTTGGTTAAAGCGAGTCTTGTCAGGAAGGAAGATTATTTGCCAGGTGAAGATGTGACTGTTGTAGCCTTTTCTGAGTATTTTGTCAGGGTGCCTTTGGCTAAAATCCAACTGAAATGGAAGGGATTTGAGAGCACCATGGTTGTGGGAGTAAAAGACACACTCCCTAAGGATATTATGATTGGAAATGATATTAAAGCTATGTCCAGTCAAGTTAACACAAACCAGGCACAGGAGAGGATTGATCCTAAGGTTGTGCCTATGGAGGGTTTCTCCAAAAGTTTGTCTTTGGAAAGTAGCTGTTTGGCTGTGAATGAAGTTTCTGAATGTCTATCTAATGTCTCAAAAGTAAATCTGGAATTAGATCAAGCGAAGGGAGAGGAGATTTTGGATGAGCCTAGGCAGTCTTGTGAGCTGATGGCTTTATCTAGTCAGCAGTTTGGGAAGGCAAGGAGAGTGGAAGATGAGTGTCCCCATACCTTACCTGTTTCCTGTGTGAAGAATAGTGACAGTGAAGGAAATGTGCCTGTGTCTGTCAGGGGTATTGACTTGCCTATGGAGGAAGCTACCCCAGTCTCCAAGCAGTTGTCTGTGAACAGCCCGGTGTGCTGGGACAAGGGAAATGAAATCCCAAACTGTGTGTCTAGTAAAGGAAAATGTGTCTCCAACTCTTTTTTGTCTGTGGAGCAGACAGAAGGTGCCTTTCAGCCTGTGATGGTTGAGAATAGTGCAGTTGTCTCAGATTTGGTTCTGGATTCAACTAAAGCCCAGGAAGGGAATGGTCCTAAATTTGTGTCTGCTGGGGAGAATGGCACTGTAACTAGGTTGCATCCAGTTAGTGTCTTAGCAAAATTCCAGAGACCAGACAATTCTAGTGCTTGTATCTTGCCTGTTGCTCATGTGTGGTTGGAGAAGGGGGTAACAACTCTGTCTACTCAGGGTGATACCCTAGCCAGGGCACAAGGAGAGCAGAAAGGTAATTTGGTTGTGGTACCTACGGACAGTTTAACAACTTGTAGCAAAAAGGACAAAATTCCTAAGCTTGTGTGTGGCAAAGGAAAGAAGAATGCTTCTGACCTTTCATCTAGTGAGTCTATGGGTTTGCCTGAAAGGGGATTGTGTAGAAATCTGCCTGATGGGCCAAAGGTGATCCTAAATGTAAGTAAGACCCAGACAGAGTCTGTTGCTCAGGAAAGTGTTCCTTTAGAGCAAGCCCTAGGTGAAGAGGGTAAGGGCAAAATTTCTGTGAGGGGTAATTTGCTGCTTAGAAAAGCTCCTGGGGAAAGGAATCCTCATGGTAATCTGTGCAAGCAGTTCACTGCAACTGAAGGGTGTGAGAGTGATTTAATCAAGGAAGTTTCAGTTCCTAACAGCCAGCAATTTTCTGTTGTGAATGGATCCCCTGACTTTCCTTTTAAAAGATCCAGTGTGGGTAGCTTTGAGAAGGTCTCAGATGGAGTAAGAGCTGTTAAGAAAGTTAAGCAGCCCTATAACCAAGTGGCTGTGTGTGGCCATCTTGTTGGGAAGACAATGGTGTTGGGACAGGACTGTCTCCATGCTAATTCGTTAAGTGAGCAGTTGGTGCTTCAGGGTCTGAGGACAGATTTGGTTACTGGTGTTTCAGAGCAGAACAGTTTTATGGCCAAATGCTTGAGGATGCAGGGGAGAGCAGGCAAACTCTCACCCTCAGACTCTTTGGATTTGTGTGGTATCTCTTTAAGACAGAGTCCAGCCTTGGAAATGATAGCAGTTAAGGATATGAAAACTGGTGGACTGGCTCCTGTCTGTGGTAATGCAAATTACTTGCCTGGCTGGGAGAGGAAGGACTTGCTAATAGCTGTTAGCACAGAGAGCCCACCCCATCAGCCAGTGAATTCTGTTAAGCAAAAGAAATCAGGGTTTGATCCTGCAGGACAAGGAGGAAAGAGAAAACTAAATTTTGCAAAGGGAAGCCACAGGTTAACCCTAAATTGCCCAAACTCCAATGGTATTAAGCCAAAGGTGTGCCATGACAAACATGATTGTAAATGGACACTTGCAATGAATTTGTTATTATTGCTAATGGTAATTTTTGTAACAAATGTGTTGCTATTACCACAAACTGTAAAAATGTACAATGTGCCTAATCTTTTGGAAAATCCATTGAACAGGTTAAAAGTAATACATGAGAACACACTTTATGTTAAAAGGCCTTGTTATACTGGTGTTTCACAGTTAATGCCTGTAAACAGTATTGGAACTTTTCACAGGGGAAAAGATATTCCAGACCTAATGTGCTGTATAAAAAGGGAAACCGAGGCACACTACCATATTGCTTTCATGGCTAAAGGCCAAAATTCCTGTACTGTAAACAACCTTAATATCTACATTAACTTGATGTTAATTGGGTTCCAAATATTTGCCAGAGCTTGTATGAATAAAGTAGCTGTTTTCTTTAGCTCGTGGCAAAATCACATGAGACATTCAGGAACCATGCTGCAAGAGCAGATCCAATCCACTATTGTTCTAACTAAGTTTTACCTTGAGTTTGTAAAAAGGTTCAATCATGTTATTGAACATGACTTTGATAAACCATTTCTGTTATACACTGGTATAACTTCTAACCCAATGCTAGCTGTAGTGAGACAGACCCAAGGATGGGGAGCTCTTGGGATGCAGTCAGTGATGTTTGTGTCATCCCTTCCTGCATCAATTTTGCGTTGGGGGTGTGACGTTATTGATATAATCTGGGACCATATAGATCATTGTTGCAATCAAGGTCCTGTAGTGGCACCCAAATCTTGTATAAAGGGGGTCAAATGGGGTGTCTAAGACAAGGTTATGGATTACTGGTTATAATTATGCTGTCTATATGTGTGTATCAGTGTTATAGTTGAAGTTATGAATATTGGCTCTATACTGTCTGTATTGCAAACTTATGCTATGCTTCTGGGTGACATCCCAGACAAGCTGGTGTTAGCTCTGCCTAGCCTGCTTGATGGCCCATTAAGAACCATCCGCTATACAATGGACCCATTGAGAAAAGGCAAATATGCCTTGAGACTCAGCAAAGTATGCAGGGACTGGCCCATGTGACTCCAGACTCCATTTTGCTGTAATTTTCCACAGTAAGAACAAAGGGGTGTTCTTACACCTGGAAAAGACTATATAAGGCTGATGCCTCATCTCCATTGGGTCTTCAATCCTGCTTCTTATCTCTGGAGGAACTTTGCTACAAGCTGAAGCTTTGAACAAAGGACTGAGGACCCATCCCAGCGGGGGATGTATTCCAGAGACTTGATTTGAACCTGCAGTTTATTCTATCGCTGCTGCAAGCCTGAACCAAGAATTTTGCCATTACTGTATGTAATTGATTCCATGTAACCAATTCTAACTCTCATCTCTGTCTTTTTCCTTTTATGAATAAACCTTTAGATTTTAGATTCTAAAGGATTGGCAACAGCGTGATTTGTGGGTAAGATCTGATTTGTATATTGACCTGGGTCTGGGGCCTGGTCCTTTGGGATCAGGAGAACCTTTTTCTTTTACTGGGGTCTCGGTTTTCATAACCATTTGTCCCCATAACAAGTGGCACTGGTGGTAATACTGGGAAACTGGAGTATCTAAGGAGATTGCTTGTGAGACTTGCGGTTAGCCAGTGGGGTGAGACCGAAGTCCTCTTAGTCTGGCTGGTTTGGTTTGCCTTAGAGGTGGAAAAAACCCCAGCCTTGGGCTGTAACTGCCCTATTTGAGCAATTTGTCCTGAGTTGGCACTCTCAGTTGGGTTCCGCCAGAACCGCATCGTCACACATGGGCAAGTCCCTGCATACTTTGCTGAGTCACAAGGCGTATCTGCCTTCTCTCAATGACTCAATTGTATAGCTGATGGTCCTTAATGGGCCATCAAGCAGGCTAGGCAGAGCTGACACCAACTTGTCTGGGGTGTCACCCAGAAGCATAGCATAAGTTTGAAATACAGACAATATAGAGCCAATATTCATAACTTCAACTATAAAAATGATACACACCTATAGACAGCATAATCATAACCAGCAAACCATAACCTCTCCAAGGACCCCCCTTACATGACAACCTTTATACAATATTTGCTGCAAATATATAACAGTTGTCACAACAGTGACCTATACAGTTACAGATTATGTCAATAACGTCACACCGGGAAACTAGACAAAGGCTGGAGGAGCAGCTGTGGGTGTGCCTGGGGTAGACTGCTGGAGGGTGTTTCAGTTTGGAGCTGGCTGGGGAAATGGAGGGAGGCCCAAGATGGACCTGACTGAGGGGGTCCTGTTCTCTGTACCTACAAGCTCTGTATTAGACTATGTTCCTGTTGTCTAATAAACCTTCTGTTTTACTGGCTGGCTGAGAGTCACGGTGAATCGCAGGAAGTGGGGGGTGCAGGGCCCTAACTCCCAAACACTCCGTGACAACCAGTCATCCCCATAAGGAGCGATGCTGGTGGTGATACTGGAAAACTGGCTCTGACTGCCCCACTCTAAGCAATTTGTCCTGAATTGATACTCTCAGTTGTGCCCCACCAGAGGCAGCATTGTTACACCTGGGTCCTGCAATCTCAGAGACACCCCAAGCTCCCCACAGCTCTTCCTCTGCAGTGGGTGAGGTGCCTCTTGTTACACCTGCTCCCTTGGCTGAGGGGGAATCAGTGACTGTGTCTCACCGGTGAGATATATCACACGCAAGGGGCAAATGCCAAGACAGGCATCTGTACGGCTTCTTTTGTTACAGAAAGTGCCTCACCAAATGAAACAGGGGAAGTAACAGAGGTTCAAACCTGTAGCCCTAAATACCAGGACCCTTGTGCCCTTCATCCCCATTCTGCGGAGCACAAAGTTATAACTCAGCATGACAATGTCTGTTTCCAGGGGGGAAACTTTGCTCATTTCCAATGTAGGAATGGCCTTGTGGATCAGTCCTATGGTCCATCTAGTCCAGTGTCCTCTCTCTGACAGTGACAGCCACAGGTGCTGCAGAAGGAGGTGTAAGAAACCAAGCAGTAGACTGATGGGGTGTGTGTGTGTGACTTGACCGTGATGATACTGTAACCCTAAAGCCTGACACCCAGAGATTGGCTTGTGCCTTGAAATACATGGGTGTATAGATTTTCAAAACATTTATTTAGCTGTAAAAATTGTAACTGAATAGTCTCACTATGTCCACATTCTTTCTGATTCTTCCTTAACTCATGGCCTCAACTACTTATCTGACAGTCAGTATTTTAGAGTTTGAATTTGCCACATTTTAGTGTAAATAAATGCAGTCTTGATCATGTTTTATAAGACAGGGGGAACACATTCTCGATGTACTCTGTACCAGTCAGTATGTTACAGAATTTTCTCATGTCCCCTTTAATTTATCTCCTTTGTAAGGTAACAATCCCAGTGTTTTCAAACTCTCTCTATATGATAGTTTCTAAGGGTCCTTCTGCATTCTCGTTGCCCTTGCCTCAATCCCTCTAGCTCTGCAATATCCTGTGTGAGAAGGGTGCCCAGTACTACACAGAGGAGTCTAGAGGAGCATGAAATATTGACTTGACTGACCTCATGACGTATTTTCAGCACAATTTCCCATCCCACTCCTCCTGGATCCCAGTATTATGCTTAGTTTCTGTCTGTGCTTGCACTGTGGTTATGGTTTCCTGGAGCTGTGTACCATGACGCCCAGATCCCTGCCCTGGGCTAATATGTTTAAATTAGAATCTTGTTAGGTGTTTGAGGAGTTCAAGCTTTTCCCTCGAATGGGCAAACACATTGCAGTTAATGACACCAAAGTTCATCTGCTAGCATGTTGCCCATTCACCAGATTGGTTAGCTCCCTCTAAGGTCTTTTCTGGAGTTGACTGGACAAAATAATGTGGTGCCATCTGTAAATCTTGCCATCTCACTCGTTAACCCCCTTTCTTGATTGTTAATAACTATAAAATAGTTACTATACTATTTGTTATAAACTGTGTAATCCCCCTCACTGTGCTTCTCTTCCTTCACAGGAACTTGGAGCATTTCTGAGCCTGATTGACGCATCGGTCACCTCATGGAAAATTTCAACTTCACCACCTCTGACTCTTCAATATTCATCCTAACCGGCATCCCTGGTCTGGAAGCTGCCCACATCTGGATTTCCATCCCTTTCTCTACTTTCTACATTATGGGCCTGTTGGGAAATTTCACAGTTCTGTTTGTTGTAGGCAAAGAGCAGACCCTGCACAAGCCGATGTACCTGTTGCTCTGCATGCTGGCGCTCACAGACATCACTACATCTACCTCCTTCATGCCAAAGGCACTGTCTATATTTTGGTTCAATTTGAAAAGCATTACTATGAATGGCTGCCTCACCCAGATGTTCTTCTTTCACGCAGTTTCTACTATGCACTCAGCCATCCTAGTGACAATGGCCTTTGATCGCTATGTTGCCATATGTAACCCTCTGAGATATGCCACCATCCTCACCAATGCACGAATAGCTAAGCTAGGGCTACTGGGTATGATAAGAGCTGTTCTCTTCATTCTGCCTATGCCCCTGCTTCTGACCGGCCAGCCATTCTGTGCCAACCGCATTATCCCCCATACGTTCTGTGACCACATAGCTGTGGAAAAGATGTCGTGTGGGGACACCACATCCAGTAAAGCGTACGGCTTGGTGATGGCATTTGTAATCATTGGGTTTGACCTGACACTCATTGGCCTGTCCTATGGTCTGATCATCAGGGCCGTCCTCAGAATCTCCTCCAAAGTAGCCCACCAGAAAGCCCTCAACACCTGCACAGCCCACATCTGTTCGCTACTGATGGATTATTCTGTTGGACTCTTCTCTACTCTGACACACAGGTTTGGTCATGGCATCGCACCGCATGTTCACATCATCTTGTCGAATCTCAATTACCTCATTCCCCCCATGCTCAACCCTATCATTTATGGGGTCAAAACCAAAGAGCTTCATGACAAAGTGCTCAAATACATCTGCAGAATATACTCACCTTGTGCTACTGACTTTAAACCTGCATGAGAAGAGAGGGTTTTGGAACTGCACTATGTTACCCTGGATTTGAGGGGTGTTAACCCCAGAATGTGATCAAGCTAATTGCAACCATGTGATGTTCACTGGCCACAATGAATTAATAATATAGAACACCGCATAGTTAAGGGTTGATTGGAAACCAGGCTTTTAGATGTAAGGTCAAAATCTAGCAGGGAGTTTCTGCTAATTGCAATAGGAGGAGTGGACAGACAAGTAAATAAGTGAGAATGAGAGAAGATAAATGGGTTTGATGATCCAGTAGGGGTCACTGTGTTTTGTAGAAGTTATAAAATTTTATAAAAAAATTAGCTAATGTATTGCACTTTGGAGTAGTCCTCTGAAGCCATTTTGAGAGACCTTTTTCCTGACACCCTTTCTCCCCAGTGGGTGACCAACAGGCCACTGCAAACCTGATGTTTATTATTCAATACTGTTCCATGTGTTAGGTAAATAGCTGTGATGTTCTAGACCTATTGCTCATGTCTGTGTGTGCCTCAATCTAATAAACTGCAGTGTTAGACAAGAGCATGCTGACTTGCATTTAGTCCTTGATCAGACAGAACTGCTGTGTTCCCATTGATTTATTCCTGCCTGGAGTAAAATAGTTACGTTGCCCCTGCTGGAAGTTCTGAAAACCCTGGGTTACAGACTGCTTTGTTAAACTACATCACCTTGGAGTCAAATAACTTACCGCTTTGTACAGTCGATTTTGGAGTCCCTTTCAGCTGGAAATTTCAAAACACACACTAACCATTCCTGTTGGGAAAGACATCAAAAGTAGGTGTCGAGATTTCATCTTGGAATTTGTAAAATACATGAAACAGAGATTTCCATGAAATGTCCGGGTGATTAAAATGCCTGCAGTACTAAATCCTTCAGGACCTAGATTGGCTGATATCTGATTTTTACCATTACTTTGTGGAGACCTTGGACAGTTGGAGCAATGGTGGAGAGTTTTGCCTATGGTTCTTGGCCTCACTCTCTGAACAACCAAGTAAAGCACTTTTAAGGTGAAGGTCTCAAACACGTGGATGCCGCAGAGGACAAAGACTTTAGTTAACTTGACTTGTTCGCTCTTGCATTGCTTTTGCTACCTTTTGGGAACGTTACAGTTGACAGACTGTTTTCTCAGATGAACTTTATAAAAACAAAACTGTGCAACAAGATGCAAGGGGAACTTTCAGAAAACATTTAGAATACACTGTTCCTGTTAGCGCATAGATGCAAGGACGCCAAATCTGTTGTGAAGAGTTTGCACCAATGTAAGAAATGATAGCACTGGTCACTGCTTTGTTTTGGGCTACTTCTGGCCTATTTTTAACACCATTATTCACCATTTATTATTTGAAATGCCTGCCAACCCTCAATCGGGATACAAGTACCAGTACTGTGTGTTTGATTTTGAATGTAATTGTCATCTCATAGCTTCGTTGGTAAAGTGGACAAATTCCTGTTGGAGCTTGTAGCTTTTTTTAAAATCAAACTTTTAGTAGGTATCTAATGAAAGCTTTTATTTGTAATTCAATATACAGACCAATGTATTAATGAAAAAATAACAACCTTTGTTTCAAGAAATAGAGTGGGCTACTTTTGGATTCATTTTTAAGTTATTTGGGGCTATTAATTCAGTAGAAAACTGGCAATTCTGCCCACCTAAACCTGAGCTGGAGGCAGAGTAGTAGTGCTGAGGCAGCTCTGGGGAGCTGCAGCTGGAGCAGACCAAAACTGTGAACGGTGATGGCAAAAACCAACTGTGCCAACTTGGAACCAAGGCTGAGCTCCAGGGGGCAGCTGTGGGGACAGAACCAGGCAGGAGGCCTGGGACATGAGAGGAACTGATAGTGATGTGCCCGTGCCCACAGAGCAGGTTCCTTGTTTCCTTGAACCATTCCCATTTTTTTCCCTTATTTGTCTTATAGTTGCTGTTTAATAAATTATATTTGGTTACAATTTAATTTAGTGATCAGTGGGTCAGGAAAGCATCCAGGGTGGAGAGAGTTCCCCAGAGTGAGGAAACCCTGACCCCTCTAGTAAGTGACCATGATGAAACTGGGGTTTTGGCCTCCCAGGTGTCCTGGGCCCAGCTGTGTTGCCATTACAAGGACTCTGCCACACAGGAGAGTCAAGGGGGAGTCCTTGAGGTCAGGCAGGCTTCTGGGTAAAGTGATTGTGAGTGGGGACTCAGACAGTTTCACTAGCCAATTCCCCTGGGGCAATGTAGAAGCCAGGAAAGTTCCCTGCAGTAGTTCCCCATTTACACTTGGGAACTGGGACAAACTGATGGGTTGGAATTTAGTGATGTGTAACAAGATATGTAACTTGTGACATCATCATATCATTGATAAAACTGAAATCTGTGACTTTGGGGAGCACACTTTCTGTGTAAGGTGAATATAAGAACATAAGAACGGCCCTACTGGGTCAGACCAAAGGTCCATCCAACCCAGTATCCTGTCTTCCGACAGTGGCCAATGCCAGGTGCCCCAGAGGGAGTGAACCTAACATGTAATGATCAAGTGATCTCTCTCCTGCCATCCATCACCATCTTCTGACAAACAGAGGCTAGGGACACCATTCCTTACCCATCCTGGCTAATAGCCATTAATGGACTTAACCTCCATGAATTTATCTAGTTCTCTTTTAAACCCTGTTATAGTCTTAGCCTTCGCAACCTCCTCAGGCAAGGAGTTCCACAGGTTGACTGTGTGGTGTGTCAAAAGACATCAACTCCAAGTTGGAGCCTGGCAAATACTCAGTTGGGGAACTCTGGTCTTAAGTGTTGAGAAATAAGGACAGTAACACTGAATTACTGAACACGACAAAGCTGGTATCATACGTGCTCAGTATACCAGTCAGGAACCCATACACAGAGCATGTATTTTTAATCATGAGAGATGCATGGACCAATGTCCATAATCGAAGGAGCATAGATTTGGTGCGGTGTGCAGCCCTTGTCAAAATGAATGTGCGGATGAGTTGCAAGGATTTTTACTGCTTTGTGATTTCCCAAAAGCAAGTCATGACTATGGCAAAGTTGTCAAAGAAGTATGAGACTGCCTGCACATCTGACAGGTATACAAATTGTGAAGTTGATTTATTTACTGAATAAAGAACCTCACCCGTTACCTGTGTTATTTGTTTAGTGTACAAACAAATCTGTATGTTTAAATATGGATTATAACTACTCAGCATTAATTACCATTTAAGATGGGTTTTAATATGTAATTATGCCTTGGTGAGTTATGAAATGAAAACTAGATAATAAGGATCATATGATCAAACCAGTTTTTAATTAATACAATGGGTTAATTATCAATTTATGTCCACAATATACTGTGTTAATGATGTTATATGGTAATTGTTGAGGTTATGCATATACCATTACCATTAATATCATTTTTTTACATGTTTATGTATGGTATGGTATATCACCACATGTGTCCCAATATCTTAGATCTGGTCACCCTAAATTTGACTGGGTGCTGCAAGCCACTCCCAGTACAGAGACTGCAGTCCTGCATGACTACCTCTTGAGTCGGGATCATGTGCTTATGTAGGCACCTTCTATTAGAGAGGCCTCTGAAGTTAGTTGAGGGTATTTCATTAGGGAAGATCCTGAGTGCCGCAATCCAGCCTTGGAGACTCCCATGATACCTCGAGGAAGAGAGAGAGAGTATTTCACCTCCAGAGGATGCAGGGAGAGCATGCGGTGGGCTACACCTTGTAAGGGAACTGGGATCCCAGTCAGGGGAATGGAGATTGCTTTGTGGAACTCCGTCTAAGCCAGAAACTGCAGCTGAGAGCCTGCTGGGGCTTTGATCAACCCAGGGAGCCGTGGAGATGATTGCTGGGCTTCATTGGAATCAGGGCAGAGACTGTTGCTGAGTTCAGAGCTGACAGAGGTAGGACTGCAGTGAAGTCAGTGTGCGTAGCCATCACCTTCGTTGCTTAAGAAACTGCTGACTCATATCCAGCTTCTCATCCACTGTAATCCCCGGGACTTTTCTGCAGAATTGCTGCTTAGTCAGTCAGTCCCCAGCCTGTAGCAGTGCATGGGATTCTTCCGTTCTAAGTGCAGGACTCTGCACTTGTCCTTGTTGAACCTCATCAGATTTCTTTTGGCCCAATCTTCTAATTTGTCTAGGTCACTCTGGACCCTGTCCCTACCCTCCAGCATATCTACCTCTCCCACCCCCCAGCTTAGTGTGATCTGTGAACTTGTTGAGGGTGCAATTAATCCCATCATCCAGATCATTAATAAAGATGTTGAACAAAACCAGCCTCAGGACCGACCCCTGGGGCACTCCGTTTGACACCAGCTGCCAACTAGACATCAAGCCATTGATCACTACCCATTGAGCCCGACAAACTAGCCAGCTTTCTATTCACCTTATGATGTGCTTATGTAGGCACCTTTCTACTAGTGAGACCTCTGAACTTAGTTGGGGGTGTTCCATTTGGGAAGATGCTGAGTGCCACAATCCAGCCTTGGAGACTACAACTCCCATTGATGTCTTGGAGGAGAGAGAGAGAGAGAGAGAGAGAGAGAGAGAGAGAGAGAGAGGATGCAGGGAGGCATGCTTTGGGCTACACCTTGGAAGGGAGTTTAGATCCTGGTCAGGAGAATGGAGATTGCTTTGTGGAGCTCTATCCAAGCCAGAAACTGCTGCTGAGAGTCTTCTGGGACTTTAGCCAAGCTGGGAGCCACAGAGGCTGTTGCTGGGCTTCATTGCAGCCATGGCAGAGACGGTTGCTGAGCACAGAACTCACTGATGCTGGCCTGCAGTGAAACCAGTGTGCGTAACCATCACCTGTGTTGTTTGGGGAAGTGCTTGCAAGGGAAGGGGCACAGCAATGAGACTTTAAGGGGTTGCCTGAGACTGAGAAGAGAAGCAGTGTTCATCCCATCTAACCAGAATCCAGGGTTATAACAACTCCCATCTTCAGAGGCACTGTGCAGCTTGGAATGAACACAAGGTTAGAATTGCTCTGCCCTTTTCTGTCTGGACTGGATTGTTTTAGTGGACCCACAGAGTGCTCTCCTGGGCTTCAAGATCTTCACATGTGCCCACTCAAGCAGATTCAGAGAACTGCACACCCAGGAGAAAGGTAACTGGTGACAGTGTAAGTGTAAATTGGTGACATTTCATTTACTACTGTAAACTGCATGTATTAATTGATTTATTGAGTATCAGAAGGGTAGCCGTGCTAGTCTGGATCTGAAAAAAAAAGCGACAAAGAGTCCTGTGGCACCTTATAGACTAACAGACGTATTGGAGCATAAGCTTTCTTGGGTGAATACCCAGTTCGTCAGACGCATGTGGTGGAAAATTCCAGAGGCAGGTATAAATATGCAGGCAAGAATCAGTCTAGAGATAACGAGATAACAATTTATTGAAGTGTCCAATGCTGATTTAAAACAGTTGTGACATTTTAGTTAATCTCAATCTATTATATCATGTTTTCTTAAATTGTTAAGTAAAGGTGTGTTAACTCTAAGCCAAGTGTATATTGAGTATATTTTGCTTCATTGGTACTTTGAGTTAGACCAGGTGTTAGTGAACCAAGTCAGCACATTCCTAACCAAGGAGGACAGTACACAAAACACACAGATCTTTCAAGTAATTATGTAAACACATTCTACAGAGATGGTACAGGGACACACCAATGACTCATAAGATAAAGAGGGAATGACAGAACAATGGATGAGGATGTTTTGTTCTAACTAGCAGGTACAAGGATAAGGGTGGTAAATAAAAACCTTTGTAGTGTGCTACACAACTTGTTTGTATCTGTCATGAATATAGGTGGAAGGGTAGCAACCTTTATGTATGCAGTAGCATAAAATCCCTCCTTGTCAGCTGTACTTGATTGCCTTACCTGTAACGGGTTAAGCAGTTCAAATAACCTAGTTGGCACCTGACCAGAAAGACCAATGAGGAAAGAAAATACTTTCAAATCTGGGGGGGGGGGGGAGATTTGTTTTTGTTCTGTATGTTGTTCCCTCTCCGGATGGAGGGAGAAGCCAAGCAGGTACAGTATCTCCTGAAAAATATACCTGCAATAATCCATCTAAAACTACAGAAACTGTGAGTAGGGCAAGGAAATGTGTTAGGTTATCTTTTGCTTTGGCTTGTGAATTTCTCTATGCTACAGAGGTAGTTTCATTCCTGTTTTTGTAACTGTGAAGCTGAGCCCGGGGGGAATCCTCCGTGTTTAAAACCTTTTTTATTATCGTGTAAAGTTGCCTTCCATCCTGATGTTACAGGTGTGGTTCTTTTATTTATTTTTTTCTTTATAAATAAAGTTCTTCTTTTAAGAACCTGATTGATTTCAGTGTCCTGAAGACAAAGGGTCTGGTCTGTCCTCATTTTGCTAAGGCAACTGGTTGGTATATTATTCTCAAGCCTCCCCAGGAAAGGGGGTGAAGGGGCTTGGGGGCATATTTTGGGGGAATAGGGATTCCAAGTGACCTTTCCTGGAATTTTTGTGTAAATCGCTTGGTGGTGGCAGCAATAGTGTCCAAGGACAAGGAAAGGAATTTGTGCCTTGGGGAAGTTTTAACCTAAGCTGGTAGAATATAATCTTAGGGGGTCTTTCATGCAGGTCCCCATATCTGTACCCCAGAGTTCAGAGTGGCAGAGGGCGAAACCCTGACAGTATCAAGGTATAAAAGGGGAAGCCATAGGACGGGTATCTTTTTGCTGGCGTAAGGAACAGGATCCTGGTGTGCTGACTGCGCTGGTACCATTGCCCTGGGCATACATGTCAAGGATGATCTCTTTCACATATTTTATTTTTCACGGGTCCATAGGTAACTGAGGAGTCCGACCCTTGAGCCACAGTCTCATTGGCAGACATTGCAGGTGGTGTTGGAAGACAGGGTTGAGTCATGATTGCTGCATGTTTTTCTTTGACCAGGGTAAGGTGGTTTTCCCCAAAAGTGGATGTTCTATCTCTGACAAGTTTTCGCCTGTTATCCCTATCCTGGGCTGCTTTTTCCCAGTGTGTGGTGTCAATGCTGCATCTTTTGATGTTTATCTTGACGGTGTCTTTAAAGCATGACTTTTGGACTCCCCTTTTCTTTTCTCCTTAGGTAAGTTGGCCAAACAGCAGTTGTTTTGGTAAGTGTACATTTCAGAAATGTGCACACTGCCACTCTACCTAAGCTGGTGCTGAATAATCAGGGCCTCAAAACTTCTGTGAGGATACTGGCATTAGTGCGATGATCCTCCCACTTCATGTTGAGGATCTTCCAAAGAAAGTGCTGGTGCTGGCATTCCAGGTTTTTCAGGTGTTTTCTATAGGTCACCCAAGTCTCACAGCCATAGCGGAGGGTCAGGATTACCACCGCTTTATAAACTGAAAGCCTAGTATGTGTTCTGATGTCATGACTGTTGAACATCTGACGAGACAGTCTGCCAAAGGAAAGGCTGGTGCAGCGGATTCGGTACTGAATCTCGACATCTATGTCTGCCCTCTGTGAGAGATGGCTGCGGCGGGTTGGATCACAGATACCCCCTTGGGAGCTGCCACCTGATGTGCCAAGACTATCTCTGCCCCTCCTTTCCTGCCCTGCCAGCTTACGACTTCAGTAAGCTCGTTTGAGCCAGACACGCTAGCCTGCTGCAAACCCAGACCCAGGTCTGAACCACGTCCCCTAACAGCTGTAGGCTTAACTGAAAGCAACTTACAGAACTGTTCCTGTCTTTAACACTCAGATGTCCAATTCCCAATGGGGTCCAAGCCCCAAATAAATCCATTTTACCCTGTATAAAATGTATACAGGGTAAACTCAGAAATTGTTCACCCTCTATAACACTGATAGAGAGATATGCACAGCTGTTTGCCCCCCCCAAGTATTAATACATACTCTGGGTTAATTAATAAGTAAAAAGTGATTTTACTAAATACAGAAAGTAGGATTTAAGTGGTTCCAAGTAGTAACAGACAGAACAAAGTGAATTACCAAGCAAAATAAAATAAAACATGCAAGTCTATGTCTAATCAAACCGAATAGAGGTAAAAGCTTCACCAGTTCCAATAAGCTTCCTTTTACAGACTAATCTCCTTCTAGTCTGGGTCCAGCAATCACTCACACCCCCTGTAGTTACCGTCTTTTGTTCCAGTTTCTTTCAGGTATCTTTGGGGGTGGAGAGGCTCTCTCTTTAGCCAGCTGAAGACAAAATGGAGGGGTCTCCCAGGGGTTTAAATAGTCTTTCTCTTGTGGGTGGAGACCCACTCCTCTCTCCTATGCAAAGTCCAGCTTCAAGATGGAGTTCTGGAGTCACCTGGGCAAGTCACCTTTCCATGCATGACTCACAGTTTTTACAGGCAGAAGTCATTGCCCACATGGTATCTTGAATGTCTCCAGGAAGAGTTCTTATGTGGATAGGAGCATTCCAAGATGCATTGTTCCTTAAGTGCTTCTTGATGGGGCACTTAACTTTGTGAATTCCTTTCTCCAGGAACTGACTAAATGCTCTACTAAGGGTATTCAGAAATCAAGCCAGTACACAGCCCATATTCATAACTTCGAATACAAAAATGATACATGCATACAAATAGGATTAATAGATTCAGTAGATCATAACCTTTATATAGATATGTTATATGGCATATGTAGCATAGAACATATTCCAGTTATGTCATATATATTCATAAGCATATTTCCATAAAGCCTTATGGGAGGCACCGTCACACCCTCCTCCTGAACTTACTGTCAGAGACTTGGACACTGTCCATGGCGGAGGCAGTACATGTAAAATCCCTGTTTTTCTTTGAGCTGGGGTACTCATTGTTCTGCCACAGGGTTAGAAGGGACTGCAATAGTAATCTAGTCTAACCCCTGGCCAAGATGAAGGATTTGTTGTGTCCAAGACCGATGGCTATCCATCTTCCTTTCAAAAACCTCCAGTGAAGAAGCTTCCACAACCTCCATACCCAGTCTGTTCCATTATCCTACTGTTTTTTCTTGAGATTTAATCTAAATCTGCTATGCTGGATTTTTCCACCGGCCCAGGGAGTTCTTGAGTTTGGTGGGCAGTGCCAGAGTTTTGTCTAGTCTGTCTCTGTTTGCTCTGTAGATCGAACTGAACCACAAATGGAGGTGGTATATGAAACCTGGCATGAGGTATCACCACTGTGCCGGCCACAATATGCCCCAGAAGGTGGAGGCAGTGTCTGGCTGATATTTGAGGAATCTTTTGCATTGTCTCTATGAGCATAGCCAAGGAGAGGAACCTGTGCTGAGGCAGGAGCGCTTTCGCCTGTAACAAGTTGAGGTCAGTCCCTATGAACTCTAGGCTCTGTGCAGGGGTGAACGTTGATTTTTGGATGCTGATCTGCAGACCCAGTTCCGTGAATAAGTCTATTCCAGTGTTGGCACAACCTGACAGACCTTGTTGAAGGAGCAGGCTGTGAGGAGACAATCATCAGAGTAGGGGTACATTATGATCCCCTGGGAGCATAGGTGAGCGGCCACTACTGAGAGAACCTGGGAGAATACTCTTGGAGCTGATGACAGCCCAAGGGGGAGTGTTGTGTACTGGTAGTGGTCTTGTCCTAGGGTGAATCTGAGGAACGTCTGTGGGACAGTCAGACTGAGATATGGAAATAGGCGTCCTGAAGTTTAAGGGCTGAAAAACAGTCTCCCTGTTACAATGCTGGAATAATCATTGCAAGAGTGACCGTCTTGAATTGCTGAGCTTTGACAAACTTGTTGAGTGATCTGAGGGCTAGGCTGGGTCTCCAACCTCCCTTCTCCTTGGGTATTAGGAAATAGCGAGAGTAAAAACCTTTGCCAGGTAGATGTTGAGGTAAAAAGGAATGAGTGCTTTAAGAGCCCAGTGTGTTAACTCATGAAACTCAGATCATACTGATAACCAGAAGTCTGTGACTGGCATTTGTGAAAAATTCTGCGGCAGTTCCTTCATGGCTTGATAAGACTTTCCTCTTCTTTTGAAGACAGCATATCTGTGGGGTTTGGCTTAAAGGTGAATGGGTTCCTGATCTATTGATTACATTTCTCTTTGCCCATTTCAGGAAAGTATTCACGAAACTGCTCCTGCAGACCCCGGAAGTGCTGAACAATCAGGTCCTGGATAGTGTCAACTGACAGATCACCATGCTGTTGCATAACGTCCTCCAGTGTTGTAAACATGCAAACAGATCCTTGCAGCACAAATGAAGACCATGGTTCAAGTTTGCTATCCGACCGTTAGCAATGAAAACATTTTCATCTCATCCCTGAAGTGGCACATTCAGAGAATTCAATCACTCTCCACTTGTGTAGCATTTCTGTGACACTCTTTGATACCTTTGTTGTCATATCTGGCTGCCATATTCATATTATTGGCGAGAAAAATATGGACTTCCTCAGGCAGTTCACAGAGACTTCTCAGCATCTTGCCCCTGGACAGCCAACAAACTTCTGCATGTAACAACAACTGTGTGACATTTGCCCCAATCTCTTCACATAAAATGGCAAAAACCCTCGAATTAACCAGGCGCAAATATATAAAGTTTATAATTTTTACTGCAAGAACATCGCTGATATCCTCTGCCATCTTCTTAGCAGTCAATGCCTGACTCTGGATCAGACAATGATTCCACGTTGCTGTGGGGCCACTTCTTGTAGCCTTGTCACAAGCCCGCTATATTGTCCCATCATAGACCATGATCCATTGCTGCAAATTCCAAAACAGTGCCCCAATCAAGGTCTGTGTCTTGGACAAAATTATTTAATAGTTTAAAAAGCTCTTCACCAGTTGCTCATGTTGGTTGTGGACGGCAAAACAGAAATTCCTCTTTTAATTCTATTGCTGTAGCAAAATGAATATACGGCAGTAGCTGTGCAGCATTTGATATATCTCTAGACTCATCTCTCTGAACTGAATAATATGGACTCTTACCAACACTTTCTAGGAACTGCTCTTTTATATCAGTGACCATCTCCACAATATGGCGTGAAACTGTGTCGTTAGAGAGTGGGATCACATCTAGCTGTGATGCTGCTTTGTCTGCTATCATCACCGCACATGTATCCTTTGCAGCTGGAAGCAGTAGTTTCTCACCTGTGTTGTGTGTCTTGCCAGGTTTGCCAATGTGCAAAGCCACACAGTAAGAAACCTCAGTATCCTTCATGTTACCAGGGCTGTACACTTCAACAATTATTTTTGTCCTGTTAACCCATTGAGCTTCCTGTGAAAAAAACTCAACGGGTTTAGATACTTCACTGCATACAACACATGGAGGCCTTGGTGCATCACAGGACCCGCTCTTTGCAAAGCCCAGTTTGTTAGTCTCTAAGGTGCCACAAGTATTCCTTGTTGTTTTTCTGTAGATGTGTGTAACTGTGCCAGATTCTGGTGCAATTGTGTCCCAAGTGTTGTGTACATTCCCAGCAAACACCCCATACCCATATATATCACCCCTAATAGCCCTCATTTGCAACAGGCCATTAATGCTGCCCCTCCGTGGTCATTGAGGAGGGACACAATCAAATATTTTCTCTGGACAAACAATTACTTAACTGAATTATTGTCCATTTTACACCATTGCATCCTCCCCATCTACTCCTAGTGGTTCCCAGTGAGCTACTCCCTGTCTCATTATTCCCATAGGGCTCACGGGGACCACCTTAGTAGCTGTTCCATTCCAGGGTACCACAGTAACTATTACACAGGTACTATTTGTTTATATTCATCCTTTGTAATTTGACCTAGTGTCCACTTTTTGTAGGACTCTTTTTGGATTTTTAGATCATTGAAGACTTTTTCCCTATGGGATCTTACCTACCAACTCCCGGAGTTTGTGAAAGTCTGCCTTCTTGACATT
Source organism: Emys orbicularis (assembly GCF_028017835.1). Classification (NCBI taxonomy): domain Eukaryota; kingdom Metazoa; phylum Chordata; order Testudines; family Emydidae; genus Emys; species Emys orbicularis. Next base: position 368,171,298 of record NC_088683.1, read on the forward strand.
CATTGTCTTTATGTTGCTGTTCTCCCTCCAACAATTCCTTAGAGTCACGAATTCTATCATTTCATAATCACTCTCCCAAGCTGACTTCCACTTTCAAATTCCCAACCAATTCCTCACTATTTGTCAAAATCAATTCTAGAAAACAGAATCATAGAATATTAGGGTTGGAAGAGACCTCAAGAGGTCATCTAGAACAATCCCCAGCTAAAAGCAGGATCAACACCAACTAAATCATCCCAGCCAGGGCTTTGTCAAGCCGGGCCTTAAAAACTTCTAAGGAAGGAGATTCCACCACCTCCCTAGGTAACGCATTCCAGTGCTTCACCACCCTCCTAGTGAAATAGTGTTTCCTAATATCCAACTTGAGACCACTGCTTTTTGTTCTGTCATGAGAACAGCCTCTCCCCTAGTAGCTTTCTCCACCTTGTGAAATAAAAAATTGTCTCCAATATACTCCAAGAACTGGTTGGATAACACTGGTCTACAATTTTTGAGAAGTCGTCTGCTTCAGAGATAAAATGTTTTTTTAATACTATTTATTATGTATTTTGATGTGTTGAATTCAAATATGACAATTAAAACAACTGATTGGCTACTGTTTCTAAGATATATAAGTTTTTACATTTTATGTCTATGTATATTGTGTAGATAGTAGAGTTTTAATCATAAATTGTAAACTTAGGTCTTTTCATGTGTTTATGGTTGCTTTACATGATAATATTTCACCTGTCCTGTTTATGTAACACTTTAAAAATCAGCAAAAGGGTTATATAAATAAAATTTATTATGAAACAAAAGGCAAAAAACTATTATGTACATAGTTTAGTCCTATTCCTTGTCTACTCGGCGCTTCTTGGCTTGTCTCTTGTATTCATTAAATGGAGCATCTCTTGTCACTGTCCAGCAATAGTCTGCAAGCATTCATGGGCTCCATTTGCCCTGATAGCGTTTCTCCATTGTTGCAATGTCCTGGTGAAATCCCTCGCCGTGCTCGTCGCTCACTGCTCCGCAGTTCGGTGGAAAAAAATCTAGATGAAAGTGCAAAAAATGTATCTTTAGTGACATGTTGCAACCAAGGCTTTTGTATGCCTTGAGGAGGTTTTCCACCAACAACCTGTAGTTGTCTGCCTTGTTGTTTCCGAGAAAATTTATTGCCACTAACTGGAAGGCTTTCCATGCCGTCTTTTCCTTGCCACGCAGTGCATGGTCAAATGCATCATCACGAAGAAGTTCACGAATCTGAGGACCAACAAAGACACCTTCCTTTATCTTAGCTTCACTTAACCTTGGAAATTTTCCATGGAGGTACTTGAAAGCTGCTTGTGTTTTGTCAATGGCCTTGACAAAGTTCTTCATCAAACCCAGCTTGATGTGTAAGGGTGGTAACAAAATCTTCCTTGATTCAACAAGTGGTGGATGCGGAACACTTTTCCTCCCAGGCTCCAATGACTGTCAGAGTGGCGAATCTTTCTTGATGTAGTGGGAATCTCTTGCACGACTATCCCATTCGCAGAGAAAACAGCAGTACTTTGTGTATACAGTCTGCAGACCAAGCAAGAGAGCAACAACCTTCAAATCGCCACAAAGCTGCCACTGATGTTGGTCATAGTTTATGCACCTCAAAACTTGTTTCATGTTGTCATAGGTTTCCTTCATATGGACTGCATGACCAACTGGAATTGATGGCAAAACATTGCCATTATGCAGTAAAACAGCTTTAAGACTCGTCTTCGATGAATCAATGAACAGTCTCCACTCATCTGGATCGTGAACGATGTTGAGGGCTACCATCACACCATCGATGTTGTTGCAGGCTACAAGATCACCTTCCATGAAGAAGAATGGGACAAGATCCTTTTGACGGTCACGGAACATGGAAACCCTAACATCACCTGCCAGGAGATTCCACTGCTGTAGTCTGGAGCCCAACAGCCTGCCTTACTCTTGGGTAGTTCCAAATCCCTGACAAGGTCATTCAGTTCACCTTGTGTTATGAGGTGTGGTTCAGAGGAGGAGGATGGGAGAAAATGTGGGTCCTGTGACATTGATGGTTCAGGACCAGAAGTTTCATCCTCTTCCTCTTCCTCGTCTGACTCAAGTTAGAATGATTCTGGTGCATCAGGAACCGGCAGTCCTTCTCCGTGGGATACTGGGCGTATAGCTGATGGAATGTTTGGATAATGCACAGTACACTTTTTCTTCTTTGACACACCTTTCCCAACTGGAGGCACCATGCAGAAGTAACAATTGCTGGTATGATCTGTTGGCTCTCTCCAAATCATTGGCACTGCAAAAGGCATAGATTTCCTTTTCCTGTTCAACCACTGGCGAAGATTTGTTGCACAAGTGTTGCAGCATATGTGTGGGGCCCACCTCTTGTCCTGATCTCCAATTTTGCAGCCAAAATAAAGGTGATAGGCTTTCTTAACCATAGTGGTTATACTGCGCTTTTGTGATGCAAAAGTCACTTCACCACAAACATAGCAGAAGTTATCTGCACTGTTCACACAAGTATGAGGCATCTCTGCTCACTTTGGCTAAACAGAAATGTGTCCCTTTGCAAAATCAAACACTGACAAATAAGAGAGCACGACACTGTCTGATTTCTAGAGCTGATATAGGGCAATTTGTTCAGCAGAGTGTTGTAAGCTTTGTTATGATTGCATCATCCATGACTTCTAGGAATAACATGATGCAATTCATATCATGTATGACGCAATACCAGCTTCAGATTGCATCATTCATTGTTTTGCCTAAAAAGCAAGTACTGTCCAAACCCAGTCATAGATTTATTCATAGATCCAGTCAAAGATGTATTTTAGTCATTTCTGGTTTAAATTGAGATCCCTTCCCTTTATAACTCACTTATCCTCCGCCATTCCCAAGTCAAGGGTCGTATATACTGACCCAATAGCATATCTTGAAAACTAGAGCCAATCAACAATTTTAAGCATCATTTTCATTCTCGGTGACCCAGAATTAGTAAAGTTTGACTACATTTATTTCAGAAGCATTTTGGCTGTAGAGCAGTGTAATCTGTGTCCTGCTGTGATGTTTTCCCAATAGATATCTGAATAGTTGAAGTCCCCCATTACCACCAAGTCCTGTGCTTTGGATGATTGTTTTAGTTGTTTAAAAAAAGCCTCCTCCACCTCTTCTTCCTGGTTAGGTGGTCTGTAGTAGACCCCTACCATGACATCACCCTTATTTTTTGCCCCCATTATCCTTACTGATAGATCAAGAGACTTTCAACAAATCTGTCTCTTATTTCCATCTCAACCTCAGTCCAAGTGTATACCTTTTTAATACATAAAGCAACACCTCCTCCCTTTTTCCCTGCCTGTCCTTCCTGAGCAAGCTGTACCCTTCTATACCAATATTCCAGTCATGCATATTATCCCACCAAGTCTCTGTAATGCCAGCTATGTCGTATTAGTATACAGACATCTAAGGTACTGATTTTATCCCCCCACCCCAGTTCTGTCTTGTCTATCCCTTATCACTGTTATAACAGCCCATGCTCCCCGCAAATTCCAACCCTATTCCCAGGTCTCCATGTTTTTGACCTACCATGTATCATTGGTCTGCAGGGGAGGGATGGGAGCAGGCTCCAGTTCCCTCGGTTAGCATGGTGCTCCCATTTGTGTGGAGCTAGGTGTGCACTCCCCTACCTGCCGGCAGTGCCAGGGGGAAGAGCAAGCCCTTTCCTGAGCAAGTGTGGACACTTAGATGTGCTGGCATGTGCACCCCACCACCTCTTCCCCCCACCAACCTCAGCTGCCCATCCCAAGGATCAGATAGGAAGCCTCTTCCAGCCCAGCCCCACACCAGGCATGGCTTCTAGTGCAGGTGGCCCCGTGTCCCCGCTGTGACTGGAGGAGTTACCTGACTGAGTGCCTGCCTGGTGAAGCTCCAGCTTGGGTCTGCCCTCTCCAGAGCTGCGTGTCTCTCATCTGGATGGCCGGTTGCCTGCCTCCGTAAGCCCAGTCGGCTCTTGGTCGGAAGGTCAGGTCATGTGATAGGAATCAAACCAGATCACGTTCAGTACGTTGCGCTGAGCCATAGCCAGAACTGCCCACATCAAAAAATGGCCCTGTGTTTGACCTCCATTCTCATCATGATCACTTAGGACAGGGGCTATGATGTCCCCACTCTGGGGCACTCTCTCAGCACCAGCACTTCCCTGATCCACGGATCACTGCATTACGCTCAAACCACATACAATTTATTAAACAGCAACTGTAAGAAAAATAATGAACACATGGAAAAAATTATGAAAAAAAAGGAAACCCACTCTATGGGCATGGGGAACACCAAAAACATCTGTCTCTGGGATGTAAGAAAAAATACCAATCTGTTTCTCACACGTAACAGGCCTCCGTCCCAGCCCTGGATGCTCTGTGGTGATACCACGGGTAAGACACCTGCTCTGACAGCGTCCACACTCCCTCAGGCTCTAGGTGGCAGTACCCTCCCCCCAGCATCAGCCCCCCCATCAGGTTCACATCCCCCACTCTGAGTCCAGCCTTCAAAGCCCTCCTGTCTAGCAATGTCTCCCTGTCCTGGACTCTCTGCCCATGGCCCCACCTTGTTCTCCCCAGTAACTCATCATGCTCAGCGGCCATGTTACCTGTGGCACATCCGGCACCCACTATCCTGGCTCTGGCCCCGCAGTTCCCTGCTGTAGCTCAGCCCTGGTTATCCACAGGTGCAGCTGGGCTGCGCTGCCCCAGCTCCTTACTCTGGTCCTCTTCAGGCCCCCAGCTGTGCCTCAGTGCTGCTGCTCTACCTCCGGCCCAGGTCTGGGCTTGTGGTAGCCAGGTTTCTACTGCATTAATAGCCCAATGCCACTTAATAAACATGGGCTACTTTTGGGTTAGTTTTTAACTATACATCAAGTACTGAATGAAAACTTTTGTTAGATACCTAGTACAGATTTGATTAAAAAAACCCTATAAGCCTCAGCAAGAGTTCACATTAGCCACAAAGCGAGATGAAAATCAAATTCACATTCAAAGCCCCAATACTAGTTCTTGTATCCCAATTGAGGTTTGGCAGATGTTTCAAACAAAAAATGGTGAATGAGAGTGTTTAAAATAATGCAAATGTAGCCCAAAATGTATGTAGTGAAAAAAAAATTATATTATTTTTTTTCATTCAGTCGTAGTAGTCAATGTCCATATTTTGTGTTGATTTAGTTTGTTACTGTTAGTCTCTAAAAGGCAACATTTCATCATCACTGTCTTCATCTGAAGCAGAATTCTTCTGCTGCTGGTCATCCATCAGCAGTGACCAGTGCAATCATTTCGTTCGTCGGTGTAAACTCTTCACAAGAGATTTTGTGTCATTGCATATACGCCCCCTAACATGAAGAATGTTTTCTATACGCTGTTTTTGCATCTTGTTGTGCAGTTTTGTTTTTATCAAGTTCATCTGAGAAAACAATCTTTCTATTTTAGTGTTGCTAACAGGTAATGACAGCAGCAAAAGAGGAAATGAGCCAAGTTCTCTAAAGACTTTCTCCTCAATGACATCCATGTTTTTCAGAACTTCAACCCAAAACTGCTCAACTTGGTTGTCCTGAGTAAGAGGCCAGTGAGCCATAGGCATAACTTTCCACTGCTGCTCCAAGTGTTCAAGGTCTCCACAAAACAATGGCAAAAAAGAGATATCAGCTAATCTTGGTCGTGAGGGGCTGATCACAGTAGAAGGTCTTAGTACTGCAAGTGTTTCAATCATCTGGACATTTGGTGGCAATCCCTGTTCACCTGTTTCGCACACTCCAACATGAAATCTCGACACCTACATTTGATGTCTTTGACAACAGGAATCATTAGTGTGTATTTTGAATGTTCCAGTAGAAAATCAACTCCAAAATCAACTGTGTAAAGCTGGGGGGAGGCATAGCTCAGTGGTTTGAGCAGTAGCCTGCTAAACCCAGCATTGTGAATTCAATCCTTGAGGGGGCCACTTAGGGATCTGGGGCAAAGTCAGTACTTGGTCCTGCTACTGGAAGCAGGGGGCTAGACTCAATGATCTTTTGGGGTCCCTTCCAGTTCTATGAGATATGTATATCTCCATTTATTATTAAGCAGTAAGTTATTTGACTCAAAGGTGATGTCATAGTTTAACACAGCAGTCCAGTTCTCAAAAACACACAGATTCATAACACTCACCAACAAGTTCTAGTTGAATGTCCTTAAATCCTACAGCAGCTTTCCTCTATTAGCACTTTGCAACTGAAACATTTGGTTTATCCTCCAGGCTTCCTGAGTGATTGGAAGTAGACAAATCAGGTACATTTTGTTCACCGAATCATTGCACATACAATAAGTAGTTCAGCATCGTAGTTTCTTTCTTTGTCTTTGTCTATGTGAAAGCATAGCTTCCGTTCATCCAAACGGATCCAGAACCCTGTTCACAAAGGGATTAATGGACAGCCACCTTGCATCAGACAGCTGCGAGATATTTTGGTGGTCTGGAAGTCACTGAAAAGCTGATTGACAGGGTTTGTGGGGCTGAGGGCTGACGGGTGATGCTGAAAGAGGTCAGGTGATGGTCAGAGAGCGGGAACTCAGCAACAGGGAGAGGAGAACTTGGTGATAGAGTTATAAGACTTTAGGTGTGAGGAACTTCTCAGACTCTGAACTTCCACAATGTTGAGCTCAGCCAAATGGGGACAGAGCACCCTTGATTCATGAGGAGATATCCTTCCCCCTGTTGTCACAGAGGTTTAAAGTCAGTGCCCCCTAACAATCACATTCTGCAGGTGTATTTGCCCACATTGTCACGAAGCTCTTTGGATTTGACCCCATAAATGATAGGGTTGAGCATGGGGGGGATGAGGAAATAGAGGTTGGCCAAGATGATGTGAACGTGGGGAGTGATGCCCTGACCGAACCGGTGGGTCATGTGGGAGAAGAGGAAGGGAATATAAGATGTCAGCATCACACAGATGTGGGCTGTGCAGGTGTTGAGGGCTTTTTGGTGGGCTTCCTTGGAGGACATTCTTAGGACAGCCCTGATGATCAGACCGTAGGACAGGGCAATGAGCGTCAGGTCTAATGCGAGGACTACCAACGTTATCACCAAGGCGTATGTCCTGTTAACTGCGATGTCCCCACATGATATCTTCGCTACAGCTATGTGCTCACAGTACGTGTGGGGAATAAAGCGGTTGCCACAGTATGGCAGCCTGCTCAGGAGCAGGGGCAGGGGCAGAACGAAGAGAACAGCTCGCAACAAACCCACTAGCACCAGCTTAGCTATTCGTGCATTGGTGCGGATGGTGGCGTATCTCAGAGGGTCACATATGGCAACATAGCGATCGTAGGCCATTGTCACGAGGACGGCTGAGTTCATCATAGCACCCGCATGAAGGAAGAATGTCTGGGTGAGGCAGCCACCCACAGTAATGCCTTTCAAATTGAACCAAAATATACACAGTGCCTTTGGCACAATGGAGGTAGACATGCCGATGTCTGTGAGCGCCAGCATGCAGAGCAGCAGGTACATCGGCCTGTGCAGGGTCTCCTCTTTGCCTACAACAAACAGAACCATGAAATTTCCCAAAAGGCCGATAATGTAGGACGTAGAGAAAGGGATGGAAATCCAGACATGGGCAGCTTCCAGGCCAGGGATGCCTGTTAGGATGAATGTTGAAGGGTCAGAAGGGGTGAGGTTGAAAACTGCCATGAGGTGGTCGATACGTTGTTCAGGCTCAGAAATGTTCAATGTGTCTGTGAACGGAGAGAAACAGAAAGATGGTGTGAAACACTCCAGTATACACCACTGTCATGTAATTAGGATAAGTCTTATTCAAAATATGCCTTGTGAGGTGTCATTCTAAAAGTCTTGATCTCCTGGACAGTAATATCTCATTGGATTATATGTACTATCATTGTATGTGAAGTTATGAAGTTTGGCTATGTATGTGTTGCTGAAACATGTCCTGAGGTTGAAAACACCAACAAGCAGCCTTTCTGGTACGACAGTAAAAAGGCCAAACACTGTTAGTGGCTTATTGAGGAAATGCACACAAGCACAAGAATTACCCCAGGAACTGTGTACAATAGAAAACTCTGAGAGATAGCACTACACAATGGGAACTGTTTGACTCAGGTCACAGCAAAAGAGCTTTTCAGCAAGTAGGGCGAAGATATAAAAGGGGGGAAATGACATGATTGAAGGACCTCACTCTCGCTACAACAACACACCTGGAAACACCTGAGGAACAAAGCCTGAACTGTGGGAAGCGATGGTCCCAGGCTAGAAGGCTTTTTAGCCTGTGTATGAAAACCTGGGAAAGCCAAGGCAACTTGTGCCTTAAGAATCTGCCAGCCTGTTTATCACTCATGGTGAATATTAGCTAATGCATATCCTACCTATCTAGTGTGTTAAGCTCAGTTTGTGGTTTTTGTGGACATCTGTTAGTCTTAAAGGTGCCACAGGACTCTCTGTTGCTTTTTGTGATTTTTGTTTCTTTACTAAGGTAATCTGCTTTGTTCTGTTTGTTATCCCTTATAATCACTTAAAACTGCCTTTTATAGTTAATAAATGTGTTTTGTTTATTATTAAACCCAGTTTATGCAATTTCTATCGGGGAGGGGCATATCTCACTTCACATTGAGGTGAATTTTTATGAGTTTGCGCTGTGCAGATCTTTCTACACAGTGCAGGACAGTATTAATTTGGGTTTATACAAAGGTGTGGGCATGTGAGTGCTGGGTGAATCCTCTCACACAGAGATGACTTCGGTCTCTGTCTACAGCTGGGTGTGGCCCTACGTCTATGTGTGTGTTGCAAGTGGCCAGAGATCCTAATTCACAAAACAGGGGGAGGGAATTCAGGTTGGCATAGCAGGAGGGGCTCAATGAAACCCCAGTATACCAGATTGCATCCCAGAAGGGGGGGTGCAAACCATCATAGGGGGTTATACACTTTATATCAAATAGTACAGTAAATATTTTATAGTTATTAACAATCTAGAAAGGGGGGTGAGCAGTGAGGTGGCAACATTTATAGATGGCACTAGATGATTTAGGTCAAAGCGAAGTCCAGAGAAGCTCTCAGAGGGAGCTAATCAAGTCAGGTGAATGGGCAGCATGATGGTGGATGACTTCGAGTTTTTTCCTCCAATGGGCATACATGCTGTATTTATTGACATCAAAGTTCCTCAAACACCTAACAAGGTTCTAATTTTACTGTATGAACTCAGGGCAGGAACCTGGGCATCACGGTCTGTAGCTCTGTGAAACCCTGCTCACAGTGCAAGCATGGACAGAAACTAAGCAAAACATTGGGATCCAGGAAGAGTAGGATGAGGAATCATACAAAAAATACAATGTCATAGGATCAGTCAATCAATGATTCATCCTTCTCTGCACTCCTCTGTGTAGTACTGGGCACCCTTCTCACAAAGGATATTGCAGAACTAGAGGAGTTCAGGGAAGGGCAACGAGAATGATCAAGGGCCCAGGGAAAATCTCATACGGAGAGAGGTTGAAAAGACTGGTTTCAGAGTATCAGCCGTGTTAGTCTGTATCCGCAAAAAAAAAAAAAAAAAAAAAAAAACATGAAAGCTTATGCTCAAATAAATTTGTTAGTCTCTAAGTTGCCACTAGTAGTCCTGTTTGTTTGGTTTTTTTGATGTTGAAAAGACTGGGATTGTTACCTTAGAAAGGAGATGAATAAGAGGGGATATGAGAAAAGTCTATAAAATAATGACTGGTAGAGAATAGATCGCGAATGTGTTCTCCCTGTCTCATAACACAAAGTCAAGAGGACACTCAATTACAATGAAACGTGACAAATTCAAAACTGATAAAAAAGAATGCTCTCTGCACTCAACGCCTAATTAGACTGAGGAACTCATTGCCACAAGAAATAGTTGAGGCCATGAGATAAGTAATGTCGGAGAATAACAGAGTTCTCACTTTTTGTTTGGGTACAGCAAGTCAGATACTTTATTTTCTCAAGCAATTGCATAGAGGGAGAGAGCTAAACAGGTCTCTCAACAGGTAAACAATTACAGAAAGCATTTATACCTTTTGTTACAGACAATAATGAGCAACAGCTGCATTTTGTTTATGCATAGGTCATTCTGATATCTTGTTTTTCTCACTAATGTAGACTCTTAGTCTACATTCCATATTATCTACACATTATCTACACAAGGTCGCAACAACTTCTCATACAGTTCTTTCCCACTCGCCTCACACATTCCTCGCTTCTACAAATCTCGCGTTATTAGGGTTACAGTTAGCCTGACTCTTGCTAACAAACTGTCATGCATTGCAGTCCCCTTCCTGTCAGTTCTTTCTCTGCTTCCACAGTAAGAATCAGGAAGTGTGTGGACATTTACATGGATAGCGAGACTACCAGTTACAAAAGATACTGCTAAATAAATATTTTGGAAAGCCTATACATCCATGTGTTTCAGAGCACAAGCCAGTCTCTAGCTGTTAGGTATTAGGGGTGACACCCTCAGGAGGGTAAGATCATCCCCTCTCTACCTACTGCTGGGTTTCTTACACTTTCTTCTGTAGCAAGTGAGGCTGTCACTGTCAGAGAGAGGACACTGGACCAGTTGGACCATACGTCTGATACGCGATGCAATTCCTATGTTGGAAAGAAGCCAAATTATCCCCATGGAAACAGACATTAGTTCCCTGGGTTCTGGGCTATGACTTTGTGCTCAACAGAATGTGCATGAAGGGCACAATGGTCTTGGTATTTAGGTCTATGGGCCTGCACCTCTGTTACTTCCATTGTTTCTTTTCATGAGAGACTTTCTTGCCAGCACCCAGCTTTGTCTGAGACATAATTGTGACACTCTATACCTCAGGGAAGCACCATATTCCTCATTTAAATATAATTGTGATATTGCATGTAAAGCATGCCATGTGAGGCATCAGGGAAAAGGTTATGATATGCTGAAAATCATTGTTCTAGCTAAATATGTATATCATTAGTGCAACTGAAGTTATGAGATTGTGTTGTATGGTTGTTACTAAAACATGCTGTAAGTTGGGGAATCAGCAGCTCCTGCTGGGGAATCAGCAGGCCTGTAAGCCTGACTTCAGTACCGGGCAAACTGGTAGAAACAATAATAAAGAACAATATTGTCAGACACATAGATGAACATAATTTGTTGAGGAAGAGTCAACATGGTTTTAGTAAAGGGAAATCATCCCTTACCAATCTACTAGAATTGTTTGAGGGGGTCAACAAGCATGTGGACAAAGGGGATCCAGTGGATATAGTGTACTTAGATTTTCAGAATGCCAAGGTCCCTCACCAAAGGATTTTAAGCAAAGCAAGCTGCCACGGGATAAGAGGGAGGTGCTCTCATGGATTGGTAATTGGTTAAAAGATAGGAAACAAAGGGTAGGTATAAATGGTTGGTTTTCAGAATGGAGAGAGGTAAATAGTGGTGTCCCCCAGGGGTCTGTTCTGGGACCAGTCCTATTCAACATAGTCATAAATGATCTGGAAAAAGGGGTAAACAGTGAGCTGGCAAAATTTGAAGATGATACAAAATTACTAAAGGTAGTTAAGACCCAGGCAGACTGTGAGAGCTACAAAAGGATCTCTCTAAACTGGGTGACTGGGAAAAAAATGGCAGTTGAAATTTAATGTTGATAAATGCAGAGTAATGCACATTGGAAAGCATAATCCCAACTATACCTATAAAATGATGGGGTCTAAATTAGCTGTTACCACTCAAGAAAGAGATCTTGGAGTCATTGTGGATAGTTCTCTGAAAACATCCACTAGATGTGCAGCGGCAGTCAAAAATCTAACAGAATGCTGGGAATAATTAAGAAAGGGATAGTTATAGGAAAGAAAATATCATGTTGCCTCTATATAAATCCATGGTACACCCACATCTTGAATATTGTGTGCAGATGTGGTTTCCCCATCTCAAAAAAGAAATATTGGAATTGGAAAAGGTTCAGAAAAGGGCAACAAAAATGATTAGGCGTATGAATGGCTTCCGTATGAGGAGAGATTAAAAAGACTGGGATTTTTCAGCTTGGAAAAGAGATGGCTAAGGGGAGATATGATTGAGGTCTGTAAAATCATAGAGAAAGTAGATAAGGAAGTGTTGTTTATTACTTCTCATAACACAAGAACTAGGGGTCACCAAATGAAATTAATAGGAGGCAGGTTTAAAACAAATAAAAGGAGGTTTTTCTTTACACAGCTCACAGTCAATCTGTGGAACTCCTTGCCAGAGGATGTTGTGAAGTCCAAGACCTTAACAGGGTTCAAAAAAGAAATAGATACATTCATGGAAGATAGGTCCATCAATGGCTACTAGCCAGGATGGGCAGGAATGGTGTCCCTAGCCTCTGTTTGCCAGAAACTGAGAATGAGTGACAGGGGATGTATCACTTGATGATTAGAAGACAGGATACTCAGCTAGATTGACCTTTGGTCTGACCCAATAGGGCCATTCTTATGTTCTTATGTTCCCCAGAGACAACAGCAAGGAAAAGTAACCAATGCCCTGGAGGGTGTTGAATAAACATTAACAGCCATTGTCTAGCAAGGGAGCTACAATGCAATGACAAACTCGCAGAAGGCCACATCAGGGCAATTGCTCTATCTTGCATGGGGCAATGCCCACCAGACATGCCTGGACTTGTGTTCTCCAAGCATGTGAAGTAAGGGTATAAAACAAAACACAGTAGCCCACGCTTGACCTTTTCTCCAAAAACCCCCCTCCCCTCCCCCGCAATCTATTCTGCAAGCAACAAAGACACTCAGAAGACTGAAGAATCCAAGAGAGGCATCTGGCAGAGGTTTCAAGGGTGAAACTTGTGTACTATGAATTGCAATATCCAGTGGGCTCAGAAAAACAGCTTAATGTCAATGTTGCCCAGTCTCATAGGTTTGAGAGTTTAGACTGTGTGTTTATATTTTATTTTCTTTTGATAACTAACTCTGACTTTTTGCCTCTCACTTATAATCACCTAAAATCTATCTTTTGGAGTCAATAAACATGTTTTACTGTTTATCTTTACCAGTGAGTTTTCCTGAAGTGTTTGGTAAACCTGCTCAGGTTTACAAAGGATGGTGTAAATCCACTTTCCATTGATGATGTGGTGAAAAAAAATAATAAATTCGCACTCGTCATCTTGAGCAGGGCAAGATGGTATATTCCTAAGGTACAAGGCTGGCAGCTGGGAGGATATGGCTGGTTCCTTTCCCTGTGTGATTCATGAGTGGCTCTGGGAGCATTCGTGGAATCTAGCTGGGTGTGGGGCTCCACATGTCGTTGTGCTGAGTGATAACAGGGCCTGGAGGGGTTTGCTGCTTGTCACTAGCAAAGCATTGTGAGAGACAGCCCAGGCTCGAGAGTTAAACGGGCACAGCGGTCCAACAGTCCCGGGCTGCACCCTGGGGATCCCGTCACAATAAGTTACGGTTGTTACTGACATGTGTAAGCAGAGACATGTTTCAGTAACTCAGCTGCTTACTTTTCTCATGCCTGAATATTGATAAAGTTTGCAGATGACACAAAAATTTGGGGATTGTAAATAATGAGGAGGACAGGTCACGGATTCAGAGCAATGTGTATCTGGATGATTGGAAAAGGCAAATATAATGCCCATGTCATAACTATAAAGGGAAGGGTAACAGCCCTCCTGTGTACAATACTATAAAATCCCTCCTGGCCAGAGACTCCAAAATCCTTTTACCTGTAAAGGATTAAGAAGCTCAGGTAACCTGGCTGACACCTGACCCAAAGGACCAATAAGGGGACAAGATACTTTCAAATCTTGGGGGGGGGGGAAGGCTTTTGTTTGTGCTCTTTGTTTTGGGGGTTGTTCGCTCTTGGGACTAAGAGGGACCAGACATGAATCCAGGCTCTCCACATCTTTCTGAACAAGTCTCTCATATTTCAAACTTGTAAGTACAGCCAGGCAAGGCGTGTTAGTTTTATCTTTGTTTTCTCAACTTGTAAATGTACCTTTTGCTAGGGTGTTTACCTCTGTTTGCTGTAACTTTGAACCTAAGGCTAGAGGGGGATCCTCTGGGCTCTTTGAATCTGATTACCCTGTAAAGTTATTTTCCATCCTGATTTTACAGAGATGATTTTTACCTTTCTTTCTTTAATTAAAAGCCTTCTTTTTAAGAACCTGATTGATTTTTCCTTGCTTTAAGAACCAAGGGGATTGATCTGGACTCACCAGGAATTGGTGAAAGGGTGGGGGGGAATGATTAATTCCTCCTTGTTTTAAGATCCAAGGGGTTTTTGGATCAGTGTTCACCAGGGAATTGGTGGAAAGTCTCCCAAGGCTACCCAGGGAAGGGAGCTAGCCCTTGGGAGTGGTGGCAGCGGACCAGATCTAAGCTGGTAGTTAAGCTTAGAAGTTTTCATGCAGGCCCCCACATCTGTACCCTAAAGTTCAGAGTGGGGAAGGAGCCTTGACAGCCCATCTTTAAAAAAGGGAAGCAGGAGAACCCAGGAAACTAGAGTCCGCTCAGCCTCACCTCAGTCACTGGAAAAATCATGACGCAGGTCCTCAAAGAAACAATTTTGAAGCACTTGGAGCAGAGGAAGGTGATCGGGAATAGTCAACATGGATTCACCAAGGGCAAGTCATGCCTGACCAACCTGATTGCCTTCTATGATGAGATGACTGGCTCTATGGATATGGGGAAAGCAGTGGACGTGATATATCTTGACTTTAGCAAAGCTTTTGATACGGTCTCCCACAGTATTCTTGCCTGCAAGTTAAAAAAGTATGGATTGGATGAATGGACTATAAGGTGGATAGAAAGCTGGCAAGATTGTCGGGCTCAACGGGTAGTGATCAATGGCTCGATGTCTAGTTAGCAGCTGGTATCAAGCAGAGTGCCCCAGGGGTCGGTCCTGGGGCCAGTTTGTTCAACATCTTTATTAATGATCTGGATGATGGGATGAATTGAACCCTCAACAAGTTCATAGATGACACTAAGCTGGGGGGGGGGGGAGAGAGGTAGATACGGTGGAGGGTAGGGATAGGGTCCAGAGTGACCTAGACAAATTGCAGGATTGGGCCAAAATAAATCTGATGAGGTTCAACAAGGACAAGTGCAGAATCCTGCACTTAGGACAGAAGAATCTCATGCACTGCTACAGGCTGGGGACCAACTGGTTAAGCAACAGTTCTGCAGAAAAGGACCTGGCAATTTCAGTGGATGAGAAGCTGGATATGAGTCGGCAGTGTGCCCTTGTTGCCAAGAAGGCCAACGACATATTGGGCAGCATCAGTAGGAGCATTATTTCCCTCTATTCGGCACTGGTGAGGTCACACCTGGAGTATTGGGTCCTGTTTTGGGCCCCCCACTACAGAAGGGATGTGGACATATTGGATAAAGTCCAGCGGAGTACAACAAAAATGATAAGGGGGCTGGGGCACATGACTTACGAGGAGAGGTTGAGGGAACTGGGCTTGTTTAGTCTGCAGAAGAGAAGAGTGAGGGAGGATTTGATAGCAGCCTTCAACTACCTGAAGGGAGTTCCAAAGAGAATGGAGCTTGGCTCTTCTCAGTGGTGGCAGATGACAGAACAAGGAGCAATGGTCTCAAGTTGCAGAGGGGTAGTTCTATGTTGGATATTAGAAAACACTATTTCACTAGGAGGGCGGTGAAGCACTGGAATGGGTTACCTAGAAAGGTGGTGGAATCTCCATCCTTAGAGGTTTTTAAGGCCCGGCTTGACAAAGACCTGGCTGGCATAATTTAGTTGGTGTTGGTACTTCCTTGAGCAGGTGGTTGGACTAGATGACCTCCTGAAGTCTCTTCCAACCCTAATCTTCTATGATTCTATTATTTGGATTGGTTGGTAAACTGGATCGAAGCAAAAGATATGTGTTCTAATATAGCTATGTAGCTATCTTCATCTAGGGACAAAGAATGTAGGCAATGCTTACACGATGGGTGAATCTGTCATGGGAAGCACAATGACTCTGAACAATATTTGGGCCATGAAGGAATAATTAGCTCAACATGAGCTCTCAGTGTGATCATGTGGCCAAAACAGCTAATGAGATACCGTGATAATAACAAGGGGAATCTCAAGGAGAGGTAGAGAAGTTGTTTTACCTCTATATTTGGCACTTGTGTGACTCCTGCTGGAATCCTGTGTCCAGTTCTGGTGCCCACCATTATAGATAGATGTTGATACACTGAAGAGGGTTCAGAGAAGAGTCACAAGAATTATTAAAAGTTTAGAAAACCTGCTTATTGTGATAGAGTCAAGGAGCTCGATCTATTTAGTTTAACAAAGATGGTTAAGGGGTGACTTGATAACAGTCTGTAAGTACCTACATGGGGAACAAATATTTAATAATAGGCTTTTCAGCCTAACATACAAATGTGTAACAGTATCCAATGGCTGGAAGTTGAAGCTAAACACATTCTGACTGGAAATAAGGTGTACAGTTTTTAAACGGTGAGAGTAATTAGCCATTGGAACAATTTACCAAGGGTTTTGGTGGATTCTACGTCACTGAGAATTTTTAAACCAAGGTTGGATGTTTCTCTAAAAGATCTGCTCTAAGAATAATTTTGGGGAAATTCTCTGGCCTGTGTTCTAGAGGAAGTCAGACTAGATGATCACAATGGTCTCTTCTGGCCTTGGAATCTACGAACATGATCCACTCCTGGGTTTAACGTCTGTGTCCCAGTGGCCCACTGTTTCAGGCAGCTGCCAGTGGCTCCTGCACGTGGCAGTTGTATTTATCTAGGAACTCATATGTTCCAGGGTTGCCCGCTCTCATTATTGAGAAGTTTGCACATTATATAATGACAGTGGTGCATCCTATGTAAGGCAAATGTTATTCAAAACAATCTCGTTCAGTATCTGGGTATCTGGGTACCAATACTAACTCCTAATGCAGCAATATTTAATAAATTGGTTACTGTCCATTCAGTAGGTTATCTGAAAAACAGCATCCACAAGAAACAACTGGATCTACGTCAACTACGGGTGTATCACAGAGCAATGCATCCAATGGAACAGAGAAGCTAGCCGTTCCTGTTTCCTGCCCAGTAAAGTTTACCAGAGGGTGACAACCATCAGTAAGGGTAACCTATAACATGAATGAACAGTACTGTGTAGTAACTAAGACATTTATATATTATGGCCTCGTTTTAATGTCACTAATCCAAATTTCTGTTTTACGTCTCCTATACACAGCACTGTGGAACACACTATAACAATGTCTATCCCAGTATTTCAGAACACTCAGCCTAGTACCAGTAATAATCCAGGTGGTAACTGTAAGTGCCCTAACAGGAGTGTGTTGCTATCTGCAGTGCCATAAGCGCCAAACTATGCCACCCAGACTGGAAAAGGATTGTTATGCTTGGTTATAAAGTGCTGTCATATGTACGCATACATGCCCATATGTAACATACAAATATATACACCATATCCATATTATCCATACATATTAATTATCTAAAAGTGCCCCCAAGGCTCAATCATAAAACTACATTCCTCAGTCATGGTCCTGGCCTAACATTCCCAGGTCCACTATGAGGGACTAAAAACAATTGGAAAATAAAATCTGTCCATCAGTTGTACGAGGGAATGTGCAGACTAAGGGACATATGGGGCATAAATGTGTGGATGGGAAAGTAAGGTGGCCGCATAACAGTGTTTAGCCCAGTGGGCCATCTTCAGTCCATGCATTATGCTTTTCCGAGATGATGGGTAAACATCCTCCCCATAAAAAGACAAAAAGTGGGGGAATGTGTAGGAAGAGCGCCTGAGACATAAGCCTTTGTATCAGAGGCCTGAGGCCTGGGCTAAAGTAGTAGTCAAAGCTTTACTGATAAAAAGCAAAGACAAGCTGTGATTCTGTTTACAGAATCAGGCAAGAATGGGGCTGATATTGCAGAAATACACATTCCTAAGAAGTGCTAGGCACAGAGCACTCACGCAAACACATCCCAATATCAAGTGGTACCAGAACATTGCGATGACAAGGATGGTACAAAAACATTCCCCAAGGATAACAGGAACATACTGTCCACTCCTAAAAGATAAGGTCAGGATGACAGTACGTAATAGAGATGTTTCGATCGAACCAATATGTACGACAGGGGGCAGTAACTATGTCAGAGTGGCAGTACGTAATTTGTTTATATCGGGGTACAAAGATGTATCTCAGAGGTTGTGTCTTCGCCTAGCCTAGGGAGGAATGGAAAGTCCCTCCATTCACTGAGCTGGTCCATTGTTATGGGCATACATGTATTAGTGGTATAGTAGAGTCTGCAGAATACTAGTACCGTGCTTCATCAACAATAAACCTGGCCAGGTGCCTTCATCCCTTAATGGATCTTGTGGTCATTGGGCGGTTCACTCGAAGTCTGCCATGCCAGCTGTCTGTGCAGAGCTGGGACAGCACACAGGGAGAACACACACACGCAGCCAAACATCTAACCACAGCGACCAGCGTGCTGTTGGAATCAAGGAAGCCTGGGATGGGGAAGGAGAGTATAGACAGGGGGTCAGAATATGCTGGGAGATGGAACCAGCTGAGGAGGAAAGATCAGTGGTTCTTTCCACTGGTGAAATGCCTGAGGTTACGTAAATGACATTCAACAACAACAATTGGAAACAAAACTGAGTAAATTTGTGACACTCAGGCTGCAGTTCTGTGGCTTGCCAGGGGAAAGAGACCCTGAGACCTGCCCACATGCACTCCAGACCAGGAAAGGTCCCAGCGCTGGTCTTGGATCAACAATCACAAAGAAAATTTTAATTTCAGCAGCTCTGCCAAATACCGCTCTACGCCCCAACAACCTCCAGTGTTACTCACCTTTCCATGTATCCTCTGCTTATCCCAAAACCCCAAGCGCTGCCCTCCTGTCCATGTACACCCTCTGCCTGCCTCTGCAAATGCCAGCTCTGCCCACCTCTCTGTGTACACCCCACTCCCTGCCCCCACAATCCCCAGCACTGCCCGCCTGTCCATGTGGTTCCTCACCCCCACAACGTCCAGCCTTGTCACACAGTGATACCCCTCAACCAGGACCAAAACCAGGTGCCAGACGCCACAGCAACAGCTCACAGAAATACCTCTTCATACTAGGTTGCACCTCAACCTGTGCAGGGAAGGAGAGAGGGACAGGCCCGGTGAGAGGGAGAGAGGATGTGGAGACTAAAAGGAGCCAGTGTGAGTAACTCTTCCTCAAAATGACACAAAGCTTTAACATATTGCAGCCTGTTAGTGACCCAGACACAACTTCCTGAGGCTGCTTTTCCATATTGGCAATTGCTGATGTTGGTACGAGGCAGTAGTAGGATTGCTCACAGGAGGAGGGATGGTTCAGATGGGGGAAGGTGTCAGAGAATCTGCTACAGTGTGGTACACGTTACGTTACAGTCTGAGACAACTCCCTGCCTCAGGAGGACTCGTTATACCTCTTTGGTCTGTGCATTAGGCAGGAAGTTCATTCACTATTTCACCTGGTTTCAGCACTCCGCGCCACTGTGATCTAGATACTACACCCCCCCCCCCCACACACACACACACACTGTGCATTTCTGGACCTCCCCCACTGAGATTTCCAGCCTGGCCTGGTTTCCTCCACGCCAGAATCATGCTTTTATTTTTACTGCCTTTCGATGCTTCTCATCCTCTCCTGAAGACCCCTCTGCCTCCAGAAAAAAAATGTTATCCTGATTGTTCTGAACCTTTAAGCCTGTGAGTTGGAGATTTCAGAAACTCTCCTGTCTGTCCTTAGAGGCCACAGGATGACTCCAGTCTGGAGGCTCATGGTCGGTGTAAATCAGACCATTTATTTAAGTCCCTACATGTGGATTTAGGGTGACCTCCTGGCCATATTCGGAGTTTTGCCATTGATCACAATGGGACCAGATTCACCCTTTGTGTTTAACTTTCAGCTTCGAGCTGCAAAAATCATGGCTTAGGGTCCTGCTGCACAGAGTGCTATTCTGTTAGGGTGTTCAAAGAGACTGAAGGAAACACCCAGTTTATGTAGCGCTCTGAGACCAGGTATAAAAGATGGGGATTCCAAAACACAGGGGCCCTGATTTTCTTCTCAGGAAGACCAGCATCAATCTAGAGTGGTTCACTAAAGTGAGAGCAGAATCTGGCCAGTGTGGGACCCATTCTTGTTGTGAACCCTCTGGTTACACACATACCCACTTCAGAGGCTTTGGTTGTACTTCCTAACAGGGCAGTGAAGATGCTGAATTGGAAAACTGGAAAGAACCAGAAGAAAACCAGACAATCCAAAAAAAGGAAGCTACTAAGACAGTTAGTAGACACAGTAAAAGACACAGTAGAGACAAGGAACTGATCTTAAAAAAAAAAAATTGTCTAAACTATTTCCAATACATCTGTAGTTCCAATTTTACCAGGTAAATCCCTTGGTAGTTTCTGATAATACTAAACAGTTCAAGTTGCCATGCTCGTGAATTGCTGCCCAGAATTTTCTTGACTTGAATCCTTCCTGATACCTCAGCACTAACTTTAATGCAGAAACAGCCAACTCACCGAAATCCACTCAGCAGAGAGAGGAAATCTCCTTACAGCGACAGGAAGGCAGAGCCTCGAGAATCAGTGTATGAATCTCACATGTCTGACACTCGCTGTGCTGGACAGTGATATTTATGATTCCCCTGTACAGTCCCTGCAGACTCTCAGGTTGGCAGGACTCCCAGACAATTCCCAGGGCTCCATGAGCAGTGGGAAGAGCAGAAAATAGACCCTGGTGAACTTCAGCCTGAGAGCCTCCCCCGGGAGTGAAGAAATGATTCGCCGATACCAGGGGCTCAGATTGTCAGCGCAAACTGAGTCTGGCAATCTGTTCAGCCTGGAAATTGACGATGGCTTTTTTTTCTGTGTGTAATGTGCTGCCATCTGCACTATGTCTGTACATAACTGCAACCCTAACGATTGTTCTCTCTAGAGGTACCAGTATGATTACACATGGTTACACCACACCCCAATTGTGGGACCCCATAACTCAAACACCCCAGAAGGCCCCAGAGTTATTTTTTTTGCAGGGTGGTGGGAGTGCTCCGTGACAAACCACATGTTTGGATGACTGTTTCCCACTGTCATTCATTATGACATATTTTAAGGAATATCATGCAATATTTCCTGATAAATTTGATATTTTTCACTGGGTTAGTATCTCCCCTTTCAATCCATACACCACATACCAACATTGCCAAATTCCCATGGGGGATTAATAGTATAGTTTACTATAGGTAAATCCTTAAAGTCCTTATTTGCTTCATTACCACTACCTGGGGGTGTAACAGTTTTCATGTTTCCTCCCTTTGCCACTTTACATTGCTGGATTTGAGTAGGGCTTACAATAGCAAGAATAGCAGCAATGATTGTTCTATTCCAGGCTGGGGCATCCTTGTTTTCCCTTTGTGGGTCCACCTGTAAGATGCATGCAACAGACTTTACTCATCCCCATTTTTATTTGTGTGCAATAAACCCATTCCTGTTCTCCATTTTTTGTTTTTAATAGCAGCAGGCTGGGCCCCAACTGGTTAAAAACTAGGTAAGGAACCCTCCTTTTAGGAACTGGGAATGGATGGTGTTCTCCTGGAATGTGGTACCTCACTTGATTCCCACATAGATAGACCGAGCTCTCCGGGCAGGTTATACCATGCACTGACCTTGCTGCTATATGCGTTAACCCTCCTTGTACAATATTCACCAAAAAACAGTAATAACAAGACAAACAACACAAAACACAATCTTTGTCGCGACAGTAGACCCATGGTGTTCTGGGTTATTTTCCCACTGGCACCAGCTTGCTTGTAGAGTGTCTGAAAAACGAAAGAAACATTTCCCAGCCCCCTGGGTGGGGACCGATTATTGCTTAAAACTACCCTTTCCTTTTACAAATCTTTTTATTGACTGCAGGAAAAACAGAAGAATTATGTTCAGACTTTCCTTGTTTTGTTCTATATTCAGGCTAGGTTTTTACCCTTAAAGGGAAAGGGTTAGGGTTAGGGAAATCGAAAAAGCCTTTACAAAATATGTGCACCACAAAAACCCAAGTATTATGTACATTGTGCAAAACGTGTTTTTTCAGGGGAAAAAAAAGAATGATTAATTTAAATACTAAGTATATGGTTGTTCCCTCCCCCCCCCCCCCCCCCCCCGCGCGATAAACTGCAAATTACCTTTCTGGCCCAGCAAATGTACCCTGGTAAAACACAATTCTTTTTGGAGGCTTTTGAGGACACTACCAAAAACCCCTATGGGTATCTGCTGGTGGATTTAAATGCTTCAATGCCTGAAGCCTTCAGGTTAAGAACAGGTCTTTGCCCCCCAGATTGGCCCTGTGTTTACACCTTAAAAAAACGATAAAAAATAGTTATTTTTATCAAACTTCCATTTTAAAAAAGAGCGTCCCCCAGACAAACATGTCTAGCCGTGGGCAGAGAAACCTGGCTCTTTTAATATTTCTCATCAAAGCCAAGCCGCAGCAAAGGAAGGCTATTCTCTGCTCGGCTTCTGATGACCTGGTAGCGGCCATCTCAGAAATAGAGCTCAACACTTTAAAAGGAAATGCTCTTCTAAAACCCCAACAAATAAGCATCCTAAAAAGAAAATGGGGGATTATTAAAAAGCTGAGCGATAAAAAGCTATCCCTCAAAAGAAAAAAACTAATTGTAAAACAGGCCAAGGGCTTTATCAGACCTTTGTTGAGCTTTACACTCCCTCTACTGTCAAAGCTTTTAGTTAACAGGTAATGGAACACGCTGAAAAATTGTACCTCGTTCCTAGCCATCAGTTAGAACAAATAAAGCGTGCTTCTAGCGATGAAGAAAATATCAGAACCACAACCACTTGCCAATTGGATTCAGAGATGAAAGACATTCTTCAAAAATCCGGTTTATCCGACTACGAGAAGGCTAAACTTTACGAGGAAGTCCTGCAAAGATACCTGGTATTGGCCAAGAATGGTGAAATAGAAAAAAACTAAAATACACCTCTTTCTCCCCGAGCAAGAGCAAGAGGAAATTCTACCTCCTGAAGTTCAGGGGGGTTCATCTGACTTTGTCGTTCTGGAGGTATTGGAGGGGGTAAATATTCGCTATAAGAAAAAAGCTGAAATATTGTTAAATAAACTCAGACAGCGTAAAGATGTTTCTTCATGGGCCAATAATGGCAGTTTTGTGTACCATGGGAAGCGATTGAGGGGTCTCACATGCTTGATTTAGTCCGGGGGGTGACCGGTTCTTATTCTTTCGCTAACAAGAGGATTCCTAAAGGGTGGTCTGTTTTTATGAAAGCCTTGGCAGAGCTGAACGTGCCTACCTCTTTTGTAGGGCATGTTAGCAACAAAGAATTTTTTGAACATCTAAAAACAGGGCTAGAGCCTGTCAAGGCCATAAGTAGCTTCACCCCTTTTAAAAATGTCCTTGTTACAAAATGAAAAATCGAATGGTTAACGGTGTAAAATAAAAGATGTAAACAAAATTCAACGTGTGCTTTATTGATGAGCCTCTTTAAACTCATGACAAGACAAACACGTCTGAACATGTTGAAAAATGTTTGAAACAAGTCTGGGCATGCCTGGTCTTTTCCCTTTTACAAACCGTACCACTAGGCAGTCATTTTCTGGTAAATCATCGGTGTACAAATTTTAAAATGTGATTAAAAGATAAATCCCTACTATGTTGTTTTAAAAAAAATTTACAATGATAACCGCAGGTTACAGCTAGGGGGTCCAGTAGTTGTCTCTGATGAAACACAACGTTATTAGAGTTACAGTTTTAAGAAGTCATAATAGATTTAGGAAAAAAATTACTGTCTGGGGGAAATCCGTAGGAGTCAAAAAACTCACCAGGCCCCTGCTTTGGTAAATAAAGGGCCAGCCAGTGTTCCCCAGGTAAGTCACGGGGGTGCGTGTTAACACTAGGCCCCAAAGGTCTTTCAGACACAAAACCTTTTGGGAGCAAGTCACTAGAAAAAACATCTAAAAAAGAAGGGTCCTTTGATAAAATATGCCTTAGCTGCAAGGTGTTCATAATCACATATAGTCAACAAGGACTTTTCTGCTATGGTTCACTTCGATCATGTTATCAAAAATCCTATACACTATCATGTTAACCGTAGAGGGCAGGGCCGTTGCAAACTGAATCTCCGCTCTCAGGTTTCCAGTTTTTATTAGAGAATAATGATCGGTGCACTCCTGATCCGGGGTCAGATCGAAGGCATACAGCGTATAGACCTGGGCAAGTTCACCACGGTCAATCAAGAGTGAGCGTTCTTTTACATATTTCCCAATCGCCTGCACGAGCGGCATGTACTCCCTCACACAGTTTCCATTCTCAAAATAGGGTTGTAGGGGTTTTGCCGGCACCTGTTCACCATCCACATACAAGGCCACAAAATTAATGTTATAATGTTTAAAGTTAAAAGAGATTTTAACGTAGCTGCCACTGAAGGAGTCATTATCTATAAAAACCAATTACGAGCTGCTTGGGTAACTGTCCCCAAAAGAGGTTTTCCTGGTTACTGACACGACTGCCGGCTGGAATGCTAAACACCTTTATACCCACCCTGTCTACTGGGTACTTAGCATTGGCGGTCATTAGAGCTTCAGCGTGCCCCAAACGGAACCCCGGGGTCACTTTGACCCGTTTTACAAACAGGGATGCTGAAATAATGTGAACTTTATTATTCGGGTTAGCATTCCCGCTCGTGAAACAAAAAACATCTTTGCTACGCGTCACTTTAATTTTCAAGTCCACACCATTCAGCAATATTTTTTCTTGAAAAAACAAATCTCTGTGTAGATACCCCAATAGATCCAGCTTCCTGCTGCCCAGCCATTAGTCTGGCCCTGCGCATGAACCCCTCGTTAGCCGCACCGACCAAAAGGGTGCTTTTGTGGGCCCCCGCCGTGTCTTTGGGTATGTCTACACTACAGGATTAATTCGAATTTATATAATTCGAATTTAGGAAACCGATTTTATAAATTCGAATGTATTCGGCCACACTAGGCACCATTAATTCGGTGGTTTGCGTCCAAGCTACCATAGTAGCATCGATTTCCAGAGCGTTGCATTGTGGGTAGCTTTTACATAGCTATCCCATAGTTCCCGCAGTCTCCACCCCCCTTGGAATTCTGGGTTGAGACCCCAGTGCATGATGGGGCAAAAAACATTGTCGCAGGTAGTTCTGGGTACAGCCTCCCCCTCCCTCCCTGAAAGCAACGGCAGACAACCATTTCGCGCCTTTTTTCCTGAGTGAACTCTGCAGACTCCATTCTGCATCAAGCATGGATCCCGTTGTGCTCCAGAACGCAGTCTTGAACATTGTAAACACCTTGCGCTTTCTCGTGGAGTTTATGCTTACACAGGACCAGAAAAAAGAGGCGAGGAGGAGGAGGAGGCGGCGATTGCAGCGCAGCGACCAGCATGATGAGGACATGGACACGGACACAGAATTCTCTGAGACCGCGGGCCCCGGTGCTTTGGAGATTATGATGTTAATGGGCCAGGTTATAGGCTTTGAACGCCGATTCTGGGCCCGGGAAACAAGCACAGACTGGTGGGACCGCATAGTGTTGCAGGTGTGGGACGATTCCCAGTGGCTGAGAAACTTTCGCATGCGTAAGGGCACTTTCATGGAACTTTGTGACTTGCTTTCCCCTGCCCTGAAGCGCCAGAATACCAAGATGAGAGCAGCCCTCACAGTTGAGAAGCGAGTGGCGATAGCCCTGTGGAAGCTTGCAACGCCAGACAGCTACCGGTCAGTCGGGAATCAATTTGGAGTGGGCAAATCTACTGTGGGGGCTGCTGTGATGCAAGTAGCCAAAGCAATCACGGAGGTGCTGCTACGAAAGGTAGTGACTCTGGGAAATGTGCAGGTCATAGTGGATGGCTTTGCTGCAATGGGATTCCCTAACTGTGGTGGGGCAATAGATGGAACCCATATTCCTATCTTGGCACCGGAGCACCAGGGTACCCAGTACATAAACCGCAAGGGGTACTTCTCAATGGTGCTGCAAGCACTTGTGGATCACAAGGGACGTTTCACCAACATCCATGTGGGCTGGCCGGGAAGGGTTCATGACGCTCGCGTCTTCAGGAACACCAATCTGTTTAAACGGCTGCAGCAAGGGACTTACTTTCCGGACCAGAAAATAACCGTGGGGGATGTTGAAATGCCAATTGTTATTCTTGGGGACCCAGCCTACCCCTTAATGCCATGGCTCATGAAGCCATACACAGGCAGCCTGGACAGGAGTCAGGAGTTGTTCAACTACAGGCTGAGCAAGTGCAGAATGGTGGTAGAATGTGCATTTGGCCGTTTAAAAGGTCGCTGGCGATCCTTATTGACTCGCTCAGACCTCAGCCAAACCAATATCCCCATTGTTATTACTGCTTGCTGTGTGCTTCACAATCTCTGTGAGAGCAAGGGGGAGACCTTTATGGCAGGGTGGGAGGCTGAGGCAAATCGCCTGGCTGCTGATTACTCGCAGCCAGACACCAGGGCGATTAGAAGAGCACACGATGAAGCGCTGCGCATTAGGGAAGCTTTGAAAACCAGTTTCATGACTGGCCAGGCTACAGTGTGAAATTTATGTTTGTTTATCCTTCCTGAAAACCCGCCCCCTTTATTGACTCATTCTCTGTAAGGAACCCACCCTCCCCCTTCCCCCAGCTTGCTTTCAAAGGAAATAAAGTCACCATTGTTTAAAAATCATTTATTCTTTATTAATTGATTATAAAAAGAGGGAGAGAACCTGAGTGGGGTTTGGGAGGAGGATCAGCGGGAAGGAAAAGCCCAGTAAAAAAAGGTTAAGAAAATGGCAGCCTTTTGCTTGGGCTGTCCACTGGGGTGGAATGGGAGGGTGTACGGAGCCTCCCCCCCCGTGTTCTTACACATCTGGGTGTGGAGGCTATGGAACATGGTGAGGAGGTAGGGGGGTTATACAGGGGCTGTAGCGGCACAGAACCTGAGTGGGGTTTGGGAGGAGGATCTGCGGGAAGGAAAAGCCCAGTAAAAAAAGGTTAAAAAAATGGCAGCCTTTTGCTTGGGCTGTCCACTGGGGTGGAATGGGAGGGTGTACGGAGCCTCCCCCCCCCCCCCGTGTTCTTACACGTCTGGGTGTGGAGGCTATGGAACATGGTGAGGAGGTAGGGGGGTTATACAGGGGCTGTAGCGGCACTCGGTTCTCCAGCAGCCGTTCCTGAAGCTCCACCAGACGCCGGAGCATGTCTGTTTGCTCACGCAGCAGCCCCAGCGTTGCTTCCCGACTCCTCTGATCTTCCTGCCGCCACCTCTCATCTCGAGCGTCTCTCCTCTCCTCACGTTGGTCCCTTCTGTCCTCACGTTGGTCCCTCATGTCCTCACGTTGGTCCCTCATGTCCTCACGTTGGTCCCTCCTGTCCTCACGGTCACTGGCTTCTTTCCTATACTTGCAAACCGTCTCCTTCCACTCATTCAGATGAGCTCTTTCATTCCTGGTGGATTGCATGATTTCGGAAAACATCTCTTCTCTCGTCTTTTTTTTACGACGCCTTATCTGGGATAGCCTTCGGGAAGGAGGAGGGAGGCTTGAAACATTTGCACCTGCTGGAGGGAGTGAAAAAAGGAGAGAATTTTTTTAAAAGATACATTTTTCAGAACAATGCTTATACTCTTTCACGGTGTATACTATTCACATTACATAGCACATGTGATTTCTGTGCAAGGTCGCATTTTGCCTCTTAATATTGAGTGCCTGTGGCTTTGCTGCTAGAGATCACAGACGCAGGTCGGGGCAACAGAATTCACCTTGCATGCTGCCATGGTAAGCCACTGTCTTTAGGCTTCTGCGCCCTGCTTTCCCACATACCAAGCAAAGCCCGTTGTGCTGCAGTTTTCCTGTTAGCTTGTTTTCTGCTGCTGAAGGTTAACACCCCCCCCCCATCCAATTCTCTGGGATGAGTGCTTTCTCCCTCCCCCCACCGCCTGGCTGGTATCAGGGAAGATCCCTGCAGGAACCAAACTAACACACACACACCCCCCACCCGCCATGAATTCTCTGGGATGAGTGCTTTCTCCCTCCCCCCACCGCGTGGCTGGTATCAGGGAAGATCCCTGCAGGAACCAAACTAACACCCCCCCCCCCCACCCGCCATGAATTCTCTGGGATGAGTGCTTTCTCCCTCCCCCCACCGCCTGGCTGGTATCAGGGAAGATCCCTGCTAGCAAAACGCGAAAAGCTCTGGGCCAATCCTCCCCCCGCCCTTGCACTTGGCTAAATGCAGGGAAGGATTTCTTTTCAGCCACAGGCAAACAGCCCAGTAGGAACGGCCACCTCAGTCCCCTTAATTAAATTCCCTTATTTCAACCAGGTTACCCTAAGCGATATCACTCTCCTGAGGATTACACAGCAAGATAAAGAACGGATGTTGCTTGAATGCCAGCAAACACCGGGACCATACGCTGCCAGGCTCTGTCAGGCAATGATACCAGATTACTTGCTACTAGCATGGCGTGGTCAAGTGTCCTACCATGGAGGATGGAATAAGGCTGCACTGCCCAGAAACCTTGTGGCAAGGCTTTTGGAGTACCTCCAGGAGAGCTTCATGGAGATGTCCCTGGAGGATTTCCGCTCCATCCCCAGACATGTTAACAGACTTTTCCAGTAGCTGTACTGGCTGCGAATGCATCCCAAGTGCTCAGGGCAAATTAATCATTAAAAATGCTTGCTTTTAAACCATGTTTTATATTTTAAAAGGTAAACTCACCTGAGGTCCCTTCCATGGGGTCATGGTCTTGGGTGCTGGCTTGGGAGGCTTGGGAGGGTACTTCAGTCAGGGTGAGAAACAGTTCCTGGCTGTTGGGGAGAACGGAGAGCTGGGTGCTCTCTGCCAGCTCGTCCTCCTCCTCCTCCTCTTCCCCTTCCGCGGAATCATCAGGTGTACCTGATGAGATTATCCCCAGCTCGGAATCCACAGTCAGAGGTGGGGTAGTGGTGGCGGCCCCCCCTAGAAATGCATTTAGCTCAGCGTAGAAGCGGCATGTCCGCGGCTCTGACCCGGAGCGACCGTTTGCCTCCTTTGCTTTTTGATAGGCTTGTCTGAGCTCCTTGACTTTCACGCGGCACTGATCTGTGTCCCTATTGTGGCCTCTCTCCATCATGCCCTTGGAAATTTTTTCATAAGTTTTGGCATTTCGTCTTTTCGAACGCAGTTCAGCTAGCACTGAATCCTCTCCCCATATAGAGATCAAATCCAGTACCTCCTGTACGGTCCATGCTGGTGCTCTTTTTCGATTATCAGCCTGCATGGTTACCTGTGCTGATGAGCTCTCTGTGGTCACCTGTGCTCTCCACGCTGTGCAAACAGGAAATGAAATTCAAATGTTCCCGGGGCTTTTCCTGTCCACCTGGCCAGTGCATGCGAGTTCAGATTGCTGGCCAGAGCGGTCACAATGGTGCACTGTGGGATAGCTCCTGGAGGCCAATAACATCGAATTGCGGCCACACTAACGCTAATTCGAATTGACAAATTCGATTTTGGCGCTACTCCGCTCGTCGGGGTGGAGTACAGAAATCGAATTAAAGGGCCCTTTAATTCGAATTAAATGGCTTCGTTGTGTGGACGGGTCAAGCGTTAATTCGAATTAAGGCA
This sequence comes from Emys orbicularis, assembly GCF_028017835.1. NCBI lineage: Eukaryota > Metazoa > Chordata > Testudines > Emydidae > Emys > Emys orbicularis. The sequence goes on from NC_088683.1 coordinate 368,200,942, forward strand.
GCTAAATCCGAATTAAAGTCGTAGTGTAGACCAGGCCTTTATGAAACCCTCCTGTCAAAAACTGCATAGCGAGGGTGTCATGGCTTTAGTTCAGAATCAACTCCATTAAGTTTCTGTAACGGTAACAATTGTTGCTCTGACTGATAAGACGGTCGCCTTGAGTGACATCCAGCTGGTTAAAAAGGGTGGTGATGGGGTAGTTTGTTAGGTCAACTCTGGCGTCGTCGTCAATGTCTGACCCATCTTCTTTTACCACCTTGCAGTATTCGTACAGCAGCATGTTGTTAAGGTCTAACTAATGGTCCCGGTGTCCCAAAATAACAAATTTTAGAGGGACATTCACCGTTAAAGCGTCCACAGGCGGCACCTCTACATAAAAGCTATTCTCAATACTGGTTTGTGTGGGGGCTATTTGAAATAAATCCAGTTCCGATTTGGTGCATTCGTCAGAGCCACAATGAATAAAAGCCATTTTAAAATATATCCCTTTTACCATGGGCGACACGTCGCTTCCTCTTCTTAGGGCGCCTTTTAGGTTTATGAGGCGTCTTCTAACAGCTTTTTTTTAAAGGGCCTAGGAGGCCCTTTAAACAGCTGGTGCGACGCTGCTCTTTTTCTTCTCATCACCACTAAACCGGAACCTTCCTGTGGTGCATGTGCTCCTATTTTGTTTATAACGGCGCTAGACACGTGGTTCGCTACGTCTCTGGTTATATTTTTTGTGACTGTTTTTATGTGGGGTTTAATAATTTCAAAACCTCTTCTCAAAAGCGGTATGGCTTTTCTAAAAAGACTGCGGAATATCCCTCCTAAACCAGCCCCGTACATGACGGGTAATCCTTGATATGCCAATAAGGCATAACCAGCCTGGGCCTTGTAGTAGTTCCTACAAAAATTACGGGGATCCCTTTTTGTATAGGAACTACTGGCTCTTTTCAGCTTCCAATCTGGCTATTTCTAGTTTCTTTTGGACCTCACTTTCCATCACCCTAGCCTTCCTGCACTTAGCCTAGCCTAACCTGAGAGCTAGAAAGAAAGAAAGAAAAAAACAGCTTGTGAATTACCTTGCAGGAACTTAACTACTCTGCCCGCAACAGAGAAAAAAACCTCCAGCTGCTCTCAGCTTAAAAAAACCCCATCCCTGATTTTCCAGCCCCCCGCACCAAAATATCCTGAGGGCTGTACTTCTGGTTCAGATTGATCCCATCAAGCTGTCACCATGTCAAGGTTCCCTCCCCACTCTGAACTCTGGGGTACAGATGTGGGGACCTGCATAACCCCCCCCCCCCCAAGCTTATATTTCACCAGCTTAGGTTAAAAACTTCCCCAAGGCACAAATTCCATTTCTTGTTTTTGGATGGTATTGCTGCCACCACCAAGTGATTTAAACAAACATTTAGGGAGGGGCCACTTGGATCCCTAACCCCCCAAAATATCCCCCAAGCCCGTTCACCCCTGTTTCTAGGGAGGCTTGAGAATAATATGCCAACCAATTGCCTTTAATAAAAGTACAAACCAAACCCTTTATATTTAGAACACTAACATTAATCAGGTTTTTAAAAAAGAAACTTTATTACAAAAAAGGTAAAAGAAGCACCTCGTTAAAATCAAAATAAAAGGTAATTTTACAGGGTAATAAAAAAATTTAAAACACAAAGGATTTTCCTCTAGGCTCAGCTTCAAAGTTACAAAAACAAAAATAAACCTTCCTCTTAGCATAGAAAAAATGTACAAGCTAAAACAAAAAATAATTTAATGCATTTTCTTGCTATTACTTACAATTTATGTAATCTTAAATGTATTATTTTAGTAGAAGCAAAACTAAACAAAGAGCACAAACAAAACCTTATGCCACCGCCAGATTTAAAAGAATCATCTTTCCCCATTGGTTCTTCTGGTCAGGTGCCAACTAGGTTAATTAAACTAATGAACCACTTACAGATAAGTAATTTTGTACCTCTGGCCAGAAGGGATTGGATGTTACTGCATACATAAAGGTTGTTACTCTTCCATTATATTTATAACAAGGACTATTTAGAAAAGCTGGACATGCACAAGTGCAGGGGTCCAGATCTAATGCATCCAAGGGTGCTGAGGGAGTTGGCTGATGTCATTGCAGAGCCATTGGCCATTATCTTTGAAAATTGGTGGTGGTCGAGGGAGGTCCTGGACGAGTGGAAAAAGGCAAATATAGTGCCCGTATTTAAAAAGGGAAGAAAGAGAACCCGGGGAACTGCAGACCAGTCAGCCTCACTTCAGCCAGTGAATACAATAAAGTAAGCTAGCCCACTGGGCTGCAATGTGGGGTCTATATAAGAACATCAGAATGGCCGTACTGGGTAAGATCATTGGTCCATCTAGCCCCGTATGCTGTCTTCCAACTGTGGCCAATAGCAGGTGTTTAGAGGGAATGAATAGAACAGGCAATCATCAAATGATTCATCCCTTGTCACCCACTCCCAGCTTTTGGAAAACAGAGGCTAGGGACACTCAGAACATGGTGTTGGATCCCTGCCCATCATGGCTAATAGCCATTAATGGACCTATAGTCCATGAATTTATATCATTATTATTGAACCCCGTTATAGTTTTGACCTTTACAACATCACCTGGCAAAGAATTCCATAGGTTGACTGTGAAGAAATACTTTATTTTGTTTGTTTTCAATCTGTTGCCTATTAATTTCATTGGGTTACCCTTAGTTTTTGTGTTATGTGAAGGAGTAAATAACTTTTCCTTATTTAATTTTTCCACACCATTCATGGTTTTACAGAATTTCTATCATATTCCCCCTTAGGTATTCCTTTTCCGGTCTGCAAAGTCCTGGTCTTTTCAATTTCTCCTCATATGGAAGCTGTTCCATACCCCTAATCATTTCTGTTGCTGTTCGCTGTATCTTTTCCAAATCCAATATATCTTTTTGGAGATGGGGCGACCAGATATGCATACAGTATTCAAGATGTGGATGTATCATTAATTTATAGTGGCAGTATGATATTTTCTGTCTTATTATCTATCCCCTTCCTAATGATTCCCAACATTCTCTTAGCTTTTTTGATCGCCACTGTACATTGAGCAGATGTTTTCAGAGAACTATCCACAGTGACTCCAAGATCTCCTTCTTAATGGATAACAGCTAATTTAGACCCTATCATTTGGTATGTATCATTGGGATTATATTTAGCCATGTGCATTACTTTGCATTTCTTAACACTGAATTTCATCTACCAATCAGTTGACCTGTCCCCCCAGTTTTGTGAGATCCCCTTGTCACTCTTCAGAGTCTTCTATGGACTGGACTATCTTAATTAATTTGATATCATCTGCAAATTTAGTCACCTCACTGTTTACCACTTTGTCCTGATCATTTATGAATGTGCTGAACAGCACTGGCCTAGTACAGACCCCTGGGGGACTCCACTATTTACCTCTTTCAATTTTCACCATTTATTCCTCCCCTTTGTTTCCTTTCTTTTAATGGGAGTGCCTGAAACATTTTCAGAATCATATAAGGAGCCTTAATTTAATTTAATTTAATGACAAGCCTTTTGTTATCTTCATACCCTGCCTCTGTTTATATACAAACTCCCTGCACAGAATTCATCATATATCACACTCAAACTGTGTTGCAGGTAACAGCTCCATCTGGGGCTAGGGCTTGGGCTGTGAGCAGGCCTCAGGTATGAAACTCAGGGGGGCTAGAGGCCCCTGACTTCCCAAATGGTGCCTCTACGCAGCTGGGCTCCCTCTGCTCCAGGGCTGGGATGGGAAGCTATTGCTGTCTGATAAGGAAAGTACCTGCAGGTATGAGGTGGCCACAGGTGAGCAGTGGGTTAATGACCTGTCACCTCCCCCGCAGTCCAGCAGTAACCGGACACTGCCAGATCCCTTTTTGATTGGACATCCCCATTGAAAACCAGGTACCTGGCAACCCTAAATGGCACTCAGACACAGAAGCCAAAAATCCTCATCTCTGGGTAAAACTCAGATGGATTGAAACCCTATTAACTCACATTTGATTGTATGAACCATCTTTATCCTTATGTCTTTGAGCTTTTATTCTATACTACACTCACACTCCTTTTTCCTCAGTGGCAGAAGGCTGGGGCAGAGGCATCTGTCTATAAATAGGACGGTCATTAAAGAGTATCAGCCCTAACAAGATCTCACCTCAACAGAAGAAGGGAGTAACTGCATTCTAGGTAAAGCCAGTTTTCTCCAGGGTCTCTGCACAGGGGTGGGCATGGAAGGAATGGACCCTCCCCAGAAGAGGGAATAAAGAGAGGAGGTTTTGGTTCAGTCCTTCAAGAACACAGAGACTGAATGAGTCAGAAGAAGCTGTGGCAGGAGTGAGGCACAAACGCGGCAGAGGGGACTCTTTGGTTGCAGGGTTATGGCTGCAGCAGATAGACAGACTCAAACAGGAGGAGAAGCCATGAGCTGCAGGAGGTAGCCCCTGTATACCCCAGGGGACTCTGACCAATCCTGAAGTATGCTCCAGCATGGTGAGGACACAGAGGCAGGGAATGGCATGCAGGTGTCATATTGTGATTACCTGGATCTGGGTATCGTTTGTGCTGTTTCAAGAAGAGGAATTGTTTTAGCAACCCCTTTTGCTAGGCCTGGGTCTGTTTCCTTTAACAATCATGTGCACCAAAAGAGAGAAACTGGTAACAGAGTGGCCCAAGGGGAGCTCTGGGAAGGGTGTGCTGGAGCAATTGGAGAGTTTGGGGAATCCAGGCCAAAGCTAGCCTCAGGGCCTTGGTGCACAGCTCTATGTTCCCAGATGGAGGTGCTAGAATGGAAGCTGCCCCAGGAGAGTGAGCTTAGAAACCCAGGGACCCAAACACAGCCACCTGTCTGGTGTCCAGCCACAAGAGCTTGAGCGGGGCTGTGACAGCAAACGTGGAACTTCTACACAGATGCTAGTGGACTGTGAGTGGAAGGAGAGTGGGGCTGGGCAGGAAGGTGTCCACCAGGTGTTCTCTTCAGCCAAATATGGCTCCTCTGCCCTCAGTGTTTTCCCAAGTGCTCTGGTTCCAGGACTGATCCAGCTGGGCTGCCCTAAAGGAAATTGTTCCTGAACCAGGAAATACCAGTTTGGCATCAGGGAGCGGATTTCTCTTCTCCCTTGGAACATGCTCCCCAGAATAAAAGAGGCAGGAAGTCCCTGTTTTAGTGGGTTTCATCCCATCCCATCTCTCTCTCTCTCTCCATGCATTTAAGTCCATTTCTCCCTTTCCTTTGTAACTCACCCCACACGTCTCCCTCTCTCTGCCAATTCGAATGTGCATCCCACGCTAGGTGGCAATTACAAAAACTCAAGCGGTTGTTATTCCATCGACTTCAGAGGCCATTGCAGGTGTAGCACTGTGAATTGCTGCCTCTGAGAGCTGATCTGCCTGGGCAAGAAGCAGTGCGCATTAGTCTGTTTACTCAACACGGTAAAACAAAGGCCCTGGCCATTACCATCATGAAGCAGACTACAACTTCAAACATTAACCTGATTGGTATTAACCTCTCTGGAGGGATGGCTGAGCAGGTGGCAGCTTCCTAGACAGATCTGGAGGCTGCTTGAACGATGTGGCACTTGGAGAGCAGCAGCTGCTGCGTTGTTCCCTTCCACAGCTTTTGTGGGGATGTTATGGCATCAGGCTTGCTGCAAAGCTGCAAGTCTATAGAACAATGGGTACCCCAACTCCAGTAGATGGAAGTGAAATGTGGGGGCTGAGGAAGGCTGAGGCACTCCGGCCTGACATTTTCAATGTTCATGGTCTCCAGCAGCTGCTCTGTATCAAGGGGCAGCACAAGATCAGGAGTGAGTATATATTGAACCCACAACAGTCCCCATCAGCTGTGTCAGTTTTGGCAGCTTTCTTGCTGGGGATACATTACTAGATTAAGTGACAAGAAAATTGTGACGTGGGCATACCAAGGAATGCCACTCAATGACCAGCAATCCTCTGGGAACGGAAAGCTTCAGTGGCACAACAAGACAGCCACTGCGTGAATATTGAATCAGACCCCCTTAAGCATGTTCCCAGAGATCAATCAGGGCAGCGATCGGTTTTCAAGGAGGCTACATTCCTTTGGGATTTGCCATGAAGATGATGATGATGATGACTGATGGGATGAATGGCTCTCCAGCTACTGTGGCAAAAGGTCTGGTAATCCAGTAATGTGTGTGAAGCTGAGGTCTGAGAAACAGAAAGTGCAGGTGACTATCCTGAACAAGGAAAGTTAGAGGGACATTTTCAGGGGATCACCTATTGTGCATGTGATGGGTAGCAGGAAAAACACTCTTTCATTTTCCTTTGCTCTGTACCTCAGCTTGCTTTTCTCCTGTGGTACAGCCAGAATGCAGTCTTTTTCAGGACATGGATGTATCTCTCATATAAAAATAGAAAATTATATCTCAGAGAGCTCTTGCTTGATAGACATATTGCTGTGACACTGTACCCCAAAGCAACACGCTGGCACCCTATATTCATCACTGTTATATTATTTCAACAAATCCTGTACAAAATATGTCACATGAGGTGTCTATGGAAAAGTTGTTGTTTGCTGAATATGATTATCTTATTTATATGCATGTCTCAGTTTTGTATCTGAAGTTATGAATATTGACTCTGCATCTGTATTTCAAATGTGTTTGTTTCTGTGGTAACTCCCAAAAGGTAGTTTACGTCCTGTCTACCTAGCACACTGTAAATGAACTATTCAAGTTTATGGCCCATCAATGAACATAATGGATCATGTAAGAAGCTTATCCGGACCCGATGGACTTTTCTGGGGACATTCTCACCAAGATATGCGTAATGGCACCTGCTATGACCCATCAAAACTGTTAAAAGTGGAAGTGATCTCACCACTTGCTCTTACTCCCCACAACTGAACACCTGAAAACAAGGCTAGAGGAAGAAACTTTGACTGAGAAGATGGTCCCAGGATGGAAAGTAGAATTCCCAGGCTCTCCATGTAAGATTGGTGAATTGTTTGTACCATCAGGTTGAGACACTGTTTTATTCCAATCCTGTCTAGTATATAGAACTTAGGTTTTTTCTCTTTTATTTCTTGTGTAATCTACTTTGATCTGTACACTTATTACTAATAATAACTTAAAATCTATATTTCTGTAGTTAATAAATCTGTTTTAATTTTTTTTTACCAAAAACAACATGTTGTTTAAAGTGTAAAGGAAAATCTGCTCAGGAACAGGGGCTGGCGCACAGCTTATTCATACACTGGTGTAGAGCTTTTAATGAAAATATAATGTCGTGGCTGGAGATCAGTCAAAGAGTTTGCCAGTTCGTTATTTTCTGTTTGCTTATTTCAGGAAATGGTAAGAAGTACATAAAAGCAGCACAATCAGTGAAAACAGTGAAACAATCGTGAAATTAGAGCTATTCAGACTGCAGGCAGTAGAAAAAGCTCGAGTAGGCAGAGGCTGCCAGAGAGGAGGCTGAACACAGAAGGGCTATGGAACTAAAACATCAAGAAATAGAGAAGAAGAGGGAGAGTGGAAACACCAATTGGATATGCTGGAAAAGCAGAACCAGAATCTCTTCACTCCACTGATTTCCACCTCTCCAAAAATCCTCAAATGGGAACAGTTGTGTCCTGCATACAATGAGGCAGGTGATATAGCTGAATACTTCAGTACCTTTGAGAGGCTTTGTGCGATGCATAAGATTCCTGATGCTCAGAAGATGCCCACTTTAGTTGCAAAGTTAACTGGTAAAGCTCGGGCTATATTCAATAAAATGCCAATTGAGGATTCTTTAGATTATTGTAAATTCAAAAGAATGGTTTGGAAACAATTTCAGATTACCCCTGAAACATATAGAGGGAAATGCGGCATTTAGTGGAGCGGAGTGTCCTCCCACTGAGCCGGAGGGGGAGATACCACTCTGTGAGCCCTAGTGGGCAGAGCCAGGACATGCTCACCCCTCCCATTGGAACTCAGAGGGTGGAACAGAAAGTATAAATAGCAGGTCCGGGGGCTCTTTTAGGCTGAAGGCACTGAAGGAAACAGACACCTCCTGTCCTCTCCTGAGCTGGGAGACTGCAGTGGATCCCCACTGAGCTGGTTACAGGACTGGCCAGAGCTGCTGGAGCCACCCCTTGAACAAGGCTCCACGGGGACTGCCTCTGGCCTTCTGCTCAGATGAATCAGAAGAACCCCTAGGGATCCAGGTGCCAACCAACGGGAGGGTAGCAAGTGGCCTGGGGCAGCCGACCCTAGTCTGACTGCGTTGTGGCCAGAGATCCAGTCAGTGTGTTTTGGCTGGATTCCCAGCTGACCCAGTGGTGGAATTCTACACCACTTTTAGGGCTGGGATGCAATGGAGTCAGGAAGACCCGCATCCCCCTACCCTTGCCACCGCAGCCCTGGGGTGGTAGTCCCCCCCTCTAGGCTAATGAGCCTGCAATTGTCGACCCTCTGATGGAGCTAGGATGCCCGACCTTCTTTCTGCTCAGCCCTGAATAGAAGCCTGAGCCATAGACTCTTTGCTGCCAACCCTGACTGAGGACTTGGGTATAATAACGATTCCTTTGGGTACAGGCACAAGCCATAGACCCTTTGCTGCCCTGCCCTGATGAAGGGCTTGGACTCATAACTTTTTGCTCCTTTGCCCTCATTGCAGGCTAGAAACCCTAACTGACAAATGCTCTGCCCGGACTGCTGGCCAGAGACACAGGCTGTGGGTTGCCTGGCAAATTCCCTAACTGTGGGTAACACCAAGCGGTGTAGTGAGGCAGAGTGGTCTTGCACTGACCAAGAAGGCGAGGAACCACTGTAAAGCCACTACAAGGAATCTTAAGAGGGGTGCTGGTACGAGTAATGTGGAACAAGTAAACAAATTGAAAGATCTGATGGAAAACTGTGTAAGGAGCGAAGGTGTTACAGGTTTGAAGGAATGTTTGACTGTGTTGCTCAGGAGTATTTCTTAAACATATGTACAGATGATGTAAAACAGTGTCTATGGGACAAAAAGGTGAAAAGTATTGAAGAGATGGTTTCTCTAGCAGATGATTTTGAGCAGACACGAACATCTGTTGTGAATAAACCACAGAGAGAAGGGTATAATTTTGTTGGAAAGCAGGGTTCTCTTTTACCCCATTCCTCTAATCCTTGAGTCAAATCTCTGGTAAAATGAGAAGAGTCCCAAAGGTGCTATCATTGTAATTCCACTCATCACATGAGGAATAAATGCCCTGTGCTGGAAGGAAGCAGTCAGGATGTAGGCCATATGAATGCTGTGACCCTGAGCACAGAAACTCCTCAGTCACCTGTCACTTATCATACTGGGTTTGTAAAATTATCCTCTACACAACCACGCATAAAGCACACCAAGGATGTTAGCAGTAATTGCAGGGAACACCCTGGTGGGAAGATACAGGGCAGAAGTTTCTGTGGTTAGCAGGGTATAGAGCAAGAACACAAGCCACTGCCAGGACAGATGGCAGAGCTTCTAGTAGAGGGGTCAAAAAATCCTTGTGCCTTCAGCTAAAGTGCACATACAAACCGAGTGTTGGGAAGCTGCATCATCAGTGCGAGTAGTACAGGTGTGGCCAACCTGAGCCTGAGAAGGAGCCCGAATTTACCAATGTACCTTGCCAAAGAGCCACAGTGATACTTCAGCAGCTCCCCCATCATTCCCCTCTCTGCTCCCAGCTGTTTCGTGGCGTGCAGGAGGCTATGGGGGTAGGGGGAGGAGCGAGGGCATGGCAGGCTCAGGGGAGAGGGTGGGAAGGGGTGGAGTGGGGGCAGAGCCAGGGGTTGAGCAGTGAGCACCCTCTGGCACATTGGAAATGTGGAACCTGTAGCTCCAGCCCCGGAGTTGGTGCCTGTACAAGGAGCCACATATTAACTTCTGAAGAGCCGCATGTGGCTCCGGAGCCACAGGTTGTCCACCGCTGGGGCAATAGATGATAACCCTATTAATATGCTAATTGGTAATGACATTTTTTGTGTAGCTTAGGCTGTTCAAGTGTCTGCCTATAACAAGGATTGTTCTGCTGGCAACTCAGAGGGAAAGAGGGAATGTCCCAAGAGCTGCTGAAGGAATGAGATTGAGTCTCCTTGATTCCTCTGCAGCAGGGGGAAGCTGCATGGTTCCAAGAGCAGGGGGGTTGAGACCAGCTTCTGCACTGCAGCTGAAGGCACAGTCTCCTCAGGGAGGGAGAAGTGTGTGTTACCTATCAGGGAGAAAAATGTCAGGATTGCAGCTAAATGAGTGACATACCCAATGCTAGGAAGCATAGGAAGATATGTCCCATGTGTCTTGGGGAGGGGGGCAGAGGAGGAATATGGGAAAGGAACAGTGGGAGTACAGGAATGTCCCCTCACTGGTCACTTGGGAGAGGATGCCCAGGACAGAATGGCTGATTCAGCATCTGGGCATCCAGGCACTCGGCCTGTGACTCAAGTTTTGAGAGGGAACTGTGTAACTGACTTCCTGGAGGGGAGCAATCACACAACTGACCTCTTGGGGATGGAGAGAGGGGTGACAGAGGATACCCCAATCCAGTTCTATGGCATACTCTTTAGAATAATAGAATCATAGAAGATTAGGGTTGGAATTGACCTCAGGAGGTCATCTAGTCCAACCCTCTGCTCAATCAGGACCAACACCAACTAAATCATCCCAGCCAGGGCTTTGTCAAGGGGGGCCTTAAAAAACTCTAAGGATGGTGATTCCACCACCTCCCTAGGTAACCCATTCCAGTGCTTCACCACCCTCCTAGTGAAATAGTGTTTCCTAATATCCAACGTAGACCTCCCCCACTGCAACTTGAGATCATTGCTCCTTGTTCTGTCATCTACCATGACTGAGAACAGCTGAGCTCCATCCTCTTTGGAACCCCCCCTTTCAATTCTAATTGAAGTATGCTATCAAATCTCCCCTCACTCTTCTCTTCTGCAGACTAAACAATCCCAGTTCCCTCAGCCTCTCCTCGTAAGTCAAGTGCCCCAACCCCTGATCATTTTTTTGCCCTCTGCTAGCCTCTCTCCTATTTGTTCACATCCTCTCTGTAGTGGGGAGGCCCAAAACTGAACACAATACTCCAGATGTGGCCTCACCAGTGCCGATTAGAGGGGAATAATCACTTCCCTCGATCTGCTGGCAATGCTTCTAATAATGTAGCCCAATATGCTGTTAGCCTTCTTGGTACCAAGGGCACACTGCTGACTCATATCGCACTTCTCATACACTGAAATTCCCAGTTCCTTTTCTGCAGAAATACTGCTTAGCCCGTCCGTCCCCAGCCTGTAGTGGTGCATGGGAGTCTTCCGTCCTAATTTCAGGACTCTGTTACCTCGTTGAACCTCATCAGATTTCTTTTGGCCCAATCTTCCAATTAGTTTAGGTCACTCTGAACCCTATCCCTACCCTCCTGCATATCTACCTCTCCCCCCAGCTGTAAGACAGGATGTGGATCCAACTGAATAAATGGTTGTCTGTGAAAATGCTAATGACCCACCTGACAGAGGGGAGGAGGAAATTCCCTGGGCTGGTAAGACACAGAAAGCAGCTATGAAAGAGTTGCTGGGAAAGGCACAATGCTTTGTTCAGAGAGCACAGATCACCATCACAACCCTCTAGGAAAAGTGTTATGAGTGGGGATCACAGGGAAAGCCCAAGTGCTGGGTGGACTTTTTCCATGGGCTTAACCCTGGGTTGTGAAGCAGCTTCAGTGAGGGCTAGCCAACATGCAAAGTGCTCTTACATCCTTAACTCATCAGAGCCTTGAATACCAAGTACTCAACGATGACCTTGAACTGAGATCCCCACTGAAGGGGACACTGAGGGGAAAGGAAAACCGTTAACTAAACATATGTTAAGGTTCAGGAAGTAGTTGAAAGCCAAAATCCATTTTCAATAACCAAACTGTCCAAGCAAAAGGCGTGGTGTAATAAATATACTTGGAAACGCCTAGCTGTAATAAAAGATTTGATATTATTGGTAAATATCATGATGCAAAGTTTGTTGCTAAGAGTAAACCTTATAACAAATAATTTGGTATTAATGGTAAATCCTATGGAAACTTGTACCATTCATGATGTTTGGGAAAGGCTTTTGGACATACTAGTGTTGGTATATATATATATAATATGTTATATTTCATTGAGGTCTCGTATGAATGATGTGTGCTTGACATGAATACAAGTATCAGAGGGGTAGCCGTGTTAGTCTGGATCTGTAGACGAAGTGGGCATTCACCCATGAAAGCTTATGCTTCAATACATCTGTTAGTCTTAAAGGTGCCACAGGACTCTCTGTTGCTTTTTACATGAATACATGCATTTCAAGTTGGCAACCGAAGCAAGAACTTAAGGTCGAGAACTATTAGAACTATATGTGCAAACACAATCTTGTTATGTTCCAAGAAAAATATGGAGAATCAGTAGAAAAGGATACAACACCAGCTGAACTGATATAACGTTATGTAAGAATTGGAGGAAATGGCACACCTCGGCTCATTGCAGCGCACTCTGGATTGTCTCTTTGCAATTGTGTGGGTAGAAGTCCTAGGAAACAAAGGCAAAGAACCGATGATGCGACAGAAAGGACTATAAATGGTTGCTTATGATTTCCACAAATCGGAGTCATTTATTGATCTACAGCCCTGTTTGTGGTTTTCACCAGCTCCCCTCATCTAATTATCTTATGATCGGAAGGAATCTTGACTGGCCATCAGGACCATTCTGACCTTTTGACTCTGGTATAGTTTGGGTTGTGAATGTAAAGTGAGTAAGGTTTGTTTTGTAATCCATAAAGAGCATTTAGAGTATTATATACCAACACTGTATCCGGAATCTCCCTGCTCCCCATCCCGAAGGGTTACCTCTATTGTGGGTGTAACATTAGGGGTAGTAAACAAAAAGCCCTATGGGGATACTGCTTCTCAGCTAATACCAGTAAACAGGCTCAAAGCTTATCACAGCAGGAAAACTATGATAAACCTGGTCTGCTATATGCAATTGGAAACTGAGGCACAATGCCTCATGGCATTGTAAATATCTCTATTGAGATATCCCCATTTGGAAAAGCAGAATGGTTAACAATGTGCACAGATACAAAGAGAGGTTTTTCTAGCGACACAGAGACGACACATTTTCAGATTTTGATGACAGGGCTGATCTACAAAGTCTTAAAAGGTACACAGAACTTTACAAGAACACCTGTGGGTAACACTACAATTACAATGTTTTGCAAAACTCGGGTGTTAAATGTTCAAAATCTAAAGAGGGTCTTCAGCACTTTTGCTCTGCATTAGTCAGTGACCAAGATGAAGAAGGGGTGGATTTTTTGCATCGCCATACCTTGGGGTTGGGAAGCAGCTCCACAGGGGCCTACCCAACACGGAAAGTCCCCTTACATCTTTATCTTACCGGACCCTGGCATACCAAGACCCCAAAGACGATCTTAGACTGAGATTCCTACTGAAGGACACACTGAAGGGAAAGGTAAGGAAAACCAGTAGTTAAACACATGTTAAGGTTTAGGAAGGAGTTGAAAGACACAATGGGTATTGAACAAACCAAACTGTCCAAACACAAGGCTTGGTACAATAAAAATACTTGGAAATGCCTACCTGTGATAAAAGATTTGGTGTTATTTTTAAATCTCATAATGCAAAGTTAGTTGCTAATGGTAAATCTTAGGATAAAAAAATTGGTACTGATGGCAAACGTATGGAAAGGTGTAGCATGCATGATTTTGGGGAAAATCTTTTGGACATACACCTCTACCCCGATATAACGCTGTCCTTGGGAGCCAAAAAATCTTACCGCGTTATAGGTGAAACCGCGTTATATCGAACTTGCTTTGATCCACCGGAGTGCGAAGCCCCGCTCCCCCGGAACACTGCTTTACTGCGTTATATCCGAATCCGTGTTATATCGGGTCACGTTATATTGGGGTAGATGTGTACTAGGAGTAATCAACAAGAAGCCGTACATGGCTATTGCTTCTCAGCTAACACCTGCTCAAAGCTTATCACAGGAGGGAAATGATAATAAACCTGGTCTGCTGTCTGGAGGGGGAAACTGAGGCACAACACCTAATGGTATTGATGAATATATGTATTGAGTTATCACTAGTTGGAAAAGCACAATGGTAAACAATGCTGCACTGAAAGCACACTTGCTGACTTTTGAGATCACTAGGCTGATCTACTAAGTGTTGAAGGGTACATAGAAGTTTGCAAGAACACCTGTCGATAACAATGTTTGCAACACTTGGGAGTTTTATGATCAAAAAGTAAAGGGAGCCTTGAGCACACTGCTTCTGCATCAGTCAGTGACTAACTCTCCTTCAGTGAACTAAGGGGGAGGTGTGACATTGTGGAGAGGACAATGCAACAGCCTGAGCAGATTTCCCTTTTATGTTTCAAACAACATCTTGTATTAAGTAAAACAATATAAAACAGATTTATTAATTACGGAAAGATCGATTGTTTAAGTGATTATAAGTAATAGTGTAAAGAACAAAGCTGAAATCTGAGAAATAAACAAAATCACAATCTAAGTTCTATACCCTAGACATGCTTTGAATCAAACAGTGCGTCACCCTGTTCCAGGTCAGCCATAAAAATGTTGGGTCTTCGGCACTCTGCGTCCGCAGTAGTCAGTGACTAAGGTGAAGAAGATGTGGATTTTTTGCACAGCCATACCCTGAGGTTGGGAAGCAGCTACAAAGGGGTCTAACCAACACGGAAAGTCCCCTTACATCTTTATCTTACCGGACCCTGGCACACCAAGACCCCAAAAATGATCTTAGACTGAGTTCCCTACTGAAGGAGACACTGAAGGGAAAAGAAAACCAGTAGTTAAACACATGTTAACGTTCAGGAAGGAGTTGAAAGACACAATGGGTATTGAACAACAAACTGTCCAAACACAAGGCGTGGAATAATAAAAATTCTTGGAAATGCCTACCTGTGATAAAAGTTTTGGTGTTATTGTTAAATCTCATAATGCAAGTTTAGTTGCTAATGGTAAATCTTATGACAAAAAAAATGGTACTGATGGTAAGCCTATGCATGATTTCGGGGGAAAGCCTTTGGATATGCCAGTAGTAATCAACAAGAAGCTGTACGTGGCTATTGCTTCTCAGCTAACACCTGTTCACAGGTTCAAATCTTGTCACAGGAGGTTAATGATAATAGACCCGGCCTGCTGTCTGGAGGGGGAAACTGAGGCAAAACACCTCATGGTGTTGATGACCATATATATTGAGTTACCACTAGTTGGAAAAGCACAATGGTTAACAATGCTTCACAGAAAGCACTCTAGCTGACTTTTGAGATCACTAGGCTAATCTACAAAGTGTTGAAAGGTACACAGATGTTTACAAGAACACCTGTGGATAACACTACAACGTTTGCAACATTTGTGATTCGTATGGTCAAAAGGTAAAGAGAGCCTTGAACACACTGCTTCTCCATCAGTCAGTGACTAACACTCCTTCAGTGAACTAAGGAGGGAGGTGTGGTTCTCTGTTCCCCAAAGCAACACCCTGTCTGCACCATATTTACCATGGTGATATGATTATGAATATGATTTTTACAAAGTATATAAAATATGTCATGTAAGATGTCAATGGAAAATTATTATTTGCTGAATATGTTTACCCTATTTCTATGCATATATCATTTTTGTACTTAAAGTTCTGAAAGCATGGTAGGGCATGTGACCAGCTCCTGTGACACTGGACTCCATCTTGTGTCTGTACTTTTCCACTAACTGTGCTGGGGGCTTTTGCTTGGAAAAATGAAGCTCCCTGGGACTGAACTGGTGCTGTGGTCCCAGGCTGAAGGGATTTCTAGCCAGTGTATGAAAGATTGGTGGATTGCTGATTCAAAGTCTGCCTAGTGTATAGAAATTAAATTGTGATTTTGTTTATTTCTCATATTTCAACTTTGTTCTCAAGTATCATAGTCTCATGCGTCTGACGAAGTGGGTATTCACCCATGAAAGCTTATGCTCCAATATGTCTGTTACTCTATAAGGTGCCACAGGACTCTTTGTAACTTTGTTCTTTACACTATTTCTTATAATCACTTAAACAATCAATCTTTCTGTAATTAATAAATTTGTTTTCTATTTCTTTACTTAATACAGGATGCTGTTTGAAACATAAAAGTGAAATCTGCTCAGGCTGATGCATTGTCCTCTCCACATTGAGGGAGGGGTAGACTGGGAAATAAACTGATACTGGTCAGGCTTTTGGCCAGGGCAAGAGGGTACAGCTCTTGGGTCCTAGGCTGGGTAGTTGGGGGAAACTGGCTGGAGCCTCTCTATTGTTGTTTCATGGCTGGATAGTGAAAGCATTCACATAACTGCAGCTGGGTGTGTCCCTGTCTGTGTATAGCTGTGTAAGAGCAAGACCTGAGAGGATTGCCGCTTGTCACAGCCTCATAGTGTGAGAGGGCAACAGATTGGTATGCCAGATGGCTCGGCTGTCCCCAATTCCAGTTTGCACCCCAGGGAATTCCATCACCACCCTACCCACAGTGACCAGGCCCTGCAAGACCATGTTTCCATTTCCCTGTTGTCATGTGGTCACTTACTGACAGAGAGGCCGTGGTTATGGAAGGGAAGTCAGGACACTTGGCTTCTGTCAGTCAGTCTCTGTTTGACCTTGGACAATTCATGTCTCGCCGTGCCGCGGTTTACCGATCAGTGAAATGGGGATGGTTCATAGTGACTTTTCTTTGCTAGGTTTTTTGAATATTCATCAATGAAAGGTGCTATACAGTATAAAGATAGTTATTAATGAAAAGTACTCATCTCTGATCCCTTAGCAACAGTCCCATGTGTTTGCTCTAAGTGCTTGTGTATCCTCTTAGTCAACTTTCTGCAGATCTCTCTGTCTACTATCTACCCATTGTGACAAAGTTCCTCCTCTATCTTGGTGGGTCCTGCGCTTATTGGCGGATTTTCTTGCCTCAGAGATTCACCATGTGGGTTGGGGAACAGCCCAGAGACCTTCCCCTCTGAAAGAACCCACAGTCCAGGTCAATTGGGAGGTTTGGGGGGAACCCGGGCTCACCCTCTACTCCGGGTTCCAGTCCAGGGCCCTGTGGACTGCAGCTGTCTATAGTGCCTCCTGTAACAGCTGCATGACAGCTACAACTCCCTGGGCTACTTCCCCATGGCCTCCTCCAAACACCTTCCTTATTCTCACCACAGGACCTTCCTCCTTGTGTCTGATAATGCTTGTGCTCCTCAGTCCTCCAGCAGCACTCCCACTCCCACTCCCACTCCCTCTCCCTCTCCCTCTCCCTCTCCGCTCCTTGCGCCTCTTGCTCCCAGCTCCTCACACTCGCACCACAAACTGAAGTGAGCTCCTTTTAAAACCCAGGTGCCCTGATTAGCCTGCCTTAACTGATTCTAGCAGCTTCTTCTTAATTGGCTCCAGGTGTCCTAATTAGCCTGCCTGCCTTAACTGGTTCTAGCAGGTTCCTGATTACTCTAGTGCAGCCCCTGCTCTGGTCACTTAGGGAACAGAAAACTACTCATCCAGTGACCAGTATATTTGCCCTCTACCAGACTCCTGTACCCCACTGGTCTGGGTCTGTCACACCATCTATCCTGAGACTTTAGAATATATCAGATCCTCTGGAGAGTTAGGCATTATCCCTAGTTTCAACTATAATTTTTAAATATATACACACAAACATACAGAGCAGCCAATTCCTCTCTGACTCAGCACAGAGCCCACGAGTTCTCATCTCCCTTTGGGAAGGTTCCTTAATTACTGTTTACTCCTAAAGCTGGATAATTAGCACTAAAGCAGACAGTAGCTTGTCTACAGCCTGTTTTCATTCATATGCTCGCTTATCCTCTAGAGGCTGAGTGAACCCCACGGGGAATACACAGAGCTACATTATAAACTCTGCACACCGTGTGTCGGCTCTCGGTGTTGGATACTGCTGCAAATGCTGGGTTCAGAGAGGTGCGGGTCATGGATACTTGAGGGGGATTCCTAAGGAGGACACTTCCAACGCAGAATTCACAGGTACCCATCTCTTGCTGAGGAGCTCACCTGATCGACAAACCCTGTGCAATGTGGGTGTGGTGGGAGAGATAGTAAGTCTGTGGTCCTTTCCGCTCTGCACAACCATGAAACATCCCAGGCCCCTTGCCATAAGTGATGAGTTTGCTAAAGAATCACTGGCCAAAATGTCACTCTTTTCTGTGCACCCCTGGGCATCCCACCTGATGGACTCCAGCCCCAAGGTGGTGCATTTCAGTGGCACAGTGAATCCTTCAGGATGAAAGATGTTAGTAGATGTGCAAAACAAGGCCAAATTCTGAGACCACAGCCCATATTTGCTTAGGCCCCAGTGAGGCAAATCTCCCCTTGGAGCAAGAACTGAGTAGAGACATCAGGAGCCAGCTGTGTGTTAATGAACAGACACTGTCACACTCTCTTCTTGCATTTCAGGGCTCTGTCTATTAATGGGGCAGAGGGACAGGGGCTGTTATCTGACTTTTATCTGCTGGAAAGCTTGGAGGTGCTAGGGCTCCTCACTAGAACAATAATGAGAATTTTTCAGCATGGGTAACATATACTTTCTCCTAGCTTCATTCGAGAAGTCAGCTGAATTGTTATGGCTGAAACTTTCAAAACAACAATTCTGCTCGAAGCAGACACCCAGGATGGGAAACTTCAGTCCAAGCACCAAAAATTTGGCAAACTTATAAGCAACTGAAAATGAGGTCTTCTAAAGGAAGGTGTCAGACAGCCATAACTATAGGTGATGCCACCAGCACCACATACAATGGCCAATCCAGTTGTGAATCCCATTCTTTTATGCTATTCACTCCAATAATGTTGGTAGCAAGGAGTTCTACAGCCCAAATAAGAATTATGGTAGCAATTACCTTTTCTCAAAGTTATATGTTCAGACTTTCAATTTAACTAAATGTTCCCTCGCTCATGTTATGAGACAAATTAAATATAAATGCCTGATCTACTTTCTTTATCAATAGATCCATAGGGTTTAACGTTAGAAGGGACCATTAGATCATCCCGTCTGACCTCCTTTAAAACACAGGCCCATTAAATTTCACTCAGTTTCCTCAGCATTGAGCCGAAAGATTTGCTTGTGACTAAGGGCTGGTTTACACTAGGATTTTACATCATAGAGTGATAGAGCCATAGAGTTATAAGGGAACGCAAATCTGCCTTCTTGAAATCCATTGTCTTTATTTTGCAAAAGGAACAGGAGTACTTGTGGCACCTTAGAGACTAACAAATTTACTTGAGCATAAGCTTTTTTGGGCTACAGCCCACTTCATCGGATGCATGGAATGGAACATATAGTGAAGATATATATATACATACAGAGAACATGAAAAGGTGGGAGTTCCCCTACCAACATGGCAAAGGGGCACTGCTGGCACATGATGGCATATATCACATTGGTAGATGTGCAGGTGAATGAGCCCCTGATGGTGTGGCTGATGTGATTAGTTCCTATGATGGTGTCACTTGAATAGATATGTGGACAGAATTGGCATCTGGCTTTGTTGCAAGGATAGGTTCCTGGGTTAGTGTGTTTGTTCTGTGGTGTGTGGTTGCTGGTGAGTATTTGCTTCACGTTGGCAGGCTGTCTGTAAGCGAGGACAGGTCTGTCTCCCAAGATCTGTCAGAGTGAGGGAACATCTTTCAGGATAGGTTGTAGATCTTTGATGATGTGCTGGAGAGGTTTTAGTTGGGAGCTGAAGGTGACAGCTAGTGATGTTCTGTTATTTTCTTTGTTGGGCCTGTCTTGTAGTAGGTGACTTCTGGGTACTCTTCAGGCTCTGTCAATCTGTTTTTTCACTGAAGCAGGTGGGTATTGTAGTTTTAAGAATGCTTGATAGAGATCTTGTAGGTGTTTGTCTCTGTCTGAGGGATTGGAGCTAATGCGGTTGTATTTTATAGCTTCGCTGTAGACAATGGATCATGTGGTGTGTCCTGGATGGAAGCTGGAGGCATGTAGGTAAGTATAAAAGTCAGTAGGTTTCCGGTATAGGGTGGTGTTTATGTGACCATCGCTTATTAGGGGCTCGTTCACCTGCACATCTACCAATGTGATATATGCCATCATGTGCCAGCAATGCCCCTCTGCCATGTACATTGGCCAAACCTGACAGTCTCTATGCAAAAGAATAAATGGACACAAATCTGACATCAGGAATCATAACATTCAAAAACCAGTAGGAGAACACTTCAACCTGTCTGGCCACTCAGTAACAAATTTAAAGGTGGCAATTTTGCAAGAGAAAAGCTTCAAAAAACAGACTCCAACGAGAAACTGCTGAACTTGAATTAATATGCAAACTAGATGCCCAATCCCATCCTGGCGAGGTGGCGGCCATATTGTTGAACCAACATCATCCCCCACTCATACTGCGAGCACATGGCCGTGCTGAAACTGGCCTGCACAGACATCCGTGTCAGTAGTTACTACAACCTCTCTGTGACATTCTTGGTGACCGCTCTGGATGTGTTTTTTATCACCGTGTCCTATATCCAGATCCTAAGGGCCATCTTCAGCCTCCCCACAAAGGAAGCCCGGCTCAAAACTTTTGGGACCTGCAGCTCCCACCTCTGTACCATCATAGCCTTTTACATCCCAGCTCTTTTCTCCTCCCTCACACACCGGTTTGGCCACAATGTGCCCCTGCATTTCCACGTTCTCATGGCCAACGTGTACCTCCTGGTGCCCCCCATGCTAAATCCCATCATCTACGGAGTGAGGACCAAACAGATCTGGGACAGGCTGCTCCGGCTCTTTACTTATATGGGAACTAAAGTTTTTTCCTGGTTCTTTGGCTCTCAGACCGAGCTCTGTGCAGAACTGACTGGTGACATAGTGCTGGGCCCTCTATGCTGAATCACTGACTGGACAATCAGAGAGACATTAGACCATTTCCTGGCCTTACTGTGCTGTGTAAGCCTGATAAATTGGGGAATCGGTCTGTGTACAACTCATTCACATATAGAGTTGCCACCTTTCCAATTCCTGATAATTGGACACCAGACCCACCACCCTTGCCCAGCCTCTTCCCTCAAGGCCTCCAGCATATGACCAGCCCTGTTCTTGGCCCACCATTTAGTGGCCATGATGGCCTTTTTCATCTCAGGTCTCACCTTGGGCTGTTCACCCTTCAGACCCCCCTGCGCATACTCCAGGAGTTGGGGCCACCTTATTGTCTAATGCTTGGGTTTTCCTTGAATGGGTCCTAAAAGAGGGTGCTCCGCACCCACCCCTCATCCCAGTGCCTCTGGAACTCTTGATTGGGCTCCTGTCCCATGAGTCACCCTGGCCCCCTCCCTTTTTTCATAGATTCTAGGACTGGAAGGGACCTCGAGAGGTCATCGAGTCCAGTCCCCTGCCCGCATGGCAGGACCAAATACTGTCTAGACCATCCTTGATAGACATTTATCTAACCTACTCTTAAATATCTCCAGAGATGGAGATTCCACAACCTCCCTAGGCAATTTATTCCAGTGTTTAACCACCCTGACAGTTAGGAACTTTTTCCTAATGTCCAACCTAGACCTCCCTTGCTCCAGTTTAAGCCCATTGCTTCTTGTTCTATCCTTAGAGGCTAGGGTGAACAAGTTTTCTCCCTCCTCCTTATGACACCCTTTTAGATACCTGAAAACTGCTATCATGTCCCCTCTCAGTCTTCTCTTTTCCAAACTAAACAAACCCAATGCTTTCAGCCTTCCTTCATAGGTCATGTTCTCAAGACCTTTAATCATTCTTGTTGCTCTTCTCTGGACCCTTTCCAATTTCTCCACATCTTTCTTGAAATGCGGTGCCCAGAACTGGACACAATACTCCAGCTGAGGCCTAACCAGAGCAGAGTAGAGCGGAAGGATGACTTCTCGTGTCTTGCTCACAACACACCTGTTAATACATCCCAGAATCATGTTTGCTTTTTTTTCAACAGCATCACACTGTTGACTCATATTTAGCTTGTGGTCCACTATAACCCCCAGATCCCTTTCTGCCGTACTCCTTCCTAGACAGTCTCTTCCCATTCTGTATGTGTGAAACTGATTATTTCTTCCTAAGTGGAGCACTTTGCATTTGTCTTTGTTAAACTTCATCCTGTTTACCTCAGACCATTTCTCCAATTTGTCCAGATCATTTTGAATTATGACCCTGTCCTCCAAAGCAGTTGCAATCCCTCCCAGTTTGGTATCATCCACAAACTTAATAAGCGTACTTTCTATGCCAATATCTAAGTCGTTAATGAAGATATTGAACAGAGCCAGTCCCAAAACAGACCCCTGCGGAACCCCACTCGTTATGCCTTTCCAGCAGGATTGGGAACCATTAATAACAACTCTCTTTCATAACCTTAGCTGGCTTCACGCCCTGCAGCCGGTTCATTTCTGATTCCACCAAGGGAACAACTTTACATGCTCATGCTCCATGCGCTTCACTTCTTCAGATACCCTGATACCAAGTGGAGGGACATAGTACCACCTTCGGAAGGTGAGGAATCCAAGTCCCCCAGAAAGTACTCCACCCTGGTCCAACAGCCCAGCGGGGATATCGGTTGATGGCTCCTTCATGAAGCCATGACCACAGGCATGTACGTGTCACAGTTCACCCCCATTCCAGATGCCTGCGCATTTTGTGGCATGAGGCAGATCCTGGTGCACGCTTATCTAGAATGTGCAAGGTTGCAGCCCCTATTCCAACTCCTCCACAACTTTAACAGGAGGTTCTGCCTGCACTTTTCCCCACAACTTTTCTTACCTGCTAACTGCTTTAGCTGAACATACAGGATGTGGCCTACAGGTCCCTTGTGTTACAGGTGAAATATACTCTAATAAATATCTGTAAACTTATTAATAAAACAAATAATCGAACCCATAAGAAAATAAGAAACTTATTAGAAAAGATATATGGGCAAGCAAGTAGGCTAGACCTTAGGCTACCACAGCTGCAGGTTGCTAGTTGGTAATGGCCAGGGACTTAGAAGTGACAAAGAGAGGGAGGCACTTGTGGGTGTGCAGGTGAGTTACAAACGAAAGAGAGAGCTGGACCTAAATAGTCCAGGAGAAATAGAGAAAGAGAGAGAGAGAGAGAGAGAGAGAGAACAGGGACTCCCTGTCTCTGCCGTTCTGGGGAGCACTTTCCAAGAAAGACACAAACTCTCTCCCTGACCCCAAACAGGCACTGTGTGTTCCACAAACATTTCCTTCAGGGAAGTCTGGCTGCCGGCTGGATCAGTTGTGGAACGAGAGCCCTTGGGGAAACACAGATGGCAGAGGAGCCACATATAGATGAAGGAAATATCTTGTGGCACTTTCCTGGCTAGGCCCACTCCCCTTCCATATCTGTGTAGCAGCTCCAGGTTTGCTGTCACCGCCCTGCTCAAGCTCCTGCAGCTGGACAATCATCAGCCAAGAGTGTTTGGGGCTCACAAACAAGACCCATGTGCTTTTGAGTCACAGCACTGATCAGGCCCTGCCTCTAGCTCTGGGTTTCTAGGCAAAATCTCTCAGTGCAGCTTCCATTCTATCGCCTCTCTCTGGGAGCAGAAACCTGCAGGCCAAGCACCAAGGCCCGAGGCTAGCTTTCACTCGGCTCCCCGACTCTCCAATTGCTTCAGCCCACCCTTCCCAGAGCTCCCCCTTGGGCACACTCTGTTTCCAGTTTCTCCTTTTTGGGTCACATGATTGCTAAACCAAACAGCCCCAAGCTATGCAAAAGGGGTTGTGTGACACATGGCTAGAAAGAGTTAAGCAACTTGCAGGCTATTGACACAGATTCACCCTTTAGAGACAGGTTTGAAAAGTATGTAAATAGTAATTAGGACCATTCCATCTTTAATAGGCTAGAGCTTTGAAATGTAGACTTGTATTTTTAAAGAACTGGAAGAAGTTAGTGACTCTACTAGTCTCTGTTTACCGACAGCTTGTTAGAGGTTATCAGTGTAACCAAATGATTCCTGTCTAGAGCTGTATTCGGTTAATTCAGAGATGAAAAGGAAATATTATTTGATGGAACTTGGGTGCAATAATCTCATTTACATTATGTCTCTTCAATCCACGTAGTTAATTACCAGTGATGTTTAGGAAATAGGAGGTTACTTCAAAAGCCTATTGTTCACTCAAGTACTGCTTTGCTGCCCACAAACTGTATAAAGGGCTCTTGGAACCTGATCCTTTTTATCTCAGATCTGCTTAAGTATCATCAGGGGAAGCTTGAGTCACGAGACTCTGGTCTCCAGTTATACCCTGGATCGCCCTGATAATGAATATTTTAACATTGGACTATGATCTCTTGACTAATTCTAAAAGAACTCTGTGGAACTCTGAATCCAGCCATCTCCACTATGAAATTGACTTAAAAACTCTAATCATGTCTCTATGTATAATTATCTTTTAAACAATATTCTCTCTGTTTTAATAAATCTTAGTTTAGTTAATAAGAATTGGCTCTAAGTGATTATTTGAGTGATATCTGAAAACAATTCCTCTACTTTAGACAGCAGAAGAGATACCCAGATACAGGGAAACACAACATAACACAACATCTTCACACCATTTCCTTCTTCAGTGAACTTAAGAATGGTTGTGTTGTGTTAGACCAAAGGTCCATCTAGCCCATTATCCTGTCTTCCAACAGTGGCCAATGTCAGATGCTCCAGAGGGAATGAACAGAACAGATAATTCTCAAATGATCCATTCCCCATTAACCTTCCCCACCTTCCAGCAAACAGAGGCTATTGACATCATCCCTGTCCATCCTGGCTAATAGTCATTGATGGACCTATCCTCCATGAATTCATCTAGTTCTTTTTGAAAGCTGTTATAGTCTTGGCCTTCACACGATCCTCTGTCAAAGAGCTTCACAGGTTGACTGTGTGTTGTGTGAAGAACTATATATATATATATATATATATATATATATATATAACATAATTATAATGTGTTTTATGCTACATATGCCATGTAACATATCTCTGTAAAGGTCATGATCTGCTGAATCTAGTAATCCTATTTGTATGCATGTGTCATTTTTGTATTCAAGGTTATGAATATTGGCTGCATACTTGTTTGATTCTAAGTAGGCTGTATTGAAGCAGTTGGTCAGCTTCCTGAGAAAAGACTATTATCAGTAAGTGCCCCATCAAGAAACACTTAAGCCAACAATGAACTTGGAGACACCAATCCACATCGGGGCTTTCCCAGGAATATGGCTTGGCTGGTAAGGAACTCAGTCATGCATGGACATGTGACTGGCCCAGGTGACTCCAAAACTCCATTTTGTAGCTGGACTTTGCTTAGGAGAGAGGAGGGGATCTACACCCACAAGAGAAAGTCTATTTAAGCCCATGGGAGACCGCACCATTTTGTCTTCAGCTGGCTAAAGAGAGAGCTTCTCCACCCCCAAAGATACCTGAAAGAAACTGGAACAAAGTACAGTGACTGCAAGGGGTGGGAGTGATTGCTGGACCCAGGCTAAAAGGAGATAAGTCTGTAAAAGGAAGCATTCTGGAACTGGTGAGGAATTTATCTCTATTCAGTTGGATTAGACATAGACTGGCGTGTTTTATTGTATTTTACTTGGTAATTCACTTTGTTCTGTCTGTCACTACTTGAAACCACTTAAATCCTACTGTCTGTATTTAATAAAATCACTTTTTACTTATTAATTAGCCCAGAGTATGTATTAATACCTGGGGGGGAGAGGGGCAAACAGGTGTGCATATCTCTCTATTAGTGTTATAGAGGGAGAACAATTTATGAGTTTACTCTGTATAAGCTTTATACAGGGTAAAACAGATTTATTTGGGTTTAGACCCCATTGGGAGTTGCGAATCCGAGTGTTAAAGACAGGAACACTTCTGTAAGCTGCTTCCAGTTAAGTCTGCAGCTTTGGGGCAAGTAATTCAGACCCTGGGTCTGTGTTGGAGCAGACGGGCATGTCTGGCTCAGCAAGACAGGGCGCTGGGTTCCCGAGCTGGCAGGGAAAGCAGGAGCAGAAGTAGTCTTGGGACATCAGGTGGCAGCTCCCAAGGGGGGTTCTGTGATCCAACCCATCACACACTCCTGCAGTAAACTAAGGGGAGAGGTGTGACATTCTGTGCCCCAAAGCAACACCCTGGCACACCATATTTACCTTGGTGATATGATTATGCTGTGACACTGGTCTCCATCTTGCTGCTGTTCCTTTCCAGTAACTGTGCTGGGGGCTTTTGCTTGGAAAAATGAAGCTCCCTCTACATGGCAGAAGCTATAAAATGTGGAAGCAACATCATCACTTGGCCTCACTCCCCCACAACTCAACACCAAAGACGTTAGAGACTGGGACTGAACTGAGGCTGTGGTCCCAGGCTGAAGGGGTTTCTAGCATGTGTGTGGAAGATTGGTGGATTGTTTGAACCATCAGGGTGAGACACTGTTTCATTCAAAGTCAGTCTAGTATATAGCACTTAGATTGTGATTTTGTTAATTTCTCAGATTTCAACTTTGTTCTTTACACTATTACATATAATCTCTTAAACAATCGATCTTCCTCTAATTAATAAATCTGTTTTATATTGTTTTCCTTAATACAGGATGTTGTTTGAAACTTAAAAGTGAAATCTGCTCAGGCTGATGTATTGTCCTCTCCACATTGAGGAGGGCCAGACTGGGAAATAAACGTATACTGGTCATGCTTTTGGCCAGGGTAAGACGGTACAGCTCTTGGGTTATAGGCTGGGGAACTAGGGGGAACTGGCTGGAGCCTCTCTATTGTTGTTTCATGGATGGCTTGTGAAATCATTCATGTAACTGCAGTTGGATGTGTCCCTCTCTGTGTATAGCTGTGTAAGTGCAGGACCTGAGAGGATTGCAGCTTGTCACAGCCTCACAGTGTGAGAGGGGGTCAGATTGGTATGCCAGAGGAATCAGCGATCCCCAGTTCCAGGTTGCACTCCACGGAATTCCTTCCCCCCCACCCCGCCGCCCTAGTGAACAGGCCCTGCAAGACCGTAAGTCCATTTCCCTGTTGTCATGTCGTCACTTACTGACAGAGAGAACGTGGTTATGGAAGGGAAGTCAGGACACTTGGCTTCTGTCAGTCAGTCTCTGTTTGACCTTGGGGAAGTCATGTTGCCCCGTGCTTCAGTTTACTGATCAGTGAAATGGGGATGGTTCATAGTGACATTCCTTTGTTAGCTTTGAAGATCCATCAATGAAAGGTGCTACAGAGTATAATGATCTCTGATCCCTTAGTGAAAGCCCCACGTATTTGCTGTAAGTGCTTGTGTATCCTCTTAGTCAAGTTTCTGCAGATCTCTCTGTCTACTATCTACCCATCTATCCTGAGAATTTACAGGATATCAGATCCTCAGGAGAGTTAGGCATTATCCCTAGTTTTCTTACTCATTAACTATAATTTTTAAATACATACACAGAAACATACAGAGCAGCCAATTCCTCTCTGACTCAGCACAGAGTCCAAGAGTTCTCATCTCCCTTTGGAAAGGTTCCTTAATTACTGTTTACTTCTTAAGCTGGATAATTAGCACCGAAGTGGAGACATGCTTGTCTCCAGTCTGTTTACATTCAGATTCTCCCGTGTCCTCTAGAGGCTGAGCGAACCCCACTGGGAATACACAGAGCTATATTATAAACTGTGCCCACAGTGTGTCAGCTCTCAGTGTCGGATGATGATGCAGATGCTGGATTCAGAGAGGTATAGGTCACAAATACCTGAGGGGGATTCCTAGGGAGGACACTTCCATCTCATAATTCACAGGTACCCATCTCTTGATGAGGAGCTCACCCGATCGACAATCCTTCTGCAACGTGGGTGTGGTGGGATAGAGAGTAAGTCTTTGATCCTTTCTGCTCCGAACAACCATGAAACATCCCAGGGCCCTTGACATAAGTGATGAGTTTGCTAACGAATCACTGGCCAAAATGTCACTCTTTTCTGTGCACCCCTGTGCATTCTGCCTGATGGCCTCCAGCCCCAAGGTTACCCTTGTTACCCTGTCAAAGAAAGCTATGAGGTTGGTTTGACATGTTTTGTTCTTGAGAAATCCATGCTGACTATCACTTATTACTTCATTATCTTCTAGACGTTTGTAAATTGATTTCTTAATAAATTGCTACATTATCTTACCTGGTACAGAAGTTAAGCTGACTGGTCGATAATTGCCTGGGTTTCTCTTATTTCCCTTTTTATAGATAGGCACTATGTGTGCTCTTTTCCAGTCTTCCGGAATCTCCCTGTCTCCCATGACTTTTCAAAGATAATAGCTAATGGCTTAGATATTTCCTCAGTTAGTTCCCTCAGAGTATTCTAGGATACATTTCTTCAGGCCTGGTGACTTCAAGACATCTAACTTGTCCAAGTAACTTTTAACTTGTTCGTTCCCTATTTTAGCATCTGAACCTACCCCATTTTCACTGGCATTCTCTATGCTAGGTGTCCAAACACCACTAACTGTCTTGGTGAAAACCGAAACAAATAAGTCATTGAACAACTCTGCCATTTCCACATTTCTTCTTATTGTTTAGTAACGGACCTACCCTGTCCTTGGTCTTCCGCTTGCTTCTAAGGTATTTGTAGAATATTTTCTTGTTACCCTTTTGTCTCTAGTTATTTTGATCTTTTGTGCTTTGGCCTTTCTAATTTCCCCCTATATACATGTATTATTTGCTTATATTTCTCCTTTGTAATGTGACCTTGTTTCCACTTTTTGTAGGATCCTTTTTTGATTTTTAGATCATTCAAGATCTCCTGGTTAAGTCATTGCGGTCTCTTGCCATACTTCCTATCATTCCTACGCAGGGAGATTGTTTGCTATTGTGCCCTTAATGATGTCTCTCTGAAAAAATACCTGTCTTCTATTCTTTTTCCACTTAGACTTGCTTCCCATGAGATCTTGCCTACCTAGTCCCTGACTTTGCTCAAGTCTGGCTTCTTGAAATCCATTGTCTTTATTTTGCTGTTCTCCCTCCTACCATTCCTTAGAATCATAAACTCTATCATTTCATGTATCAGATGGGTAGCCGTGTTAGTCTGAATCTGTAAAAAGCAACAGAGGGTCCTGTGGCACCTTTAAGACTAACACAAGTATTGGAGCATAAGCTTTCGTGGGTGAATGCCCACTTGCGTCTGATGAAGTGGGCATTCACCCACGAAAGGTTATGCTCCAATCCTTCTGTTTGTCTTAAAGGTGCCACAGGACCCTCTGTTGCTTTATCATTTCATGATCAATTTTCCCCAAGTTGCCTTCCGTTTTCAAATTCTCAACCTGTTCCTCCTTACATGTCAAAATCAAGTCTAGAACAACCTCTCTCCAAGTAGGTTTCTCCAGCTTCTGGAAAAAAAATTGTCTCCAATACATTCCAAGAACTTATTGGATAATCTATGCCCTGGTGTAGACAGCATGAGATGAATTCTTCCATTGACCAAGCTACCCTTCCATCCGTGTAAGTAGTGTCTATATTGAAGCACTATGGCAGCACTGCTATAGCATTTTAAACAACCCTTCAAGCAGATCTTCCAGAAAAAAACATCCAGTCTGGATGTGCCAACATGGGGAATTGGAGAATCCAACACTTTCCTTTTCAGTGTGTCCCAATGGTTAATCATCATCAGTGCTAAATATTTGCCCTTAATTTCAAGCTGGAATTTACCTGGCTTCAGCTTCCAGCCCTTCAGTCTCCCTCAGCCTTTGTCTGGTAGATTTAAGAGCTCATTATTATACATGATTTTCTGCACATGAAAGTCTCCACTCAATAATCTTTTTGATAAATTAAGAGCTCTATACCTTCAAGTTTAACGATCTGTCTTTTTCTCTATCCTCCAATATTTTTTGTGGCTCTTTCCTGCACCCTCTCCAAGTTTTCAACATCTTTTTTCAAATGTGGACCCCAGAACTGGATGCAGTTTATTTCACCAATGCCATGTGAAGAGGTAAAATCCTTCCCCTGCTCCAACTCACCAACTCAGTATTTTCCACTACTAAATCAAATGCCTCTGAGAAATTAAGGTTCGTTGCATCAGCGTTGTTCGCTTGATCCACCAAATGTGTACCCTTGCTCAACCAATGTGTACTCTCATAAAAGGATGAAATCAGGTTTATTTGACAAGATCTCTTTTGCATAAACCCTGTTGGTGATTGGCGTTACTTATATATCAAGACTTTTTTTAACTAATCCCATACCCACTTTTCCATTGTTTCTTAACCTTGTCAATTCTTTTATAAAAAAAAACCTTTCCTTTTATATTTCAGTATTTTACATTTAACACAGGAATTGACATAAATATTTTCGAGGATTTATCTTGTTCTTAATATATTTAATAAACTCCTTTTTGTGATCCATAGCCCTGCAATACATGGCGTTTTCCCTGATGTCTTAATGTTTCTTATCAATTTTCTTAACTTCTGATTTCTATTGTTGGCTAGTTATTTTCCCTTTTTCCTCTTTGTTACATATTGCTTCCTTCCCTCTAATTGTTGCCTTCACTTTAGCACTAAACTGAGTTTTTACCCAAAGTTGTTCACTTTGTTGACTCTGGAATCGTGAGTTTTCTGATATCTAATAAAATGTTATCAAAGAATTACCAATATTCATTCATATTTTTCTGTCTAGATTTTTCCTTCCAATCAGTTTTGCTGACAATTTTCTTCAGGTTTAGGGAATTAGTCCTCTTGGAGCACTAAGTGTCTATCAATAGTATTGGTTAGGAACTGTCCATTTGAATGTAAATCAGTTTCATTTTTTATTTTCCTCTCCTATATCATATGCTCTCATCTTTGTCTCTTGTATAAACTAAAGACTCCCAGACTTTTAGCTCCTCAATAGAGACTGGGTGACCAAAATGAACACATTCCCGAACATGTTATGCTCCATCCCATATCTTAGGGATCTGAACATTCTTTTGTTTTGTCCACTGCTGCGAATGAGCAGGGGTTTCTATTGAGCTGCTATTAATGGTGCTCATGTCTTTCCCCTGAGGTATGTTCTAGATGGGATATTTCTCTCAGCACATGTCTTCGCAAAAGTTTGGTTTTTTCCCCTCTCTGAGTTTGAGAACTGGATGAATGGGGAATTCCCTTCAGTATGGATTCCTTATCCTGGCTCTCATTGCATTAAGGAACAATGATGGATAACCAGTATCCACACTTGTGTTTCCTGCTGATGCCTCTTAAGGTTCCCCCACCACAAAGTGTAGGAATTATTAATGCAGGGAGCACAATACAAATATGGAATTGTATTTAGTAGGGTCATTGTTCACAGTTATTCTCTCTGAATAGTGAAAATGTAATGTTTCAGTGTGTGAAGAGCGTTCAACCTGCTTCTCCCATGAAAACAGCCTCCACTACTGAATGCAGTGTCTTATATTAACGTTGTCTCTCCATGCAGGCATTTCAACTGCGACCATCATCCAAGATCCTGGGAACACACAGAAAGTCAGGGGAGCATACAGTAAATGCAGAAGACACCCTTATGCCTCAGAGTTGGGCACTTTCTCCCCTATGCCATGTCAGATTCTAACACAACCGACTTCACCAACCCCTCCACCTTCATCATACTTGGTATTCCTGATCTAGAGGAAGCCCATATCTGGATCTCCATTCCCTTCTGTGCTATGTACGGCATAGCTGTGTTGGGGAACTTCACCATCCTGTTCATCGTGAAGAGGGAGTCAAGCCTCCACGGGCCCATGTTCTATTTCCTCTGCATGCTGGCCATCAGCGACCTGGTCATGTCCACATCCATCGTACCCAAAATGCTGAGCATCTTCTGGTTCAATTCCAGGGAGATCAGTTTCAGTGCCTGCCTCACTCAGATGTATTTTGTTCACTCCTTCTCAGGGATGGAGTCTGGAATCCTCGTGGCCATGGCTTTTGATCGCTATGTGGCCATCTGCAATCCTCTGAGACATTCCAGCATCCTGACAAACTCTGTGGTGGCCAAGATCGGTTTGGCTGTAGTGCTGCGCAGTGGCATACTCGCATTGCCCTATCCCTTCCTGGCGAGGCAGTGGCCATATTGCAGAACCAACATCATCCCCCATTACTATTGTGGACATATAGCTGTGGTAAAGCTGGCCTGCGCTGACATCCGCATCAGTAGTTACTATGGCCTGTTTGATCTTCTCTCTGTGATCGGAATGGATGGGTTTTTTATCGCCATGTCCTATACTCAGATCCTCAGGGCTATCTTCCGCCTCCCCACAAAGGATGCCCGGCTCAAAACTTTTGGGACCTGCATCTCTCATGTTTGTGCCATCTCAGCTTTATACATCCCAGATTTATTCTCCTCCCTCATTCAGCGGTTTGACCACAATATGCCACTGCATTTACGCATTCTCCTTACCAGTGTGTACCAAATGGTGCCCCCCGTGCTACACCCCGTCATTTACGGGGTGAGGACCAAACAGATCCGGGGCAGGCTGCTCCAGCTCATTACTCATAAAAAGACCTAAATGTTTTCTCCTTGTGCTCTGGATCTCACATTGAGCTCTGTGCAGAGCTGGCTGGTGCATGGTGCTGGAGCCTCTTCCCTGAATCACTTCCTGGACAGTCAAAGTGAGATTAAACCCTTTCCTGTCCTTACTGTGCTGTGTCAATGTGATGAACTGGGGAAATAGTCTATGTACACTACTCTGGTTGTGACCTTTCTAATTGCTCTTACCTGGATGCCTGAAATTGGAATCTTGTCCATCTCCTCTGTGAAGCCTCGACCCTGCTGTGTGTCTTCTCCCCAAGGCACTGCCCCATCACTTTCTCCTGTCTTCCCCTCCCCTTGTCAGCTGCAACCCAGTCATCTCTAAAACCAATATGTTCTCACATCTGGCAAGCCACTTAAGGGTTAAATTTTTAATGTTTATTCTTACTTTGTTACTACCTCTGTGGAGAGAGAGTTCCCATCAGGACTCCTGGCTGACAAAGCCCTGGCTGGGATGATTTAGTTGGGGAATGGTCCTGCTTTGAGCAGGGGGTTGGACTAGATGACCTCCTGGGTTCCTTTCCAACCCTGATATTCTATGGTTCTATGATTCCTGGGATCTATCTCAGCTCTGGGAGGGGAGTGGAGTATAGTGTGTTACAGCAGGAGGCAGATACATCTGCGGTCTAACTAAGCAGGTCAGAATGGCCATTCCGGGTAAAACCAATGGTTTATGTAGCCCAGTAGCCTGTCTTCTGCCAGTGCCCAGTGCCAGGTGCTTCAGAGGGATTGAACAGAACATGGCAATCACCATGGGATTCCTGTGGAACAGGTCAGCAGAAGGGGGCAGAAGACCTGAGTCTGGGCATTCTCAGATTCAGCTGGCAGGAGTTCAAGCCTCCTGCACCAGTAGGAGCAGCTGGAGGAGGGGAAGAGCCCAGGCTGCCCCGGATGGAGTGGCAGAAGAATCTGTCAGTTACGGCTGCCCCGAGCCCTAGCTGCAGCCACAGAGCGGAGGCGGGGGGAGAGAAGCCCTACTCATTTCTGTCCCCTCTACCTTCCATACTGCTGCCAACCAGGGGTTGTCTCATTTCCCCGGTCCTTAGATGAACCTCAGGGGGTAGTCTTTATGTCTCCCCTCCCGGACCCTTTAGGAGCTGCTCACTTCCCTCCTCTCCCTTACCCTTTCTGGAGATATAGGCAGGTTCACGGCACCACTGGTATTGTTGCCGCACTGGTGGTCTGCTCCCTCTATGCTCATTTCCGTGGGCTACAGGATCATAACAGGGGCCCCACCAGAGGATCATCATGGGTCCACAACATCGTCCCACACTGTTCTGAGGGATGAGCTTCACCATTTTCTGGTGGACACCTGCGATTTCAAGGGTAAGGTGAAGCTCCCTCTCGAGTGTTGGGGAGACTTCCATCTCCTCTTCTGGGCCACAAGGGCTGTTTTGGAGGAGTGGAGGGGAATGGTGTAGACGATGGTGTAGAGAGGAGGGGTTTAGATTTATTAGGAACTGGGGAAACTTTTGGGATGGGGGAGCCTCTACAGGAATGATGGGCTCCACCTAAACCAAAGTGGATCCAGATTACTGGCACTTAACATTAAAAAGCTTGCAGAGCAGTTTTTAACCTAAAAGATGGGGGAAAGCCGACTGCTGCAGCGGAGCACGTGGATATGACAGAGACTTCTCTTAGAGGAGAGTCTATTGATAGAGATTCTCTAGGTTCTAGTCAGGAGGAGAGGATGGAAGAGGATAAACTATGGGCCAGATCAGAAGAGAAACATTCACATAAAAAGAATCTGACATATCCGAAAAGGGCAGACAAATAAACACTGACAAGTTTTTCAAGTGCTTGTACACAAATGCTAGAAGTCTAAATAATAAGATGGGTGAACTAGAGTGCCTCGTGTTAAAGGATATAATAGGCATCACAGAAACCTGGTGGAGTGGGGACAATCAATGGGACACAATCATTCCGGGGTACAAAATATATCGGATGTACAGAACAGGTCTTGCGGGGGGTGGCACTATATGTGAAAGAAAATGAGGAATCAAATGAAGTAAAAATCTTAAATGAATCCATATGTTCCATAGAATCTCCATGGATAGTAATTTCATGCTCTAATAAGAATATAGCAGTAGGGATCTATTTTCAACCACCTGACCAGGACAGTGATAGTGATGATGAAATGCTAAGGGAGATTAGAGAGGCTATCAAAATTAAGAACTCAATAATAGTGGGGGATTTCAATTATCCGCATATTGAGTGGGTACATGTCACCTCAGGATGAAATTCAGAGACAAAATTTCTGGATACTTTAAATGACTGCTTCTTGGAGCAGCTGGTACAGGAACCCACAAGGGGAGAGGCAACTGTAGATTTAGTCCTGAGTGGAGCGCAGGATCTGGTCCCAGAGGTAACTGTAACAGGACTGCTTGGAAAAACATAATAATGGGAGTTGCTGAGGTCATGCCAGGTCACCAGCTGCACCTCCAGGCCAGTGTGGAGGGGATGACATTGAATCTGTTCAATGTCTAACCCCTGAATGCAGACCCGGAGTGGGTGTGTTTCTATCAACATGTGTCTGCCTTCCTCGGCACTTTGGATCCACACGAGTGCTGGGCCTTGGTGGGGATTTGAATATCATCTTTGAGGACCAGAATTACACAGGGATTGAGAGCAGCCAGGCTGCTGCAGGCATCCTCAGAGAGATCATCAATCATCACTCCCTGGTGGATGACTTGCATGACCAACACCCGGATGAGAATTCCATCTTTACCAATGTCCAGATGGAGGTCGATCGGTTGCACCACTCCTGGTTGGACGGCATGTATGTACTTTGTTTCCATCTTGCCCAGGCCCACTCCTCCAGCATTTGACTGGCCCAGTTCTCACCCACCATTTAGTGGCCACGATGGCCTCTCTCATCTCGGAGCTCATCTGGGGCTGTTCACCCTTCAGACACCCCTGCACATACTCCAAGAGGTGGGGCCACCTTATTGCCTACTGCTCGGGTTTTCCTTGAACGAGTCCTACAAGAGGGTGCTCCCCACCCACCCCTCACCCCAATGCCTCTGGAATTCTTGATTGGGCTTCAGCCCATGAGTCCCCCCGCTTCCCTCCCTTTCATAACCCGAGCCAGCTGAACATCCTGCAGCTGGTTCACTTCTGAATTCCACCAAGGGAAAAACTTTACATGCTCATGCTCCAAACACTTCACTTCCTCAGATGCCCTGATACTAAGGGGCAGGACCTAGTATCATCTTCAGATGGTGATGAACCCTGGTGGGCCACAAAGTACTTCACCCTGGTCCCACTGCCCACTGGGGATATCAGTTGGTGGCTCCATCATGGAGCCATGAGCACAGGCATGTATGTGGCACAGTTCACCCGCATTACTGATGCCTGCCCATTTTGTGGCATGAGCAGACCCTGGCACATGCCTATCTAGAATGCATAAGGTTGCAGCCCCTATTCCAACTCCTCCACAACTTCAACGGGAGGTTCTGACTACACTTTTCCCCACACCTTTTCATATATGCTACCTGCTTTAGCTCAACATACAGTATGTGGCCTGCAGGTCCCTTGTCTTACAGGTGAAATATACTCTAATATAAATCTGTAAACTTATTAATAAAACAAATAATCAAACCCTAAGAAAATGAGAATCTTATAAGAAAATATATATAGGCACCAGGTAGGCTAGACTGTAGGTTACCATAGCTGCAGGCTGCTAGTTGATAATGGCCAGGGACTTAGTATTGACAGAGAGAGGGAAGCACATGTGTGTGGGGGTGACTTACAAAGGAAAGAGAGAGCTGGACCTAAATGCACCAGGAAAGAGAGAGAGAGAGAGAGAGAGAGAGAGAGAGAGAGAGATGGGACAAAACCCACTAGAACAGGGACTCCCTGTCTTTCCAAGAGAGCACTTTCCAAGGGAGACACAAACTCTCTTCCTGACCCCAAACAGGCACTGTGTGTGCCAGAAACATTTCCTTCATGGAAGCCTGGCTGGATCAGTTCTGGAACGAGAGCACTTGGGGAAACACAGATAGCAGAGGAGCCACATTTGGGTGAAGAAAATAACTTGTGGCACTTTCCTGGCGTGGCCCACTCCCTTTCCACATCGGTGTAGCAACTTGAGGTTTGTTGTCACAGCCCTCCTGAAGCTCGTACACCTGGACACTCACCAGTTAAGTGTGTTTGGGGCCCACAAACAAGACCCATGTGATTTTGAGTCAGCACTATTCAGGCCCTGCCCCTGGCTCTGGGTTTCTAGGACCACTCTCGCAGTGCAGCTTCCGTTCTAGTGCCTCCATCTGGGAGCAGAAACCTGCACACCAAGCACTAAGGCCCTGAGGCTAGCTTTGGCTCAGCTCCCCCAGACTCTTCAATTGCTTCAGCCCACTGTTCCCAGAGCTTCCCCTTGGGCGCACACTGTTTCCAGTTTCTCCTTTTTGAGTCTCATGATCGCAAAAGGAAACAGCCCCAGGCCCTGAAAAAGGGGTTGTGTGACATATGGCCAGAAAGAGTTAAGCAACTTGCAGGCTATTGACCCAGATTGACCCTTTAGAGACAGGTTAGAAAAGTATGTAAATGGTAATTAGGACCATTCCACCTTTAATAGGCTAGAGCTTTGAAATATAGACTTGTATTATTAAAGAACTGGAAGAAGTTAGTGACTCTAGTAGTCTCTGTTTACTGACAGCTTGTTAGAATTTAGCAGTGTAACCAAATGATTCCTATCTAGAGCTGTATTCGATTAATTCAGAGATGAAAAGGAAATATTATTAGATGGAACTTGGGTGCAATAATGTCATTTTCTTTATGTCTCTTTAAAGTTTCTTGTGAACTCTCTATAAACTGCTTAATGGATAATAACCTTATGTTAATCCACATAGTTAATTACCAGTGATGTTTAGGAAATAGAAGGTTACTTCAAATGCCTATTGTTCACTCAAGTACTGCTGTGCTGCCCACGAACTGTATAAAGGGCTCTTGGAACCTGATCCTTTTTACCTCGGATCTGCTTAAGCATCATCAGGGGAAGCGTGAGTCACAAGACTCTGGTCTCCAGTTATTCCCTGGACCGCCCTGATAATGAATATTTCAACATTGGACTATGATCTCTTGACTAATTCTGAAAGAACTCTGTGGAACTCTGAAGCCAGCCATCTCTACTATGAAACTGACTTAAAAACTCTAATCATGTCTCTGTGTATAGTTATCTTTTAACCAATATTCTGACTTTTAAAATAAATCTTAGTTTAGTTAATAAGAATTGGCTCTATGTGATTATTTGACTAATATCTGAAACATTCATTCACCTGGGAGGTGATGTGTATAATCCTTTGGGATTGGTAGAACTTTATTATATGATGAGCAAGATTTTCAATAGTCATCATCATACTTGACTTGGCTGTCTGGGTGGAAGCCCAAGGCTGGGTGGCTTGAAGGGACCTGGGGTTTGGCTTCTTTGTAAGCAGTAAAGCATTGTGAAAGCTGTTTTGTTGCTGCCTTGTCAAATCCAAGTATTAGAATAACCAACCGTTTGAGGGATTGTCTGCCCCGTTCTTTGCAGTTTGCCCTGATTGAGCAGTCTCAGAATGGGGCCCCCTGGAACTCCATTCACAGGTTGCTAAAACAATCCCTCTACTTTAGACAGCAGAAGAGATACCCAGATTCTGGAAAACACAACACAACATCTTCACACCATTTCCTTTTTCAGTGAACTTAAGAACAGTCGTGTTGTGTTAGACCGAAGGTCCATGTAGCCCAGTATCCTGTCTTCCAACAGTGGCCAATGTCAGATGCTTCAGAGGGAATGAACAGAACAGATAATTCTGAAATGATCCATTTCCCATTAACCTTTCCCAGCTTCCAGCAAACAGAGGCTATTGACATCATGTCTGCCCATCCTGGTTAATAGTCATTGATGGACCTATCCTCCATAAATTCATCTAGTTCTTTTTGAAAGCTGTTATAGTCTTGGCCTTCACCCCATCCTCTGTCAAAGAGCTACACATGTTGACTGTGTGTTGTGTGAAGAAATATATATATGACATAACTAGAATGTGTTTTATGCTACATATGCCATGTAACATATCTCTGTAAAGGTCACGATCTGCTGAATCTATTAATCCTATTTGTATGCATGTGTCATTTTTGTATTCAAAGTTATGAATATTGGCTGCATACTTGTTTGATTCTAAGTAGGTTGTAGTGAAGCAGTTGGTCAGCTTCCCGAGAAAAGACTATTCTCAGTAAGTGCCCAATCAAGAAAAACTTAAGCCAACAATGAACTTGGAGACACCAATCCACATTGGGGCTTTCCCAGGAATGTGGCTTGACTGGTAAGGAACTGAGTCGTGCATGGAAATTCTGGAACTGGTGAGGATCTTTTCTGTATTCAGTTGGATTAGACATAGGTTTGTGTGTTTTATTTTATTTTACTTGGTAATTCACTTTGTTCTGTCTGTCACTACTTGGAACCACTTAAATCCTACTTTCTGTATTTTATAAAATCACTTTTTACTTATTCATTAGCCCAGAGTATGTATTAATACCTGGGGGGGAGAGGGCAAACAGCTGTGCATATCTCTCTATTAGTGTTATAGAGGGAGAACAATTTATGAGTTTACTCTGTATAATCTTTTTACAGGGTAAAACGGATTTATTTGGGTTTAGACCCCATTGGGAGTTGGGCATCTCAGGCCTGGTCTACACTAGGAGTTTATGTCGAATTTAGAAGCGTTACATCGAATTAACTCTGCACCCGTCCACACAACGAAGCTATTCAGTTCGACATAGAGGTCTCTTAAATTCGACTTCTGTACTCCTCCCCAACGAGGGGAGTAGCGCTAAATTCGACATGGCCATGTCGAATTAGGCTAGGTGTGGATGGAAATCGACGCTAATAGCTCCGGGAGCTATCCCACAGTGCACCACTCTGTTGACGCTCTGGACAGCAGTCCGAGCTCGGATGCTCTGACCAGCCACATAGGAAAAACCCCGGGAAAATTTGAATTCCTTTTCCTGTCTGGGCAGTTTGAATCTCATTTCGTGTTTGGACATCGTGGCGAGCTCAGCAGCACTGGCAACGATGCAGAGCTCTCCAGCAGAGATGGCCATGCAATCTCAGAATAGAAAGAGGGCCCCAGCATGGACTGATCGGGAAGTCTTGGATCTGATCGCTGTGTGGGGCGATGAGTCCGTGCTTTCCGAGCTGCGATCGAAAAAACGAAATGCAAAGATCTACGAGAAGATATCAAAAGCCATGGCAGAGAGAGGATACAGCCGTGATGCAACGCAGTGCCGCGTGAAAATCAAGGAGCTGAGACAAGGCTACCAGAAGACCAAAGAGGCAAACGGATGCTCCGGATCCCAGCCCCAGACATCCCGTTTCTACGAGGCACTGCATTCCATCCTAGGTGCGGCCGCCACCACTACCCCACCACTGACCGTGGACTCTGAGGATGGGATATTGTCGACGGCCAGTTCCTCGGACATGTTAGTGGACGGGGAAGATGAGGAAGGAGATGAGGAGGACGAGGCAGTCGACAGCGCTTACAACGCTGATTTCCCCGACAGCCAGGATCTCTTCATTACCCTTTCAGAGATCCCCTACCAACCGTCCCCAGGCGTTAACCCGGACACAGAATCAGGGGAAGGATCAGTCGGTAAGTGTTTTAAACATGTAAACATTTATTTTTAACAGAACACGAATATTAACAATATTAACAATGGGTTTTGCATGATTACTTTGCCCTAGGCGCTTAACGTTTCAGTCCTTGGCAGTGCAACTACTGAAAAAAAATCTAACAATGTCCGGTTTAGCATGATTGGTTTGCCCTAGGCGATCTACTGTTTAGTCCCTGCCAGTGCAGCTACAGTAAAATTCGGTCTATATGTCCGGGGATAGAGCAGAAATCCTCCTGGGACATCTCCACGA
The DNA here is from genome assembly GCF_028017835.1 of Emys orbicularis. NCBI lineage: Eukaryota > Metazoa > Chordata > Testudines > Emydidae > Emys > Emys orbicularis. The sequence continues at coordinate 368,241,346 of NC_088683.1, forward strand.
AGCTCTCCTGGAGGTAATTGGAAAGCCTTTGCATCAGGTTCCTGGGGAGAGTGGCCTTATTGGGTCCTCCATGGTAGGAAACGTTTCCGTGCCAGAAGACAAGCAAGTACTCGGGGATCATTGCCTTGCAGAGCATGGCGGCTTACGGCCCTGGTCTTTGCATGCTTTCCCGAAACATCCTTTCTTTCTCCGTCTCTGAAATCCTCATCAGAGTGATGTCGCTCATGGTGACCTGCTTTGAATTAGGTAGGGGAATGTTAGTGTTGGGACTGCTTGCCTGTTCCTTTACAGAACTGTAACCGGCGGTTTACAGCCACTCGGTGGAGGCGGGAGAGGGGCAGCATACAGGGATCTTTCCCTGGGACAGCCGCGAGGGGGTGGGACAGGGGCAGAGTTCATGCTTGCCGGATTGCTGGCAGCAGGGACTGGCATTGCTTTGAACATGAAAGGAGGCCAGTGCTATTATTAAAGTTTTAAGCAGCCACAAGTCAACGGCTTACCATGTCGACCTGCTACAGAAATTCCGCTGTCCTGCCCCGCTTCTCTGATCTGCACTGCAAGACCCCAGGCACTGAATGCGAAGGCCGAAAATTCGACCTTGTCCTGAGTGCGCATGTGATAGGTGCTGTGCATGGTCTTGTTCACAGAGAAAGACTATGTTCTTTGTTGACAACTAAATTTATCTTTCTGAGGAATTCACTCCCTTTTTCCCATCCCACAGCTGCGACTGTCTCCCAACCTACCCTGGCATCACACTCCCAGAGGCTAGCGCAGATTAGGCGTAGGAAAAGAGGACATGGGAGGACATGTTCTCGGAACTTATGGTCTGCTCCCAAGCCCAGGCAGCCCAGCAGACCCAGTGGAGGGAGAACTTGTCCCAAATCCACCGATCACACATTGAACGGGAGGAGAGGTGGCAGCAGGAAGACCAGCAGGTGACTCAAACGCTGCTTGGACTAATGAGGGAGCAAACGGACACGCTCCGGTGCCTTGTGGATGTTCTGCAGGACCGGAGGCAGGAGGACAGAGCCCCACTGCAGTCTATCTCTAACCGCCCTCCCCCGCCACAAAGTCCCATACCCCCCTCACCCAAAGTCCCAAGAAGGAGGGGCAGCAGAGTCCGTGAAAATTCTCACTCCACCCCTGCAGACTGCTCAAGTACCAGAAGGCTGTCATTCCCCAAAATTTGATAATTCCTTTCCTTCCCGTCTCACCCAAGCCCCCGTCCCAGTTTCATCCCCCAGTTTCATGTGTAGTTTCTGTTGTGAGATGCTACCGGTGTGGTGCTTCTGCTTTCTCTTGTTGATATCACTCGGCTGCGTGCATATGTTCCCTCTGTGTGCTGCCCAGCTCTGCGCAGATAGCTGACACAGCAAACCCGACGAGAACCCCCAATAACCACAGAGTCTAGTAAGGTATGAAGGCACCTCGGCCAGGTTTATTGCTACCCTGACACAATTTCAGTTCCCCGTAGATTACTTAGTCTACCGGGCATACTGCTAGAAAGTGCCGCTCGGCAATGGACTCAGCTCAGTCAGTGGCGGGACTTTCCACTGCCCCCTCGGCCGGACAAAGACACCATCCCAGGGATACATTCTTATACACAGGAACAAACAAGTTACACATCACTCCTAACGTATTGAGGTGCAACCCCTCTACGCAGCAAGGTACAACCCCTCTACGTAGCAAGGTGCCGCCTCTCACCTTTTACAGATTGGTTCGATCAAAACAACTCTATCCATCATTTTACCCTTTTGCCCCTGTCATTGGGATGGGTCGGCCTGTTCCATGTTATCTGTGGAATGTTCCAGTATAGTGTGTTCTGTACTTTAACTTTGCTAGGTGAATATATATTTATGCAACATCAGCCCTTTTCCTGCCAGCTTCTGTGAGCAGGGCCTGCCTCTGGCTCACAGCTTAACTTTGCTTTATGTTAGCAAAGTCTTGACCATTACTTTAGTTCAGGCCTTAGGCCTCATACCGGGCCTCTGATACCAAGGTTTATATCTCAGGGCCTCCTCTTACTACAGTTGCTAATAAAAAATATGTTTCTGTTAATTACTGTTTCCATCATGTTCTTTTAGAGAAGAGTCTGTTTGAAGTGGGGGAAGGGGGTTGGTAATTGGACAGGACAGTCACCTTTACCAGGGTACAGACGCGGGGGCAGGTTCAGCAGCAGGGCACACACACATTGCAGTCAGTAGTTACCCTGGTCAGTCTGGGAGGTGGTTTTCATGTTCTGTGTGGGGGGGGGGGGGCTATGTGACTTTGTGGTGGGGGAGGGCGGTTAGAGATCTTATGCAGCGGTCCTTATCCTGGATCACAGAGCCACGCAGCAGGGGATCTGTAACCGTCCTCCCCCTGCCACAAAGTCACATAGCCCCCACACACAGAGTCCCGAACAGGAGGGGTGTCAGGCTCCGTTGAAACAACCAGTCCACCCGTGCGGAGCCTGTCATTCCTCGAGTTTCGAAGCGTCCTTTGCATCACTACACTACACCCGCTCCCCACCACAGTCTGCGTCCCAGGTTAAACACTTTACCGCGAAAACAGTAATAAAGAAAACGGTGTTCATTAACAAATTTCAAGTGAATTTATTTTTAAACGTGTGTTGGAAGGGGGTGAACGGGGTGAACGGGGTATGTAACTGGAGACGATAGTGAACATTAACCGGGTAAAGAAATGGGGGCAGGTTCAGCTTCTCTGTAAACAAACTTAATAGTCACAGGTTACCCTGCTCACTCAGGAACCTAGCTTCCAAAGCCTCCCGGATGCACAGCGCGTCCCGCTGGGCTCTTCTAATCGCCCGGCTGTCTGGCTGGGCGTAATCAGCAGCCAGGCTATTTGCCTCAACCTCCCACCCGCCATAAAGGTCTCCCCCTTGCTCTCACAGAGATTGTGGAGCACACAGCAAGCTGCAATAACAATGGGGATATTGGTTTCACTGAGATCAGAGTGAGTCAGTAAGCTTCTCCATCTCCCCTTGAGACGTCCAAAAGCACACTCCACCACCATTCTGCATTTGCTCAGCCAGTAGTTGAAGAGTTCTTTTTCAGTGTCCAGGGCGCCTGTATAGGGCTTCATGAGCTAGGGCATTAGCGGGTAGGCTGGGTCCCCGAGGATCGCTATAGGCATCTCCACATCCCCAACAGTTATTTTGTTGTCCGGGAAGTAAATACCTTCCTGCAGCCGTCTAAACAGACCAGAGTTTCTGAAAACACGAGCGTCATGAACCTTGCCCGGCCATCCGACGTTGATGTTTGTAAAACGTCCCCTATGGTCCACCAGTGCTTGCAGCACCATTGAAAAGTGCCCTTTCGGTTAATGTACTGGCTGGCCTGGTGGTCCGGTCCCAGGATAGGGATGTGAGTTCCATCTATAGCCCCACCGCAGCTTGGGAATCCCATCGCGGCGAAGCCATCTATGATGACCTCCACGTTGCCCAGGGTCACTACCTTTGAGAGCAGTAGCTCAACGATTGCATTGGCTACTTGCATCACAACAACCCCCACGGTAAATTTGCCCACGCCAAAGTGGTTCGCGACTGACTAGTAGCTGTCTGGTGTTGCAAGCTTCCAGAAGGCTATGGCCACTCGCTTCTGGACACTCAGGGCTGCTTGCATCCGGGTGTCCTTGCGCTTCAGGGCAGGGGACAGCAACTCACAAAGTTCCATGAAAGTCCCCTTCCGCATGCGAAAGTTTCGCAGCCACTGTGATTCATCCCAGACCTGCAGCACTATGCGGTCTCACCAGTCCGTGCTTGTTTCCCGGGCCCAGAATCACCATTCCACAGCATCAACATGACCCATTGCCACCATGATGTCCACGGCGCGGGGTCCCATGCTTTGTGACAGGTCTGTGCCACTCTCAGACTTCAGGTCCTCACCGCGCTGCCGTAGCCTCCTCGCCTGATTTCTCAGCATCTGCCTCTGGGAAAGGTGGATGATAAGGTGCGAGGTGTTGACAACGGCCATAACTGCAGTGATGGTCGCAGCGGGCTCCATGCTCGCAGTGCTATGGCGTCCGCGCTGTCACTGACCAGAAAAGTGCGCGAACTGATTTCCAGCAGGCGCTTTCAGGGAGGGAGGGCGGGAGTGATGGTTGGATGACAACAGTTACCCAAAACCACCCTCGACACATTTTTTTCCCCAGAAGGCATTGGGGGCTCGACCCAGAATTCCAATGGGCAGCGGGGACTGCGGGAACTGTGGGATAGCTGCCCACAGTGCACCGCTTCCAATGTCGACGCTTGCCCCGTTAGTGTGGACTCACAAACTCGAATTACTGTCCTTAGTGTGGATACATACGTTCGACTTTGTAATATCGATTCCACATATTCGATTTAAGTAAAATCGAACTACTCTTGTAGTGTAGACATACCCTCAGAGTTAAAGACAGGAACACTTCTGTTAGCTGATTTCAGTTAAGTCTGCAGCTTTGGGGCAAATAATTCAGACCCGGGGTCTGTGTTGGAGCAGACGGGCATGTCTGGCTCACCAAGATGGGGTGCTGGGGTCCTAAGCTGGCAGGGAAAGCAGAGCAGAGGTAGTCTTGGCACATCACGTGGCAGCTCCCAAGGGGGGTTCTGTGATCCAACCCGTCACACACTTCTGCAGTAAACTAAGGGGAGAGGTGTGACATTCTGTGCCCCAAAGCAACACCCTGGGACCCCCATATTTACCTTGGTGATATGATTATGATGTGACACTGGTCTCCATCTTGCGGCTGTTCTTTTCCAGTAACTGTGCTGGGGGCTTTTGCTTGGAATAATGAAGCTCCCTCTACATGGCAGAAGCTATAAAATGTGGAAGCGACATCATCACTTGGTCTCACTCCCCCCACAACTCAGCACCAAAGATGTTAGAACCTGGGACTGAACTGGGGAGGTGGTCCCAGGCTGAAGGGATTTCTAGCCTGTGTATGGAAGATTGGTGGATTGTTTGTCCCATCAGGGTGACACACTGTTTGATTCAAAGCCTGTCTAGTGTATAGAACTTTGATTGTGATGTTGTTTATTTCTCAGATTTCAACTTTGTTCTTTACACTATTACTTAGAATCACTTAAACAATCAATCTTTCTGTAATTAATAAATCTGTTTTATATATTTTTACTTAGTACAGGATGTTGTTTGAAATCTAAGAGGGAAATCTGCTCAGGCTGATGCATTGTCCTCTCCACATTGAGGGAGGGGCAGACTGGGAAATAAACTTATACTTGTCAGGCTTTTGGCCAGGGCAAGACGGTACAGCTCTTGGGTCCTAGGGCGGGGAGCTGGGGGGAACTGGCTGGAGCCTCTCTATTGTTGTTTCATGGCTGGCTAGTGAAATCATTCATGTAACTGCAGCTGGGTGTGTCCTTGTCTGTGCATAGCTGTGTAAGTGCAAGACCTGAGAGGACTGCAGCTTGTCACATCCTCACAGTGTGAGAGGGGGCCCAGATTGGTATGCGAGAGGGCTTGGCAATCCCCAGTTCCAGGTTGCAACCCAGGGAATTCCTTTCCACTCTGCCCCAATGAACAGGCCCTGCAAGACTGGGAGTCCATTTCCCTGTTGTCATGTGGTCACTTACTGACAGAGAGACTGTGGTTATGGAAGGGAAATCAGGAGACTTAGGTTCTGTCAGTCCATGTCTGTGTGACCTTGGAAAAGTCATGTCTCCCTGTGCCTCAGTTTACTGGTCAGTGAAATGCGGATGGTTCATAGTGACATTCCTTTCTTAGCTTTGAAGATCCATCAATGAAAGTTGCTACACAGTATAATGATAGTTACTGATGAGAAGCACTGATCTCTGATCCCTTAGTGGAAGCCCCACATGTTTGCTATAAGTGGTTGTATCCCCTCTTAGTCAAGTTTCTCCAGATCTCTCTGTCTACTATCTACCCATCTATCCTGAGAATTTACAGGATATCAGATCCTCAGGAGAGTTAGGCATTATCCCTAGTTTTCTTACTCATTAACTATAATTTTTAAATATATCCACACAAACCTACAGAGCAGACAATTCCTCTCTGACTCAGCACAGAGTCCAAGAGTTCTCATCTCCCTTTGGGAAGGTTCCTTAATTACTGTTTACTTCTAAATCTGGATAATTAGACAGGCTTGTCTCCAGTCTGTTTACATTCAGATGCTCCCTCGTCCTCTAGAGGCTGAGCCAACCCCACTGGGATTACACAGAGCTATATTATGAACTGTGCACACTGTGTCGGCTCTCGGCGTCAGATGATGCTGCAGATGCCGAATTCAGAGAGGTGCGGGTCATGGATACCTGAGGGGGATTCCTAGGGAGGACACTTCCACCTCATAATTCACAGGTACCCATCTCTTGATGAGGAGCTCATCCGATCGACAAACCCTGTGCAACGTGGGTGTGGTGGGACAGAGAGTAAGTCTGTGGTCCTTTCCGTTCCACACAGCCATGAAACATCCCAGGGCCCTTGCCATAAGTGATGAGTTTGCTAAAGAATCACTGGACACAATGTTACTGATTTCTGTGCACCCCTGCGCATCGCGCCTGATGGCCTCCAGCCCCAACGTGGTGCATTTCAGTGGTACAGTGAATCCTTCAGGATGAAAGGTGTTAGTAGATGTGCAATACCAGGCCAAATTCTGAGACACGGCCCATACTTTGCTCAGGCCCCAGTGAGGCAAAACTCCCCTTGGAGCAAGAACTGAGTACAGATGTCAGGAGCCAACTGTGTGTTAATGCACAGACACTGTCACCCTATCCTCTTACATATCAGGTCTCTGTCTGTTAACGGGGCAGAGGGACAGGGGCTGTTACCTGACTTTTAGCTGCTGGAAAGCTTGGAGGTGTTAGGGCTCCTTGATAGAAAAATAATTAAATTTTTTCAACATGGATAACGCACATTTCTCCTAGCTTCGTTCGAGAAGTCGGCTAAACCGTTATGCCTGAAATTAAAAAAAACCCAAAAAAACAAAAAGAACAATTCTTCTCGAAGCAGACACCCAACATGTGATATTTCAGTCCAAACTCCAAAAATTTGGCAACTTATAAGCAAGTGGAAATGAGGTCTTCTAATGGAAGGTGTCAGACAGCCTTAACTACAGGTGATTCCAGCAGGACCACCTACAATGGCCAATCCAGTTGTGAATCCCATTCTTCTATGCTCTTCACTCCAATAATGTTGGTAGCAAGGAGTTCTACAGGCCAAATATGAATTATGTTAGCAATTACCTTTTCTCAAAGTTATATGTTCAGACTTTCAATTTAACTAAATGTTCCCTTGTTCATGTTATGAGACACATTAAATATAAATGCTTGATCTACTTTATCAATAGATCCATAGGATTTAAGGTCAGAAGGGACCATTTGATCATCCAGTCTGACCTCCTGTAAAACACAGGCCCTTAAATTTCACTCAGTTACTTCTGGATTCAGCTGAAAGACTTGTGTGTGACTAAGGCCTGGTCTACACTAGGATTTTACATCATAGAATGATAGAGCCATAGAGTTATAAGGGAACGCAAAGGACAGCTTGTCTACCCCCCTGACAAGATGCAGGATTTGTTTTGTCTTAGTCATCTAAGACTGATGGCTATTCACACATTTTTGGAAAACCTCCATAGAGGGAGCTTCCATGACTTCTCTGGGAGTCTGTTACATTGGCCTCCTGTAGTTAAAGTTCGGAAGATTTTCCTGAAATTTAATTTAAATCTGCTATGCTGGAATTTGAACCCATTGCCTCTTGTCCTGCCCCTCTGTGGTGAGACAGAATAACTTTCCACCACCTTTTTATGGTTGCCTTTCACGTGTCTGAAAACCATTATCCTGTCCCCCATTAATCTCCTCTTTTCCAAGTAAACATATTGGTTTCTTTGGTTTGCTCATACGGCTTGTATTCCATCCCTTGCATAACATTTGTTATTTGCCTATGGATCCTTTCCAGGTTCTCTACATCCTTTCTGTTAATTGGTGTGCAAAATTGGACACATTACTCCAATTGAGACCTAACCCACACCGAGCAGAGGAATACAATCTCGTACCATGACTTGCTTCTGATATTTCTGCTAATATAACCGAACATTGCATTTGCCTTTTTTGAAACATTTTTTCTAATATCCAACCTAAACCTCCCTTGCTGCAATTTAAGTCCACTGCTTCTTCTCTTATCTCAGAAGTTAAGGTGAACACTTTTTTTCCCTCTTTGTAAAAACTTTTTAGGTATTTCCAAACTGTTATCATTTCCCCCCTCAGTCTTCTCCTTTTCAGATTAAACAAGCCTATCTCTTTCATTCTTCCTTCATAGGTCATGTTTTCAAGACCTCTAATTATCCTTTTCTCCAGTTTTCCCAGATCATTTTGAATGTTTATCCGATTCTCAAAGACTTCCAACCCCTCCGAACTTTTATTATCTGCAAACATAAGTGTACTCTCTATGCCATGATCTAAATCATGATGAAAACATTGAAAAGAACCGGACCCTGAACTGATCCCTGCGGAACCCCACTTGTTATGCCCTTCCAGCATCACTGTGAACCATTGATAACTACTCCCTGGGAGTGGTTATCCAACCAGTTATGCATCCACCTTATAGTAGCTCCATCTAGGTGGTATTTCCCTAGTTTCCTAATGAGAAAGTTATGCAAGGATGTATCAAAAGCTGTAATAATGTCTAAAGATACCACATCTACTGCTTCCACACATCCAGAGGGCTTGTTACCCTGTCAAAGAAAGCTATAAAGTTGGTTTGACATGTTTTGTTCATGAGAAATCCATGCTATCACTTATCACTTCATTATCTTGATTCCTTAATAAATTGTGACATTATCTTACCTGGTACAGAAGTTAAGCTGACTGGTCAGTAATTGCCTGGGTTTCCCTTATTTCCCTTTTTATAGATAGGCACTATATGTGCTCTTTTCAAGTCTTCCGGAATCTCCCCTGTCTCCCATGACTTTTCAAAGATAATAGCTAATGGCTCAGATCCTTCCTAAGTCAGTTCCTTCAGAGTATGCACTAACTGCCTTGGTGAAAACCGAAACAAATAAGTCATTAAACAACTATGCCATTTCCACATTTCTTCTTATTATTTAGTAATGGACCTGCCCTGTCCTTGGTCTTTCGCTTGCTTCTAAGGTATTTGTAGAATGTTTTCTTGTTACCCTTTTGTCTCTAGTTATTTTGATCTTTTGTGCTTTGGCCTTTCTAATTTTGCCCCTACATACATGTATTATTTGCTTATATATCTCCTTTGTAATGTGACCTTGTTTCCACTTTTTGTAGGATCCTTTTTTGATTTTTAAATCATTCAAGATCTCCTGGTTAAGTCATTGCGGTCTCTTGCCATACTTCCTATCTTTCCTGAGCAGGGGGATAGTTTGCTCTTGTGCCCTTAATAATGTCTCTCTGAAAAACAGGCAGCTGTCTTCTATTGTTTTTCCCCTTAGATTTGCTTCCCAGGAGATCTTGCCTACCTACTCGTCTGAATTTGCTCAAGTCTGCCTTCTTGAAATCCATTGTCTTTATTTTGCTGTTCTCCCTCCTACCATTCCTTAGAATCATAAACTCTATCATTTCATGATCACTTTCCCCCAAGTTACCTTCCACTTTCAAATTCTCAATCAGTTGCTCCTTATACGTCAAAATCAAGTCTACA